>NW_024037065.1:8530143-9837036 GCF_015706575.1 Patiria miniata | reverse complement strand
TCTTCGGATGGAAATTTCTCCTAAAAGTCATCAGTTAACCCCAAAAAATTGAAAATAAAATAAAAGGTGATGAAATAAGCTTTATTTTGATGTGTGTCTCGAACACCTTGGAGAGTTGTTAGTATTTTTTCCCGAATTTCTGAAGTGGGAGCATTTACCATTGGGTCTATGGAAGTTCATTTACTGGTCTGCTACCTATAATTTCAAATGGCGGCGTCCGCGTTGTGATGAAAGTGGGATTGAAAAGGGCAATTGCTGTCTAAAATTGTTGATTACAAAATGAAATAAACACCAAAAAAGTTTAAAGACAATTTCTTGACACATTTTTCTGAAGTTCTTATTTTTGTTGTGTTTTATTGAAAAACAATTCATGCAACATCATCTTGTGGATTGTTATGTAAACACGAGAGTACACACTGCTCCATTCACCATAGTCCTTAAGGTGCTTCGAATAGTTTCTTTTCATTTGTTAATTTTCCTTTTCTGACTAAAACAGGTCTCATTTTGTGATGTTTGTACTCTTACTATTTTGACATTTGGATCTTGAAACGGCATTTATAGTGAATTGACTTGCCAGAAACAGTAATCAGGTTCATATTTGTACAGAAATTCTTTTCTTTAATTCGTGAAAGTAGAAGTTAGGAGCAGTTATCATTTCATTCCGATTATTTCGTATCCTTTTGTTAGTGGAAGTGTTATGAGACTACTGTGGGAACCATTTGACCATGCTTAGATTATTTTCTTTAGGAAGAAAACTGAGCGTTGTGTAATTGTCATAGTTTATCAGTTTGTTGCTTTAGTTGTATCACTTTAAAGACTAGTATCGATGATATCGATATTGTGGTGCTAGTGCTTAGTAGCTATACAGTGTATGCACACTAGACACTAATTGATATGCGGTCACTGCACTATTGCCAGCCCTGGTGGGACAGCCACAAATTCCAAGTTTGGGGTAGAGTGATTAACTCCACAGGAGGCTGACTGGAGACTTTGTTTCCTGCTCATTGAGTGGTCGGGCACAACCCGACCACTCTTTGGATTTGTTCCGATTAATCTTTCTTTCTTTCTTTCATTCCAACTTGACTTTTTCCACCTTACTTTTAGGGATGTGAATTGACATTGATTTGTTATAATTAATTTCAAATCCAAGATTTTGGAGTATGTTTATCACGAAATTAGTGTTTGTGGTGCTTTCTTCTTTTGAAGAAGACATGATGAGGATGTCATCTAAATAAATGACCAAGTGAATACCTCGACTGCTCGCTGATGCTACTATAGGTTTCATAACCTTAGTAAAAATTCTAGGGGCTGATGATAAGCCAAATGGTAGGCAAATAAAGCAAACACATTTTTCTGCCCAAGAGAATCAAAGATAAGGTTGATCCTTCTCACACATTGGAATAGAAAAATAAGCATCTTTCAGGTCAATTGACGTGAGAAAGTCATTAACTTGAATTAGGTTTTTCACGAGCTTGATATTTTCCATTTTGAAGTGCTCGTACGACACAAATTTGTTAAGATCTTTCAAATTAATAAATGGTCTCAATCCACCTGTCTTTTTCACTATCAGAAAAGTGTTCGACAGAAACTGGCATTCCGCCAGAGAAACTTCTCTGATTGCACCTTTGTGCAGTTCACTTATCTCAGTATTGATCACAAGTGATTCTTGATCACAGAAGGATTTCTTTTGAGGTTTTGAGGTTGAATTGGACAGCTCATCAATTTTACAACCTGATATGGTGATTAGAATCCACCTATCAGAAGGGATTTGAGACCAATCGCCCTTGTGTAATTTTAGTCTCCCGGCACTTGCCAATGGAGAGGATAGCAGGTCTGATTTTACATACCCGTTTTTTTCTGAAGTAGGCTTCGTTGCAGTAGATGGTTTGTTAGATCTCTGCTGCCAGGTGGATCGCCCACGGCTATGTTGGGGAACATTCGAACCCCGAGAAGATGAACGCCAGAAGCGTCTGTCTAACAGTGGGTCCGCTGTAGTTTGCGGACGAGCCTTTGCCTGTTCTCTGCTGGTTATAAGGCACATAACGGCGATAGGAAGACTGATTTTTCCTCTCGTCTGAGGTCATTTTTTTGCCTGCTTTGTAGGCTTCATCAGCTACCTGTTTCATTGTACATGTATTATTCATGTCTTTCCCAAACAACATTTCTGAGACGGGAGTATTGCGGGAACACAGTTCATAAGAGGCGTTCCCTGCAAGGGTAATGCCATCTAAAGCAAGTTCCTTTAACTTGTCAATGTTCACAACTTAGCCTGACTTTGTTGCATCACGCAATTCAGTCAACATTTTGCAGTAAGGAAGCAAACCTTTGATAACTTGTTTTTGGATTTTCTGTAAGATCACGTCCTTGGATCTAGCTGAGGCGGGGATGGTTCCCCAAAGTTCACTGTCTATTCTGGGTGCCGACACAGCTACCGCATTTGACGGTGTAACGTATTTTTCTGCAATTTTTGCATACGTCTCTTTCTTGATTGGCAAAGTTACCGCTTTTACAGCTCTTTCTGCTAGGTTGCTAAATATCTCGGGGCTAATTAGCCTCACTGTCATTGTAAATATCTTCACTTGGAAGAACGTCAAAATCAGCTTGCGCTGTAATGGCTTGGTTATCCGCCAGTACACTGGTCAGGTCAAACTAAGATTAGCTGGGTCGTATGCCACAGCTTCCTGGCTTAGTAGCTCGTCTACAAACTCCTCGTCGTATTGAGCCGAGACCTCAAACTGGGGTGGACTACCAGCGGAGTTGCTGGGGCCGGCGTGCTTCGCACGTCCGGATAAGTCACGGGAATGAACCACTGATGCCAGCATCTCTTGCATGGCATTAACAGAAGCCGATAACTTCTGGATACCGTCGGCATTGGCCTGTAACCGAGCATCGATGTCCCGGCGAGAACTATATAGGCTTACCTTGGCCTGGTTGGGGTGATTTAATGTCGTCTTCGGACGAGTCAGTATTCATTATTGCAATGAACAAGGAGCTGAACTGTTCAGCTCTTTTCGCTATGCCTATCACACGAAGAAAAGATGCTGGCTCCTTTCAGCCGGGGGTTTATATACCCATGCTACACTACCTCATTTGAATTACTATAGATTCTTTGAATGTATTGTGTGATCCGCATGCCTGGCACCTGAAAGGAATGCATACCCTCTGAAGACTTGCACGAAGTGTTATGTAATAGAATTTAGATGTAGGACTACATGTATATACATAATATTCACGTGATGGCGGTGTCACGTAACTGCGAGATGTGTTATGTATATATCATGTCCATGCCCACCCGGTACCCCTTCTAAAACCTTTGAGCAAGAAAGTCAACCACCGCGCACCCTGTTCCTAAACCAAAATAGTCCCGGACTATGAGCGGGGTGGTGAGCAACAGTCTGGAGGGGCCGGACGGCGGATGGCCCGGCTGGGTCGCGGTCCTCGCGCTCTGGACCAACAACCTCATGGTGATCGGCATTACCAAAGGTCTCGGGATAATGCTGCCGATTTTGCAAATCCAACTGACCTCCCAAATGTGGATTATCGGCTGGATAGCGTCACTGACAACCGCAACAAGTGGATTCGTAGGTAACACTGACAGTTTTTGTCTAAACTGCAATTTAATTCAACTGTGTGTATTATATTTATGGCGTTGCGAAGAAGCGCATGCATGGCTGTTGTACTGTATTAAAATTGACTGAGCGTTTTCATGCGTATATCAATTACTCATCTGCATGACTGTAAGCCACTATTTAAATGTAATAATTGTTGGTTGTAATGCAACCCAGACTACATGTGAATATGATACTTTCAAAATATAATTATGATTTTAATTTTCTCCATGCATCGGTTTTAAATGGGTCCCTTCAGCAATACCATTTTCATTCTATTTCACAGTCATTATTTTAAAATTAAATACACATAAATGTTGAAATTTTGTGAACTGATATACGTGCGGAGAGTAAACTGCACGATCATCTAGAAACAAGGATGTTCCATCCTTTGATCAACTCAAAATCAAATATTTTACGTCTCCACAGCTCCTTTCGGAGGATTAGTGAGCAGGCGCTTTGGGGCTGGTTACGTCATGATGACGTGTGGCGTGATGATGAGTGCAGCGGCCATTGCCGGATCGTTCGTCGAGAACTCTCTGCAACTGGCGTTGCTGTACACGTTACTGGCAGGTAACGTTGTATTAAAAAACATTGAAAAACAACGATTTCAACTTCATTGAATTTCCACATGAAATGTATCGGTTTTCCCGATTAATTTAACACTCGTAGCAAACAGATTCTATCGCAGAGATACCCCAGCTTCTTTCCAGTCATCATTGAGCTTATCAATCTAATGTTAATTAAAATGTTAAATAATATTTCCATCGAATTTGTTTAATATAGGTTTTCCCGGCGAATTTCCTAAAATGTTCAATCACTTATGAAAATTGGTTAATCATTTTCGTCTGAATTTGAGAATCGCTCTGAACACGCGTTTCATTTTCGCTACCATTACAGAACTGAGCCCAATCTAATGCATTTTCTCAAACCTTAGTTTCTGAGGTTCAAGCCTAATGAAGCATGCAGTGCCTGCAGCGGATAACCTGATGTTTTAGCATGTTTAGACTGATAAGAGCCTACTTGTGGTCAGCTGTAACTGATCCACTAGCTAAGAGCAGTGACTTGCAGGCCGTGGTCAGTATAGGTGTTACCCATGCCAGTGTGTGACCATCCATATGATGCTATTATCATGGAGCTAGATTGTAGGATAGCATGTACATTGTGTATGTACAATGCAGCTGTGTGATTCAGGTGGCTGAAGCATAGAGCACGGAACAATTTTACTTGGAGCATTCTTGGATGCTTGGAGCAAGGATAGCGATCATGGTTAGCATTGGTTAGGAAAATATAATCAAGATCGAGACGACTTTGACGTGAAATTATATGAACCTTGGGATTCCTTTACGCGTGCTTGTCTGAACACTTTAACTGGCCAACGAAATGCTATTAATGGGTGAGTAAAAAAAAAAGTGGAGGCAAACCCCAAAAAATAAATTTCATATTTAAAACAATATGTAGTACCAAAATAATAATGACTGGAAAGCCAATTTCATAAGCTATTGTTAGATGAAAAAATACTGAATTTGCTCAATCCGTTCAGAGAATATCAACATTTTAACGCAATGACCCTAAAACCTGTTTCATCACACACACAAAAAGACAATTTATTGTGTATTCTGACTGTTTGGAACAACAAAGAAATTGACTCAGAACACTTTTTCCAACAACTGCCAACAACTGTAGTATACAATGTCTTTATTTACAACCCTGGTTAGGCAAACAATACGATTTATAAAATCTTTTTTTTCTTGTTTTTAAGATGGGTCTGTAAAAGACTTTGTTTCTGAATGTGTTTAACTTTTAAATTTGGGGGGGGGGGGTCAAAATGAGCTTTATATTGTCAACAGAAATGTGCACCCTTATTGGTAGTGCGAATCAATATAGGCCCCCTAACTTTAAAAATCCGCCCCCAATTTTTGGAGGGCGAATCAAAGTAATTACTCCTAAGTTTAATTGTCATCAGAAATCCGCCACCTTATCTGGGACGGTGAATTTAACCTCTAAGTTGTCCACAGAAATCCGCACCTTATTATTGAGAGGGTGAATCAAAGAGTGCTCTAAATTGCCAACAGAAATCGACCCTAATATTGAGGGGGCGAATCAAAGTCAGCTCTCAACGTTAATTTGAAATCCGTCCCTTTGTTGAGAGGGCGAATCAAAGTAATTAAGCTCTAAATTGTCAACATGTTAAATCCGCCCCTTATGAAGAGCGCCGATTAAAATAAGCTTTAAATTGTCAACAGAATTTCTCCCCTTATAGTGGGAAGGTGAATCAAAGCATTGAGCTATGATCAAAGTAAGCTCTAATTTACTTTTCAACGGAAATCCGATGCCTGAATCACTCTGGAAATATGCAACACTTAACAGGGTTTATGTTCAAATAAAATCTGGACAAATATCCAATAGTTTGGTGATATGTCATCCTTTTTACAGAGTGTTTTGAATATTCAGAAGTAGGTGTACTCAAAACAATTTTTGTACTCATTTTTGTAAGTAATCGCCACTCAATTCAGTCAACGAAAAACTACAACCCATACAAGTCACTTCATTATCTCTTGGTTGGTTGATTGAACATTCATACAATTTCTTTTCCGCAGTACAAAACAATAGTCTTCGCCAAAAAAAAAAACCGATTAAAAAGCAATGTGATGTCAACCTAATAGTACTCAAACATATAATGATACAAATTGCATCTTTGACTTAGAGAAGTTTATACCCAATATGAGATTTATGTGTTTATTAGTCATCCGTTCGGGGTTTTCTTAAAACGTCAAAAGTTATTTCGCCTTGCAGTCGCACGTTTGTGGTTTTAACTTTTCGTTAAGTACACACGATGAAGCTGTTTTTGAATAACAAATAGTTTATGTATTTAAGCTCAGTTTTGTGGAACAGTAATATGAAGGAAGGTGTTTTTCTCCTACTTATTTTCTGTTACTTTGACAGCTTCTGAAAATATGTAACAAAATGGCACTTGGGCCACTAGGCCGACTTCCATAAAAAAAAACTCTGGCCAATGGTTTTTACTGACCATGTTGTTTTCCATAATCGTCCGTATGGGCATAGCCTAATGCTTCTTCTGGAAGGATGGTCTAAGTTTCTGAATAATAACAGTCAAGTTTCAAGCCCCCGGGAATGGGGGTGCTGTGGATGCTGCAGCACCCCCAACTTTTTGGATTGGGGTGCTGGAATATGCTTCAGCACCCCCTTCTCCTAGGCAAAAATGTGTTCCAGCCAGCAGTGTTCTACGCGACGATGAAATTGCGCCGCTACGCTATACATTATGCTTGCTCTACAAATATCTCCTTCGTTTTGTTCGTTTCTAGTTTTGCCGCGGCTAAGCGCGGCGCTTCGAAAGTCTAGCACAACACTGTAAAATATTAAGAGGAGGTATTTTCTAAATCTTCAGGCAGTGCAGAATCGATATTTCTTCTCAAGGTATCCAAAAATATGACATGTCTATGATATTTCCGCCATGATGGAAGCTTTGACCCAGAAGCAATAACCTCGGCCATGACGATGGTGGCAAAGTTGTTTATGCTTGCCAGGATTTTTTTCATTCGATCTTTTAATAGGGGCAAATGTTCATATCTTTCCCCTGAAGGTTTTTCTTTTCATTTAAAAGTTTCATTGACGTTGCTAGCATTTTGTACTCAAGATTAACAAATAGCAAGGTTCACCGTGACACAACCCCAACCTAAAAGGAGTGGGACGGGCTTTTATTGAAACTATAGTCATGCTACAATTCCAGTGTAGTTTCGTTTTAAAAAAAAGCTATTCATGTTTTACCTCTGCAAGTTTTTTTCTCATAAAATCTCAGTAGACCGATAAATCCATGCCATAAAAAAGCTATTCATCATCCTCTGCAACTTTTTCCTCATAAAATCTCAGTAGACCGATAAATCCTTGCCTAGCCCCAAACTTGCTATCTACCGAGCATAAACATAAAGATGCATTCGGTCTTTTAGTCTTTTATATTTGCCATTCTCTGTAACAAACAAATAACAATGCATACATCGAGAGCTACATTGTTTGGTGAGATAGAACTAAAGCGGCCCCTGGCCCTGTGGCCCCACGCCGTATAAAACAAAACATACACGAAGGAATTTACTAAATGTAAGAAAGCAGCCTTGCAACAATAATATTTACATGCGATGTCATGCATAACGATACAATGCAACAGTATATTCTAAACAAAATAATGAATAAATTGTCTTCATAATCTCAAAAAACTTTTGCTAACAAAGTCAAATGAAAGTGGACAGGAATCGCCCCCAGATTGCACGACAGAGCATATATATTCCAAATTATGCCACGACGTAAGGGCTTTGCGCTCCGCTTTCGCATTAATTTTATCCGTCCTTTATTCCAGCACCCCATGGCAAAAGTTTGTTCCAGCGGCAGTGCAAGTTTGTCACAAGTTTAATCATGCGGGGTCTGAACTGATTGCTTGATGTATCATGCTTTACCTAGATTGGGTATACTAGACCCATGTGTGTACCGTGCTTTTTCATTTTTGTACAGTATTTGTATTTCACACTTTTAATGTTCATTGGCATATCAGTACCTCAATAAATCACATTATAGGAAGTTGTCAATAAATGCATTGAGTGTGTGATTCAGTGCAAAATACAAGAGCATCTACGACAGCAGCTGAAATGAACTTTTCGTGTCATTATTTTTTAATGTTTCTTATAAATTTTGTTGTATCCATTTGTTTTAAGGAAATTGTATACCTAACGTGACAATGATACATCAAATCCCAGTCGTCAGTTGTGTACGAAGTATATAACGCAGAGCTAGCATGCTGTTGAACCTTCAAGTTGAGATGAACATCTTAATAATTGCTTCACACGGGCATAATGCTGACCACGGGGGTGTAAAGGGTCTGTGTGCGGCGTATTGTGTTGCGTAACTAATAATAACCACTCCTGAAGTGGCAATAATGTCGGTTAGTCCTGGGCTCCACCCAGTGTAACGGATACCTACTTAATCTCAGATAAGAGCGCAGAGGCGCTAATTACCCCCAAAATGCATTAGCTAGATTGGGCTCGGTTCTGTAATGACCTCAATTTCGTCTTGAAAATTCATGATCCTGCTTACATCATTTTCAATTTCGTCTTTGGTCGCTCATTTTCGCCATACTTTTTTCGTGAAAGACAATTCAATTTCGTTGTCTGCAATTGCTGAACGTGCGATAGATGAATCGATTCCGTCATTTTGCAATCAATGTTATATAAATTTCATTCAAATTCATCTCATAATTGTAGGCCATCTTCCGTATTTTTACGTTTTCATCTGTTCATTTCTACATATTTACTTTTTTTGTGTCTGTTAGTCTCCGTGTAACGTTGGTCTTTAAACCTTAAATAAGCATTTTTCATGTAACAATTACTATGCAAAATTGTAATCTTTTTCAATATTTATTTAGTTCGTTGACAATTTTATGCGTCAACAACTGAAAGAAATAGGGTATACACAGGCAAATGAAATTGCGTATATTTTCCATTTCACGCAAGAAATAAGTAGGCCTATAATTAGTTATTATGAAAAGCAAACTGCATTCATATTTTCACATCTTCGAAAACAGTCATTCAGTTCTTCTTCTTGTTCTTTGGATTGGTTGTTAAACCTACAATTTATTGTCTTGCAATACACCATGCCAAATACGTCTGTGTATGGTATACCAGCGTGCGCATTGTCTGATGAATTTGATCGAACATTTCTTGAAATCGATTGAACAAAGACGAATTCAATCCTTACATTATGTACATGGTCATCAGGTGAGACGAATTTCATTGAAATTTGACGACATCAAATGGACAAATGTTGAAATTGATCAATTGGAATGACCAACGACAAACGCGTTCCAGTCTTCTGGAGACGAAATTGAAGTTAACCGTTTATGAATTGCAATGAATTAAGTTTCAAAATATGCAGGAAAACCTATGTATACTGAAGCAATGTACATATATCGGGGTTACAATGAGACATTTGTGTATGTGTGATATTAGTTTCTAGTTTTTGGCAATTAACGTAGATCAAGTAGGGGACCCATGTCTTTACAACAGATGAGGAAAACTATACACATTGCCAAAACTTGACTTTGATGTATACTTTTTATATTATATCTTTGAAGGTACTGCCAAAGGCATATCTAATGTCGTTGCAAAGGAGGCTGTCGGACGCTGTTTTACCAAGAACTACGCCACAGCAAGTGGCATTGCACGGACCGGCTACTCCGTGGGACTGATCGTCTTCGCGCCCCTGGTCCAGCTTTTCTTAGACACCTACGGCTGGAGAGGAACCATGTTACTAGTGGGAGCCATCACCATGCATTCTGTTGCGAGTGGCGCCGTTATGGTAGCAACGATGCAGCCTGAGCTCGATCAGTCAAACGCATACCAAACGCTCCCTCAGACCGAACACACTAATTCGTCATCAGCACATGAGAGCAAGTAGTAAGGGAGGCGGGGGTACGGGACCAAAATCGAAAAAATCTGCGGCGAGCCTGGGCACGCCGCTCTCGGTTTTGGAAAAATAGGGGAATCCCCCGATCTCCAAAAAAAAAAAAAAAAAAAAAAAAAAATCTGACGCCGGGAGAGAGAGAGAGAGAGAGAGAGAAAAAAAAAAAAAATATCTGACGCCGGGAGAGAGAAAAAAAAAAAAAAAAAAAAAAAAAAAAAAAAACTCACGCCGGGAGAGAGAGAGAGAGAGAAAAAAAAAAAATATCTCTGACGCCGGGAGAAAAAAAAAAAAAAAAAAAAAAAATCCTGACGCCGGGAGAGAGAGAAAAAAATAAAAAAAATCTGTCGTCGCTAAAATGAGGTGATGTCACCACCACGTGACCTTGGAAAATGTGTGAGTCACCACCACGTGACCTTGAAACGTGTTGAGGCACGATAACAATTTGGCTTAAACAACGCGACCTTGAAAAATGTGTGAGTCACCACCACGTGACCTTGAAACTCGAGACAAAAAAAATTAGCTTCTCTATCTGTGAAAAGGTAGAGGAGCTGTTTTTTAATAAAAATGGAGAGTAATATGTTTAGACCGACGAGTATTTGAAAAATTAATAAAAAATAATATCGGTTTTTATTAAATATATCAATGAGTGAAAACCTGGAGCTATCTGATAAAACAGATCAGTGCGATCATCATATAATAATCGAGAATTGTTTTTTAGTTTGTGAAACGTGCGGTGAAATAGTCTCACGTTACTTTGATTTTTCGGCAGAAAATGCGCAAGAAGATCGTATCAATTGGTCAATTTTAAAACGAAACAAAAGAAAAACTGTGGAGAAACTTGTTTTGTCTGTGTGCCAAGAAACAATCAATAAATATAACGAGCTCATTAATTACAAAACATTGAGGGGAAATGGATGTGTCAAACGATCATTAATAGCGGCGTGTTATCATCACGTCGTTGGATTAGACAAAGAACGAGTTAGAGATTTATTTAAAGTGACTCAAAATCAATTTAATAAAGCACTAAAAAGATACGATGACCACTATAATAAAGGCGGGGCCGAGGGTAACACCCTCAGCGGTGAAATAGAGGTATAACACGGCGGATCGCTTTCATAATGTTTATTTACCGAGAATTTGAACTTGTAAGTTTTTCGATAAGAGATTTTTTTTCTTTTGCCAGCCGTTCGTCTACCCGTTTTTTAACTTCTTTTTCAAAGTCTGTATCGTTTTTAATCTTTTGAAGCTTTGTGCTGGTCTTTGTTCTAATTTTTTGTTTAAGCTCGTTAAATTTTGCGAGCTCTCTCGTAATCAATATAAACTCTTCGTGCGATATATCTCCGTCGTTGATGGCTTGAGACACATATTCTTCAATCGTGTTAAGTTTGGAGTCTGCTAATATTTTAATCTGGTCGTGCTTTTTTAGCTTGGCGGATAATCGCCTAGACGCGATTCTAAGCAGAATATCTACACCAAAAGCGCCTATAAACGTTCCTTCTAGCACCAATCCAACGGGGGCTGATATAACACCCAAGAGAGCGGGAATACCGACAGCCCCCGCTATAGCCCCCAATCCTCCTAATCCTATCTCTACGTAATTAATAGTGTCGATCATTCTCTTAATTTTTTTATAAGTGCGCTCTCGGTGGTCTCTCTCTTTCAAGATTAAAGATCGAATCTCTTCAATCTTTTTAAGTCTGTACACTTTTGTTTCTTCGTTAACGTTACTATGTAATTGGAGTACATCTCCAGAAATATCGGGGTATAACGTTTTACCATCTACACTCATGTTTTTAATATAAAAAGATTTTAAAATTAAAAGATCTCCAACTCGATCATGATACCCTCACCCTTATTGTTGAATACCTGTCCTTTTTCACCGCTGATAGAAAATGTCAGTTTGTCGATTATACCGTTTTTAAGATTTTTGAATCCCTCGGCTCTATCAATATCGGGTTTGCGCGTAGCCACGGGTACGATTTTTAAGATGTCAGAAGGACGACCATCAAAAAAGTTTTCACTCGTACTTAATTGCGGGCAGCGAATAAACAAAAATTTAAACGGATTAACGTCGTAAGACCCCGTATACACCACTCTGGGTACCAGTCTTCCTTTGGGTAAATTGAGTAATCGAGATACTTCTCTGTTCAAGCGCAATTTGAGATTTACGTCGGTTATCACCAACGTCACCTTTTTAGATTCTCTAAATATTCGAAAACTTACCCCGGGTATAGAATTTAAAATGAAATCGAACCAATCGACGTCGTACCACCCCGGTGCTATGATGACCGAACCGATACTTCCGAGTGGTAACGGCGCTAAATGACTCGGAGGAATAAAATCTAAATCATCACCCGTCACGATAAGACTTCCCCTTATAATTACCCCTGCTTCTCTACTATCTCTCAACTCGCTCAACTCGCTCGCACCCATTTCTCCTTCAATAAACTTTGAAGCCAATTCCTCACCTTCAAAGATTTTTCTTTCTCTAACATATAATAATCTTACTAAAGATTGAAGCGTATTAAGTTCTAATTCAGTTTTTGGTATTTCTGAATTCATGGCGGCTAAAATCAACCCTCGCCGTTCAGCTATAATAGCTCTTTTTCTTTTGTTTGATTCTAAAACGGATTCTAGTCTATCGTCTTCGTACGCTTTTATAAGATCGTTTATAGTTTTTTGTAAAACATTTTCATCGTTAAATAAATAGTGGTATGGTATATCGGGTAACAATCGCTCTATAAAATCTCTATCCGGCGTTGTTATGTGTACATCTGAAAGAAACTCCGCGGGTATGAGGGGAGGTTTATCTGTGGTAAACGCGGGTCTCCCATCTATTTGCGTAAACCAATCAATCTCCGTGGCGCTGGAAATATTAAAATATCCGGCGTTAAACAACACCCTGTTTACGCGTATAGATTTTTGACCGTTTAAATTATCTACGACGTCTTCTAATTTAAACGTCTGCTCATTTTGAAACAAGTGAAACGAATGCATTTATTTTAAAGTCTTTTTATATTAAAACTGAAACTAAAATAATGAGTGATTTTAAGTCGTTAAAAAAGCAGATACAATCGATAGCTGATCAGGTAACGAAACAAGTAAATCAAAATGTAGCTAAACGACAAGCTACCACCCCAGCGCATGTACTAGACAGTCCGTATCTCACTGGCGAACTCGAGATTACGGTCAACGCGTCTAACACGTTTTTAACCCCGTTTCCCGACTTAATCTCGGACTATAAAATATCTCGCCTCAATACCAACGATGCTGTACTTCGTTGGAAAATAGACCCCATGTCTTTTTATCAAAATCAGTTAAACTTTGCGATCTATTGCGCTACAACGGGCTGTGGTGTTGGAATCGATATTTTAAACTCGAACAACCGTTACGTTAAAGCCTTATTTAATTTTCATCTATACTTTACGGTGAGAAGGATATTAAACGACATGGCCGTAGCAATACCGGGAGAAGACTCGTTTGACGCTCTCAGCAACACCTATGATCGTGGAGCATTTACCAACATCTGTCGGACGTTTGCCATCGATCAAAATAAGTCTTTTAAACAGACGAGAGATCAAAAGACTTATGGCTTAGGTCGGCTTTTTCTTTGGAACGAAAAAACAAAATCATTTTTACTCTTGCCGTTAGACTATGATAAAAACACGACCACACTCGACGATTTTATCAACCCCACGGGTGATAAAAATTGGGGTTTAGACGATCCAAAAAAACACGATGCTTTTTTTAAGCATTGGAAGGGTTATCTCGAACAAGACGACATCGTCAAAATGGCTTGGTTAGATTTTATACCCACCAAGAGTTCGTTTACCTCCGCGGGAATCATAAAGATCAACGAATCGATCAGATCTTACGTGTACGCTTTACTCGGTGCGCAGGCTCAAACAAAAACGAGCGTATTATCACCGGGCACCGGATTAGACGCTCAGAGACAATTTAACGTCATCGTTGAAGATATCATCAATGCAGTAGACGACATGGAAACGAGTATCGATCAATTTCAAGACTCTTTGCAGTATGCCAGAACGCCTCTAAATTTTGTCGTGAAACCGGGGTTGTATTTAATTCCATCGGATATGAACTTGAGGGTTGGAACGCACGACGGCTATAACAACAATCTTCAAATCGCTACCCAGAGTATGAAAACTGGTTTGGTGTTAGATTTAAACTCACAACCTCAGCCGGACGACTCTTTTGATGACACCGATGATGTCGCGCCACCAACATCCCTAGAGCCTATGACGAACGATGTTGTATCACCAGCACCAACACCAGCACCAACACCTACACCTACAGTTTTAACCCAGGAGCCCACGAAACTACAAACTCACCAAGACGAAAAATTATCGTTGACGGTAGGAATATTGGCTATCGTTGGCATGGGTATTTTAGCTTACGAGGCAACGCGATAAGTCACAATCTCACCAAAAAAAATAAGCCTTACCAACTTTGTGCTGGTAAGGCTTATTTTTTTTGTTTAAACTTGATTACAACTATTACTACCATCGTTTTTGCAGGTACGCAAACACCAAGGCCCCCACACCCAAAAACAAAGCCCACACGTGTTCGGCCAACCACGATACGGTCTTACTCAGCGCGTTAAATATCCAACTCAATACGCTGCCTATGATACCCGGCAGAGCACCCAACGCGCTCACTCCGAGTTTTTGAAGAGCAGATGCAAAATTAGAGAGTTGTTTTGAAATCCACTCTTTGATACCACCTTTTGGTGGTGTTGGTGTTGGTGTTGGTGATGGTGCGGGTGGGGCACCCACACCTCTCACGCTAGCGACGATGCTACTCACTATGGTGCTGATGGCTAAACTCAAAGCGGCTAAAATACTCACTACGGTCACACCTTGTTCTCTAAACAGAGTTCTAATCTTTTCTGCCAGAGTTGTGTCGTCGCCTAAAATCGTTTCTTTGATTCTAGCGATCTGACTTTTGAGCCCTCGTTCGTTGGTTTTTGCGGCTTCTAATCTGGCGGATCTTTCAGCGTCTAAGTCGCTCAATGTATCGTTTAACTCTCGTCGTTCTTCTTCGCTGATCCTATGATCACCTAATTCATGTTCGGCATCAAATATCTCTTGGTCTAGTTCTGCGAGACGCGCTAAATTAAGTTCTAGGTTACCTCTCAACGTCTGAAGACTTTTGTCTAAACCCTGGAGTTCTCTGTAATTTAATCCTTCTGTTTGAGCGCCGGTGTCGCGTTGTAAATCGTCTATAATCTCGGTTACCTCATCGGTGACTCTGGGTAGTTCTGTCATGGGGATACTCTCGGGTTGTACTTTTTCGAGTTTATCTTTTAGTTTGGCAAGTAGTGTTGGTTTATAGTCAGCGATTTTGAGGGTGTCGCGAATAAATGCGGTACCATATTTACTTTGTAAGGTACTTAATTTGTAATATATTCTTTGACCACCTCGTCTATAAGATAATGGTTCTCGACCTTTATATGTTTTAACGTATAGATTTCTGTCTTTACCAATTTCAAAATCGTTGGGGTCGATAAACGCGGGGTCTATATTATTTTGTTTGTAAAATGAATCAACATCTTCTTTTATTAGTTCTATAGATAAACTGCTTATTGTACCCGTGCCGAGGACGCTTTTTGTGTCTAGCGGTGGTGTAGTAGTATCAAAGTCGTCATCTACATTGGTCTCTGCTACATCATCATCGTCGTCATAATCATCTGTTCTTTCGTAGTCTGGATCTATCTCAAATCCTCCCTCATCCATTTATTTAATAAACCTATTTAAATTACGCCGTTTTCATTATACTGCCCGGTAGTATACCCTGGGTCACCAACCAATTTTGCGTGGCCAGAGCTCCACTTATAATAACCGTCAATTTAGCCGCATCTTCTACGCTTAGTTTGCTTAAATCCAGCGCTTTCATTTTGAGTAGTTTATTTCCTACCATGGCGTATCCCATCGAAAGACCCGATATGACGGCTCCGTGATAAATCGTATTAGCTATTCCGTTGGTGTCAAAGTTACTCATCGTTTTTAATATAACAATTTTTAAATTGCTGGTTTATTCCATGTCTAGCGTTTTGGGGGCGATGGGTGTAGTGGGTTGCGTGACTATCGGCACTGGCTGTACTACCGGCGCAGTTGCCTTACTTTTTAGTACCAGCAACCCCACTCCTATTATAGACGCTATAGCCCCCCACATCACCCAAGAGTTGTAGTCTGGTGAGCTCGTAGCTTCGTCCGATGTTACGTTCATTTTTGCTAATTTTAATTTCATCTGTCTATTGTGCTCGGCTAAAGCTTTACCCTGCTGTATTCGTTTAGGATTTTTAGTCTTGGTCACTCTCGTTACCGTCGGTGACGACGTTGTTTTTATCGGTTGGGGCGTCTCTGTCTCTGCTGGTTGAGCTGTGATCGCTGCTTTCTGATCTTCCTTTTATTATATTAGGTTTATTAAATTTCAAATGTTTTGTTGTGATTATCGTAGCAACTAGGGGCGATATTAAAGTTCCGTACTTGTAACAAACGTCGCTCAACATACCAGCCATACTCGCGCTTATAATAGGATCAGAACTCAAGTCGTTGGTGAGTTCTTCTTCAGAATCTATAGTGACGTTATATCCTAAAACTTGTACGGGTGTAACCACAGCTAACACTCTCGAAAATAGACTTAAACTGTATTTACCAACGGTTTGAACAATTTCATTTCCAAATTTAGTTTCGTACAGATGATACAGCTTGTCGAGTTCTTTACTGTCAAGAGCTTCGATATGTTTAACGGTGTATTCCTTTCCCAAGTACTTTCTAGAGTTTCCGGCTGCTACGACACCGCACAAACGATCTTTATGTTCTGCGTTGTGATCTTGTTCGTTCGTTAAAGTAAGTTTTAGGTCCTCCATTTAATTAGAAACGAATTTAATTTTGTTGTAGCTTTTGCAACTTTGTTACAAAGGCAAAGGTACTCGTAGGTGTAAAACGATAAATTAATCGATATGACGATAATAGCCAAAAACTGCAAATACTCGAATATTGCTATCATTTACTAACAGCAAAATGTATTTTGTTGACGTTTGTTGATTAACAAATTGTAATACCTGTGTAGCTTGTTGAATAGGTTATTACTCAGCTAGGTTATTTTAGTTAAGCAGCTAGGTTATTTTAGTTAAGCAGCTAGGTCATATTTGTTGATGAGCTAGGTCTTATTTGTTGATGAGCTATGTTATTGACCTACTCAAGTAGCTCGTAACTAACTGGAGGTTCGGTGTATACGACCAATTTACTATATTTCACATCTCTTAAACGTCGTTTTATATAATCTCGTTCTTCAATGGGTACGACGTCATTTTCGTCTAACGCTTGATCAAACGATGTTTTATCTTTGCAGTAAAATAACGCCAACCAAGCCGTGTTTTCTCTATAATCTTTTAAAACGCTGTTGTACTTTTGGGTCAGTAACCAACAGCTGTGATTTACGTGTCTTCCGCTAAACGCCATCTTGCTTAGCGCGCACGTCTTTTTACGATATTTAATCTCTTGATCCGAAGAGCAATCGTCCACGATAAACAGCGTGGCAACACCTTCGAATATTTTACTGTAAAAATCGATCGCTTCGTTGAGCGTCATCTTGTACAAATCCGGATCGCAGAGGTATACCTCGGGATCTGCTTGAATCCACTTTCTTTCGATGTACGTTTTGTTTTTAAATATGGTAGGGCAAATGATGACTATCGCTTCAAATGTATTTTTATAGTCTGACTCTAACAGATCCAAAATCCATTTGGTTTTACCCGAATTTGTTTTGCCGACGATTAAAGCGCAATGCGGTTGTGTCATTTTAACTTAACAGAGATTTAAAATTCCCGTCTTCCAAGGTCAATTGAGCATCCATGACCAAAAAGACGTACATCGTGAGGTCACCTTGGCTTTCGGCTTCTCTGTTAAATTGAACGTTGATGCCTCCTCCGTCTCCGAGTTTCCTACCGGATCCGTGAGCGGAGTTGTCGTCGTTACTTCTAAAATCGAGCCACAGACCGTACTTATCTTTTAGGTAGTCTCCGAGGTCAAAACCCGTCAAATTCAAGTCTTTAGCTACTCCGCGCCCGCTTTCGGTATCGCTGTCTCCAAAGAACTTGTTGATTTCATTCCAGTGTTGATACTGAAACATGCCTTGACTGTAGAGTTGATTGGGTTTACCTTCTACAGTCACCGATGTTTTGGTTATTTTTGGATTGTAAAATCGCTGCGGATTTTTGACCGCGGGATCTTTAAACAAAAACAAAATACCCTTGAGACTCCTGATGGGTTGATTGACGCTGACGTTCCAAAGCGTGTCCGATTTGTTAACGGATCTAACTTCTAGCGAGTGGATTTTATCAAACAGATATTGCATTAACCCCTTGTGTTTATTTCTGATGGTGATGGCTAGGTCTCTGTTGGTCACCACTTCGTATTCGAGAGACAAGTCTGAGATACTGTACATCGCCGCCGTATCTGAACTGTTGACTACTTTATCGTGATCGTTAAACTTTATCTCGTACGTCAGAGGTTGTTTTAAACCGCTGGGGTAAAAAGGGTGATGCGAAGTCAGTATGTCAATGTCTAGGGGAATACAATATCTGTTACCATAGGCATCCGCGATAGCTTGATCTTTACCGCTGTTGGCACCCGCGTTAGCATCTCCAGCTCCCATTCTTATTTTAGACACGTTTTCTTTTTCTATGCCCGAGTACGCCATGTTTCGAGTTGTCGAGCTGTTGATCCAATTGTCTTTAAAGTTGTGATACACGTCGGCGTGACGATAACTTACGATTTCGTGACCTTGAAGCCTGACGCTGATTTCGCTGACTAAATTTCTGGCCAAATTACCAAAAATGGTTCTATTGTCGTCGCTTCCACCGTCGAGTTCTAAACTAAAAGCTAATTTACAAGTGCCGGGTACGATCACGTCGTCTACGCCCAATTGAGGAAACTTAACTCTCAGCGTTTGCCCCGCCGATATACTACTAGGATTGTGGGTAATGACCACCTCTTTTCTCTCACCCTTGATAGATCTGGGTATTTTTAATAGCCTGCTGGGATTGAGCTTTTTTCCATACGCATTCATTTTATTTATACGAGTTTTAAATTTAAAGATATCTGTAAGCCAAGAAGCCCACCAATAGCGTTCCTCCCGCGATAAACGCCAGTTCTTTTTCTATTTGTTGGTCGCTAGGCTCGTAAAAATCTTCGAGTTTGGGTTCGCGGGGTAACTCGACGTTTTCTCCGGTCATTTCGTTGTAGTAACGCAACGCTTGGTCTACGTTGGAAAATGTTTCTTTAGAGGCATTTTGTTTTCTGATACGTTCGTTGAGAAAATCGAGTCGTTTTGTTCGTTCTCGTTGCCACTGATATTTAGCGGCCGAGAGTTGTTCTGTCGCTAAATCGTGTCTCTTACGCTCTTCGCTGCCATCATCCCTTAGACTTGAAAATAAAAAGTTTGAACCCGAAAAAGCTAAGGCGTTTATGATCGCACCTCCTATCATCATAGCAACAGCTGACGCCATCTATTTAATGTATAAAGCCTTTTAAAATTATTATTATAGTAAATGATGGATAAACTTCAAAAACTGTATTATAGCCCGAGTGGTTATTGGAGAGGTGAAAGCGCCGTCGACCATTTACACGATAAAACCAAATTCGATAAAAAGGTAATCAGGGATTGGCTTAAAAAACAAGCGATCTGGCAAATTTATCTGCCGGCTCCTGCGTATGTACCCAGGCCTACGAGTACTTCGCGAGAGTTTGAAACACCAAACGACTTTCACCAAATGGATGTGCTATACCTACCCTGGGATAAAGTAAAGCGCAAGACTTATAAATACGCTTTGACGGTTGTCGACGTTGCGAGTCGATACCACGAAGCAGAACCTTTGGTTTCTAAAACGGCGGATTCCACCCAAGATGCTATCGTCAAGATTTACGCGAGGTCGCCTTTGAGTTACCCTAAAACGTTGAGAGTAGATGCCGGTACCGAATTTAAAGGCGCGTTTAAAAAATGGATGGCTTCAAAAAACGTCGAGATTATCGTCGGCGAACCCGGAAACCACCGGTCGCAGGGTATCGTAGAAAGATTTAATCGAACGCTAGCCGAGAGACTGTTTGGTCATCAGTACGCTCAAGAAATGTTAAATCCCGAGAGTAGAAACACGCAATGGGTCGAGCGATTACCCAGCGTGATCAAAGCTATAAACGATGAAACGACGAGATTAATAGCTAAAGCGCCGTCAGAGGCGGTTAAACTAGAACAGGTCCGGCAATCGCCGGCTAACCCCGTTAAAACAAAAGAGCAACAATTACCGCAAGATGCCATGGTTAGATATTTATATTACCCGGGTGAGCAAGAGGGTGGAACCTCGAGAAGAGCCACGGATCCCATTTGGAGCGTAGACATCTTCAACGTGGAAAAAAGAACGAGTCAATTTAAAATGATTAACGGTAAAAAAGTCACGACGGGTCCTACTCTTTATTACCTTCAAAACGGCCCAAAAAGGAGTTTTGTGAGACAAGAGCTTCAAGTCGTACCCGAGGACACGCAATTACCGCCTAATTAATATCTAGATTGCGGTGACCATAAGCGAGCGTGTGTATTCCATCCGGTAAAATGTACCTCTTGGTATCCAACGGACTCAACGACAATTTATCTAGCGATATGGTGTAAAGGATGTGTTTTTCAGATCGAATTTGAGTCATCGTTTCTGTTTTAGATTTATTTTTAAAGATGCAGTCGTAGTAGTGCCGGTGTTTTAATTTTTTGTCGGTGACCGATTTTGTGACCCCCTTGGCTTTTTTAAGAGTGATGTTGTTGTCATCCGCTAAAATCGAGTACATCTTAGGTCTTATGCAAACGGCTTCTTGAATGACCTTACCTCCAAACTCGTCTTTAAATTTACCGATCACTTTCTTATTGGTTGAGTCGTATAACTCGTGATCCAGATTGTAATTCGAAAAGTCGTAGTGTCGCCCGTGAGATTGCATGTCTTTGTATATGTCATCCGTGTAAACGACAATCAACAGACTGTCCGTATCCGTATACATCAACCTAATTTGATCTCCGTACTTGTCTTTCAATCGGTTGTAATAAAAATCGTACATCAGCGTCTTTGAGAGATCTAAGATGCTCACTCCGCAGTAAATGGGTTTGTTTAACAAGGTTTTAGTCTTGTACGTTTCGACAAACGACAGGTCACATTCTGAAAACGGCGTTGTTGTTTTATAGCTCGGTTTTTGAATTATTTTTTTGTATTTTTCTTGATCGCTCTCGTTATTGTCTCTCAGTAGATAACCATCTATTCGATTTCTAACGTTTTCCATCGTCTTACCAAACACGCTGTTATTCATAAGTTTAAAAAAGTCTTTCTCAAAATCAGAGGACGCTTTGGTTCGGAGTTGCGTGTTTTTATCGATGTAAGATTTCATCCAAGGCGCTTGTTTAAATTTTAACACGCGATGTACCTTTTTTAGTTTCAAACCTAGATTGAGATACATCTGCAACGTAACGTAGTGCAACACATATTTTTGTTTTGGATTCAGCGTACACGTTAATTTTTGTACGTCGCTACTAGGTTCGGTATCCAATAACTCGTTTTGATAATCAGACATCCAATCTTGGGGTATGACCATATTTTCGGGCGCTAGTGGATAATCGTTATGCTTAGCGTGTAGATCGTGCGGGTAATCGAGGTCTACTTCAAAAAAGTAACCAGTGTTTGACGTTTTCTTAAGCGTTAATATTCTTTCTTCGGTAAATGGTTTCGAGGGTGTCCATTTAAAATCGCTGTACGGTAGATATTGACTCATAGCCCAACCGTACAGATTGTTGGCATCCAGATAAGCAATATAACTCGAGGGTTTGTTTGAATCGTAGTCATCGAGATAGTGATTATTTGCTTTGTGATGTCTCATTCCACCCACGCTCGATATGCCTCCTCGTTTTGCTTTTTCAAAAAATAAATGTTTGTCTACGTCTTGCAATAGTTCGAGTTTAATTTCCGAGTGTTTTAATAGAGCATCCCACGACAATCCGGGTGCGGTGTAATAATTGGCTGGATCTAGCCCGTAGTTTGTAATACACGTTCTTCTAAAGTTTTCAAATACGCCTGCAAGTAATAACGTATCGGTCGTCACGTACAAGTCGTGATATTCTCCTAGATTTTGTATATTAAACTCCTTCCACACGCGTTGAGCTCTGTCATAGTCTTGTTGCGATATATGTTCGTCTTTTAGTCTGCTGTAAAACTTGCCGATGGGTGGTAGGCTGGTCTCTTGAAACTTATCAAACGAGTTCATATATTCGTAGGGATAAATTCCTTTTTGTAATAGCAAGTCAGGATGTTTAAAATGCTTTTTGAGTAGCTGAAACGACTCTTTTGGACAAGCTTTCACTAATTTATCCAACGATGATGCCATAAAACTTAACGAGTCTAAAAATCGTAGATTTCCTATCGAAAACGAAATATACTTTTCTGAATTTTTAGCGATCACTTGTATTTCTGTTTGGCTATCGTATTCTGTCATTCCCTGCATGATTAAATGCGCGTCGTAATTTTGTAAATTGTGAAAAAAGACCGGTATCGGTGTACAACCGGGTTTAATTTGTAGTTTGAGGTTACAATAAGCGTGTGCAGCACCCCTATATTTACCAGTGACGTGGCAGTGATCTCTCACCTTTCTAAATTTATTAATGCTCTTTTTACAGTCGAGACATTTAGACTCGATAAATCCCTTACTATTTTTGTACTGATATTCTTTCTTTTGTTTTATCGTCTTGGGTTCCCTGGGTTTCTGGCACTGACAGTTGCTCGAGTAATTGGGATAAATTGGTTTTTCGCAAATCCAACACGTGTTTGTTGTATCGTGATGGTCTTTAGCTCGCTCGTTAAATTTCATGGTTTGGGGTTTTTCAAATATGCAATTAATATCGCTTTGTAATTGTAACAGCGTCGTTATAAATCTAGTTGAAGCGTCTTTGCCTCTATAAGTCTCTTGATACACATTTTTACCGTCGCATCGGACGACAACTAGCGAATAACCGCTAGCTTTGTGAACGTTAATCTTTTTTGTGTTTGTCTCTTTGTCTGAGTGAGTAGGTTTAGATGTCAGTGTCTGTTTGGGTGTTGTTGTTGTTTGTAGTATGGATTCAAAGTCAGCATAAATGACAAATGGTGCTTTTTGTTTGTGCCTATAGTTTTTAAATTCTAATATCGGTACGTCTCTTTCGCCTGGTTGCCCGTCTATGTATTTTGGTTTACCCATAGGAAATACAATCTTTGATGGATGTGCATCTATACCCTTACAATCGGCGAAATGTCTGTCTAATTTGTTTTGATTGGTAAAATGACATAGACATCTTCGACAAAAATATTTCTTACATTTATGTTTTGTAACGTCGTACATCAACCTCGTAAAATATTTTATCCAACAATAGTGATGCTTGTCACCTTTAGAAATCAAAAGCAGATCGATCTCTCGTGACCCATAGTTTTTAGACACGTATAATGGATATATCTCACCCTCATAACCGTATACGTTTATCGATAAATTATTTTGTCTTTCTATCTTGGGTATCTGATCGACCGGTGTCGGAAAGTCAACGCCTTTAAAACTGAGTCCGTCGTCTTTGGTGTATACAACGGGTTCTTCTTTATGAATTTTATATTTAGGATTATTTCTTATTTGATTTTTTACTTTATCCGTATACAACTCAAGAGCAGCTCTCAAACACCATCTCAAACACTCGTCGTCTTTGTTTTTGATGTTTATCATCGCCTGTTTAATTTTAAGATGTTCGGGTAGGTTTATGTAAGAACTACCTCTCGCTGGATTATATCTGTTGATGTTGATGTATAACGCCATTATCTTTTTTAAAACCCAACCCGATCCTTGATTCGTATACCTTTCATCCTTTCTAAATATCTGGTCAATCTCTTCTTTTAAAGCCTGTTTTATTTGACTTTGATTTAAAACGGCTTTCGGCTTGCTATAATGAATAGCTTCGATCGTTTCGATCGTACCATCCGGTTTGGTTTTTTCGTATTTTATTTTGATTGTGAGCTCCATTTTTAAACCTCTCAGCTCTCTCAATTCTGACTTGATTTTATTGACTATTTGTTCCTTGTGCGAATCAAAAAACTTGATCAAATCATGGTTATAAAGTCTGGGGTTTAATTCCCAGTTTCTGTAGTAATTTCTAAACCTTCTCGTTTCTCTAAAAGCTGACTCTGTAAAGTATTCGGGTTGTCTGTATGTTTTAATCGCCGAGATTAAATCTTTTTTCAAAACTCGTCCTTTATAACCCGTCGGTACGTATTCTAGATTTTGTTCGTCTACAATCTGTTTGAGCTCATAAAGTTTCTTTTTCCTCAAGTTTTTAAATTTACTTTCATAATGTTTTATCCCCTCGATGTATACTTTACGAGTAAGAGAAACATTTTCATTGTGCGGTATATTATACCGCTGTACGTAATCACGCAGCGTGGCTTTGTTCCATTTAGAATATCCTTTGACGGTCGGTCTGAACATATTACTCTCCATTTTATTATAGGAAATATAATATTTTTTTCTCATTTTTTTTGGAAGACAGACTTTGGATTTATAAGCAATCAGACTCACCTCATTTTTCAAAGTCGCGTTGTTTACGCCAAATTGTTATCGTGCCTCAACACGTTTCAAGGTCACGTGGTGGTGACTCACACATTTTCCAAGGTCACGTGGTGGTGACATCACCTCATTTTAGCGACGACAGATTTTTTTTATTTTTTTCTCTCTCTCCCGGCTTCAGGATTTTTTTTTTTTTTTTTTTTTTTTCTCCCGGCGTCAGAGATTTTTTTTTTTTTCTCTCTCTCTCTCTCTCTCTCCCGGCGTGAGTTTTTTTTTTTTTTTTTTTTTTTCTCTCCCGGCGTCAGATATTTTTTTTTTTTTCTCTCTCTCTCTCTCTCTCTCTCTCCCGGCGTCAGATTTTTTTTTTTTTTTTTTTTTTTTTGGAGATCGGGGGATTCCCCTATTTTTCCAAAACCGAGAGCGGCGTGCCCAGGCTCGCCGCAGATTTTTTCGATTTTGGTCCCGTACCCCCGCCTCCCTTACTACTGAGCACTCTCCGTTCTCACTGTGGTTCGCTGTGGAAGTTCGTCTCTAAGAACTTCGAGGTGGGACTACTTCTCAATTCGCGCTACTGGTTGGTGGCCGTCATATCTTGCTGCACGACCTACGCGTACCTCATGTGGATTGTGTATTTCGTGTCCCAGGCGCAGTCCAACGGGTTCACTTTGGAGGAGGCGGGGTCTTTCGTGACCATCGCGGGCATTGCGAACCTGTTTGGTACAATCAGTCAGGGACTGATCACCGACCGCGGAGTGATGTCCTCGTGGACTCTGGTTGCCGTTTGCCTCGTTATGAGTTCCGTCTCGTACCTTGCCTCCTCTTTGCTGACTTCTTATTGGGCAATGATGACGTCAGCGGTGCTGATTTTGTTCATCGAGGGGGTCTTGTCCTGCCAGACGGATGTTCTCGTCAAGCAGGTTCTTGGTGTCGAGCTATTGGCGGGTGCTTTTGGCTGGATCGGGCTAAAGGTGACGTTATTATTAGTCGCTTTGGGATTTCTGCCTGGTACGTATAAGCCTAATAATCATATGAGTGTCGTTTCCTTACGCCACTTTCTTCACTGCATGGAGTAGTCTAGTATGTAGTTTCAACATACAAGTAATAATTATTAGGAAGTACTTTAATTCATGGTGTTACTTGTGTGGCATCACTGGCAATGTGCATCACACCATGCAATAGCATAAAAGATCAACAATGTCAAACCATTCTACGAAACTTCCCGATTTCAATTTTACCTTCTGTCTCTGTTTTAAGGTTTGGTTTACGACTTGACCGGAAGTTACACCGCAGCCTTTCTACTGATAGGCAGCGTGCAGGCTGTACCACTGGTGCCTTTGCTGATGCTAAGATATTCTCAACGGTAGAACCTCGGAGAGTTTCTTGCATTGGAGGGTTTCATAATTGACTGTGAGTCGATCGGAGTTGAAACAGAAGCATAAGGACATAATGTACATTGAACAAGTGTGTTTTGATCAATTAAAGATTAGTTGCACGCAATCCTGGCTTTATGCCTTTTCCTGGCTTTATGCCTTTTTCTGGCTTTATGCCTTTTGGTTTGTGTCTGGTGTTGTTGCGATTTCTATGGGTGTGGCAATCTTGCCATACCTCGTGTGAACAACATTCATCCGATTATGATAATGCAGAATGGCAGTGGCGCACCCAGGATATATGGCTGGGGGGGGGGGGCTCACATTTTTTGTTCAAAATTTTTAGAAGTTAAATTTTTGTCAAAAAATTGTGCCCACAATTTTTGGCCGCAGAAAAAAATTGGGGTATTGTTTTGGGGGCGGACTATTTTGACGTTGGTGGCGCCACTTACACCCCTATTATACTACTCGAAAATAGGTCACATTATCACCAAGGTCCAATCGTGGGCAACCTCGCCCCCAGGGTGTCGAACAGTACGTGCCCACCACTACCTGCTCTCTCACCCTGGTATTGGATCATTTGCATGTGCAAGATTTTTGAACACGTATGCAAATGAGGAATAGTCTGGCGCCTACACGTGCGTTACATTAGCGTTTGTTTTTGTATGCGGTTTAGGGGGTTAAAACAACATCAATTCGTCGCGCCGTAAGTCATGAAAACACAATTTTGTTTTAAAGTTAAAATGTTACGATCTGGCCCGCCAATTTGCAGTATTACATTTCAGATTAATAAAAGCAAACTGGAAAGGAAAGGAGTATTTTTGAGAAGGCATGGATGTTTTAATTACAATGATCGTGAAAACACGTAATGCACGTTGGAAATAACAACACCAACTACACGGTAAAAATCCATTACTAGCAAATTGCGGTATTGAATCAGGATACAGGAAGAAAGTTTCCTATCCAGGGCCCACTATTGGAAACGAGGCTGGAAATAAAGTAAGCACTGGGGACTAGGTTGAATAGTGGGACTAAAAGGAAAAAAAATACGAATCAAAAAAAAATTAAAAATTGACAACCTTTTTTTGGGGGGGGGGGGCTCAAGCCCCCCGACCCCCCCCCCCCCCTTGGGTGCGACACTGCAGCATGGGACCAACACACAAGAATTGCACTTGAAAGAATACACCGAAAACAATATCGTCAAAAGTCGTGATTAATCCTAAGCCTTCTTAGGAAATATTGTCCCCCTCCAACCTTCAAGGACTGGAATGCATTATCATCACTTGCAATCTCATCCTCATCATTGAATGTATTGTATTTTTAATCTGGCCTTAGCATAAGGCCCTATATAATTTCGTCTAGAAGATCCTATTGCTGCCAAGCGCATCGCAAGTTTGCGCTACGGTGCAGGCGACGTTTGTCTGCCATATATGAAAATACACCATGCCCATAACAACTCATTCGTATATATATCCCAGTGGTAGATCATCATCGATAGATTACTAGGATGTTGAGTGTTTCCGTATTCTTGCCTGTATTTGTTTTGAAAAAAAGTGTATGAAACAAGCCGTTGCTGATTTGAAGATAATACATGTTTGCGAAATAGCCCGAATGCCTATCGGTCGCGTATAAAACTTTGAGGCATCTTGATCTTCAATTTCTCTTAATTTTCGTAACCTTTTAAAAAGCCTCCCTTTCGGACTCGAACTCGAGGGATTTCTTGGGGGGGGGGGCGGAGACGGGGCCCTCACTCTCTCCGAAGCCATCGCCCCAAAATGGGGCACTGGTTTTTTTTAAATCCAGTATGCACAAAATTCATTCAAACAAAGATCCACAATTACGAGGGAAACATCTGCATCCAGACGCCTAGCCATCTGTTACCTTCACAGCCTTTAAATCATACTAATTATCTATTCGGTTATTAATGTTAATTAGCTCGATGTAGACCTACATGCATCAACATCACGGGGGAAAATATAATCAACATTTTTCGTAGTCTGGTTCCCAGGCCAAAAGATTCTAACTATTCCTGATTAATCTTAGGGTAGCAGACCAGTAAATGAACTTCCATAGACCCCAATGATAATGCTCCCACTTCGGAAATTTGGGAAACATACCTACAACTCTCCAAGGTGTTCAAGACACACATCAAATTAAAGCTTATTTCATCATTTTTCATTTTCTTTTCAATTTTTTGGGGGTCAACTGATGACTTTTAGGAGAAATTTCCATCCAAAGATGATCACCCCTAAAAAATAGTCCTGAAGCCCATCGCCATTTTGAAAAACGATGGCTACACTCCAATGCAAAATAGAGCGCTTTTAGGGTCCCAATTTATCCAAATTACACACAACTGCAAGCTCCCAGTCCTGTGCACGACTTCCACCCATATTTTTAACAAACCCTCAAGTTCATGGCCCACAGTGCTCTCAAATACTGAAGATTTTGAGGGCATGCAAATCGTGATCTGGCCGGCGTAGGCAATTTTGGGCCTATTTACTGGTCTGCAACCTTATTGAATATCCCATGGCAATTTAGATGTAGGACTATCTCACTCATAAGTTATTTCCATACATAATATTCACGTGATGGCGGTGTCACGTAACTGCGAGATGTGTTATGTATATATCATGTCCATGCCCACCCGGTACCCCTTCTAAAACCTTTGAGCAAGAAAGTCAACCACCGCGCACACTGTTCCTTCACCAAAATAGTCCCTGGACTATGAGCGGGGTGGTGAGCAACAGTCTGGAGGGGCCGGACGGCGGAAGGCCCGGCTGGGTAGCGGTCCTCGCGCTCTGGACCAGAAACCTCATGGTGACCGGCATTACCAAAGGTCTCGGGATAATGCTGCCGATTTTGCAAATCCAACTGACCTCCCAAATGTGGATTATCGGCTGGATAGCGTCACTGACAACCGCAACAAGTGGATTAGTAGGTAACACTGACAGTATTTTTCTAAACTGCAATTTAATTCAACTGTGTGTATTATATTTATGGCGTTGCGAAGAAGCGCATGCATGGGTGTTGTACTGTATTACAATTGACTGAGCGTTTTCATGCGTATATCAATTACTCATGCGTATATCAATTACTCATCATATCAATTACATTATCTCTTAAACAAATATCCCATGGAGTTCCTCAAGGATCAATACTTGGACCTTTACTGTTCTCTATTTATGATTTTAACAAATCATCAGATCTATTTTCCTTCATTATGTTTGCTGATGACAGTAAGTTATTTCTTAGTCATAACAACATTGATGTACTTGCTGATTTAGTTAACCAAGAATTACTTAAAATTTCTGAATGGTTTAAAGCAAACAAATTATCCCTTAATATCAAGAAAACAACCTGCATGCTATTTTCCGCTAAAACATGTTCCATTTACCTGATATATATATCGATAACATAAAATTGCCCTATTCTGATTGTGTAAAATTTTTGGGATTATATATTGATCCTACTCTCTCTTGGAAAATTCAAGTTAACAACATTTGTTCTATTATCTCTAGAAATATAGGTGTCATTAGTAAGCTCAAAGCCTTTTTCCCACAGGAAGTACTGTTTATGCTGTATAATACATTGATTTTGCCTTATTTGAACTATGGTATCCTAGCATGGGGGAATTGTGCAGCTAGTTATTTGAATAGTTTTCTTAACCTACAAAAACGGGCATTGAGAGTTATTAATTCTGTCGACAGACTAGAACATTCAAATCCTCTTTTCTGTAAACATAAAACACTCAAGGTCAATGACATTTATTCACTTCAGCTTGGAGCCTTCATGCATCGTTTGAACAATAATTTACTTCCAAATCCCATTGCACAAATGTTCTGCAGAAACGAAACTATACATCACCATTTTACCCGACAACGTAGATAATTTCACTTTTCATTTGCAAGAACAACTGTTTACAAAAAGACAATTAGGCATGAAGGCCCTAAGTACTGGAAGTCCTTACATAAATCACTCCAGGGCACTCGTAGCCTTCCATTATTTAAATCCAAACTTAAATCGAATTTACTATCAAATTATAATAGCTCAGATTAATCTTCTTACTGGGTTACTACTCTGTATTTCTTTTTTTCTGATCAGCAATATTATGTTTTTCCGTGTGTTATGTACAATTTAAAATGTATACGTTCAATTGTTTTTCATTTGTTTTTCATTAAATGTTTGTATTAATCCATGTTAAGGGGATCCCTACTCGACAAGCTCCGCTTTTTGGGGATCCCCTTCCACCATCTCTAATTAGAAAATAATGCGCCCAAAGTGTATATAAATATATTTTGTAAAACAAGCTCGAACTTTATAATACCCAAAACTACATGTATGTATTGATGCCTTGTCACTTAATGAAAGAGATGTGGTAAAAATAATGAAGAATGAATGAATGAATGAATGCATGACTGTAAGCCACTATCTAAATGTAATAATTGTTGGTTGTAATGCAACCCAGACTACATGTGAATATGATACTTTAAAAATATAATTAGGATTTTAATTTTCTCCATGCATCGGTTTCAAATGGGTCCCTTCAGCAATACCATTTTCATTCTATTTCACAGTCATTATTTTAAAATCAAATACACATAAATGTTGACATTGTGTGAACTGATATACGTGCGGAAAATAAACTGCACGATCATTATTATTTCTTCGGTGGTCTGGTCAGAACATGATTTACTATCATGACAAGTTGATTATATTACTCTTAATTTACTACAGACATCATCATTGTGCCCAAAACGCAACATAGCCGAACAGAATTTTCACTGTATGGTATCCTACTCAATTGTTATCCTACTTAATTGTTATCCAACTTCATTCGCATCTAGAAACAAGGATGTTCCATCCTTTGATCAACTCAAAATCAAATATTTTACGTCTCCACAGCTCCTTTCGGAGGATTAGTGAGCAGGCGCTTTGGGGCTGGTTACGTCATGATGACGTGTGGCGTGATGATGAGTGCAGCGGCCATTGCCGGATCGTTCGTCGAGAACTCTCTGCAACTGGCGTTGCTGTACACGTTACTGGCAGGTTGTATTAAAAAACATTGAAAAACAACGATTTCAACTTCATTGAATTTCCACATGAAATGTATCGGTTTTCCCGATTAATTTAACACTCGTAGCAAACAGATTCTAGTAGCAAACAGATTCGCAGAGATACTCCAGCTTCTTTCCAGTCATCATGGAGCTTATAAATCTAATGTTAATTAAAATGTTAAATAATATTTCCATCGAATTTGTTTAATACAGGTTTTCCCGGCCAATTTCCTAAAATGTTCAATCACTTCTGAAAATCGGTCAATCATTTTCGTCTGAAATTGAGAATCGCTCTGAACACGCGTTTCATTTTCGCTACCATTACAGAACTGAGCCCAATCTAATGCATTTTCTCAAACCTCAGTTTCTGAGGTTCAAGCCTAATGAAGCATGCAGACCCTGCAGCGGATTACCTGATGTTTTAGCATGTTTAGACTGATAAGAGCCTACTTTTGGTCAGTTGTAACTGATCCACTAGCTAAGAGCAGTGACTTGCAGGCCGTGGTCAGTATAGGCGTTACCCATGCCAGTGTGTGACCATCCATATGATGCTATTATCATGGAGCTAGATTGTAGGATAGCATGTACATTGTGTATGTACAATGTAGCTGTGTGATTCAGGTGGCTGATTCAAGCATAGAGCAAGGAACAATTTTACTTGGAGCATTCTTGGATGCTTGGAGCAAGGATAGCGATCATGGTTAGCATTGGTTAGGACAATATAATCAAGATCGAGACGACTTTGACGTGAAATTATATGAACCTTGGGATTACTTTTCGCGTAGGCTTGTCTGAACACTTTATAATTGGCCAACCAAATGCTATTAATGGGTGAGTAAAAAAAAGGCGGAGGCAAACCCCCCAAAATAAATTTCATATTTAAAACAATATGTAGTACCAAAATAATAATGACTGGAAAGCCAATTTCATAAGCTATTGTTAGATGAAAAAATACTGAATTTGCTCAATCCGTTCAGAGAATATCAACATTTTAACGCAATGACCCTAAAACCTGTTTCATCACACACACAAAAAGACAATTTATTGTGTATTCTGACTGTTTGGAACAACAAAGAAATTGACTCAGAATACTTGTTCCAACAACTGCCAACAACTGTAGTATACAATGTCTTTATTTACAATCCTGGTTAGCCAAACAATACGATTTATAAAATCTTTTTTTCTTGTTTTTAAGATGGGTCTTTAAAGGATTTTGTTTCTGAATATGTTTAACTTTTAAATTGGGGGGGGGGGGTCAAAATGAGCTTTATATTGTCAACAGAAATGTGCACCCTTATTGGGAATGCGAATCAATATAGGCCCCCTAACTTTAAAAATCCGCCCCCAATTTTTGGAGGGCGAATCAAAGTAATTACTCCTAAGTTTAATTGTCATCAGAAATCCGCCACCTTATCTGGGACGGTGAATTTAACCTCTAAGTTGTCCACAGAAATCCGCACCTTATTATTGAGAGGGTGAATCAAAGAGTGCTCTAAATTGGCAACAGAAATCGACCCTAATATTAAGAGGGCGAATCAAAGTCAGCTCTCAACGTTAAATTGAAATCCGTCCCTTTGTTGAGAGGGCGAATCAAAGTAATTAAGCTCTAAATTGTCAACATTTTAAATCCGCCCCTTATGAAGAGCGCCGATTAAAATAAGCTTTAAATTGTCAACAGAATTTCTCCCCTTATAGTGGGAAGGTGAATCAAAGCATTGAGCTATGATCAAAGTAAGCTCTAATTTATTTTTCAAAAGAAATCCGATGACTGAATCACTCTGGAAATATGCAACACTTCACAGGGCCTATGTTCAAATAAAATCTGGACAAATATCCAATAGTTTGGTGATATGTCATCCTTTTTACAGAGTGTTTTGAATATTCAGAAGTAGGTGTACTCAAAACAATTTTTGTACTCATTTTGTACTCAAGTAATCGCCACTCAATTCAGTCAACGAAAAACTAACAACCCATACAAGTCAGTTCATTATCTCTTGGTTGGTTGATTGAACATTCATACAATTTCTTTTCCGCAGTACAAAACAATAGTCTTCGCAACAACAAAAAAACCGATTAAAAAGCACTGTAATGTCAGCCTAATAGTACTCAAACATATAATTATACAAATTGCATCTATGACTTAGAGAAGTTTATACCCAATATGAGATTTATGTGTTTATTAGTCATCAGTTCGGGGTTTTCTTAAAACGTCAAAAGTTATTTCGCCTTGCAGTCGCACGTTTGTGGTTTTAACTTTTCGTTAAGTACACACGATGAAGCTGTTTTCGAATAACAAATAGTTTATGTATTTAAGCTCAATTTTGTGGAACAGTAATATGAAGGAAGGTGTTTTTCTCCTACTTATTTTCTGTTTCTTTGACAGCTTCTGAAAATATGTAACAAAATGGCACTTGGGCCACTAGGCCGACTTCCATAAAAAAACCTCTGGCCAATGGTTTTTACTGACCATGTTGTTTTCCATAATCTTCCGTATGGGCATAGCCTAATGCTTCTTCTGGAAGCATGGTCTAAGTTTCTGAATAATAACAGTCAAGTTTCAAGCCCCCGGGAACGGGGGTGCTGTGGATGCTGCAGCACCCCCAACTTTTTAGATTGGGGTGCTGGAATATGCTTCAGCACCCCCTTCTCCTAGGCAAAAATGTGTTCCAGCCAGCAGTGTTCTACGCGACGATGAAATTGCGCCGCTACGCTATACATTATGCTTGCTCTACAAATATCTCCTTCGTTTTGTTCGTTTCTAGTTTTGCCGCGGCTAAGCGCGGCGCTTCGAAAGTCTAGCTCAACACTGTAAAATATCAAGAGGAGGTATTTTCTAAATCTTCAGGCAGTGCAGAATCGATATTTCTTCTCAAGGTATCCAAAATTATGACATATCTATGATATTTCCGCCATGATGGAAGCTTTGACCCAGAAGCAATAACCTCGGCCATGACGATGGTGGCAAAGTTGTTTATGCTTGCCAGGATTTTTTTTCATTCGATCTTTTAATAGGGGCAAATGTTTATACCTTGCCCCTGAAGGTTTTTCTTTTCATTTAAAAGTTTCATTGACGTTGCTAGCATTTTGTACTCAAGATTAACAAATAGCAAGGTTCACCGTGACACAACCCCAACCTAAAAGGAGTGGGACGGGCTTTTATTGAAACTATAGTCATGCTACAATTCCAGTGTAGTTTCGTTTTAAAAAAAAGCTATTCATGTTTTACCTCTGCAAGTTTTTTTCTCATAAAATCTCAGTAGACCGATAAATCCCTGCCATAAAAAAGCTATTCATCATCCTCTGCAACTTTTTCCTCATAAAATCTCAGTAGACCGATAAATCCTTGCCTAGCCCCAAACTTGCTATCTACCGAGCATAAACATAAAGATGCATTCGGTCTTTTAGTCTTTTATATTTGCCATTCTCTGTAACAAACAAATAACAATGCATACATCGAGAGCTACATTGTTTGGTGAGATAGAACTAAAGCGGCCCCTGGCCCTGTGGCCCCACGCCGTATAAAACAAAACATACACGAAGGAATTTACTAAATGTAAGAAAGCAGCCTTGCAACAATAATATTTACATGCGATGTCATGCATAACGATACAATGCAACAGTATATTCTAAACAAAATAATGAATAAATTGTCTTCATAATCTCAAAAAACTTTTGCTAACAAAGTCAAATGAAAGTGGACAGGAATCGCCCCCAGATTGCACGACAGAGCATATATATTCCAAATTATGCCACGACGTAAGGGCTTTGCGCTCCGCTTTCGCATTAATTTTATCCGTCCTTTATTCCAGCACCCCATGGCAAAAGTTTGTTCCAGCGGCAGTGCAAGTTTGTCACAAGTTTAATCATGCGGGGTCTGAACTGATTGCTTGATGTATCATGCTTTACCTAGATTGGGTATACTAGACCCATGTGTGTACCGTGCTTTTTCATTTTTGTACAGTATTTGTATTTCACACTTTTAATGTTCATTGGCATATCAGTACCTCAATAAATCACATTATAGGAAGTTGTCAATAAATGCATTGAGTGTGTGATTCAGTGCAAAATACAAGAGCATCTACGACAGCAGCTGAAATGAACTTTTCGTGTCATTATTTTTTAATGTTTCTTATCAATTTTGTTGTATCCATTTGTTTTAAGGAAATTGTATACCTAACGTGACAATGATACATCAAATCCCAGTCGTCAGTTGTGTACGAAGTATATAACGCAGAGCTAGCATGCTGTTGAACCTTCAAGTTGAGATGAACATCTTAATAATTGCTTCACACGGGCATAATGCTGACCACGGGGGTGTAAAGGGTCTGTGTGCGGCGTATTGTGTTGCGTAACTAATAATAACCACTCCTGAAGTGGCAATAATGTCGGTTAGTCCTGGGCTCCACCCAGTGTAACGGATACCTACTTAATCTCAGATAAGAGCGCAGAGGCGCTAATTACCCCCAAAATGCATTAGCTAGATTGGGCTCGGTTCTGTAATGACCTCAATTTCGTCTTGAAAATTCATGATCCTGCTTACATCATTTTCAATTTCGTCTTTGGTCGCTCATTTTCGCCATACTTTTTTCGTGAAAGACAATTCAATTTCGTTGTCTGCAATTGCTGAACGTGCGATAGATGAATCGATTCCGTCATTTTGCAATCAATGTTATATAAATTTCATTCAAATTCATCTCATAATTGTAGGCCATCTTCCGTATTTTTACGTTTTCATCTGTTCATTTCTACATATTTACTTTTTTTGTGTCTGTTAGTCTCCGTGTAACGTTGGTCTTTAAACCTTAAATAAGCATTTTTCATGTAACAATTACTATGCAAAATTGTAATCTTTTTCAATATTTATTTAGTTCGTTGACAATTTTATGCGTCAACAACTGAAAGAAATAGGGTATACACAGGCAAATGAAATTGCGTATATTTTCCATTTCACGCAAGAAATAAGTAGGCCTATAATTAGTTATTATGAAAAGCAAACTGCATTCATATTTTCACATCTTCGAAAACAGTCATTCAGTTCTTCTTCTTGTTCTTTGGATTGGTTGTTAAACCTACAATTTATTGTCTTGCAATACACCATGCCAAATACGTCTGTGTATGGTATACCAGCGTGCGCATTGTCTGATGAATTTGATCGAACATTTCTTGAAATCGATTGAACAAAGACGAATTCAATCCTTACATTATGTACATGGTCATCAGGTGAGACGAATTTCATTGAAATTTGACGACATCAAATGGACAAATGTTGAAATTGATCAATTGGAATGACCAACGACAAACGCGTTCCAGTCTTCTGGAGACGAAATTGAAGTTAACCGTTTATGAATTGGAATGAATTAAGTTTCAAAATTGCAGGAAAACCTATGTATACTGATGTACATATATCAGGGTAACAATGAGACATTTGTGTATGTGTGATATTAGTTTCTAGTTTTTGGCAATTAACGTAGATCAAGTAGGGGACCCATGTCTTTACAACAGATGAGGAAAACTATACACATTGCCAAAACTTGACTTTGATGTATACTTTTTATATTATATCTTTGAAGGTACTGCCAAAGGCATATCTAATGTCGTTGCAAAGGAGGCTGTCGGACGCTGTTTTACCAAGAACTACGCCACAGCAAGTGGCATTGCACGGACCGGCTACTCCGTGGGACTGATCGTCTTCGCGCCCCTGGTCCAGCTTTTCTTAGACACCTACGGCTGGAGAGGAACCATGTTACTAGTGGGAGCCATCACCATGCATTCTGTTGCGAGTGGCGCCGTTATGGTAGCAACGATGCAGCCTGAGCTCGATCAGTCAAACGCATACCAAACGCTCCCCCAGACCGAACACACTAATTCGTCATCAGCACATGAGAGCACTCTCCGTTCTCACTGTGGTTCGCTGTGGAAGTTCGTCTCTAAGAACTTCGAGGTGGGACTACTTCTCAATTCGCGCTACTGGTTGGTGGCCGTCATATCTTGCTGCACGACCTACGCGTACCTCATGTGGATTGTGTATTTCGTGTCCCAGGCGCAGTCCAACGGGTTCACTTTGGAGGAGGCGGGTTCTTTCGTGACCATCGCGGGCATTGCGAACCTGTTTGGTACAATCAGTCAGGGACTGATCACCGACCGCGGAGTGATGTCCTCGTGGACTCTGGTTGCCGTTTGCCTCGTTATGAGTTCCGTCTCGTACCTTGCCTCCTCTTTGCTGACTTCTTATTGGCCAATGATGACGTCAGCGGTGCTGATTTTGTTCAGTGACGGGGTCTTGTCCTGCCAGACGGATGTTCTCATCAAGCAGGTTCTTGGTGTCGAGCTATTGGCGGGTGCTTTTGGCTGGATCGCGCTAAAGGTGACGCTATTATTAGTCGCTTTGGGATTTCTGCCTGGTACGTATAAGCCTAATAAATGAGTGTCGTTTCCTTACGCCACTTTCTTCACTGCATGGAGTAGTCTAGTATGTAGTTTCAACATACAAGTAATAATTATTAGGAAGTACTTTAATTCATGGTGTTACTTGTGTGGCATCACTGGCAATGTGCATCACACCATGCAATAGCATAAAAGATCAACAATGTCAAACCATTCTACGAAACTTCCCGATTTCAATTTTACCTTCTAGTCTGTTTTAAGGTTTGGTTTACGACTTGACCGGAAGTTACACAGCAGCCTTTCTACTGATAGGCAGCGTGCAGGCTGTACCACTGGTGCCTTTGCTGATGCTAAGATATTCTCAACGGTAGAACCTCGGAGAGTTTCTTGCATTGGAGGGTTTCATAATTGACTGTGAGTCGATCGGAGTTGAAACAGAAGCATAAGGACATAATGTACATTGAACAAGTGTGTTTTGATCAATTAAAGATTAGTTGCACGCAATCCTGGCTTTATGCCTTTTCCTGGCTTTATGCCTTTTTCTGGCTTTATGCCTTTTGGTTTGTGTCTGGTGTTGTTGCGATTTCTATGGGTGTGGCAATCTTGCCATACCTCGTGTGAACAACATTCATCCGATTATGATAATGCAGAATGGCAGTGGCGCACCCAGGATATATGGCTGGGGGGGGGGGCTCACATTTTTTGTTCAAAATTTTTAGAAGTTAAATTTTTGTCAAAAAATTGTGCCCACAATTTTTGGCCGCAGAAAAAAAATTGGGGTTTTGTTTTGGGGGCGGACTATTTTGACGTTGGTGGCGCCACTTACACCCCTATTATACTACTCGAAAATAGGTCACATTATCACCAAGGTCCAATCGTGGGCAATCTCGCCCCCAGGGTGTTGAGCAGTACGTGCCCACCACTACCTGCTCTCTCACCCTGGTATTGGATCATTTGCATGTGCAAGATTTTTGAACACGTATGCAAATGAGGAATAGTCTGGCGCCTACACGTGCGTTACATTAGCGTTTGTTTTTGTATGCGGTTTCGGGGGTTAAAACAACATCAATTCGTCGTGCCGTAAGTCATGAAAACACAATTTTGTTTTAAAGTTAAAATGTTACGATCTGGCCCGCCAATTTGCAGTATTACATTTCAGATTAATAAAAGCAAACTGAAAAGGAAAGGAGTATTTTTGAGAAGGCATGGATGTTTTAATTACAATGATCGTGAAAACACGTAATGCACGTTGGAAATAACAACACCAACTACACGGTAAAAATCCATTACTAGCAAATTGCGGTATTGAATCAGGATACAGGAAGAAAGTTTCCTATCCAGGGCCCACTATTGGAAACGAGGCTGGAAATAAAGTAAGCACTGGGGACTAAGTTGAATAGTGGGACTAAAAGGAAAAAAATACAAATCGAAAAAAAATTAAAAATTTACAACCTTTTTTTTTGGGGGGGGGCTCAAGCCCCCCGACCCCCCCCCCCCCCCTTGGGTGCGACACTGCAGCATGGGACCAACACACAAGAATTGCACTTGAACGAATACACCGAAAACAATATCGTCAAAAGTCGTGATTAATCCTAAGCCTTCTTAGGAAATATTGTCCCCCTCCAACCTTCAAGGACTGGAATGCATTATCATCACTTGCAATCTCATCCTCATCATTGAATGTATTGTATTTTTAATCTGGCCTTAGCATAAGGCCCTATATAATTTCGTCTAGAAGATCCTATTGCTGCCAAGCGCATCGCAAGTTTGCACTACGGTGCAGGCGACGTTTGTCTGCCATATATGAAAATACACCATGCCCATAACAACTCATTCGTATATATATCCCAGTGGTAGATCATCATCGATAGATTACTAGGATGTTGAGTGTTTCCGTACTCTTGCCTGTATTTGTTTTGAAAAAAAGTGTATGAAACAAGCCGTTGCTGATTTGAAGATAATACATGTTTGCGAAATAGCCCGAATGCCTATCGGTCGCGTATAAAACTTTGAGGCATCTTGATCTTCAATTTCTCTTAATTTTCGTAACCTTTTAAAAAGCCTCCCTTTCGGACTCGAACTCGAGGGATTTCTTTGGGGGGGGGGGGCGGAGACGGGGCCCTCACTCTCTCCGAAGCCATCGCCCCAAAATGGGGCACTGGTTTTTTTTAAATCCAGTATGCACAAAATTCATTCAAACAAAGATCCACAATTACGAGGGAAACATCTGCATCCAGACGCCTAGCCATCTGTCACCTTCACAGCCTTTAAATCATACTAATTATCTATTCGTTTATTAATGTTAATTAGCTCGATGTAGACCTACATGCATCAACATCACGGGGGAAAATATAATCAACATTTTTCGTAGTCTGGTTCCCAGGCCAAAAGATTCTAACTATTCCTGATTAATCTTAGGGTAGCAGACCAGTAAATGAACTTCCATAGACCCCAATGATAATGCTCCCACTTCGGAAATTTGGGAAACATACCTACAACTCTCCAAGGTGTTCAAGACACACATCAAATTAAAGCTTATTTCATCATTTTTCATTTTCTTTTCAATTTTTGGGGGGTCAACTGATGACTTTTAGGAGAAATTTCCATCCAAAGATGATCACCCCTAAAAAATAGTCCTGAAGCCCATCGCCATTTTGAAAAACGATGGCTACACTCCAATGCAAAATAGAGCGCTTTTAGGGTCCCAATTTATCCAAATTACACACAACTGCAAGCTCCCAGTCCTGTGCACGACTTCCACCCATATTTTTAACAAACCCTCAAGTTCATGGCCCACAGTGCTCTCAAATACTGAAGATTTTGAGGGCATGCAAATCGTGATCTGGCCGGCGTAGGCAATTTGGGGCCTATTTACTGGTCTGCAACCTTATTGAATATCCCATGGCAATTTAGATGTAGGACTATCTCACTCATAAGTTATTTCCATACATAATATTCACGTGATGGCGGTGTCACGTAACTGCGAGATGTGTTAGGTATATATCATGTCCATGCCCACCCGGTACCCCTTCTAAAACCTTTGAGCAAGAAAGTCAACCACCGCGCACACTGTTCCTTCACCAAAATAGTCCCTGGACTATGAGCGGGGTGGTGAGCAACAGTCTGGAGGGGCCGGATGGCGGAAGGCCCGGCTGGGTAGCGGTCCTCGCGCTCTGGACCAGAAACCTCATGGTGACCGGCATTACCAAAGGTCTCGGGATAATGCTGCCGATTTTGCAAATCCAACTGACCTCCCAAATGTGGATTATCGGCTGGATAGCGTCACTGACAACCGCAACAAGTGGATTAGTAGGTAACACTGACAGTATTTTTCTAAACTGCAATTTAATTCAACTGTGTGTATTATATTTATGGCGTTGCGAAGAAGCGCATGCATGGGTGTTGTACTGTATTACAATTGACTGAGCGTTTTCATGCGTATATCAATTACTCATGCGTATATCAATTACTCATCATATCAATTACATTATCTCTTAAACAAATCCCATGGAGTTCCTCACGGATCAATACTTGGACCTTTACTGTTCTCTATTTATGATTTTAACAAATCATCAGATCTATTTTCCTTCATTATGTTTGCTGATGACAGTAAGTTATTTCTTAGTCATAACAACATTGATGTACTTGCTGATTTAGTTAACCAAGAATTACTTAAAATTTCTGAATGGTTTAAAGCAAACAAATTATCCCTTAATATCAAGAAAACAACCTGCATGCTATTTTCCGCTAAAACATGTTCCATTTACCTGATATATATATCGATAACATAAAATTGCCCTATTCTGATTGTGTAAAATTTTTGGGATTACATATTGATCCTACTCTCTCTTGGAAAATTCAAGTTAACAACATTTGTTCTATTATCTCTAGAAATATAGGTGTCATTAGTAAGCTCAAAGCCTTTTTCCCACAGGAAGTACTGTTTATGCTGTATAATACATTGATTTTGCCTTATTTGAACTATGGTATCCTAGCATGGGGGAATTGTGCAGCTAGTTATTTGAATAGTTTTCTTAACCTACAAAAACGGGCATTGAGAGTTATTAATTCTGTCGACAGACTAGAACATTCAAATCCTCTTTTCTGTAAACATAAAACACTCAAGGTCAATGACATTTATTCACTTCAGCTTGGAGCCTTCAGGCATCGTTTGAACAATAATTTACTTCCAAATCCCATTGCACAAATGTTCTGCAGAAACGAAACTATACATCACCATTTTACCCGACAACGTAGATAATTTCACTTTTCATTTGCAAGAACAACTGTTTACAAAAAGACAATTAGGCATGAAGGCCCTAAGTACTGGAAGTCCTTACATAAATCACTCCAGGGCACTCGTAGCCTTCCATTATTTAAATCCAAACTTAAATCGAATTTACTATCAAATTATAATAGCTCAGATTAATCTTCTTACTGGGTTACTACTCTGTATTTCTTTTTTTCTGATCAGCAATATTATGTTTTTCCGTGTGTTATGTACAATTTAAAATGTATACGTTCAATTGTTTTTCATTTGTTTTTCATTAAATGTTTGTATTAATCCATGTTAAAGGGGATCCCTACTCGACAAGCTCCGCTTTTTGGGGATCCCCTTCCACCATCTCTAATTAGAAAATAATGCGCCCAAAGTGTATATAAATATATTTTGTAAAACAAGCTCGAACTTTATAATACCCAAAACTACATGTATGTATTGATGCCTCGTCACTTAATGAAAGAGATGTGGTAAAAATAATGAAGAATGAATGAATGAATGAATGCATGACTGTAAGCCACTATCTAAATGTAATAATTGTTGGTTGTAATGCAACCCAGACTACATGTGAATATGATACTTTCAAAATATAATTAGGATTTTAATTTTCTCCATGCATCGGTTTCAAATGGGTCCCTTCAGCAATACCATTTTCATTCTATTTCACAGTCATTATTTTAAAATCAAATACACATAAATGTTGACATTGTGTGAACTGATATACGTGCGGAAAATAAACTGCACGATCATTATTATTTCTTCGGTGGTCTGGTCAGAACATGATTTACTATCATGACAAGTTGATTATATTACTCTTAATTTACTACAGACATCATCATTGTGCCCAAAACGCAACATAGCCGAACAGAATTTTCACTGTATGGTATCCTACTCAATTGTTATCCTACTTAATTGTTATCCAACTTCATTCGCATCTAGAAACAAGGATGTTCCATCCTTTGATCAACTCAAAATCAAATATTTTACGTCTCCACAGCTCCTTTCGGAGGATTAGTGAGCAGGCGCTTTGGGGCTGGTTACGTCATGATGACGTGTGGCGTGATGATGAGTGCAGCGGCCATTGCCGGATCGTTCGTCGAGAACTCTCTGCAACTGGCGTTGCTGTACACGTTACTGGCAGGTTGTATTAAAAAACATTGAAAAACAACGATTTCAACTTCATTGAATTTCCACATGAAATGTATCGGTTTTCCCGATTAATTTAACACTCGTAGCAAACAGATTCTAGTAGCAAACAGATTCGCAGAGATACTCCAGCTTCTTTCCAGTCATCATGGAGCTTATAAATCTAATGTTAATTAAAATGTTAAATAATATTTCCATCGAATTTGTTTAATACAGGTTTTCCCGGCCAATTTCCTAAAATGTTCAATCACTTCTGAAAATCGGTCAATCATTTTCGTCTGAAATTGAGAATCGCTCTGAACACGCGTTTCATTTTCGCTACCATTACAGAACTGAGCCCAATCTAATGCATTTTCTCAAACCTCAGTTTCTGAGGTTCAAGCCTAATGAAGCATGCAGACCCTGCAGCGGATTACCTGATGTTTTAGCATGTTTAGACTGATAAGAGCCTACTTTTGGTCAGTTGTAACTGATCCACTAGCTAAGAGCAGTGACTTGCAGGCCGTGGTCAGTATAGGCGTTACCCATGCCAGTGTGTGACCATCCATATGATGCTATTATCATGGAGCTAGATTGTAGGATAGCATGTACATTGTGTATGTACAATGCAGCTGTGTGATTCAGGTGGCTGAAGCATAGAGCACGGAACAATTTTACTTGGAGCATTCTTGGATGCTTGGAGCAAGGATAGCGATCATGGTTAGCATTGGTTAGGACAATATAATCAAGATCGAGACGACTTTGACGTGAAATTATATGAACCTTGGGATTACTTTTCGCGTAGGCTTGTCTGAACACTTTATAATTGGCCAACCAAATGCTATTAATGGGTGAGTAAAAAAAAAGGCGGAGGCAAACCCCCCAAAATAAATTTCATATTTAAAACAATATGTAGTACCAAAATAATAATGACTGGAAAGCCAATTTCATAAGCTATTGTTAGATGAAAAAATACTGAATTTGCTCAATCCGTTCAGAGAATATCAACATTTTAACGCAATGACCCTAAAACCTGTTTCATCACACACACAAAAAGACAATTTATTGTGTATTCTGACTGTTTGGAACAACAAAGAAATTGACTCAGAATACTTGTTCCAACAACTGCCAACAACTGTAGTATACAATGTCTTTATTTACAATCCTGGTTAGCCAAACAATACGATTTATAAAATCTTTTTTTCTTGTTTTTAAGATGGGTCTTTAAAGGATTTTGTTTCTGAATATGTTTAACTTTTAAATTGGGGGGGGGGGGGTCAAAATGAGCTTTATATTGTCAACAGAAATGTGCACCCTTATTGGGAATGCGAATCAATATAGGCCCCCTAACTTTAAAAATCCGCCCCCAATTTTTGGAGGGCGAATCAAAGTAATTACTCCTCAGTTTAATTGTCATCAGAAATCCGCCACCTTAACTGGGACGGTGAGTTTAACCTCTAAGTTGTCCACAGAAATCCGCACCTTATTATTGAGAGGGTGAATCAAAGAGTGCTCTAAATTGGCAACAGAAATCGACCCTAATATTGAGAGGGCGAATCAAAGTCAGCTCTCAACGTTAAATTGAAATCCGTCCCTTTGTTGAGAGGGCGAATCAAAGTAATTAAGCTCTAAATTGTCAACATTTTAAATCCGCCCCTTATGAAGAGCGCCGATTAAAATAAGCTTTAAATTGTCAACAGAATTTCTCCCCTTATAGTGGGAAGGTAAATCAAAGCATTGAGCTATGATCAAAGTAAGCTCTAATTTATTTTTCAAAAGAAATCTGATGACTGAATCACTCTGGAAATATGCAACACTTCACAGGGCCTATGTTCAAATAAAATCTGGACAAATATCCAATAGTTTGGTGATATGTCATCCTTTTTACAGAGTGTTTTGAATATTCAGAAGTAGGTGTACTCAAAACAATTTTTGTACTCATTTTGTACTCAAGTAATCGCCACTCAATTCAGTCAACGAAAAACTAACAACCCATACAAGTCAGTTCATTATCTCTTGGTTGGTTGATTGAACATTCATACAATTTCTTTTCCGCAGTACAAAACAATAGTCTTCGCAACAACAAAAAAACCGATTAAAAAGCACTGTAATGTCAGCCTAATAGTACTCAAACATATAATTATACAAATTGCATCTATGACTTAGAGAAGTTTATACCCAATATGAGATTTATGTGTTTATTAGTCATCAGTTCGGGGTTTTCTTAAAACGTCAAAAGTTATTTCGCCTTGCAGTCGCACGTTTGTGGTTTTAACTTTTCGTTAAGTACACACGATGAAGCTGTTTTTGAATAACAAATAGTTTATGTATTTAAGCTCAATTTTGTGGAACAGTAATATGAAGGAAGGTGTTTTTCTCCTACTTATTTTCTGTTTCTTTGACAGCTTCTGAAAATATGTAACAAAATGGCACTTGGGCCACTAGGCCGACTTCCATAAAAAAACCTCTGGCCAATGGTTTTTACTGACCATGTTGTTTTCCATAATCTTCCGTATGGGCATAGCCTAATGCTTCTTCTGGAAGCATGGTCTAAGTTTCTGAATAATAACAGTCAAGTTTCAAGCCCCCGGGAACGGGGGTGCTGTGGATGCTGCAGCACCCCCAACTTTTTAGATTGGGGTGCTGGAATATGCTTCAGCACCCCCTTCTCCTAGGCAAAAATGTGTTCCAGCCAGCAGTGTTCTACGCGACGATGAAATTGCGCCGCTACGCTATACATTATGCTTGCTCTACAAATATCTCCTTCGTTTTGTTCGTTTCTAGTTTTGCCGCGGCTAAGCGCGGCGCTTCGAAAGTCTAGCTCAACACTGTAAAATATCAAGAGGAGGTATTTTCTAAATCTTCAGGCAGTGCAGAATCGATATTTCTTCTCAAGGTATCCAAAATTATGACATATCTATGATATTTCCGCCATGATGGAAGCTTTGACCCAGAAGCAATAACCTCGGCCATGACGATGGTGGCAAAGTTGTTTATGCTTGCCAGGATTTTTTTCATTCGATCTTTTAATAGGGGCAAATGTTTAAACCTTGCCCCTGAAGGTTTTTCTTTTCATTTAAAAGTTTCATTGACGTTGCTAGCATTTTGTACTCAAGATTAACAAATAGCAAGGTTCACCGTGACACAACCCCAACCTAAAAGGAGTGGGACGGGCTTTTATTGAAACTATAGTCATGCTACAATTCCAGTGTAGTTTCGTTTTAAAAAAAAAGCTATTCATGTTTTACCTCTGCAAGTTTTTTTCTCATAAAATCTCAGTAGACCGATAAATCCCTGCCATAAAAAAGCTATTCATCATCCTCTGCAACTTTTTCCTCATAAAATCTCAGTAGACCGATAAATCCTTGCCTAGCCCCAAACTTGCTATCTACCGAGCATAAACATAAAGATGCATTCGGTCTTTTAGTCTTTTATATTTGCCATTCTCTGTAACAAACAAATAACAATGCATACATCGAGGGCTACATTGTTTGGTGAGATAGAACTAAAGCAGCCCCTGGCCCTGTGGCCCCACGCCGTAATAAAACAAAACATACACGAAGGAATGTACTAAATGTAAGAAAGCAGCCTTGCAACAATAATATTTACATGCGATGTCTTGCATAACGATACAATTCTTTTTCCAGAATGAAATGGAACCAATAATGGAGATAAAAATACAGCGTTCTCCACTTTTCAGTACAGTTAAACGTTTTAAGAGCGACAGTATATTCTAAACAAAATAATGAATTAAATTGTCTTCATAATCTCAAAAAAACGTTTGCTAGCAAAGTCAAATGAAAGTGGCCAGGAATCACCCCCAGATTGCACCACAGAGCATCTATATTCCAAATTAAGCCACGACGTAAGGGCTTTGCGCTCCGCTTTCGCATTAATTTTGTCCGTCCTTTATTCCAGCACCCCATGGCAAAAGTTTGTTCCAGCGGCAGTGCAAGTTTGTCACAAGTTTAATCATGTGGGGTCTGAACTGATTGCTTGATGTATCATGCTTTACCTAGATTGGGTATACTAGACCCATGCGTGTACCGTGCTTTTTCATTTTTGTACAGTATTTGTATTTCACACTTTTATGTTCATTGGCATATCAGTACCTCAATAAATCACATTCATAAATACCTCAGACAGTTTAGCTATTCCTATTGGTCGAGAGTCCGTCACGTGGCCGGTCTTAAACGGATGATAAAGGTTAAAGACATGGCAAGCTGGTCTTAAACACTTTTCCAGTGTCACAATAAAATGTGGACTCCTAAAAATCCAGTGCCTCTTACCGTTTCATTGGTTGAACGTTCACAATCCTCACGTAGGCATGCGCAACACTACAAGCGAGTCAGAATTTTATAGTTCTAAATTCAAAACGCAACGCCCCAGGTGCGTTCTGCGTGACATCGCGCAGAACATGTTACGCGCGCGTCAATCTCCATAAAAGGGTTGTTTACATCTTACTCGCCAGCTGAACACTCCATTATTTTGCTAGAGGGATGTTTCAAAAAGCATGAAGTGAACTTGTTGAACAAAATCGGGATTTTTTGAACGAATTATTTGATTTTTTTTTACGGATAAGGTATTTATGAATGGGAATAAATATGTGCTCGGTCGGTATTTATCACTCTGTTTAATACCGCTTCATTACCCTCGCCTCCGGCTCGGGTAATTATCAGCACCCAGACTCTAGTGATAAAAACCTCCGGAGCACACATTTATTCCCTTATTATAGGAAGTTGTCAATAAATGCATTGAGTGTGTGATTCAGTGCAAAATACAAGAGAATCTACGACATCAGCTGAAATGAACTTTTCGTGTAATTATTTTTTAATGTTTCTTATCAATTTTGTTGTATCCATTTGTTTTAAGGAAATTGTATACCTAACGTGACAATGATACATCAAATCCCAGTCGTCAGTTGTGTACGAAGTATATAACGCAGAGCTAGCATGCTGTTGAACCTTCAAGTTTAGATGAACATCTTAATAATTGCTTCACACGGGCATAATGCTGACCACGGGGGTGTAAAGGGTTTGTGTGCGGCGTATTGTGTGTTGCGTAACTAATAATAACCACTCCTGAAGTGGCAATAATGTCGGTAAGTCCTGGGCTCCACTCAGTGTAACGGATACCTACTTAATCTCAGATAAGAGCGCAGAGGCGCTAATTACCCCCAAAATGCATTAGTTAGATTGGGCTCGGTTCTGTAATGACCTCAATTTCGTCTTGAAAATTCATGATCCTGCATACATCATTTTCAATTTCGTCTTTGGTCGCTCATTTTCGCCATACTTTTTCGTGAAAGACAATTCAATTTCGTCGTCTGCAATTATTGCTGAACGTGCAATAGATGAATCGATTCCGTCATTTTGCAATCAATGTTATATAAATTTCATTCAAATTCATCTCATAATTGTAGGCCATCTTCCGTATTTTTACGTTTTCATCTGTTCATTTCTACATATTTACTTTTTTGTGTCTGTTAGTCTCCGTGTAACGTAGGTCTTTAAACCTTAAATAAGCATTTTTCATGTAACAATTACTATGCAAAATTGTAATCTTTTTCAATATTTATTTAGTTCGTTGACAATTTTATGCGTCAACAACTGAAAGAAATAGGGTATACACAGGCAAATGAAATTGCGTATTTTCCATTTCAAGCAAGAAATAAGTAGGCCTATAATTATTTATTATGAAAAGCAAACTAAGTTTCAAAATTAAGTTTCAAAATGTGCAGGAAAAACTATGTATAAAGCAATATACATAATCGGGGTTACAATGAGACATTTGTATATGTGAGATATTAGTTGCTAGTTTTTGGCAATTAACGTAGATCAAGTAGGGGATACTTTTTTTATATTATATCTTTGAAGGTACTGCCATAGGTATATCTAATGTCGTTGCAAAGGAGGCTGTCGGACGCTGTTTTACCAAGAACTACGCCACAGCCAATGGCATCGCACGGACCGGCTCCTCCGTGGGACTGATCGTCTTCGCGCCCCTGGTCCAGCTTTTCTTAGACACCTACGGCTGGAGAGGAACCATGTTACTAGTGGGAGCCATCACCATGCATTCTGTTGCGAGTGGCGCCGTTATGGTAGCAACGAGGCAGCCTGAGCTCGATCAGTCAAACGCATACCAAACGCTCCCCCAGACCGAACACACTAATTCGTCATCAGCACATGAGAGCACTCTCCGTTCTCACTGTGGTTCGCTGTGGAAGTTCGTCTCTAAGAACTTCGAGGTGGGACTACTTCTCAATTCGCGCTACTGGTTGGTGGCCGTCATATCTTGCTGCAATATCTACGCGTACCTCATGTGGATTGTGTATTTCGTGTCCCAGGCGCAGTCCAACGGGTTCACTTTGGAGGAGGCGGGGTCTTTCGTGACCATCGCGGGCGTTGCGAACCTGTTTGGTACAATCAGTCAGGGACCGATCACCGACCGCGGAGTGATGTCCTCGTGGACTCTGGTTGCCGTTTGCCTCGTTATGAGTTCCGTCTCGTACCTTGCCTCCTCTTTGCTGACTTCTTATTGGCCAATGATGACGTCAGCGGTGCTGATTTTGTTCAGTGCCGGGGTCTTGTTCTGCCAGACGGATGTTCTCGTCAAGCAGGTTCTTGGTGTCGAGCTATTGGCGGGTGCTTTTGGCTGGATCGGGCTAAAGGTGACGCTATTATTAGTCGCTTTGGGATTTCTGCCTGGTACGTATAAGCCTAATAAATGAGTGTCGTTTCCTTACGCCACTTTCTTCACTGCATGGAGTAGTCTAGTATGTAGTTTCAACATACAAGTAATAATTATTAGGAAGCACTTTAATTCATGGTGTTACTTGTGTGGCATCACTGGCAATGTGCATCACACCATGCAATAGCGTAAAAGATCAACAATGTCAAACCATTCTTCGAGACTTCCCGATTTCAATTTTACCTTCTCTCTGTTTTAAGGTTTGGTTTACGACTTGACCGGAAGTTACACAGCAGCCTTTCTACTGATAGGCAGCGTGCAGGCTGTACCACTGGTGCCTTTGCTGATGCTAAGATATTCTCAATAGTAGAACCTTGGAGAGTTTTTTCCATTGGAGGATTTCATAATTGACTGTGAGTCGATCGGAGTTGAAACAGAATCATAAGGACATAATGTACATTGAACAAGTGTGTTTTGATCAATTAAAGATTAGTTGCACGCAATCCTGGCTTTATGCCTTTTCCTGGCTTTATGCCTTTTCCTGGCTTTATGCCTTTTGGTCTGTGTCTGGTGTTGTTGCGATTTCTATGGGTGTGGCAATCTTGCCATACCTCGTGTGAACAACATTCATCCGAGTATGATAATGCAGCATGGCAGTGGCGCACCCAGGATATGGCTTGGGGGGGGGGCCTCCCATTTTTTTTTTCAAATTTTTAAGAAGTAAAATTGTTGTCAAAAAATTTTGCCCACAATTTTTGGCCGCAGAAAAAAATTGGGGTTTTGTTTTTGGGGCGGACTATTTTGACGTTGGTGGCGCCACTTACACCCCTATTATACTACTCGAAAATAGGCCACATTATCACCAAGGTCCAAACGTGGCAAACCTCGTCCCCGGGGTCTCGAGCAGTACGCGCCCACCACTACCTGCTCTCTCACCCTGGTATTGGATCATTTGCATGTGCAAGTTTTTTGAACACGTATGCAAATTAGGAATAGTCTGGCGCCTACTGGGGGGGGGGGGGGGGACGGGGTCCTCACTCTTTCCAAAGCCATCACCCCAAAATTGGACACTGTTTTTTGAAAATGCTGTATGCACAAAATTCATTCAAATGAAGATCCACAATTACGAGGGAAACATCTGCAGCCAGACGCCTAGCCATCTGTCACATTCACAGCCTTTCAATCATACTAAATATCTATTTGGTTATTAGTTTTAATTTGCTCGATGTAGACCTACATGCATCAACATCACGGGGGGGGGAAATAACTAGAGGTTCGCGTTTGTTGTTACAAACGCAGAGTGGTCGGGTAGACAACTATTTTATGAAACACTGTCCAGTTAACGGGAACATGTAATAGGATTTATATGACTTAAATACATTTAAAACAGCTTTCTTGCCATGTAACTATGAAGTTTCCACCTCCTCGGAAGCAGTAAAAAAGAGAAATTTCAACATTTTAAGTTTCAAAGTTTTTATGCTAATGAAAATTTCCATATTCATGAGCCAAAGCGTGATGTCATTCAAGGTAGAACCGTCTCCATAGCTTTGTGTATACAAATATATATCAAAGTTTTCTTCATTTTCTTGGAGTAAATTCCGCTTTTTATTGTTTATCATGTAAAACAGCTTATTTGGACAATCGTAGTGGCAAATATTTCTTCAAAAAATAATGTTGTGGGTAATTTTGAAGGACTTATTTTTGTACTGTTCATAACGCACCTTTGGCAAGGAGTACCTTGTTTGACAAAAGCAAAATAGCGCCCTCTTATATATTGATGAAAGGATTTACTAATAATTTAAAAAATACCACTTTCTTGTCACTTCCAAAGAAAACAAGTATTAAGATCTTGTATGTATTGTTGCAACACATAGTAATGTGCATGAAAACAAGATGAGCTGAATTTCCACTGCATGTTTCCTTTAAGTTATGAACTCTCTCACCCTGGTATTGGATCATTTGCATGTGCAAGATTTTTGAACACGTATGCAAATGAGGAATAGTCTGGCGCCTACACGTGCGTTACATTAGCGTTTGTTTTTGTATGCGGTGTCTGGGGTAAAAACAACATCAATTCGTCGCGCTGTAAGTCATGAAAACACATTTTTTTTTAAAGTTAAAATGTTACGATCTGGCCCGCCAATTTGCAGTATTACATTTCAGGTTAATAAAAGCAAACTTGAAAGGAAAGGAGTATTTTTGAGAAGGCGTGGATGTTTTAATTACAATGATCGTGAAAACACGTAATGCACGTTGGATATAACAACACCAACTACACGGTAAAAATCCATTACTAGCAAAATGCGGTATCGAATCAGGATACAGGGAGAAAGTTTCCTATCCAGGGCTTACTATTGGAAACCAGGTTGGAAATAAAGTAAGCAATGGGGACGAGGTTGAATAGTGGGACTAAAAGAAAAAAATTATAAATAGCAAAAAATTAAAAATTGACAACCTTTTTGGCACTTGAAAGAATACACCGAAAACAATATCGTCAAAAGTCGTGATTAATCCTAAGCCTTCTTAGGAAATATTGTCCCCCTCCAACCTTCAAGGACTGGAATGCATTATCATCACTTGCAATCTCATCCTCATCATTGAATGTATTGTATATTTAATCTGGCCTTAGCAAGTACAAGTACTAACTTAAACAGTAGGCCCTATATAATTTCGTCTAGAAGATCCTATTGCTAGCGCATCGCAAGTTTGCGCTACAGTGCAGGCGACGTTTGTCTGCCCATAACAAATCATTCATCTATATATCCCGGTGGTAGATCATCATCGATAGATTACTAGGATGTTGAGTGTCTCCGTACTTTTGCCTGTATTTGTCTTGAAAAAAGTGTATGAAACAAGCCGTTGCTGATTTGAAGATAATACATGTTTGCGAAATAGCCCGAATGCCTATCGGTCGCGTATAAAACTTTGAGGCATCTTGATCTTCACTTTCTCTTAATTCTCGTAACCTTTTAAAAAGCCTCCCTTTCGGACTCGAACTCGAGGGATTTCTTGGGGGGGCCCTCACTCTTTCCGAAGCCATCGCCCAAAAATGGGGCACTGTTTTTTTGAAAATCCTGTATGCACAAAATTCATTCAAACGAAGATCCACAATTACGAGGGAAACATCTGCAGCCAGACGCCTAGCCATCTATCACCTTCACAGCCTTTAAATCATACTAATTATCTATTTGGTTATTGGTTTTAATTAGCTCGATGTAGACCTACATGCATCAACATCACGAGGGGAAAAATAATCACCATTTTTCGTAGTCTGGTTCCCAGACCAAAAGATTCTGACTATTCCTGATGAATCTTAGGTCAGGCAGCCTCCGTGGCTAAAAATAAACATGACGACATTGACAACCTTTTTCGAAGCTCGGCTTCGTTTCCGATTTCGCTTTATCACTTAAAGCTTTTAATGTTCCGTCCGATCAAATTTTTTGAAAGAAATCACTTGCTTCATATATCATACAGTTATGATATACAGTTTTATAATTCTGTAAAAAAACATTCACTAATTTTCACCTGGAATCTTCCAAGTTAGACACCCAAATAGCACTGTTCGCAGGCGGAGCCGAATTGAGACCACGCCGAGTTTTGGAAAATGCCAGTAACGGTCGTCAAATTCAAACTAGTACATGACGCAACAAAAAGTTCGCCCTCGTATACGATCCGAGTACAAAATCGTTGTTGAATTTCAAGTTTTCTAATTGAAAGCAATGGATATTAATTATGAACTAGTTTTTTAAGTTTTTAATAAGCAATTAGCAGTTAATAAAACCTATATTATGCTCGGAAATGCTCGGGCACTATCCGATTGTCGACGAAATGAATTCGGCAAACTTCGGACATTTTCGGAAAAAGAGGAATTCCTCCCGTTTTAGTCACGTGACATAAATTGTATTACAATGTATTACCGGAGGCTACCGGACCTAAGATTCATTGGAAATAACAACACCAACTACACGGTAAAAATCCATTACTAGCAAATTGCGGTATCGAATCAGGATACAGGTAGAAAGTTTCCTATCCAGGGCTTACTATTGGAAACGAGGTTGGAAATAAAGTAAGCACTGGGGACGAGGTTGAATAGTGGGACTAAAAGAAAAAAATACAAATAGAAAAAAATTAAACTTACTTACTTTTTTTATCTTAACTATTCCTGCTCCACCTGTTCATATTGTCAATGAATTAAATTCTCTGTTTTTTTAATTTATTTGGGGCGGTAATGACAGGGTTTTTAGTAGAAATCAAATGGTTCAAGATTATAGCGAAGGTGGGCTGCGTATGATAGACGTTAGGGATTATATGTATGCATTGAAAATTACTTGGCTACGCAAACTCCTGGCTGCTGACCAGAATTGTGGTTGGGTTTTTTTACACCGTAAGATTATGGGAGTCTCTTCTATGCTCTCTTTCGAAGGAGGTTCTTTGCAATATACCAACAAAGAAACCTTGGAAAAGCACCCCTTTTGGATGGATGTCCTTACATCGTGGTCTAAATTTACCCAAGCTCACATTCCGGTGACTGCTGAAGATGTTCTATTGAATACGCTGTGGCATAATGATCAAATCGAGGTGTGCAAAAAATGCATTTATTACAAGCATTGGGAGTCTGCAGGAGTCAATTACATTTTTGATCTTGTTGACGACAAAGGTACATTTCTGTCATTTAATGATTTTAGAAGGAAGTTTAAGATGCGAACTAATTTCCTGGAATATGGAGGTGTAGTTAGAGCTATCAAGCTAGCCTTTCCGGAACTGTTGGATTTAGAAACACGCACAGTTAAATTCCCTTTTATTCCATTTAATTTCAAGATTCTTTTGATGGACAAAAAAGGTTCTCGTAGAATTCTCAAAGTGCTGGCCTCAACCAGGAAAGTAGTTCATAAATTTATTTCCAAATGGAACAATAAGTTACAAACAGACTTTAGCTTTTTATTTCTAAATGGTCGTTGATTTTGAATATTCCTTTCAATTGCACTGTAGATACTAGGCTGAGATGGTTCCAATACAGACTAATTCATATAATTCTCGGTACGAAACACTTTCTGTTTAAAATCAATAAGTCCACGACGAACCAATGTACATTTTGTAAAAATGAAGATGAAACTCTTACCCATCTCTTTTGCTCATGTGTTTACACAGTCTCATTTTGGGGTTCAGTGGTTTTGTGGATCAAGGACAAAACCAAATTTACCATTACCCTAGATAATGAAATGTGTTTGTTTGGCAAAGCTGACTTTGAGTGCAAAGTTTAACTTAATTTTATTAATTTGCCGTTTCCATATTTATAAAATGAAAATGATTGAGAAAGTGCCCTCTTTCCTGGTTCTAAAAAAGAATGTGAAGAACTACTACTCCGTGGAAAAATATATGTTTATTTGTAATGATAATGTTGAGAAATTTTACTGTAAATGGGATTCCTTTTCTGCACTTTTCCAAGAGTAATTGTTTGAATTGCCATGTTTTGGGTTTGTATGAACTCATATTTAAATGTGCTTATGTTTAAATATGATTTGTTATTGTTGAAAATAAAGAGTTATCCCCGGGATAAAAAAACACGTGAAAGAATACACCGAAAACAATATCGTCAAAAGTCGTAATTAATCCTAACCCTTCTTAGGAAATATTGTCCCCCTCCAACCTTCAAGGACTGGAATGCATTATCATTACTTGCAATCCCATCCTTATCATTGAATGTATTGTATTTTTAATCTGGCCTTAGCAAGGACAATACTAACTTAAACAGTAGGCCCTATATAATGTCGTCTAAAAGATCCTATTGCTGCCAAGCGCATCGCACGTTTGCGCTACGGTGCAGGCGACGTTTGTCTGCCATATATGAAAATACACCATGCCCATAACAAATCATTCGTCTATATATCCCGGTGGTAGATCATCATCGATAGATTACTAGGATGTTGAGTGTTTCCGTACTTTTGCCTGTATTTGTCTTGAAAAAAAGTGTATGAAACAAGCCGTTGCTGATTTGAAGATAATACATGTTTGCGAAATAGCCCGAATGCCTATCGGTCGCGTATAGAACTTTGAGGCATCTTGATCTTCACTTTCTCTTAATTTTCGTAACCTTTTAAAAAGCCTCCCTTTCGGACTCCTCACTCTTTCCGAAGCCATCGCCCCAAAATAGGGCACTGTTTTTTTGAAAATCCTGTATGCACAAAATTCATTCAAACGAAGATCCACAATTACGAGGGAAACATCTGCAGCCAGACGCCTAGCCATCTGTCACCTTCACAGCCTTTAAATCATACTAATTATCTATTTGGTTATTAGTTTTAATTAGCTCGATGTAGACCTACATGCATCAACATCACGGGGGGAAAATAATCACCATTACTTGCTTAGCCCGCCCCTTATGGACCCCAAGTCAAATGAGGGCGCACTATACCGTGCTTCGACAGAGTTGACCGCTGCATTTAATTTCGTAATTATCCCAATAAATGTCTTAAGATAGTTGTCACAAAGTGATACTTGGTTTTTAATCGAAATGACTCTTTAAACTGACAAAACACTAATTTATTTTTAGGGGTCTACAATTTCTGAGTTCGGTTAAACGGAAGTGGTTTAGAGAAACACAATTTATTTTCCTCGGGACCGCCACACCCAACTACATGTATTTCTAGAATTAGTTATTGAACCATCAAAGAATGGGGCAGTCAACTCCAGTAGAGTTGTCATTGGTAAGTGTATTGGTACTTTGCATAAATTTAAGTGTTGAATATTCATTTAGCCAAGTGAATGCATTTATTGAATTCTTGGGCCTTAGTATGTAGCATTGCTGAAATGTTTTTCTCCAGGTTTATAAGCAAAACGAGTTTGGAATGGGGCAGATTTTGAGATGAGATTCCGAGGAGAGGGCAGAGACCAGCCTCGATGATTTTGAGAAATAATTTGTGAGAAATTTTTGATATGGAGAAGCCAAAGGAGAGGGCTCAGCCAGCCTACGGCATTAGTATATTTTAAGCTTGAGCTAGTAAGAGCCAAGCCGCTGAAACCTTGGACAAGCTAGGAATCACCCACATTCCTGTAAGTTTATTGCATTATTTGTTTATTTTACAAACCTTTAAATGGATATTTGGCACATTTGTATGTAGAAAGAAGAAGAATTTGATATACTTTGCTGAGATTTAACAATCAAATATTTGTGTTGTTCATATCAGTAAACTTAAAGGAAAATGTAATTATCGATGAAAAAAGATTGTGTGGATCTGCAAAGAAAATATTCCTGCGATTAGTGCTGATTTATAACAGTTGTGGTTATTGAGACATTGGGAAATGTTATCATTGTAAACTATTTGTTGGCTAGAATCCACCTAGTAGGAGTATAATTTGGATTGTAATTTCAGAGCTTTTGGGGGTTGAGAATAGTGCAACCTTTGACCAGAGGACCAGAAGCGACAGGGCAGGACCGCAGCGGCGGACAAGTTACGGACCATCACAGGCGCTACTGATCATACCCCAAGATCCCAAGATCAAGATACACCGGGACGGACGCATCGAGTATTAATGATTGTATAAATTGTCGATAATTATTTTGGGGATTTTGAAGAAGAGACCAAACCTTTGCGTTGAAACGTTGAAATATAAATAAATTGTACATAATATAAATATAAGGAAAAGTGCGTCACACCCTTATTTTATTTCTGAATGCCATTGGTCAGTTAAATTATCAGGGGACTACTGAAGGTCCTGCGAAAGGAGCAGTGGAGAGGAAAATATTTTGAGAGTTGATCAAAGGATGGAACATCATCAACAAAACATCGAGAGGCAAAAAAAAAAAAAACAAACAAACAGGTATAGGACACAGTGAAAATTCTGTTTGGCTATGTACGTTTTGGGCACACTAATAAAGTCTGTAGTACATTGGAAAGTGCTATAATCAAATTGTCATCATATTAAATTAAGTTGTGACCAAACTCTATTGATTCAGCAACATTATAAAAGAATATTGAATCACCGATGAAGTAATAATGATCGTACGAAGCCCGGAAAGGGACAGGGTGGAAATGTTTTTTGTAATTTGCAAATTCGTTCCCACGAGTTGCTAACTCGTTCCCACGAATTACTATTTCGTTCGCACGAATTACTAATTCGTTCCCACGAATTGCTAATTCGTTCGCATGAATTGCTAAATCGTTCGCACGAGTTGCTATCTCGTTCCCACGATTTTCAAATTCGTGGGAACGAATTGATGACTCGTGGATCCGGAAACGCATAGTAATTCGTGGGAACGAGTTGGTAATTCGTGGGAACGAATTAGCAATTCGTGCAAACGAATTAGCAATTCGTGCAAACGAATTAGCGTGCGAACGAATTAGCGTGCGAACGAATTAGCAATTCGTGCGAACGAATTAGCAATTCGTGCGAACGAATTAGCAATTCGTGCGAACGAATTAGCAAATAATAATAACCAATTTAGTCATTTACCATTCAATCGAATTCGTCTCATGTAAATCAATTAGCCTAATTTGATTTCTGAATTACAAGGTTTGACGCAGACGAGACGAAATCAAATACTCCGGGACGAAAACGAGTGCAATGGTTTTTTTTGTCCAATTTTTGTGAAATTTCATGTTGAAATTTTGATACGCAAACGTGTGCAAATGAATCTGGAAATTTCACAAAAAATAGACATCTGAAAAAGGCAGCACTTTCTGATTAGCCTATAAAGAGGGTGAGTGTGCTTGTAAAGCAAAAAAAGTACAAACTAAGCCTAAATGTGAAAATCAAAATTTGACACGTTTTTGTACATGTGGAAGTGTGGCCTATGTTTACGGAGGTAGTCCAGTAAATTGGCCACATTTATGGGGCTAGGCCTAGGCCTACTGAGCGCTAGTTGCAGGCCTATTCAGTGACATGTGTATCAATACATGCAGCCTCAATAGCGAATATCAGGAAATACTAACCACCTATTGTCGAATTACATTGAAATATCTTGGAAACCTCTGGTCAAAAACATGCCGGAGTCACGTCACGGCCGGATGCACACACAAACAACTCTCACTGTAAGAGCCAGAGTACGGAAGCTTGAATTGCCTTCCGCGATACCGCGTTACTGTGATAATTTATCGCAGAAATCCGGAATTCAAAGAAAATCCATTCCTCGATACCGCGTTACCGTGATAATTTATCACAGAAATCCGGAATTCAGAGAATTCAGAGATACCTTTTCCTCGATACCGCGTTACCGTGATAATTTATCACAGAAATCCGGAATTCAAAGATAATTCCTTCCTCGATACCGCGTTACGGTGATAATTTATCACAGAAATCCGGAATTCAGAGATACCTTTTCCTCGATACCGCGTTACCGTGATAATTTATCACAGAAATCCGGAATTCAAAGATAATTCCTTCCACGGTATCGAGGAAGGATTTATCTCTTCATCTATACTTTCACTGGTATCGTATCTTTTGATGCACGAACTTTAACCAGCAGCCGAAAAATGTGGCAATTGATGGCTTTCCCTAAGATTTCAGGCAAAAAATGAAAATCCTTTGGATGTAGTCCAAGTTATTTTTTAATTAGAAAGCCCAAACAGACGTGCTGGTTGCCGTTCGCCGCAACGGCATCATGTACATGTACATGTATCAGTGACCCTAGAAAAGTTAACCAATCACAATATCACGCACTCTCCTTGACATGGATATTTATCACACAGTGTCGAAGACACATTTATTTTCCCTTACACATATTTCCCTTATATTAACAATTATCCCAACGATTAAATTGGAGAACACCGCACTAGTTGATGAAAAATGGGCATATAGGTGGATTTCGAACCAGAAATCTTGCGATCCATAGTTCACATCATCTCAGTATCCACGAGGCTCTGGAAGCTCAACGAGCCGTTCTTTGTATAATATGTAACTACAATGTAATTGACTATAAGTATAGGCTTTCCCGGCTATTTTAAAATATTTTTTATTCAAATTCACAAACTCTAACAATCAACTTCGCCCGAGAAAAATTTCACACGCTTTTAACAAAACCAAAAGTCATTTACCATTCAATTTCAAAGTTTGGTCACCCTCCTTGAGTCGCCGGGTCGAAAATATTCGTCATTACAGATCAAATTCATCTAAGCTGTTGCCGAATGTGCAGCATTTACAGATCGAATTCGTCTTAAATCAATTTGACGAATTTGATTTCTGAGTAACAAGGTTCGGCGTAGACGAGACGAAAATGAATACTCCGGGACGAAAACGTGTGCTCAATATTGTTTGAATTTGCTTGAACTGAATTTAAAATTGTCTGGCAAAAGACAAAATTCAACATTGGAAGTGCACTAAATCGATGTTGGTGGATAAATTAGACTATTAGAAACGGTGAATTCGAATGATAAACGTTTTAAAATAGCCGGGAAAACCTATATTAACAATATTGTGACGTCATTGTTGTTTTCTCATGAATAAACATAACTATCCCATAGAAATTACTGAATAATCATGACCCCTTCGGTAGATATCGTCAATGGTCAGTAGTTTGGATGGGGAGGTTATGTTTATTCATGAGAAAAGAACAACGACGGCACACCCTGATGTTAGTCAACTATCTTAAGACATTTACTGGGATAATTACGAAATTAAATGCAGCGGTCAACTCTGTCGATCTCGAAGCACGGTATAGTGCGCCCTCATTTGACTTGGGGTCACTCATGAACATAAGGGGCGGGCTTAGCAAGTAATGGTGATTATTTTTTCCCCCGTGATGTTGATGCATGTAGGTCTACATCGAGCTAATTAAAACTAATAATCAAATAGATAATTAGTATGATTTAAAGGCTGTGAAGGTGACAGATGGCTAGGCGTCTGGCTGCAGATGTTTCCCTCGTAATTGTGGATCTTCGTTTGAATGAATTGTGTGCATACAGGATTTTCAAAAAAACAGTGCCCCATTTTGGGGCGATGGCTTCGGAAAGAGTGAGGGCCCCGTCTCCCTCCCCCCCCCCCCCAAGAAATCCCTCGAGTTCGAGTCCGAAAGGGCGGCTTTTTAAAAGGTTACGAAAATTAAGAGAAAGTGAAGATCAAATTCCTCAAAGTTTTATATGCGACCGATAGGCATTCGGGCTATTTCGCAAACATGTATTATCTTCAAATCAGCAACGGCTTGTTTCATACACTTTTTTCAAAACAAATACAGGCAAACTTACGGAAACACTCAACATTCTAGTAATCTATCGATGACGATCTACCACCGGGATATATAGATGAATGATTTGTGATGGACATGGTGTATTTTCATATATGGTTGCATCGGCAGACAAAGGCGTCGCCTGCACCGTCGCGCAAACGTGCGATGCGCTCGGCAGCAATAGGATCTTCTAGACGAAATTATATAGGGCCTACTGTTTAAGTTAGTACTGTACTTGCTAAGGCCAGATTAAAAATACAATACATTCAATGATGAGGATGAGATTGCAAGTGATGATAATGCATTCCAGTCCTTGAAGGTTGGAGGGGGAGTCCTTGAAGGTTGGAGTGTCGCACCCAAGGGGCGGGGGGGGGGGGGGGGGGGTTGAGCCCCCCCCCAAAAAAAAATTGTCCATTTTTAATTTTTTTCTATTTGTATTATTTTTTTTTTAGTCCCACTATTCAGCCTCGTCCCCAGCGCTTACTTTATTTCCAACCTCGTTTCCAATAGTAAGCCCTGGATAGGAAACCTTCTCCCTGTATCCTGATTCGATACCGCAATTTGCTAGTAATGGATTTTTACCGTGAAGTTGGTGTTGTTATTTCCAATGTGCATTACGTATTTTCACGACCATTGTTATTAAGACATCCACGCCTTAACAAAAATACTCCTTTCCTTTCAAGTTTGCTTTTATTAACCTGAAATGTAATACTGCAAATTGACAGGCCAGATGGTAACATTTTAACTTTAAAAGAAAAATGTGTTTTCATGACTTACGGTTCGACGAATTGATGTTGTTTTAAACCCCAGACACCGCATACAAAAACAAACGCTAATGTAACGCACGTGTAGGCGCCAGACTATTCCTCATTTGCATTAATTTGCATACGTGTTCAAAAATCTTCCAATACCAGGGTGAGAGAGCAGGTATTCTTACATAAAAATATTCATAACTTAAAGGAAACATGCAGTGGAAATTTAGCTCATCTTGTTTTCATGCACATTACTATGTGTTGCAACACTACACACAAGATCTTAATACTTGTTTTCATTGGAAGTGACAAGAAAGTGGTAGTTTTTAAATTATTAGTAAATCCTTTCATCAATATATAAGAGGGCGCTATTTTGCTTTTGTCACACAAGGTACTCCTTGCCAAAGGTGCGTTATGAACAGTACAAAAATTAGTCCTTCAAAATTACGCACAAAAATTTTTTTTGAAGAAATATTTGCCACTTCGATTGTCCAAATAAGCTGTTTTACATGATAAACAATAAAAAGTTGAATTTACTTCAAGAAAATGAAGAAAACTTTGATATATATTTGTATACACAAAGCTATGGAGACACTACGGTTCTGCCTTGAATGACATCACGCTTTGACTCATGAATATGGAAATTGTCATTAGCATAAAAACTTTGAAAATTTAAAATGTTAACATTTCTCTCTTTTACTGCTACAAAGGAGGTGGAAACTTCATAGTTACATGGCAAGAAAGCTGTTTTAAATGTATTTAAGTCATATAAATCCTATTACATGTTCCCGTTAACTGGACATTGTTTCATAAAATAGTTGTCTACCCGACCACTCTGCGTTTGTAACAACAAACGCGAACCTCTAGTTATGTTTTCCCCCGTGATGTTGATGCATGTATGTCTACATCGAGCTAATTAAAACTAATAACCAAATAGATAATTAGTATGATTGAAAGGCTGTGAAGGTAACAGATGGCTAGGCGTCTGGCTGCAGATGTTTCCCTCGTAATTGTGGATCTTCGTTTGAATGAATTTTGTGCATACAGGATTTTCAAAAAAACAGTGTCCCATTTTGGGGCGATGGCTTCAGAAAGAGTGAGGGCCCCGTCCCCCCCCCCCCCCAAGTAGGCGCCAGACTATTCCTCATTTGCATACGTGTTCAAAAATCTTGCACATGCAAATGATCCAATACCAGGGTGAGAGAGCAGGTAGTGGTGGGCGCGTACTGCTCGACACCCTGGGGACGCGGTTGCCCACGATTGGACCTTGGTGATAATGTGGCCTATTTTCGAGTAGTATAATAGGGATGTAAGTGGCGCCACCAACGTCAAAATAGTCCGCCCCCAAAACAAAACCCCATTTTTTTTCTGCGGCCAAAAATTGTGGGCAGAATTTTTTGACAAAAATTTTACTTCTAAAAAATGTAAAAAAAAATTGTGAGCCCCCCCCCCCACAAAACCATATCCTGGGTGCGCCACTGCCATGCTACATTATCATACTCGGATGAATGTTGTTCACACGAGGTATGGCAAGATTGCCACACACATAGAAAATAGCAACAACACCAGACACAGACCAAAAGGCATAAAGCCAGGAAAAGGCATAAAGCCAGGAAAAGGCATAAAGCCAGGATTGCGTGCAACTAATCTTTAATTGATCAAAACACACTTGTTCAATGTACATTATGTCCTTATGCTTCTGTTTCAACTCCGATCGACTCACAGTCAATTATGAAACCCTCCAATGCAAAAAAACTCTCAGAGGTTCTACCGTTGAGAATATCTTAGCATCAGCAAAGGCACCAGTGGTACAGCCTGCACGCTGCCTATCAGTAGAAAGGCTGCTGTGTAACTTCCGGTCAAGTCGTAAACCAAACCTTAAAACAGAGACAGAAGGTAAAATTGAAATCGCGAAGTCTCGTAGAATGGTTTGACATTGTTGATCTTTTATGCTATTGCATGGTGTGATGCACATTGCCAGTGATGCCACACAAGTAACACCATGAATTAAAGTACTTCCTAATAATTATTACTTATATGTTGAAACTACATACTAGACTACTCCGTGCAGTGAAGAAAGTGGCGTAAGGAAACGACATTCATTTATAAGGCTTATACGTACCAGGCAGAAATCCCAAAGCGACTAATAATAACGTCACCTTTAGCCCGATCCAGCCAAAAGCACCCGCCAATAGCTCGACACCAAGAACCTGCTTGACGAGAACATCCGTCTGGCAGGACAAGACCCCGTCACTGAACAAAATCAGCACCGCTGACGTCATCATTGGCCAATAAGAAGTCAGCAAAGAGGAGGCAAGGTACGAGACGGAACTCATAACGAGGCAAACGGCAACCAGAGTCCACGAGGACATCACTCCGCGGTCGGTGATCAGTCCCTGACTGATTTTACCAAACAGGTTCGCAATGCCCGCGATGGTCACGAAAGACCCCGCCTCCTCCAAAGTGAACCCGTTGGACTGCGCCTGGGACACGAAATACACAATCCACATGAGGTACGCGTAGATCGTGCAGCAAGATATGACGGCCACCAACCAGTAGCGCGAATTGAGAAGTAGTCCCACCTCGAAGTTCTTAGAGACGAACTTCCACAGCGAACCACAGTGAGAACGGAGAGTGCTCTCATGTGCTGATGGCGAATTAGTGTGTTCGGTCTGGGGGAGCGTTTGGTATGCGTTTGACTGATCGAGCTCAGGCTGCCTCGTTGCTACCATAACGGCGCCACTCGCAACAGAATGCATGGTGATGGCTCCCACTAGTAACATGGTTCCTCTCCAGCCGTAGGTGTCTAAGAAAAGCTGGACCAGGGGCGCGAAGACGATCAGTCCCACGGAGTAGCCGGTCCGTGCAATGCCACTTGCTGTGGCGTAGTTCTTGGTAAAACAGCGTCCGACAGCCTCCTTTGCAACAACATTAGATATGCCTTTGGCAGTACCTTCAAAGATATAATATAAAAAGTATGCATCAAAGTCAAGTTTTGGCAATGTGTATAGTTTTCCTCATCTGTTGTGAAGACATGGGTCCCCTACTTGATCTACGTTAATTGCCAAAAACTAGAAACTAATATCACACATACACAAATGTCTCATTGTAACCCCGATATATGTACATTGCTTTATACATAGGTTTTCCTGCACATTTTGAAACTTAATTCATTCCAATTCATAAACAGTTAACTTCAATTTCGTCTCCAGAAGACTGGAACGCGTTTGTCGTTGGTCATTCCAATTGATCAATTTCAACATTTGTCCATTTGATGTCGTCAAATTTCAATGGAATTCGTCTCACCTGATGACCATGTACATAATGTAAGGATTGAATTCGTCTTTGTTCAATCGATTTCAAGAAATGTTCGATCAAATTCATCAGACAATGCGCACGCTGGTATACCATACACAGACGTATTTGGCATGGTGTATTGCAAGACAATAAATTGTAGGTTTAACAACCAATCCAAAGAACAAGAAGAAGAACTGAATGACTGTTTTCGAAGATGTGAAAATATGAATGCAGTTTGCTTTTCATAATAAGTAATTATAGGCCTACTTATTTCCTGCGTGAAATGGAAAATATACGCAATTTCATTTGCCTGTGTAAACCCTATTTCTTTCAGTTGTTGACGCATAAAATTGTCAACGAACTAAATAAATATTGAAAAAGATTACAATTTTGCATAGTAATTGTTACATGAAAAATGCTTATTTAAGGTTTAAAGACCAACGTTACACGGAGACTAACAGACACAAAAAAAGTAAATATGTAGAAATGAACAGATGAAAACGTAAAAATACGGAAGATGGCCTACAATTATGAGATGAATTTGAATGAAATTTATATAACATTGATTGCAAAATGACGGAATCGATTCATCTATCGCACGTTCAGCAATTGCAGACAACGAAATTGAATTGTCTTTCACGAAAAAAGTATGGCGAAAATGAGCGAACAAAGACGAAATTGAAAATGATGTAAGCAGGATCATGAATTTTCAAGACGAAATTGAGGTCATTACAAAACCGAGCCCAATCTAGCTAATGCATTTTGGGGGTAATTAGCGCCTCTGCGCTCTTATCTGAGATTAAGTAGGTATCCGTTACACTGGGTGGAGCCCAGGACTAACCGACATTATTGCCACTTCAGGAGTGGTTATTATTAGTTACGCAACACACAATACGCCGCACACAGACCCTTTACACCCCCGTGGTCAGCATTATGCCCGTGTGAAGCAATTATTAAGATGTTCATTTCAACTTGAAGGTTCAACAGCATGCTAGCTCTGCGTTATATACTTCGTACACAACTGACGACTGGGATTTGATGTATCATTGTCACGTTAGGTATACAATTTCCTTAAAACAAATGGATACAACAAAATTGATAAGAAACATTAAAAAATAATTACACGAAAAGTTCATTTCAGCTGCTGTCGTAGATTCTCTTGTATTTTGCACTGAATCACACACTCAATGCATTTATTGACAACTTCCTATAATGTGATTTATTGAGGTACTGATATGCCAATGAACATTAAAAGTGTGAAATACAAATACTGTACAAAAATGAAAAAGCACGGTACACGCATGGGTCTAGTATACCCAATCTAGGTAAAGCATGATACATCAAGCAATCAGTTCAGACCCCGCATGATTAAACTTGTGACAAACTTGCACTGCCGCTGGAACAAACTTTTGCCATGGGGTGCTGTAATAAAGGACGGATAAAATTAATGCGAAAGCGGAGCGCAAAGCCCTTACGTCGTGGCATAATTTGGAATATAGATGCTCTGTCGTGCAATCTGGGGGCGATTCCTGGCCACTTTCATTTGACTTTGTTAGCAACTGTTTTTGTTTAGAATATACTGTTGCATTGTATCGTTATGCATGACATCGCATGTAAATATTATTGTTGCAAGGCTGCTTTCTTACATTTAGTAAATTCCTTCGTGTATGTTTTGTTTTATTACGGCGTGGGGCCACAGGGCCAGGGGCCGCTTTAGTTCTATCTCACCAAACAATGTAGCTCTCGATGTATGCAGTGTTATTTGTTTGTTACAGAGAATGGCAAATATAAAAGACTTAAAGACCAAATGCATCTTTATGTTTATGCTCGGTAGATAGCAAGTTTGGGGCTAGGCAAGGATTTATCGGTCTACTGAGATTTTATGAGGAAAAAGTTGCAGAGGATGATGAATAGCTTTTTTATGGCATGGATTTATCGGTCTACTGAGATTTTATGAGAAAAAAACTTGCAGAGGTAAAACATGAATAGCTTTTTTATTATAACGAAACTACACTGGAATTGTAGCATGACTATAGTTTCAATAAAAGCCCGTCCCACTCCTTTTAGGTTGGGGTTGTGTCACGGTGAACCTTGCTATTTGTTAATCTTGAGTACAAAATGCTAGCAACGTCAATGAAACTTTTAAATGAAAAGAAAAACCTTCAGGGGAAAGGTATGAACATTTGCCCCTTTTAAAAGATCGAATTAAAAAAATCCTAGCAAGCATAAACAACCATCGTCATGGCCGAGGTTATTGCTTCTGGGTCAAAGCTTCCATCATGGCGGAAATATCATAGACATGTCATAATTTTGGATACCTTGAGAAGAAATATCGATTCTGCACTGCCTGAAGATTTAGAAAATACCTCCTCTTAATATTTTACAGTGTTGTGCTAGACTTTCGAAGCGCCGCGCTTAGCCGCGGCAAAACTAGAAACGAACAAAACGAAGGAGATATTTGTAGAGCAAGCATAATGTATAGCGTAGCGGCGCAATTTCATCGTCGCGTAGAACACTGCTGGCTGGAACACATTTTTTGCCTAGGAGAAGGGGGTGCTGAAGCATATTCCAGCACCCCAATCCAAAAAGTTGGGGGTGCTGCAGCATCCACAGCACCCCCATTCCCGGGGGCTTGAAACTTGACTGTTATTATTCAGAAACTTAGACCATCCTTCCAGAAGAAGCATTAGGCTATGCCCATACGGAAGATTATGGAAATCAACATGGTCAGTAAAAACCATTGGCCAGAGTTTTTTTTTTATGGAAGTCGGCCTAGTGGCCCAAGTGCCATTTTGTTACATATTTTCAGAAGCTGTCAAAGTAACAGAAAATAAGTAGGAGAAAAACACCTTCCTTCATATTACTGTTCCACAAAACTGAGCTTAAATACATAAACTATTTGTTATTCAAAAACAGCTTCATCGTGTGTACTTAACAAAAAGTTAAAACCACAAACGTGCGACTGCAAGGCGAAATAACTTTTGACGTTTTAAGAAAACCCCGAACTGATGACTAATAAACACATAAATCTCATATTGGGTATAAACTTCTCTAAGTCATAGATGCAATTTGTATAATTATATGTTTGAGTACTATTAGGTTGACATCACATTGCTTTTAAATCGGGGTTTTTTTTTTTTGCGAAGACTATTGTTTTGTACTGCGGAAAAGAAATTGTATGAATGTTCAATCAACCAACCACGAGATAATGAAGTGACTTGTATGGGTTGTAGTTTTTCGTTGACTGAATTGAGTGGCGATTACTTATAAAAATGAGTACAAAAATTGTTTTGAGTACACCTACTTCTGAATATTCAAAACACTCTGTAAAAAGGATGACATATCACCAAAGGGGCGGATTTAAAATGTTGACAATTTAGAGCTTAATTCCTTTGATTCGCCCTCTCAACAAAGGGACGGATTTCAATTTAACGTTGAGAGCTTACTTTGATTCACCCTCTCAATAATAAGGTGCGGATTTCTGTGGACAACTTAGAGGTTAAACTCACCGTCCCAGTTAAGGTGGCGGATTTCTGATGACAATTAAACTTAGGAGTATTTACTTTGATTCGCCCTCCAAAAATTGGGGGCGGATTTTTAAAGTTAGGGGGCCTATATTGATTCGCACTCCCAATAATTGTGCACATTTCTGTTGACAATATAAAGCTCATTTTGAACCCCCCCCCCCACTTTAAAAGTTAAACATATTCAGAAACAAAGTCCTTTAAAGACCCATCTTAAAAACAAGAAAAAAAGATTTATAAATCGTATTGTTTGCCTAACCAGGGTTATAGATAAAGACATTGTATACTACAGTTGTTGGCAGTTGTTGGAACAAGTATTCTGAGTCAATTTCTTTGGTGTTCCAAACAGTAAGAATACACAATAAATTGTCTTTTTGTGTGTGTGATGAAACAGGTTGTAGGGTCATTGCGTTAAAATGTTGATATTCTCTGAACGGATTGAGCAAATTCAGTATTTTTTCATCTAACAATAGCTTATGAAATTGGCTTTCCAGTCATTATTATTTTGGTACTACATATTATTTTAAATATGAAATTTATTTTGGGGGGTTTGCCTCCGCTTTTTTTTTTACTCACCCATTAATAGCATTTGGTTGGCCAGTTAAAGTGTTAAGACAAGCACGCGTAAAGGAATCCCAAGGTTCATATAATTTCACGTCAAAGTCGTCTCGATCTTGATTATATTTTCCTAACCAATGCTAACCATGATCGCTATCCTTGCTCCAAGCATCCAAGAATGCTCCAAGTAAAATTGTTCCTTGCTCTATGCTTCAGCCACCTGAATCACACAGCTGCATTGTACATACACAATGTACATGCTATCCTACAATCTAGCTCCATGATAATAGCATCATATGGATGGTCACACACTGGCATGGGTAACACCTATACTGACCACGGCCTGCAAGTCACTGCTCTTAGCTAGTGGATCAGTTACAACTGACCAAAAGTAGGCTCTTATCAGTCTAAACATGCTAAAATATCAGGTAATCCGCTGCAGGTACTGCATGCTTCATTAGGCTTGAACCTCAGAAACTGAGGTTTTGAAAATGCATTAGATTGGGCTCAGTTCTGTAATGGTAGCGAAAATGAAACGCGTGTTCAGAGCGATTCTCAAATTCAGACGAAAATGATTAACCGATTTTCATAAGTGATTGAACATTTTAGGAAATTGGCCGGGAAAACCTATATTAAACAAATTCGATGGAAATATTATTTAACATTTTAATTAACATTAGATTTATAAGCTCAATGATGACTGGAAAGAAGCTGGAGTATTGCTACGAGTGTTAAATTAATCGAGAAAACCGAAACATTTCATGTGGAAATTCAATGAAGTTGAAATCGTTGTTTTTCAATGTTTTTGAATACAACCTGCCAGTAACGTGTACAGCAACGCCAGTTGCAGAGAGTTCTCGACGAACGATCCGGCAATGGCCGCTGCACTCATCATCACGCCACACGTCATCATGACGTAACCAGCCCCAAAGCGCCTGCTCACTAATCCTCCGAAAGGAGCTGTGGAGACGTAAAATATTTGATTTTGAGTTGATCAAAGGATGGAACATCCTTGTTTCTAGATGATCGTGCAGTTTACTCTCCGCACGTATATCAGTTCACACAATTTCAACATTTATGTGTATTTGATTTTAAAATAATGACTGTGAAATAGAATGAAAATGGTATTGCTGAAGGGACCCATTTGAAACCGATGCATGGAGAAAATTAAAAGCATAATTATATTTTGAAAGTATCATATTCACATGTAGTCTGGGTTGCATTACAACCAACAATTATTACATTTAAATAGTGGCTTACAGTCATGCAGATGAGTAATTGATATACGCATGAAAACGCTCAGTCAATTTTAATACAGTACAACAGCCATGCATGCGCTTCTTCGCAACGCCATAAATATAATACACACAGTTGAATTAAATTGCAGTTTAGAAAAATACTGTCAGTGTTACCTACGAATCCACTTGTTGCGGTTGTCAGTGACGCTATCCAGCCGATAATCCACATTTGGGAGGTCAGTTGGATTTGCAAAATCGGCAGCATTATCCCGAGACCTTTGGTAATGCCGATCACCATGAGGTTGTTGGTCCAGAGCGCGAGGACCGCGACCCAGCCGGGCCTTCCGCCGTCCGGCCCCTCCAGACTGTTGCTCACCGCCCCGCTCATAGTCCGGGACTATTTTGGTTTAGGAACAGGGTGCGCGGTGGTTGACTTTCTTGCTCAAAGGTTTTAGAAGGGGTACCGGGTGGGCATGGACATGATATATACATAACACATCTCGCAGTTACGTGACACCGCCATCACGTGAATATTATGTATACACAAGCTGATTTACCCGATCATAGATCGGGTAGGGCGTATTTGTGTTGGGGTTGAAAGTGTGGGGAGTTAAATGTAAATGGGGGATTTAGTTGAGAAGAGATGTAGCTATAGAAAAGCAATTTACGGTGACGCGATCTGAGGCAATTTCTGACCACGTATGATATAGTAAAACAAAAGATCATCTTTTAAACATCATTTTCGAGTTTGGAGTCATTGAATCAGCTGTTCTGAGCAAAAGAATATTATTGTAGGCTACAATTTTTATTCGGGGAAGAAAAAGTGGCGGTAGGGAACCAAACGATATTCAGTGCCCGCTTTTAAATGTTGGGGTGGGGGTCCCCCGTCCCCCACCGATTGACGCCGCGCCCATGATAATTATGTACCATGGCATGTATAACTGTCTGTAAATTTTCCCGTTGGTCTGTTGCATTTTGTGAGGCAGTCGCGTTTGTTAATGTGGGAAAACTGAGTTGAAAGACTTACCGTATAGTACACAGGCGAAGGCTGATTGTACTGTTTTGACAATAAATCATAATGGAATAAAACGTGAAGGTGGCATTTGCAATAGAAATGTTGAGTGTGTTACCATAAAATTACATAGTCTGAATCATGGAGGAAGGTCATTATGAAGGTACAGTATTGGACTCTTCAACAAACGTAAACTTGAACTTCTTACAATTTGCAAGACCTGCGAGGAAAAAGTCGATTTAACTATTTTATTCAAGTTGGCATGGTTCAACCATAATATAAGCAAGGCCAAACAGCCAACAACCGCCAATATTATTATTTATGCACTCATCGTTATTCCAACCCAACATAGTTCAAAGATCACAATATTTGAAGCAATGCATCGATACCTCGTTGATTTACCCGATCATAGATCGGATAGGGCGTAGAGTTGGGGATGAAAATGTGGGGAGATGAATGTAATTGGGGGATTTAGTTGAGAAGACATGCAGTTATAGAAAAGCAATTTCTGTGGTGCGATCTGAGGCAATTTCTGACCACTAAAACAATTTTGTTTTTAGCAAAAGATCATCTTTTAAACATCATTTTCGAGTTTGGTGTCATTGAATCAGCTATTCTGAGTACTAATAGAATCATTATACATGTAGTAGCTACAATTCTTATTTGGGGAAGAAAAGTGGGGGGGGGGGAGGGGACCCAAAAAGTCTCCACCACTTTAAAATGGGGGGGGGGGGGGGTGGAGGGGTTCCCCGTCCCCCACCGATTGACGCCCATCATAATTATGTACCATGGCAACAGTCTGTAAATGTTCCCGTTGGTCTGTTAAATTGGCATTTTGTTAGGCAGTGGCATTTGTGAGAAAACGTACTTGAAAGGCTTGCCGTAGTACACAGGCGAAGGCTGATTAAGAAGGTCATAATTAAGTTTCAGTATATTGGACTCTTCAACAAACGTAAACTTGAACGTCTTACAATTTGCGAGACTGTCTGCGAGGAACTTGGCGAGTCAACTGTTATTCAACTTGGGTCAACCATCTATATAAGAGCAAATTTTACTCGGCCTCCGAGAAATGTGTGCTCCTGAAACGATCTGAGACCGCGGTCTTTCGCGACGCCAAAATCGCTCCACGTCCGTGGGAAAATGTGGAGGGTGTCTTCCGCCGGATCGGACACATTTTCGTTGATTTTTTGTGTGACTGCGTTTGAGATCGCGATGTTTGAAGCAATGCATCGATCCTTCGTTGATCCCAGACAGGCCCCCGAAATTATAACGCAACACATGTGGCGGGCAGCGAACTCACAACGCTCAGCCTTGGTGGAAGCATGGAGCTGTATTAACACACGATGGAAGCAACAGAGCACTATACACGTCACTCACATGCTTGTGCTTCAAATCATGCAAATAGCGAGCACGTAGACCCAACCTCGTTTCCAGGGTGTGGAGCAGGCTGCAGTACGCGTTGCCATCGACAGTTTTGCATAGCCCGGAAATACTACGCAGTGTAGACTTTCGATTGGTCAGACCGCGCAAGGCATACTTAATGTGTAGTCCTTCTGAGTATTCGTTGCACTCGGCGCAGGGGCGGCAAGCGAAGCATATGAAAGAATAGGGGCACTCGGTGGCCACACGGTCTCGGATCCTTTCATGAGCAAACATCGTCTCGGAGGCCGAGTTAAACTCTCTCTTATATATATAGATGTAGTCCTACATCTAAATTCTATTACATAACACTTCGTACAAGTCTTCAGAGGGTATGCATTCCTTTCAGGTGCCAGGCATGCGGATCACACAATACATTCAATGAATCTATAGTAATTCAAATGAGGTAGTGTAGCATGGGTATATAAACCCCTTTTCTTTTCTTCGTGTGATAGGCATAGCGAAAAGAGCTGAACAGTTCAGCTCCTTGTTCATTGCAATAATGAATACTGACTCGTCCGAAGACGACATTAAATCACCCCAACCAGGCCAAGGTAAGCCTAGTTCTCGCCGGGACATCGATGCTCGGTTACAGGCCAATGCCGACGGTATCCAGAAGTTATCGACTTCTGTTAATGCCATGCAAGAGATGCTGGCATCAGTGGTTCATTCCCGTGACTTATCCGGACGTGCGAAGCACGCCGGCCCCAGCAACTCCGCTGGTAGTCCACCCCAGTTTGAGGTCTCGGCTCAATACGACGAGGAGTTTGTAGACGAGCTACTAAGCCAGGAAGCTGTGGCATACGACCCAGCTCAATCTGAGTTTGACCTGACCAGTGTACTGGCGGATAACCAAGCCATTACAGCGCAAGCTGATTTTGACGTTCTTCCAAGTGAAGATATTTACAATGACAGTGAGGCTAATTAGCCCCGAGATATTTAGCAACCTAGCAGAAAGAGCTGTAAAAGCGGTAACTTTGCCAATCAAGAAAGAGACGTATGCAAAAATTGCAGAAAAATACGTTACACCGTCAAATGCGGTAGCTGTGTCGGCACCCAGAATAGACAGTGAACTTTGGGGAACCATCCCCGCCTCAGCTAGATCCAAGGACGTGATCTTACAGAAAATCCAAAAACAAGTTATCAAAGGTTTGCTTCCTTACTGCAAAATGTTGACTGAATTGCGTGATGCAACAAAGTCAGGCTAAGTTGTGAACATTGACAAGTTAAAGGAACTTGCTTTAGATGGCATTACCCTTGCAGGGAACGCCTCTTATGAACTGTGTTCCCGCAATACTCCCGTCTCAGAAATGTTGTTTGGGAAAGACATGAATAATACAATGAAACAGGTAGCTAATGAAGCCTACAAAGCAGGCCAAAAATTGACCTCAGACGAGAGGAAAAATCAGTCTTCCTATCGCCGTTATGTGCCTTATAACCAGCAGAGAACAGGCAAAGGCTCGTCCGCAAACTACAGCGGACCAACTGTTAGACAGACGCTTCTGGCGTTCATCTTCTCGGGGTTCGAATGTTCCCCAACACAGCCGTGGGCGATCCACCTGGCAGCAGAGATCTAACAAACCATCTACTGCAACGAGACCTACTTCAGAAAAAAACGGGTATGTAAAATCAGACCTACTATCCTCTCCATTGGCAAGTGCCGGGAGACTAAAATTACACAAGGGCGATTGGTCTCAAATGACTTCTGATAGGTGGATTCTAATCACCATATCAGGTTGTAAAATTGATTTCTTGAGCTGTCCAATTCAAACCTCAAAACCTCAAAAGAAATCCTTCTGTGATCAAGAATCACTTGTGATCAATACTGAGATAAGTGAACTGCACAAAGGTGCAATCAGAGAAGTTTCTCTGGCGGAATGCCAGTTTCTGTCGAACACTTTTCTGATAGTGAAAAAGACAGGTGGATTGAGACCATTTATTAATTTGAAAGATCTTAACAAATTTGTGTCGTACGAGCACTTCAAAATGGAAAATATCAAGCTCGTGAAAAACCTAATTCAAGTTAATGACTTTCTCACGTCAATTGACCTGAAAGATGCTTATTTTTCTATTCCAATGTGTGAGAAGGATCAACCTTATCTTTGATTCTCTTGGGCAGAAAAATGTGTTTGCTTTATTTGCCTACCATTTGGCTTATCATCAGCCCCTAGAATTTTTACTAAGGTTATGAAACCTATAGTAGCATCAGCGAGCAGTCGAGGTATTCGCTTGGTCATTTAATTAGATGACATCCTCATCATGTCTTCTTCAAAAGAAGAAAGCACCACAAACACTAATTTCGTGATAAACCTACTCCAAAATCTTGGATTTGAAATTAATTATAACAAATCTTGTTTGACCCCTGAAACAAAAGTGACATACTTGGTATTCATAATCGACTCGGAAACTATGTCAATTCACATCCCTAAAAGTAAGGTGGAAAAAGTCAAGTTGGAATGAAAGAAAGAAAGAAAGATTAATCGGAACAAATCCAAAGAGTGGTCGGGTTGTGCCCGACCACTCAATGAGCAGGAAACAAAGTCTCCAGTCAGGCCTCCTGTGGAGTTAATCACTCTACCCCAAACTTGGAATTTGTGGCTGTCCCACCCAGGGCCGGCAATGGTGCAGTGACCGCATATCAATTAGTGTCTAGTGTGCATACACTGTATAGCTACTCAGCACTAGCACCACAATATCGATATCATCGATACTAGTCTTTAAAGTGATACAACTAAAGCAACAAATTGATAAACTATGACAATTACACAACGCTCAGTTTTCTGCCTAAAGAAACTAATCTAAGCAGGGTCAAATGGTACTGAGAGTATGAGTTCCCACAGTAGTCTCATAACACTTCCACTAACAAAAGAATACGAAATAATCGGAATGAAATGATAACTGCTCCTAACTTCTACTTTAACGAATTAAAGAAAAGAATTTCTGTACAAATATGAACCTGATTACTGTTTCTGGCAAGTCAATTCACTATAAATGCCGTTTCAAGATCCAAATGTCAAAATAGTAAGAGTACAAACATCACAAAATGAGACCTGTTTTAGCCAGAAAAGGAAAATTTAACAAATGAAAAGAAACTATTCGAAGCACCTTAAGACTATGGTGAATGGAGCAGTGTGTACTCTCGTGTTTACATAACAATCCACAAGAATGATGTTGCATGAATTGTTTTTCAATAAAACACAACCAAAAATAAGAACTTCAGAAAAATGTGTCAAGAAATTGTCTTTAAAACTTTTTTGGTGTTTATTTCATTTTGTAATCAACAATTTTAGACAGCAATTGCCCCTTTTCAATCCCACTTTCATCACAACACGGACGCCGCCATTTTGAAATTATAGGTAGCAGACCAGTAAATGAACTTCCATAGACCCCAATGGTAAATGCTCCCACTTCAGAAATTCGGGAAAAATACTAACAACTCTCCAAGGTGTTCGAGACACACATCAAAATAAAGCTTATTTCATCACCTTTTATTTTCTTTTCAATTTTTTGGGGTTAACTGATGAGTTTTAGGAGAAATTTCCATCCGAAGATGATCACCCCTAAAAATAGTCCTGAGGCCCATCGCCATTTTGAATAACGATGGCTACACTCCATTGCGAAATAGAGCGCTTTTAGGGTCCAAATTACATCCAAATTACACACAACTGCAAGCTCCCAGTCCTGTGCACGGCTTCCATCCATTTTTTCACAAACCCTCAAGTTCATGGTCCACAATACTCTCAAATACTGAAGATTTTGAGGGCATGCAAATCGTGATTTGGCCGGCGTAGGCAATTTGGGGCCTATTTACTGGTCTGCAACCTTATTGAATCTCCCATGGCAATTTAGATGTAGGACTATCTCACTCATAAGTTATTTCCATAATATTCACGTGATGGCGATGTCACGTGACTGCGAGTTGTGTTATGTATATATCATGTCCATGCCCACCCGGTACCCCTTCTAAAACCTTAGAGCAAGAAAGTCAACCACCGCGCACCCTGTTGCTTCACCAAAATAGTCCCTGGACTATGAGCGGGGTGGTGAGCAACAGTCTAGAGGGGCCGGACGGCGGAAGGCCCGGCTGGGTCGCGGTCCTCGCGCTCTGGACCGAAAACCTCATGGAGACCGGCATTACCAAAGGTCTCGGGATAATGCTGCCGATTTTGCAAATCCAACTGACCTCCCAAATGTGGATTATCGGCTGGATAGCGTCACTGACGATCGCAACAAGTGGATTCGTAGGTAACACTGACAGTATTTTTCTAAACTGCAATTTAATTCAACTGTGTGTATTATATTTATGGCGTTGCGAAGAAGCGCATGCATGGGTGTTGTACTGTATTAAAATTGATTGAGCGTTTTCATGCGTATATCAATTACTCATCTGCATGACTGTAAGCCACTATTTAAATGTAATAATTGTTGGTTGTAATGCAACCCAGACTACATGTGAATATGATACTTTAAAAACATAATTATGATTTTAATTTTCTCCATGCATCGGTTTCAAATGGGTCCCTTCAGCAATACCATTTTCATTCTATTTCACAGTCATCATTTTAAATTAAATACACATAAATGTTGAAATTGTGTGAACTGATATACGTGCGGAGAGTAAACTGCACGATCATTATTATTTTTTTCGGTGGTCTGGTCACAACATAATTTACTATTATGATAAGTTGATTATATTACTCTTAATTTACTACAGACATCATCATTGTGCCCAAAACGCAATATAGCCGAACAGAATTTTCACTGTATGGTATCCTACTTAATTGTTATCCTACTTAATTGTTATCCAACTTCATTCGCATCTAGAAACAAGGATGTTCCATCCTTTGATCAACTCAAAATCAAATATTTTACGTCTCCACAGCTCCTTTCGGAGGATTAGTGAGCAGGCGCTTTGGGGCTGGTTACGTCATGATGACGTGTGGCGTGATGATGAGTGCAGCGGCCATTGCCGGATCGTTCGTCGAGAACCCTCTGCAACTGGCGTTGCTGTACACGTTACTGGCAGGTTGTATTCAAAAACATTGAAAAACAATGATTTCAACTTCATTGAATTTCCACATGAAATGTATCGGTTTTCCCGATTAATTTAACACTCGTAGCAAACAGATTCTATCGCAGAGATACTCCAGCTTCTTTCCAGTCATCAATGAGCTTATCAATCTAATCAGTTAATTAAAATGTTAAATAATATTTCCATCGAATTTGTTTAAAGGGAATATACATCATTTGCTTTTACTGTTATTTTTCAGAAATGGATGGAATTAAGGGGTTGCAAATATATAGCAAATATAGTTACACTGACTTTTTTGAGGTTTTGGGTTCGAAAATGCTATAAAAACCAAGAAAAACAATCATTTTCCTGTAGTCTGGTTCCCTGACTCCATATAAGAAGAAACAGAGGAGTTTACATATATTGGGTAATTGTAAGGTCAGGGAACAAGTCTAGCTGGCTCGTACCCGTTCATAGGTTTGTAATCGATTGCAAACAAGTGCGATGGTCAATTGGGGCCAGTATTTGAAAAAAACCCAGTTTTTTCCAACGCTGATCGGCCGATCAGCGTTGGAAATTGATATAAAAATACCACTTTTCTTGAAAATGAAAGTATACCAGGTGCCCTGATTTTACAGGATGCTTTACACTGTCATTCACTATTAGTCTAGCAAGGTATTTCAAAATGATTTGGTAGTTTTATTTTTGATGTTTGCAAATGCTGTATTTTCCCTTCAATATAGGTTTTCCCGGCCAATTTCCTAAAATGTTCAATCACTTCTAATAATCGGTCAATCATTTTCGTCTGAAATTGAGACTCGCTCTGAACACGCGTTTAATTTTCGTATTTCGTCTTGAAAATTCATGATCCTGCATACCCCATTTTCAATTTCGTCTTTGGTCGCTCATTTTTGCCATACTTTTTCGTGAAAGACAATTCAATTTCATCGTCTGCAATTGCTGAACGTGCGATAGATGAATCGGTTCTGTCATTTTGCAATCAATGTTATATAAATTTCATTCAAACTCACCTCATAATTGTAGGCCATCTTCCATATTTTTTCGTTTTCATCTGTTCATTTCTACATATTTACTTTATTTTTGTGTATGTTAGTCTCCTTGTGTAACGTAGGTCTTTAAACCTTCAATAAGCATTTGTCATGTAACAATTATTATGCAAAATTATAATCTTTTTCAATATTTATTTAGTTCTTTGACAATTTTAAGCGTCAACAACTGAAAGAAATAGGGTATACACAGTCAAATAAAATTGCGTATTTTCCATTTTATGCAAGAAATAAGTAGGCCTGTAATTATTAATTATGAAAAGCAAACTGCATTCATATTTTCACATCTTCGAAAACAGTCATTCAGTTCTTCTTCTTGTTCTTTGGATTGGTTGTTAAACCTACAATTTATTGTCTTGCAATACACCATGCCAAATACGTCTGTGTATGGTATACCAGCGTGCGCATTGTCTGATGAATTTGATCGAACATTTCTTGAAATCGATTGAACAAAGACGAATTCTATCCTTACATTATGTACATGGTCATCAGGTGAGACGAATTCCATTGAAATTTGACGACATCGAATGGATAAATGTTGAAATTGATCAATTGGAATGACCAACGACAAACGCGTTCCAGTCTTCTGGAGACGAAATTGAAGTTAACCGTTTATGAATTGGAATGAATTAAGTTTCAAAATGTGCAGGAAAACCTATGTATAAAGCAATGTATATATCGGGGTTACAATGAGACATTAATATATGTGAGATATTAGTTTCTAGTTTTTGGCAATGTAGATCAAATAGGGGACCCATGTCTACACAACAGATGATGAAAACTATACACATTGCCAAAACTTGTCTTTGATGTATACTTTTTATATTATATCTTTGAAGGTACTGCCATAGGTATATCGAGTGTCGTTGCAAAGGAGGCTGTCGGACGCTGTTTTACCAAGAACTACGCCACAGCCAATGGCATCGCACGGACCGGCTACTCCGTGGGACTGATCGTCTTCGCGCCCCTGGTCCAGCTTTTCTTAAACACCTACGGCTGGAGAGGAACCATGTTACTAGTGGGAGCCATCACCATGCATTTTGTTGCGAGTGGCGCCGTTATGGTAGCAACGAGGCAGCCTGAGCTGGATCAGTCAAACGCTTACCAAACGCTCCCCCAGACCGAACGCACCAATTCGTCATCAGCACATGAGAGCACTCTCCGTTCTCACCGTAGTTCGCTGAGGAAGTTCGTCTCTAAGAACTTCGAGGCGGGACTACTTCTCAATGCGCGCTTCTGGTTGGTGGCCGTCATATCTTGCTGCACGATCTACGCGTACCTCATGTGGATTGTGTATTTCGTGTCCCAGGCGCAGTCCAACGGGTTCACTTTGGAGGAGGCGGGGTCTTTCGTGACCATCGCGGGCATTGCGAACCTGTTTGGTAAAATCAGTCAGGGACCGATCACCGACCGCAGAGTGATGTCCTCGTGGACTCTGGTTGCCGTTTGCATCGTTATGAGTTCCGTCTCGTACCTTGCCTCCTCTTTGCTGACTTCTTATTGGCCAATGATGACGTCAGCGGTGCTGATTTTGTTCAGTGACGGGGTCTTGTCCTGCCAGACGGATGTTCTCGTCAAGCAGGTTCTTGGTGTCGAGCTATTGGCGGGTGCTTTTGGCTGGATCGGGCTAAAGGTGACGTTATTATTAGTCGCTTTGGGATTTCTGCCTGGTACGTATAAGCCTTATAAATGAATGTCGTTTCCTTACACCACTTTCTTCACTGCAGTAGTCTAGTATGTAGCTTCAACATATAAGTAATAATTATTAGGAAGTACTTTAATTCATGGTGTTACTTGTGTGGCATCACTGGCAATGTGCATCACACCATGCAATAGCATAAAAGATCAACAATGTCAAACCATTCTACGAGACTTCGCGATTTCAATTTTACCTTCTGTCTCTGTTTTAAGGTTTGGTTTACGACTTGACCGGAAGTTACACAGCAGCCTTTCTACTGATAGGCAGCGTGCAGGCTGTACCACTGGTGCCTTTGCTGATGCTAAGATATTCTCAACGGTAGATCCTCGGAGAGTTTTTTTTGCATTGGAGGGTTTCATAATTGACTGTGAGTCGATCGGAGTTGAAACAGAAGCATAAGGACATAATGTACATTGAACAAGTGTGTTTTGATCAATTAAAGATTAGTTGCACGCAATCCTGGCTTTATGCCTTTTCCTAGCTTTATGCCTTTTTCTGGCTTTATGCCTTTTGGTTTGTGTCTGGTGTTGTTGCGATTTCTATGGGTGTGGCAATCTTGCCATACCTCGTGTGAACAACATTCATCCGATTATGATAATGTAGCATGGCAGTGGAGCACCCAGGATATGGCTTTGTGGGGGGGGGGGGGCGCTCACATTTTTTTTACATTTTTTAGAAGTAAAATTTTTGTCAAAAAATTTTGCCCACAATTTTTGGCCGCAGAAAAAAATGGGGTTTTGTTTTGGGGGCGGACTATTTTGACGTTGGTGGCGCCACTTACATCCCTATTAAACTACTCGAAAATAGGCCACATTATCACCAAGGTCCAATCGTGGGCAACCTCGTCCCCAGGGTGTCGAGCAGTACGCGCCCACCACTACCTGCTCTCTCACCCTGGTATTGGATCATTTGCATGTGCAAGATTTTTGAACACGTATGCAAATGAGGAATAGTCTGGCGCCTTCTTGGGGGCAGGGGACGGGGCCCTCACTCTTTCCGAAGCCATCGCCCCAAAATGGGACACTGTTTTTTTTGAAAATCCTGTATGCACAAAATTCATTCAAACGAAGATCCACAATTACGAGGGAAACATCTGCAGCCAGACGCCTAGCCAGCTGTCACCTTCACAGCCTTTAAATCATACTAATTATCTATTTGGTTATTAGTTTTAATTAGCTCGATGTAGACATACATGCATCAACATCACGGGGGAAAACATAACTAGAGGTTCGCGTTTGTTGTTACAAACGCAGAGTGGTCGGGTAGACAACTATTTTATGAAACAATGTCCAGTTAACGGGAACATGTAATAGGATTTATATGACTTAAATACATTTAAAACAGCTTTCTTGCCATGTAACTATGAAGTTTCCACCTCCTTTGTAGCAGTAAAAGAGAGAAATTTCAACATTTTAAATTTTCAAAGTTTTTATGCTAATGACAATTTCCATATTCATGAGTCAAAGCGTGATGTCATTCAAGGCAGAACCGTAGTGTCTCCATAGCTTTGTGTATACAAATATATATCAAAGTTTTCTTCATTTTCTTGGAGTAAATTCCACTTTTTATTGTTTATCATGTAAAACAGCTTATTTGGACAATCGAAGTGGCAAATATTTCTTCAAAAATTTTTTTGTGCGTAATTTTGAAGGACTAATTCTTGTACTGTTCATAACGCACCTTTGGCAAGGAGTACCTTTTGTGACAAAAGCAAAATAGCGCCCTCTTATATATTGATGAAAGGATTTACTAATAATTTAAAAACTACCACTTTCTTGTCACTTCCAATGAAAACAAGTATTAAGATCTTGTGTGTAGTGTTGCAACACATAGTAATGTGCATGAAAACAAGATGAGCTAAATTTCCACTGCATGTTTCCTTTAAGTTATGAATATTTTGATGTAAGAATACCTGCTCTCTCACCCTGGTATTGGATCATTTGCATGTGCAAGATTTTTGAACACGTATGCAAATGAATGCAAATGAGGAATAGTCTGGCGCCTACACGTGCGTTACATTAGCGTTTGTTTTTGTATGCGGTGTCTGGGGTTTAAAACAACATCAATTCGTCGCACCGTAAGTCATGAAAACACATTTTCCTTTTAAAGTTAAAATGTTACCATCTGGCCTGTCAATTTGCAGTATTACATTTCAGGTTAATAAAAGCAAACTTGAAAGGAAAGGAGTATTTTTGAGAAGGCGTGGATGTCTTAATAACAATGGTCGTGAAAAAACGTAATGCACATGGAAATAACAACACCAACTACACGGTAAAAATCCATTACTAGCAAATTGCGGTATCGAATCAGGATACAGGGAGAAGGTTTCCTATCCAGGGCTTACTATTGGAAACGAGGTTGGAAATAAAGTAAGCGCTGGGGACGAGGTTGAATAGTGGGACTAAAAAAAAAATAATACAAATAGAAAAAAATTAAAAATTGACAACCTTTTTTTTGGGGGGGGGGGCTCAATCCCCCCGAGCCCCCCCCCCCCGCCCCTTGGGTGCGACACTCCAACCTTCAAGGACTCCCCCTCCAACCTTCAAGGACTGGAATGCATTATCATCACTTGCAATCTCATCCTCATCATTGAATGTATTGTATTTTCAATCTGGCCTTAGCAAGTACAGTACTAACTTAAACAGTAGGCGCTATATAATTTCGTCTAGAAGATCCTATTGCTGCCAAGCGCATCGCACGTTTGCGCGACGGTGCAGGCGACGCCTTTGTCTGCCGATGCAACCATATATGAAAATACACCATACCCATAACAAATCATTCATCTATATATCCCGGTGGTAGATCATCATCGATAGATTACTAGGATGTTGAGTGTTTCCGTACTTTTGCCTGTATTTGTTTTGAAAAAAAGTGTATGAAACAAGCCGTTGCTGATTTGAAGATAATACATGTTTGCGAAATAGCCCGAATGCCTATCGGTCGCATATAAAACTTTGAGGCATCTTGATCTTCACTTTCTCTTAATTTTCGTGACCTTTTAAAAAGCCGCCCTTTCGGACTAGAGGGATTTCTTGGGGGGGGGGGGAGGGAGACGGGGCCCTCACTCTTTCTGAAGCCATCGCCCCAAATTGGGGCACTGTTTTTTTGAAAATCCTGTGTGCACAAAATTCATTCAAACGAAGATCCACAATTACGAGGGAAACATCTGCAGCCAGACGCCTAGCCATCTGTCACCTTCACAGCCTTTAAATCATACTAATTATCTATTTGGTTATTAGTTTTAATTAGCTCGATGTAGACCTACATGCATCAACATCACGGGGGAAAAAAATAATCACCATTACTTGCTAAGCCCGCCCCTTATGTTCATGAGTGACCCCAAGTCAAATGAGGGCGCACTATACCGCGCTTCGAGATCGACAGAGTTGACCGCTGCATTTAATTTCGTAATTATCCCAGTAAATGTCTTAAGATAGTTGACTAACATCAGGGTGTGCCGTCGTTGTTCTTTTCTCTTGAATAAACATAACCTCCCCATCCAAACTACTGACCATTGACGATATCTACCGAAGGGGTCATGATTATTCAGTAATTTCTATGGGATAGTTATGTTTATTCATGAGAAAGCAACAATGACGTCACAATATTGTTATTATAGGTTTTCCCGGCTACTTTAAAACGTTTATCATTCGAATTCACCGTTTCTAATAGTCAAATTTATCCACCAACATCGATTTAGTGCACTTCCAATGTTGAATTTTGTCTTTTGCCAGACAATTTTAAATTCAGTTCAAGCAAATTCAAACAATATTGAGCACACGTTTTCGTCCCGGAGTATTCATTTTCGTCTCGTCTACGCCAAACCTTGTTATTCAGAAATCAAATTCGTCAAATTGATTTAAGACGAATTCGATCTGTAAATGCTGCACATTCGGCAACAGCTCAGATGAATTTGATCTGTAATGACGAATATTTTCGACCCGGCGACTCAAGGAGGGTGACCAAACTTTGAAATTGAATGGTAAATGACTTTTGGTTTTGTTAAAAGCGTGTGAAATTTTTCTCGGGCGAAATTGATTGTTAGAGTTTGTGAATTTGAATAAAAGCTATTTTAAAATAGCCGGGAAAGCCTATACTTATAGTCAATTACATTGTAGTTACATATTATACAAAGAACGGCTCGTTGAGCTTCCAGAGCCTCGTGGATACTGAGATGATGTGAACTATGGATCGCAAGATTTCTGGTTCGAAATCCACCTATATGCCCATTTTTCATCAACTAGTACGGTGTTCTCCAATTTAATCGTTGGGATAATTGTTAATATAAGGGAAATATGTGTAAGGGAAAATAAATGTGTCTTCGACACTGTGTGATAAATATCCATGTCAAGGAGAGTGCGTGATATTGTGATTGGTTAACTTTTCTAGGGTCACTGATACATTTACATGTACATGATGCCGTTGCGGCGAACGGCAACCAGCACGTCTGTTGGGCTTTCTAATTAAAAAATAACTTGGACTACATCCAAAGGATTTTCATTTTTTGCCTGAAATCTTAGGGAAAGCCATGAATTGCCACATTTTTCGGCTGCTGGTTAAAGTTCGTGCATCAAAAGATACGATACCAGTGAAAGTATAGATGAAGAGATAAATTCTTCCTCGATACCGCGGAAGGAATTATCTTTGAATTCCGGATTTCTGTGATAAATTATCACGGTAACGCGGTATCGAGGAAAAGGTATCTCTGAATTCCGGATTTCTGTGATAAATTATCACCGTAACGCGGTATCGAGGAAGGAATTATCTTTGAATTCCGGATTTCTGTGATAAATTATCACGGTAACGCGGTATCGAGGAAAAGGTATCTCTGAATTCCGGATTTCTGTGATAAATTATCACGGTAACGCGGTATCGAGGAAGGAATTATCTTTGAATTCCGGATTTCTGTGATAAATTATCACGGTAACGCGGTATCGAGGAATGGATTTTCTTTGAATTCCGGATTTCTGCGATAAATTATCACGGTAACGCGGTATCGCGGAAGGCAATTCAAGCTTCCGTACTCTGGCTCTTACAGTGAGAGTTGTTTGTGTGTGCATCCGGCCGTGACGTGACTCCGGCATGTTTTTGACCAGAGGTTTCCAAGATATTTCAATGTAATTCGACAATAGGTGGTTAGTATTTCCTGATATTCGCTATTGAGGCTGCATGTATTGATACACATGTCACTGAATAGGCCTGCAACTAGCGCTCAGTAGGCCTAGGCCTAGCCCCATAAATGTGGCCAATTTACTGGACTACCTCCGTAAACATAGGCCACACTTCCACATGTACAAAAACGTGTCAAATTTTGATTTTCACATTTAGGCTTAGTTTGTACTTTTTTTTGCTTTACAAGCACACTCACCCTCTTTATAGGCTAATCAGAAAGTGCTGCCTTTTTCAGATGTCTATTTTTTGTGAAATTTCCAGATTCATTTGCACACGTTTGCGTATCAAAATTTCAACATGAAATTTCACAAAAATTGGACAAAAAAAAAACATTGCACTCGTTTTCGTCCCGGAGTATTTGATTTCGTCTCGTCTGCGTCAAACCTTGTAATTCAGAAATCAAATTAGGCTAATTGATTTACATGAGACGAATTCGATTGAATGGTAAATGACTAAATTGGTTATTATTATTTGCTAATTCGTTCGCACGAATTGCTAATTCGTTCGCACGAATTGCTAATTCGTTCGCACGAATTGCTAATTCGTTCGCACGAATTGCTAATTCGTTCGCACGAATTGCTAATTCGTTCGCACGAATTGCTAATTCGTTCGCACGAATTGCTAATTCGTTCGCACGAATTGCTAATTCGTTTGCACGAATTGCTAATTCGTTCCCACGAATTACCAACTCGTTCCCACGAATTACTATGCGTTTCCGGATCCACGAGTCATCAATTCGTTCCCACGAATTTGAAAATCGTGGGAACGAGATAGCAACTCGTGCGAACGATTTAGCAATTCATGCGAACGAATTAGCAATTCGTGGGAACGAATTAGTAATTCGTGCGAACGAAATAGTAATTCGTGGGAACGAGTTAGCAACTCGTGGGAACGAATTTGCAAATTACAAAAAACATTTCCACCCTGTCCCTTTCCGGGCTTCGTACGATCATTATTACTTCATCGGTGATTCAATATTCTTTTATAATGTTGCTGAATCAATAGAGTTTGGTCACAACTTAATTTAATATGATGACAATTTGATTATAGCACTTTCCAATGTACTACAGACTTTATTAGTGTGCCCAAAACGTACATAGCCAAACAGAATTTTCACTGTGTCCTATACCTGTTTGTTTGTTTGTTTGTTTTTGTTTTTTTGCCTCTCGATGTTTTGTTGATGATGTTCCATCCTTTGATCAACTCTCAAAATATTTTCCTCTCCACTGCTCCTTTCGCAGGACCTTCAGTAGTCCCCTGATAATTTAACTGACCAATGGCATTCAGAAATAAAATAAGGGTGTGACGCACTTTTCCTTATATTTATATTATGTACAATTTATTTATATTTCAACGTTTCAACGCAAAGGTTTGGTCTCTTCTTCAAAATCCCCAAAATAATTATCGACAATTTATACAATCATTAATACTCGATGCGTCCGTCCCGGTGTATCTTGATCTTGGGATCTTGGGGTATGATCAGTAGCGCCTGTGATGGTCCGTAACTTGTCCGCCGCTGCGGTCCTGCCCTGTCGCTTCTGGTCCTCTGGTCAAAGGTTGCACTATTCTCAACCCCCAAAAGCTCTGAAATTACAATCCAAATTATACTCCTACTAGGTGGATTCTAGCCAACAAATAGTTTACAATGATAACATTTCCCAATGTCTCAATAACCACAACTGTTATAAATCAGCACTAATCGCAGGAATATTTTCTTTGCAGATCCACACAATCTTTTTTCATCGATAATTACATTTTCCTTTAAGTTTACTGATATGAACAGCACAAATATTTGATTGTTAAATCTCAGCAAAGTATATCAAATTCTTCTTCTTTCTACATACAAATGTGCCAAATATCCATTTAAAGGTTTGTAAAATAAACAAATAATGCAATAAACTTACAGGAATGTGGGTGATTCCTAGCTTGTCCAAGGTTTCAGCGGCTTGGCTCTTACTAGCTCAAGCTTAAAATATACTAATGCCGTAGGCTGGCTGAGCCCTCTCCTTTGGCTTCTCCATATCAAAAATTTCTCACAAATTATTTCTCAAAATCATCGAGGCTGGTCTCTGCCCTCTCCTCGGAATCTCATCTCAAAATCTGCCCCATTCCAAACTCGTTTTGCTTATAAACCCGGAGAAAAACATTTCAGCAATGCTACATACTAAGGCCCAAGAATTCAATAAATGCATTCACTTGGCTAAATGAATATTCAACACTTAAATTTATGCAAAGTACCAATACACTTACCAATGACAACTCTACTGGAGTTGACTGCCCCATTCTTTGATGGTTGAATAACTAATTCTAGAAATACATGTAGTTGGGTGTGGCGGTCCCGAGGAAAATAAATTGTGTTTCTCTAAACCACTTCCGTTTAACCGAACTCAGAAATTGTAGACCCCTAAAAATAAATTAGTGTTTTGTCAGTTTAAAGAGTCATTTCGATTAAAAACCAAGTATCACTTTGTGACAACTATCTTAAGACATTTATTGGGATAATTACGAAATTAAATGCAGCGGTCAACTCTGTCGAAGCACGGTATAGTGCGCCCTCATTTGACTTGGGGTCCATAAGGGGCGGGCTAAGCAAGTAATGGTGATTATTTTCCCCCCGTGATGTTGATGCATGTAGGTCTACATCGAGCTAATTAAAACTAATAACCAAATAGATAATTAGTATGATTTAAAGGATGTGAAGGTGACAGATGGCTAGGCGTCTGGCTGCAGATGTTTCCCTCGTAATTGTGGATCTTCGTTTGAATGAATTTTGTGCATACAGGATTTTCAAAAAAACAGTGCCCTATTTTGGGGCGATGGCTTCGGAAAGAGTGAGGAGTCCGAAAGGGAGGCTTTTTAAAAGGTTACGAAAATTAAGAGAAAGTGAAGATCAAGATGCCTCAAAGTTCTATACGCGACCGATAGGCATTCGGGCTATTTCGCAAACATGTATTATCTTCAAATCAGCAACGGCTTGTTTCATACACTTTTTTTTCAAGACAAATACAGGCAAAAGTACGGAAACACTCAACATCCTAGTAATCTATCGATGATGATCTACCACCGGGATATATAGACGAATGATTTGTTATGGGCATGGTGTATTTTCATATATGGCAGACAAACGTCGCCTGCACCGTAGCGCAAACGTGCGATGCGCTTGGCAGCAATAGGATCTTTTAGACGACATTATATAGGGCCTACTGTTTAAGTTAGTATTGTCCTTGCTAAGGCCAGATTAAAAATACAATACATTCAATGATAAGGATGGGATTGCAAGTAATGATAATGCATTCCAGTCCTTGAAGGTTGGAGGGGGACAATATTTCCTAAGAAGGATTAGGATTAATTACGACTTTTGACGATATTGTTTTCGGTGTATTCTTTCACGTGTTTTTTTTCCCGGGGGATAACTCTTTATTTTCAACAATAACAAATCATATTTAAACATAAGCACATTTAAATAGGAGTTCATACAAACCCAAAACATGGCAATTCAAACAATTACTCTTGGAAAAGTGCAGAAAAGGAATCCCATTTACAGTAAAATTTCTCAACATTATCATTACAAATAAACATATATTTTTCCACGGAGTAGTAGTTCTTCACATCCTTTTTTAGAACCAGGAAAGAGGGCACTTTCTCAATCATTTTCATTTTATAAATATGGAAACGGCAAATTAATAAAATTAAGTTAAACTTTGCACTCAAAGTCAGCTTTGCCAAACAAACACATTTCATTATCTAGGGTAATGGTAAATTTGGTTTTGTCCTTGATCCACAAAACCACTGAACCCCAAAATGAGACTGTGTAAACACATGAGCAAAAGAGATGGGTAAGAGTTTCATCTTCATTTTTACAAAATGTACATTGGTTCGTCGTGGACTTATTGATTTTAAACAGAAAGTGTTTCGTACCGAGAATTATATGAATTAGTCTGTATTGGAACCATCTCAGCCTAGTATCTACAGTGCAATTGAAAGGAATATTCAAAATCAACGACCATTTAGAAATAAAAAGCTAAAGTCTGTTTGTAACTTATTGTTCCATTTGGAAATAAATTTATGAACTACTTTCCTGGTTGAGGCCAGCACTTTGAGAATTCTACGAGAACCTTTTTTGTCCATCAAAAGAATCTTGAAATTAAATGGAATAAAAGGGAATTTAACTGTGCGTGTTTCTAAATCCAACAGTTCCGGAAAGGCTAGCTTGATAGCTCTAACTACACCTCCATATTCCAGGAAATTAGTTCGCATCTTAAACTTCCTTCTAAAATCATTAAATGACAGAAATGTACCTTTGTCGTCAACAAGATCAAAAATGTAATTGACTCCTGCAGACTCCCAATGCTTGTAATAAATGCATTTTTTGCACACCTCGATTTGATCATTATGCCACAGCGTATTCAATAGAACATCTTCAGCAGTCACCGGAATGTGAGCTTGGGTAAATTTAGACCACGATGTAAGGACATCCATCCAAAAGGGGTGCTTTTCCAAGGTTTCTTTGTTTGTATATTGCAAAGAACCTCCTTCGAAAGAGAGCATAGAAGAGACTCCCATAATCTTACGGCGTAAAAAAACCCCAACCACAATTCTGGTCAGCAGCCAGGAGTTTGCGTAGCCAAGTAATTTTCAATGCATACATATAATCCCTAACGTCTATCATACGCAGCCCACCTTCGCTATAATCTTGAACCATTTGATTTCTACTAAAAACCCTGTCATTACCGCCCCAAATAAATTAAAAAAACAGAGAATTTAATTCATTGACAATATGAACAGGTGGAGCAGGAATAGTTAAGATAAAAAAAGTAAGTAAGTTTAATTTTTTTCTATTTGTATTTTTTTCTTTTAGTCCCACTATTCAACCTCGTCCCCAGTGCTTACTTTATTTCCAACCTCGTTTCCAATAGTAAGCCCTGGATAGGAAACTTTCTACCTGTATCCTGATTCGATACCGCAATTTGCTAGTAATGGATTTTTACCGTGTAGTTGGTGTTGTTATTTCCAATGAATCTTAGGTCCGGTAGCCTCCGGTAATACATTGTAATACAATTTATGTCACGTGACTAAAACGGGAGGAATTCCTCTTTTTCCGAAAATGTCCGAAGTTTGCCGAATTCATTTCGTCGACAATCGGATAGTGCCCGAGCATTTCCGAGCATAATATAGGTTTTATTAACTGCTAATTGCTTATTAAAAACTTAAAAAACTAGTTCATAATTAATATCCATTGCTTTCAATTAGAAAACTTGAAATTCAACAACGATTTTGTACTCGGATCGTATACGAGGGCGAACTTTTTGTTGCGTCATGTACTAGTTTGAATTTGACGACCGTTACTGGCATTTTCCAAAACTCGGCGTGGTCTCAATTCGGCTCCGCCTGCGAACAGTGCTATTTGGGTGTCTAACTTGGAAGATTCCAGGTGAAAATTAGTGAATGTTTTTTTACAGAATTATAAAACTGTATATCATAACTGTATGATATATGAAGCAAGTGATTTATTTCAAAAAATTTGATCGGACGGAACATTAAAAGCTTTAAGTGATAAAGCGCAATCGGAAACGAAGCCGAGCTTCGAAAAAGGTTGTCAATGTCGTCATGTTTATTTTTAGCCACGGAGGCTGCCTGACCTAAGATTCATCAGGAATAGTCAGAATCTTTTGGTCTGGGAACCAGACTACGAAAAATGGTGATTATTTTTCCCCTCGTGATGTTGATGCATGTAGGTCTACATCGAGCTAATTAAAACCAATAACCAAATAGATAATTAGTATGATTTAAAGGCTGTGAAGGTGATAGATGGCTAGGCGTCTGGCTGCAGATGTTTCCCTCGTATTTGTGGATTTTCGTTTGAATGAATTTTGTGCATACAGGATTTTCAAAAAAACAGTGCCCCATTTTGGGGCGATGGCTTCGGAAAGAGTGAGGGCCCCCCCAAGAAATCCCTCGAGTTCGAGTCCGAAAGGGAGGCTTTTTAAAAGGTTACGAGAATTAAGAGAAAGTGAAGATCAAGATGCCTCAAAGTTTTATACGCGACCGATAGGCATTCGGGCTATTTCGCAAACATGTATTATCTTCAAATCAGCAACGGCTTGTTTCATACACTTTTTTCAAGACAAATACAGGCAAAAGTACGGAGACACTCAACATCCTAGTAATCTATCGATGATGATCTACCACCGGGATATATAGATGAATGATTTGTTATGGGCAGACAAACGTCGCCTGCACCGTAGCGCAAACTTGCGATGCGCTTGGCAGCAATAGGATCTTCTAGACGAAATTATATAGGGCCTACTGTTTAAGTTAGTACTTGTACTTGCTAAGGCCAGATTAAAAATACAATACATTCAATGATGAGGATGAGATTGCAAGTGATGATAATGCATTCCAGTCCTTGAAGGTTGGAGGGGGACAATATTTCCTAAGAAGGCTTAGGATTAATCACGACTTTTGACGATATTGTTTTCGGTGTATTCTTTCAAGTGCCAAAAAGGTTGTCAATTTTTAATTTTTTGCTATTTATAATTTTTTTCTTTTAGTCCCACTATTCAACTTCGTCCCCATTGCTTACTTTATTTCCAACCTTGTTTCCAATAGTAAGCCCTGGATAGGAAACTTTCTCCCTGTATCCTGATTCGATACCGCATTTTGCTAGTAATGGATTTTTACCGTGTAGTTGGTGTTGTTATATCCAACGTGCATTACGTGTTTTCACGATCATTGTAATTAAAACATCCACGCCTTCTCAAAAATACTCCTTTCCTTTCAAGTTTGCTTTTATTAACCTGAAATGTAATACTGCAAATTGGCGGGCCAGATCGTAACATTTTAACTTTAAAAAAAAATGTGTTTTCATGACTTACAGCGCGACGAATTGATGTTGTTTTTACCCCAGACACCGCATACAAAAACAAACGCTAATGTAACGCACGTGTAGGCGCCAGACTATTCCTCATTTGCATACGTGTTCAAAAATCTTGCACATGCAAATGATCCAATACCAGGGTGAGAGAGTTCATAACTTAAAGGAAACATGCAGTGGAAATTCAGCTCATCTTGTTTTCATGCACATTACTATGTGTTGCAACAATACATACAAGATCTTAATACTTGTTTTCTTTGGAAGTGACAAGAAAGTGGTATTTTTTAAATTATTAGTAAATCCTTTCATCAATATATAAGAGGGCGCTATTTTGCTTTTGTCAAACAAGGTACTCCTTGCCAAAGGTGCGTTATGAACAGTACAAAAATAAGTCCTTCAAAATTACCCACAACATTATTTTTTGAAGAAATATTTGCCACTACGATTGTCCAAATAAGCTGTTTTACATGATAAATAATAAAGAGCGGAATTTACTCCAAGAAAATGAAGAAAACTTTGATATATATTTGTATACACAAAGCTATGGAGACGGTTCTACCTTGAATGACATCACGCTTTGGCTCATGAATATGGAAATTTTCATTAGCATAAAAACTTTGAAACTTAAAATGTTGAAATTTCTCTTTTTTACTGCTTCCGAGGAGGTGGAAACTTCATAGTTACATGGCAAGAAAGCTGTTTTAAATGTATTTAAGTCATATAAATCCTATTACATGTTCCCGTTAACTGGACAGTGTTTCATAAAAAAATTGTCTACCCGACCACTCTGCGTTTGTAACAACAAACGCGAACCTCTAGTTATTTCCCCCCTCCCCGTGATGTTGATGCATGTAGGTCTACATCGAGCAAATTAAAACTAATAACCAAATAGATATTTAGTATGATTGAAAGGCTGTGAATGTGACAGATGGCTAGGCGTCTGGCTGCAGATGTTTCCCTCGTAATTGTGGATCTTCATTTGAATGAATTTTGTGCATACAGCATTTTGAAAAAACAGTGTCCAATTTTGGGGTGATGGCTTTGGAAAGAGTGAGGACCCCGTCCCCCCCCCCCCAGTAGGCGCCAGACTATTCCTAATTTGCATACGTGTTCAAAAAACTTGCACATGCAAATGATCCAATACCAGGGTGAGAGAGCAGGTAGTGGTGGGCGCGTACTGCTCGACACCCCGGGGACGAGGTTTGCCACGATTGGACCTTGGTGATAATGTGGCCTATTTTCGAGTAGTATAATAGGGGTGTAAGTGGCGCCACCAACGTCAAAATAGTCCGCCCCAAAAACAAAACCCCAATTTTTTTCTGCGGCCAAAAATTGTGGGCAAAATTTTTTGACAACAATTTTACCTCTAAAAAATTTGAAAAAAAAAATGGGAGGCCCCCCCCCCCAAGCCATATCCTGGGTGCGCCACTGCCATGCTGCATTATCATACTCGGATGAATGTTGTTCACACGAGGTATGGCAAGATTGCCACACCCATAGAAATCGCAACAACACCAGACACAGACCAAAAGGCATAAAGCCAGGAAAAGGCATAAAGCCAGGAAAAGGCATAAAGCCAGGATTGCGTGCAACTAATCTTTAATTGATCAAAACACACTTGTTCAATGTACATTATGTCCTTATGCTTCTGTTTCAACTCCGATCGACTCACAGTCAATTATGAAATCCTCCAATGGAAAAAACTCTCCAAGGTTCTACTATTGAGAATATCTTAGTATCAGCAAAGGCACCAGTGGTACAGCCTGCACGCTGCCTATCAGTAGAAAGGCTGCTGTGTAACTTCCGGTCAAGTCGTAAACCAAACCTTAAAACAGAAAGAAGGTAAAATTGAAATCGGGAAGTCTCGAAGAATGGTTTGACATTGTTGATCTTTTACGCTATTGTATGGTGTGATGCACATTGCCAGTGATGCCACACAAGTAACACCATGAATTAAAGTGCTTCCTAATAATTATTACTTGTATGTTGAAACTACATACTAGACTACTCCATGCAGTGAAGAAAGTGGCGTAAGGAAACGACACTCATTTATTAGGCTTATACGTACCAGGCAGAAATCCCAAAGCGACTAATAATAGCGTCACCTTTAGCCCGATCCAGCCAAAAGCACCCGCCAATAGCTCGACACCAAGAACCTGCTTGACGAGAACATCCATCTGGCAGGACAAGACCCCGTCACTGAACAAAATCAGCACCGCTGACGTCATCATTGGCCAAAAAGAAGTCAGCAAAGAGGAGGCAAGGTACGAGACGGAACTCATAACGAGGCAAACGGCAACCAGAGTCCACGAGGACATCACTCCGCGGTCGGTGATCGGTCCCTGACTGATTGTACCAAACAGGTTCGCAACGCCCGCGATGGTCACGAAAGACCCCGCCTCCTCCAAAGTGAACCCGTTGGACTGCGCCTGGGACACGAAATACACAATCCACATGAGGTACGCGTAGATATTGCAGCAAGATATGACGGCCACCAACCAGTAGCGCGAATTGAGAAGTAGTCCCACCTCGAAGTTCTTAGAGACGAACTTCCACAGCGAACCACAGTGAGAACGGAGAGTGCTCTCATGTGCTGATGACGAATTAGTGTGTTCGGTCTGGGGGAGCGTTTGGTATGCGTTTGACTGATCGAGCTCAGGCTGCCTCGTTGCTACCATAACGGCGCCACTCGCAACAGAATGCATGGTGATGGCTCCCACTAGTAACATGGTTCCTCTCCAGCCGTAGGTGTCTAAGAAAAGCTGGACCAGGGGCGCGAAGACGATCAGTCCCACGGAGGAGCCGGTCTGTGCGATGCCATTGGCTGTGGCGTAGTTCTTGGTAAAACAGCGTCCGACAGCCTCCTTTGCAACGACATTAGATATACCTATGGCAGTACCTTCAAAGATATAATATAAAAAAAGTATCCCCTACTTGATCTACGTTAATTGCCAAAAACTAGCAACTAATATCTCACATATACAAATGTCTCATTGTAACCCCGATTATGTACATTGCTTTATACATAGTTTTTCCTGCACATTTTGAAACTTAATTTTGAAACTTAGTTTGCTTTTCATAATAAATAATTATAGGCCTACTTATTTCTTGCTTGAAATGGAAAATACGCAATTTCATTTGCCTGTGTATACCCTATTTCTTTCAGTTGTTGACGCATAAAATTGTCAACGAACTAAATAAATATTGAAAAAGATTACAATTTTGCATAGTAATTGTTACATGAAAAATGCTTATTTAAGGTTTAAAGACCTACGTTACACGGAGACTAACAGACACAAAAAAGTAAATATGTAGAAATGAACAGATGAAAACGTAAAAATACGGAAGATGGCCACAATTATGAGATGAATTTGAATGAAATTAATATAACATTGATTGCAAAATGACGGAATCGATTCATCTATTGCACGTTCAGCAATAATTGCAGACGACGAAATTGAATTGTCTTTCACGAAAAAGTATGGCGAAAATGAGCGACCAAAGACGAAATTGAAAATGATGTATGCAGGATCATGAATTTTCAAGACGAAATTGAGGTCATTACAGAACCGAGCCCAATCTAACTAATGCATTTTGGGGGTAATTAGCGCCTCTGCGCTCTTATCTGAGATTAAGTAGGTATCCGTTACACTGAGTGGAGCCCAGGACTAACCGACATTATTGCCACTTCAGGAGTGGTTATTATTAGTTACGCAACACACAATACGCCGCACACAAACCCTTTACACCCCCGTGGTCAGCATTATGCCCGTGTGAAGCAATTATTAAGATGTTCATCTCAACTTGAAGGTTCAACAGCATGCTAGCTCTGCGTTATATACTTCGTACACAACTGACGACTGGGATTTGATGTATCATTGTCACGTTAGGTATACAATTTCCTTAAAACAAATGGATACAACAAAATTGATAAGAAACATTAAAAAATAATTACACGAAAAGTTCATTTCAGCTGATGTCGTAGATTCTCTTGTATTTTGCACTGAATCACACACTCAATGCATTTATTGACAACTTCCTATAATAAGGGAATAAATGTGTGCTCCGGAGGTTTTTATCACTAGAGTCTGGGTGCTGATAATTACCCGAGCCGGAGGCGAGGGTAATGAAGCGGTATTAAACAGAGTGATAAATACCGACCGAGCACATATTTATTCCCATTCATAAATACCTTATCCGTAAAAAAAAAATCTAATAATTCGTTCAAAAAATCCCGATTTTGTTCAACAAGTTCACTTCATGCTTTTTGAAACATCCCTCTAGCAAAATAATGGAGTGTTCAGCTGGCGAGTAAGATGTAAACAACCCTTTTATGGAGATTGACGCGCGCGTAACATGTTCTGCGCGATGTCACGCAGAACGCACCTGGGGCGTTGCGTTTTGAATTTAGAACTATAAAATTCTGACTCGCTTGTAGTGTTGCGCATGCCTACGTGAGGATTGTGAACGTTCAACCAATGAAACGGTAAGAGGCACTGGATTTTTAGGAGTCCACATTTTATTGTGACACTGGAAAAGTGTTTAAGACCAGCTTGCCATGTCTTTAACCTTTATCATCCGTTTAAGACCGGCCACGTGACGGACTCTCGACCAATAGGAATAGCTAAACTGTCTGAGGTATTTATGAATGTGATTTATTGAGGTACTGATATGCCAATGAACATTAAAAGTGTGAAATACAAATACTGTACAAAAATGAAAAAGCACGGTACACACATGGGTCTAGTATACCCAATCTAGGTAAAGCATGATACATCAAGCAATCAGTTCAGACCCCACATGATTAAACTTGTGACAAACTTGCACTGCCGCTGGAACAAACTTTTGCCATGGGGTGCTGGAATAAAGGACGGACAAAATTAATGCGAAAGCGGAGCGCAAAGCCCTTACGTCGTGGCTTAATTTGGAATATAGATGCTCTGTGGTGCAATCTGGGGGTGATTCCTGGCCACTTTCATTTGACTTTGCTAGCAAACGTTTTTTTGAGATTATGAAGACAATTTAATTCATTATTTTGTTTAGAATATACTGTTGCTCTTAAAACGTTTAACTGTACTGAAAAGTGGAGAACGCTGTATTTTTATCTCCATTATTGGTTCCATTTCATTCTGGAAAAAGAATTGTATCGTTATGCAAGACATCGCATGTAAATATTATTGTTGCAAGGCTGCTTTCTTACATTTAGTACATTCCTTCGTGTATGTTTTGTTTTATTACGGCGTGGGGCCACAGGGCCAGGGGCTGCTTTAGTTCTATCTCACCAAACAATGTAGCCCTCGATCCTTAACAACCAATCCAAAGAACAAGAAGAAGAACTGAATGACTGTTTTCGAAGATGTGAAAATATGAATGCAGTTTGCTTTTCATAATAACTAATTATAGGCCTACTTATTTCTTGCGTGAAATGGAAAATATACGCAATTTCATTTGCCTGTGTATACCCTATTTCTTTCAGTTGTTGACGCATAAAATTGTCAACGAACTAAATAAATATTGAAAAAGATTACAATTTTGCATAGTAATTGTTACATGAAAAATGCTTATTTAAGGTTTAAAGACCAACGTTACACGGAGACTAACAGACACAAAAAAAGTAAATATGTAGAAATGAACAGATGAAAACGTAAAAATACGGAAGATGGCCTACAATTATGAGATGAATTTGAATGAAATTAATATAACATTGATTGCAAAATGACGGAATCGATTCATCTATCGCACGTTCAGCAATTGCAGACAACGAAATTGAATTGTCTTTCACGAAAAAAGTATGGCGAAAATGAGCGACCAAAGACGAAATTGAAAATGATGTAAGCAGGATCATGAATTTTCAAGACGAAATTGAGGTCATTACAGAACCGAGCCCAATCTAGCTAATGCATTTTGGGGGTAATTAGCGCCTCTGCGCTCTTATCTGAGATTAAGTAGGTATCCGTTACACTGGGTGGAGCCCAGGACTAACCGACATTATTGCCACTTCAGGAGTGGTTATTATTAGTTACGCAACACAATACGCCGCACACAGACCCTTTACACCCCCGTGGTCAGCATTATGCCCGTGTGAAGCAATTATTAAGATGTTCATCTCAACTTGAAGGTTCAACAGCATGCTAGCTCTGCGTTATATACTTCGTACACAACTGACGACTGGGATTTGATGTATCATTGTCACGTTAGGTATACAATTTCCTTAAAACAAATGGATACAACAAAATTTATAAGAAACATTAAAAAATAATGACACGAAAAGTTCATTTCAGCTGCTGTCGTAGATGCTCTTGTATTTTGCACTGAATCACACACTCAATGCATTTATTGACAACTTCCTATAATGTGATTTATTGAGGTACTGATATGCCAATGAACATTAAAAGTGTGAAATACAAATACTGTACAAAAATGAAAAAGCACGGTACACACATGGGTCTAGTATACCCAATCTAGGTAAAGCATGATACATCAAGCAATCAGTTCAGACCCCGCATGATTAAACTTGTGACAAACTTGCACTGCCGCTGGAACAAACTTTTGCCATGGGGTGCTGGAATAAAGGACGGATAAAATTAATGCGAAAGCGGAGCGCAAAGCCCTTACGTCGTGGCATAATTTGGAATATATATGCTCTGTCGTGCAATCTGGGGGCGATTCCTGTCCACTTTCATTTGACTTTGTTAGCAAAAGTTTTTTGAGATTATGAAGACAATTTATTCATTATTTTGTTTAGAATATACTGTTGCATTGTATCGTTATGCATGACATCGCATGTAAATATTATTGTTGCAAGGCTGCTTTCTTACATTTAGTAAATTCCTTCGTGTATGTTTTGTTTTATACGGCGTGGGGCCACAGGGCCAGGGGCCGCTTTAGTTCTATCTCACCAAACAATGTAGCTCTCGATGTATGCATTGTTATTTGTTTGTTACAGAGAATGGCAAATATAAAAGACTAAAAGACCGAATGCATCTTTATGTTTATGCTCGGTAGATAGCAAGTTTGGGGCTAGGCAAGGATTTATCGGTCTACTGAGATTTTATGAGGAAAAAGTTGCAGAGGATGATGAATAGCTTTTTTATGGCAGGGATTTATCGGTCTACTGAGATTTTATGAGAAAAAAACTTGCAGAGGTAAAACATGAATAGCTTTTTTATTATAACGAAACTACACTGGAATTGTAGCATGACTATAGTTTCAATAAAAGCCCGTCCCACTCCTTTTAGGTTGGGGTTGTGTCACGGTGAACCTTGCTATTTGTTAATCTTGAGTACAAAATGCTAGCAACGTCAATGAAACTTTTAAATGAAAAGAAAAACCTTCAGGGGCAAGGTATAAACATTTGCCCCTATTAAAAGATCGAATGAAAAAAATCCTGGCAAGCATAAACAACTTTGCCACCATCGTCATGGCCGAGGTTATTGCTTCTGGGTCAAAGCTTCCATCATGGCGGAAATATCATAGATATGTCATAATTTTGGATACCTTGAGAAGAAATATCGATTCTGCACTGCCTGAAGATTTAGAAAATACCTCCTCTTGATATTTTACAGTGTTGAGCTAGACTTTCGAAGCGCCGCGCTTAGCCGCGGCAAAACTAGAAACGAACAAAACGAAGGAGATATTTGTAGAGCAAGCATAATGTATAGCGTAGCGGCGCAATTTCATCGTCGCGTAGAACACTGCTGGCTGGAACACATTTTTGCCTAGGAGAAGGGGGTGCTGAAGCATATTCCAGCACCCCAATCTAAAAAGTTGGGGGTGCTGCAGCATCCACAGCACCCCCGTTCCCGGGGGCTTGAAACTTGACTGTTATTATTCAGAAACTTAGACCATGCTTCCAGAAGAAGCATTAGGCTATGCCCATACGGAAGATTATGGAAAACAACATGGTCAGTAAAAACCATTGGCCAGAGGTTTTTTTTATGGAAGTCGGCCTAGTGGCCCAAGTGCCATTTTGTTACATATTTTCAGAAGCTGTCAAAGAAACAGAAAATAAGTAGGAGAAAAACACCTTCCTTCATATTACTGTTCCACAAAATTGAGCTTAAATACATAAATTATTTGTTATTCGAAAACAGCTTCATCGTGTGTACTTAACGAAAAGTTAAAACCACAAACGTGCGACTGCAAGGCGAAATAACTTTTGACGTTTTAAGAAAACCCCGAACTGATGACTAATAAACACATAAATCTCATATTGGGTATAAACTTCTCTAAGTCATAGATGCAATTTGTATAATTATATGTTTGAGTACTATTAGGCTGACATTACAGTGCTTTTTAATCGTTTTTTTTGTTGTTGCGAAGACTATTGTTTTGTACTGCGGAAAAGAAATTGTATGAATGTTCAATCAACCAACCAAGAGATAATGAACTGACTTGTATGGGTTGTTAGTTTTTCGTTGACTGAATTGAGTGGCGATTACTTGAGTACAAAATGAGTACAAAAATTGTTTTGAGTACACCTACTTCTGAATATTCAAAACACTCTGTAAAAAGGATGACATATCACCAAACTATTGGATATTTGTCCAGATTTTATTTGAACATAGGCCCTGTGAAGTGTTGCATATTTCCAGAGTGATTCAGTCATCGGATTTCTTTTGAAAAATAAATTAGAGCTTACTTTGATCATAGCTCAATGCTTTGATTCACCTTCCCACTATAAGGGGAGAAATTCTGTTGACAATTTAAAGCTTATTTTAATCGGCGCTCTTCATAAGGGGCGGATTTAAAATGTTGACAATTTAGAGCTTAATTACTTTGATTCGCCCTCTCAACAAAGGGACGGATTTCAATTTAACGTTGAGAGCTGACTTTGATTCGCCCTCTTAATATTAGGGTCGATTTCTGTTGCCAATTTAGAGCACTCTTTGATTCACCCTCTCAATAATAAGGTGCGGATTTCTGTGGACAACTTAGAGGTTAAACTCACCGTCCCAGTTAAGGTGGCGGATTTCTGATGACAATTAAACTGAGGAGTAATTACTTTGATTCGCCCTCCAAAAATTGGGGGCGGATTTTTAAAGTTAGGGGGCCTATATTGATTCGCATTCCCAATAAGGGTGCACATTTCTGTTGACAATATAAAGCTCATTTTGACCCCCCCCCCCCAATTTAAAAGTTAAACATATTCAGAAACAAAATCCTTTAAAGACCCATCTTAAAAACAAGAAAAAAAGATTTTATGAATCGTATTGTTTGCCTAACCAGGATTGTAAATAAAGACATTGTATACTACAGTTGTTGGCAGTTGTTGGAACAAGTATTCTGAGTCAATTTCTTTGTTGTTCCAAACAGTCAGAATACACAATAAATTGTCTTTTTGTGTGTGTGATGAAACAGGTTTTAGGGTCATTGCGTTAAAATGTTGATATTCTCTGAACGGATTGAGCAAATTCAGTATTTTTTCATCTAACAATAGCTTATGAAATTGGCTTTCCAGTCATTATTATTTTGGTACTACATATTGTTTTAAATATGAAATTTATTTTGGGGGGTTTGCCTCCGCCTTTTGTTTTACTCACCCATTAATAGCATTTGGTTGGCCAATTATAAAGTGTTCAGACAAGCCTACGCGAAAAGTAATCCCAAGGTTCATATAATTTCACGTCAAAGTCGTCTCGATCTTGATTATATTGTCCTAACCAATGCTAACCATGATCGCTATCCTTGCTCCAAGCATCCAAGAATGCTCCAAGTAAAATTGTTCCTTGCTCTATGCTTGAATCAGCCACCTGAATCACACAGCTACATTGTACATACACAATGTACATGCTATCCTACAATCTAGCTCCATGATAATAGCATCATATGGATGGTCACACACTGGCATGGGTAACGCCTATACTGACCACGGCCTGCAAGTCACTGCTCTTAGCTAGTGGATCAGTTACAACTGACCAAAAGTGTAATATGTTAGGGAAATAACTGGAACGGACTCACCGTAAACCATAGACACTGATAGAGTAAGATTCGTTCATAGCGAGCTGCCATCTTGGAACTCCTTTTATTTGATAACATGTAGTTCGTGCCATACGACATCTCCCCCTTTTCTAGAACAAAATAAACTGGTTAAGAAAACACATTTACAATGCACATGATTGAGTCTGGGTGTTCAATGTTAGAAAGTGTCTGCAAAATGTTGAGTGTTCCAAATCAGCTCCTAGAGTCCAATGTTCTTGGTTCAAGCAGATTTCTAGAGTTCTTGAATTAAATCAGAATGAATTTGTAATTCAGAGATGAGTGCGAGATAATGCAAGATTGATTGATTTTAACCGAGTAATGAGTGATTGAGTGATGGAGTGATTGAGTGATGGAGTGAGGACAGTTCAGTGTTCTAGTACATGACGTAATCCTGCTGCCATGCTGGTGGTTTCCTCATTCGCTGAGACTGTCTCACTCCCTGTTGCTGAGCATCTGGGTTTTGTTGGACTGGATCCTCCAGTTGGATCTCGAAGTCTGGCTCAGGTGGTGGTTGTGGCATCCGGACAATATGCCGCCTGTTCCGACGATATTCTGCGCCATTCACTCTCACGATGTAAGAACGGGGTGTGTCTGCTTTACAGAGGACCTCTCCGATTGGACCAAGTTTGCCCTTTGTTCTGATCTTCACCCGGGCTCCTGTTTCCAGTTGATCCAATGCCTTGGCGCCATGTTTCTGGTTGAAGTAGACTTCTCCCTTGGACTTGGATGCAGCGTCTGCTTGTTTCAACTTTGTCTGGTTGATTGGTTTCTGAAGGAGATTCTTGGGCAACATTGGTAGGGTAGTGCGTAACTCTCGGCCCATCATCAGACTTGCCGGACTGACACCAAGACTTGGAAGTGGGGTCGCGCGGTATGTCATGAGAGCTCGTATGGGATCTGGTTGACGCAGGATACTCTTGGCCACATGGACAGCTTTTTCGGCCTGCCCATTTGCTTGGGGATAGTGTGGACTGGTGGTAATGTGGTTGAAGCCAAACTCTCTAGCAAACTGTTGAAACTCTCCCAGGAATTGTGGGCCGTTATCTGATACGACAACTTCAGGGATCCCATATCGTGCAAAGGTAGTTTTCATGAAGTTGATGACTGCTAAGGCTGTTGTCTTCACAAGGTGATGAATCTCGATCCACCTCGAGTAGTAGTCAACGATCACTAAGTACACCTTCCCTTTCAGCTCTGCAAGATCGCACGCGATTCGTTGCCATGCTCGTTGGGGTAAAGGTGTTGACATCAGGGGTTCCGCCTTCTGTGCTGGTTGCTTTTCTCTGCAAAACTCGCATTGTTGAATGTGCTGCGCGATGTCAGTACCGATTCCAGGCCACCATATGGCTTGATTTGCACGGAGTCGGCTCTTGGTGACCCCATGGTGACCCTCATGGAGTTTCTCCAGCATTTCCTGCTGCATCTTCTGTGGGATGATGATGCGGTCCCCATATGTCAGTATGCCGTTGATCTGGCTTATCTTATCTTGTTCCTCCCAGTATCGCTTGACATCAGGATCTACGTCCTTGATGTACTTCGGCCAGCCGTCTTTCACGTACGACGATACTAGGGACAATACGTTGTCTTGCACTGTCTCATCTGTGATTTCTGCAAGTTTGGCATCCGAGGCTGGCCACTGGCTTGTTACCATGCTCACGTGTGCTGCAATTTCTGCTGCGAGATCATCACTGTCATCAGCTGTCTGGTCTGTATGAACTGGAGCTCTAGACAGGGTATCTGCAACGACTAGGGTCTTGCCTGGTGAGTAGACAGCTGTACAGTGGAATTTCATGAGGCGCATCAGTAAGCGCTGGCATCTCAGTGGTGCGTCACAGAGGTCCTTTGAATTGATCAAAGACACCAGTGGTTTGTGGTCGGTTTGTAGGGTCACGTGAAGTCCTCTGATGTAGACATAAAATCTCTCGCATGCCCATACGCTGGCCAACAACTCTTTCTCGATTTGGGCATACTTTCTCTCAGCAGGAGTCAGGGTACGGGAACAGTAAGCGACTGGCTTCCATGTCTCATCTTCGTGCTGCTGTAGTAAGCATCCTCCCAGCCCATAGCTACTGGCATCTGCGCTGACCATGGTAGGTTTAGCGGGGTCATAGAAGGCCAATGTGGGTGATCTGGTGAGGAGTGTCTTGAGGTGTCGGAATGCAATCTTCTGTTGTGCTCCCCACATCCAGTCAACGTTGTCTTTCAGGAGATCAGTGATTGGGGCTGCAACTGATGCTGCGTTCGGGATGAAGCGGGACAACCAATTGACCATGCCCATGAGCCTCTTGACTTCATCCTTTGATGTTGGTGGGGGCATCTGAACGATTGCTGTGATCTTCGAAGGATCAGCATGTATACCATCCTTGTCTAGCTGTAGACCCAGAAAGGTAACCGTCTCTTGAGAAAACTTTGATTTCTCTTTGTTTAGCCGCAAGCCAGCTTTCTGTAGGATTTGGACTACACGATGCACACGTTGATCGTGCTCTGCCTGTGTTCGGCCGGTGATGAGAATATCATCCATGTAGACAACTACCCCATCCAGATTGACGAGTAGGTCACACATAATACGCTGATACAACTCAGGCGCTGATGTGATGCCGAAAGGGAGTCGCGTAAAACAGAAACGCCCAAATGGAGTTATGAAGGTTGTCAATTTCTGACTGTCACTAGCAAGGGGTATCTGCCAAAACCCGTGCTTTGCATCGAGTAAGGAGAACACTTGTGCACCAACAATCTTTCCCAAAACCTCTTCCAGGCTGGGGATAGTGAAACGCTCCCTCTGCACAGCTTTATTCAGTTGTCGCAGATCTACACAGAGTCGAATCTGGTTGTTCTTCTTGGGTACAATCACGATTGGAGCACACCACTCTGTCGGCTCAGTGATGCGCTTCACGATACCTTGGGTTTCCATCTTTTCCAGTTCTTGCTTCAACTGGGGAAGTAGGGGCAAGGGGATTCTGCGAGGAGCGGTCACACAGTATGGAGTAGCGGAGTCGGTTAACTTTATGTTAACCGGTGGGCCTTCAAGACAACCCGTGCCTTCAAACACGTTGTCTCGGTTCACCATGGTGTACACCCGCTGTATCAGACCAAGTGCTTCACATGCTGTCTTGCCAATGACAGGCTGACCACTGGCAAGAATCTGGAACACCAACGAGTACTGACGATTCTTCATTTCACATGACAGTTTCTTTTGTCCAAGAGGTTTGGCCTTGCCACCAAAGTAGCCATGCAAGCGAAGTGTCGTTGGCTGCAATGTCTTATCACTGAGTTTCAGTGATTTGTACACGTTAGCGGGTAGGATGTTGACTTCCGAACCTGTATCTAGCAGGAACTGCACCATCTGTCCCTGCACTTTGATAGGTTGTCTCCACACATCACCATTTAGTATGTCATGGCTGGTGTGATGCACCGTTCCAACGAAGAAATCATTAGTTTCAGTGTCCCCATCATCGCTGTCAGTTGGATCGTGCTGTACTGTATGCAACTTCTTCGGTTTAGCGCGACACACTACCGAGAAGTGACCAAGTTTCTGGCAGTAGTTACACTTTTGTCCACTTGCTGGACAGGATTGGTGGCTTGGATCTCTGCCGCATCTACTGCAGCTCTTCCCGCCTTGTTGAGGTTTGGCACGTGTCTGTGGGGGTGGCTGTTTGAACGATGGCTTGTACGGTTGCTTGTACGGTTGCTTGGCGTTTCGGTGTAGTGCGTGAACTGATACTGTGTCTGCATTAGGGCTGTTCTTAAATTCACGCAAGTCCTTGACAGCTGTTTCAAGGGTTTTGGCCAAGTCCACGGCTGCTTTGAAGGTGAGACCATCTTTGGTGAGAAGATGTTTCTGGATATTGTTGCTGGTCAGACCACACACAAGCCTGTCTCGCAATGCGTCGTCGAGAAACTGGCCAAATTTACATGTACTGGCCAAGTTTTGAAGTGTCATGGCATACTGTGCAATGGTCTCTGATGGCTGTTGATGCCTTTTGTAGAAGCGAAAACGCTCTGACACAACCAGGCGTTTGGGTCCATAGTGGGCGATCAACAACTCACACAGTTCTGTGTATGTTTTCTCAGTTACTGGGGTAGGCTCTGCAAGACTTTTAGCAGTTTTATACACGGTTGGACCGACTGCACTTAACAGAACAGCTGTCTTTTTCTCCTGAGCAATGTCATTTGCTTGAAAATACAAGTTCAGCCGCTCAACATAGTTACGGATATCTTCCACCTCATCATATTTGTCGAGGCGACCGATCAGCGGTGCGCGAGAGTGCGCCCCCTGTTGTGGAGTTTGTGCCATTGTTCTGAACCGTCACTCGTGCGGTGAATTTCCGACGTAAAAATGCCCTTGTTACGTGTCCAAAAAGTCAAGTGACGTTAGAATACTATGCCCTAAATGTCCGCGGGTATATTAGAAACCCACCGCTGCCACCATGTAATATGTTAGGGAAATAACTGGAACGGACTCACCGTAAACCATAGACACTGATAGAGTAAGATTCGTTCATAGCGAGCTGCCATCTTGGAACTCCTTTTATTTGATAACATGTAGTTCGTGCCATACGACAAAAAGTAGGCTCTTATCAGTCTAAACATGCTAAAACATCAGGTAATCCGCTGCAGGGTCTGCATGCTTCATTAGGCTTGAACCTCAGAAACTGAGGTTTGAGAAAATGCATTAGATTGGGCTCAGTTCTGTAATGGTAGCGAAAATGAAACGCGTGTTCAGAGCGATTCTCAATTTCAGACGAAAATGATTGACCGATTTTCAGAAGTGATTGAACATTTCAGGAAATTGGCCGGGAAAACCTGTATTAAACAAATTCGATGGAAATATTATTTAACATTTTAATTAACATTAGATTTATAAGCTCCATGATGACTGGAAAGAAGCTGGAGTATCTCTGCGAATCTGTTTGCTACTAGAATCTGTTTGCTACGAGTGTTAAATTAATCGGGAAAACCGATACATTTCATGTGGAAATTCAATGAAGTTGAAATCGTTGTTTTTCAATGTTTTTTAATACAACCTGCCAGTAACGTGTACAGCAACGCCAGTTGCAGAGAGTTCTCGACGAACGATCCGGCAATGGCCGCTGCACTCATCATCACGCCACACGTCATCATGACGTAACCAGCCCCAAAGCGCCTGCTCACTAATCCTCCGAAAGGAGCTGTGGAGACGTAAAATATTTGATTTTGAGTTGATCAAAGGATGGAACATCCTTGTTTCTAGATGCGAATGAAGTTGGATAACAATTAAGTAGGATAACAATTGAGTAGGATACCATACAGTGAAAATTCTGTTCGGCTATGTTGCGTTTTGGGCACAATGATGATGTCTGTAGTAAATTAAGAGTAATATAATCAACTTGTCATGATAGTAAATCATGTTCTGACCAGACCACCGAAGAAATAATAATGATCGTGCAGTTTATTTTCCGCACGTATATCAGTTCACACAATGTCAACATTTATGTGTATTTGATTTTAAAATAATGACTGTGAAATAGAATGAAAATGGTATTGCTGAAGGGACCCATTTGAAACCGATGCATGGAGAAAATTAAAATCCTAATTATATTTTTAAAGTATCATATTCACATGTAGTCTGGGTTGCATTACAACCAACAATTATTACATTTAGATAGTGGCTTACAGTCATGCATTCATTCATTCATTCATTCTTCATTATTTTTACCACATCTCTTTCATTAAGTGACAAGGCATCAATACATACATGTAGTTTTGGGTATTATAAAGTTCGAGCTTGTTTTACAAAATATATTTATATACACTTTGGGCGCATTATTTTCTAATTAGAGATGGTGGAAGGGGATCCCCAAAAAGCGGAGCTTGTCGAGTAGGGATCCCCTTAACATGGATTAATACAAACATTTAATGAAAAACAAATGAAAAACAATTGAACGTATACATTTTAAATTGTACATAACACACGGAAAAACATAATATTGCTGATCAGAAAAAAAGAAATACAGAGTAGTAACCCAGTAAGAAGATTAATCTGAGCTATTATAATTTGATAGTAAATTCGATTTAAGTTTGGATTTAAATAATGGAAGGCTACGAGTGCCCTGGAGTGATTTATGTAAGGACTTCCAGTACTTAGGGCCTTCATGCCTAATTGTCTTTTTGTAAACAGTTGTTCTTGCAAATGAAAAGTGAAATTATCTACGTTGTCGGGTAAAATGGTGATGTATAGTTTCGTTTCTGCAGAACATTTGTGCAATGGGATTTGGAAGTAAATTATTGTTCAAACGATGCATGAAGGCTCCAAGCTGAAGTGAATAAATGTCATTGACCTTGAGTGTTTTATGTTTACAGAAAAGAGGATTTGAATGTTCTAGTCTGTCGACAGAATTAATAACTCTCAATGCCCGTTTTTGTAGGTTAAGAAAACTATTCAAATAACTAGCTGCACAATTCCCCCATGCTAGGATACCATAGTTCAAATAAGGCAAAATCAATGTATTATACAGCATAAACAGTACTTCCTGTGGGAAAAAGGCTTTGAGCTTACTAATGACACCTATATTTCTAGAGATAATAGAACAAATGTTGTTAACTTGAATTTTCCAAGAGAGAGTAGGATCAATATATAATCCCAAAAATTTTACACAATCAGAATAGGGCAATTTTATGTTATCGATATATATATCAGGTAAATGGAACATGTTTTAGCGGAAAATAGCATGCAGGTTGTTTTCTTGATATTAAGGGATAATTTGTTTGCTTTAAACCATTCAGAAATTTTAAGTAATTCTTGGTTAACTAAATCAGCAAGTACATCAATGTTGTTATGACTAAGAAATAACTTACTGTCATCAGCAAACATAATGAAGGAAAATAGATCTGATGATTTGTTAAAATCATAAATAGAGAACAGTAAAGGTCCAAGTATTGATCCTTGAGGAACTCCATGGGATATTTGTTTAAGAGATAATGTAATTGATATGATGAGTAATTGATATACGCATGAGTAATTGATATACGCATGAAAACGCTCAGTCAATTGTAATACAGTACAACACCCATGCATGCGCTTCTTCGCAACGCCATAAATATAATACACACAGTTGAATTAAATTGCAGTTTAGAAAAATACTGTCAGTGTTACCTACTAATCCACTTGTTGCGGTTGTCAGTGACGCTATCCAGCCGATAATCCACATTTGGGAGGTCAGTTGGATTTGCAAAATCGGCAGCATTATCCCGAGACCTTTGGTAATGCCGGTCACCATGAGGTTTCTGGTCCAGAGCGCGAGGACCGCTACCCAGCCGGGCCTTCCGCCGTCCGGCCCCTCCAGACTGTTGCTCACCACCCCGCTCATAGTCCAGGGACTATTTTGGTGAAGGAACAGTGTGCGCGGTGGTTGACTTTCTTGCTCAAAGGTTTTAGAAGGGGTACCGGGTGGGCATGGACATGATATATACATAACACATCTCGCAGTTACGTGACACCGCCATCACGTGAATATTATGTATGGAAATAACTTATGAGTGAGATAGTCCTACATCTAAATTGCCATGGGATATTCAATAAGGTTGCAGACCAGTAAATAGGCCCAAAATTGCCTACGCCGGCCAGATCACGATTTGCATGCCCTCAAAATCTTCAGTATTTGAGAGCACTGTGGGCCATGAACTTGAGGGTTTGTTAAAAATATGGGTGGAAGTCGTGCACAGGACTGGGAGCTTGCAGTTGTGTGTAATTTGGATAAATTGGGACCCTAAAAGCGCTCTATTTTGCATTGGAGTGTAGCCATCGTTTTTCAAAATGGCGATGGGCTTCAGGACTATTTTTTAGGGGTGATCATATTTGGATGGAAATTTCTCCTAAAAGTCATCAGTTGACCCCCAAAAAATTGAAAAGAAAATGAAAAATGATGAAATAAGCTTTAATTTGATGTGTGTCTTGAACACCTTGGAGAGTTGTAGGTATGTTTCCCAAATTTCCGAAGTGGGAGCATTATCATTGGGGTCTATGGAAGTTCATTTACTGGTCTGCTACCCTAAGATTAATCAGGAATAGTTAGAATCTTTTGGCCTGGGAACCAGACTACGAAAAATGTTGATTATATTTTCCCCCGTGATGTTGATGCATGTAGGTCTACATCGAGCTAATTAACATTAATAACCGAATAGATAATTAGTATGATTTAAAGGCTGTGAAGGTAACAGATGGCTAGGCGTCTGGATGCAGATGTTTCCCTCGTAATTGTGGATCTTTGTTTGAATGAATTTTGTGCATACTGGATTTAAAAAAAACCAGTGCCCCATTTTGGGGCGATGGCTTCGGAGAGAGTGAGGGCCCCGTCTCCGCCCCCCCCCAAGAAATCCCTCGAGTTCGAGTCCGAAAGGGAGGCTTTTTAAAAGGTTACGAAAATTAAGAGAAATTGAAGATCAAGATGCCTCAAAGTTTTATACGCGACCGATAGGCATTCGGGCTATTTCGCAAACATGTATTATCTTCAAATCAGCAACGGCTTGTTTCATACACTTTTTTTCAAAACAAATACAGGCAAGAATACGGAAACACTCAACATCCTAGTAATCTATCGATGATGATCTACCACTGGGATATATATACGAATGAGTTGTTATGGGCATGGTGTATTTTCATATATGGCAGACAAACGTCGCCTGCACCGTAGCGCAAACTTGCGATGCGCTTGGCAGCAATAGGATCTTCTAGACGAAATTATATAGGGCCTTATGCTAAGGCCAGATTAAAAATACAATACATTCAATGATGAGGATGAGATTGCAAGTGATGATAATGCATTCCAGTCCTTGAAGGTTGGAGGGGGACAATATTTCCTAAGAAGGCTTAGGATTAATCACGACTTTTGACGATATTGTTTTCGGTGTATTCTTTCAAGTGCAATTCTTGTGTGTTGGTCCCATGCTGCAGTGTCGCACCCAAGGGGGGGGGGGTCGGGGGGCTTGAGCCCCCCCCCCAAAAAAAGGTTGTCAATTTTTAATTTTTTTTTGATTCGTATTTTTTTTCCTTTTAGTCCCACTATTCAACCTAGTCCCCAGTGCTTACTTTATTTCCAGCCTCGTTTCCAATAGTGGGCCCTGGATAGGAAACTTTCTTCCTGTATCCTGATTCAATACCGCAATTTGCTAGTAATGGATTTTTACCGTGTAGTTGGTGTTGTTATTTCCAACGTGCATTACGTGTTTTCACGATCATTGTAATTAAAACATCCATGCCTTCTCAAAAATACTCCTTTCCTTTCCAGTTTGCTTTTATTAATCTGAAATGTAATACTGCAAATTGGCGGGCCAGATCGTAACATTTTAACTTTAAAACAAAATTGTGTTTTCATGACTTACGGCGCGACGAATTGATGTTGTTTTAACCCCCTAAACCGCATACAAAAACAAACGCTAATGTAACGCACGTGTAGGCGCCAGACTATTCCTCATTTGCATACATGTTCAAAAATCTTGCACATGCAAATGATCCAATACCAGGGTGAGAGAGCAGGTAGTGGTGGGCACGTACTGTTCGACACCCTGGGGGCGAGGTTGCCCACGATTGGACCTTGGTGATAATGTGACCTATTTTCGAGTAGTATAATAGGGGTGTAAGTGGCGCCACCAACGTCAAAATAGTCCGCCCCCAAAACAATACCCCAATTTTTTTCTGCGGCCAAAAATTGTGGGCACAATTTTTTGACAAAAATTTAACTTCTAAAAATTTTGAACAAAAAATGTGAGCCCCCCCCCCCCCCCAGCCATATATCCTGGGTGCGCCACTGCCATTCTGCATTATCATAATCGGATAAATGTTGTTCACACGAGGTATGGCAAGATTGCCACACCCATAGAAATCGCAACAACACCAGACACAAACCAAAAGGCATAAAGCCAGAAAAAGGCATAAAGCCAGGAAAAGGCATAAAGCCAGGATTGCGTGCAACTAATCTTTAATTGATCAAAACACACTTGTTCAATGTACATTATGTCCTTATGCTTCTGTTTCAACTCCGATCGACTCACAGTCAATTATGAAACCCTCCAATGCAAGAAACTCTCCGAGGTTCTACCGTTGAGAATATCTTAGCATCAGCAAAGGCACCAGTGGTACAGCCTGCACGCTGCCTATCAGTAGAAAGGCTGCGGTGTAACTTCCGGTCAAGTCGTAAACCAAACCTTAAAACAGAGACAGAAGGTAAAATTGAAATCGGGAAGTTTCGTAGAATGGTTTGACATTGTTGATCTTTTATGCTATTGCATGGTGTGATGCACATTGCCAGTGATGCCACACAAGTAACACCATGAATTAAAGTGCTTCCTAATAATTATTACTTGTATGTTGAAACTACATACTAGACTACTCCATGCAGTGAAGAAAGTGGCGTAAGGAAACGACACTCATATGATTATTAGGCTTATACGTACCAGGCAGAAATCCCAAAGCGACTAATAATAACGTCACCTTTAGCCCGATCCAGCCAAAAGCACCCGCCAATAGCTCGACACCAAGAACCTGCTTGACGAGAACATCCGTCTGGCAGGACAAGACCCCGTCACTGAACAAAATCAGCACCGATGACGTCATCATTGCCCAATAAGAAGTCAGCAAAGAGGAGGCAAGGTACGAGACGGAACTCATAACGAGGCAAACGGCAACCAGAGTCCACGAGGACATCACTCCGCGGTCGGTGATCAGTCCCTGACTGATTGTACCAAACAGGTTCGCAATGCCCGCGATGGTCACGAAAGACCCCGCCTCCTCCAAAGTGAACCCGTTGGACTGCGCCTGGGACACGAAATACACAATCCACATGAGGTACGCGTAGGTCGTGCAGCAAGATATGACGGCCACCAACCAGTAGCGCGAATTGAGAAGTAGTCCCACCTCGAAGTTCTTAGAGACGAACTTCCACAGCGAACCACAGTGAGAACGGAGAGTGCTCAGTAGTAAGGGAGGCGGGGGTACGGGACCAAAATCGAAAAAATCTGCGGCGAGCCTGGGCACGCCGCTCTCGGTTTTGGAAAAATAGGGGAATCCCCCGATCTCCAAAAAAAAAAAAAAAAAAAAAAAAATCTGACGCCGGGAGAGAGAGAGAGAGAGAGAGAGAGAAAAAAAAAATATATCTGACGCCGGGAGAGAAAAAAAAAAAAAAAAAAAAAAAAAAAAAAAACTCACGCCGGGAGAGAGAGAGAGAGAGAGAGAAAAAAAAAAAATATCTCTGACGCCGGGAGAAAAAAAAAAAAAAAAAAAAAAATCCTGAAGCCGGGAGAGAGAGAAAAAAATATAAAAAATCAGTCGTCGCTAAAATGAGGTGATGTCACCACCACGTGACCTTGGAAAATGTGTGAGTCACCACCACGTGACCTTGAAACGTGTTGAGGCACGATAACAATTTGGCGTAAACAACGCGACTTTGAAAAATGAGGTGAGTCTGATTGCTTATAAATCCAAAGTCTGTCTTCCAAAAAAAATGAGAAAAAAATATTATATTTCCTATAATAAAATGGAGAGTAATATGTTCAGACCGACCGTCAAAGGATATTCTAAATGGAACAAAGCCACGCTGCGTGATTACGTACAGCGGTATAATATACCGCACAATGAAAATGTTTCTCTTACTCGTAAAGTATACATCGAGGGGATAAAACATTATGAAAGTAAATTTAAAAACTTGAGGAAAAAGAAACTTTATGAGCTCAAACAGATTGTAGACGAACAAAATCTAGAATACGTACCGACGGGTTATAAAGGACGAGTTTTGAAAAAAGATTTAATCTCGGCGATTAAAACATACAGACAACCCGAATACTTTACAGAGTCAGCTTTTAGAGAAACGAGAAGGTTTAGAAATTACTACAGAAACTGGGAATTAAACCCCAGACTTTATAACCATGATTTGATCAAGTTTTTTGATTCGCACAAGGAACAAATAGTCAATAAAATCAAGTCAGAATTGAGAGAGCTGAGAGGTTTAAAAATGGAGCTCACAATCAAAATAAAATACGAAAAAACCAAACCGGATGGTACGATCGAAACGATCGAAGCTATTCATTATAGCAAGCCGAAAGCCGTTTTAAATCAAAGTCAAATAAAACAGGCTTTAAAAGAAGAGATTGACCAGATATTTAGAAAGGATGAAAGGTATACGAATCAAGGATCGGGTTGGGTTTTAAAAAAGATAATGGCGTTATACATCAACATCAACAGATATAATCCAGCGAGAGGTAGTTCTTACATAAACCTACCCGAACATCTTAAAATTAAACAGGCGATGATAAACATCAAAAACAAAGACGACGAGTGTTTGAGATGGTGTTTGAGAGCTGCTCTTGAGTTGTATACGGATAAAGTAAAAAATCAAATAAGAAATAATCCTAAATATAAAATTCATAAAGAAGAACCCGTTGTATACACCAAAGACGACGGACTCAGTTTTAAAGGCGTTGACTTTCCGACACCGGTCGATCAGATACCCAAGATAGAAAGACAAAATAATTTATCGATAAACGTATACGGTTATGAGGGTGAGATATATCCATTATACGTGTCTAAAAACTATGGGTCACGAGAGATCGATCTGCTTTTGATTTCTAAAGGTGACAAGCATCACTATTGTTGGATAAAATATTTTACGAGGTTGATGTACGACGTTACAAAACATAAATGTAAGAAATATTTTTGTCGAAGATGTCTATGTCATTTTACCAATCAAAACAAATTAGACAGACATTTCGCCGATTGTAAGGGTATAGATGCACATCCATCAAAGATTGTATTTCCTATGGGTAAACCAAAATACATAGACGGGCAACCAGGCGAAAGAGACGTAGCGATATTAGAATTTAAAAACTATAGGCACAAACAAAAAGCACCATTTGTCATTTATGCTGACTTTGAATCCATACTACAAACAACAACAACACCCAAACAGACACTGACATCTAAACCTACTCACTCAGACAAAGAGACAAACACAAAAAAGATTAACGTTCACAAAGCTAGCGGTTATTCGCTAGTTGTCGTCCGATGCGACGGTAAAAATGTGTATCAAGAGACTTATAGAGGCAAAGACGCTTCAACTAGATTTATAACGACGCTGTTACAATTACAAAGCGATATTAATTGCATATTTGAAAAACCCCAAACCATGAAATTTAACGAGCGAGCTAAAGACCATCACGATACAACAAACACGTGTTGGATTTGCGAAAAACCAATTTATCCCAATTACTCGAGCAACTGTCAGTGCCAGAAACCCAGGGAACCCAAGACGATAAAACAAAAGAAAGAATATCAGTACAAAAATAGTAAGGGATTTATCGAGTCTAAATGTCTCGACTGTAAAAAGAGCATTAATAAATTTAGAAAGGTGAGAGATCACTGCCACGTCACTGGTAAATATAGGGGTGCTGCACACGCTTATTGTAACCTCAAACTACAAATTAAACCCGGTTGTACACCGATACCGGTCTTTTTTCACAATTTACAAAATTACGACGCGCATTTAATCATGCAGGGAATGACAGAATACGATAGCCAAACAGAAATACAAGTGATCGCTAAAAATTCAGAAAAGTATATTTCGTTTTCGATAGGAAATCTACGATTTTTAGACTCGTTAAGTTTTATGGCATCATCGTTGGATAAATTAGTGAAAGCTTGTCCAAAAGAGTCGTTTCAGCTACTCAAAAAGCATTTTAAACATCCTGACTTGCTATTACAAAAAGGAATTTATCCCTACGAATATATGAACTCGTTTGATAAGTTTCAAGAGACCAGCCTACCACCCATCGGCAAGTTTTACAGCAGACTAAAAGACGAACATATATCGCAACAAGACTATGACAGAGCTCAACGCGTGTGGAAGGAGTTTAATATACAAAATCTAGGAGAATATCACGACTTGTACGTGACGACCGATACGTTATTACTTGCAGGCGTATTTGAAAACTTTAGAAGAACGTGTATTACAAACTACGGGCTAGATCCAGCCAATTATTACACCGCACCCGGATTGTCGTGGGATGCTCTATTAAAACACTCGGAAATTAAACTCGAACTATTGCAAGACGTAGACAAACATTTATTTTTTGAAAAAGCAAAACGAGGAGGCATATCGAGCGTGGGTGGAATGAGACATCACAAAGCAAATAATCACTATCTCGATGACTACGATTCAAACAAACCCTCGAGTTATATTGCTTATCTGGATGCCAACAATCTGTACGGTTGGGCTATGAGTCAATATCTACCGTACAGCGATTTTAAATGGACACCCTCGAAACCATTTACCGAAGAAAGAATATTAACGCTTAAGAAAACGTCAAACACTGGTTACTTTTTTGAAGTAGACCTCGATTACCCGCACGATCTACACGCTAAGCATAACGATTATCCACTAGCGCCCGAAAATATGGTCATTACCCAAGATTGGATGTCTGATTATCAAAACGAGTTATTGGATACCGAACCTAGTAGCGACGTACAAAAATTAACGTGTACGCTGAATCCAAAACAAAAATATGTGTTGCACTACGTTACGTTGCAGATGTATCTCAATCTAGGTTTGAAACTAAAAAAGGTACATCGCGTGTTAAAATTTAAACAAGCGCCTTGGATGAAATCTTACATCGATAAAAACACGCAACTCCGAACCAAAGCGTCCTCTGATTTTGAGAAAGACTTTTTTAAACTTATGAATAACAGCGTGTTTGGTAAGACGATGGAAAACGTTAGAAATCGAATAGATGGTTATCTACTGAGAGACAATAACGAGAGCGATCAAGAAAAATACAAAAAAATAATTCAAAAACCGAGCTATAAAACAACAACGCCGTTTTCAGAATGTGACCTGTCGTTTGTCGAAACGTACAAGACTAAAACCTTGTTAAACAAACCCATTTACTGCGGAGTGAGCATCTTAGATCTCTCAAAGACGATGATGTACGATTTTTATTACAACCGATTGAAAGACAAGTACGGAGATCAAATTAGGTTGATGTATACGGATACGGACAGTCTGTTGATTGTCGTTTACACGGATGACATATACAAAGACATGCAATCTCACGGGCGACACTACGACTTTTCGAATTACAATCTGGATCACGAGTTATACGACTCAACCAATAAGAAAGTGATCGGTAAATTTAAAGACGAGTTTGGAGGTAAGGTCATTCAAGAAGCCGTTTGCATAAGACCTAAGATGTACTCGATTTTAGCGGATGACAACAACATCACTCTTAAAAAAGCCAAGGGGGTCACAAAATCGGTCACCGACAAAAAATTAAAACACCGGCACTACTACGACTGCATCTTTAAAAATAAATCTAAAACAGAAACGATGACTCAAATTCGATCTGAAAAACACATCCTTTACACCATATCGCTAGATAAATTGTCGTTGAGTCCGTTGGATACCAAGAGGTACATTTTACCGGATGGAATACACACGCTCGCTTATGGTCACCGCAATCTAGATATTAATTAGGCGGTAATTGCGTGTCCTCGGGTACGACTTGAAGCTCTTGTCTCACAAAACTCCTTTTTGGGCCGTTTTGAAGGTAATAAAGAGTAGGACCCGTCGTGACTTTTTTACCGTTAATCATTTTAAATTGACTCGTTCTTTTTTCCACGTTGAAGATGTCTACGCTCCAAATGGGATCCGTGGCTCTTCTCGAGGTTCCACCCTCTTGCTCACCCGGGTAATATAAATATCTAACCATGGCATCTTGCGGTAATTGTTGCTCTTTTGTTTTAACGGGGTTAGCCGGCGATTGCCGGACCTGTTCTAGTTTAACCGCCTCTGACGGCGCTTTAGCTATTAATCTCGTCGTTTCATCGTTTATAGCTTTGATCACGCTGGGTAATCGCTCGACCCATTGCGTGTTTCTACTCTCGGGATTTAACATTTCTTGAGCGTACTGATGACCAAACAGTCTCTCGGCTAGCGTTCGATTAAATCTTTCTACGATACCCTGCGACCGGTGGTTTCCGGGTTCGCCGACGATAATCTCGACGTTTTTTGAAGCCATCCATTTTTTAAACGCGCCTTTAAATTCGGTACCGGCATCTACTCTCAACGTTTTAGGGTAACTCAAAGGCGACCTCGCGTAAATCTTGACGATAGCATCTTGGGTGGAATCCGCCGTTTTAGAAACCAAAGGTTCTGCTTCGTGGTATCGACTCGCAACGTCGACAACCGTCAAAGCGTATTTATAAGTCTTGCGCTTTACTTTATCCCAGGGTAGGTATAGCACATCCATTTGGTGAAAGTCGTTTGGTGTTTCAAACTCTCGCGAAGTACTCGTAGGCCTGGGTACATACGCAGGAGCCGGCAGATAAATTTGCCAGATCGCTTGTTTTTTAAGCCAATCCCTGATTACCTTTTTATCGAATTTGGTTTTATCGTGTAAATGGTCGACGGCGCTTTCACCTCTCCAATAACCACTCGGGCTATAATACAGTTTTTGAAGTTTATCCATCATTTACTATAATAATAATTTTAAAAGGCTTTATACATTAAATAGATGGCGTCAGCTGTTGCTATGATGATAGGAGGTGCGATCATAAACGCCTTAGCTTTTTCGGGTTCAAACTTTTTATTTTCAAGTCTAAGGGATGATGGCAGCGAAGAGCGTAAGAGACACGATTTAGCGACAGAACAACTCTCGGCCGCTAAATATCAGTGGCAACGAGAACGAACAAAACGACTCGATTTTCTCAACGAACGTATCAGAAAACAAAATGCCTCTAAAGAAACATTTTCCAACGTAGACCAAGCGTTGCGTTACTACAACGAAATGACCGGAGAAAACGTCGAGTTACCCCGCGAACCCAAACTCGAAGATTTTTACGAGCCTAGCGACCAACAAATAGAAAAAGAACTGGCGTTTATCGCGGGAGGAACGCTATTGGTGGGCTTCTTGGCTTACAGATATCTTTAAATTTAAAACTCGTATAAATAAAATGAATGCGTATGGAAAAAAGCTCAATCCCAGCAGGCTATTAAAAATACCCAGATCTATCAAGGGTGAGAGAAAAGAGGTGGTCATTACCCACAATCCTAGTAGTATATCGGCGGGGCAAACGCTGAGAGTTAAGTTTCCTCAATTGGGCGTAGACGACGTGATCGTACCCGGCACTTGTAAATTAGCTTTTAGTTTAGAACTCGACGGTGGAAGCGACGACAATAGAACCATTTTTGGTAATTTGGCCAGAAATTTAGTCAGCGAAATCAGCGTCAGGCTTCAAGGTCACGAAATCGTAAGTTATCGTCACGCCGACGTGTATCACAACTTTAAAGACAATTGGATCAACAGCTCGACAACTCGAAACATGGCGTACTCGGGCATAGAAAAAGAAAACGTGTCTAAAATAAGAATGGGAGCTGGAGATGCTAACGCGGGTGCCAACAGCGGTAAAGATCAAGCTATCGCGGATGCCTATGGTAACAGATATTGTATTCCCCTAGACATTGACATACTGACTTCGCATCACCCTTTTTACCCCAGCGGTTTAAAACAACCTCTGACGTACGAGATAAAGTTTAACGATCACGATAAAGTAGTCAACAGTTCAGATACGGCGGCGATGTACAGTATCTCAGACTTGTCTCTCGAATACGAAGTGGTGACCAACAGAGACCTAGCCATCACCATCAGAAATAAACACAAGGGGTTAATGCAATATCTGTTTGATAAAATCCACTCGCTAGAAGTTAGATCCGTTAACAAATCGGACACGCTTTGGAACGTCAGCGTCAATCAACCCATCAGGAGTCTCAAGGGTATTTTGTTTTTGTTTAAAGATCCCGCGGTCAAAAATCCGCAGCGATTTTACAATCCAAAAATAACCAAAACATCGGTGACTGTAGAAGGTAAACCCAATCAACTCTACAGTCAAGGCATGTTTCAGTATCAACACTGGAATGAAATCAACAAGTTCTTTGGAGACAGCGATACCGAAAGCGGGCGCGGAGTAGCTAAAGACTTGAATTTGACGGGTTTTGACCTCGGAGACTACCTAAAAGATAAGTACGGTCTGTGGCTCGATTTTAGAAGTAACGACGACAACTCCGCTCACGGATCCGGTAGGAAACTCGGAGACGGAGGAGGCATCAACGTTCAATTTAACAGAGAAGCCGAAAGCCAAGGTGACCTCACGATGTACGTCTTTTTGGTCATGGATGCTCAATTGACCTTGGAAGACGGGAATTTTAAATCTCTGTTAAGTTAAAATGACACAACCGCATTGCGCTTTAATCGTCGGCAAAACAAATTCGGGTAAAACCAAATGGATTTTGGATCTGTTAGAGTCAGACTATAAAAATACATTTGAAGCGATAGTCATCATTTGCCCTACCATATTTAAAAACAAAACGTACATCGAAAGAAAGTGGATTCAAGCAGATCCCGAGGTATACCTCTGCGATCCGGATTTGTACAAGATGACGCTCAACGAAGCGATCGATTTTTACAGTAAAATATTCGAAGGTGTTGCCACGCTGTTTATCGTGGACGATTGCTCTTCGGATCAAGAGATTAAATATCGTAAAAAGACGTGCGCGCTAAGCAAGATGGCGTTTAGCGGAAGACACGTAAATCACAGCTGTTGGTTACTGACCCAAAAGTACAACAGCGTTTTAAAAGATTATAGAGAAAACACGGCTTGGTTGGCGTTATTTTACTGCAAAGATAAAACATCGTTTGATCAAGCGTTAGACGAAAATGACGTCGTACCCATTGAAGAACGAGATTATATAAAACGACGTTTAAGAGATGTGAAATATAGTAAATTGGTCGTATACACCGAACCTCCAGTTAGTTACGAGCTACTTGAGTAGGTCAATAACATAGCTCATCAACAAATAAGACCTAGCTCATCAACAAATATGACCTAGCTGCTTAACTAAAATAACCTAGCTGCTTAACTAAAATAACCTAGCTGAGTAATAACCTATTCAACAAGCTACACAGGTATTACAATTTGTTAATCAACAAACGTCAACAAAATACATTTTGCTGTTAGTAAATGATAGCAATATTCGAGTATTTGCAGTTTTTGGCTATTATCGTCATATCGATTAATTTATCGTTTTACACCTACGAGTACCTTTGCCTTTGTAACAAAGTTGCAAAAGCTACAACAAAATTAAATTCGTTTCTAATTAAATGGAGGACCTAAAACTTACTTTAACGAACGAACAAGATCACAACGCAGAACATAAAGATCGTTTGTGCGGTGTCGTAGCAGCCGGAAACTCTAGAAAGTACTTGGGAAAGGAATACACCGTTAAACATATCGAAGCTCTTGACAGTAAAGAACTCGACAAGCTGTATCATCTGTACGAAACTAAATTTGGAAATGAAATTGTTCAAACCGTTGGTAAATACAGTTTAAGTCTATTTTCGAGAGTGTTAGCTGTGGTTACACCCGTACAAGTTTTAGGATATAACGTCACTATAGATTCTGAAGAAGAACTCACCAACGACTTGAGTTCTGATCCTATTATAAGCGCGAGTATGGCTGGTATGTTGAGCGACGTTTGTTACAAGTACGGAACTTTAATATCGCCCCTAGTTGCTACGATAATCACAACAAAACATTTGAAATTTAATAAACCTAATATAATAAAAGGAAGATCAGAAAGCAGCGATCACAGCTCAACCAGCAGAGACAGAGACGCCCCAACCGATAAAAACAACGTCGTCACCGACGGTAACGAGAGTGACCAAGACTAAAAATCCTAAACGAATACAGCAGGGTAAAGCTTTAGCCGAGCACAATAGACAGATGAAATTAAAATTAGCAAAAATGAACGTAACATCGGACGAAGCTACGAGCTCACCAGACTACAACTCTTGGGTGATGTGGGGGGCTATAGCGTCTATAATAGGAGTGGGGTTGCTGGTACTAAAAAGTAAGGCAACTGCGCCGGTAGTACAGCCAGTGCCGATAGTCACGCAACCCACTACACCCATCGCCCCCAAAACGCTAGACATGGAATAAACCAGCAATTTAAAAATTGTTATATTAAAAACGATGAGTAACTTTGACACCAACGGAATAGCTAATACGATTTATCACGGAGCCGTCATATCGGGTCTTTCGATGGGATACGCCATGGTAGGAAATAAACTACTCAAAATGAAAGCGCTGGATTTAAGCAAACTAAGCGTAGAAGATGCGGCTAAATTGACGGTTATTATAAGTGGAGCTCTGGCCACGCAAAATTGGTTGGTGACCCAGGGTATACTACCGGGCAGTATAATGAAAACGGCGTAATTTAAATAGGTTTATTAAATAAATGGATGAGGGAGGATTTGAGATAGATCCAGACTACGAAAGAACAGATGATTATGACGACGATGATGATGTAGCAGAGACCAATGTAGATGACGACTTTGATACTACTACACCACCGCTAGACACAAAAAGCGTCCTCGGCACGGGTACAATAAGCAGTTTATCTATAGAACTAATAAAAGAAGATGTTGATTCATTTTACAAACAAAATAATATAGACCCCGCGTTTATCGACCCCAACGATTTTGAAATTGGTAAAGACAGAAATCTATACGTTAAAACATATAAAGGTCGAGAACCATTATCTTATAGACGAGGTGGTCAAAGAATATATTACAAATTAAGTACCTTACAAAGTAAATATGGTACCGCATTTATTCGCGACACCCTCAAAATCGCTGACTATAAACCAACACTACTTGCCAAACTAAAAGATAAACTCGAAAAAGTACAACCCGAGAGTATCCCCATGACAGAACTACCCAGAGTCACCGATGAGGTAACCGAGATTATAGACGATTTACAACGCGACACCGGCGCTCAAACAGAAGGATTAAATTACAGAGAACTCCAGGGTTTAGACAAAAGTCTTCAGACGTTGAGAGGTAACCTAGAACTTAATTTAGCGCGTCTCGCAGAACTAGACCAAGAGATATTTGATGCCGAACATGAATTAGGTGATCATAGGATCAGCGAAGAAGAACGACGAGAGTTAAACGATACATTGAGCGACTTAGACGCTGAAAGATCCGCCAGATTAGAAGCCGCAAAAACCAACGAACGAGGGCTCAAAAGTCAGATCGCTAGAATCAAAGAAACGATTAATAAAATTTTAGGCGACGACACAACTCTGGCAGAAAAGATTAGAACTCTGTTTAGAGAACAAGGTGTGACCGTAGTGAGTATTTTAGCCGCTTTGAGTTTAGCCATCAGCACCATAGTGAGTAGCATCGTCGCTAGCGTGAGAGGTGTGGGTGCCCCACCCGCACCATCACCAACACCAACACCAACACCACCAAAAGGTGGTATCAAAGAGTGGATTTCAAAACAACTCTCTAATTTTGCATCTGCTCTTCAAAAACTCGGAGTGAGCGCGTTGGGTGCTCTGCCGGGTATCATAGGCAGCGTATTGAGTTGGATATTTAACGCGCTGAGTAAGACCGTATCGTGGTTGGCCGAACACGTGTGGGCTTTGTTTTTGGGTGTGGGGGCCTTGGTGTTTGCGTACCTGCAAAAACGATGGTAGTAATAGTTGTAATCAAGTTTAAACAAAAAAAATAAGCCTTACCAGCACAAAGTTGGTAAGGCTTATTTTTTTGGTGAGATTGTGACTTATCGCGTTGCCTCGTAAGCTAAAATACCCATGCCAACGATAGCCAATATTCCTACCGTCAACGATAATTTTTCGTCTTGGTGAGTTTGTAGTTTCGTGGGCTCCTGGGTTAAAACTGTAGGTGTAGGTGTTGGTGCTGGTGTTGGTGCTGGTGATACAACATCGTTCGTCATAGGCTCTAGGGATGTTGGTGGCGCGACATCATCGGTGTCATCAAAAGAGTCGTCCGGCTGAGGTTGTGAGTTTAAATCTAACACCAAACCAGTTTTCATACTCTGGGTAGCGATTTGAAGATTGTTGTTATAGCCGTCGTGCGTTCCAACCCTCAAGTTCATATCCGATGGAATTAAATACAACCCCGGTTTCACGACAAAATTTAGAGGCGTTCTGGCATACTGCAAAGAGTCTTGAAATTGATCGATACTCGTTTCCATGTCGTCTACTGCATTGATGATATCTTCAACGATGACGTTAAATTGTCTCTGAGCGTCTAATCCGGTGCCCGGTGATAATACGCTCGTTTTTGTTTGAGCCTGCGCACCGAGTAAAGCGTACACGTAAGATCTGATCGATTCGTTGATCTTTATGATTCCCGCGGAGGTAAACGAACTCTTGGTGGGTATAAAATCTAACCAAGCCATTTTGACGATGTCGTCTTGTTCGAGATAACCCTTCCAATGCTTAAAAAAAGCATCGTGTTTTTTTGGATCGTCTAAACCCCAATTTTTATCACCCGTGGGGTTGATAAAATCGTCGAGTGTGGTCGTGTTTTTATCATAGTCTAACGGCAAGAGTAAAAATGATTTTGTTTTTTCGTTCCAAAGAAAAAGCCGACCTAAGCCATAAGTCTTTTGATCTCTCGTCTGTTTAAAAGACTTATTTTGATCGATGGCAAACGTCCGACAGATGTTGGTAAATGCTCCACGATCATAGGTGTTGCTGAGAGCGTCAAACGAGTCTTCTCCCGGTATTGCTACGGCCATGTCGTTTAATATCCTTCTCACCGTAAAGTATAGATGAAAATTAAATAAGGCTTTAACGTAACGGTTGTTCGAGTTTAAAATATCGATTCCAACACCACAGCCCGTTGTAGCGCAATAGATCGCAAAGTTTAACTGATTTTGATAAAAAGACATGGGGTCTATTTTCCAACGAAGTACAGCATCGTTGGTATTGAGGCGAGATATTTTATAGTCCGAGATTAAGTCGGGAAACGGGGTTAAAAACGTGTTAGACGCGTTGACCGTAATCTCGAGTTCGCCAGTGAGATACGGACTGTCTAGTACATGCGCTGGGGTGGTAGCTTGTCGTTTAGCTACATTTTGATTTACTTGTTTCGTTACCTGATCAGCTATCGATTGTATCTGCTTTTTTAACGACTTAAAATCACTCATTATTTTAGTTTCAGTTTTAATATAAAAAGACTTTAAAATAAATGCATTCGTTTCACTTGTTTCAAAATGAGCAGACGTTTAAATTAGAAGACGTCGTAGATAATTTAAACGGTCAAAAATCTATACGCGTAAACAGGGTGTTGTTTAACGCCGGATATTTTAATATTTCCAGCGCCACGGAGATTGATTGGTTTACGCAAATAGATGGGAGACCCGCGTTTACCACAGATAAACCTCCCCTCATACCCGCGGAGTTTCTTTCAGATGTACACATAACAACGCCGGATAGAGATTTTATAGAGCGATTGTTACCCGATATACCATACCACTATTTATTTAACGATGAAAATGTTTTACAAAAAACTATAAACGATCTTATAAAAGCGTACGAAGACGATAGACTAGAATCCGTTTTAGAATCAAACAAAAGAAAAAGAGCTATTATAGCTGAACGGCGAGGGTTGATTTTAGCCGCCATGAATTCAGAAATACCAAAAACTGAATTAGAACTTAATACGCTTCAATCTTTAGTAAGATTATTATATGTTAGAGAAAGAAAAATCTTTGAAGGTGAGGAATTGGCTTCAAAGTTTATTGAAGGAGAAATGGGTGCGAGCGAGTTGAGCGAGTTGAGAGATAGTAGAGAAGCAGGGGTAATTATAAGGGGAAGTCTTATCGTGACGGGTGATGATTTAGATTTTATTCCTCCGAGTCATTTAGCGCCGTTACCACTCGGAAGTATCGGTTCGGTCATCATAGCACCGGGGTGGTACGACGTCGATTGGTTCGATTTCATTTTAAATTCTATACCCGGGGTAAGTTTTCGAATATTTAGAGAATCTAAAAAGGTGACGTTGGTGATAACCGACGTAAATCTCAAATTGCGCTTGAACAGAGAAGTATCTCGATTACTCAATTTACCCAAAGGAAGACTGGTACCCAGAGTGGTGTATACGGGGTCTTACGACGTTAATCCGTTTAAATTTTTGTTTATTCGCTGCCCGCAATTAAGTACGAGTGAAAACTTTTTTGATGGTCGTCCTTCTGACATCTTAAAAATCGTACCCGTGGCTACGCGCAAACCCGATATTGATAGAGCCGAGGGATTCAAAAATCTTAAAAACGGTATAATCGACAAACTGACATTTTCTATCAGCGGTGAAAAAGGACAGGTATTCAACAATAAGGGTGAGGGTATCATGATCGAGTTGGAGATCTTTTAATTTTAAAATCTTTTTATATTAAAAACATGAGTGTAGATGGTAAAACGTTATACCCCGATATTTCTGGAGATGTACTCCAATTACATAGTAACGTTAACGAAGAAACAAAAGTGTACAGACTTAAAAAGATTGAAGAGATTCGATCTTTAATCTTGAAAGAGAGAGACCACCGAGAGCGCACTTATAAAAAAATTAAGAGAATGATCGACACTATTAATTACGTAGAGATAGGATTAGGAGGATTGGGGGCTATAGCGGGGGCTGTCGGTATTCCCGCTCTCTTGGGTGTTATATCAGCCCCCGTTGGATTGGTGCTAGAAGGAACGTTTATAGGCGCTTTTGGTGTAGATATTCTGCTTAGAATCGCGTCTAGGCGATTATCCGCCAAGCTAAAAAAGCACGACCAGATTAAAATATTAGCAGACTCCAAACTTAACACGATTGAAGAATATGTGTCTCAAGCCATCAACGACGGAGATATATCGCACGAAGAGTTTATATTGATTACGAGAGAGCTCGCAAAATTTAACGAGCTTAAACAAAAAATTAGAACAAAGACCAGCACAAAGCTTCAAAAGATTAAAAACGATACAGACTTTGAAAAAGAAGTTAAAAAACGGGTAGACGAACGGCTGGCAAAAGAAAAAAAATCTCTTATCGAAAAACTTACAAGTTCAAATTCTCGGTAAATAAACATTATGAAAGCGATCCGCCGTGTTATACCTCTATTTCACCGCTGAGGGTGTTACCCTCGGCCCCGCCTTTATTATAGTGGTCATCGTATCTTTTTAGTGCTTTATTAAATTGATTTTGAGTCACTTTAAATAAATCTCTAACTCGTTCTTTGTCTAATCCAACGACGTGATGATAACACGCCGCTATTAATGATCGTTTGACACATCCATTTCCCCTCAATGTTTTGTAATTAATGAGCTCGTTATATTTATTGATTGTTTCTTGGCACACAGACAAAACAAGTTTCTCCACAGTTTTTCTTTTGTTTCGTTTTAAAATTGACCAATTGATACGATCTTCTTGCGCATTTTCTGCCGAAAAATCAAAGTAACGTGAGACTATTTCACCGCACGTTTCACAAACTAAAAAACAATTCTCGATTATTATATGATGATCGCACTGATCTGTTTTATCAGATAGCTCCAGGTTTTCACTCATTGATATATTTAATAAAAACCGATATTATTTTTTATTAATTTTTCAAATACTCGTCGGTCTAAACATATTACTCTCCATTTTTATTAAAAAACAGCTCCTCTACCTTTTCACAGATAGAGAAGCTAATTTTTTTTGTCTCGAGTTTCAAGGTCACGTGGTGGTGACTCACACATTTTTCAAGGTCGCGTTGTTTAAGCCAAATTGTTATCGTGCCTCAACACGTTTCAAGGTCACGTGGTGGTGACTCACACATTTTCCAAGGTCACGTGGTGGTGACATCACCTCATTTTAGCGACGACAGATTTTTTTTATTTTTTTCTCTCTCTCCCGGCGTCAGGATTTTTTTTTTTTTTTTTTTTTTTTCTCCCGGCGTCAGAGATATTTTTTTTTTTCTCTCTCTCTCTCTCTCCCGGCGTGAGTTTTTTTTTTTTTTTTTTTTTTTTTTTTTTTTCTCTCTCCCGGCGTCAGATATTTTTTTTTTTTTTTTCTCTCTCTCTCTCTCTCTCTCCCGGCGTCAGATTTTTTTTTTTTTTTTTTTTTTTTTTGGAGATCGGGGGATTCCCCTATTTTTCCAAAACCGAGAGCGGCGTGCCCAGGCTCGCCGCAGATTTTTTCGATTTTGGTCCCGTACCCCCGCCTCCCTTACTACTTGCTCTCATGTGCTGATGACGAATTAGTGTGTTCGGTCTGAGGGAGCGTTTGGTATGCGTTTGACTGATCGAGCTCAGGCTGCATCGTTGCTACCATAACGGCGCCACTCGCAACAGAATGCATGGTGATGGCTCCCACTAGTAACATGGTTCCTCTCCAGCCGTAGGTGTCTAAGAAAAGCTGGACCAGGGGCGCGAAGACGATCAGTCCCACGGAGTAGCCGGTCCGTGCAATGCCACTTGCTGTGGCGTAGTTTTTGGTAAAACAGCGTCCGACAGCCTCCTTTGCAACGACATTAGATATGCCTTTGGCAGTACCTTCAAAGATATAATATAAAAAGTATACATCAAAGTCAAGTTTTGGCAATGTGTATAGTTTTCCTCATCTGTTGTAAAGACATGGGTCCCCTACTTGATCTACGTTAATTGCCAAAAACTAGAAACTAATATCACACATACACAAATGTCTCATTGTAACCCCGATATATGTACATTGCTTCAGTATACATAGGTTTTCCTGCATATTTTGAAACTTAATTCATTGCAATTCATAAACGGTTAACTTCAATTTCGTCTCCAGAAGACTGGAACGCGTTTGTCGTTGGTCATTCCAATTGATCAATTTCAACATTTGTCCATTTGATGTCGTCAAATTTCAATGAAATTCGTCTCACCTGATGACCATGTACATAATGTAAGGATTGAATTCGTCTTTGTTCAATCGATTTCAAGAAATGTTCGATCAAATTCATCAGACAATGCGCACGCTGGTATACCATACACAGACGTATTTGGCATGGTGTATTGCAAGACAATAAATTGTAGGTTTAACAACCAATCCAAAGAACAAGAAGAAGAACTGAATGACTGTTTTCGAAGATGTGAAAATATGAATGCAGTTTGCTTTTCATAATAACTAATTATAGGCCTACTTATTTCTTGCGTGAAATGGAAAATATACGCAATTTCATTTGCCTGTGTATACCCTATTTCTTTCAGTTGTTGACGCATAAAATTGTCAACGAACTAAATAAATATTGAAAAAGATTACAATTTTGCATAGTAATTGTTACATGAAAAATGCTTATTTAAGGTTTAAAGACCAACGTTACACGGAGACTAACAGACACAAAAAAAGTAAATATGTAGAAATGAACAGATGAAAACGTAAAAATACGGAAGATGGCCTACAATTATGAGATGAATTTGAATGAAATTTATATAACATTGATTGCAAAATGACGGAATCGATTCATCTATCGCACGTTCAGCAATTGCAGACAACGAAATTGAATTGTCTTTCACGAAAAAAGTATGGCGAAAATGAGCGACCAAAGACGAAATTGAAAATGATGTAAGCAGGATCATGAATTTTCAAGACGAAATTGAGGTCATTACAGAACCGAGCCCAATCTAGCTAATGCATTTTGGGGGTAATTAGCGCCTCTGCGCTCTTATCTGAGATTAAGTAGGTATCCGTTACACTGGGTGGAGCCCAGGACTAACCGACATTATTGCCACTTCAGGAGTGGTTATTATTAGTTACGCAACACAATACGCCGCACACAGACCCTTTACACCCCCGTGGTCAGCATTATGCCCGTGTGAAGCAATTATTAAGATGTTCATCTCAACTTGAAGGTTCAACAGCATGCTAGCTCTGCGTTATATACTTCGTACACAACTGACGACTGGGATTTGATGTATCATTGTCACGTTAGGTATACAATTTCCTTAAAACAAATGGATACAACAAAATTTATAAGAAACATTAAAAAATAATGACACGAAAAGTTCATTTCAGCTGCTGTCGTAGATGCTCTTGTATTTTGCACTGAATCACACACTCAATGCATTTATTGACAACTTCCTATAATGTGATTTATTGAGGTACTGATATGCCAATGAACATTAAAAGTGTGAAATACAAATACTGTACAAAAATGAAAAAGCACGGTACACACATGGGTCTAGTATACCCAATCTAGGTAAAGCATGATACATCAAGCAATCAGTTCAGACCCCGCATGATTAAACTTGTGACAAACTTGCACTGCCGCTGGAACAAACTTTTGCCATGGGGTGCTGGAATAAAGGACGGATAAAATTAATGCGAAAGCGGAGCGCAAAGCCCTTACGTCGTGGCATAATTTGGAATATATATGCTCTGTCGTGCAATCTGGGGGCGATTCCTGTCCACTTTCATTTGACTTTGTTAGCAAAAGTTTTTTGAGATTATGAAGACAATTTATTCATTATTTTGTTTAGAATATACTGTTGCATTGTATCGTTATGCATGACATCGCATGTAAATATTATTGTTGCAAGGCTGCTTTCTTACATTTAGTAAATTCCTTCGTGTATGTTTTGTTTTATACGGCGTGGGGCCACAGGGCCAGGGGCCGCTTTAGTTCTATCTCACCAAACAATGTAGCTCTCGATGTATGCATTGTTATTTGTTTGTTACAGAGAATGGCAAATATAAAAGACTAAAAGACCGAATGCATCTTTATGTTTATGCTCGGTAGATAGCAAGTTTGGGGCTAGGCAAGGATTTATCGGTCTACTGAGATTTTATGAGGAAAAAGTTGCAGAGGATGATGAATAGCTTTTTTATGGCAGGGATTTATCGGTCTACTGAGATTTTATGAGAAAAAAACTTGCAGAGGTAAAACATGAATAGCTTTTTTTTAAAACGAAACTACACTGGAATTGTAGCATGACTATAGTTTCAATAAAAGCCCGTCCCACTCCTTTTAGGTTGGGGTTGTGTCACGGTGAACCTTGCTATTTGTTAATCTTGAGTACAAAATGCTAGCAACGTCAATGAAACTTTTAAATGAAAAGAAAAACCTTCAGGGGAAAGATATGAACATTTGCCCCTATTAAAAGATCGAATGAAAAAAATCCTGGCAAGCATAAACAACTTTGCCACCATCGTCATGGCCGAGGTTATTGCTTCTGGGTCAAAGCTTCCATCATGGCGGAAATATCATAGACATGTCATATTTTTGGATACCTTGAGAAGAAATATCGATTCTGCACTGCCTGAAGATTTAGAAAATACCTCCTCTTAATATTTTACAGTGTTGTGCTAGACTTTCGAAGCGCCGCGCTTAGCCGCGGCAAAACTAGAAACGAACAAAACGAAGGAGATATTTGTAGAGCAAGCATAATGTATAGCGTAGCGGCGCAATTTCATCGTCGCGTAGAACACTGCTGGCTGGAACACATTTTTGCCTAGGAGAAGGGGGTGCTGAAGCATATTCCAGCACCCCAATCCAAAAAGTTGGGGGTGCTGCAGCATCCACAGCACCCCCATTCCCGGGGGCTTGAAACTTGACTGTTATTATTCAGAAACTTAGACCATCCTTCCAGAAGAAGCATTAGGCTATGCCCATACGGACGATTATGGAAAACAACATGGTCAGTAAAAACCATTGGCCAGAGTTTTTTTTATGGAAGTCGGCCTAGTGGCCCAAGTGCCATTTTGTTACATATTTTCAGAAGCTGTCAAAGTAACAGAAAATAAGTAGGAGAAAAACACCTTCCTTCATATTACTGTTCCACAAAACTGAGCTTAAATACATAAACTATTTGTTATTCAAAAACAGCTTCATCGTGTGTACTTAACGAAAAGTTAAAACCACAAACGTGCGACTGCAAGGCGAAATAACTTTTGACGTTTTAAGAAAACCCCGAACGGATGACTAATAAACACATAAATCTCATATTGGGTATAAACTTCTCTAAGTCAAAGATGCAATTTGTATCATTATATGTTTGAGTACTATTAGGTTGACATCACATTGCTTTTTAATCGGTTTTTTTTTTTGGCGAAGACTATTGTTTTGTACTGCGGAAAAGAAATTGTATGAATGTTCAATCAACCAACCAAGAGATAATGAAGTGACTTGTATGGGTTGTAGTTTTTCGTTGACTGAATTGAGTGGCGATTACTTACAAAAATGAGTACAAAAATTGTTTTGAGTACACCTACTTCTGAATATTCAAAACACTCTGTAAAAAGGATGACATATCACCAAACTATTGGATATTTGTCCAGATTTTATTTGAACATAAACCCTGTTAAGTGTTGCATATTTCCAGAGTGATTCAGGCATCGGATTTCCGTTGAAAAGTAAATTAGAGCTTACTTTGATCATAGCTCAATGCTTTGATTCACCTTCCCACTATAAGGGGAGAAATTCTGTTGACAATTTAAAGCTTATTTTAATCGGCGCTCTTCATAAGGGGCGGATTTAACATGTTGACAATTTAGAGCTTAATTACTTTGATTCGCCCTCTCAACAAAGGGACGGATTTCAAATTAACGTTGAGAGCTGACTTTGATTCGCCCCCTCAATATTAGGGTCGATTTCTGTTGGCAATTTAGAGCACTCTTTGATTCACCCTCTCAATAATAAGGTGCGGATTTCTGTGGACAACTTAGAGGTTAAATTCACCGTCCCAGATAAGGTGGCGGATTTCTGATGACAATTAAACTTAGGAGTAATTACTTTGATTCGCCCTCCAAAAATTGGGGGCGGATTTTTAAAGTTAGGGGGCCTATATTGATTCGCACTACCAATAAGGGTGCACATTTCTGTTGACAATATAAAGCTCATTTTGACCCCCCCCCCAAATTTAAAAGTTAAACACATTCAGAAACAAAGTCTTTTACAGACCCATCTTAAAAACAAGAAAAAAAGATTTTATAAATCGTATTGTTTGCCTAACCAGGGTTGTAAATAAAGACATTGTATACTACAGTTGTTGGCAGTTGTTGGAAAAAGTGTTCTGAGTCAATTTCTTTGTTGTTCCAAACAGTCAGAATACACAATAAATTGTCTTTTTGTGTGTGTGATGAAACAGGTTTTAGGGTCATTGCGTTAAAATGTTGATATTCTCTGAACGGATTGAGCAAATTCAGTATTTTTTCATCTAACAATAGCTTATGAAATTGGCTTTCCAGTCATTATTATTTTGGTACTACATATTGTTTTAAATATGAAATTTATTTTTTGGGGTTTGCCTCCACTTTTTTTTTTACTCACCCATTAATAGCATTTCGTTGGCCAGTTAAAGTGTTCAGACAAGCACGCGTAAAGGAATCCCAAGGTTCATATAATTTCACGTCAAAGTCGTCTCGATCTTGATTATATTTTCCTAACCAATGCTAACCATGATCGCTATCCTTGCTCCAAGCATCCAAGAATGCTCCAAGTAAAATTGTTCCGTGCTCTATGCTTCAGCCACCTGAATCACACAGCTGCATTGTACATACACAATGTACATGCTATCCTACAATCTAGCTCCATGATAATAGCATCATATGGATGGTCACACACTGGCATGGGTAACACCTATACTGACCACGGCCTGCAAGTCACTGCTCTTAGCTAGTGGATCAGTTACAGCTGACCACAAGTAGGCTCTTATCAGTCTAAACATGCTAAAACATCAGGTTATCCGCTGCAGGCACTGCATGCTTCATTAGGCTTGAACCTCAGAAACTAAGGTTTGAGAAAATGCATTAGATTGGGCTCAGTTCTGTAATGGTAGCGAAAATGAAACGCGTGTTCAGAGCGATTCTCAAATTCAGACGAAAATGATTAACCAATTTTCATAAGTGATTGAACATTTTAGGAAATTCGCCGGGAAAACCTATATTAAACAAATTCGATGGAAATATTATTTAACATTTTAATTAACATTAGATTGATAAGCTCAATGATGACTGGAAAGAAGCTGGGGTATCTCTGCGATAGAATCTGTTTGCTACGAGTGTTAAATTAATCGGGAAAACCGATACATTTCATGTGGAAATTCAATGAAGTTGAAATCGTTGTTTTTCAATGTTTTTTAATACAACGTTACCTGCCAGTAACGTGTACAGCAACGCCAGTTGCAGAGAGTTCTCGACGAACGATCCGGCAATGGCCGCTGCACTCATCATCACGCCACACGTCATCATGACGTAACCAGCCCCAAAGCGCCTGCTCACTAATCCTCCGAAAGGAGCTGTGGAGACGTAAAATATTTGATTTTGAGTTGATCAAAGGATGGAACATCCTTGTTTCTAGATGATCGTGCAGTTTACTCTCCGCACGTATATCAGTTCACAAAATTTCAACATTTATGTGTATTTAATTTTAAAATAATGACTGTGAAATAGAATGAAAATGGTATTGCTGAAGGGACCCATTTAAAACCGATGCATGGAGAAAATTAAAATCATAATTATATTTTGAAAGTATCATATTCACATGTAGTCTGGGTTGCATTACAACCAACAATTATTACATTTAAATAGTGGCTTACAGTCATGCAGATGAGTAATTGATATACGCATGAAAACGCTCAGTCAATTTTAATACAGTACAACAGCCATGCATGCGCTTCTTCGCAACGCCATAAATATAATACACACAGTTGAATTAAATTGCAGTTTAGACAAAAACTGTCAGTGTTACCTACGAATCCACTTGTTGCGGTTGTCAGTGACGCTATCCAGCCGATAATCCACATTTGGGAGGTCAGTTGGATTTGCAAAATCGGCAGCATTATCCCGAGACCTTTGGTAATGCCGATCACCATGAGGTTGTTGGTCCAGAGCGCGAGGACCGCGACCCAGCCGGGCCATCCGCCGTCCGGCCCCTCCAGACTGTTGCTCACCACCCCGCTCATAGTCCGGGACTATTTTGGTTTAGGAACAGGGTGCGCGGTGGTTGACTTTCTTGCTCAAAGGTTTTAGAAGGGGTACCGGGTGGGCATGGACATGATATATACATAACACATCTCGCAGTTACGTGACACCGCCATCACGTGAATATTATGTATACATGTAGTCCTACATCTAAATTCTATTACATAACACTTCGTGCAAGTCTTCAGAGGGTATGCATTCCTTTCAGGTGCCAGGCATGCGGATCACACAATACATTCAAAGAATCTATAGTAATTCAAATGAGGTAGTGTAGCATGGGTATATAAACCCCCGGCTGAAAGGAGCCAGCATCTTTTCTTCGTGTGATAGGCATAGCGAAAAGAGCTGAACAGTTCAGCTCCTTGTTCATTGCAATAATGAATACTGACTCGTCCGAAGACGACATTAAATCACCCCAACCAGGCCAAGGTAAGCCTATATAGTTCTCGCCGGGACATCGATGCTCGGTTACAGGCCAATGCCGACGGTATCCAGAAGTTATCGGCTTCTGTTAATGCCATGCAAGAGATGCTGGCATCAGTGGTTCATTCCCGTGACTTATCCGGACGTGCGAAGCACGCCGGCCCCAGCAACTCCGCTGGTAGTCCACCCCAGTTTGAGGTCTCGGCTCAATACGACGAGGAGTTTGTAGACGAGCTACTAAGCCAGGAAGCTGTGGCATACGACCCAGCTAATCTTAGTTTGACCTGACCAGTGTACTGGCGGATAACCAAGCCATTACAGCGCAAGCTGATTTTGACGTTCTTCCAAGTGAAGATATTTACAATGACAGTGAGGCTAATTAGCCCCGAGATATTTAGCAACCTAGCAGAAAGAGCTGTAAAAGCGGTAACTTTGCCAATCAAGAAAGAGACGTATGCAAAAATTGCAGAAAAATACGTTACACCGTCAAATGCGGTAGCTGTGTCGGCACCCAGAATAGACAGTGAACTTTGGGGAACCATCCCCGCCTCAGCTAGATCCAAGGACGTGATCTTACAGAAAATCCAAAAACAAGTTATCAAAGGTTTGCTTCCTTACTGCAAAATGTTGACTGAATTGCGTGATGCAACAAAGTCAGGCTAAGTTGTGAACATTGACAAGTTAAAGGAACTTGCTTTAGATGGCATTACCCTTGCAGGGAACGCCTCTTATGAACTGTGTTCCCGCAATACTCCCGTCTCAGAAATGTTGTTTGGGAAAGACATGAATAATACATGTACAATGAAACAGGTAGCTGATGAAGCCTACAAAGCAGGCAAAAAAATGACCTCAGACGAGAGGAAAAATCAGTCTTCCTATCGCCGTTATGTGCCTTATAACCAGCAGAGAACAGGCAAAGGCTCGTCCGCAAACTACAGCGGACCCACTGTTAGACAGACGCTTCTGGCGTTCATCTTCTCGGGGTTCGAATGTTCCCCAACATAGCCGTGGGCGATCCACCTGGCAGCAGAGATCTAACAAACCATCTACTGCAACGAAGCCTACTTCAGAAAAAAACGGGTATGTAAAATCAGACCTGCTATCCTCTCCATTGGCAAGTGCCGGGAGACTAAAATTACACAAGGGCGATTGGTCTCAAATCCCTTCTGATAGGTGGATTCTAATCACCATATCAGGTTGTAAAATTGATGAGCTGTCCAATTCAAACCTCAAAACCTCAAAAGAAATCCTTCTGTGATCAAGAATCACTTGTGATCAATACTGAGATAAGTGAACTGCACAAAGGTGCAATCAGAGAAGTTTCTCTGGCGGAATGCCAGTTTCTGTCGAACACTTTTCTGATAGTGAAAAAGACAGGTGGATTGAGACCATTTATTAATTTGAAAGATCTTAACAAATTTGTGTCGTACGAGCACTTCAAAATGGAAAATATCAAGCTCGTGAAAAACCTAATTCAAGTTAATGACTTTCTCACGTCAATTGACCTGAAAGATGCTTATTTTTCTATTCCAATGTGTGAGAAGGATCAACCTTATCTTTGATTCTCTTGGGCAGAAAAATGTGTTTGCTTTATTTGCCTACCATTTGGCTTATCATCAGCCCCTAGAATTTTTACTAAGGTTATGAAACCTATAGTAGCATCAGCGAGCAGTCGAGGTATTCACTTGGTCATTTATTTAGATGACATCCTCATCATGTCTTCTTCAAAAGAAGAAAGCACCACAAACACTAATTTCGTGATAAACATACTCCAAAATCTTGGATTTGAAATTAATTATAACAAATCAATGTCAATTCACATCCCTAAAAGTAAGGTGGAAAAAGTCAAGTTGGAATGAAAGAAAGAAAGAAAGATTAATCGGAACAAATCCAAAGAGTGGTCGGGTTGTGCCCGACCACTCAATGAGCAGGAAACAAAGTCTCCAGTCAGGCCTCCTGTGGAGTTAATCACTCTACCCCAAACTTGGAATTTGTGGCTGTCCCACCCAGGGCTGGCAATAGTGCAGTGACCGCATATCAATTAGTGTCTAGTGTGCATACACTGTATAGCTACTAAGCACTAGCACCACAATATCGATATCATCGATACTAGTCTTTAAAGTGATACAACTAAAGCAACAAACTGATAAACTATGACAATTACACAACGCTCAGTTTTCTTCCTAAAGAAAATAATCTAAGCATGGTCAAATGGTTCCCACAGTAGTCTCATAACACTTCCACTAACAAAAGGATACGAAATAATCGGAATGAAATGATAACTGCTCCTAACTTCTACTTTAACGAATTAAAGAAAAGAATTTCTGTACAAATATGAACCTGATTACTGTTTCTGGCAAGTCAATTCACTATAAATGCCGTTTCAAGATCCAAATGTCAAAATAGTAAGAGTACAAACATCACAAAATGAGACCTGTTTTAGTCAGAAAAGGAAAATTTAACAAATGAAAAGAAACTATTCGAAGCACCTTAAGACTATGGTGAATGGAGCAGTGTGTACTCTCGTGTTTACATAACAATCCACAAGAATGATGTTGCATGAATTGTTTTTCAATAAAACACAACCAAAAATAAGAACTTCAGAAAAATGTGTCAAGAAATTGTCTTTAAAACTTTTTTGGTGTTTATTTCATTTTGTAATCAACAATTTTAGACAGCAATTGCCCCTTTTCAATCCCACTTTCATCACAACGCGGACGCCGCCATTTTGAAATTATAGGTAGCAGACCAGTAAATGAACTTCCATAGACCCCAATGGTAAATGCTCCCACTTCAGAAATTCGGGAAAAATACTAACAACTCTCCAAGGTGTTCGAGACACACATCAAAATAAAGCTTATTTCATCACCTTTTATTTTATTTTCAATTTTTTGGGGTTAACTGATGAGTTTTAGGAGAAATTTCCATCCGAAGATGATCACCCCTAAAAATAGTCCTGAAGCCCATCGCCATTTTGACTAACGATGGCTACACTCCATTGCAAAATAGAGCGCTTTTAGGGTCCAAATTACATCCAAATTACACACAACTGCAAGCTCCCAGTCCTGTGCACGGCTTCCATCCATTTTTTCACAAACCCTCAAGTTCATGGTCCACAATACTCTCAAATACTGAAGATTTTGAGGGCATGCAAATCGTGATTTGGCCGGCATAGGCAATTTGGGGCCTATTTACTGGTCTGCAACCTTATTGAATCTCCCATGGCAATTTAGATGTAGGACTATCTCACTCAAAAGTTATTTCCATAATATTCACGTGATGGCGATGTCACGTGACTGCGAGTTGTGTTGTGTATATATCATGTCCATGCCCACCCAGTACCCCTTCTAAAACCTTGGAGCAAGAAAGTCAACCACCACGCACCCTGTTCCTTCATCAAAATAGTCCCTGGACTATGAGCGGGGTGGTGAGCAACAGTCTAGAGGGGCCGGACGGCGGAAGGCCCGGCTGGGTCGCGGTCCTCGCGCTCTGGACCGAAAACCTCATGGAGACCGGCATTACCAAAGGTCTCGGGATAATGCTGCCGATTTTGCAAATCCAACTGACCTCCCAAATGTGGATTATCGGCTGGATAGCGTCACTGACGATCGCAACAAGTGGATTCGTAGGTTCATGTTCATGCGTATATCAATTACTCATCTGCATGACTGTAAGCCACTATTTAAATGTAATAATTGTTGGTTGTAATGCAACCCAGACTACATGTGAATATGATACTTTAAAAACATAATTATGATTTTAATTTTCTCCATGCATCGGTTTCAAATGGGTCCCTTCAGCAATACCATTTTTATTCTATTTCACAGTCATCATTTTAAATTAAATACACATAAATGTTGAAATTGTGTGAACTGATATACGTGCGGAGAGTAAACTGCACGATCATTATTATTTTTTCGGTGGTCTGGTCACAACATAATTTACTATTATGATAAGTTGATTATATTACTCTTAATTTACTACAGACATCATCATTGTGCCCAAAACGCAATATAGCCGAACAGAATTTTCACTGTATGGTATCCTACTTAATTGTTATCCTACTTAATTGTTATCCAACTTCATTCGCATCTAGAAACAAGGATGTTCCATCCTTTGATCAACTCAAAATCAAATATTTTACGTCTCCACAGCTCCTTTCGGAGGATTAGTGAGCAGGCGCTTTGGGGCTGATTACGTCATGATGACGTGTGGCGTGATGATGAGTGCAGCGGCCATTGCCGGATCGTTCGTCGAGAACCCTCTGCAACTGGCGTTGCTGTACACGTTACTGGCAGGTTGTATTAAAAAACATTGAAAAACAATGATTTCAACTTCATTGAATTTCCACATGAAATGTATCGGTTTTCCCGATTAATTTAACACTCGTAGCAAACAGATTCCATCCCAGAGATACTCCAGCTTCTTTCCAGTCATCAATGAGCTTATCAATCTAATCAGTTAATTAAAATGTTAAATAATATTTCCATCGAATTTGTTTAAAGGGAATATACATCATTTGCTTTTACTGTTATTTTTCAGAAATGGATGGAATTAAGGGGTTGCAAATATATAGCAAATATAGTTACACTGACTTTTTTGAGGTTTTGGGTTCGAAAATGCTATAAAAACCAAGAAAAACAATCATTTTCCTGTAGTCTGGTTCCCTGACTCCATATAAGAAGAAACAGAGCAGTTTACATATATTGGGTAATTGTAAGGTCAGGGAACAAGTCTAGCTGGCTCGTACCCGTTCATAGGTTTGTAATCGATTGCAAACAAGTGCGATGGTCAATTGGGGCCAGTATTTGAAAAAAACCCAGTTTTTTCCAACGCTGATCGGCCGATCAGCGTTGGAAATTGATATAAGAATACCACTTTTCTTGAAAATGAAAGTATACCAGGTGCCATGATTTTACAGGATGCGTTACACTGTCATTCACTATTAGTCCAGCAAGGTATTTCAAAATGATTTGGTAGTTTTATTTTTTGATGTTTGCAAATGCTGTATTTTCCCTTCAATATAGGTTTTCCCGGCCAATTTCCTAAAATGTTCAATCACTTCTAATAATCGGTCAATCATTTTCGTCTGAAATTGAGACTCGCTCTGAACACGTGTTTAATTTTCGTTTTTCGTCTTGAAAATTCATGATCCTGCATACCCCATTTTCAATTTCGTCTTTGGTCGCTCATTTTTGCCATACTTTTTCGTGAAAGACAATTAAATTTCGTCGTCTGCAATTGCTGAACGTGCGATAGATGAATGGGTTCTGTCATTTTGCAATCAATGTTATATAAATTTCATTCAAACTCACCTCATAATTGTAGGCCATCTTCCATATTTTTACGTTTTCATCTGTTCATTTCTACATATTTACTTTATTTTTGTGTCTGTTAGTCTCCTTGTGTAACGTAGGTCTTTAAACCTTCAATAAGCATTTGTCATGTCACAATTATTATGCAAAATTATAATCTTTTTCAATATTTATTTAGTTCTTTGACAATTTTAAGCGTCAACAACTGAAAGAAATAGGGTATACACAGTCGAATAAAATTGCGTATTTACCATTTTATGCAAGAAATAAGTAGGCCTGTAATTATTAATTATGAAAAGCAAACTGCATTCATATTTTCACATCTTCGAAAACAGTCATTCAGTTCTTCTTCTTGTTCTTTGGATTGGTTGTTAAACCTACAATTTATTGTCTTGCAATACACCATGCCAAATACGTCTGTGTATGGTATACCAGCGTGCGCATTGTCTGATGAATTTGATCGAACATTTCTTGAAATCGATTGAACAAAGACAAATTCTATCCTTACATTATGTGCATGGTCATCAGGTGAGACAATTCCATTGAAATTTGACGACATCGAATGGACAAATGTTCAAATTGATCAATTGGAATGACCAACGACAAACGCGTTCCAGTCTTCTGGAGACGAAATTGAAGTTAACCGTTTATGAATTGGAATGAATTAAGTTTCAAAAGTTGCAGGAAAACCTATGTATAAAGCAATGTATATATCGGGGTTACAATGAGACATTAATATATGTGAGATATTCGTTTCTAGTTTTTGGCAATGTAGATCAAATAGGGGACCCATGTCTACACAACAGATGATGAAAACTATACACATTGCCAAAACTTGTCTTTGATGTATATCTTTGAAGGTACTGCAATAGGTATATCGAGTGTCGTTGCAAAGGAGGTTGTCGGACGCTGTTTTACCAAGAACTACGCCACAGCCAATGGCATCGCACGGACCGGCTACTCCGTGGGACTGATCGTCTTCGCGCCCCTGGTCCAGCTTTTCTTAAACACCTACGGCTGGAGAGGAACCATGTTAATAGTGGGAGCCATCACCATGCATTTTGTTGCGAGTGGCGCCGTTATGGTAGCAACGAGGCAGCCTGAGCTGGATCAGTCAAACGCATACCAAACGCTCCCCCAGACCGAACGCACCAATTCGCCATCAGCACATGAGAGCACTCTCCGTTCTCACCGTAGTTCGCTGAGGAAGTTCGTCTCTAAGAACTTCGAGGCGGGACTACTTCTCAATGCGCGCTTCTGGTTGGTGGCCGTCATATCTTGCTGCACGATCTACGCGTACCTCATGTGGATTGTGTATTTCGTGTCCCAGGCGCAGTCCAACGGGTTCACTTTGGAGTAGGCGGGGTCTTTCGTGACCATCGCGGGCATTGCGAACCTGTTTGGTAAAATCAGTCAGGGACTGGTCACCGACCGCGGAGTGATGTCCTCGTGGACTCTGGTTGCCGTTTGCCTCGTTATGAGTTCCGTCTCGTACCTTGCCTCCTCTTTGCTGACTTCTTATTGGGCAATGATGACGTCAGCGGTGCTGATTTTGTTCATCGAGGGGGTCTTGTCCTGCCAGACGGATGTTCTCGTCAAGCAGGTTCTTGGTGTCGAGCTATTGGCGGGTGCTTTTGGCTGGATCGGGCTAAAGGTGACGTTATTATTAGTCGCTTTGGGATTTCTGCCTGGTACGTATAAGCCTTATAAATGAATGTCGTTTCCTTACGCCACTTTCTTCACTGCAGTAGTCTAGTATGTAGTTTCAACATATAAGTAATAATTATTAGGAAGTACTTTAATTCATGGTGTTACTTGTGTGGCATTACTGGCAATGTGCATCACACCATGCAATAGCATAAAAGATCAACAATGTCAAACCATTCTACGAGACTTCGCGATTTCAATTTTACCTTCTGTCTCTGTTTTAAGGTTTGGTTTACGACTTGACCGGAAGTTACACAGCAGCCTTTCTACTGATAGGCAGCGTGCAGGCTGTACCACTGGTGCCTTTGCTAATGCTAAGATATTCTCAACGGTAGAACCTCGGAGAGTTTTTTTTTGCATTGGAGGGTTTCATAATTGACTGTGAGTCGATCGGAGTTGAAACAGAAGCATAAGGACATAATGTACATTGAACAAGTGTGTTTTGATCAATTAAAGATTAGTTGCACGCAATCCTGGCTTTATGCCTTTTCCTGGCTTTATGCCTTTTGGTCTGTGTCTGGTGTTGTTGCGATTTCTATGGGTGTGGCAATCTTGCCATACCTCGTGTGAACAACATTCATCCGAGTATGATAATGCAGCATGGCAGTGGCGCACCCAGGATATGGCTTTGTGGGGGGGGGGGGGGGCTCACAATTTTTTTTTTACATTTTTTAGAAGTAAAATTTTTGTCAAAAAATTCTGCCCACAATTTTTGGCCGCAAAAAAAAAGGGGGTTTTGTTTTGGGGGCGGACTATTTTGACGTTGGTGGCGCCACTTACATCCCTATTATACTACTCGAAAATAGGCCACATTATCACCAAGGTCCAATCGTGGGCAACCTCGTCCCCAGGGTGTCGAGCAGTACGCGCCCACCACTACCTGCTCTCTCACCCTGGTATTGGATCATTTGCATGTGCAAGATTTTTGAACACGTATGCAAATGAGGAATAGTCTGGCGCCTACTTGGGGGGGGGGGGGGGACGGGGCCCTCACTCTTTCCGAAGCCATCGCCCCAAAATGGGACACTGTTTTTTTGAAAATCCTGTATGCACAAAATTCATTCAAACGAAGATCCACAATTACGAGGGAAACATCTGCAGCCAGACGCCTAGCCATCTGTCACCTTCACAGCCTTTAAATCATACTAATTATCTATTTGGTTATTAGTTTTAATTAGCTCGATGTAGACATACATGCATCAACATCACGGGGGAAAACATAACTAGAGGTTCGCGTTTGTTGTTACAAACGCAGAGTGGTCGGGTAGACAACTATTTTATGAAACAATGTCCAGTTAACGGGAACATGTAATAGGATTTATATGACTTAAATACATTTAAAACAGCTTTCTTGCCATGTAACTATGAAGTTTCCACCTCCTTTGTAGCAGTAAAAGAGAGAAATTTCAACATTTTAAATTTTCAAAGTTTTTATGCTAATGACAATATCCATATTCATGAGTCAAAGCGTGATGTCATTCAAGGCAGAACCGTAGTGTCTCCATAGCTTTGTGTATACAAATATATATCAAAGTTTTCTTCATTTTCTTGGAATAAATTCCACTTTTTATTGTTTATCATGTAAAACAGCTTATTTGGACAATCGAAGTGGCAAATATTTCTTCAAAAATTTGTTTTGTGCGTAATTTTGAAGGACTAATTTTTGTACTGTTCATAACGCACCTTTGGCAAGGAGTACCTTGTGTGACAAAAGCAAAATAGCGCCCTCTTATATATTGATGAAAGGATTTACTAATAATTTAAAAACTACCACTTTCTTGTCACTTCCAATGAAAACAAGTATTAAGATCTTGTGTGTAGTGTTGCAACACATAGTAATGTGCATGAAAACAAGATGAGCTAAATTTCCACTGTATGTTTCCTTTAAGTTATGAATATTTTGATGTAAGAATACCTGCTCTCTCACCCTGGTATTGGATCATTTGCATGTGCAAGATTTTTGAACACGTATGCAAATGAATGCAAATGAGGAATAGTCTGGCGCCTACACGTGCGTTACATTAGCGTTTGTTTTTGTATGCGGTGTCTGGGGTTTAAAACAACATCAATTCGTCGCACCGTAAGTCATGAAAACACATTTTCCTTTTAAAGTTAAAATGTTACCATCTGGCCTGTCAATTTGCAGTATTACATTTCAGGTTAATAAAAGCAAACTTGAAAGGAAAGGAGTATTTTTGAGAAGGCGTGGATGTTTTAATAACAATGGTCGTGAAAATACGTAATGCACATTGGAAATAACAACACCAACTTCACGGTAAAAATCCATTACTAGCAAATTGCGGTATCGAATCAGGATACAGGGAGAAGGTTTCCTATCCAGGGCTTACTATTGGAAACGAGGTTGGAAATAAAGTAAGCGCTGGGGACGAGGTTGAATAGTGGGACTAAAAAAAAAATAATACAAATAGAAAAAAAATAAAAATTGACAACTTTTTTTTGGGGGGGGGGGGCTTAATCCCCCCGAGCCCCCCCCCCCCCCGCCCCTTGGGTGCGACACTCCAACCTTCAAGGACTCCCCCTCCAACCTTCAAGGACTGGAATGCATTATCATCACTTGCAATCTCATCCTCATCATTGAATGTATTGTATTTTTAATCTGGCCTTAGCAAGTACAGTACTAACTTAAACAGTAGGCCCTATATAATTTCGTCTAGAAGATGTCTGCCGATGCAACCATATATGAAAATACACCATGCCCATAACAAATCATTCATCTATATATCCCGGTGGTAGATCATCATCGATAGATTACTAGAATGTTGAGTCTTTCCGTAAGTTTGCCTGTATTTGTTTTGAAAAAAGTGTATGAAACAAGCCGTTGCTGATTTGAAGATAATACATGTTTGCGAAATAGCCCGAATGCCTATCGGTCGCATATAAAACTTTGAGGAATCTTGATCTTCACTTTCTCTTAATTTTCGTAACCTTTTAAAAAGCCGCCCTTTCGGACTCGAACTCGAGGGATTTCTTGGGGGGGGGGAGGGAGACGGGGCCCTCACTCTTTCCGAAGCCATCGCCCCAAAATGGGGCACTGTTTTTTTGAAAATCCTGTGTGCACAAAATTCATTCAAACGAAGATCCACAACTACGAGGGAAACATCTGCAGCCAGACGCCTAGCCATCTGTCACCTTCACAGCCTTTAAATCATACTAATTATCTATTTGATTATTAGTTTTAATTAGCTCGATGTAGACCTACATGCATCAACATCACGGGGGAAAAAATAATCACCATTACTTGCTAAGCCCGCCCCTTATGTTCATGAGTGACCCCAAGTCAAATGAGGGCGCACTATACCGTGCTTAGAGATCGACAGAGTTGACCGCTGCATTTAATTTCGTAATTATCCCAGTAAATGTCTTAAGATAGTTGACTAACATCAGGGTGTGCCGTCGTTGTTCTTTTCTCATGAATAAACATAACCTCCCCATCCAAACTACTGACCATTGACGATATCTACCGAAGGGGTCATGATTATTCAGTAATTTCTATGGGATAGTTATGTTTATTCATGAGAAAACAACAATGACGTCACAATATTGTTATTATAGGTTTTCCCGGCTATTTTAAAACGTTTATCATTCGAATTCACCGTTTCTAATAGTCAAATTTATCCACCAACATCGATTTAGTGCACTTCCAATGTTGAATTTTGTCTTTTGCCAGACAATTTTAAATTCAGTTCAAGCAAATTCAAACAATATTGAGCACACGTTTTCGTCCCGGAGTATTCATTTTCGTCTCGTCTACGCCGAACCTTGTTACTCAGAAATCAAATTCGTCAAATTGATTTAAGACGAATTCGATCTGTAAATGCTGCACATTCGGCAACAGCTTAGATGAATTTGATCTGTAATGACGAATATTTTCGACCCGGCGACTCAAGGAGGGTGACCAAACTTTGAAATTGAATGGTAAATGACTTTTGGTTTTGTTAAAAGCGTGTGAAATTTTTCTCGGGCGAAGTTGATTGTTAGAGTTTGTGAATTTGAATAAAAAATATTTTAAAATAGCCGGGAAAGCCTATACTTATAGTCAATTACATTGTAGTTACATATTATACAAAGAACGGCTCGTTGAGCTTCCAGAGCCTCGTGGATACTGAGATGATGTGAACTATGGATCGCAAGATTTCTGGTTCGAAATCCACCTATATGCCCATTTTTCATCAACTAGTACGGTGTTCTCCAATTTAATCGTTGGGATAATTGTTAATATAAGGGAAATATGTGTAAGGGAAAATAAATGTGTCTTCGACACTGTGTGATAAATATCCATGTCAAGGAGAGTGCGTGATATTGTGATTGGTTAACTTTTCTAGGGTCACTGATACATGTACATGTACATGATGCCGTTGCGGCGAACGGCAACCAGCACGTCTGTTTGGGCTTTCTAATTAAAAAATAACTTGGACTACATCCAAAGGATTTTCATTTTTTGCCTGAAATCTTAGGGAAAGCCATCAATTGCCACATTTTTCGGCTGCTGGTTAAAGTTCGTGCATCAAAAGATACGATACCAGTGAAAGTATAGATGAAGAGATAAATCCTTCCTCGATACCGTGGAAGGAATTATCTTTGAATTCCGGATTTCTGTGATAAATTATCACGGTAACGCGGTATCGAGGAAAAGGTATCTCTGAATTCCGGATTTCTGTGATAAATTATCACCGTAACGCGGTATCGAGGAAGGAATTATCTTTGAATTCCGGATTTCTGTGATAAATTATCACGGTAACGCGGTATCGAGGAAAAGGTATCTCTGAATTCCGGATTTCTGTGATAAATTATCACGGTAACGCGGTATCGAGGAAGGAATTATCTTTCAATTCCGGATTTTTGTGATAAATTATCACGGTAACGCGGTATCGAGGAATGGATTTTCTTTGAATTCCGGATTTCTGCGATAAATTATCACGGTAACGCAGTATCGCGGAAGGCAATTCAAGCTTCCGTACTCTGGCTCTTACAGTGAGAGTTGTTTGTGTGTGCATCCGGCCGTGACGTGACTCCGGCATGTTTTTGACCAGAGGTTTCCAAGATATTTCAATGTAATTCGACAATAGGTGGTTAGTATTTCCTGATATTCGCTATTGAGGCTGCATGTATTGATACACATGTCACTGAATAGGCCTGCAACTAGCGCTCAGTAGGCCTAGGCCTAGCCCCATAAATGTGGCCAATTTACTGGACTACCTCCGTAAACATAGGCCACACTTCCACATGTACAAAAACGTGTCAAACTTTGTCAAATTTTGATTTTCACATTTAGGCTTAGTTTGTACTTTTTTTTGCTTTACAAGCACACTCACCCTCTTTATAGGCTAATCAGAAAGTGCTGCCTTTTTCAGATGTCTATTTTTTGTGAAATTTCCAGATTCATTTGCACACGTTTGCGTATCAAAATTTCAACATGAAATTTCACAAAAATTGGACAAAAAAAACCATTGCACTCGTTTTCGTCCCGGAGTATTTGATTTCGTCTCGTCTGCGTCAAACCTTGTAATTCAGAAATCAAATTAGGCTAATTGATTTACATGAGACGAATTCGATTGAATGGTAAATGACTAAATTGGTTATTATTATTTGCTAATTCGTTCGCACGAATTGCTAATTCGTTCGCACGAATTGCTAATTCGTTCGCACGAATTGCTAATTCGTTCGCACGAATTGCTAATTCGTTCGCACGAATTACTAATTCGTTTGCACGAATTGCTAATTCGTTTGCACGAATTGCTAATTCGTTCCCACGAATTACCAACTCGTTCCCACGAATTACTATGCGTTCCGGATCCACGAGTCATCAATTCGTTCCCACGAATTTGAAAATCGTGGGAACGAGATAGCAACTCGTGCGAACGATTTAGCAATTCATGCGAACGAATTAGCAATTCGTGGGAACGAATTAGTAATTCGTGCGAACGAAATAGTAATTCGTGGGAACGAGTTAGCAACTCGTGGGAACGAATTTGCAAATTACAAAAAACATTTCCACCCTGTCCCTTTCCGGGCTTCGTACGATCATTATTATTTCATCGGTGAATCAATATTCTTTTATAATGTTGCTGAATCAATAGAGTTTGGTCACAACTTAATTTAATATGATGACAATTTGATTATAGCACTTTCCAATGTACTACAGACTTTATTAGTGTGCCCAAAACGTACATAGCCAAACAGAATGTTCACTGTGTCCTATACCTGTTTGTTTGTTTGTTTTTGTTTTTTTGCCTCTCGATATTTTGTTGATGATGTTCCATCCTTTGATCAACTCTCAAAATATTTTCCTCTCCACTGCTCCTTTCGCAGGACCTTCAGTAGTCCCCTGATAATTTAACTGACCAATGGCATTCAGAAATAAAATAAGGGTGTGACGCACTTTTCCTTATATTTATATTATGTACAATTTATTTATATTTCAACGTTTCAACGCAAAGGTTTGGTCTCTTCTTCAAAATCCCCAAAATAATTATCAACAATGTATACAATCATTAATACTCGATGCGTCCGTCCCGGTGTATCTTGATCTTGGGATCTTGGGGTATGATCAGTAGCGCCTGTGATGGTCCGTAACTTGTCCGCCGCTGCGGTCCTGCCCTGTCGCTTCTGGTCCTCTGGTCAAAGGTTGCACTATTCTCAACCCCCAAAAGCTCTGAAATTACAATCCAAATTATACTCCTACTAGGTGGATTCTAGCCAACAAATAGTTTACAATGATAACATTTCCCAATGTCTCAATAACCACAACTGTTATAAATCAGCACTAATCGCAGGAATATTTTCTTTGCAGATCCACACAATCTTTTTTCATCGATAATTACATTTTCCTTTAAGTTTACTGATATGAACAACACAAATATTTGATTGTTAAATCTCAGCAAAGTATATCAAATTCTTCTTCTTTCTACATACAAATGTGCCAAATATCCATTTAAAGGTTTGTAAAATAAACAAATAATGCAATAAACTTACAGGAATGTGGGTGATTCCTAGCTTGTCCAAGGTTTCAGCGGCTTGGCTCTTACTAGCTCAAGCTTAAAATATACTAATGCCGTAGGCTGGCTGAGCCCTCTCCTTTGGCTTCTCCATATCAAAAATTTCTCACAAATTATTTCTCAAAATCATCGAGGCTGGTCTCTGCCCTCTCCTCGGAATCTCATCTCAAAATCTGCCCCATTCCAAACTCGTTTTGCTTATAAACCCGGAGAAAAACATTTCAGCAATGCTACATACTAAGGCCCAAGAATTCAATAAATGCATTCACTTGGCTAAATGAATATTCAACACTTAAATTTATGCAAAGTACCAATACACTTACCAATGACAACTCTACTGGAGTTGACTGCCCCATTCTTTGATGGTTCAATAACTAATTCTAGAAATACATGTAGTTGGGTGTGGCGGTCCCGAGGAAAATAAATTGTGTTTCTCTAAACCACTTCCGTTTAACCGAACTCAGAAATTGTAGACCCCTAAAAATAAATTAGTGTTTTGTCAGTTTAAAGAGTCATTTCGATTAAAAACCAAGTATCACTTTGTGACAACTATCTTAAGACATTTATTGGGATAATTACGAAATTAAATGCAGCGGTCAACTCTGTCGAAGCACGGTATAGTGCGCCCTCATTTGACTTGGGGTCCATAAGGGGCGGGCTAAGCAAGTAATGGTGATTATTTTCCCCCCGTGATGTTGATGCATGTAGGTCTACATCGAGCTAATTAAAACTAATAACCAAATAGATAATTAGTATGATTTAAAGGCTGTGAAGGTGACAGATGGCTAGGCGTCTGGCTGCAGATGTTTCCCTCGTAATTGTGGATCTTCGTTTGAATGAATTTTGTGCATACAGGATTTTCAAAAAAAAACAGTGCCCTATTTTGGGGCGATGGCTTCGGAAAGAGTGAGGAGTCCGAAAGGGAGGCTTTTTAAAAGGTTACGAAAATTAAGAGAAAGTGAAGATCAAGATGCCTCAAAGTTCTATACGCGACCGATAGGCATTCGGGCTATTTCGCAAACATGTATTATCTTCAAATCAGCAACGGCTTGTTTCATACACTTTTTTTCAAGACAAATACAGGCAAAAGTACGGAAACACTCAACATCCTAGTAATCTATCGATGATGATCTACCACCGGGATATATAGACGAATGATTTGTTATGGGCATGGTGTATTTTCATATATGGCAGACAAACGTCGCCTGCACCGTAGCGCAAACGTGCGATGCGCTTGGCAGCAATAGGATCTTTTAGACGACATTATATAGGGCCTACTGTTTAAGTTAGTATTGTCCTTGCTAAGGCCAGATTAAAAATACAATACATTCAATGATAAGGATGGGATTTCAAGTAATGATAATGCATTCCAGTCCTTGAAGGTTGGAGGGGGACAATATTTCCTAAGAAGGGTTAGGATTAATTACGACTTTTGACGATATTGTTTTCGGTGTATTCTTTCACGTGTTTTTTTATCCCGGGGGATAACTCTTTATTTTCAACAATAACAAATCATATTTAAACATAAGCACATTTAAATAGGAGTTCATACAAACCCAAAACATGGCAATTCAAACAATTACTCTTGGAAAAGTGCAGAAAAGGAATCCCATTTACAGTAAAATTTCTCAACATTATCATTACAAATAAACATATATTTTTCCACGGAGTAGTAGTTCTTCACATTCTTTTTTAGAACCAGGAAAGAGGGCACTTTCTCAATCATTTTCATTTTATAAATATGGAAACGGCAAATTAATAAAATTAAGTTAAACTTTGCACTCAAAGTCAGCTTTGCCAAACAAACACATTTCATTATCTAGGGTAATGGTAAATTTGGTTTTGTCCTTGATCCACAAAACCACTGAACCCCAAAATGAGACTGTGTAAACACATGAGCAAAAGAGATGGGTAAGAGTTTCATCTTCATTTTTACAAAATGTACATTGGTTCGTCGTGGACTTATTGATTTTAAACAGAAAGTGTTTCGTACCGAGAATTATATGAATTAGTCTGTATTGGAACCATCTCAGCCTAGTATCTACAGTGCAATTGAAAGGAATATTCAAAATCAACGACCATTTAGAAATAAAAAGCTAAAGTCTGTTTGTAACTTATTGTTCCATTTGGAAATAAATTTATGAACTACTTTCCTGGTTGAGGCCAGCACTTTGAGAATTCTACGGGAACCTTTTTTGTCCATCAAAAGAATCTTGAAATTAAATGGAATAAAAGGGAATTTAACTGTGCGTGTTTCTAAATCCAACAGTTCCGGAAAGGCTAGCTTGATAGCTCTAACTACACCTCCATATTCCAGGAAATTAGTTCGCATCTTAAACTTCCTTCTAAAATCATTAAATGACAGAAATGTACCTTTGTCGTCAACAAGATCAAAAATGTAATTGACTCCTGCAGACTCCCAATGCTTGTAATAAATGCATTTTTTGCACACCTCGATTTGATCATTATGCCACAGCGTATTCAATAGAACATCTTCAGCAGTCACCGGAATGTGAGCTTGGGTAAATTTAGACCACGATGTAAGGACATCCATCCAAAAGGGGTGCTTTTCCAAGGTTTCTTTGTTGGTATATTGCAAAGAACCTCCTTCGAAAGAGAGCATAGAAGAGACTCCCATAATCTTACGGTGTAAAAAAACCCCAACCACAATTCTGGTCAGCAGCCAGGAGTTTGCGTAGCCAAGTAATTTTCAATGCATACATATAATCCCTAACGTCTATCATACGCAGCCCACCTTCGCTATAATCTTGAACCATTTGATTTCTACTAAAAACCCTGTCATTACCGCCCCAAATAAATTAAAAAAACAGAGAATTTAATTCATTGACAATATGAACAGGTGGAGCAGGAATAGTTAAGATAAAAAAAGTAAGTAAGTTTAATTTTTTTCTATTTGTATTTTTTTCTTTTAGTCCCACTATTCAACCTCGTCCCCAGTGCTTACTTTATTTCCAACCTCGTTTCCAATAGTAAGCCCTGGATAGGAAACTTTCTACCTGTATCCTGATTCGATACCGCAATTTGCTAGTAATGGATTTTTACCGTGTAGTTGGTGTTGTTATTTCCAATGAATCTTAGGTCCGGTAGCCTCCGGTAATACATTGTAATACAATTTATGTCACGTGACTAAAACGGGAGGAATTCCTCTTTTTCCGAAAATGTCCGAAGTTTGCCGAATTCATTTCGTCGACAATCGGATAGTGCCCGAGCATTTCCGAGCATAATATAGGTTTTATTAACTGCTAATTGCTTATTAAAAACTTAAAAAACTAGTTCATAATTAATATCCATTGCTTTCAATTAGAAAACTTGAAATTCAACAACGATTTTGTACTCGGATCGTATACGAGGGCGAACTTTTTGTTGCGTCATGTACTAGTTTGAATTTGACGACCGTTACTGGCATTTTCCAAAACTCGGCGTGGTCTCAATTCGGCTCCGCCTGCGAACAGTGCTATTTGGGTGTCTAACTTGGAAGATTCCAGGTGAAAATTAGTGAATGTTTTTTTACAGAATTATAAAACTGTATATCATAACTGTATGATATATGAAGCAAGTGATTTCTTTCAAAAAATTTGATCGGACGGAACATTAAAAGCTTTAAGTGATAAAGCGAAATCGGAAACGAAGCCGAGCTTCGAAAAAGGTTGTCAATGTCGTCATGTTTATTTTTAGCCACGGAGGCTGCCTGACCTAAGATTCATCAGGAATAGTCAGAATCTTTTGGTCTGGGAACCAGACTACGAAAAATGGTGATTATTTTTCCCCTCGTGATGTTGATGCATGTAGGTCTACATCGAGCTAATTAAAACCAATAACCAAATAGATAATTAGTATGATTTAAAGGCTGTGAAGGTGATAGATGGCTAGGCGTCTGGCTGCAGATGTTTCCCTCGTAATTGTGGATCTTCGTTTGAATGAATTTTGTGCATACAGGATTTTCAAAAAAACAGTGCCCCATTTTTGGGCGATGGCTTCGGAAAGAGTGAGGGCCCCCCCAAGAAATCCCTCGAGTTCGAGTCCGAAAGGGAGGCTTTTTAAAAGGTTACGAGAATTAAGAGAAAGTGAAGATCAAGATGCCTCAAAGTTTTATACGCGACCGATAGGCATTCGGGCTATTTCGCAAACATGTATTATCTTCAAATCAGCAACGGCTTGTTTCATACACTTTTTTCAAGACAAATACAGGCAAAAGTACGGAGACACTCAACATCCTAGTAATCTATCGATGATGATCTACCACCGGGATATATAGATGAATGATTTGTTATGGGCAGACAAACGTCGCCTGCACTGTAGCGCAAACTTGCGATGCGCTAGCAATAGGATCTTCTAGACGAAATTATATAGGGCCTACTGTTTAAGTTAGTACTTGTACTTGCTAAGGCCAGATTAAATATACAATACATTCAATGATGAGGATGAGATTGCAAGTGATGATAATGCATTCCAGTCCTTGAAGGTTGGAGGGGGACAATATTTCCTAAGAAGGCTTAGGATTAATCACGACTTTTGACGATATTGTTTTCGGTGTATTCTTTCAAGTGCCAAAAAGGTTGTCAATTTTTAATTTTTTGCTATTTATAATTTTTTTCTTTTAGTCCCACTATTCAACCTCGTCCCCATTGCTTACTTTATTTCCAACCTGGTTTCCAATAGTAAGCCCTGGATAGGAAACTTTCTCCCTGTATCCTGATTCGATACCGCATTTTGCTAGTAATGGATTTTTACCGTGTAGTTGGTGTTGTTATATCCAACGTGCATTACGTGTTTTCACGATCATTGTAATTAAAACATCCACGCCTTCTCAAAAATACTCCTTTCCTTTCAAGTTTGCTTTTATTAACCTGAAATGTAATACTGCAAATTGGCGGGCCAGATCGTAACATTTTAACTTTAAAAAAAAATGTGTTTTCATGACTTACAGCGCGACGAATTGATGTTGTTTTTACCCCAGACACCGCATACAAAAACAAACGCTAATGTAACGCACGTGTAGGCGCCAGACTATTCCTCATTTGCATACGTGTTCAAAAATCTTGCACATGCAAATGATCCAATACCAGGGTGAGAGAGTTCATAACTTAAAGGAAACATGCAGTGGAAATTCAGCTCATCTTGTTTTCATGCACATTACTATGTGTTGCAACAATACATACAAGATCTTAATACTTGTTTTCTTTGGAAGTGACAAGAAAGTGGTATTTTTTAAATTATTAGTAAATCCTTTCATCAATATATAAGAGGGCGCTATTTTGCTTTTGTCAAACAAGGTACTCCTTGCCAAAGGTGCGTTATGAACAGTACAAAAATAAGTCCTTCAAAATTACCCACAACATTATTTTTTGAAGAAATATTTGCCACTACGATTGTCCAAATAAGCTGTTTTACATGATAAACAATAAAAAGCGGAATTTACTCCAAGAAAATGAAGAAAACTTTGATATATATTTGTATACACAAAGCTATGGAGACGGTTCTACCTTGAATGACATCACGCTTTGGCTCATGAATATGGAAATTTTCATTAGCATAAAAACTTTGAAACTTAAAATGTTGAAATTTCTCTTTTTTACTGCTTCCGAGGAGGTGGAAACTTCATAGTTACATGGCAAGAAAGCTGTTTTAAATGTATTTAAGTCATATAAATCCTATTACATGTTCCCGTTAACTGGACAGTGTTTCATAAAATAGTTGTCTACCCGACCACTCTGCGTTTGTAACAACAAACGCGAACCTCTAGTTATTTCCCCCCCCCCGTGATGTTGATGCATGTAGGTCTACATCGAGCAAATTAAAACTAATAACCAAATAGATATTTAGTATGATTGAAAGGCTGTGAATGTGACAGATGGCTAGGCGTCTGGCTGCAGATGTTTCCCTCGTAATTGTGGATCTTCATTTGAATGAATTTTGTGCATACAGCATTTTCAAAAAACAGTGTCCAATTTTGGGGTGATGGCTTTGGAAAGAGTGAGGACCCCGTCCCCCCCCCCCCCAGTAGGCGCCAGACTATTCCTAATTTGCATACGTGTTCAAAAAACTTGCACATGCAAATGATCCAATACCAGGGTGAGAGAGCAGGTAGTGGTGGGCGCGTACTGCTCGAGACCCCGGGGACGAGGTTTGCCACGTTTGGACCTTGGTGATAATGTGGCCTATTTTCGAGTAGTATAATAGGGGTGTAAGTGGCGCCACCAACGTCAAAATAGTCCGCCCCAAAAACAAAACCCCAATTTTTTTCTGCGGCCAAAAATTGTGGGCAAAATTTTTTGACAACAATTTTACTTCTTAAAAATTTGAAAAAAAAAATGGGAGGCCCCCCCCCCAAGCCATATCCTGGGTGCGCCACTGCCATGCTGCATTATCATACTCGGATGAATGTTGTTCACACGAGGTATGGCAAGATTGCCACACCCATAGAAATCGCAACAACACCAGACACAGACCAAAAGGCATAAAGCCAGGAAAAGGCATAAAGCCAGGAAAAGGCATAAAGCCAGGATTGCGTGCAACTAATCTTTAATTGATCAAAACACACTTGTTCAATGTACATTATGTCCTTATGATTCTGTTTCAACTCCGATCGACTCACAGTCAATTATGAAATCCTCCAATGGAAAAAACTCTCCAAGGTTCTACTATTGAGAATATCTTAGCATCAGCAAAGGCACCAGTGGTACAGCCTGCACGCTGCCTATCAGTAGAAAGGCTGCTGTGTAACTTCCGGTCAAGTCGTAAACCAAACCTTAAAACAGAGAGAAGGTAAAATTGAAATCGGGAAGTCTCGAAGAATGGTTTGACATTGTTGATCTTTTACGCTATTGCATGGTGTGATGCACATTGCCAGTGATGCCACACAAGTAACACCATGAATTAAAGTGCTTCCTAATAATTATTACTTGTATGTTGAAACTACATACTAGACTACTCCATGCAGTGAAGAAAGTGGCGTAAGGAAACGACACTCATTTATTAGGCTTATACGTACCAGGCAGAAATCCCAAAGCGACTAATAATAGCGTCACCTTTAGCCCGATCCAGCCAAAAGCACCCGCCAATAGCTCGACACCAAGAACCTGCTTGACGAGAACATCCGTCTGGCAGAACAAGACCCCGGCACTGAACAAAATCAGCACCGCTGACGTCATCATTGGCCAATAAGAAGTCAGCAAAGAGGAGGCAAGGTACGAGACGGAACTCATAACGAGGCAAACGGCAACCAGAGTCCACGAGGACATCACTCCGCGGTCGGTGATCGGTCCCTGACTGATTGTACCAAACAGGTTCGCAACGCCCGCGATGGTCACGAAAGACCCCGCCTCCTCCAAAGTGAACCCGTTGGACTGCGCCTGGGACACGAAATACACAATCCACATGAGGTACGCGTAGATATTGCAGCAAGATATGACGGCCACCAACCAGTAGCGCGAATTGAGAAGTAGTCCCACCTCGAAGTTCTTAGAGACGAACTTCCACAGCGAACCACAGTGAGAACGGAGAGTGCTCTCATGTGCTGATGACGAATTAGTGTGTTCGGTCTGGGGGAGCGTTTGGTATGCGTTTGACTGATCGAGCTCAGGCTGCCTCGTTGCTACCATAACGGCGCCACTCGCAACAGAATGCATGGTGATGGCTCCCACTAGTAACATGGTTCCTCTCCAGCCGTAGGTGTCTAAGAAAAGCTGGACCAGGGGCGCGAAGACGATCAGTCCCACGGAGGAGCCGGTCCGTGCGATGCCATTGGCTGTGGCGTAGTTCTTGGTAAAACAGCGTCCGACAGCCTCCTTTGCAACGACATTAGATATACCTATGGCAGTACCTTCAAAGATATAATATAAAAAAAGTATCCCCTACTTGATCTACGTTAATTGCCAAAAACTAGCAACTAATATCTCACATATACAAATGTCTCATTGTAACCCCGATTATGTATATTGCTTTATACATAGTTTTTCCTGCACATTTTGAAACTTAATTTTGAAACTTAGTTTGCTTTTCATAATAAATAATTATAGGCCTACTTATTTCTTGCTTGAAATGGAAAATACGCAATTTCATTTGCCTGTGTATACCCTATTTCTTTCAGTTGTTGACGCATAAAATTGTCAACGAACTAAATAAATATTGAAAAAGATTACAATTTTGCATAGTAATTGTTACATGAAAAATGCTTATTTAAGGTTTAAAGACCTACGTTACACGGAGACTAACAGACACAAAAAAGTAAATATGTAGAAATGAACAGATGAAAACGTAAAAATACGGAAGATGGCCTACAATTATGAGATGAATTTGAATGAAATTTATATAACATTGATTGCAAAATGACGGAATCGATTCATCTATTGCACGTTCAGCAATAATTGCAGACGACGAAATTGAATTGTCTTTCACGAAAAAGTATGGCGAAAATGAGCGACCAAAGACGAAATTGAAAATGATGTATGCAGGATCATGAATTTTCAAGACGAAATTGAGGTCATTACAGAACCGAGCCCAATCTAACTAATGCATTTTGGGGGTAATTAGCGCCTCTGCGCTCTTATCTGAGATTAAGTAGGTATCCGTTACACTGAGTGGAGCCCAGGACTTACCGACATTATTGCCACTTCAGGAGTGGTTATTATTAGTTACGCAACACACAATACGCCGCACACAAACCCTTTACACCCCCGTGGTCAGCATTATGCCCGTGTGAAGCAATTATTAAGATGTTCATCTAAACTTGAAGGTTCAACAGCATGCTAGCTCTGCGTTATATACTTCGTACACAACTGACGACTGGGATTTGATGTATCATTGTCACGTTAGGTATACAATTTCCTTAAAACAAATGGATACAACAAAATTGATAAGAAACATTAAAAAATAATTACACGAAAAGTTCATTTCAGCTGATGTCGTAGATTCTCTTGTATTTTGCACTGAATCACACACTCAATGCATTTATTGACAACTTCCTATAATAAGGGAATAAATGTGTGCTCCGGAGGTTTTTATCACTAGAGTCTGGGTGCTGATAATTACCCGAGCCGGAGGCGAGGGTAATGAAGCGGTATTAAACAGAGTGATAAATACCGACCGAGCACATATTTATTCCCATTCATAAATACCTTATCCGTAAAAAAAAATCAAATAATTCGTTCAAAAAATCCCGATTTTGTTCAACAAGTTCACTTCATGCTTTTTGAAACATCCCTCTAGCAAAATAATGGAGTGTTCAGCTGGCGAGTAAGATGTAAACAACCCTTTTATGGAGATTGACGCGCGCGTAACATGTTCTGCGCGATGTCACGCAGAACGCACCTGGGGCGTTGCGTTTTGAATTTAGAACTATAAAATTCTGACTCGCTTGTAGTGTTGCGCATGCCTACGTGAGGATTGTGAACGTTCAACCAATGAAACGGTAAGAGGCACTGGATTTTTAGGAGTCCACATTTTATTGTGACACTGGAAAAGTGTTTAAGACCAGCTTGCCATGTCTTTAACCTTTATCATCCGTTTAAGACCGGCCACGTGACGGACTCTCGACCAATAGGAATAGCTAAACTGTCTGAGGTATTTATGAATGTGATTTATTGAGGTACTGATATGCCAATGAACATAAAAGTGTGAAATACAAATACTGTACAAAAATGAAAAAGCACGGTACACGCATGGGTCTAGTATACCCAATCTAGGTAAAGCATGATACATCAAGCAATCAGTTCAGACCCCACATGATTAAACTTGTGACAAACTTGCACTGCCGCTGGAACAAACTTTTGCCATGGGGTGCTGGAATAAAGGACGGACAAAATTAATGCGAAAGCGGAGCGCAAAGCCCTTACGTCGTGGCTTAATTTGGAATATAGATGCTCTGTGGTGCAATCTGGGGGTGATTCCTGGCCACTTTCATTTGACTTTGCTAGCAAACGTTTTTTTGAGATTATGAAGACAATTTAATTCATTATTTTGTTTAGAATATACTGTCGCTCTTAAAACGTTTAACTGTACTGAAAAGTGGAGAACGCTGTATTTTTATCTCCATTATTGGTTCCATTTCATTCTGGAAAAAGAATTGTATCGTTATGCAAGACATCGCATGTAAATATTATTGTTGCAAGGCTGCTTTCTTACATTTAGTACATTCCTTCGTGTATGTTTTGTTTTATTACGGCGTGGGGCCACAGGGCCAGGGGCTGCTTTAGTTCTATCTCACCAAACAATGTAGCCCTCGATGTATGCATTGTTATTTGTTTGTTACAGAGAATGGCAAATATAAAAGACTAAAAGACCGAATGCATCTTTATGTTTATGCTCGGTAGATAGCAAGTTTGGGGCTAGGCAAGGATTTATCGGTCTACTGAGATTTTATGAGGAAAAAGTTGCAGAGGATGATGAATAGCTTTTTTATGGCAGGGATTTATCGGTCTACTGAGATTTTATGAGAAAAAAACTTGCAGAGGTAAAACATGAATAGCTTTTTTTTTAAAACGAAACTACACTGGAATTGTAGCATGACTATAGTTTCAATAAAAGCCCGTCCCACTCCTTTTAGGTTGGGGTTGTGTCACGGTGAACCTTGCTATTTGTTAATCTTGAGTACAAAATGCTAGCAACGTCAATGAAACTTTTAAATGAAAAGAAAAACCTTCAGGGGCAAGGTTTAAACATTTGCCCCTATTAAAAGATCGAATGAAAAAAATCCTGGCAAGCATAAACAACTTTGCCACCATCGTCATGGCCGAGGTTATTGCTTCTGGGTCAAAGCTTCCATCATGGCGGAAATATCATAGATATGTCATAATTTTGGATACCTTGAGAAGAAATATCGATTCTGCACTGCCTGAAGATTTAGAAAATACCTCCTCTTGATATTTTACAGTGTTGAGCTAGACTTTCGAAGCGCCGCGCTTAGCCGCGGCAAAACTAGAAACGAACAAAACGAAGGAGATATTTGTAGAGCAAGCATAATGTATAGCGTAGCGGCGCAATTTCATCGTCGCGTAGAACACTGCTGGCTGGAACACATTTTTGCCTAGGAGAAGGGGGTGCTGAAGCATATTCCAGCACCCCAATCTAAAAAGTTGGGGGTGCTGCAGCATCCACAGCACCCCCGTTCCCGGGGGCTTGAAACTTGACTGTTATTATTCAGAAACTTAGACCATGCTTCCAGAAGAAGCATTAGGCTATGCCCATACGGAAGATTATGGAAAACAACATGGTCAGTAAAAACCATTGGCCAGAGGTTTTTTTATGGAAGTCGGCCTAGTGGCCCAAGTGCCATTTTGTTACATATTTTCAGAAGCTGTCAAAGAAACAGAAAATAAGTAGGAGAAAAACACCTTCCTTCATATTACTGTTCCACAAAATTGAGCTTAAATACATAAACTATTTGTTATTCAAAAACAGCTTCATCGTGTGTACTTAACGAAAAGTTAAAACCACAAACGTGCGACTGCAAGGCGAAATAACTTTTGACGTTTTAAGAAAACCCCGAACTGATGACTAATAAACACATAAATCTCATATTGGGTATAAACTTCTCTAAGTCATAGATGCAATTTGTATAATTATATGTTTGAGTACTATTAGGCTGACATTACAGTGCTTTTTAATCGGTTTTTTTTGTTGTTGCGAAGACTATTGTTTTGTACTGCGGAAAAGAAATTGTATGAATGTTCAATCAACCAACCAAGAGATAATGAACTGACTTGTATGGGTTGTTAGTTTTTCGTTGACTGAATTGAGTGGCGATTACTTGAGTACAAAATGAGTACAAAAATTGTTTTGAGTACACCTACTTCTGAATATTCAAAACACTCTGTAAAAAGGATGACATATCACCAAACTATTGGATATTTGTCCAGATTTTATTTGAACATAGGCCCTGTGAAGTGTTGCATATTTCCAGAGTGATTCAGTCATCAGATTTCTTTTGAAAAATAAATTAGAGCTTACTTTGATCATAGCTCAATGCTTTGATTTACCTTCCCACTATAAGGGGAGAAATTCTGTTGACAATTTAAAGCTTATTTTAATCGGCGCTCTTCATAAGGGGCGGATTTAAAATGTTGACAATTTAGAGCTTAATTACTTTGATTCGCCCTCTCAACAAAGGGACGGATTTCAATTTAACGTTGAGAGCTGACTTTGATTCGCCCTCTCAATATTAGGGTCGATTTCTGTTGCCAATTTAGAGCACTCTTTGATTCACCCTCTCAATAATAAGGTGCGGATTTCTGTGGACAACTTAGAGGTTAAACTCACCGTCCCAGTTAAGGTGGCGGATTTCTGATGACAATTAAACTGAGGAGTAATTACTTTGATTCGCCCTCCAAAAATTGGGGGCGGATTTTTAAAGTTAGGGGGCCTATATTGATTCGCATTCCCAATAAGGGTGCACATTTCTGTTGACAATATAAAGCTCATTTTGACCCCCCCCCCCCAATTTAAAAGTTAAACATATTCAGAAACAAAATCCTTTAAAGACCCATCTTAAAAACAAGAAAAAAAGATTTTATAAATCGTATTGTTTGGCTAACCAGGATTGTAAATAAAGACATTGTATACTACAGTTGTTGGCAGTTGTTGGAACAAGTATTCTGAGTCAATTTCTTTGTTGTTCCAAACAGTCAGAATACACAATAAATTGTCTTTTTGTGTGTGTGATGAAACAGGTTTTAGGGTCATTGCGTTAAAATGTTGATATTCTCTGAACGGATTGAGCAAATTCAGTATTTTTTCATCTAACAATAGCTTATGAAATTGGCTTTCCAGTCATTATTATTTTGGTACTACATATTGTTTTAAATATGAAATTTATTTTGGGGGGTTTGCCTCCGCCTTTTTTTTTACTCACCCATTAATAGCATTTGGTTGGCCAATTATAAAGTGTTCAGACAAGCCTACGCGAAAAGTAATCCCAAGGTTCATATAATTTCACGTCAAAGTCGTCTCGATCTTGATTATATTGTCCTAACCAATGCTAACCATGATCGCTATCCTTGCTCCAAGCATCCAAGAATGCTCCAAGTAAAATTGTTCCGTGCTCTATGCTTCAGCCACCTGAATCACACAGCTGCATTGTACATACACAATGTACATGCTATCCTACAATCTAGCTCCATGATAATAGCATCATATGGATGGTCACACACTGGCATGGGTAACGCCTATACTGACCACGGCCTGCAAGTCACTGCTCTTAGCTAGTGGATCAGTTACAACTGACCAAAAGTAGGCTCTTATCAGTCTAAACATGCTAAAACATCAGGTAATCCGCTGCAGGGTCTGCATGCTTCATTAGGCTTGAACCTCAGAAACTGAGGTTTGAGAAAATGCATTAGATTGGGCTCAGTTCTGTAATGGTAGCGAAAATGAAACGCGTGTTCAGAGCGATTCTCAATTTCAGACGAAAATGATTGACCGATTTTCAGAAGTGATTGAACATTTTAGGAAATTGGCCGGGAAAACCTGTATTAAACAAATTCGATGGAAATATTATTTAACATTTTAATTAACATTAGATTTATAAGCTCCATGATGACTGGAAAGAAGCTGGAGTATCTCTGCGAATCTGTTTGCTACTAGAATCTGTTTGCTACGAGTGTTAAATTAATCGGGAAAACCGATACATTTCATGTGGAAATTCAATGAAGTTGAAATCGTTGTTTTTCAATGTTTTTTAATACAACCTGCCAGTAACGTGTACAGCAACGCCAGTTGCAGAGAGTTCTCGACGAACGATCCGGCAATGGCCGCTGCACTCATCATCACGCCACACGTCATCATGACGTAACCAGCCCCAAAGCGCCTGCTCACTAATCCTCCGAAAGGAGCTGTGGAGACGTAAAATATTTGATTTTGAGTTGATCAAAGGATGGAACATCCTTGTTTCTAGATGCGAATGAAGTTGGATAACAATTAAGTAGGATAACAATTGAGTAGGATACCATACAGTGAAAATTCTGTTCGGCTATGTTGCGTTTTGGGCACAATGATGATGTCTGTAGTAAATTAAGAGTAATATAATCAACTTGTCATGATAGTAAATCATGTTCTGACCAGACCACCGAAGAAATAATAATGATCGTGCAGTTTATTTTCCGCACGTATATCAGTTCACACAATGTCAACATTTATGTGTATTTGATTTTAAAATAATGACTGTGAAATAGAATGAAAATGGTATTGCTGAAGGGACCCATTTGAAACCGATGCATGGAGAAAATTAAAATCCTAATTATATTTTGAAAGTATCATATTCACATGTAGTCTGGGTTGCATTACAACCAACAATTATTACATTTAGATAGTGGCTTACAGTCATGCATTCATTCATTCATTCATTCTTCATTATTTTTACCACATCTCTTTCATTAAGTGACGAGGCATCAATACATACATGTAGTTTTGGGTATTATAAAGTTCGAGCTTGTTTTACAAAATATATTTATATACACTTTGGGCGCATTATTTTCTAATTAGAGATGGTGGAAGGGGATCCCCAAAAAGCGGAGCTTGTCGAGTAGGGATCCCCTTTAACATGGATTAATACAAACATTTAATGAAAAACAAATGAAAAACAATTGAACGTATACATTTTAAATTGTACATAACACACGGAAAAACATAATATTGCTGATCAGAAAAAAAGAAATACAGAGTAGTAACCCAGTAAGAAGATTAATCTGAGCTATTATAATTTGATAGTAAATTCGATTTAAGTTTGGATTTAAATAATGGAAGGCTACGAGTGCCCTGGAGTGATTTATGTAAGGACTTCCAGTACTTAGGGCCTTCATGCCTAATTGTCTTTTTGTAAACAGTTGTTCTTGCAAATGAAAAGTGAAATTATCTACGTTGTCGGGTAAAATGGTGATGTATAGTTTCGTTTCTGCAGAACATTTGTGCAATGGGATTTGGAAGTAAATTATTGTTCAAACGATGCCTGAAGGCTCCAAGCTGAAGTGAATAAATGTCATTGACCTTGAGTGTTTTATGTTTACAGAAAAGAGGATTTGAATGTTCTAGTCTGTCGACAGAATTAATAACTCTCAATGCCCGTTTTTGTAGGTTAAGAAAACTATTCAAATAACTAGCTGCACAATTCCCCCATGCTAGGATACCATAGTTCAAATAAGGCAAAATCAATGTATTATACAGCATAAACAGTACTTCCTGTGGGAAAAAGGCTTTGAGCTTACTAATGACACCTATATTTCTAGAGATAATAGAACAAATGTTGTTAACTTGAATTTTCCAAGAGAGAGTAGGATCAATATGTAATCCCAAAAATTTTACACAATCAGAATAGGGCAATTTTATGTTATCGATATATATATCAGGTAAATGGAACATGTTTTAGCGGAAAATAGCATGCAGGTTGTTTTCTTGATATTAAGGGATAATTTGTTTGCTTTAAACCATTCAGAAATTTTAAGTAATTCTTGGTTAACTAAATCAGCAAGTACATCAATGTTGTTATGACTAAGAAATAACTTACTGTCATCAGCAAACATAATGAAGGAAAATAGATCTGATGATTTGTTAAAATCATAAATAGAGAACAGTAAAGGTCCAAGTATTGATCCGTGAGGAACTCCATGGGATATTTGTTTAAGAGATAATGTAATTGATATGATGAGTAATTGATATACGCATGAGTAATTGATATACGCATGAAAACGCTCAGTCAATTGTAATACAGTACAACACCCATGCATGCGCTTCTTCGCAACGCCATAAATATAATACACACAGTTGAATTAAATTGCAGTTTAGAAAAATACTGTCAGTGTTACCTACTAATCCACTTGTTGCGGTTGTCAGTGACGCTATCCAGCCGATAATCCACATTTGGGAGGTCAGTTGGATTTGCAAAATCGGCAGCATTATCCCGAGACCTTTGGTAATGCCGGTCACCATGAGGTTTCTGGTCCAGAGCGCGAGGACCGCTACCCAGCCGGGCCTTCCGCCATCCGGCCCCTCCAGACTGTTGCTCACCACCCCGCTCATAGTCCAGGGACTATTTTGGTGAAGGAACAGTGTGCGCGGTGGTTGACTTTCTTGCTCAAAGGTTTTAGAAGGGGTACCGGGTGGGCATGGACATGATATATACCTAACACATCTCGCAGTTACGTGACACCGCCATCACGTGAATATTATGTATGGAAATAACTTATGAGTGAGATAGTCCTACATCTAAATTGCCATGGGATATTCAATAAGGTTGCAGACCAGTAAATAGGCCCCAAATTGCCTACGCCGGCCAGATCACGATTTGCATGCCCTCAAAATCTTCAGTATTTGAGAGCACTGTGGGCCATGAACTTGAGGGTTTGTTAAAAATATGGGTGGAAGTCGTGCACAGGACTGGGAGCTTGCAGTTGTGTGTAATTTGGATAAATTGGGACCCTAAAAGCGCTCTATTTTGCATTGGAGTGTAGCCATCGTTTTTCAAAATGGCGATGGGCTTCAGGACTATTTTTTAGGGGTGATCATCTTTGGATGGAAATTTCTCCTAAAAGTCATCAGTTGACCCCCCAAAAATTGAAAAGAAAATGAAAAATGATGAAATAAGCTTTAATTTGATGTGTGTCTTGAACACCTTGGAGAGTTGTAGGTATGTTTCCCAAATTTCCGAAGTGGGAGCATTATCATTGGGGTCTATGGAAGTTCATTTACTGGTCTGCTACCCTAAGATTAATCAGGAATAGTTAGAATCTTTTGGCCTGGGAACCAGACTACGAAAAATGTTGATTATATTTTCCCCCGTGATGTTGATGCATGTAGGTCTACATCGAGCTAATTAACATTAATAAACGAATAGATAATTAGTATGATTTAAAGGCTGTGAAGGTGACAGATGGCTAGGCGTCTGGATGCAGATGTTTCCCTCGTAATTGTGGATCTTTGTTTGAATGAATTTTGTGCATACTGGATTTAAAAAAACCAGTGCCCCATTTTGGGGCGATGGCTTCGGAGAGAGTGAGGGCCCCGTCTCCGCCCCCCCCCAAAGAAATCCCTCGAGTTCGAGTCCGAAAGGGAGGCTTTTTAAAAGGTTACGAAAATTAAGAGAAATTGAAGATCAAGATGCCTCAAAGTTTTATACGCGACCGATAGGCATTCGGGCTATTTCGCAAACATGTATTATCTTCAAATCAGCAACGGCTTGTTTCATACACTTTTTTTCAAAACAAATACAGGCAAGAGTACGGAAACACTCAACATCCTAGTAATCTATCGATGATGATCTACCACTGGGATATATATACGAATGAGTTGTTATGGGCATGGTGTATTTTCATATATGGCAGACAAACGTCGCCTGCACCGTAGTGCAAACTTGCGATGCGCTTGGCAGCAATAGGATCTTCTAGACGAAATTATATAGGGCCTTATGCTAAGGCCAGATTAAAAATACAATACATTCAATGATGAGGATGAGATTGCAAGTGATGATAATGCATTCCAGTCCTTGAAGGTTGGAGGGGGACAATATTTCCTAAGAAGGCTTAGGATTAATCACGACTTTTGACGATATTGTTTTCGGTGTATTCGTTCAAGTGCAATTCTTGTGTGTTGGTCCCATGCTGCAGTGTCGCACCCAAGGGGGGGGGGGGGTCGGGGGGCTTGAGCCCCCCCCCCCAAAAAAAAGGTTGTAAATTTTTAATTTTTTTTCGATTTGTATTTTTTTCCTTTTAGTCCCACTATTCAACTTAGTCCCCAGTGCTTACTTTATTTCCAGCCTCGTTTCCAATAGTGGGCCCTGGATAGGAAACTTTCTTCCTGTATCCTGATTCAATACCGCAATTTGCTAGTAATGGATTTTTACCGTGTAGTTGGTGTTGTTATTTCCAACGTGCATTACGTGTTTTCACGATCATTGTAATTAAAACATCCATGCCTTCTCAAAAATACTCCTTTCCTTTCCAGTTTGCTTTTATTAATCTGAAATGTAATACTGCAAATTGGCGGGCCAGATCGTAACATTTTAACTTTAAAACAAAATTGTGTTTTCATGACTTACGGCGCGACGAATTGATGTTGTTTTAACCCCCGAAACCGCATACAAAAACAAACGCTAATGTAACGCACGTGTAGGCGCCAGACTATTCCTCATTTGCATACGTGTTCAAAAATCTTGCACATGCAAATGATCCAATACCAGGGTGAGAGAGCAGGTAGTGGTGGGCACGTACTGCTCAACACCCTGGGGGCGAGATTGCCCACGATTGGACCTTGGTGATAATGTGACCTATTTTCGAGTAGTATAATAGGGGTGTAAGTGGCGCCACCAACGTCAAAATAGTCCGCCCCCAAAACAAAACCCCAATTTTTTTTCTGCGGCCAAAAATTGTGGGCACAATTTTTTGACAAAAATTTAACTTCTAAAAATTTTGAACAAAAAATGTGAGCCCCCCCCCCCAAGCCATATATCCTGGGTGCGCCACTGCCATTCTGCATTATCATAATCGGATGAATGTTGTTCACACGAGGTATGGCAAGATTGCCACACCCATAGAAATCGCAACAACACCAGACACAAACCAAAAGGCATAAAGCCAGAAAAAGGCATAAAGCCAGGAAAAGGCATAAAGCCAGGATTGCGTGCAACTAATCTTTAATTGATCAAAACACACTTGTTCAATGTACATTATGTCCTTATGCTTCTGTTTCAACTCCGATCGACTCACAGTCAATTATGAAACCCTCCAATGCAAGAAACTCTCCGAGGTTCTACCGTTGAGAATATCTTAGCATCAGCAAAGGCACCAGTGGTACAGCCTGCACGCTGCCTATCAGTAGAAAGGCTGCTGTGTAACTTCCGGTCAAGTCGTAAACCAAACCTTAAAACAGACTAGAAGGTAAAATTGAAATCGGGAAGTTTCGTAGAATGGTTTGACATTGTTGATCTTTTATGCTATTGCATGGTGTGATGCACATTGCCAGTGATGCCACACAAGTAACACCATGAATTAAAGTACTTCCTAATAATTATTACTTGTATGTTGAAACTACATACTAGACTACTCCATGCAGTGAAGAAAGTGGCGTAAGGAAACGACACTCATTTATTAGGCTTATACGTACCAGGCAGAAATCCCAAAGCGACTAATAATAGCGTCACCTTTAGCCCGATCCAGCCAAAAGCACCCGCCAATAGCTCGACACCAAGAACCTGCTTGACGAGAACATCCGTCTGGCAGGACAAGACCCCGTCACTGAACAAAATCAGCACCGCTGACGTCATCATTGCCCAATAAGAAGTCAGCAAAGAGGAGGCAAGGTACGAGACGGAACTCATAACGAGGCAAACGGCAACCAGAGTCCACGAGGACATCACTCCGCGGTCGGTGATCAGTCCCTGACTGATTGTACCAAACAGGTTCGCAATGCCCGCGATGGTCACGAAAGACCCCGCCTCCTCCAAAGTGAACCCGTTGGACTGCGCCTGGGACACGAAATACACAATCCACATGAGGTACGCGTAGGTCGTGCAGCAAGATATGACGGCCACCAACCAGTAGCGCGAATTGAGAAGTAGTCCCACCTCGAAGTTCTTAGAGACGAACTTCCACAGCGAACCACAGTGAGAACGGAGAGTGCTCTCATGTGCTGATGACGAATTAGTGTGTTCGGTCTGGGGGAGCGTTTGGTATGCGTTTGACTGATCGAGCTCAGGCTGCATCGTTGCTACCATAACGGCGCCACTCGCAACAGAATGCATGGTGATGGCTCCCACTAGTAACATGGTTCCTCTCCAGCCGTAGGTGTCTAAGAAAAGCTGGACCAGGGGCGCGAAGACGATCAGTCCCACGGAGTAGCCGGTCCGTGCAATGCCACTTGCTGTGGCGTAGTTCTTGGTAAAACAGCGTCCGACAGCCTCCTTTGCAACGACATTAGATATGCCTTTGGCAGTACCTTCAAAGATATAATATAAAAAGTATACATCAAAGTCAAGTTTTGGCAATGTGTATAGTTTTCCTCATCTGTTGTAAAGACATGGGTCCCCTACTTGATCTACGTTAATTGCCAAAAACTAGAAACTAATATCACACATACACAAATGTCTCATTGTAACCCTGATATATGTACATCAGTATACATAGGTTTTCCTGCACATTTTGAAACTTAATTCATTCCAATTCATAAACGGTTAACTTCAATTTCGTCTCCAGAAGACTGGAACGCGTTTGTCGTTGGTCATTCCAATTGATCAATTTCAACATTTGTCCATTTGATGTCGTCAAATTTCAATGAAATTCGTCTCACCTGATGACCATGTACATAATGTAAGGATTGAATTCGTCTTTGTTCAATCGATTTCAAGAAATGTTCGATCAAATTCATCAGACAATGCGCACGCTGGTATACCATACACAGACGTATTTGGCATGGTGTATTGCAAGACAATAAATTGTAGGTTTAACAACCAATCCAAAGAACAAGAAGAAGAACTGAATGACTGTTTTCGAAGATGTGAAAATATGAATGCAGTTTGCTTTTCATAATAACTAATTATAGGCCTACTTATTTCTTGCGTGAAATGGAAAATATACGCAATTTCATTTGCCTGTGTATACCCTATTTCTTTCAGTTGTTGACGCATAAAATTGTCAACGAACTAAATAAATATTGAAAAAGATTACAATTTTGCATAGTAATTGTTACATGAAAAATGCTTATTTAAGGTTTAAAGACCAACGTTACACGGAGACTAACAGACACAAAAAAAGTAAATATGTAGAAATGAACAGATGAAAACGTAAAAATACGGAAGATGGCCTACAATTATGAGATGAATTTGAATGAAATTTATATAACATTGATTGCAAAATGACGGAATCGATTCATCTATCGCACGTTCAGCAATTGCAGACAACGAAATTGAATTGTCTTTCACGAAAAAAGTATGGCGAAAATGAGCGACCAAAGACGAAATTGAAAATGATGTAAGCAGGATCATGAATTTTCAAGACGAAATTGAGGTCATTACAGAACCGAGCCCAATCTAGCTAATGCATTTTGGTGGTAATTAGCGCCTCTGCGCTCTTATCTGAGATTAAGTAGGTATCCGTTACACTGGGTGGAGCCCAGGACTAACCGACATTATTGCCACTTCAGGAGTGGTTATTATTAGTTACGCAACACAATACGCCGCACACAGACCCTTTACACCCCCGTGGTCAGCATTATGCCCGTGTGAAGCAATTATTAAGATGTTCATCTAAACTTGAAGGTTCAACAGCATGCTAGCTCTGCGTTATATACTTCGTACACAACTGACGACTGGGATTTGATGTATCATTGTCACGTTAGGTATACAATTTCCTTAAAACAAATGGATACAACAAAATTTATAAGCAACATTAAAAAATAATGACACGAAAAGTTCATTTCAGCTGCTGTCGTAGATTCTCTTGTATTTCGCACTGAATCACACACTCAATGCATTTATTGACAACTTCCTATAATGTGATTTATTGAGGTACTGATATGCCAATGAACATTAAAAGTGTGAAATACAAATACTGTACAAAAATGAAAAAGCACGGTACACACATGGGTCTAGTATACCCAATCTAGGTAAAGCAAGCAATCAGTTCAGACCCCGCATGATTAAACTTGTGACAAACTTGCACTGCCGCTGGAACAAACTTTTGCCATGGGGTGCTGGAATAAAGGACGGATAAAATTAATGCGAAAGCGGAGCGCAAAGCCCTTACGTCGTGGCATAATTTGGAATATATATGCTCTGTCGTGCAATCTGGGGGCGATTCCTGTCAACTTTCATTTGACTTTGTTAGCAAAAGTTTTTTGAGATTATGAAGACAATTTATTCATTATTTTGTTTAGAATATACTGTTGCATTGTATCGTTATGCATGACATCGCATGTAAATATTATTGTTGCAAGGCTGCTTTCTTACATTTAGTAAATTCCTTCGTGTATGTTTTGTTTTATACGGCGTGGGGCCACAGGGCCAGGGGCTGCTTTAGTTCTATCTCACCAAACAATGTAGCTCTCGATGTATGCAGTGTTATTTGTTTGTTACAGAAAATGGCAAATATAAAAGACTAAAAGACCAAATGCATCTTTATGTTTATGCTCGGTAGATAGCAAGTTTGGGGCTAGGCAAGGATTTATCGGTCTACTGATATTTTATGAGGAAAAAGTTGCAGAGGATGATAAATAGCTTTTTTATGGCATGGATTTATCGGTCTACTGAGATTTTATGAGAAAAAAACTTGCAGAGGTAAAACATGAATAGCTTTTTTATTATAACGAAACTACACTGGAATTGTAGCATGACTATAGTTTCAATAAAAGCCCGTCCCACTCCTTTTAGGTTGGGGTTGTGTCACGGTGAACCTTGCTATTTGTTAATCTTGAGTACAAAATGCTAGCAACGTCAATGAAACTTTTAAATGAAAAGAAAAACCTTCAGGGGAAAGGTATGAACATTTGCCCCTATTAAAAGATCGAATGAAAAAAATCCTGGCAAGCATAAACAACTTTGCCACCATCGTCATGGCCGAGGTTATTGCTTCTGGGTCAAAGCTTCCATCATGGCGGAAATATCATAGACATGTCATATTTTTGGATACCTTGAGAAGAAATATCGATTCTGCACTGCCTGAAGATTTAGAAAATACCTCCTCTTAATATTTTACAGTGTTGTGCTAGACTTTCGAAGCGCCGCGCTTAGCCGCGGCAAAACTAGAAACGAACAAAACGAAGGAGATATTTGTAGAGCAAGCATAATGTATAGCGTAGCGGCGCAATTTCATCGTCGCGTAGAACACTGCTGGCTGGAACACATTTTTGCCTAGGAGAAGGGGGTGCTGAAGCATATTCCAGCACCCCAATCCAAAAAGTTGGGGGTGCTGCAGCATCCACAGCACCCCCATTCCCGGGGGCTTGAAACTTGACTGTTATTATTCAGAAACTTAGACCATCCTTCCAGAAGAAGCATTAGGCTATGCCCATACGGACGATTATGGAAAACAACATGGTCAGTAAAAACCATTGGCCAGAGTTTTTTTTTTTATGGAAGTCGGCCTAGTGGCCCAAGTGCCATTTCAGAAGCTGTCGTTTTTTTTTTGGCGAAGACTATTGTTTTGTACTGCGGAAAAGAAATTGTATGAATGTTCAATCAACCAACCAAGAGATAATGAACTGACTTGTATGGGTTGTAGTTTTTCGTTGACTGAATTGAGTGGCGATTACTTACAAAAATGAGTACAAAAATTGTTTTGAGTACACCTACTTCTGAATATTCAAAACACTCTGTAAAAAGGATGACATATCACCAAACTATTGGATATTTGTCCAGATTTTATTTGAACATAAACCCTGTTAAGTGTTGCATATTTCCAGAGTGATTCAGGCATCGGATTTCCGTTGAAAAGTAAATTAGAGCTTACTTTGATCATAGCTCAATGCTTTGATTCACCTTCCCACTATAAGGGGAGAAATTCTGTTGACAATTTAAAGCTTATTTTAATCGGCGCTCTTCATAAGGGGCGGATTTAACATGTTGACAATTTAGAGCTTAATTACTTTGATTCGCCCTCTCAACAAAGGGACGGATTTCAAATTAACGTTGAGAGCTGACTTTGATTCGCCCCCTCAATATTAGGGTCGATTTCTGTTGGCAATTTAGAGCACTCTTTGATTCACCCTCTCAATAATAAGGTGCGGATTTCTGTGGACAACTTAGAGGTTAAATTCACCGTCCCAGATAAGGTGGCGGATTTCTGATGACAATTAAACTTAGGAGTAATTACTTTGATTCGCCCTCCAAAAATTAGGGGGCGGATTTTTAAAGTTAGGGGGCCTATATTGATTCGCACTACCAATAAGGGTGCACATTTCTGTTGACAATATAAAGCTCATTTTGACACCCCCCCCCCAAATTTAAAAGTTAAACATATTCAGAAACAAAGTCTTTTACAGACCCATCTTAAAAACAAGAAAAAAAGATTTTATAAATCGTATTGTTTGCCTAACCAGGGTTGTAAATAAAGACATTGTATACTACAGTTGTTGGCAGTTGTTGGAAAAAGTGTTCTGAGTCAATTTCTTTGTTGTTCCAAACAGTCAGAATACACAATAAATTGTCTTTTTGTGTGTGTGATGAAACAGGTTTTAGGGTCATTGCGTTAAAATGTTGATATTCTCTGAACGGATTGAGCAAATTCAGTATTTTTTCATCTAACAATAGCTTATGAAATTGGCTTTCCAGTCATTATTATTTTGGTACTACATACTGTTTTAAATATGAAATTTATTTTTTGGGGTTTGCCTCCACTTTCTTTTTTACTCACCCATTAATAGCATTTCGTTGGCCAGTTAAAGTGTTCAGACGAGCACGCGTAAAGGAATCCCAAGGTTCATATAATTTCACGTCAAAGTCGTCTCGATCTTGATTATATTTTCCTAACCAATGCCAACCATGATCGCTATCCTTGCTCCAAGCATCCAAGAATGCTCCAAGTAAAATTGTTCAGCCACCTGTGGATTAGTAGGTAACACCGACAGTATTTTTCTAAACTGCAATTTAATTCAACTGTGTGTATTATATTTATGGCGTTGCGAAGGAGCGCATGCATGGCTGTTGTACTGTATTAAAATTGACTGAGCGTTTTCATGCGTATATCAATTACTCATCTGCATGACTGTAAGCCACTATTTAAATGTAATAATTGTTGGTTGTAATGCAACCCAGACTACATGTGACTATGATACTTTAAAAACATAATTATGATTTTAATTTTCTCCATGCATCGGTTTCAAATGGGTCCCTTCAGCAATACCATTTTCATTCTATTTCACAGTCGTCATTTTAAATTAAATACACATAAATTTTGAAATTGTGTGAACTGATATACGTGCGGAGAGTAAACTGCACGATCATTATTATTTTTTCGGTGGTCTGGTCACAACATATTTTACTATTATGATAAGTTGATTATATTACTCTTAATTTACTACAGACATCATCATTGTGCCCAAAACGCAATATAGCCTAACAGAATGTTCACTGTATGGTATCCTACTTAATTGTTATCCTACTTAATTGTTATCCAACTTCATTCGCATCTAGAAACAAGGATGTTCCATCCTTTGATCAACTCAAAATCAAATATTTTACGTCTCCACAGCTCCTTTCGGAGGATTAGTGAGCAGGCGCTTTGGGGCTGGTTACGTCATGATGACGTGTGGCGCGATGATGAGTGCAGCGGCCATTGCCGGATCGTTCGTCGAGAACTCTCTGCAACTGGCGTTGTTGTACACGTTACTGGCAGGTTGTATTCAAAAACATTGAAAAACAATGATTTCAACTTCATTGAATTTCCACATGAAATGTATCGGTTTTCCCAATTAATTTAACACTCGTAGCAAACAGATTCTATCCCAGAGATACTCCAGCTTCTTTCCAGTCATCAATGAGCTTATCAATCTAATCAGTTAATTAAAATGTTAAATAATATTTCCATCGAATTTGTTTAAAGGGAATATACATCATTTGCTTTTACTGTTATTTTTCAGAAATGGATGGAATTAAGGGGTTGCAAATATATAGCAAATATAGTTACTTTTTTGAGGTTTTGGGTTCGAAAATGCTATAAAAACCAAGAAAAACAATCATTTTCCTGTAGTCTGGTTCCCTGACTCCATATAAGAAGAAACAGAGCAGTTTACATATATTGGGTAATTGTAAGGTCAGGGAACAAGTCTAGCTGGCTCGTACCCGTTCATAGGTTTGTAATCGATTGCAAACAAGTGCGATGGTCAATTGGGGCCAGTATTTGAAAAAAAACCCAGTTTTTTCCAACGCTGATCGGCCGATCAGCGTTGGAAATTGATATAAAAATACCACTTTTCTTGAAAATGAAAGTATACCAGGTGCCATGATTTTACAGGATGCTTTACACTGTCATTCACTATTAGTCCAGCAAGGTATTTCAAAATGATTTGGTAGTTTTATTTTTTGATGTTTGCAAATGCTGTATTTTCCCTTCAATATAGGTTTTCACGGCTAATTTCCTAAAATGTTCAATCACTTCTAATAATCGGTCAATCATTTTCGTCTGAAATTGAGACTCGCTCTGAACACGCGTTTAATTTTCGTTTTTCGTCTTGAAAATTCATGATCCTGCATACCCCATTTTCAATTTCGTCTTTGGTCGCTCATTTTTGCCATACTTTTTCGTGAAAGACAATTAAATTTCGTCGTCTGCAATTGCTGAACGTGCGATAGATGAATCGGTTCTGTCATTTTGCAATCAATGTTATATAAATTTCATTCAAACTCACCTCATAATTGTAGGCCATCTTCCATATTTTTTACGTTTTCATCTGTTCATTTCTACATATTTACTTTATTTTTGTGTCTGTTTAGTCTCCTTGTGTAACGTAGGTCTTTAAACCTTCAATAAGCATTTGTCATGTAACAATTATTATGCAAAATTATAATCTTTTTCAATATTTATTTAGTTCTTTGACAATTTTAAGCGTCAACAACTGAAAGAAATAGGGTATACACAGTCAAATAAAATTGCGTATTTACCATTTTATGCAAGAAATAAGTAGGCCTGTAATTATTTATTATGAAAAGCAAACTGCATTCATATTTTCACATCTTTGAAAACAGTCATTCAGTTCTTCTTCTTGTTCTTTGGATTGGTTGTTAAACCTACAATTTATTGTCTTGCAATACACCATGCCAAATACGTCTGTGTATGGTATACCAGCGTGCGCATTGTCTGATGAATTTGATCGAACAGTTCTTGAAATCGATTGAACAAAGACGAATTCTATCCTTACATTATGTGCATGGTCATCAGGTGAGACGAATTCCATTGAAATTTGTCGACATCGAATGGATAAATGTTCAAATTGATCAATTGGAATGACCAACGACAAACGCGTTCCAGTCTTCTGGAGACGAAATTGAAGTTAACCGTTTATGAATTGGAATGAATTAAGTTTCAACATGTGCAGGAAAACCTATGTATAAAGCAATGTATATATCGGGGTTACAATGAGACATTAATATATGTGAGATATTAGTTTCTAGTTTTTGGCAATGTAGATCAAATAGGGGACCCATGTCTACACAACAGATGATGAAAACTATACACATTGCCAAAATTTGTCTTTGATGTATACTGTTTATATTATATCTTTGAAGGTACTGCAACAGGTATATCAAGTGTCGTTGCAAAGGAGGCTGTCGGACGCTGTTTTACCAAGAACTACGCCACAGCCAATGGCATCGCACGGACCGGCTACTCCGTGGGACTGATCGTCTTCGCGCCCCTGGTCCAGCTTTTCTTAAACACCTACGGCTGGAGAGGAACCATGTTACTAGTGGGAGCCATCACCATGCATTTTGTTGCGAGTGGCGCCGTTATGGTAGCAACGAGGCAGCCTGAGCTGGATCAGTCAAACGCATACCAAACGCTCCCCCAGACCGAACGCACCAATTCGTCATCAGCACATGAGAGCACTCTCCGTTCTCACCGTAGTTCGTTGAGGAAGTTCGTCTCTAAGAACTTCGAGGCGGGACTACTTCTCAATGCGCGCTTCTGGTTGGTGGCCGTCATATCTTGCTGCACGATCTACGCGTACCTCATGTGGATTGTGTATTTCGTGTCCCAGGCGCAGTCCAACGGGTTCACTTTGGAGGAGGCGGGGTCTTTCGTGACCATCGCGGGCATTGCGAACCTGTTTGGTAAAATCAGTCAGGGACTGATCACCGACCGCGGAGTGATGTCCTCGTGGACTCTGGTTGCCGTTTGCATCGTTATGAGTTCCGTCTCGTACCTTGCCTCCTCTTTGCTGACTTCTTATTGGCCAATGATGACGTCAGCGGTGCTGATTTTGTTCAGTGACGGGGTCTTGTCCTGCCAGACGGATGTTCTCGTCAAGCAGGTTCTTGGTGTCGAGCTATTGGCGGGTGCTTTTGGCTGGATCGCGCTAAAGGTGACGTTATTATTAGTCGCTTTGGGATTTCTGCCTGGTACGTATAAGCCTTATAAATGAATGTCGTTTCCTTACGCCACTTTCTTCACTGCATGGAGTAGTCTAGTATGTAGTTTCAACATACAAGTAATAATTATTAGGAAGTACTTTAATTCATGGTGTTACTTGTGTGGCATCACTGGCAATGTGCATCACACCATGCAATAGCATAAAAGATCAACAATGTCAAACCATTCTACGAGACTTCGCGATTTCAATTTTACCTTATGTCTCTGTTTTAAGGTTTGGTTTACGACTTGACCGGAAGTTACACAGCAGCCTTTCTACTGATAGGCAGCGTGCAGGCTGTACCACTGGTGCCTTTGCTGATGCTAAGATATTCTCAACGGTAGAACCTCTGAGAGTTTTTTTTGCATTGGAGGGTTTCATAATTGACTGCGAGTCGATCGGAGTTGAAACAGAAGCATAAGGACATAATGTACATTGAACAAGTGTGTTTTGATCAATTAAAGATTAGTTGCACACAATCCTGGCTTTATGCCTTTTCCTGGCTTTATGCCTTTTGGTCTGTGTCTGGTGTTGTTGCGATTTCTATGGGTGTGGCAATCTTGCCATACCTCGTGTGAACAACATTCATCCGATTATGATAATGCAGCATGGCAGTGGCGCACCCAGGATATGGCTTTGTGGGGGGGGGGGGGGCTCACAATTTTTTTTTTTTACATTTTTTATAAGTAAAATTTTTGTCAAAAAATTCTGCCCACAATTTTTGGCCGCTGAAAAAAAATGGGGTTTTGTTTTGGGGGCGGACTATTTTGACGTTGGTGGCGCCACTTACATCCCTATTATACTACTCGAAAATAGGCCACATTATCACCAAGGTCCAATCGTGGGCAACCTCGTCCCCAGGGTGTCGAGCAGTACGCGCCCACCACTACCTGCTCTCTCACCCTGGTATTGGATCATTTGCATGTGCAAGATTTTTGAACACGTATGCAAATGAGGAATAGTCTGGCGCCTACTTGGGGGCGGGGGACGGGGCCCTCACTCTTTCCGAAGCCATCGCCCCAAAATGGGACACTGTTTTTTTGAAAATCCTGTATGCACAAAATTCATTCAAACGAAGATCCACAATTACGAGGGAAACATCTGCAGCCAGACGCCTAGCCAGCTGTCACCTTCACAGCCTTTAAATCATACTAATTATCTATTTGGTTATTAGTTTTAATTAGCTCGATGTAGACATACATGCATCAACATCACGGGGGAAAACATAACTAGAGGTTCGCGTTTGTTGTTACAAACGCAGAGTGGTCGGGTAGACAACTATTTTATGAAACAATGTCCAGTTAACGGGAACATGTAATAGGATTTATATGACTTAAATACATTTAAAACAGCTTTCTTGCCATGTAACTATGAAGTTTCCACCTCCTTTGTAGCAGTAAAAGAGAGAAATTTCAACATTTTAAATTTTCAAAGTTTTATGCTAATGACAGTTTCCATATTCATGAGTCAAAGCGTGATGTCATTCAAGGCAGAACCGTAGTGTCTCCATAGCTTTGTGTATACAAATATATATCAAAGTTTTCTTAATTTTCTTGGAGTAAATTCCACTTTTTATTGTTTATCATGTAAAACAGCTTATTTGGACAATCGAAGTGGCAAATATTTCTTCAAAAAATTTTTGTGTGCGTAATTTTGAAGGACTAATTTTTGTACTGTTCATAAGGCCAAAAAAAAAAATTCTCCGGTTTCTGGTATGCGCGCGCGTCGCTGTAGCCATGCGCGTCGGCAAAATGAAAAAGTTTTTTTTTCAATACAAGATGATGTTTCAAAACCGCCAAACTCACTGGTTTGACTGGAATTCTGCTGCTGCACAATCTTAACGTGTTTTTAGATGGGGTTATGATCGAGAATAAGATTTATGTGGCCTCTCTGGACTCCCATATATTTGCACAAAGTTTAGTCGGGCACCATTTGCAGTCATCAGCCGACATTTGAAACCAAGAAAAAAAAAAAAAAACAGGTAAAAAAAAAAAAAAAAGCCGCGTCGCCGCACCACTTTTGGGGCAAGCTCCATACCAGAAACCGGAGACTTTTTTGTGTGGCCTAACGCACCTTTGGCAAGGAGTACCTTGTGTGACAAAAGCAAAATAGCGCCCTCTTATATATTGATAAAAGGATTTACTAATAATTTAAAAACTACCACTTTCTTGTCACTTCCAATGAAAACAAGCATTAAGATCTTGTGTGTAGTGTTGCAACACATAGTAATGTGCATGAAAACAAGATGAGCTAAATTTCCACTGCATGTTTCCTTTAAGTTATGAATATTTTTATGTAAGAATACCTGCTCTCTCACCCTGGTATTGGATCATTTGCATGTGCAAGATTTTTGAACACGTATGCAAATGAATGCAAATGAGGAATAGTCTGGCGCCTACACGTGCGTTACATTAGCGTTTGTTTTTGTATGCGGTGTCTGGGGTTTAAAACAACATCAATTCGTCGCACCGTAAGTCATGAAAACACATTTTTCTTTTAAAGTTAAAATGTTACCATCTGGCCTGTCAATTTGCAGTATTACATTTCAGGTTAATAAAAGCAAACTTGAAAGGAAAGGAGTATTTTTGATAAGGCGTGGATGTCTTAATAACAATGGTCGTGAAAATACGTAATGCACATTGGAAATAACAACACCAACTTCACGGTAAAAATCCATTACTAGCAAATTGCGGTATCGAATCAGGATACAGGGAGAAGGTTTCCTATCCAGGGCTTACTATTGGAAACGAGGTTGGAAATAAAGTAAGCGCTGGGGACGAGGTTGAATAGTGGGACTAAAAAAAAAATAATACAAATAGAAAAAAATTAAAAATTGACAACTTTTTTTGGGGGGGGGGCTCATCCCCCCGAACCCCCCCCCCGCCCCTTGGGTGCGACACTCCAACCTTCAAGGACTCCCCCTCCAACCTTCAAGGACTGGAATGCATTATCATCACTTGCAATCTCATCCTCATCATTGAATGTATTGTATTGTTAATCTGGCCTTAGCAAGTACAGTACTAACTTAAACAGTAGGCCCTATATAATTTCGTCCAGAAGATCCTATTGCTGCCAAGCGCATCGCACGTTTGCGCGACGGTGCAGGCGACGCCTTTGTCTGCCGATGCAACCATATATGAAAACACACCATGCCCATCACAAATCATTCATCTATATATCCCGGTGGTAGATCATCATCGATAGATTACTAGAATGTTGAGTGTTTCCGTAAGTTTGCCTGTATTTGTTTTGAAAAAAGTGATAAATTATCACGGTAACGCGGTATCGAGGAATGGATTTTCTTTGAATTCCGGATTTCTGCGATAAATTATCACGGTAACGCGGTATCGCGGAAGGCAATTCAAGCTTCCGTACTCTGGCTCTTACAGTGAGAGTTGTTTGTGTGTGCATCCGGCCGTGACGTGACTCCGGCACGTTTTTGACCAGAGGTTTCCAAGATATTTCAATGTAATTCGACAATAGGTGGTTAGTATTTCCTGATATTCGCTATTGAGGCTGCATGTATTGATACACATGTCACTGAATAGGCCTGCAACTAGCGCTCAGTAGGCCTAGGCCTAGCCCCATAAATGTGGCCAATTTACTGGACTACCTCCGTAAACATAGGCCACAATTCCACATGTACAAAAACGTGTCAAACTTTGTCAAATTTTGATTTTCACATTTAGGCTTAGTTTGTACCTTTTTTGCTTTACAAGCATACGCACCCTCTTTATAGGCTAATCAGAAAGTGCTGCCTTTTTCAGATGTCTATTTTTTGTGAAATTTCCAGATTCATTTGCACACGTTTGCGTATCAAAATTTCAACATGAAATTTCACAAAAATTGGACAAAAAAAAACATTGCACTCGTTTTCGTCCCAGAGTATTTGATTTCGTCTCGTCTGCGTCAAACCTTGTAATTCAGAAATCAAATTAGGCTAATTGATTTACATGAGACGAATTCGATTGAATGGTAAATGACTAAATTGGTTATTATTATTTGCTAATTCGTTCGCACGAATTGCTAATTCGTTCGCACGAATTGCTAACTCGTTTGCACGAATTGCTAATTCGTTTGCACGAATTGCTAATTCGTTTGCACGAATTGCTAATTCGTTTGCACGAATTGCTAATTCGTTCCCACGAATTACCAACTCGTTCCCACGAATTACTATGCGTTTCCGGATCCACGAGTCAGCAATTCGTTCCCACGAATTGAAAATCGTGGGAACAAGATAGCAACTCGTGCGAACGATTTAGCAATTCATGCGAACGAATTAGCAATTCGTGGGAACGAATTAGTAATTCGTGCGAACGAAATAGTAATTCGTGGGAACGAGTTAGCAACTCGTGGGAACGAATTTGCAAATTACAAAAAACATTTCCACCCTGTCCCTTTCCGGGCTTCGTACGATCATTATTATTTCATCGGTGAATCAATATTCTTTTATAATGTTGCTGAATCAATAGAGTTTGGTCACAACTTAATTTAATATGATGACAATTTGATTATAGCACTTTCCAATGTACTACAGACTTTATTAGTGTGCCCAAAACGTACATAGCCAAACAGAATTTTCACTGTGTCCTATACCTGTTTGTTTGTTTGTTTGTTTTTGTTTTTTTGCCTCTCGATGTTTTGTTGATGATGTTCCATCCTTTGATCAACTCTCAAAATATTTTCCTCTCCACTGCTCCTTTCGCAGGACCTTCAGTAGTCCCCTGATAATTTAACTGACCAATGGCATTCAGAAATAAAATAAGGGTGTGACGCACTTTTCCTTATATTTATATTATGTACAATTTATTTATATTTCAACGTTTCAACGCAAAGGTTTGGTCTCTTCTTCAAAATCCCCAAAATAATTATCGACAATTTATACAATCATTAATACTCGATGCGTCCGTCCCGGTGTATCTTGATCTTGGGATCTTGGGGTATGATCAGTAGCGCCTGTGATGGTCCGTAACTTGTCCGCCGCTGCGGTCCGGCCCTGTCGCTTCTGGTCCTCTGGTCAAAGGTTGCACTATTCTCAACCCCCAAAAGCTCTGAAATTACAATCCAAATTATACTCCTACTAGGTGGATTCTAGCCAACAAATAGTTTACAATGATAACATTTCCCAATGTCTCAATAACCACAACTGTTATAAATCAGCACTAATCACATGAATATTGTCTTTGCAGATCCACACAATCTTTTTTCATCCGATAATTACATTTTCCTTTTAGTTTACTGATATGAACAACACAAATATTTGATTATTAAACCTCAGCAAAGTATTTCAAATTGTCCTTCTTTCTACATACAAATGTGCCAAATATCCATTTTAAGGTTTGTAAAATAAACAAATAATGCAATAAACTTCAGGAATGTGGGTGATTCCTAGCTTGTTCAAGGTTTCAGCGGCTTGGCTCTTACTAGCTCAAGCTTAAAATATACTAACGCCGTAGGCTGGCTGAGCCCTCTCCTTTGGCTTCTCCGTATCAAAATTTTCTCACAAATTATTTCTCAAAATCATCGAGGCTGGTCTCTGTCCTCTCCTCGGAATCTCATCTCCAAATCTGCCCCATTCCAAACTCGTTTTGCTTATAAACCCCTAGAAAAGCATTTCAGCAATGCTACATACTAAGGCCCAAGAATTCAATAATTTCATTCACTTGGCAAAATGAATATTCAACACTTAAATTTATGCAAAGTACCAATACACTAACCAATGGCAACTCTACTGGAGTTGACTGCCCCATTCTTTGATGGTTCAATAACTAATTCTAGAAATACATGTAGTTAGGTGTGACGGCCCCAAAGAAAATAAATTGGGTTTCTCTAAACCACTTCAGTTTAACCGAACTCAGAAATTGTAGGCCCCTAACAATAAATTAGTGTTTTGTCAGTTTAAAGAGTCATTTCGATTAAAAACCAAATATCACTTTGTGACAACTATCTTAAGACATTTATTGGGATAATTACGAAATTAAATGCAGCGGTCAACTCTGTCGAAGCACGGTATAGTGCGCCCTCATTTGACTTGGGGTCCATAAGGGGCGGGCTTAGCAAGTACTGGTGATTATTTTTCCCCCGTGGTGTTGATGCATGTAGGTCTACATCAAGCTAATTAAACTAGTAACCAAATAGATAATTAGTATGAAGGTAACAGCTGGCTAGGCGTCTGGCTGCAGATGTTTCCCTCGTAATTGTGGATCTTCGTTTGAATGAATTTTGTGCATACAGGATTTTCAAAAAAACAGTGCCCCATTTTGGGGCGATGGCTTCGGAAAGAGTGAGGGCCCCGTCTCCCCCCCCCCCCCCCCCAAGTAGGCGCCAGACTATTCCTCATTTGCATACGTGTTCAAAACTCTTGCACATGCAAATATTCAATACCAGGGTAATAGAGCAGGTAGTGGTGGGCGCGTACTGCTCGGCACCCTAGGACGAGGTTGCCAACGATTGGACCTTGGTGATAATGTGGCCTATTTTCGAGTAGTATAATAGGGGTGTAAGTGGCGCCACCAACGTTTAAATTTTTTGACAAAAATTTTACCTCTAAAAAATTTGAAAAAAAAATTGTGAGGCCCCCTTCCCCCCCCCCCCCCCCAAAGCCATATCCTGGGTGCGCCACTGCCATGCTGCATTATCATACTCGGATGAATGTTGTTCACACGAGGTATGGCAAGATTGCCACACCCATAGAAATCGCAACAACACCAGACACAGACCAAAAGGCATAAAGCCAGGAAAAGGCATAAAGCCAGGATTGCGTGCAACTAATCTATAATTGATCAAAACACACTTATACAATGTACATTATGTCCTTATGCTTCTATTTCAACTCCGATCGACTCAAAGTCAATTATGAAACCCTCCAATGCAAAAACTCTCCGAGGTTCTACCGTTGAGAATATCTTAGCATCAGCAAAGGCACCAGTGGTACAGCCTGCACGCTGCCTATCAGTAGAAAGGCTGCTGTGTAACTTCCGGTCAGGTCGTAAACCAAACCTTAAAACAGAGACAGAAGGTAAAATTGAAATCGCGAAGTCTCGAAGAATGGTTTGACATTGTTGATCTTTTATGCTATTGCATGGTGTGATGCACATTGCCAGTGATGCCACACAAGTAACGCCATGAATTAAAGAACTTCCTAATAATAATTACTTGTATATTGAAACTACATACTAGACTACTCCGTGTAGTGAAGAAAGTGGCGTATTAGGGGCCATTCAGAATTTTCAATGTTTTAAAATTTCGACTTTTTTCCAAATTAATTTGACCCACCCACCCACCCCTAATTTTGATTAATAAAAAACTGAGCATGTACATGCACTTGCATGTACATGTACTTGAACACCATGTACATGTGTGTCTAGTTTAGTGACGGCGTGAAGTTGTCGGTCTTCCTCTTTTGCACTGGTGACCTTCAGTTTTCTTGTTTTTTTTGGGGGGGGGGCGTTGGGGGCGAAAGTCACCCCCCCCCATAAAACCTTGTCGCCCCCCCCCCCAGTCGCGCCCCCCCCCCACTGAGATTTTGAGTTTCTAAAAAAATTATCATTGATCTATATGACGCCCCCCATGAAATGTTCCAGCCCCCCAGCTCCCCCCCCCCCCCCCCCCACTGAAAAATTCCTGGCTACGCCACTGGCCCCGGTTGACCATGCACACCATGGCTCAAACTATAGTGTGATCCGGTACACTCGCTGGCCCCGTCCAGCTGTTGCTTCCCCGTCACTGTAGCGGTCCGCTCCCGCTTCAGTCCGGCCGTCTCTGCGAAGCGATAGCTCGTACCGTGCCCACTCGGTTCAGCTAGAATCTTTGGCATACTTGGTTCCCCCAGTTAGTGTTGTGAGACTCCGACACCGGTGTTGAAACCAAGGAAAAGCCTGACGTTGGAGGAATCCCCACGAAGTTAAATAAACCAGTAAAGTCACTGTGTGAAAGCTCTGTTTCCCGCCAAATTCGTTATCATAGATAATAATGTTGATTCTAATATAAAGTTAATGAACTAATAAGGAATGCAACAATAATTTCAGGAATGAATTGCAGGGCAGCTCCGTCGCACAGCCTTTAACGTTTCACCACTTGAAACTTAGAACTGATAGACACATGGATTACAAGATAAGAGAAGTGTTCAATTGCCTCATTGATGTTCTCCGAAGTCACCGTGTTAAAATTAGAAAAAGTTTTAACTATGGAAGGTTGTGAATCTTTTCTTTCAAAAGTGAGGGAGGAATTATTGCAGTCATATTTATTTTATCGTCAATGTAAAATTGTGTCTTATTTCATTTTGTTCCCGGGTATTTTCTTGTTGTTTCTTTAGTGTGTGTATTTAATGTGAGTGTAGACCTATGTATGTCAACTAGGTTGTTTGTTTTTATGGTTTGCATTTTTCTCTCTGGGGAATGGGATTGCTTTTGTTTCTCGGTTTTGTTTTGTTTTGTTTGTAATAATCTTTTTAGCCCGTTTGTCATTCATTCCCGTTATTGAGTCTGGTTGTTTGTTTTGTTTGTTAGTTTGTTTGTTGGGTTGTAAGAGTATTTATTTATTAGTTCGTTTTTATATTTTTGTATCTGTCTGGCTTGTCCAATGTTTCACTCTATGATTTTTTTGCTGAGTCTTGTCTCATCTCCCCATCTTGTCTCGTCTCGTCATGTCTCGTCTCGTATGATTTGTACAATTTACTTTTCAATAGTACTTTAATTTTTATGAATGGAATTTTAAATCTGTTTTATTGGCAGGGGTTTGGATAAATGTCTGATGACAATTGTTTTTTTTTTACTTTTACATATCCGTGGCAGCCTGTCCAACTTTTAGCTTTTATTTTATATTTTAAGATTTAAAATAAAATAATTGAATCAAATAAATCAAATAAAGGTTCTTCAAGTCTTTATTACGCTGGAGATTTCCCGATCGCAGTACAGAGGCAGCCCGAATAGGCGCGACCTAATCCGGCCAAATTACGATTTGTATACTAGTTTATCTGTAATAATAAAGAATTTTGGCCCCTGCACTTGAGGGTCTGTATTTGTAGAAGTGAAGGGTCCATGTTCCTGAATTTGGATTTCTGAACAAAACATTTGAATGGAATCTATATTGATATGGAGTGGAAGGAATCTGTTTTTTTTTTCAAAATGGCGATGGGGTGATCATCGTTGGAGGGAAAAATCACCTAAAAGTCATAGGTCAACCCCCCCCCCTAAAAAAGATTTCCAAAAAGGTAAAGAGGATTAATTCAGCTTTCATTTGATGTATATTTTGATCACCTGTGAGGGTTCAGAGTATGTTCCCCGATTTGTTTAAATTGGGGTATTTATCTTTTGAAAATTGTCGGTTTGTGTATTATGAATATGATCAAGTGAAATTATTTATGGAGTATTTTGCCCATTTCCCTCAAAATTGCATATTGTAATATTGTACATTTTTATCAATTTGCTAGAATATGTGATACCTCACCAACAAGTATATTTTGACGAAATTCAATCGGAATATTTATCAATTTAAAAAAAAAATTAGTTGTTGTGTTACTTGGTGTCCCTGCCACTGTACGATGGTGTAGCCGTGCGTTATGCACGTGGATTGTTTACTTTCGTTTTGACGGGGACTTTACTGAAAAGAGTCTGGTGACTGTACATAGAAATTTCCTTGAATAAAAGTCGAATCGTTCATTCATGTGCACTTGTTATGCAAAGCAGGGGCAGTGGTTCAAGGATATCTATGTCGACTTGCAGAGAGTGTGCAGGAACGCGACTTGAATGCTTTTATGTGTTCACAATACAACGACGCTGTTTAGTTATTTCACTGTGTGACACAGTGAGAAATGTTGGAATCATAATGGCGTCAGCGATACTTGTTGGGGAGCTCTTGCGTACGACTTTCTGTACTTTGGTACTGTTGTTTCCAGGACAATTGTGTGTACGGTAACCCGACGTACCCAGATTTTTAAAGACGAAATTGCCGACCTCAAACTTGTTAGTGCCATATTTGGCAACTATATGTGCGTTATTAGTTAAATTAAACAAATGAACAGGTTAATTAAACATAGTACCATTGAAGGTACCTAAAAGTTAACATAACAGCATATATAAAAGACCGACAGACGAACATAAAATGTCTGGATAATTTTTTAGGGCGTTAGGCCGGCAAGTTAACACAAACTTGGTGTCAAATAGATCATGGGAGTTACTTTTCTTTGACTTTTCATACAACTTTACATAAACTTTAACTGTATGACCTGCAGTGGCGTAGCCACGGGGGGGGGGGGGGGCGTGGGGGGCGACAGCCCCCCCCCCCCAGTCGCCTCCCCCACTGAGATTTTGAGTTTCTAAAAAAATTATCATTGATCTACATGATGCCCCCCATACAATGTTCCAGCCCCCCCCCCCCCCCCCGCCCCCCCCCCCACTGAAAAATTCCTGGCTACGCCACTGATAGTACATACAGGGGACAAAGTTGGAAAAGAAACACGCATCGCAATATCGGAACGCTTGCGCGTAGTTCAGGCAAGTTAAAAGATCTATCTTCTTTTTTTTTTTTTTTATCTTTTTCCATGGAAATGAATTTCGATTTTCAATTATTTAGCTTGACCCACCCACCCACAATTTGGAAATTTTAAAACATTGAAAATTCTGAATGGCCCCTAAGGAAACGACACTCATTTATTAGGCTTATACGTACCAGGCAGAAATCCCAAAGCGACTAATAATAGCATCACCTTTAGCGCGATCCAGCCAAAAGCACCCGCCAATAGCTCGACACCAAGAACCTGCTTGATGAGAACATCCGTCTGGCAGGACAAGACCCCGTCACTGAACAAAATCAGCACCGCTGACGTCATCATTGGCCAATAAGAAGTCAGCAAAGAGGAGGCTAGGTACGAGACGGAACTCATAACGAGGCAAACGGCAACCAGAGTCCACGAGGACATCACTCCGCGGTCGGTGATCAGTCCCTGACTGATTTTACCAAACAGGTTCGCAATGCCCGCGATGGTCACGAAAGACCCCGCCTCCTCCAAAGTGAACCCGTTGGACTGCGCCTGGGACACGAAATACACAATCCACATGAGGTACGCGTAGATCGTGCAGCAAGATATGACGGCCACCAACCAGTAGCGCGCATTGAGAAGTAGTCCCACCTCGAAGTTCTTAAAGACAAACTTCCTCAGCGAACCACAGTGAGAACGAAGAGTGCTCTCGTGTGCTGATGACGAATTGGTGTGTTCGGTCTGGGGGAGCGTTTGGTATGCGTTTGACTGATCGAGCTCAGGCTGCCTCGTCGCTACCATAACGGCGCCACTCGCAACAGAATGCATGGTGATGGCTCCCACTAGTAACATGGTTCCTCTCCAGCCGTAGGTGTCTAAGAAAACCTGGACCAGGGGCGCGAAGACGATAAGTCCCACGGAGTAGCCGGTCCGTGCGATGCCATTGGCTGTGGCGTAGTTCTTGGTAAAACAGCGTCCGACAGCCTCCTTTGCAACGACATTAGATATACCTATGGCAGTACCTTCAAAGATATAATATAAAAAGTATACATCAAAGACAAGTTTTGGCAATGTGTATAGTTTTCCTCATCTGTTGTGAAGACATGGGTCCCCTATACGTGATCTACGTTAATTGCCAAAAAACTAGAAACTAATATCTCACATATACGAATGTCTCATTGTAACCCCGATATATGTACATTGCTTTATACATAGGTTTTCCTGCACATTTTGAAACTGAATTCATTCCAATTCATAAACGATTAACTTCAATTTCGTCTCCAAAAGACTGGAACGCGTTTGTCGTTGGTCATTCCAATTGATCAATTTCAACATTTGTCCATTCGATGTCAAATTTCAATGGAATTCGTCTCACCTGATGACTATGTACATAATGTAAGGATTGAATTCGTCTTTGTTCAATCGATTTCAAGAAATGTTCGATCAAATTCATCAGACAATACGCACGCTGGTATACCATACACAGACGTATTTGGCATGGTGTATTGCAAGACAATAAATTGTAGGTTTTAACAACCAATCCAAAGAACAAGAAGAGGAACTTGAATGACTGTTTTCGAAGATGTGAAAATATGAATGCAGTTTGCTTTTCATAATAACTAATTATAGGCCTACTTATTTCTTGCATGAAATGATATACGCAATTTTATTTGACAGTGTATACCCTATTTCTTTCAGTTGTTAACGCATAAAATTGTCAACGAACTAAATAAATATTCAGTTGAAAAAGATTATAATTTTGCATGAGAATTGTTACATGAAAAATGCTTATTTAAAGTTTAAAGACCTACGTTACACAAGGAGACTTACAGACACAAAAAAATAAAGTAAATATGTAGAAATGAACAGATGAAAACGTAAAGATACGGAAGATGGACTACAATTATGAGATGAATTTGAATAAAATTGATATAACATTGATTGCAAAATGACGGAATCGATTCATCTATCGCACGTTCAGCAATTGCAGACGACGAAATTGAATTGTCTTTCACGAAAAAGTAAGGCGAAAATGAGCGACCAAAGACGAAATTGAAAATGGGGTATGCAGGATCATGAATTTTCAAGACAAAATACGAAAATTAAACGCGTGTTCAGAGCGATTCTCAATTTCAGACGAAAATGATTGACCGATTTTCAGAAGTGATTGAACATTTTAGGAAATTGGCCGGGAAAACCTATGTTAAACAAATTCGATGGAAATATTATTTAACATTTTAATTAACATTAGATTTATAAGCTCAATGATGACTGGAAAGAAGCTGGAGTATCTCTGCGATAAAATCTGTTTGCTACGAGTGTTAAATTAATCGGGAAAACCGATACATTTCATGTGGAAATTCAATGAAGTTGAAATCGTTGTTTTTCAATGTTTTTGTATACAACCTGCCAGTAACGTGTACAGCAACGCCAGTTGCAGAGAGTTCTCGACGAACGATCCGGCAATGGCCGCTGCACTCATCATCACGCCACACGTCATCATGACGTAACCAGCCCCAAAGCGCCTGCTCACTAATCCTCCGAAAGGAGCTGTGGAGACGTAAAATATTTGATTTTGAGTTGATCAAAGGATGGAACATCCTTGTTTCTAGATGCGAATGAAGTTGGATAACAATTAAGTAAGATAACAATGAAGTAGGATACCATACAGTGAAAATTCTGTTCGGCTATATTGCGTTTTGGGCACAATGATGATGTCTGTAGTAAATTAAGAGTAATATAATCAACTTGTCATCATAGTAAATTATGTTGTGACCAGACCACCGAAGAAATAATAATGATCGTGCAGTTTACTTTCCGCACGTATATCAGTTCACACAATTTCAACATTTATGTGTATTTAATTTTCAAATAATGACTGTGAAATAGAATGAAAATAGTATTGCTGAAGGGACCCATTTGAAAACGATGCATGGAGAAAATTAAAATCATAATTATATTTTGAAAGTATCATATTCACATGTAGTCTGGGTTGCATTACAACCAACAATTATTACATTTAAATAGTGGCTTACAGTCATGCAGATGAGTAATTGATTTACGCATGAAAACGCTCAGTCAATTTTAATACAGTACAACACCCATGCATGCGCTTCTTCGCAACGCCATAAATATAATACACACAGTTGAATTAAATTGCAGTTTAGAAAAATACTGTTAGTGTTACCTACGAATCCACTTGTTGCGGTTGTCAGTGACGCTATCCAGCCGATAATCCACATTTGGGAGGTCAGTTGGATTTGCAAAATCGGCAGCATTATCCCGAGACCTTTTGTAATGCCGATCTCCATGAGGTTTTTGGTCCAGAACGCGAGGACCGCGACCCAGCCGGGCCTTCCACCGTCCGGCCCCTCCAGACTGTTGCTCACCGCCCCGCTCATAGTCCGGGGACTATTTTGGTGAAGGAACAGTTGTGCGCGGTGGTTGACTTTCTTGCTCAAAGGTTTTAGAAGGGGTACCGGGTGGGCATGGACATGATATATACATAACGCATCTCGCAGTTACGTGACACCGCCATCACGTGAATATTATGGAAATAACTTATGAGTGAGATAGTCCTACATCTAAATTGCCATGGGAGATTCAATAAGCGACATGTACGTGTACACCGTATGCAGCTTCAATAAAAAACGAACGCCAGAAAATGCAAACAACCCATTGTCAAATTTCATTGAAGTAATTTGATCCTTGAAACCTTTGCTCTTAAACGTGCCTGTCAAGGCCGGTTGCACACGCACACTGAGCTAGAATAAGTGGCACGTACGTACATTCACACACGTTAGATCTTGGATAATACATAGTCGGTTTTCAAAAACACATTGTTGTTCTAAAAATATATGTCTGAGCCTTTTTTTACTCTAATTCTGCTTCGTACCAAGACAGCCTTTGCTGCTTGGCCAGTGGCGTAACTACTCCCCCCCCCCCCCCCGCGGAAGTCCGTGCCCCCGAGTTCCCCGGGGCCCCGAACCCCAAGCCGTAATTTTTTTTGGCCCACTTTTTTGGGGGACCAATTATTCCCCCCCCCCCGAAAAAAAAAATCGGTTCTGGATCCGCCCTTGATATACATGCAGGTAGGCCTTTATCATGTCAGACAAAAAACGAAGACGGCAAGCCGCAGTTCATTTACTTTCAGTGCCCCCTTGAAAAAAATGTGTGCACCCCCAGGTGCCCCCCAGATGTTTTACCCCAGTTACGCCCCTGACGTTGGCACTCAAAACATCTGCAAACAACCAACATTTCAGCACGGATGTGCGAGTGTCCTTTACACGAACTTTCAGGGTGATCGTAAGGTAATGGCAAAAAAAAACATACCCTGAAAAAAATCTGCTAGATTTAACAAAAATCTGCTAAATCACCTATTATTACCACACGAAATACATTATAAATATTCATACTCAAATGCAAATGTTATAAGGGAGCGTCTCATAAGTCGGGAACGTTCGCGGTCCAATGGAACGTTCCGTAGGAACGCCAGGCGTTCCAACGGGAACGTGCCGTGTTCCCGATGGAACGCGGGTGCGTTCCGCGGCTTGAAGGGAACGCACCGAGCTGCGGTCCAGCTAGAACGGGGAGGGAACACCGTGTTCCCGGCGGAACGCTGCACGGATGGGTATTCGCGCTCGGGTATACGTGAGTACGTCCGTGCAGCAGGACCTGGAGTCAGAGTTTAGTTTCAAACGTGGAATTTGTCTGACAAAAAGCACATCGTCAATAGTAAGCTCTGCTTTTATCTTTTTCTATTTTTATTTCGTAAAAGTATCGCATAGTACCATGACAAAACATACAGGCCCTCTTGTTCATTTTATCAGCGGGGCTGTTTTCGAGAAGAAGGCTATATTGTTTGGAAATGATTTGTTTGTAATTCCAAATCCTTCACTCTTTCTACGCTGTTTTGTCGGGTGATTTTAGTAAACCTATTACGTACTAGTGTCAAAGACACTTTTTGTTCTTGCATGCATACTACAAACATGCGCCCTGTATCAATTATAAACGTGAATACACAATCACCGTAGCGATGTAAAAGTTCAGGGTGAAATTTCACCAGAGAACTTCACATCTTCCGTACCAACAGCCACTGTGTTTCGTAATCGATTATATTTAACAGAAATTCACTTAACATATTTCGAAATCCCCATACCCCTTCTCTATCTTCGATATTTGGGGGGAGATTTCCCTTAATCTAGTACGCATTATCAAAGTATTATTAAACAAAATATTGTTCTTTCACAAGTATACTTTGACGTGAATACACACATTCACCACAGCGTAGCGATTGCAAGTGATGTGAGGTTCGGGGCTACCGACGTTTCGCCACAGAAACGATATTTACATCATCAGATTTACCAAGATTCCATCCGCATTAACAATCACTCGTACCTTGTGGTGAACAATTTACCCAAACCATCACAGAAATTTCATAATCACGTCCAAATATTATATATAAATCCTCAAAAACAGGCTAAACCTACCGTTCAGTGACGCACGGTTTTCCGGAGATCGCGACGCCATTTTTCCGGACGCAATATGGGCAAATATTCGAAACTGGGCCATCGTATACGCGCTATGCTAGGAACGCTCTGCTGGAACGCGCAATAGAACGCGTGTTCCCGACCGTTCCGCTGGACCGTTCTCGCAAAGGGATTTTGCCGTTCCAACGGAACGGTCCCGTGTTCCCAATGGAACGCCGGAGCGTTCTAGTTCGGGAACACGCCGTTCCAATGAGAACGTTCCGAGCGTTCCAACTTATGAGACGCTCCTTACAATTTCCTTAACCAAAACAAGAATCATAAAATTTCCTTCAAAAAAAATTAAATTTGATTTTTTTTAAATTTACACGTGTCTAGCCTGCCTTGCAATGGTCTAAATTACTTTACTGTTACTAATACACTTCAGGGAACCTTAAATTGAAGCTGTTTTTCAACATTAATCAGCTATATTTTTTTCAACTCTGCCATATTTTTCTGTCAGATCATCAATTTTACAGAAAATCTGCGAGAAATCCGCTGAAATAATCATTCTGCTAAATTTTCTGTCAAAGTCGTTTTTTTTTCTCGGAAAATTCTGTCAAATTTAGCCGAAATTCGCTCACCCTGCGAACTTTCGTCCCCCAATAAAAACATGACCTTGCTAAGCCTCTGGCTCTTACAGTGAGTTTTTTGTGTGTGCATCCGGCCGTGACGTGACTCCAGCACGTTTTTGACAAGAGGTTTCCAAGATATTTCAATGGAATTCGAAAATAGGTGGTTAGTATTTCCTGATATTCGCTATTGAGGCTGCATGTATTGATACACATGTCGCTGAATAGGCCTGCAACTAGCGCTCAGTAGGCCTAGGGCTAGCCCCATAAATGTGGCCAATTTACTGGACTACCTCCGTAAACATAGGCCACATTTCCACATGTACAAAAACGTGTCAAACTTTGTCAAATTGTGATTTTCACATTTAGGCTTAGTTTGTACGGTTTTTTTGGCTTTAGAAGCATACTCACCCTCTTTATAGGCTAATCAGAAAGTGCTGCCTTTTTAAGATTGGACACCTGAAAAACGCAGCACTTTCTGATTAGCCTATGAAGAGGGTGAGTATGCTTCTAAAGCAAAAAACCCTACAAACTAAGCCTAAATGTGAAAATCAAAATTTGACAAAGTTCGACACGTTTTTGTATATGTGGAAATGTGGCCTATGTTTACGGAGGTAGTCCAGTAAATTGGCCACATTTATGGGGCTAGCTTAGGCCCTACTCCGCGCGGACTCGAGTATACCATTCAGTTCACAGCAAACTAGAAATAAGACGAGACCATCTCAGAATCTCCTGAATGCCCACGCCCACCCCTTACCCGTTCTTAAACTTTGGAGTGAGAGCATCGAAATTCACGCGCCCTGTTCCAATACCAAAATCTTCGGACTATGAGCGGGGCGGTTAGCAACAGTTTGGAGGGACCGGACGGCGGAAGGCTCGGCAGGGTCGCGGTCCTCGCGCTCTGGACCAAAAACCTCATGGAGATCGGCACCGCTAAAGGTATCGGGATAATGCTGCCGATTTTGCAACACCAGCTGACCGACCAAATGTGGATTCTCGGCTGGATAGCGTCCCTGATCGCAATCGATGGATTCGTAGGTGACCGTTCTTTTCGTTTTCCTTGCCAGCAATTCAATTCAATCGTTTGTTTGTATTTTTTTGTGTTGCGAAACCCAAGGGTCAAAATTGACCAAATACTCATACGCATGACTGCAAGCCTCTATAGTTGTTGAAAATGCACACAACTGCTGCAAACTGCTCACTGACTGGATTGACCTGAAATATACAAATCAGAACAATTTGAGTGGCCTGATATATTTCGTCCTTAGCAAGGACTTCTTCCGAAATGACAAAGGTACAAAAAACAAACATGTAGGGGGCACACAAGCATGCAGGGCTGGAAGGAGACACGCAAAGGGACGAGTGGGGATAAGGAACTATATTGGTAATGCGACCCATACTACATACGAATATGGTACTGAAAGAATGTGGTTTTAATTTTCCCTGCGCATTGCGCATGCGTATGCAGATGGCTTATACACATGTAAACAATTTCAAATGGGTCCCTTTCAACAATACCATATCACAGTCATTCCTACATTAAATAATAATTGTAATTGTCAGAACTTATGTGGATGAGGAAAGTAAACTGCATAATATAGGTTTCTCCGGCTATTTTAAAACGTTTTGACATTCGAATTCACCGTTTCTAATATTTAAATTCGTCCATCAACATCGATTTAGTGCAAGCACTTCCAACGTTTAATTTTTTTTTTAGTCTAATTTTGTCTTTAGTCAGATAATTTCAAATTCAGTTCAAGCAAATTTAAATATAGAGCACTCGTTTTCGTCCCGAAGTATTTAATTTCGTCTCGTCTGCGTCAAACCTTGTAATTCAGAAATCAAATTAGGCTAATTGATTTACATGAGACGAATTCGATTGAATGGTAAATGACTAAATTGGTTCTTATGAAGCCCGGACAAGGGACAGGGTGGAAATGTGTTTGTTTTTTTTGTAATTTGCTAATTCGCTCCCACGAATTGCTAATTCGTTCGCACGAATTGCTAATTCGTTTGCAAGAATTGCTAATTCATTCGCACGAATTGCTATTTCGTTCGCACGAATTACCAACTCGTTCCCACGAATTACTAACGCGTTCCCGGATCCACGAGTCAGCAATTCGTTCCCACAAATTAGAAAATCGTGGGAACGAGATAGCATTTCGTGCGAACGAATTAGCAATTCGTGCGAACGAATGAGCAATTCCTGCGAACGAATTAGCAATTCGTGCGAACGAATTAGTGATTCGTGCGAACGAAATAGTAATTCGTGGGAACGAGTTAGCAACTCGTGGGAACTAATTTGCAAATTACAAAAAACATTTCCACCCTGTCCCTTTCCGGGATTCGTACGATCATTATTATTTCATCGGTGAATCAATATTCTTTTATAATGTTGCTGAATCAATAGAGTTTGGTCACAACGTAATTTAATATGATGACAATTTGATTATAGCACTTTCCAATGTACTACAGACTTTATTAGTGTGCCCAAAACGTACATAGCCAAACAGAATTTTCACTGTGTCCTATACTTGTTTAATTGTTTGTTTGTTTGTTTTTGTTTTTTTGCCTCTCGATGTTTTGTTGATGATGTTCCATCCTTTGATCTACTCTCAAAATATTTTCCTCTCCACAGCTCCTTTCGGAGGACCTTCAGTAGTTCCCTGATAATTTAACTGACCAATGGCATTCAGAAATAAAATAAGGGTGTGACGCACTTTTCCTTATATTTATATTATGTACAAGTTATATATATTTAAACGTTTCAACGTAAAGGTTTGGTCGCAAGTAATGGTGATTATTTTTCCCCGGTGATGTTGATGCATGTAGGTCTACATCGAGCTCATTAAAACTAATAACCAAATAGATAATTAGTATGATTTAAAGGCTGTGAAGGTGACAGATGGCTAGGCGTCTGGCTGCAGATGTTTCCCTCGTAATTGTGGATCTTCGTTTGAATGAATTTTGTGCATACAGGATTTTCAAAAAAACAGTGCCCCATTTTGGGGTGATGGCTTCGGAAAGAGTGAGGGCCCCGTCTCCCCCCCCCCCAGTAGGCGCCAGACTATTCCTTATTTGCATACGTGTTCAAAAATCTTGCACATGCAAATGATCCAATACCAGGGTGAGAGAGCAGGTAGTGGTGGGCGCGTACTGCTCGACACCCTTGGGACGAAGTTGCCCAGGATTGGACCTTGGTGATAATGTGGCCTATTTTCGAGTAGTATAATAGGGGTGCAATTGGCGCCACCAAAGTCAAAATAATCCACCCCCAAAACAAAACCCCAATTTTTTTCTGCGGCCAAAAATTGTGGCCAAAATTTTTTGACAAAAATTTAACTTCTAATTTTGAACAAAAAATTGTGAGCCCCCCCCCCCAAGCCATATCCTAGGTGCGCCACTGCCATGCTGCACTATCATACTCAGATGAATGTTGTTCACACGAGGTATGGCAAGATTGCCACACCCATAGAAATCGCAACAACACCAGACATAGACCAAAAGGCATAAAGCCAGGAAAAGGCATAAAGCCAGGATTGCGTGCAACTAATCTTTAATTGATCAAAACACACTTGATCAATGTACATTATGTCCTTATGCTTCTGTTTCAACTCCGATCGACTCACAGTCCATTATGAAACCCTCCAATGAAAAAAACTCTCCGAGGTTCTACCGTTGAGAATATATTAGCATCAGCAAAGGCACCAGTGGTACAGCCTGCACGCTGCCTATCAGTAGAAAGGCTGCTGTGTAACTTCCGGTCAAGTCGTAAACCAAACCTTAAAACAGAGACATAAGGTAAAATTGAAATCGGGAAATCTCGTAGAATGGTTTGACATTGTTGATCTTTTATGCTATTGCATGGTGTGATGCACATTGCCAGTGATGCCACACAAGTAACGCCATGAATTAAAGTACTTCCTAATAATTATTACTTGTATGTTGAAACTACATACTAGACTACTCCATGCAGTGAAGAAAGTGGCGTAAGGAAACGACACTCATTCATTAGGCTTATACGTACCAGGCAGAAATCCCAAAGCGACTAATAATAGCGTCACCTTTAGCGCGATCCAGCCAAAAGCACCCGCCAATAGCTCGACACCAAGAACCTGCTTGACGAGAACATCCGTCTGGCAGGTCAAGACTCCGTCACTGAACAAAATCAGCACCGCTGACGTCATCATTGGCCAATAAGAAGTCAGCAAAGAGGAGGCAAGGTACGAGACGGAACTCATAACGAGGCAAACGGCAACCAGAGTCCACGAGGACATCACTCCGCGGTCGGTGATCGGTCCCTGACTGATTGTACCAAACAGGTTCGCAATGCCCGCGATGGTCACGAAAGAACCCGCCTCCTCCAAAGTGAACCCGTTGGACTGCGCCTGGGACACGAAATACACAATCCACATGGTGTACGCGTAGAGCGTGCAGCAAGATATGACGGCCACCAACCAGTAGCGCGCATTGAGAAGTAGTCCCACCTCGAAGTTCTTAAAGAAAAACTTCCTCAGCGAACCACAGTAAGAACGGAGAGTGCTCTCGTGTGCTGATGACGAATTAGTGTGTTCGGTCTGGGGGAGCGTTTGGTATGCGTGTGACTGATCGAGCTCAGGCTGCCTCGTTGCTACCATAACGGCGCCACTCGCAACAGAATGCATGATGATGGCTCCCACTAGTAACATGGTTCCTCTCCAGCCGTAGGTGTCTAAGAAAAGCTGGACCAGGGGCGCGAAGACGATCAGTCCCACGGAGTAGCCGGTCCGTGCGATGCCATTGGCTGTGGCGTAGTTCTTGGTAAAACAGCGTCCGACAGCCTCCTTTGCAACGACATTAGATATACCTTTGGCAGTACCTTCAAAGATATAATATAAAAAATGGAAAATTGCGTGAAATGGAAAATACGCAATTTCATTTGCGTATTTATACCCTATTTCTTTCAGTTGTTGACGCATACAATTGTCTACGAACTAAACAAATATTGAAAAAGATTACAATTTTGCATAGTAATTGTTACATGAAAAATGCTTATTTAAGGTTTTAAGACCTACGTTACACGGATTATAACAGACACAAAAAAAGTAAATATGTAGAAATGAACAGATGAAAACGTAAAAATACGGAAGATGGCCTACAATTATGAGATGAATTTGAATGATATTTATATAACATTGATTGCAAAATGACAGAATCGATTCATCTATCGCACGTTCAGCAATTGCAGACGACGAAATTGAATTGTCTTTCACGAAAAAAGTATGGCGAAAATGAGCGACCAAAGACGAAATTAAAAATGATGTATGCAGGATCATGAATTTTCAAGACGAAATTGAGGTCATCACAGAACCGAGCCCAATCTAGCTCATGCATTTTGGGGGGTAATTAGTGCCTCTGCACTCTGATCTGAGATAAAGTAGGTATCCGTTACACTGGGTGGAGCCCAGGACTAACCGACATTATTGCCACTTCAGGAGTGGTTATTATTAGTTAATACGCAACACACATTACGCCGCACACAGACCCTTTACACCCCCGTGGTCAGCATTATGCCCGTGTGAAGCAATCATTAAGATGTTCATCTCAACTTGAAGGTTCAACAGCATGCTAGCTCTGCGTTATATACTTCGTACACAACTGACGACTGGGATTTGATGTACCATTGTCACGTTAGGTATCCAATTTCCTTAAAACACATGGATACAACAACATTGATAAGAAACATTAAACAAAAATTACACGAAAAAAAATCAGTTCAGCTGCTGTCGTAGATTCTCTTGTATTTCGCACTGAATCACACACTCAATGCATTTATTGACAACTTCCTATAATGTGATTTATTGAGGTACTGATATGCCAATAAACATTAAAAGTGTGAAATACAAATACTGTACAAAAATGAAAAAGTTGTACACGCTTGGGTCTAGTATACCCAATCTAGGTAAAGCATGATACATCAAGCAATCAGTTCAGACCCCGCAAGATTAAACTTGTGACAAACTTGCCCTGCCGCTGGAACAAACTTTTGCCATGGGGTGCTGGAATAAAGGACGGACAAAATTAATGCGAAAGCCACGTCGTGGCTTAATTTGGAATAAAGATGCTCTGTGGTGGGGGCGATTCCTGGCCACTTTCATTTGACTTTTTTAGCAAAAGTTTTTTGAGATTATGAAGACAATTTATTTCATTATTTTGTTAGAATATACTGTTGCTCTTAAAACGTTTAACTGTACTGAAAAGTGGAGAACGCTGTATTTTTATCTCCATTATTGGTTCCATTTCATTCTGGAAAAAGAATTGTATCGTTTTGCATGACATCGCATGTAAATATTATTGTTGCAAGGCTGCTTTCTTACATTTAGTAAATTCCTTCGTGTATGTTTTGTTTTATTACGGCGTGGGGCCACAGGGCCAGGGGCCACTTTAGTTCTATATCACCAAACAATGTAGCTCTCCATGTATGCAGTGTTATTTGTTTGTTACAGAGAATGGCAAATATAAAAGACTAAAAGACCAAATGCATCTTTATGTTTGTGCTCGGTAGATAGCAAGTTTGGGGCTAGGCAAGGATTTATCGGTCTACTGAGATTTTATGAGGAAAAAGTTGCAGAGGATGATGAATAGCTTTTTTATGGCAGGGATTTATCGGTCTACTGAGATTTTATGAGAAAAAAACTTGCAGAGGTAAAACATGAATAGCTTTTTTATTAAAACGAAACTACACTGGAATTGTAGCATGACTATAGTTTCAATTAAAAAGCCCGTCCCACTCCTTTTAGGTTGGGGTTGTGTCACGGTGAACCTTGCTATTTGTTAATCTTGAGTACAGAATGCTAGCAACGTCAATGAAACTTTTAAATGAAAAGAAAAACCTTCAGGGGAAAGGTATGAACATTGGCCCCTATTAAAAGATCGAATGAAAAAAATCCTGGCAAGCATAAACAACTTTGCCACCATCGTCATGGCCGGGGTTATTGCTAATTCAGGGTCAAAGCTTCTATCACCGGTGGAAATATCATAGACATGTCATAATTTTGGATACCTTGAGAGAAATATCGATTCTGCACTGCCTGAAGATTTAGAAAATACCTCCTCTTGATATTTTACAGTGTTTGTGCTAGACTTTCGAAGCGCCGCGCTTAGCCGCGGCAAAACTAGAAACGAACAAAACAAAGGAGATATTTGTAGAGCAAGCATAATGTATAGCGTAGCGGCGCAATTTCATCGTCGCGTAGAACACTGCTGGCTGGAACACATTTTTGCCCAGGAGAAGGGGGTGCTAAAGCATATTCCAAGCACCCAATCCGAAAAGTTGGGGTGCTGCAGCATCCACAGCACCCCCGTTCCCGGGGGCTTGAATCTTGACTGTTATTATTCAGAAACTTAGACCATGCTTCCAGAAGAAGCATTAGGCTATGCCCATACGGAAGATTATGGAAAACAACTTGGTCAGTAAAAACCATTGGCCAGAGTTTTTTTTTTTTATGGAAGTCGGCCTAGTGGCCCAAGTGCCAGTTTATTACATATTTTCAAGAGCTTTCAAAGTAACAGAAAATAAGTAGGAGAAAAACACCTTCCTTCATATTATTAATTGTTCCACAAAATTGAGCTTTAATACATAAACTATTTGTTATTCAAAAACAGCTTCATCGTGTGTACTTAACGAAAAGTTAAAACCACAAACGTGCGACTGCAAGGCGAAATAATTTTTGACGTTCTAAAAAAAACGAACTGATGTGATAACAAACTAATGACCATGACTAATAAACACATAAATCTCATATTGGGTATAAACTTCTCTAAGTCATAGATGCAATTTGTATAATTATATGTTTGAGTACTATTAGGTTGACATCACATTGCTTTTTAATCGTTTTTTTTTTTTGGCGAAGACTATTGTTTTGTACTGCGGAAAAGAAATTGTATGAATGTTCAATCAACCAACCAAGAGATAATGAACTGACTTGTATGGGTGGTAGTTTTTCGTTGACTGAATCGAGTGGCGATTACTTATAAAAATGAGAACAAAAATTGTTTTGAGTACACCTACTTCTGAATATTCAAAACACTCTGTAAAAAGGATGACATATCACCAAACTATTGGATATTTGTCCAGATTTTATTTGAACATAAACCCTGTGAAGTGTTGCATATTTCCAGAGTGATTCAGTCATCGGATTTCTGTTGAAAAATAAATTAGAGCTTACTTTGATCATAGCTCAATGCTTTGATTCACCTTCCCACTATAAGGGGAGAAATTCTGTTGACAATTTAAAGCTTATTTTAATCGGCGCTCTTCATAAGGGGCGGATTTAACATGTTGACAATTTAGAGCTTAATTCCTTTGATTCGCCCTCTCAACAAAGGGACGGATTTCAGTTTAACGTTGAGAGCTTACTTTGATTCGCACTCTCAATATTAGGGTCGATTTCTGTTGGCAATTTAGAGCACTCTTTGATTCACCCTCTCAATAATAAGGTGCGGATTTCTGTGGACAACTTAGAGGTTAAACTCACCGTCCCAGTTAAGGTGGCGGATTTCTGATGACAATTAAACTGAGGAGTAATTACTTTGATTCGCCCTCCAAAAATTGGGGGCGGATTTTTAAAGTTAGGGGGCCTATATTGATTCGCACTCCCAATAAGGGTGCACATTTCTGTTGACAATATAAAGCTCATTTTGACCCTCCCCCCCCCTTTAAAAGTTAAACATATTCAGAAACAAAGTCCTTTAAAGACCCATCTTAAAAACAAGAAAAAAAGATTTTATCAATCGTATTGTTTGCCTAACCAGGGTTGTAAATAAAGACATTGTATACTACAGTTGTTGGCAGTTGTTGGAACAAGTATTCTGAGTCAATTTCTTTGTTGTTCCAAACAGTCAGAATACACAATAAATTGTCTTTGTGTGTGTGTGATGAAACAGGTTTTAGGGTCATTGCGTTAAAATGTTGATATTCTCTGAACGGATTGAGCAAATTCAGTATTTTTTCATCTAACAATAGCTTATGAAATTGGCTTTCCAGTCATTATTATTTTGGTACTACATATTGTTTTAAATATGAAATTTATTTTGGGGGGTTTGCCTCCGCCTTTTTTTTTACTCACCTATTAATAGCATTTGGTTGGCCAATTATAAAGTGTTCAGACAAGCCTACGCGAAAAGTAATCCCAAGGTTCATATAATCTCACGTCCAAGTCGTCTCGATCTTGATTATATTTTCCTAACCAATGCTAACCATGATCGCTATTCTTGCTCCAAGCATCCAAGAATGCTCGAAGTCAAATTGTTCCTTGCTCTTTGCTTCAGCCACCTGAATCACATAGCTGCACTGTACATACACAATGTACATGCTATCCTACAATCTAGCTCCATGATAATAGCATCATATGGATGGTCATGTGGCAGGGCCAAGTTTTACTTGTAGTTTTTACTGTATTTTTTTGTAGTGTTTTAGGATAGGAGTAGGTCCCCTGAATAAATCACCCCTTTTATTAGATGTCCCCTACCCTTTCATAGAAGTGTGTACCCCTGATTAGCTTTCCCCAGTAACAGTTCACATTGTATGTAAATTGTTCCCATGCCATTGGTTCCCCCTGTCTCAAGACCATGTGCCCTGCCCACCCTGTAAGACCACAGACCCCTCATGATCAGTAGCAGACCAGCGGCAGTAGAGAGAGGGCCGTGCATTTTATTACCTCTCTTTCCCCCTTGATTTTCTTGGGTGCGCTTTGCCCTGTGTGAGAGTTTATCTGCTCGAGTTATTGGTGAGTTCTGATATATGTTTTTTGTATTTTCTCATTAAGTGTATTATTAAGTTTTTTTAGAAGTTTTGATCTGTTTTGGTATTGTTCAGAGTTTTGACAATCAAGTTTTATAGAATTCCTGAACAGCCTTGTAAGTTGTAGGAATTATCACTTGAAGTTTTGAGATTGGGTTTATTTAGAAATTACTTGCAGAAAGTTAGCTTGTATTGTTTGATTTTGATTGATCAGGATCATTAGACATGTTAGAGTTCTGTTATTTTCGAGGAAAACTGTGTTGTCAGAAGTTTGATTTATTTCATTGACTTAATTTCCGAGGAATGACTTGGATAGATGCATTGCATTGCCTTTTTCTTTTGACATCTGATTTCAGTATTTTGGATGGTGTTTTCTTCATTACCTTTATTGTTTTATTGTACATGTATAAAGCCAAGAGGAGTGGTTTTCCCACAGACTTCTTACTGATTAGTTTGCCATGTTTATTCATTAGTTAGACTTGTCCAAGCTGTTCATTTACTGTAGACTTGCATTTCCTTTATTTTGTATTTAGCCACCTGTTTCATTTAGTTATTCTTATCTGCTTTGGACCTGTGCAAGTTTACTATTCAAGAATGTTGAATTACCCCCTTGGTGATTAGTCCCACCTGGCATTCAGAAGACAGGGACCACTGTTTATCTTGCTCATTAGGTATTCACGAGAAATTGTAGTGTTCTTGGCAAGAGTGTATAGTAGTTCCACATGGCATTGTTTATATTACTTTAGACCTAGTGTAGCTTGAGTTGTTTGCATTGTTTACTGTTTTTTATTATGTTCTTTACTCTCTTATCTTGTTTTACAGATTTTCTGCCAGAAGTGTCTTTAAGGTCTACTAATATACACACTGTGTTGGTTTGAGTCTTTGGTTTTAGGTTTAAGTTTTTGGTCTTCATCTTTTGTTTTGATTTTGATTTGAAGTTCTTGTAAATAAATTCCTTTTGTCTTTTTTTGTTCGAAATCTAGAATTGTTTCCCTTGTCCCTATTAATTCAGTCTCCTCGCGCCTTTTCTCTTCAAAGATCCTGAGTTTAGTTTGGTTAGAATCCCCATAGTTGTATTAGTTTTCGCGAGTTCCCCAGGTGTGTCATTTTTCCAGGTTACATTTTTTTCTATTTTTGGTGGAAGATCCGGGTAGGGAATATATTTTTTTAGTAAAATTTAGCCAGGAATTGTTTTGATAGGGACGACAGGCATTTTTTCAAAGGTTTTTTTCTGTCTTTGGTGGTCAGTTTAGATAAGTCAAGTAACAGAGTCTATAAACCAACACAGTGTTGTTATATTGGTGGATCGGACAAGTACATGATGGTGGATGTCAGGACTCCACTCCAGCTCTGTGGTTTCGACCCAGTACCTGCTGAAACCTGCAACCTTGAAGTCCCTGATGTGCAGCCGCAGTCTGAGATGCTGAGACTCCTGCAGCACCAGTCCAGTATGCAAGAGGTTATTCTGCAGCAATTTCGGCAGATAAACGCACTCAAGGAGATGATGCGGCAGGTGATGGGCGAACAGATGAGGCAGAGATGCTACATACATAGTCTGGAGTGCGCCCTGTCAGATGTTAAGGTGAATCAGCGTCCCCCAAATCAGCCAGTTCCAGAAGTCCCCATCCCACATCGGCCAGTACCGAAAACCCCCAACCCGCAGCCAGTGCACGAAGTCCCTAAGCCCATCCCCCAGCCAGCGCCAGAAACACACGCAAGCACCCCTGATGAGGCGACACAGGCCAGCTCTCAGGGAGGTATGAGTTCCGAAAGGATAAGCCTCAGGGAAGCTCAGCTGAAAGATCCCGCAATCAGGCGGGTTGTTGAGCTCAAGACGGCAAGCCCCCTGATGACAAGGAGGCAAATGTCCCAAGAAACCAGAGTGGTGCAGAAGTTGCTAGGAGTATGGCGTCGACTAGAGGTGAAGGGAGGACTTCTGATGTACAAGAAGGGCGGCGGGAAGGCTACATGTAGATACCTGGCAGTGCTTCCCCGACAGCAGAGAGAGGAAGTGTTTCATAGTCTCCACGGAAGCATGGACAAGTTCGGCTATGGAAGAATCCTGAAGCTTGTCAAGGACAGGTATTATTGGCCTAGTCTTCATAATGAAGCAATGGCATACATGAGGTGTCATCGCAGGGGCGTACAGCGAAACGGGAGGGAAGCGTCCGGTGAGATCTCACCGCCTCCAGAGTTCCGGGATGACAGAGGACCCTGATCACTGTATTTTTGTCTAGTTTAAATTTGTGGTTGACTTAAATGTCCTCAATAATGTATTGAAGCGTATTGTGTATTTTAGCATTTTGTTTGTTTGTTTTAATCATGTTTAATTGAATTAAGTTGATTTTTATTGCCATTGCTGGGGACAGCAATATTTTAAAGATGGCGTGAGTGTGGCAGGGCCAAGTTTTACTTGTAGTTTTTACTGTATTTTTTTGTAGTGTTTTAGGATAGGAGTAGGTCCCCTGAATAAATCACCCCTTTTATTAGATGTCCCCTACCCTTTCATAGAAGTGTGTACCCCTGATTAGCTTTCCCCAGTAACAGTTCACATTGTATGTAAATTGTTCCCATGCCATTGGTTCCCCCTGTCTCAAGACCATGTGCCCTGCCCACCCTGTAAGACCACAGACCCCTCATGATCAGTAGCAGACCAGCGGCAGTAGAGAGAGGACCGTGCATTTTATTACCTCTCTTTCCCCCTTGATTTTCTTGGGTGCGCTTTGCCCTGTGTGAGAGTTTATCTGCTCGAGTTATTGGTGAGTTCTGATATATGTTTTTTGTATTTTCTCATTAAGTGTATTATTAAGTTTTTTTTAGAAGTTTTGATCTGTTTTGGTATTGTTCAGAGTTTTGACAATCAAGTTTTATAGAATTCCTGAACAGCCTTGTAAGTTGTAGGAATTATCACTTGAAGTTTTGAGATTGGGTTTATTTAGAAATTATTTGAAGAAAGTTAGCTTGTATTGTTTGATTTTGATTGATCAGGATCATTAGACATGTTAGAGTTCTGTTATTTTCGAGGAAAACTGTGTTGTCAGAAGTTTGATTTATTTCATTGACTTAATTTCCGAGGAATGACTTGGATAGATGCATTGCATTGCCTTTTTCTTTTGACATCTGATTTCAGTATTTTGGATGGTGTTTTCTTCACCTTTATTGTTTTATTGTACATGTATAAAGCCAAGAGGAGTGGTTTTCCCACAGACTTCTTACTGATTAGTTTGCCATGTTTATTCATTAGTTAGACTTGTCCAAGCTGTTCATTTACTGTAGACTTGCATTTCCTTTATTTTGTATTTAGCCACCTGTTTCATTTAGTTATTCTTATCTGCTTTGGACCTGTGCAAGTTTACTATTCAGGAATGTTGAATTACCCCCTTGGTGATTAGTCCCACCTGGCATTCAGAAGACAGGGACCACTGTTTATCTTGCTCATTAGGTATTCACGAGAAATTGTAGTGTTCTTGGCAAGAGTGTATAGTAGTTCCACATGGCATTGTTTATATTACTTTAGACCTAGTGTAGCTTGAGTTGTTTGCATTGTTTACTGTTTTTTTATTATGTTCTTTACTCTCTTATCTTGTTTTACAGATTTTCTGCCAGAAGTGTCTTTAAGGTCTACTAATATACACACTGTGTTGGTTTGAGTCTTTGGTTTTAGGTTTAAGTTTTTGGTCTTCATCTTTTGTTTTGATTTTGATTTGAAGTTCTTGTAAATAAATTCCTTTTGTCTTTTTTTGTTCGAAATCTAGAATTGTGTCCCTTGTCCCTATTAATTCAGTCTCCTCGCGCCTTTTCTCTTCAAAGATCCTGAGTTTAGTTTGGTTAGAATCCCCATAGTTGTATTAGTTTTCGCGAGTTCCCCAGGTGTGTCATTTTTCCAGGTTACAGTCACACACTGGCATGGGTAACACCTATACTGACCACGGCCTGCAAGTCACTGCTCTTAGCTAGTGGATCAGTTACAACTGACCAAAAGTAGGCTCTTATCAGTCTAAACATGCTCAAACATCAGGTAATTTGCTGCAGGCACTGCATGCTTCATTAGGCTTGAACCTCAGAAACTGAGGTTTGAGAAAATGCATTAGATTGGGCTCAGTTCTGTAATGGTAGCGAAAATGAAAAGCGTGTTCAGAGCGATTCTCCATTTCAGACGAAAATGATTGACCGATTTTCAGAAGTGATTGAACATTTTAGGAAATTGGCCGGGAAAACCTATATTAAACAAATTCGATGGAAATATTATTTAACATTTTAATTAACATTAGATTTATTAGCTCAATGATGACTGGAAGGAAGCTGGAGTATCTCTGCGATAGAATCTGTTTGCTACGAGTGTTAAATTAATCGGAAAAACCGAAACATTTCATGTGGAAATTCAATGAAGTTGAAATCGTTGTTTTTCAATGTTTTTGAATACAACCTGCCAGTAACATGTACAGCAACGCCAGTTGCAGAGAGTTCTCGACGAACGATCCGGCAATGACCGCTGCACTCATCATCACGCCACACGTCATCATGGCGTAACCAGCCCCGAAGCGCCTGCTCACTAATCCTCCGAAAGGAGCTGTGGAGACGTACAATATTTGATTTTGAGTTGATCAAAGGATGGAACATCCTTGTTTCTAGATGCGAATGAAGTTGGATAACAATTAAGTAGGATAACAATTAAGTAGGATACCATACAGTGAAAATTCTGTTCGGCTATATTGCGTTTTGGGCACAACGATGATGCCTGTAGTAACTTTAAGAGTAATATAATCAACTTGTCATAATAGTCAATTATGATGTGATCAGACCACCGAAGAAATAATAATGATCGTGCAGTTTACTTTCCGCACGTATATCAGTTCACACAATTTCAACATTTATGTGTATTTAATTTTCAAATAATGACTGTGAAATAGAATGAAAATGGTATTGCTGAAGGGACCCATTTGAAACCGATGCATGGAGAAAATTAAAATCATAATTATATTTTGAAAGTATCATATTCACATGTAGTCTGGGTTGCATTACAACCAACAATTATTACATTTAAATAGTGGCTTACAGTCATGCAGATGAGTAATTGATATACGCATGAAAAAGCTCAGTCAATTTTAATACATTACAACACCCATGCATGCGCTTCTTCGCAACGCCATAAATATAATACACACAGTTGAATTAAATTGCAGTTGAGAAAAATACTGTCAGTGTTACCTACGAATCCACTTGTTGCGGTTGTCAGTGACGCTATCCAGCCGATAATCCACATTTGGGAGGTCAGTTGGAATTGCAAAATTGGCAGCATTATCCCGAGAACTTTCGTAATGCCGGTCACCATGAAGTTTTTGGTCCAGAGGGCGAGGACCGCGACCCAGCCGGGCCTTCCGCCGTCCGGCCCCTCCAGACTGTTGCTCACCGCCCCGCTCATAGTCCGGAGATGTTGGTGAAGGAACAGTGTGCGCGGTGGTTGACTTTCTTGCTCAAAGGTTTTAGAAGGGGTACCGGGTGGGCATGGACATGGTATATACATAACACATCTCGCAGTTACGTGACACCGCCATCACGTGAATATTATGGAAATAATTTATGAGTGAGATAGTCCTACATTTAAATTGCCATGTGAGATTCAATAAGCGACATGTACGTGTACACCGTATGCAGCCTCAATAAATGGCGAACACCAGGAAATGCAAACCACCCATTGTCAAATTCCATTGTCAAGGCCGGTTGCACAAGCTCATTGAGCTTGTGCAACCGGCCTTGACAATGGAATTTGACATTTGCTAGAATAAATGGCATGTACGTACATAGATCTTGGATAACACATACTCGGTTTTTAAAAACACATTCCGTTTTTTTATTATGTCTGAGCCTTTTTGACTCTAGTTCTGCTTCGTACCAAGACAGCCTTTGCTGCTTTGGCCCCCCCCCCCTCCCCACCGGGTGCCCCCCCCCCCACCCACCGGGTTGCACCCCCCCCCCCTCCCCCCCCCCCCCCCCACCGGGTGCCCCTGACGTTGGCACTCAAAACCTCTGCAAGTGCAAACAGCCATTCCAAGAATTCAATCAATGCATTTACTTGGCAAAATGAATATTCAACACTTCAATTTATGCAAAGTACCAATACACTAACCAATGGTAACTCTACTGGAGTTGACTGCCCCATTCTTTGATGGTTCAATAACTACTTCTAGAAATAGTTGGGTGTGGCGGTCCCGAGGAAAATAAATTGTGTGTCTCTAAACCACTTCCGTTTAACCGTACTCAGAAATTGTAGGCCCCTAAAAATAAATTAGTGTTTTGTCAGTTTAAAGAGTCATTTCGATTAAAAACCAAGTATCACTTTGTGACAACTATCTTAAGACATTTATTGGGATAATTACGAAATTAAATGCAGCGGTCAACTCTGTCGAAGCACGGTATAGTGCGCCCTCATTTGACTTGGGGTCCATAAGGGGCGGGCTTAGCAAGTAATGGTGATTATTTTTTCCCCCGTGATGTTGATGCATGTAGGTTTACATCGAGCTAATTAAAACTAATAACCAAATAGATAATTAGTATGATTTAAAGGCTGTGAAGGTGACAGATGGCTAGGCGTCTGGCTGCAGATGTTTCCCTCGTAATTGTGGATCTTCGTTTGAATGAATTTTGTGCATACAGGATTTTCAAAAAAACAGTGCCCCATTTTGGGGCGATGGCTTCGGAAGGAGTGAGGGCCCCGTCTTCCCCCCCCCCAAAGAAATCCCTCGGGTTCGAGTCCGAAAGGGAGGCTTTTTACAAGGTTACGAAAATTAAGAGAAAGTGAAGATCAAGATGCCTCAAAGTTTTATACGCGACCGATAGGCGTTCGGGCTATTTCGCAAACATGTATTATCTTCAAATCAGCAACGGCTTGTTTCATACAATTTTTTTTAAAGACAAATACAGGCAAAAGTACGGAAACACTCAACATCCTAGTAATCTATCGATGATGATCTACCACTGGGATATATAGATGAATGAGTTGTTATGGGCATGGTGTATTTTCATATATGGCAGACAAACGTCGCCTGCACCGTCGCGCAAACGTGCGATGCGCTTGGCAGCAATAGGATCTTCTGGACGAAATTATATAGGGCCTACTGTTTAAGTTAGTACTTGTACTTGCTAAGGCCAGATTAAAAATACAATACATTCAATGATGAGGATGAGATTGCAAGTGATGATAATGCATTCCAGTCCTTGAAGGTTGGAGGGGGACAATATTTCCTAAGAAGGCTTAGGATTAATCACGACTTTTGACGATATTGTTTTCGGTGTATTCTTTCAAGTGCCAAAAAGGTTGTCAATTTTTTTTTTTTTGCTATTTATAATTTTTTTCTTTTAGTCCCACTATTCAACCTCGTCCCCATTGCTTACTTTATTTCCAACCTGGTTTCCAATAGTAAGCCCTGGATAGGAAACTTTCTCCCTGTATCCTGATTCGATACCGCATTTTGCTAGTAATGGATTTTTACCGTGTAGTTGGTGTTGTTATATCCAACGTGCATTACGTGTTTTCACGATCATTGTAATTAAAACATCCACGCCTTCTCAAAAATACTCCTTTCCTTTCAAGTTTGCTTTTATTAACCTGAAATGTAATACTGCGAATTAGCGGGCCAGATCGTAACATTTTAACTTTAAAAAAAAAATGTGTTTTCATGACTTACAGCGCGACGAATTGATGTTGTTTTTACCCCAGACACCGCATACAAAAACAAACGCTAATGTAACGCACGTGTAGGCGCCAGACTATTCCTCATTTGCATACGTGTTCAAAAATCTTGCACATGCAAATGATCCAATACCAGGGTGAGAGAGTTCATAACTTAAAGGAAACATGCAGTGGAAATTCAGCTCATCTTGTTTTCATGCACATTACTATGTGTTGCAACAATACATACAAGATCTTAATACTTGTTTTCTTTGGAAGTGACAAGAAAGTGGTATTTTTTAAATTATTAGTAAATCCTTTCATCAATATATAAGAGGGCGCTATTTTGCTTTTGTCAAACAAGGTTCTCCTTGCCAAAGGTGCGTTATGAACAGTACAAAAATTAGTCCTTCAAAATTACCCACAACATTATTTTTTGAAGAAATATTTGCCACTACGATTGTCCAAATAAGCTGTTTTACATGATAAACAATAAAAAGCGGAATTTACTCCAAGAAAATGAAGAAAACTTTGATATATATTTGTATACACAAAGCTATGGAGACGGTTCTGCCTTGAATGACATCACGCTTTGGCTCATGAATATGGAAATTTTCATTAGCATAAAAACTTTGAAGCTTAAAATGTTGAAATTTCTCTTTTTTACTGCTTCCGAGGAGGTGGAAACTTCATAGTTACATGGCAAGAAAGCTGTTTTAAATGTATTTAAGTCATATAAATCCTATTACATGTTCCCGTTAACTGGACAGTGTTTCATAAAATAGTTGTCTACCCGACCACTCTGCGTTTGTAACAACAAACGCGAACCTCTAGTTATTTTTCCCCCCGTGATGTTGATGCATGTAGGTCTACATCGAGCAAATTAAAACTAATAACCAAATAGATATTTAGTATGATTGAAAGGCTGTGAATGTGACAGATGGCTAGGCGTCTGGCTGCAGATGTTTCCCTCGTAATTGTGGATCTTTGTTTGAATGAATTTTGTGCATACAGCATTTTCAAAAAACAGTGTCCAATTTTGGGGTGATGGCTTTGGAAAGAGTAAGGGCCCCGTCCCCCCCCCCCCCAGTAGGCGCCAGACAATTCCTAATTTGCATACGTGTTTAAAAAACTTGCACATGCAAATGATCCAATACCAGGGTGAGAGAGCAGGTAGTGGTGGGCGCGTACTGCTCGACATCCCGGGGACGATGTTTAACACGATTGGACCTTGGTGATAATGTGGCCTATTTTCGAGTAGTATAATAGGGGTGTAAGTGGCGCCACCTACGTCAAAATAGTCCGCCCCAAAAACAAAACCCCAATTTTTTTCTGCGGCCAAAAATTGTGGGCAAAATTTTTTGACAACAATTTTACTTCTAAAAAATTGGGGGGAAAAAATGGGAGGCCCCCCCCCCCAAGCCATATCCTGGGTGCGCCACTGCCATGCTGCATTATCATACTCGGATGAATGTTGTTCACACGAGGTATGGCAAGATTGCCACACCCATAGAAATTGCAACAACACCAGACACAGACCAAAAGGCATAAAGCCAGGAAAAGGCATAAAGCCAGGAAAAGGCATAAAGCCAGGATTGCGTGCAACTAATCTTTAATTGATCTTTAATCTGTAATCTTTAATGATCAAAACACACTTGTTCAATGTACATTATGTCCTTATGCTTCTGTTTCAACTCCGATCGACTCACAGTCAATTATGAAACCCTCCAATGGAAAAAACTCTCCAAGGTTCTACTGTTGAGAATATCTTAGTATCAGCAAAGGCACCAGTGGTACAGCCTGCACGCTGCCTATCAGTAGAAAGGCTGCTGTGTAACTTCCGGTCAAGTCGTAAACCAAACCTTAAAACAGAGACAGAAGGTAAAATTGAAATCGGGAAGTCTCGAAGAATGGTTTGACATTGTTGATCTTTTACGCTATTGCATGGTGTGATGCACATTGCCAGTGATGCCACACAAGTAACACCATGAATTAAAGTACTTCCTAATAATTATTACTTGTATGTTGAAACTACATACTAGACTACTCCATGCAGTGAAGAAAGTGGCGTAAGGAAACGACACTCATTCATTAGGCTTATACGTACCAGGCAGAAATCCCAAAGCGACTAATAATAGAGTCACCTTTAGCCCGATCCAGCCCAAAGCACCCGCCAATAGCTCGACACCAAGAACCTGCTTGACGAGAACATCCATCTGGCAGGACAAGACCCCGTCACTGAACAAAATCAGCACCGCTGACGTCATCATTGGCCAAAAAGAAGTCAGCAAAGAGGAGGCAAGGTACGAGACGGAACTCATAACGAGGCAAACGGCAACCAGAGTCCACGAGGACATCACTCCGCGGTCGGTGATCGGTCCCTGACTGATTGTACCAAACAGGTTCGCAATGCCCGCGATGGTCACGAAAGACCCCGCCTCCTCCAAAGTGAACCCGTTGGACTGCGCCTGGGACACGAAATACACAATCCACATGAGGTACGCGTAGATCTTGCAGCAAGATATGACGGCCACCAACCAGTAGCGCGAATTGAGAAGTAGTCCCACCTCGAAGTTCTTAGAGACGAACTTCCACAGCGAACCACAGTGAGAACGGAGAGTGCTCTCATGTGCTGATGACGAATTAGTGTGTTCGGTCTGGGGGAGCGTTTGGTATGCGTTTGACTGATCGAGCTCAGGCTGCCTCGTTGCTACCATAACGGCGCCACTCGCAACAGAATGCATGGTGATGGCTCCCACTAGTAACATGGTTCCTCTCCAGCCGTAGGTGTCTAAGAAAAGCTGGACCAGGGGCGCGAAGACGATCAGTCCCACGGAGGAGCCGGTCCGTGCGATGCCATTGGCTGTGGCGTAGTTCTTGGTAAAACAGCGTCCGACAGCCTCCTTTGCAACGACATTAGATATACCTATGGCAGTACCTTCAAAGATATAATATAAAAAAGTATCCCCTACTTGATCTACGTTAATTGCCAAAAACTAGCAACTAATATCTCACATTAATGTCTCATTGTAACCCCGATTATGTACATTGCTTTATACATAGTTTTTCCTGCACATTTTGAAACTTAATTTTGAAACTTAGTTTGCTTTTCATAATAAATAATTATAGGCCTACTTATTTCTTGCGTGAAATGGAAAATACGCAATTTCATTTGCCTGTGTATACCCTATTTCTTTCAGTTGTTGACGCATAAAATTGTCAACGAACTAAATAAATATTGAAAAAGATTACAATTTTGCATAGTAATTGTTACATGAAAAATGCTTATTTAAGGTTTAAAGACCTACGTTACAACGGAGACTAACAGACACAAAAAAGTAAATATGCAAAAATGAACAGATGAAAACGTAAAAATACGAAAGATGGCCTACAATTATGAGATGAATTTGAATGAAGTTTATATAACATTGATTGCAAAATGACGGAATCGATTCATCTATTGCACGTTCAGCAATAATTGCAGACGACGAAATTGAATTGTCTTTCACGAAAAAGTATGGCGAAAATGAGCGACCAAAGACGAAATTGAAAATGATGTATGAAGGTTCATGAATTTTCAAGACGAAATTGAGGTCATTACAGAACCGAGCCCAATCTAGCTAATGCATTTTGGGGGTAATTAGCGCCTCTGCGCTCTTATCTGAGATTAAGTAGGTATCCGTTACACTGAGTGGAGCCCAGGACTAACCGACATTATTGCCACTTCAGGAGTGGTTATTATTAGTTACGCAACACACAATACGCCGCACACAAACCCTTTACACCCCCGTGGTCAGCATTATGCCCGTGTGAAGCAATTATTAAGATGTTCATCTCAACTTGAAGGTTCAACAGCATGCTAGCTCTGCGTTATATACTTCGTACACAACTGACGACTGGGATTTGATGTACCATTGTCACGTTAGGTATACAATTTCCTTAAAACAAATGGATACAACAAAATTGATAAGAAACATTAAAAAATAATTACACGAAAAGTTCATTTCAGCTGATGTCGTAGATTCTCTTGTATTTTGCACTGAATCACACACTCAATGCATTTATTGACAACTTCCTATAATAAGGGAATAAATGTGTGCTCCGGAGGTTTTTATCACTAGAGTCTGGGTGCTGATAATTACCCGAGCCGGAGGCGAGGGTAATTAAGCGGTATTAAACAGAGTGATAAATACCGACCGATCACATATTTATTCCCATTCATAAGTACCTTATCCGTAAAAAAAATATCAAATAATTCGTTCAAAAAATCCCGATTTTGTTCAACAAGTTCACTTCATGCTTTTTGAAACATCCCTCTAGCAAAATAATGGAGTGTTCAGCTGGCGAGTAAGATGTAAACAACCCTTTTATGGAGATTGACGCGCGCGTAACATGTTCTGCGCGATGTCACGCAGAACGTACCTGGGGCGTTGCGTTTTGAATTTAGAACTATAAAATTCTGACTCGCTTGTAGTGTTGCGCATGCCTACGTGAGGATTGTGAACGTTCAACCAATGAAACGGTAAGAGGCACTGGATTTTTAGGAGTCCATATTTTATTGTGACACTGGAAAAGTGTTTAAGACCAGCTAGCCATGTCTTTAACCTTTATCATCCGTTTAAGACCGGCCACGTGACGGGCTCTCGACCAATAGGAATAGCTAAACTGTCTGAGGTATTTATGAATGTGATTTATTGAGGTAATGATATGCCAATGAACATTAAAAGTGTGAAATACAAATACTGTACAAAAATGAAAAAGCACGGTACACGCATGGGTCTAGTATACCCAATCTAGGTAAAGCATGATACATCAAGCAATCAGTTCAGACCCCGCATGATTAAACTTGTGACAAACTTGCACTGCCGCTGGAACAAACTTTTGCCATGGGGTGCTGGAATAAAGGACGGACAAAATTAATGCGAAAGCGGAGCGCAAAGCCCTTACGTCGTGGCTTAATTTGGAATATAGATGCTCTGTGGTGCAATCTGGGGGTGATTCCTGGCCACTTTCATTTGACTTTGCTAGCAAACGTTTTTTGAGATTATGAAGACAATTTATTTCATTATTTTGTTTAGAATATACTGTTGCTCTTAAAACGTTTAACTGTACTGAAAAGTGGAGAACGCTGTATTTTTATCTCCAGTATTGGTTCCATTTCATTCTGGAAAAAGAATTGTATCGTTATGCATGACATCGCATGTAAATATTATTGTTGCAAGGCTGCTTTCTTACATTTAGTAAATTCCTTCGTGTATGTTTTGTTTTATTACGGCGTGGGGCCACAGGGCCAGGGGCCACTTTAGTTCTATCTCACCAAACAATGTAGCTCTCGATGTATGCAGTGTTATTTGTTTGTTACAGAGAATGGCAAATATAAAAGACTAAAAGACCGAATGCATCTTTATGTTTATGCTCGGTAGATAGCAAGTTTGGGGCTAGGCAAGGATTTATCGGTCTACTGAGATTTTATGAGGAAAAAGTTGCAGAGGATGATGAACAGCTTTTTTATGGCAGGGATTTATCGGTTTACTGAGATTTTATGAGAAAAAAACTTGCAGAGGTAAAACATGAATAGCTTTTTTATTAAAACGAAAATACACTGGAATTGTAGCATGACTATAGTTTCAATAAAAGCCCGTCCCACTCCTTTTAGGTTGGGGTTGTGTCACGGTGAACCTTGCTATTTGTTAATCTTGAGTACAAAATGCTAGCAACGTCAATGAAACTTTTAAATGAAAAGAAAAACCTTCAGGGGCAAGGTATAAACATTTGCCCCTATTAAAAGATCGAATGAAAAAAATCCTGGCAAGCATAAACAACTTTACCACCATCGTCATGGCCGAGGTTATTGCTTCTGGGTCAAAGCTTCCATCACGGCGGAAATATCATAGACATGTCATAATTGTGGATACCTTGAGAAGAAATATCGATTCTGCACTGCCTGAAGATTTAGAAAATACCTCCTCTTGATATTTTACAGTGTTGAGCTAGACTTTCGAAGCGCCGCGCTTAGCCGCAGCAAAACTAGAAACAAACAAAACGAAGGAGATATTTGTAGAGCAAGCATAATGTATAGCGTAGCGGCGCAATTTCATCGTCGCGTAGAACACTGCTGGCTGGAACACATTTTTGCCTAGGAGAAGGGGGTGCTGAAGCATATTCCAGCACCCCAATACAAAAAGTTGGGGGTGCTGCAGCATCCACAGCACCCCCGTTCCCGGGGGCTTGAAACTTGACTGTTATTATTCAGAAACTTAGACCATGCTTCCAGAAGAAGCATTAGGCTATGCCCATACGGAAGATTATGGAAAACAACATGGTCAGTAAAAACCATTGGCCAGAGTTTTTTTTATGGAAGTCGGCCTAGTGGCCCAAGTGCCATTTTGTTACATATTTTCAGAAGCTGTCAAAGTAACAGAAAATAAGTAGGAGAAAAACACCTTCCTTCATATTACTGTTCCACAAAATTGAGCTTAAATACATAAACTATTTGTTATTCAAAAACAGCTTCATCGTGTGTACTTAACGAAAAGTTAAAACCACAAACGTGCGACTGCAAGGCGAAATAACTTTTGACGTTTTAAGAAAACCCCGAACTGATGACTAATAAACACATAAATCTCATATTGGGTATAAACTTCTCTAAGTCATAGATGCAATTTGTATAATTATATGTTTGAGTACTATGAGGTTGACATCACATTGCTTTTTAATCGTTTTTTTTGTTGTTGCGAAGACTATTGTTTTGTACTGCGGAAAAGAAATTGTATGAATGTTCAATCAACCAACCAAGAGATAATGAACTGACTTGTATGGGTTGTAGTTTTTCGTTGACTGAATTGAGTGGCGATTACTTATAAAAATGAGTACAAAAATTGTTTTGAGTACACCTACTTCTGAATATTCAAAACACTCTGTAAAAAGGATGACATATCACCAAACTATTGGATATTTGTCCAGATTTTATTTGAACATAAACCCTGTTAAGTGTTGCATATTTCCAGAGTGATTCAGTCATCGGATTTCTGTTGAAAAGTAAATTAGAGCTTACTTTGATCATAGCTCAATGCTTTGATTCACCTTCCCACTATAAGGGGAGAAATTCTGTTGAAAATTTAAAGCTTATTTTAATCGGCGCTCTTCATAAGGGGCGGATTTAACATGTTGACAATTTAGAGCTTAATTCCTTTGATTCGCCCTCTCAACAAAGGGACGGATTTCAGTTTTACGTTGAGAGCTTACTTTGATTCGCACTCTCAATATTAGGGTCGATTTCTGTTGGCAATTTAGAGCACTCTTTGATTCACCCTCTCAATAATAAGGTGCGGATTTCTGTGGACAACTTAGAGGTTAAACTCACCGTCCCAGTTAAGGTGACGGATTTCTGATGACAATTAAACTGAGGAGTAATTACTTTGATTCGCCCTCCAAAAATTGGGGGCGGATTTTTAAAGTTAGGGGGCCTATATTGATTCGCACTCCCAATAAGGGTGCACATTTCTGTTGACAATATAAAGCTCATTTTGACCCTCCCCCCCACTATAAAAGTTAAACATATTCAGAAACAAAGTCCTTTAAAGACCCATCTTAAAAACAAGAAAAAAATATTTATCAATCGTATTGTTTGCCTAACCAGGGTTGTAAATAAAGACATTGTATACTACAGTTGTTGGCAGTTGTTGGAACAAGTATTCTGAGTCAATTTCTTTGTTGTTCCAAACATTCAGAATACACAATAAATTGTCTTTTTGTGTGTGTGATGAAACAGGCTTTAGGGTCATTGCGTTAACATGTTGATATTCTCTGAACGGATTGAGCAAATTCAGTATTTTTTCATCTAACAATAGCTTATGAAATTGGCTTTCCATTCATTATTATTTTGGTACTACATATTGTTTTAAATATGAAATTTATTTTTGGGGGTTTGCCTCCGCTTTTTTTTTTTAATCACCCATTAATAGCATTTGGTCCAGTTAAAGTGTTCAGACAAGCACGCGTAAAGGAATCCCAAGGTTCATATAATTTCACGTCAAAGTCGTCTCGATCTTGATTATATTTTCCTAACCAATGCTAACCATGATCGCTATCCTTGCTCCAAGCATCCAATAATGCTCCAAGTAAAATTGTTCCTTGCTCTATGCTTCAGCCACCTGAATCACACAGCTGCATTGTACATACACAATGTACATGCTATCCTACAATCTAGCTCCATGATAATAGCATCATATGGATGGTCACACAGTGGCATGGGTAACGCCTATACTGACCACGGCCTGCAAGTCACTGCTCTTAGCTAGTGGATCAGTTACAACTGACCAAAAGTAGGCTCTTATCAGTCTAAACATGTTAAAACATCAGGTAATCCGCTGCAGGGTCTGCATGCTTCATTAGGCTTGAACCTCAGAAACTGAGGTTTGAGAAAATGCATTAGATTGGGCTCAGTTCTGTAATGGTAGCGAAAATGAAACGCGTGTTCAGAGCGATTCTCAATTTCAGACGAAAATGATTGACCGATTTTCAGAAGTGATTGAACATTTTAGGAAATTGGCCGGGAAAACCTGTATTAAACAAATTCGATGGAAATATTATTTAACATTTTAATTAACATTAGATTTATAAGCTCCATGATGACTGGAAAGAAGCTGGAGTATCTTTGCGAATCTGTTTGCTACTAGAATCTGTTTGCTACGAGTGTTAAATTAATCGGGAAAACCGATACATTTCATGTGGAAATTCAATGAAGTTGAAATCGTTGTTTTTCAATGTTTTTGAATACAACCTGCCAGTAACGTGTACAGCAACGCCAGTTGCAGAGAGTTCTCGACGAACGATCCGGCAATGGCCGCTGCACTCATCATCACGCCACACGTCATCATGACGTAACCAGCCCCAAAGCGCCTGCTCACTAATCCTCCGAAAGGAGCTGTGGAGACGTACAATATTTGATTTTGAGTTGATCAAAGGATGGAACATACTTGTTTCTAGATGCGAATGAAGTTGGATAACAATTAAGTAGGATAACAATGAAGTAGGATACCATACAGTGAAAATTATGTTCGGCTATGTTGCGTTTTGGGCACAATGATGATGTCTGTAGTAAATTAAGAGTAATATAATCAACTTGTCATGATAGTAAATCATGTTCTGACCAGACCACCGAAGAAATAATAATGATCGTGCAGTTTATTTTCCGCACGTATATCAGTTCACACAATGTCAACATTTATGTGTATTTGATTTTAAAATAATGACTGTGAAATAGAATGAAAATGGTATTGCTGAAGGGACCCATTTGAAACCGATGCATGGAGAAAATTAAAATCCTAATTATATTTTTAAAGTATCATATTCACATGTAGTCTGGGTTGCATTACAACCAACAATTATTACATTTAGATAGTGGCTTACAGTCATGCATTCATTCATTCATTCATTCTTCATTATTTTTACCACATCTCTTTCATTAAGTGACAAGGCATCAATACATACATGTAGTTTTGGGTATTATAAAGTTCGAGCTTGTTTTACAAAATATATTTATATACACTTTGGGCGCATTATTTTCTAATTAGAGATGGTGGAAGGGGATCCCCAAAAAGCGGAGCTTGTCGAGTAGGGATCCCCTTTAACATGGATTAATACAAACATTTAATGAAAAACAAATGAAAAACAATTGAACGTATACATTTTAAATTGTACATAACACACGGAAAAACATAATATTGCTGATCAGAAAAAAAGAAATACAGAGTAGTAACCCAGTAAGAAGATTAATCTGAGCTATTATAATTTGATAGTAAATTCGATTTAAGTTTGGATTTAAATAATGGAAGGCTACGAGTGCCCTGGAGTGATTTATGTAAGGACTTCCAGTACTTAGGGCCTTCATGCCTAATTGTCTTTTTGTAAACAGTTGTGCTTGCAAATGAAAAGTGAAATTATCTACGTTGTCGGGTAAAATGGTGATGTATAGTTTCGTTTCTGCAGAACATTTGTGCAATGGGATTTGGAAGTAAATTATTGTTCAAACGATGCATGAAGGCTCCAAGCTGAAGTGAATAAATGTCATTGACCTTGAGTGTTTTATGTTTACAGAAAAGAGGATTTGAATGTTCTAGTCTGTCGACAGAATTAATAACTCTCAATGCCCGTTTTTGTAGGTTAAGAAAACTATTCAAATAACTAGCTGCACAATTCCCCCATGCTAGGATACCATAGTTCAAATAAGGCAAAATCAATGTATTATACAGCATAAACAGTACTTCCTGTGGGAAAAAGGCTTTGAGCTTACTAATGACACCTATATTTCTAGAGATAATAGAACAAATGTTGTTAACTTGAATTTTCCAAGAGAGAGTAGGATCACTATATAATCCCAAAAATTTTACACAATCAGAATAGGGCAATTTTATGTTATCGATATATATATCAGGTAAATGGAACATGTTTTAGCGGAAAATAGCATGCAGGTTGTTTGGATGGATAATTTGTTTGCTTTAAACCACTCAGAAATTTTAAGTAATTCTTGGTTAACTAAATCAGCAAGTACATCAATGTTGTTATGACTAAGAAATAAATTACTGTCATCAGCAAACATAATGAAGGAAAATAGATCTGATGATTTGTTAAAATCATAAATAGAGAACAGTAAAGGTCCAAGTATTGATCCTTGAGGAACTCCATGGGATATTTGTTTAAGAGGTAATGTAATTGATATGATGAGTAATTGATATACGCATGAGTAATTGATATACGCATGAAAACGCTCAGTCAATTGTAATACAGTACAACACCCATGCATGCGCTTCTTCGCAACGCCATAAATATAATACACACAGTTGAATTAAATTGCAGTTTAGAAAAATACTGTCGGTGTTACCTACTAATCCACTTGTTGCGATCGTCAGTGACGCTATCCAGCCGATAATCCACATTTGGGAGGTCAGTTGGATTTGCAAAATCGGCAGCATTATCCCGAGACCTTTGGTAATGCCGGTCACCATGAAGTTTTTGGTCCAGAGCGCGAGGACCGCGACCCAGCCGGGCCTTCCGCCGTCCGGCCCCCAGACTGTAGCTCACCGCCCCGCTCATCATAGTCCCGGGACTATTTTGGTGAAGCAACAGGGTGCGCGGTGGTTGACTTTCTTGCTCAAAGGTTTTAGAAGGGGTACCGGGTGGGCATGGACATGATATATACATAACACATCTCGCAGTTACGTGACACCGCCACCACGTGAATATTATGTATGGAAATAACTTATGAGTGAGATAGTCCTACATCTAAATTGCCATGGGAGATTCAATAAGGTTGCAGACCAGTAAATTGGCCCCAAATTGCCTACGCCGGCCAGATCACGATTTGCATGCCCTCAAAATCTTCAGTATTTGAGAGTATTGTGGGCCATGAACTTGAGGGTTTGTAAAAAATATGGGTGGAAGCCGTGCACAGGACTGGGAGCTTGCAGTTGTGTGTAATTTGGATGTAATTTGGACCCTAAAAGCGCTCTATTTTGCAATGGAGTGTAGCCATCGTTTTTCAAAATGGCGATGGGCTTCAGGACTATTTTTAGGGTGATCATCTTCGGATGCAAATTTCTCCTAAAAGTCATCAGTTGACCCCAAAAAATTGAAAAGAAAATGAAAGGTGATGAAATAAGCTTTAATTTGATGTGTGTCTCGAACACCTTGGAGAGTTGTAAGTATTTTTCCCAAATTTCTGAAGTGGGAGCATTTACCATTGGGGTCTATGGAAGTTTATTTACTGGTCTGCTACCCTAAGATTCATCAGGAATAGTCAGAATCTTTCGGTCTGGGAACCAGACTACGAAAAATGGTGATTATTTTTTCCTCCGTGATGTTGATGCATGTAGGTCTACATCGAGCTAATTAAAACTAATAACCAAATAGATAATTAGTATGATTTAAAGGCTGTTAAGGTGACAGATGGCTAGGCGTCTGGCTGCAGATGTTTCCCTCGTAATTGTGGATCTTCGTTTGAATGAATTTTGTGCATACAGAATTTTCAAACAAACAGTGCCCCATTTTGGGGCGATGGCTTCGGAAAGAGTGAGGGCCCCGTCCCTCCCCCCAAGAAATCGCTCGAGTTCGAGTCTTAAAGGGAGGCTTTTTAAAAGGTTACGAAAATTAAGAGAAAGTGAAGATCAAGATGCCTCAAAGTTTTATACGCGACCGATAGGCATCCGGGCTATTTCGCAAACATGTATTATCTTCAAATCAGCAACGGCTTGTTTCATGCACTTTTTTTTCAAAACAAATACAGGCAAAAGTATGGAAACACTCAACATCCTAGTAATCTATCGATGATGATCTACCACCGGGATATATAGATGAATGATTTGTTATGGGCATGGTGTATTTTCATATACGACAGACAAACGTCGCCTGCACCGTAGCGCAAACGTGCGACGCGCTTGGCAGCAATAGGATCTTCTAGACGAAATTATATAGGGCCTACTGTTTAAGTTAGTACTGTACTTGCTAAGGCCAGATTAAAAATACAATACAAAATGTACATTCAATGATGAGGATGAGATTGCAAGTGATGATACTGCATTCCAGTCCTTGAAGTTTGGAGGGGGACAATATTTCCTTAGAAGGCTTAGGATTAATCACGACTTTTGATATTGTTTTCGGTGTATTCTTTCAAGTGCAATTCTTGTGTGTTGGTCCCATGCTGCAGTGTCGCACCCAAGGGGGGGGGGGGAGAGAGCTCGGGGGCTTGAGCCCCCCCCCCCCCCCCCCACACACACACACACACAAAAAGGTTGTCAATTTAATTTTTTTTTCTATTTTTTTTCTTTTAGTCCCACTATTTAACCTCGTCCCCAGTGCTTTCTTTATTTCCAACCTCGTTTCCAATAGTGAGCCCTGGATAGGAAACTTTCTCCCTGTATCCTGATTCGATACCGCAATTTGCTAGTAATGGATTTTTACCGTGTACAAGTAGTTGGTGTTGTTATTTCCAACGTGCATTACGTGTTTTCACGATCATTGTAATTAAAACATCCACGCCTTCTCAAAAATACTCCTTTCCTTTCCAGTTTGCTTGTATTAATCTGAAATGTAATACTGCAAATTGGCGGGCCAGATCGTAACATGTTAACTTTAAAACAAAATTGTGTTTTAATGACTTACGGCGCGACGAATTGATGTTGGTTTTACACCCGAAACCGCATACAAAAACAAACGCTAATGTAACGCACGTGTAGGCGCCAGACTATTCCTCATTTGCATACGTGTTCAAAAATCTTGCACATGCAAATGATCCAATACCAGGGTGAGAGAGCAGGTAGTGGTGGGCACGTACTGCTCGACACCCTGGGGACGAGGTTGCCCACGATTGGACCTTGGTGATAAAGTTGCCTATTTTCGAGTAGTATAATAGGGGTGTAAGTGGCGCCACCAACGTCAAAATAGTCCCCCCCCCCCCAAAGCCATTTTCTGGGTGCGCCACTGCCATGCTGCATTATCATACTCGGATGAATGTTGTTCACACGAGGTATGGCAAGATTGCCACACCCATAGAACTCGCAACAACACCAGACACAGACCAAAAGGCATAAAGCCAGGAAAAGGCATAAGCCAGGAAAAGGCATAAAGCCAGGAATGCGTACAACTAATCTTTAATTGATCAAAACACACTTGTTCAATGTACATTATGTCCTTATGCTTCTGTTTCAACTCCGATCGACTCACAGTCAATTATGAAACCCTCCTATGTAAAAAACTTTCCGAGGTTCTACCGTTGAGAATATCTTAGCATCAGCAAAGGCACCAGTGGTACAGCCTGCACGCTGCCTATCAGTAGAAAGGCTGCGGTGTAACTTCCGGTCAAGTCGTAAACCAAACCTTAAAACAGAGACAGAAGTTAAAATTGAAATCGGGAAGTCTCGTAGAATGGTTTGACATTGTTGATCTTTTATGCTATTGCATGGTGTGATGCACATTGCCAGTGATGCCACACAAGTAACACCATGAATTAAAGTACTTCCTAATAATTATTACTTGTATGTGGAAACTACATACTAGACTACTCAGTGCAGTGAAGAAAGTGGCGTAAGGAAACGACACTCATTTATTAGGCTTATACGTACCAGGCAGAAATCCCAAAGCGACTAATAATAGCGTCACCTTTAGCCCGATCCAGCCAAAAGCACCCGCCAATAGCTCGACACCAAGAACCTGCTTGATGAGAACATCCGTCTGGCAGGACAAGACCCCGTCACTGAACAAAATCAGCACCGCTGACGTCATCATTGGCCAATAAGAAGTCAGCAAAGAGGAGGCAAGGTACGAGACGGAACTCATAACGAGGCAAACGGCAACCAGAGTCCACGAGGACATCACTCCGCGGTCGGTGATCAGTCCCTGACTGATTTTACCAAACAGGTTCGCAATACCCGCGATGGTCACGAAAGACCCCGCCTCCTCCAAAGTGAACCCGTTGGACTGCGCCTGGGACACGAAATACACAATCCACATGAGGTACGCGTAGATCGTGCAGCAAGATATGACGGCCACCAACCAGTAGCGCGAATTGAGAAGTAGTCCCACCTCGAAGTTCTTAGAGACAAACTTCCACAGCGAACCACAGTGAGAACGGAGAGTGCTCTCATGTGCTGATGGCGAATTCGTGTGTTCGGTCTGGGGGAGCGTTTGGTATGCGTTTGACTGATCGAGCTCAGGCTGCCTCGTTGCTACCATAACGGCGCCACTCGCAACAGAATGCATGGTGATGGCTCCCACTAGTAACATGGTTCCTCTCCAGCCGTAGGTGTCTAAGAAGAGCTGGACCAGGGGCGCGAAGACGATCAGTCCCACGGAGTAGCCGGTCCGTGCGATGCCATTGGCTGTGGCGTAGTTCTTGGTAAAACAACGTCCGACAGCCTCCTTTGCAACGACATTAGATATACCTATGGCAGTACCTTCAAAGATATAATATAAAAAAGTATACATCAAAGACAAGTTTTGGCAATGTGTATAGTTTTCCTCATCTGTTGTGAAGACATGGGTCCCCTACTTGATCTACGTTAATTGCCAAAAACTAGAAACTAATATCTCACATATACAAATGTCTCATTGTAACTCCGATATATGTACATTGCTTCATACATAGGTTTTCCTGCACATGTTGAAACTTAATGCATTCCAATTCATAAACGGTTAACTTCAATTTCGTCTCCAGAAGACTGGAACGCGTTTGTCGTTGGTCATTCCAATTGATCAGTTTGAACATTTGTCCATTCGATGTCAAATTTCAATGGAATTCGTCTCACCTGATGACCATGCACATAATGTAAGGATTGAATTCGTCTTTGTTCAATCGATTTTAAGAAATGTTCAATCAAATTCATCAGACAATGCGCACGCTGGTATACCATACACAGACGTATTTGGCATAGTGTATTGCAAGACAATAAATTGTAGGTTTTAACAACCAATCCAAAGAACAAGAAGAAGAACTGAACGACTGTTTTTGAAGATGTAAAAATATGAATGCAGTTTGCTTTTCATAATAAATAATTATAGGCCTACTTATTTCTTGCATGAAATGGAAAAAAACGCAATTTTATTTGACTGTGTTTACCCTATTTCTTTCAGTTGTTGACGCAAAAAACTGTCAACGAACTAAATAAATATTGAAAAAGATTACAATTTTGCATAATTATTGTTACATGAAAAATGCTTATTTAAGGTTTAAAGACCTACGTTACACGGAGACTAACAGACACACACAAAAAGTAAATATGTAGAAATGAACAGATGAAAACGTAAAAATACGGAAGATGGCCTACAATTATGAGATGAATTTGAATGAAATTTATATAACATTGATTGCAAAATGACAGAACCGATTCATCTATTGCACGTTCAGCAATTGCAGACGACGAAATTGAATTGTCTGTCACGAAAAAGTATGGCGAAAATTAGCGACCAAAGACGAAATTGAAAATGGGGTATGCAGGATCATGAATTTTCAAGACGAAATTCGAAAATTAAACGCGTGTTCAGAGCGATTCTCAATTTCAGACGAAAATGATTGACCGATTTTCAGAAGTGATTGAACATTTAAAGAAATTGGCCGGGAAAACCTATATTAAACAAATTCGATGGAAATATCATTTAACATTTTAATTAACATTAGATTTATAAGCTCAATGATGACTGGAAAGAAGCTGGAGTATCTCTGCGATAGAATCTGTTTGCTACGAGTGTTAAAATTAATCGGGAAAAACCGATACATTTCATGTTTTTTATCTCGGTAATCTCCCTCAATTTTTGGATTCATGTTTAAATTCATTGAGGTTTTTTTTCTGTCAGTGTCTTTCTTTTGGAACGTTTTAGTGCTTGTTTATAGGCTATATGTATATATAATGTACTTGCTTTTTATGTAATAATATGCTTTTTTTATGGCTTTAAAAAAAATATATATATATATATTTTTTTTTTTATCTATTTAGCTTGTTTTAACGGTGCAGCAGGTCCTCGGACCACAGTACTTGTACTTTTGCTGTTCCTTGCCTTTCTTTATAATGTTGTGAGAATGGCTAAATAAATAATAATAATAATAATAATAATAATATTGTGGAAATTCAATGAAGTTGAAATCGTTGTTTTTCAATGTCTTTGAATACAACCTGCCAGTAACGTGTACAGCAACGCCAGTTGCAGAGAGTTCTCGACGAATGATCCGGCAATGGCCGCTGCACTCATCATCACGCCACACGTCATCATGACGTAACCAGCCCCAAAGCGCCTGCTCACTAATCCTCCGAAAGGAGCTGTAGAGACGTAAAATATTTGATTTTGAGTTGATCAAAGGATGGAACATCCTTGTTTCTAAACCGAATGAAGTTGGATAACAATTAAGTAGGATAACAATTAAGTAGGATACCATACAGTGAAAATTCTGTTCGGCTATATTGCGTTTTGGGAACAATGATGATGTCTGTAGTAAATTAAGAGTAATATAATCAACTTGTCATAATAGTAAATTATGTTGTGACCAGACCACCGAAGAAATGATCGTGCAGTGTACTCTCCGCACGTATATCAGTTCACACAATTTCAACATTAATGTATTTAATTTTCAAATAATGACTGTGAAATAGAATGAAAATGGTATTGCTGAAGGGACCCATTTGAAAACGATGCATGGAGAAAATTAAAATCATAATTATATTGTGAAAGTATCATATTCACACGTAGTCTGGGTTGCATTACAACCAACAATTATTACATTTAAATAGTGGCTTACAGTCATGCAGATGAGTAATTGATATACGCATGAAAACGCTCAGTCAATTTTAATACAGTACAACAGCCATGCATGCGCTTCTTCGCAACGCATTATAATACACACAGTTGGATTAAATTGCAGTTTAGAAAAATACTGTCAGTGTTACCTACGAATCCACTTGTTGCGGTTGCCAGTGACGCTATCCAGCCGAGAATCCACATTTGGGAGGTCAGTTGGATTTGCAAAATCGGCAGCATTATCCCGAGACCTTTGGTAATGCCGATCTCCGTGAGGTTTTTGGTCCAGAGCGCGAGGACCGCGACCCAGCCGGGCCTTCCGCCGTCCGGCCCCTCCAGACTGTTGCTCACCGCTCCGCTCATAGTCCGGGGACTATTTTGGTGAAGGAACAGGGTGCGTGGTGGTTGACTTTCTTGCTCAAAGGTTTTAGAAGGGGTACCGGGTGGTCATGGACATGATATATACATAACACATCTCGCAGTTACGTGACGCCGCCATCACGTGAATATTATGGAAATAACTTATGAGTGAGATAGTCCTACATCTAAATTGCCATGGGAGATTCAATAAGCGACATGTACGTGTACACCGTATGCAGCTTCAATAAAAAACGAACGCCAGAAAATGCAAACAACCCATTGTCAAATTTCATTGAAGTAATTTGATCCTTGAAACCTTTGCTCTTAAACGTGCCTGTCAAGGCCGGTTGCACACGCACACTGAGCTAGAATAAGTGGCACGGGTGAGTATGCTTCTAAAGCAAAAAAACCCTACAAACTAAGCCTAAATGTGAAAATCAAAATTTGACTAAGTTCGACACGTTTTTGTATATGTGGAAATGTGGCCTATGTTTACGGAGGTAGTCCAGTAAATTGGCCACATTTATGGGGCTAGCTTAGGCCCTACTCCGCGCGGACTCGAGTATACCATTCAGTTCACAGCAAACTAGAAATAAGACGAGACCATCTCAGAATCTCCTGAATGCCCACGCCCACCCCTTACCCGTTCTTAAACTTTGGAGTAAGAGCATCGAAATTCACGCGCCCTGTTCCAATACCAAAATCTTCGGACTATGATCGGGGCGCTGAGCAACAGTGTGGAGGGACCGGACGGCGGAAGGCTCGGCAGGGTCGCGGTCCTCGCGCTCTGGACCAAAAACCTCATGGAGATCGGCACCGCTAAAGGTATCGGGATAATGCTGCCGATTTTGCAACACCAGCTGACCGACCAAATGTGGATTCTCGGCTGGATAGCGTCCCTGATCGCAATCGGTGGATTCGTAGGTGACCGTTCTTTTCGTTTTCCTTGCCAGCAATTCAATTCAATCGTTTGTTTGTATTTTTTTTTGTTGCGAAACCCAAGGGTCAAAATTGACCAAATACTCATACGCATGACTGCAAGCCTCTATAGTTGTTGAAAATGCACACAACTGCTGCAAACTGCTCACTGACTGGATTGACCTGAAATATACAAATCAGAACAATTTGAGTGGCCTGATATATTTCGTCCTTAGCAAGGACTTCTTCCGAAATGACAAAGGTACAAGAAACAAACATGTAGGGGGCACACAAGCATGCAGGGCTGGAAGGAGACACGCAAAGGGACGAGTGGGGATAAGGAACTATATTGGTAATGCGACCCATACTACATACGAATATGGTACTGAAAGAATGTGGTTTTAATTTTCCCTGCGCATTGCGCATGCGTATGCAGATGGCTTATACACATGTAAACAATTTCAAATGGGTCCCTTTCAACAATACCATATCACAGTCATTCCTACATTAAATAATAATTGTAATTGTCAGAACTTATGTGGATGAGGAAAGTAAACTGCATAATATAGGTTTCTCCGGCTATTTTAAAACGTTTTGACATTCGAATTCACCGTTTCTAATATTTAAATTCGTCCATCAACATCGATTTAGTGCAAGCACTTCCAACGTTTAATTTTTTTTTTAGTCTAATTTTGTCTTTAGTCAGATAATTTCAAATTCAGTTCAAGCAAATTTAAATATAGAGCACTCGTTTTCGTCCCGAAGTATTTAATTTCGTCTCGTCTGCGTCAAACCTTGTAATTCAGAAATCAAATTAGGCTAATTGATTTACATGAGACGAATTCGATTGAATGGTAAATGACTAAATTGGTTCTTATGAAGCCCGGACAAGGGACAGGGTGGAAATGTGTTTGTTTTTTTGTAATTTGCTAATTCGCTCCCACGAATTGCTAATTCGTTCGCACGAATTGCTAATTCGTTTGCACGAATTGCTAATTCATTCGCACGAATTGCTATTTCGTTCGCACGAATTACCAACTCGTTCCCACGAATCAACTAACGCGTTCCCGGATCCACGAGTCAGCAATTCGTTCCCACGAATTAGAAAATCGTGGGAACGAGATAGCAATTCGTGCGAACGAATTAACAATTCGTGCGAACGAATTAGCAATTCCTGCGAACGAATTAGCAATTCGTGCGAACGAATTAGTGATTCGTGCGAACGAAATAGTAATTCGTGGGAACGAGTTAGCAACTCGTGGGAACTAATTTGCAAATTACAAAAAACATTTCCACCCTGTCCCTTTCCGGGATTCGTACGATCATTATTATTTCATCGGTGAATCAATATTCTTTTATAATGTTGCTGAATCAATAGAGTTTGGTCACAACGTAATTTAATATGATGACAATTTGATTATAGCACTTTCCAATGTACTACAGACTTTATTAGTGTGCCCAAAACGTACATAGCCAAACAGAATTTTCACTGTGTCCTATACTTGTTTAATTGTTTGTTTGTTTGTTTTTGTTTTTTTGCCTCTCGATGTTTTGTTGATGATGTTTCATCCTTTGATCTACTCTCAAAATATTTTCCTCTCCACAGCTCCTTTCGGAGGACCTTCAGTAGTTCCCTGATAATTTAACTGACCAATGGCATTCAGAAATAAAATAAGGGTGTGACGCACTTTTCCTTATATTTATATAATGTACAAGTTATATATATTTAAACGTTTCAACGTAAAGGTTTGGTCGCAAGTAATGGTGATTATTTTTCCCCGGTGATGTTGATGCATGTAGGTCTACATCGAGCTCATTAAAACTAATAACCAAATAGATAATTAGTATGATTTAAAGGCTGTGAAGGTGACAGATGGCTAGGCGTCTGGCTGCAGATGTTTCCCTCGTAATTGTGGATCTTCGTTTGAATGAATTTTGTGCATACAGGATTTTCAAAAAAACAGTGCCCCATTTTGGGGTGATGGCTTCGGAAAGAGTGAGGGCCCCGTCTCCCCCCCCCCCCCCAGTAGGCGCCAGACTATTCCTTATTTGCATACGTGTTCAAAAATCTTGCACATGCAAATGATCCAATACCAGGGTGAGAGAGCAGGTAGTGGTGGGCGCGTACTGCTCGACACCCTTGGGACGAAGTTGCCCAGGATTGGACCTTGGTGATAATGTGGCCTATTTTCGAGTAGTATAATAGGGGTGCAATTGGCGCCACCAAAGTCAAAATAATCCGCCGCCAAAACAAAACCCCAATTTTTTTCTGCGGCCAAAAATTGTGGGCAAAATTTTTTGACAAAAATTTAACTTCTAATTTTGAAAAAAAATTGTGAGCCCCCCCCCCCAAGCCATATCCTAGGTGCGCCACTGCCATGCTGCACTATCATACTCAGATGAATGTTGTTCACACGAGGTATGGCAAGATTGCCACACCCATAGAAATCGCAACAACACCAGACATAGACCAAAAGGCATAAAGCCAGGAAAAGGCATAAAGCCAGGATTGCGTGCAACTAATCTTTAATTGATCAAAACACACTTGATCAATGTACATTATGTCCTTATGCTTCTGTTTCAACTCCGATCGACTCACAGTCAATTATGAAACCCTCCAATGAAAAAAACTCTCCGAGGTTCTACCGTTGAGAATATATTAGCATCAGCAAAGGCACTAGTGGTACAGCCTGCACGCTGCCTATCAGTAGAAAGGCTGCTGTGTAACTTCCGGTCAAGTCGTAAACCAAACCTTAAAACAGAGACAGAAGGTAAAATTGAAATCGGGAAATCTCGTAGAATGGTTTGACATTGTTGATCTTTTATGCTATTGCATGGTGTGATGCACATTGCCAGTGATGCCACACAAGTAACACCATGAATTAAAGTACTTCCTAATAATTATTACTTGTATGTTGATACTACATACTAGACTACTCCATGCAGTGAAGAAAGTGGCGTAAGGAAACGACACTCATTCATTAGGCTTATACGTACCAGGCAGAAATCCCAAAGCGACTAATAATAGCGTCACCTTTAGCGCGATCCAGCCAAAAGCACCCGCCAATAGCTCGACACCAAGAACCTGCTTGACGAGAACATCCGTCTGGCAGGTCAAGACTCCGTCACTGAACAAAATCAGCACCGCTGACGTCATCATTGGCCAATAAGAAGTCAGCAAAGAGGAGGCAAAGTACGAGACGGAACTCATAACGAGGCAAACGGCAACCAGAGTCCACGAGGACATCACTCCGCGGTCGGTGATCGGTCCCTGACTGATTGTACCAAACAGGTTCGCAATGCCCGCGATGGTCACGAAAGAACCCGCCTCCTCCAAAGTGAACCCGTTGGACTGCGCCTGGGACACGAAATACACAATCCACATGGTGTACGCGTAGAGCGTGCAGCAAGATATAACGGCCACCAACCAGTAGCGCGCATTGAGAAGTAGTCCCACCTCGAAGTTCTTAAAGAAAAACTTCCTCAGCGAACCACAGTAAGAACGGAGAGTGCTCTCGTGTGCTGATGACGAATTAGTGTGTTCGGTCTGGGGGAGCGTTTGGTATGCGTGTGACTGATCGAGCTCAGGCTGCCTCGTTGCTACCATAACGGCGCCACTCGCAACAGAATGCATGATGATGGCTCCCACTAGTAACATGGTTCCTCTCCAGCCGTAGGTGTCTAAGAAAAGCTGGACCAGGGGCGCGAAGACGATCAGTCCCACGGAGTAGCCGGTCCGTGCGATGCCATTGGCTGTGGCGTAGTTCTTGGTAAAACAGCGTCCGACAGCCTCCTTTGCAACGACATTAGATATACCTTTGGCAGTACCTTCAAAGATATAATATAAAAAATGGAAAATTGCGTGAAATGGAAAATACGCAATTTCATTTGCGTATTTATACCCTATTTCTTTCAGTTGTTGACGCATACAATTGTCTACGAACTAAACAAATATTGAAAAAGATTACAATTTTGCATAGTAATTGTTACATGAAAAATGCTTATTTAAGGTTTAAAGACCTACGTTACACGGATTATAACAGACACAAAAAAAAGTAAATATGTAGAAATGAACAGATGAAAACGTAAAAATACGGAAGATGGCCTACAATTATGAGATGAATTTGAATGATATTTATATAACATTGATTGCAAAATGACAGAATCGATTCATCTATCGCACGTTCAGCAATTGCAGACGACGAAATTGAATTGTCTTTCACGAAAAAAGTATGGCGAAAATGAGCGACCAAAGACGAAATTAAAAATGATGTATGCAGGATCATGAATTTTCAAGACGAAATTGAGGTCATCACAGAACCGAGCCCAATCTAGCTCATGCATTTTGGGGGGTAATTAGTGCCTCTGCACTCTTATCTGAGATAAAGTAGGTATCCGTTACACTGGGTGGAGCCCAGGACTAACCGACATTATTGCCACTTCAGGAGTGGTTATTATTAGTTAATACGCAACACACATTACGCCGCACACAGACCCTTTACACCCCCGTGGTCAGCATTATGCCCGTGTGAAGCAATCATTAAGATGTTCATCTCAACTTGAAGGTTCAACAGCATGCTAGCTCTGCGTTATATACTTCGTACACAACTGACGACTGGGATTTGATGTATCATTGTCACGTTAGGTATCCAATTTCCTTAAAACACATGGATACAACAACATTGATAAGAAACATTAAACAAAAATTACACGAAAAAAAAATCAGTTCAGCTGCTGTCGTAGATTCTCTTGTATTTCGCACTGAATCACACACTCAATGCATTTATTGACAACTTCCTATAATGTGATTTATTGAGGTACTGATATGCCAATAAACATTAAAAGTGTGAAATACAAATACTGTACAAAAATGAAAAAGTTGTACACGCTTGGGTCTAGTATACCCAATCTAGGTAAAGCATGATACATCAAGCAATCAGTTCAGACCCCGCAAGATTAAACTTGTGACAAACTTGCCCTGCCGCTGGAACAAACTTTTGCCATGGGGTGCTGGAATAAAGGACGGACAAAATTAATGCGAAAGCCACGTCGTGGCTTAATTTGGAATAAAGATGCTCTGTGGTGGGGGCGATTCCTGGCCACTTTCATTTGACTTTTTTAGCAAAAGTTTTTTGAGATTATGAAGACAATTTATTTCATTATTTTGTTAGAATATACTGTTGCTCTTAAAACGTTTAACTGTACTGAAAAGTGGAGAACGCTGTATTTTTATCTCCATTATTGGTTCCATTTCATTCTGGAAAAAGAATTGTATCGTTATGCATGACATCGCATGTAAATATTATTGTTGCAAGGCTGCTTTCTTACATTTAGTAAATTCCTTCGTGTATGTTTTGTTTTATTACGGCGTGGGGCCACAGGGCCAGGGGCCACTTTAGTTCTATATCACCAAACAATGTAGCTCTCCATGTATGCAGTGTTATTTGTTTGTTACAGAGAATGGCAAATATAAAAGACTAAAAGACCAAATGCATCTTTATGTTTGTGCTCGGTAGATAGCAAGTTTGGGGCTAGGCAAGGATTTATCGGTCTACTGAGATTTTATGAGGAAAAAGTTGCAGAGGATGATGAATAGCTTTTTTATGGCAGGGATTTATCGGTCTACTGAGATTTTATGAGAAAAAAACTTGCAGAGGTAAAACATGAATAGCATTTTTATTAAAACGAAACTACACTGGAATTGTAGCATGACTATAGTTTCAATTAAAAAGCCCGTCCCACTCCTTTTAGGTTGGGGTTGTGTCACGGTGAACCTTGCTATTTGTTAATCTTGAGTACAGAATGCTAGCAACGTCAATGAAACTTTTAAATGAAAAGAAAAACCTTCAGGGGAAAGGTATGAACATTGGCCCCTATTAAAAGATCGAATGAAAAAAATCCTGGCAAGCATAAACAACTTTGCCACCATCGTCATGGCCGGGGTTATTGCTAATTCAGGGTCAAGGCTTCTATCACCGGTGGAAATATCATAGACATGTCATAATTTTGGATACCTTGAGGGAAATATCGATTCTGCACTGCCTGAAGATTTAGAAAATACCTCCTCTTGATATTTTACAGTGTTTGTGCTAGACTTTCGAAGCGCCGCGCTTAGCCGCGGCAAAACTAGAAACGAACAAAACGAAGGAGATATTTGTAGAGCAAGCATAATGTATAGCGTAGCGGCGCAATTTCATCGTCGCGTAGAACACTGCTGGCTGGAACACATTTTTGCCCAGGAGAAGGGGGTGCTAAAGCATATTCCAAGCACCCCAATCCGAAAAGTTGGGGTGCTGCAGCATCCACAGCACCCCCGTTCCCGGGGGCTTGAATCTTGACTGTTATTATTCAGAAACTTAGACCATGCTTCCAGAAGAAGCATTAGGCTATGCCCATACGGAAGATTATGGAAAACAACTTGGTCAGTAAAAACCATTGGCCAGAGTTTTTTTTTTTGGAAGTCGGCCTAGTGGCCCAAGTGCCAGTTTATTACATATTTTCAAGAGCTTTCAAAGTAACAGCAAATAAGTAGGAGAAAAACACCTTCCTTCATATTATTAATTGTTCCACAAAATTGAGCTTTAATACATAAACTATTTGTTATTCAAAAACAGCTTCATCGTGTGTACTTAACGAAAAGTTAAAACCACAAACGTGCGACTGCAAGGCGAAATAATTTTTGACGTTCTAAAAAAAACGAACTGATGTGATAACAAACTAATGACCATGACTAATAAACACATAAATCTCATACTGGGTATAAACTTCTCTAAGTCATAGATGCAATTTGTATAATTATATGTTTGAGTACTATTAGGTAGACATCAAATTGCTTTTTAATCGTTTTTTTTTTTTGGCGAAGACTATTGTTTTGTACTGCGGAAAAGAAATTGTATGAATGTTCAATCAACCAACCAAGAGATAATGAACTGACTTGTATGGGTGGTAGTTTTTCGTTGACTGAATCGAGTGGCGATTACTTATAAAAATGAGAACAAAAATTGTTTTGAGTACACCTACTTCTGAATATTCAAAACACTCTGTAAAAAGGATGACATATCACCAAACTATTGGATATTTGTCCAGATTTTATTTGAACATAAACCCTGTGAAGTGTTGCATATTTCCAGAGTGATTCAGTCATCGGATTTCTGTTGAAAAATAAATTAGAGCTTACTTTGATCATAGCTCAATGCTTTGATTCACCTTCCCACTATAAGGGGAGAAATTCTGTTGACAATTTAAAGCTTATTTTAATCGGCGCTCTTCATAAGGGGCGGATTTAACATGTTGACAATTTAGAGCTTAATTCCTTTGATTCGCCCTCTCAACAAAGGGACGGATTTCAGTTTAACGTTGAGAGCTTACTTTGATTCGCACTCTCAATATTAGGGTCGATTTCTGTTGGCAATTTAGAGCACTCTTTGATTCACCCTCTCAATAATAAGGTGCGGATTTCTGTGGACAACTTAGAGGTTAAACTCACCGTCCCAGTTAAGGTGGCGGATTTCTGATGACAATTAAACTGAGGAGTAATTACTTTGATTCGCCCTCCAAAAATTGGGGGAGAATTTTTAAAGTTAGGGGGCCTATATTGATTCGCACTCCCAATAAGGGTGCACATTTCTGTTGACAATATAAAGCTCATTTTGACCCTCCCCCCCCCCCACTTTAAAAGTTAAACATATTCAGAAACAAAGTCCTTTAAAGACCCATCTTAAAAACAAGAAAAAAAGATTTTATCAATCGTATTGTTTGCCTAACCAGGGTTGTAAATAAAGACATTGTATACTACAGTTGTTGGCAGTTGTTGGAACAAGTATTCTGAGTCAATTTCTTTGTTGTTCCAAACAGTCAGAATACACAATAAATTGTCTTTGTGTGTGTGTGATGAAACAGGTTTTAGGGTCATTGCGTTAAAATGTTGATATTCTCTGAACGGATTGAGCAAATTCAGTATTTTTTCATCTAACAATAGCTTATGAAATTGGCTTTCCAGTCATTATTATTTTGGTACTACATATTGTTTTAAATATGAAATTTATTTTTGGGGGTTTGCCTCCGCCTTTTTTTTTACTCACCCATTAATAGCATTTGGTTGGCCAATTATAAAGTGTTCAGACAAGCCTACGCGAAAAGTAATCCCAAGGTTCATATAATCTCACGTCCAAGTCGTCTCGATCTTGATTATATTTTCCTAACCAATGCTAACCATGATCGCTATTCTTGCTCCAAGCATCCAAGAATGCTCGAAGTCAAATTGTTCCTTGCTCTTTGCTTCAGCCACCTGAATCACATAGCTGCACTGTACATACACAATGTACATGCTATCCTACAATCTAGCTCCATGATAATAGCATCATATGGATGGTCATGTGGCAGGGCCATGATCAGTAGCAGACCAGCGGCAGTAGAGAGAGGGCCGTGCATTTTATTACCTCTCTTTCCCCCTTGATTTTCTTGGGTGCGCTTTGCCCTGTGTGAGAGTTTATCTGCTCGAGTTATTGGTGAGTTCTGATATATGTTTTTTGTATTTTCTCATTAAGTGTATTATTAAGTTTTTTTTAGAAGTTTTGATCTGTTTTGGTATTGTTCAGAGTTTTGACAATCAAGTTTTATAGAATTCCTGAACAGCCTTGTAAGTTGTAGGAATTATCACTTGAAGTTTTGAGATTGGGTTTATTTAGAAATTACTTGAAGAAAGTTAGCTTGTATTGTTTGATTTTGATTGATCAGGATCATTAGACATGTTAGAGTTCTGTTATTTTCGAGGAAAACTGTGTTGTCAGAAGTTTGATTTATTTCATTGACTTAATTTCCGAGGAATGACTTGGATAGATGCATTGCATTGCCTTTTTCTTTTGACATCTGATTTCAGTATTTTGGATGGTGTTTTCTTCATTACCTTTATTGTTTTATTGTACATGTATAAAGCCAAGAGGAGTGGTTTTCCCACAGACTTCTTACTGATTAGTTTGCCATGTTTATTCATTAGTTAGACTTGTCCAAGCTGTTCATTTACTGTAGACTTGCATTTCCTTTATTTTGTATTTAGCCACCTGTTTCATTTAGTTATTCTTATCTGCTTTGGACCTGTGCAAGTTTACTATTCAGGAATGTTGAATTACCCCCTTGGTGATTAGTCCCACCTGGCATTCAGAAGACAGGGACCACTGTTTATCTTGCTCATTAGGTATTCACGAGAAATTGTAGTGTTCTTGGCAAGAGTGTATAGTAGTTCCACATGGCATTGTTTATATTACTTTAGACCTAGTGTAGCTTGAGTTGTTTGCATTGTTTACTGTTTTTTATTATGTTCTTTACTCTCTTATCTTGTTTTACAGATTTTCTGCCAGAAGTGTCTTTAAGGTCTACTAATATACACACTGTGTTGGTTTGAGTCTTTGGTTTTAGGTTTAAGTTTTTGGTCTTCATCTTTTGTTTTGATTTTGATTTGAAGTTCTTGTAAATAAATTCCTTTTGTCTTTTTTTGTTCGAAATCTAGAATTGTTTCCCTTGTCCCTATTAATTCAGTCTCCTCGCGCCTTTTCTCTTCAAAGATCCTGAGTTTAGTTTGGTTAGAATCCCCATAGTTGTATTAGTTTTCGCGAGTTCCCCAGGTGTGTCATTTTTCCAGGTTACATTTTTTTCTATTTTTGGTGGAAGATCCGGGTAGGGAATATATTTTTTTAGTAAAATTTAGCCAGGAATTGTTTTGATAGGGACGACAGGCATTTTTTCAAAGGTTTTTTTCTGTCTTTGGTGGTCAGTTTAGATAAGTCAAGTAACATAGTCTATAAACCAACACAGTGTTGTTATATTGGTGGATCGGACAAGTACATGATGGTGGATGTCAGGACTCCACTCCAGCTCTGTGATTTCGACCCAGTACCTGCTGAAACCTGCAACCTTGAAGTCCCTGATGTGCAGCCGCAGTCTGAGATGCTGAGACTCCTGCAGCACCAGTCCAGTATGCAAGAGGTTATTCTGCAGCAATTTCGGCAGATAAACGCACTCAAGGAGATGATGCGGCAGGTGATGGGCGAACAGATGAGGCAGAGATGCTACATACATAGTCTGGAGTGCGCCCTGTCAGATGTTAAGGTGAATCAGCGTCCCCCAAATCAGCCAGTTCCAGAAGTCCCCATCCCACATCGGCCAGTACCGAAAACCCCCAACCCGCAGCCAGTGCACGAAGTCCCTAAGCCCATCCCCCAGCCAGCGCCAGAAACACACGCAAGCACCCCTGATGAGGCGACACAGGCCAGCTCTCAGGGAGGTATGAGTTCCGAAAGGATAAGCCTCAGGGAAGCTCAGCTGAAAGATCCCGCAATCAGGCGGGTTGTTGAGCTCAAGACGGCAAGCCCCCTGATGACAAGGAGGCAAATGTCCCAAGAAACCAGAGTGGTGCAGAAGTTGCTAGGAGTATGGCGTCGACTAGAGGTGAAGGGAGGACTTCTGATGTACAAGAAGGGCGGCGGGAAGGCTACATGTAGATACCTGGCAGTGCTTCCCCGACAGCAGAGAGAGGAAGTGTTTCATAGTCTCCACGGAAGCATGGACAAGTTCGGCTATGGAAGAATCCTGAAGCTTGTCAAGGACAGGTATTATTGGCCTAGTCTTCATAATGAAGCAATGGCATACATGAGGTGTCATCGCAGGGGCGTACAGCGAAACGGGAGGGAAGCGTCCGGTGAGATCTCACCGCCTCCAGAGTTCCGGGATGACAGAGGACCCTGATCACTGTATTTTTGTCTAGTTTAAATTTGTGGTTGACTTAAATGTCCTCAATAATGTATTGAAGCGTATTGTGTATTTTAGCATTTTGTTTGTTTGTTTTAATCATGTTTAATTGAATTAAGTTGATTTTTATTGTCATTGCTGGGGACAGCAATATTTTAAAGATGGCGTGAGTGTGGCAGGGCCAAGTTTTACTTGTAGTTTTTACTGTATTTTTTTGTAGTGTTTTAGGATAGGAGTAGGTCCCCTGAATAAATCACCCCTTTTATTAGATGTCCCCTACCCTTTCATAGAAGTGTGTACCCCTGATTAGCTTTCCCCAGTAACAGTTCACATTGTATGTAAATTGTTCCCATGCCATTGGTTCCCCCTGTCTCAAGACCATGTGCCCTGCCCACCCTGTAAGACCACAGACCCCTCATGATCAGTAGCAGACCAGCGGCAGTAGAGAGAGGACCGTGCATTTTATTACCTCTCTTTCCCCCTTGATTTTCTTGGGTGCGCTTTGCCCTGTGTGAGAGTTTATCTGCTCGAGTTATTGGTGAGTTCTGATATATGTTTTTTGTATTTTCTCATTAAGTGTATTATTAAGTTTTTTTTAGAAGTTTTGATCTGTTTTGGTATTGTTCAGAGTTTTGACAATCAAGTTTTATAGAATTCCTGAACAGCCTTGTAAGTTGTAGGAATTATCACTTGAAGTTTTGAGATTGGGTTTATTTAGAAATTATTTGAAGAAAGTTAGCTTGTATTGTTTGATTTTGATTGATCAGGATCATTAGACATGTTAGAGTTCTGTTATTTTCGAGGAAAACTGTGTTGTCAGAAGTTTGATTTATTTCATTGACTTAATTTCCGAGGAATGACTTGGATAGATGCATTGCATTGCCTTTTTCTTTTGACATCTGATTTCAGTATTTTGGATGGTGTTTTCTTCACCTTTATTGTTTTATTGTACATGTATAAAGCCAAGAGGAGTGGTTTTCCCACAGACTTCTTACTGATTAGTTTGCCATGTTTATTCATTAGTTAGACTTGTCCAAGCTGTTCATTTACTGTAGACTTGCATTTCCTTTATTTTGTATTTAGCCACCTGTTTCATTTAGTTATTCTTATCTGCTTTGGACCTGTGCAAGTTTACTATTCAGGAATGTTGAATTACCCCCTTGGTGATTAGTCCCACCTGGCATTCAGAAGACAGGGACCACTGTTTATCTTGCTCATTAGGTATTCACGAGAAATTGTAGTGTTCTTGGCAAGAGTGTATAGTAGTTCCACATGGCATTGTTTATATTACTTTAGACCTAGTGTAGCTTGAGTTGTTTGCATTGTTTACTGTTTTTTTATTATGTTCTTTACTCTCTTATCTTGTTTTACAGATTTTCTGCCAGAAGTGTCTTTAAGGTCTACTAATATACACACTGTGTTGGTTTGAGTCTTTGGTTTTAGGTTTAAGTTTTTGGTCTTCATCTTTTGTTTTGATTTTGATTTGAAGTTCTTGTAAATAAATTCCTTTTGTCTTTTTTTGTTCGAAATCTAGAATTGTGTCCCTTGTCCCTATTAATTCAGTCTCCTCGCGCCTTTTCTCTTCAAAGATCCTGAGTTTAGTTTGGTTAGAATCCCCATAGTTGTATTAGTTTTCGCGAGTTCCCCAGGTGTGTCATTTTTCCAGGTTACAGTCACACACTGGCATGGGTAACACCTATACTGACCACGGCCTGCAAGTCACTGCTCTTAGCTAGTGGATCAGTTACAACTGACCAAAAGTAGGCTCTTATCAGTCTAAACATGCTCAAACATCAGGTAATTTGCTGCAGGCACTGCATGCTTCATTAGGCTTGAACCTCAGAAACTGAGGTTTGAGAAAATGCATTAGATTGGGCTCAGTTCTGTAATGGTAGCGAAAATGAAACGCGTGTTCAGAGCGATTCTCCATTTCAGACGAAAATGATTGACCGATTTTCAGAAGTGATTGAACATTTTAGGAAATTGGCCGGGAAAACCTATATTAAACAAATTCGATGGAAATATTATTTAACATTTTAATTAACATTAGATTTATTAGCTCAATGATGACTGGAAGGAAGCTGGAGTATCTCTGCGATAGAATCTGTTTGCTACGAGTGTTAAATTAATCGGAAAAACCGAAACATTTCATGTGGAAATTCAATGAAGTTGAAATCGTTGTTTTTCAATGTTTTTGAATACAACCTGCCAGTAACATGTACAGCAACGCCAGTTGCAGAGAGTTCTCGACGAACGATCCGGCAATGACCGCTGCACTCATCATCACGCCACACGTCATCATGGCGTAACCAGCCCCGAAGCGCCTGCTCACTAATCCTCCGAAAGGAGCTGTGGAGACGTAAAATATTTGATTTTGAGTTGATCAAAGGATGGAACATCCTTGTTTCTAGATGCGAATGAAGTTGGATAACAATTAAGTAGGATAACAATTAAGTAGGATACCATACAGTGAAAATTCTGTTCGGCTATATTGCGTTTTGGGCACAACGATGATGCCTGTAGTAACTTTAAGAGTAATATAATCAACTTGTCATAATAGTCAATTATGATGTGATCAGACCACCGAAGAAATAATAATGATCGTGCAGTTTACTTTCCGCACGTATATCAGTTCACACAATTTCAACATTTATGTGTATTTAATTTTAAAATAATGACTGTGAAATAGAATGAAAATGGTATTGCTGAAGGGACCCATTTGAAACCGATGCATGGAGAAAATTAAAATCATAATTATATTTTGAAAGTATCATATTCACATGTAGTCTGGGTTGCATTACAACCAACAATTATTACATTTAAATAGTGGCTTACAGTCATGCAGATGAGTAATTGATATACGCATGAAAAAGCTCAGTCAATTTTAATACATTACAACACCCATGCATGCGCTTCTTCGCAACGCCATAAATATAATACACACAGTTGAATTAAATTGCAGTTGAGAAAAATACTGTCAGTGTTACCTACGAATCCACTTGTTGCGGTTGTCAGTGACGCTATCCAGCCGATAATCCACATTTGGGAGGTCAGTTGGAATTGCAAAATTGGCAGCATTATCCCGAGAACTTTCGTAATGCCGGTCACCATGAAGTTTTTGGTCCAGAGGGCGAGGACCGCGACCCAGCCGGGCCTTCCGCCGTCCGGCCCCTCCAGACTGTTGCTCACCGCCCCGCTCATAGTCCGGAGATGTTGGTGAAGGAACAGTGTGCGCGGTGGTTGACTTTCTTGCTCAAAGGTTTTAGAAGGGGTACCGGGTGGGCATGGACATGGTATATACATAACACATCTCGCAGTTACGTGACACCGCCATCACGTGAATATTATGGAAATAATTTATGAGTGAGATAGTCCTACATTTAAATTGCCATGTGAGATTCAATAAGCGACATGTACGTGTACACCGTATGCAGCCTCAATAAATGGCGAACACCAGGAAATGCAAACCACCCATTGTCAAATTCCATTGTCAAGGCCGGTTGCACAAGCTCATTGAGCTTGTGCAACCGGCCTTGACAATGGAATTTGACATTTGCTAGAATAAATGGCATGTACGTACATAGATCTTGGATAACACATACTCGGTTTTTAAAAACACATTCCGTTTTTTTATTATGTCTGAGCCTTTTTGACTCTAGTTCTGCTTCGTACCAAGACAGCCTTTGCTGCTTTGGCCCCCCCCCCTCCCCACCGGGTGCCCCCCCCCCCGCCCACCGGGTGCCCCCCCCCCACCCACCGGGTTGCACCCCCCCCCCCCACCGGGTGCCCCTGACGTTGGCACTCAAAACCTCTGCAAGTGCAAACAGCCATTCCAAGAATTCAATCAATGCATTCACTTGGCAAAATGAATATTCAACACTTCAATTTATGCAAAGTACCAATACACTAACCAATGGTAACTCTACTGGAGTTGACTGCCCCATTCTTTGATGGTTCAATAACTACTTCTAGAAATAGTTGGGTGTGGCGGTCCCGAGGAAAATAAATTGTGTGTCTCTAAACCACTTCCGTTTAACCGAACTCAGAAATTGTAGGCCCCTAAAAATAAATTAGTGTTTTGTCAGTTTAAAGAGTCATTTCGATTAAAAACCAAGTATCACTTTGTGACAACTATCTTAAGACATTTATTGGGATAATTACGAAATTAAATGCAGCGGTCAACTCTGTCGAAGCACGGTATAGTGCGCCCTCATTTGACTTGGGGTCCATAAGGGGCGGGCTTAGCAAGTAATGGTGATTATTTTTTCCCCCGTGATGTTGATGCATGTAGGTTTACATCGAGCTAATTAAAACTAATAACCAAATAGATAATTAGTATGATTTAAAGGCTGTGAAGGTGACAGATGGCTAGGCGTCTGGCTGCAGATGTTTCCCTCGTAATTGTGGATCTTCGTTTGAATGAATTTTGTGCATACAGGATTTTCAAAAAAACAGTGCCCCATTTTGGGGCGATGGCTTCGGAAGGAGTGAGGGCCCCGTCTCCCCCCCCCCCAAAGAAATCCCTCGGGTTCGAGTCCGAAAGGGAGGCTTTTTACAAGGTTACGAAAATTAAGAGAAAGTGAAGATCAAGATGCCTCAAAGTTTTATACGCGACCGATAGGCGTTCGGGCTATTTCGCAAACATGTATTATCTTCAAATCAGCAACGGCTTGTTTCATACACTTTTTTTTAAAGACAAATACAGGCAAAAGTACGGAAACACTCAACATCCTAGTAATCTATCGATGATGATCTACCACTGGGATATATAGATGAATGAGTTGTTATGGGCATGGTGTATTTTCATATATGGCAGACAAACGTCGCCTGCACCGTAGCGCAAACGTGCGATGCGCTTGGCAGCAATAGGATCTTCTAGACGAAATTATATAGGGCCTACTGTTTAAGTTAGTACTTGTACTTGCTAAGGCCAGATTAAAAATACAATACATTCAATGATGAGGATGAGATTGCAAGTGATGATAATGCATTCCAGTCCTTGAAGGTTGGAGGGGGACAATATTTCCTAAGAAGGCTTAGGATTAATCACGACTTTTGACGATATTGTTTTCGGTGTATTCTTTCAAGTGCCAAAAAGGTTGTCAATTTTTAATTTTTTGCTATTTATAATTTTTTTCTTTTAGTCCCACTATTCAACCTCGTCCCCATTGCTTACTTTATTTCCAACCTGGTTTCCAATAGTAAGCCCTGGATAGGAAACTTTCTCCCTGTATCCTGATTCGATACCGCATTTTGCTAGTAATGGATTTTTACCGTGTAGTTGGTGTTGTTATATCCAACGTGCATTACGTGTTTTCACGATCATTGTAATTAAAACATCCACGCCTTCTCAAAAATACTCCTTTCCTTTCAAGTTTGCTTTTATTAACCTGAAATGTAATACTGCGAATTAGCGGGCCAGATCGTAACATTTTAACTTTAAAAAAAAATGTGTTTTCATGACTTACAGCGCGACGAATTGATGTTGTTTTTACCCCAGACACCGCATACAAAAACAAACGCTAATGTAACGCACGTGTAGGCGCCAGACTATTCCTCATTTGCATACGTGTTCAAAAATCTTGCACATGCAAATGATCCAATACCAGGGTGAGAGAGTTCATAACTTAAAGGAAACATGCAGTGGAAATTCAGCTCATCTTGTTTTCATGCACATTACTATGTGTTGCAACAATACATACAAGATCTTAATACTTGTTTTCTTTGGAAGTGACAAGAAAGTGGTATTTTTTAAATTATTAGTAAATCCTTTCATCAATATATAAGAGGGCGCTATTTTGCTTTTGTCAAACAAGGTACTCCTTGCCAAAGGTGCGTTATGAACAGTACAAAAATTAGTCCTTCAAAATTACCCACAACATTATTTTTTGAAGAAATATTTGCCACTACGATTGTCCAAATAAGCTGTTTTACATGATAAACAATAAAAAGCGGAATTTACTCCAAGAAAATGAAGAAAACTTTGATATATATTTGTATACACAAAGCTATGGAGACGGTTCTGCCTTGAATGACATCACGCTTTGGCTCATGAATATGGAAATTTTCATTAGCATAAAAACTTTGAAACTTAAAATGTTGAAATTTCTCTTTTTTACTGCTTCCGAGGAGGTGGAAACTTCATGGCAAGAAAGCTGTTTTAAATGTATTTAAGTCATATAAATCCTATTACATGTTCCCGTTAACTGGACAGTGTTTCATAAAATAGTTGTCTACCCGACCACTCTGCGTTTGTAACAACAAACGCGAACCTCTAGTTATTTTTCCCCCCGTGATGTTGATGCATGTAGGTCTACATCGAGCAAATTAAAACTAATAACCAAATAGATATTTAGTATGATTGAAAGGCTGTGAATGTGACAGATGGCTAGGCGTCTGGCTGCAGATGTTTCCCTCGTAATTGTGGATCTTCGTTTGAATGAATTTTGTGCATACAGCATTTTCAAAAAACAGTGTCCAATTTTGGGGTGATGGCTTTGGAAAGAGTAAGGGCCCCGTCCCCCCCCCCCAGTAGGCGCCAGACTATTCCTAATTTGCATACGTGTTTAAAAAACTTGCACATGCAAATGATCCAATACCAGGGTGAGAGAGCAGGTAGTGGTGGGCGCGTACTGCTCGACACCCCGGGGACGATGTTTAACACGATTGGACCTTGGTGATAATGTGGCCTATTTTCGAGTAGTATAATAGGGGTGTAAGTGGCGCCACCTACGTCAAAATAGTCCGCCCCAAAAACAAAACCCCAATTTTTTTCTGCGGCCAAAAATTGTGGGCAAAATTTTTTGACAACAATTTTACTTCTAAAAAATTGGGGAAAAAAATGGGAGGCCCACCCCCCCCAAGCCATATCCTGGGTGCGCCACTGCCATGCTGCATTATCATACTCGGATGAATGTTGTTCACACGAGGTATGGCAAGATTGCCACACCCATAGAAATTGCAACAACACCAGACACAGACCAAAAGGCATAAAGCCAGGAAAAGGCATAAAGCCAGGAAAAGGCATAAAGCCAGGATTGCGTGCAACTAATCTTTAATTGATCTTTAATCTTTAATCTTTAATGATCAAAACACACTTGTTCAATGTACATTATGTCCTTATGCTTCTGTTTCAACTCCGATCGACTCACAGTCAATTATGAAACCCTCCAATGGAAAAAACTCTCCAAGGTTCTACTGTTGAGAATATCTTAGTATCAGCAAAGGCACCAGTGGTACAGCCTGCACGCTGCCTATCAGTAGAAAGGCTGCTGTGTAACTTCCGGTCAAGTCGTAAACAAAACCTTAAAACAGAGACAGAAGGTAAAATTGAAATCGGGAAGTCTCGAAGAATGGTTTGACATTGTTGATCTTTTACGCCATTGCATGGTGTGATGCACATTGCCAGTGATGCCACACAAGTAACACCATGAATTAAAGTGCTTCCTAATAATTATTACTTGTATGTTGAAACTACATACTAGACTACTCCATGCAGTGAAGAAAGTGGCGTAAGGAAACGACACTCATTCATTAGGCTTATACGTACCAGGCAGAAATCCCAAAGCGACTAATAATAGCGTCACCTTTAGCCCGATCCAGCCAAAAGCACCCGCCAATAGCTCGACACCAAGAACCTGCTTGACGAGAACATCCATCTGGCAGGACAAGACCCCGTCACTGAACAAAATCAGCACCGCTGACGTCATCATTGGCCAAAAAGAAGTCAGCAAAGAGGAGGCAAGGTACGAGACGGAACTCATAACGAGGCAAACGGCAACCAGAGTCCACGAGGACATCACTCCGCGGTCGGTGATCGGTCCCTGACTGATTGTACCAAACAGGTTCGCAATGCCCGCGATGGTCACGAAAGACCCCGCCTCCTCCAAAGTGAACCCGTTGGACTGCGCCTGGGACACGAAATACACAATCCACATGAGGTACGCGTAGATCGTGCAGCAATATATGACGGCCACCAACCAGTAGCGCGAATTGAGAAGTAGTCCCACCTCGAAGTTCTTAGAGACGAACTTCCACAGCGAACCACAGTGAGAACGGAGAGTGCTCTCATGTGCTGATGACGAATTAGTGTGTTCGGTCTGGGGGAGCGTTTGGTATGCGTTTGACTGATCGAGCTCAGGCTGCCTCGTTGCTACCATAACGGCGCCACTCGCAACAGAATGCATGGTGATGGCTCCCACTAGTAACATGGTTCCTCTCCAGCCGTAGGTGTCTAAGAAAAGCTGGACCAGGGGCGCGAAGACGATCAGTCCCACGGAGTAGCCGGTCCGTGCGATGCCATTGGCTGTGGCGTAGTTCTTGGTAAAACAGCGTCCGACAGCCTCCTTTGCAACGACATTAGATATACCTATGGCAGTACCTTCAAAGATATAATATAAAAAAAGTATCCCCTACTTGATCTACGTTAATTGCCAAAAACTAGCAACTAATATCTCACATTAATGTCTTATTGTAACCCCGATTATGTACATTGCTTTATACATAGTTTTTCCTGCACATTTTGAAACTTAATTTTGAAACTTAGTTTGCTTTTCATAATAAATAATTATAGGCCTACTTATTTCTTGCGTGAAATGGAAAATACGCAATTTCATTTGCCTGTGTATACCCTATTTCTTTCAGTTGTTGACGCATAAAATTGTCAACGAACTAAATAAATATTGAAAAAGATTACAATTTTGCATAGTAATTGTTACATGAAAAATGCTTATTTAAGGTTTAAAGACCTACGTTACACGGAGACTAACAGACACAAAAAAGTAAATATGTAAAAATGAACAGATGAAAACGTAAAAATACGGAAGATGGCCTACAATTATGAGATGAATTTGAATGAAATTTATATAACATTGATTGCAAAATGACGGAATCGATTCATCTATTGCACGTTCAGCAATAATTGCAGACGACGAAATTGAATTGTCTTTCACGAAAAAGTATGGCGAAAATGAGCGACCAAAGACGAAATTGAAAATGATGTATGAAGGATCATGAATTTTCAAGACGAAATTGAGGTCATTACAGAACCGAGCCCAATCTAGCTAATGCATTTTGGGGGTAATTAGCGCCTCTGCACTCTTATCTGAGATTAAGTAGGTATCCGTTACACTGAGTGGAGCCCAGGACTAACCGACATTATTGCCACTTCAGGAGTGGTTATTATTAGTTACGCAACACACAATACGCCGCACACAAACCCTTTACACCCCCGTGGTCAGCATTATGCCCGTGTGAAGCAATTATTAAGATGTTCATCTCAACTTGAAGGTTCAACAGCATGCTAGCTCTGCGTTATATACTTCGTACACAACTGACGACTGGGATTTGATGTATCATTGTCACGTTAGGTATACAATTTCCTTAAAACAAATGGATACAACAAAATTGATAAGAAACATTAAAAAATAATTACACGAAAAGTTCATTTCAGCTGATGTCGTAGATTCTCTTGTATTTTGCACTGAATCACACACTCAATGCATTTATTGACAACTTCCTATAATAAGGGAATAAATGTGTGCTCCGGAGGTTTTTATCACTAGAGTCTGGGTGCTGATAATTACCCGAGCCGGAGGCGAGGGTAATTAAGCGGTATTAAACAGAGTGATAAATACCGACCGAGCACATATTTATTCCCATTCATAAATACCTTATCCGTAAAAAAAATATCAAATAATTCGTTCAAAAAATCCCGATTTTGTTCAACAAGTTCACTTCATGCTTTTTGAAACATCCCTCTAGCAAAATAATGGAGTGTTCAGCTGGCGAGTAAGATGTAAACAACCCTTTTATGGAGATTGACGCGCGCGTAACATGTTCTGCGCGATGTCACGCAGAACGCACCTGGGGCGTTGCGTTTTGAATTTAGAACTATAAAATTCTGACTCGCTTGTAGTGTTGCGCATGCCTACATGAGGATTGTGAACGTTCAACCAATGAAACGGTAAGAGGCACTGGATTTTTAGGAGTCCACATTTTATTGTGACACTGGAAAAGTGTTTAAGACCAGCTAGCCATGTCTTTAACCTTTATCATCCGTTTAAGACCGGCCACGTGACGGGCTCTCGACCAATAGGAATAGCTAAACTGTCTGAGGTATTTATGAATGTGATTTATTGAGTTACTGATATGCCAATGATTAAAAGTGTGAAATACAAATACTGTACAAAAATGAAAATGCACGGTACACGCATGGGTCTAGTATACCCAATCTAGGTAAAGCATGATACATCAAGCAATCAGTTCAGACCCCGCATGATTAAACTTGTGACAAACTTGCACTGCCCCTGGAACAAACTTTTGCCATGGGGTGCTGGAATAAAGGACGGACAAAATTAATGCGAAAGCGGAGCGCAAAGCCCTTACGTCGTGGCTTAATTTGGATTATATAACTGACATACAGATCCTAGTCATTTGATTGGTGGAACTCACATCACGTGCATTCGTTATTGCTCCCATTCATGCCACGGCTCAAAAAGTACTATCCGCCCATGGGGAATGGGAGATACTATTCAACAGTTAGGATCATGACGCGGTATTTGTGTGCAAATGCATGCTGGTGTGCGCGTTCAGCGTTGCGCGTAGCGCGTATTGTTCCAAACAGCCAGCGCTACAGCTTTGGGTTCAAACATTTTCGTGAAGGGATGGTTTGGAAGAGGCAAATACATTTTCCTCCAGGTTTGTATTGAAATAAAAGTTCAAATATATCAAATGACAAGGATCTATATGTCAGTTACATAAAACAAATATTGAGTGGCTTTAAATTGTGAAATGGGAGGAATATTATCGCTCGGTAATATCTGGACTTTTCCATTTCACTCGGCTTCGCCTCGTGAAATGGAAAAGTCCAGATTTTACATTGCGATAATATTCCTCCCATTCCACGCTGAGCCACTCAATATTTGTATAATATAGATGCTCTGTGGTGCAATCTGGGGGTGATTCCTGGCCACTTTCATTTGACTTTGCTAGCAAACGTTTTTTGAGATTATGAAGACAATTTATTTCATTATTTTGTTTAGAATATACTGTTGCTCTTAAAACGTTTAACTGTACTGAAAAGTGGAGAACGCTGTATTTTTATCTCCAGTATTGGTTCCATTTCATTCTGGAAAAAGAATTGTATCGTTATGCATGACATCGCATGTAAATATTATTGTTGCAAGGCTGCTTTCTTACATTTAGTAAATTCCTTCGTGTATGTTTTGTTTTATTACGGCGTGGGGCCACAGGGCCAGGGGCCACTTTAGTTCTATCTCACCAAACAATGTAGCTCTCGATGTATGCAGTGTTATTTGTTTGTTACAGAGAATGGCAAATATAAAAGACTAAAAGACCGAATGCATCTTTATGTTTATGCTCGGTAGATAGCAAGTTTGGGGCTAGGCAAGGATTTATCGGTCTACTGAGATTTTATGAGGAAAAAGTTGCAGAGGATGATGAATAGCTTTTTTATGGCAGGGATTTATCGGTCTACTGAGATTTTATGAGAAAAAAACTTGCAGAGGTAAAACATGAATAGCTTTTTGATTAAAACGAAAATACACTGGAATTGTAGCATGACTATAGTTTCAATAAAAGCCCGTCCCACTCCTTTTAGGTTGGGGTTGTGTCACGGTGAACCTTGCTATTTGTTAATCTTGAGTACAAAATGCTAGCAACGTCAATGAAACTTTTAAAAGAAAAGAAAAACCTTCAGGGGCAAGGTATAAACATTTGCCCCTATTAAAAGATCGAATGAAAAAAAACCTGGCAAGCATAAACAACTTTGCCACCATCGTCATGGCCGAGGTTATTGCTTCTGGGTCAAAGCTTCCATCATGGCGGAAATATCAGAGACATGTCATAATTTTGGATACCTTGAGAAGAAATATCGATTCTGCACTGCCTGAAGATTTAGAAAATACCTCCTCTTGATATTTTACAGTGTTGAGCTAGACTTTCGAAGCGCCGCGCTTAGCCGCAGCAAAACTAGAAACAAACAAAACGAAGGAGATATTTGTAGAGCAAGCATAATGTATAGCGTAGCGGCGCAATTTCATCGTCGCGTAGAACACTGCTGGCTGGAACACATTTTTGCCTAGGAGAAGGGGGTGCTGAAGCATATTCCAGCACCCCAATACAAAAAGTTGGGGGTGCTGCAGCATCCACAGCACCCCCGTTCCCGGGGGCTTGAAACTTGACTGTTATTATTCAGAAACTTAGACCATGCTTCCAGAAGAAGCATTAGGCTATGCCCATACGGAAGATTATGGAAAACAACATGGTCAGTAAAAACCATTGGCCAGAGTTTTTTTTATGGAAGTCGGCCTAGTGGCCCAAGTGCCATTTTGTTACATATTTTCAGAAGCTGTCAAAGTAACAGAAAATGAGTAGGAGAAAAACACCTTCCTTCATATTACTGTTCCACAAAATTGAGCTTATATACATAAACTATTTGTTATTCAAAAACAGCTTCATCGTGTGTACTTAACGAAAAGTTAAAACCACAAACGTGCGACTGCAAGGCGAAATAACTTTTGACGTTTTAAGAAAACCCCGAACTGATGACTAATAAACACATAAATCTCATATTGGGTATAAACTTCTCTAAGTCATAGATGCAATTTGTATAATTATATGTTTGAGTACTATTAGGTTGACATCACATTGCTTTTTAATCGTTTTTGTTGTTGTTGCGAAGACTATTGTTTTGTACTGCGGAAAAGAAATTGTAAGAATGTTCAATCAACCAACCAAGAGATAATGAACTGACTTGTATGGGTTGTTAGTTTTTCGTTGACTGAATTGAGTGGCGATTACTTATAAAAATGAGTACAAAAATTGTTTTGAGTACACCTACTTCTGAATATTCAAAACACTCTGTAAAAAGGATGACATATCACCAAACTATTGGATATTTGTCCAGATTTTATTTGAACATAAACCCTGTTAAGTGTTGCATATTTCCAGAGTGATTCAGTCATCGGATTTCTGTTGAAAAGTAAATTAGAGCTTACTTTTATCATAGCTCAATGCTTTGATTCACCTTCCCACTATAAGGGGAGAAATTCTGTTGACAATTTAAAGCTTATTTTAATCGGCGCTCTTCATAAGGGGCGGATTTAAAATGTTGACAATTTAGAGCTTAATTCCTTTGATTTGCCCTCTCAACAAAGGGACGGATTTCAATTTAACGTTGAGAGCTTACTTTGATTCGCCCTCTCAATATTAGGGTCGATTTCTGTTGGCAATTTAGAGCACTCTTTGATTCACCCTCTCAATAATAAGGTGCGGATTTCTGTGGACAACTTAGAGGTTAAACTCACCGTCCCAGTTAAGGTGGCGGATTTCTGATGACAATTAAACTGAGGAGTAATTACTTTGATTCGCCCTCCAAAAATTGGGGGCGGATTTTTAAAGTTAGGGGGCCTATATTGATTCGCACTCCCAATAAGGGTGCACATTTCTGTTGACAATATAAAGCTCATTTTGACCCTTCCCCCCCCCCCACTTTAAAAGTTAAACATATTCAGAAACAAAGTCCTTTAAAGACCCATCTTAAAAACAAGAAAAAAAGATTTTATCAATCGTATTGTTTGCCTAACCAGGGTTGTAAATAAAGACATTGTATACTACAGTTGTTGGCAGTTGTTGGAACAAGTATTCTGAGTCAATTTCTTTGTTGTTCCAAACAGTCAGAATACACAATAAATTGTCTTTTTGTGTGTGTGATGAAACAGGCTTTAGGGTCATTGCGTTAACATGTTGATATTCTCTGAACGGATTGAGCAAATTCAGTATTTTTTCATCTAACAATAGCTTATGAAATTGGCTTTCCATTCATTATTATTTTGGTACTACATATTGTTTTAAATATGAAATTTATTTTTGGGGGTTTGCCTCCGCTTTTTTTTTTAATCACCCATTAATAGCATTTGGTCCAGTTAAAGTGTTCAGACAAGCACGCGTAAAGGAATCCCAAGGTTCATATAATTTCACGTCAAAGTCGTCTCGATCTTGATTATATTTTCCTAACCAATGCTAACCATGATCGCTATCCTTGCTCCAAGCATCCAAGAATGCTCCAAGTAAAATTGTTCCGTGCTCTATGCTTCAGCCACCTGAATCACACAGCTGCATTGTACATACACAATGTACATGCTATCCTACAATCTAGCTCCATGATAATAGCATCATATGGATGGTCACACACTGGCATGGGTAACGCCTATACTGACCACGGCCTGCAAGTCACTGCTCTTAGCTAGTGGATCAGTTACAACTGACCAAAAGTAGGCTCTTATCAGTCTAAACATGCTAAAACATCAGGTAATCCGCTGCAGGGTCTGCATGCGTCATTAGGCTTGAACCTCAGAAACTGAGGTTTGAGAAAATGCATTAGATTGGGCTCAGTTCTGTAATGGTAGCGAAAATGAAACGCGTGTTCAGAGCGATTCTCAATTTCAGACGAAAATGATTGACCGATTTTCAGAAGTGATTGAACATTTTAGGAAATTGGCCGGGAAAACCTGTATTAAACAAATTCGATGGAAATATTATTTAACATTTTAATTAACATTAGATTTATAAGCTCCATGATGACTGGAAAGAAGCTGGAGTATCTCTGCGAATCTGTTTGCTACTAGAATCTGTTTGCTACGAGTGTTAAATTAATCGGGAAAACCGATACATTTCATGTGGAAATTCAATGAAGTTGAAATCGTTGTTTTTCAATGTTTTTGAATACAACCTGCCAGTAACGTGTACAGCAACGCCAGTTGCAGAGAGTTCTCGACGAACGATCCGGCAATGGCCGCTGCACTCATCATCACGCCACCCGTCATCATGACGTAACCAGCCCCAAAGCGCCTGCTCACTAATCCTCCGAAAGGAGCTGTGGAGACGTAAAATATTTGATTTTGAGTTGATCAAAGGATGGAACATCCTTGTTTCTAGATGCGAATGAAGTTGGATAACAATTAAGTAGGATAACAATTGAGTAGGATACCATACAGTGAAAATTCTGTTCGGCTATGTTGCGTTTTGGGCACAATGATGATGTCTGTAGTAAATTAAGAGTAATATAATCAACTTGTCATGATAGTAAATCATGTTCTGACCAGACCACCGAAGAAATAATAATGATCGTGCAGTTTATTTTCCGCACGTATATCAGTTCACACAATGTCAACATTTATGTGTATTTGATTTTAAAATAATGACTGTGAAATAGAATGAAAATGGTATTGCTGAAGGGACCCATTTGAAACCGATGCATGGAGAAAATTAAAATCCTAATTATATTTTTAAAGTATCATATTCACATGTAGTCTGGGTTGCATTACAACCAACAATTATTACATTTAGATAGTGGCTTACAGTCATGCATTCATTCATTCATTCTTCATTATTCATTATTTTTACCACATCTCTTTCATTAAGTGACAAGGCATCAATACATACATGTAGTTTTGGGTATTATAAAGTTCGAGCTTGTTTTACAAAATATATTTATATACACTTTGGGCGCATTATTTTCTAATTAGAGATGGTGGAAGGGGATCCCCAAAAAGCGGAGCTTGTCGAGTAGGGATCCCCTTTAACATGGATTAATACAAACATTTAATGAAAAACAAATGAAAAACAATTGAACGTATACATTTTAAATTGTACATAACACACGGAAAAACATAATATTGCTGATCAGAAAAAAAAAATACAGAGTAGTAACCCAGTAAGAAGATTAATCTGAGCTATTATAATTTGATAGTAAATTCGATTTAAGTTTGGATTTAAATAATGGAAGGCTACGAGTGCCCTGGAGTGATTTATGTAAGGACTTCCAGTACTTAGGGCCTTCATGCCTAATTGTCTTTTTGTAAACAGTTGTGCTTGCAAATGAAAGTGAAATTATCTACGTTGTCGGGTAAAATGGTGATGTATAGTTTCGTTTCTGCAGAACATTTGTGCAATGGGATTTGGAAGTAAATTATTGTTCAAACGATGCCTGAAGGCTCCAAGCTGAAGTGAATAAATGTCATTGACCTTGAGTGTTTTATGTTTACAGAAAAGAGGATTTGAATGTTCTAGTCTGTCGACAGAATTAATAACTCTCAATGCCCGTTTTTGTAGGTTAAGAAAACTATTCAAATAACTAGCTGCACAATTCCCCCATGCTAGGATACCATAGTTCAAATAAGGCAAAATCAATGTATTATACAGCATAAACAGTACTTCCTGTGGGAAAAAGGCTTTGAGCTTACTAATGACACCTTTATTTCTAGAGATAATAGAACAAATGTTGTTAACTTGAATTTTCCAAGAGAGAGTAGGATCAATATATAATCCCAAAAATTTTACACAATCAGAATAGGGCAATTTTATGTTATCGATATATATATCAGGTAAATGGAACATGTTTTAGCGGAAAATAGCATGCAGGTTGTTTTCTTGATATTAAGGGATAATTTGTTTGCTTTAAACCATTCAGAAATTTTAAGTAATTCTTGGTTAACTAAATCAGCAAGTACATCAATGTTGTTATGACTAAGAAATAACTTACTGTCATCAGCAAACATAATGAAGGAAAATAGATCTGATGATTTGTTAAAATCATAAATAGAGAACAGTAAAGGTCCAAGTATTGATCCGTGAGGAACTCCATGGGATTTTGTTTAAGAGATAATGTAATTGATATGATGAGTAATTGATATACGCATGAGTAATTGATATACGCATGAAAACGCTCAGTCAATTGTAATACAGTACAACACCCATGCATGCGCTTCTTCGCAACGCCATAAATATAATACACACAGTTGAATTAAATTGCAGTTTAGAAAAATACTGTCAGTGTTACCTACGAATCCACCTGTTGCGGATGTCAGTGACGCTATCCAGCCGAGAATCCACATTTGGGAGGTCAGTTGGATTTGCAAAATCGGCAGCATTATCCCGAGACCTTTGGTAATGCCGGTCACCATGAGGTTTCTGGTCCAGAGCGCGAGGACCGCTACCCAGCCGGGCCTTCCGCCGTCCGGCCCCTCCAGACTGTTGCTCACCACCCCGCTCATAGTCCAGGGACTATTTTGGTGAAGGAACAGTGTGCGCGGTGGTTGACTTTCTTGCTCAAAGGTTTTAGAAGGGGTACCGGGTGGGCATGGACATGATATATACCTAACACATCTCGCAGTTAAGTGACACCGCCATCACGTGAATATTATGTATGGAAATAACTTATGAGTGAGATAGTCCTACATCTAAATTGCCATGGGATATTCAATAAGGTTGAAGACCAGTAAATAGGCCCCAAATTGCCTACGCCGGCCAGATCACGATTTGCATGCCCTCAAAATCTTCAGTATTTGAGAGCACTGTGGGCCATGAACTTGAGGGTTTGTTAAAAATATGGGTGGAAGTCGTGCACAGGACTGGGAGCTTGCAGTTGTGTGTAATTTGGATAAATTGGGACCCTAAAAGCGCTCTATTTTGCATTGGAGTGTAGCCATCGTTTTTCAAAATGGCGATGGGCTTCAGGACTATTTTTTAGGGGTGATCATCTTTGGATGGAAATTTCTCCTAAAAGTCATCAGTTGACCCCCCAAAAATTGAAAAGGAAATGAAAAATGATGAAATAAGCTTTAATTTGATGTGTGTCTTGAACACCTTGGAGAGTTGTAGGTATGTTTCCCAAATTTCCGAAGTGGGAGCATTATCATTGGGGTCTATGGAAGTTCATTTACTGGTCTGCTACCCTAAGATTAATCAGGAATAGTTAGAATCTTTTGGCCTGGGAACCAGACTACGAAAAATGTTGATTATATTTTCCCCCGTGATGTTGATGCATGTAGGTCTACATCGAGCTAATTAACATTAATAACCGAATAGATAATTAGTATGATTTAAAGGCTGTGAAGGTAACAGATGGCTAGGCGTCTGGATGCAGATGTTTCCCTCGTAATTGTGGATCTTTGTTTGAATGAATTTTGTGCATACTGGATTTAAAAAAAACAGTGCCCCATTTTGGGGCGATGGCTTCGGAGAGAGTGAGGGCCCCGTCTCCGCCCCCCCCCCCAAGAAATCCCTCGAGTTCGAGTCCGAAAGGGAGGCTTTTTAAAAGGTTACGAAAATTAAGAGAAATTGAAGATCAAGATGCCTCAAAGTTTTATACGCGACCGATAGGCATTCGGGCTATTTCGCAAACATGTATTATCTTCAAATCAGCAACGGCTTGTTTCATACACTTTTTTTCAAAACAAATACAGGCAAGAGTACGGAAACACTCAACATCCTAGTAATCTATCGATGATGATCTACCACTGGGATATATTGTGGCGCAAATTACTATAGCAGCGTAGTCTAGAGAGGGCGCGCTCGCGGCTGTGGGCCCTATATAAGGCCCCGGGGCAGTTGCGAGACGTCATCTGCAGACTCAGCTCAGGTAGACACAGCTCAGTAGACCGAGCGTACGCCGAGATCATCTGCGGGGAAGAGACGGTAGGCAAATTAGCTCGCGCGCGCTGACGGGCGTGTGCTGGGTGGTGCGGTGAAGTCGGGCTGGCATAAGGAGGCACGGAGTCCGCGGAGGCTACTGGAGGCGGAGTGACATACAGCGATCTGCCGATTGTAACGTGACGGAGCCGGAAGGGCGCGCTCATCTACCCGCCGCCTCGAGGAAGGATTGCGACTGGAAACGGTCGAGGGCGGGAGAGTGGAGGCGCACAGGAACGCTGGAGGCGTACGGTTCTTACCCGGGATTCAGAGGCTATCCCCAGCCAGGCATTGCCGTGCTGCATGCCCAGCACTGCCTTACCGTAGCGGCTAATGCGAGGCTACCCCTACAGAGATAATTGAGAGGCTCGGAGACCAATTACTTATTAGAGGCTAACATTATAATTTACGAGAGGTCCATCCTATGACATTGATTCTGTGTAAATAAATCAAGCAGTAATTGAGGTCATTGACTGTTGTGTACTTAATTGTCTGTCCTTGTCCATCTTTGAGGTTGAGGGGCGTGGGTGAGTGCTGCTACGCGTATAGGGCGGTATATTTCCATCTAAACGGGCCTGCATTCCCGGCTGCTGGGGTACTGATCCTAAGCTAGGTTGTCTGGGTAAAGGGACTACGGATCGGGTCACAGATATTCCCGCCACAAATGGTGTCAGAAGTGGGATTATACGCCTAGCTACCATTTGCCCACGTTCTCATCCTTGAGGAGGCGAGGACAATTATTAATAGATAGGACGCCTTAAATAGATCAGACTAAATTTAAATAAGACGAAGACACAAACTAATAATGACAGACCAGACTGCTAAGGAACTTCAGGAGGAGGTTGACGGTCTCCGAGTGGACCTCCAAGGAAGGGAGGATGAGCTCCAGCGTTCAATGGAGGAGAGTTCACGCCAGGAGGCTACAATAGAGAAACTAATGAGTAGGATATCTCGACTAGAGGATGCTTGGAAGAGCATAGGTCAGGGGACTTCGCTGGATTCAGGGGTACACACTGGACTTGCCTCAATTTCCCAGGTGCAGGACATAGGGCAGGAGGCTACTGGAGGTAACTGGACGCCTCCAAGGAGTATCATGAAGAAGAATAAGTCTTGGATGCCACAGGCACAATCAACTGGCATTAGAGGAGGCACAACGCCACCTGTGGAGGCAATCGTGGAGTTACCGAAGCCAGTGGAGGTCATAAGTGAACTAGAGAAAAGTGAGGAGCCAGCTCGTGAAATAGGAGGCGCAGGAGCCTCTAATAAGGAGACACCATGGCCTCTTAAACGAGATCAAAAAATAATCGGTGAGAAGCAGTTACAAGAGAGGCTGACTAAGAGCTCGGGTCGCCCAAGGATTGTACCAGACCGCTTCGGAGATAACCAACCGTGGATAGACTACAAGGAACACTTTGAGTCATGTAAAATAGCGAATAGATGGGATGACGAGGAGGCGGCGGTGTTTCTGTCGGCGAGCCTCCAGGGTCCGGCACTAAAGATACTTCTTCACCATGGAGACGGAGAGAAGAAGAGACATTCATACAGAGAACTTCTCAAGCTTTTGGACGGGCGTTTTGGACCTGGAGAGCGCGCAGAAAATTTCCTCTTGGAGTTAAGGAATAGGAGGCAGAAGCCGAAGGAAACCATACAGGAGCTCGGCCAGGCAGTACGTGAATTGGCGTCATTTTCGTACCCGGAGTTTACGGAAACCGCAAGGGACCGCCTCGCAAGAGGACACTTCTCTGATGCGATAGCTAGTCAGTCTATTCGAGAGGGGGTATTCCGGGCCAATCCTTCCACACTTGATGAGGCGATACGGGCAGCCTTAGCAACTGAAAACTTCGAGAAGATTGAGGCTCAAAGGAATGGGCCAAAATTCGGCACTGGAAAATGTAGGGTGCTGGAGGACGCCGTGGAGGATGTCGTTCAGCATGGCGCAGAACAACAGACGGACCAAACTTTGGACGAGGCGGGTCAAATAAAGAAGAGGCGTGACACCAGGGTATACCGTTTCCACCAGAGGCGACGTGCAACCTCAGGGGACCGGTGCTATCATTGTCAAGGGTATGGACACTTTTTACGAGATTGTCCGGAAAAGAGGAATAAAACTAAGCCTCAGGGAAACGGCAATCAGCCTCTCCTAGGACCCGAGGAAGGGCTGAAACCACAGCAGGGTCAACCCTCAATCTAAAACCAAACTCAAGTAGTAATATCCCGGAAGTTGAACGGAAGGTACTTGTGCCAACAATTTCTCCCAAGAAAGGACTTTATGTTAAGGGGAAAATTCGTTCCCTTGACATTCCGCTCCTTGTGGATACCGGAACCACTGATACAGTTATTTCAGCCGAGGTGTATTACAGAATTCCAGCTGAGAGGCGGCCGAGGCTAGAGACAGATGGCTTAAAAGTGTTTCAGGCGGATGGGACACCGATAGAAACTTTGGGTGTGGCACAAATTGAGGTTCAGGTAGGAAGAACCGTTTTTCCAGTACGTGCAGTTTTTGCAAAGGTTAAGGCACAAGGAATTCTGGGAATGGACTTTCTCATACCAACGGGAGGAATGTTGGACTTTAAGGCCTTGGAGCTCGTGTTGCATGGAGAACACATCCAGTGTACAAGCCGATGGGGAACAGCGTTATGCGCGAGGATTGTGGTAGCCAGAACTACTGTCATACCGCCGGGACATGAAACCATTATACCAGGGAGGATGGATAAGTCACTTGATTCGTTTCATGTTGGTGTGATAGAGCCAGTCGAAGGAGGCGGCGTGGTAGCGGATAAGGGCCTTATAGTTGCGAGGTCACTGGTGAACATGGATGGAGGTACACTACCGGTGCGGGTATTGAACCCAGGGAGGCAGAAGTGCATTTTGCGCTGTGGGGTTACTGCCGCCTGCCTCACCCCAGTGGATGAAGAGGATGTCGATGAGGTGCGACAGGAGGCTATGGAAAAAGGATCCGAAGATGTACATGTCCCCGGACACCTTCAGGACCTCTGGAAGCGAAGCGTTGAAGGGTTAGATACGCACTATCATTACGCCGTTGCTGGGTTGCTGTCGGAGTTCTCGGATGTATTTTCCAGAGGAGACCACGACCTAGGGAGGACTGACAGGGTGAAACACACCATAGACACCGGAAGTGCCAGACCTGTTAGGGAAAGACCGAGGCGACAACCCCTGTGTAAGCAAAAGGAGATCGACAAGCAAGTGGATGACTTGTTAAAACGGGGGATTATAGAGCCGTCCGACAGCCCGTGGGCGTCCAATGTAGTTCTCGTTCGGAAAAAGGACGGAACGCAGAGGTTTTGTGTGGATTACAGAGGGCTCAATGAAAGGACGATCAAGGACGCTTACCCCGTCCCACGAATCGATGACACCCTTGACGCACTAGCGGGGGCAAGATGGTTTTCAACCCTAGATCTTGCCTCCGGCTATTGGCAAGTCGAACTTGATGAAAAGGCTCAGAAGAAGTCTGCCTTTGTTGTGCGCGGGGGATTGTACAGCTGGAGGGTTATGCCCTTCGGTCTGTGCAATGCCCCCGCCACATTCGAGAGGCTCATGGAGAGGATAATGCGTGGCCTCCAGTGGGAAACCTTGCTCGTCTATTTAGACGATGTTATTGTGTATGGACGAACCATCATGGAGGAAATCAACCGTTTGAGGGAGGTTCTGCAGAGGTTACGTGGGGCTGGACTTAAATTAAAGCCAGGGAAATGCCACCTCTTCCGACAGCAGGTTAAGTATCTGGGACATGTGGTGTCCCCGGAGGGAGTATCTACCGATCCAGACAAGCTGGAGGCGATTAGATCTTGGCCAACTCCGACTGACGTCCGAGGACTGAGGAGTTTTCTTGGGTTGGCCTCGTATTATAGAAGATTCATCAGAGGTTTTGCTGATGTGGCTCGCCCGCTCCATAGGCTAACTGAGAAAGCACGTGTCTTCCACTGGAGTGACGAATGCCAGGAGGCGTTCCAAACCTTGAAGACTCACCTGCAAGAGGCGCCAATACTGGCATACCCAGAACCTGAGGGCAAGTTCATATTGGATACAGATGCTAGCGGAGTCGGCATTGGAGCTGTTTTGTCGCAAGTGCAAAATGGAGAGGAGCGCGTTATTGCCTACGCGAGCCGTACACTCTCCAAGCCCGAGAGGAATTATTGCGTGACGCGCAGAGAGCTCCTTGCAATTATTGTCTATCTTAAACACTTCAAGCAGTACCTATACGGACAAGAGATAACTGTACGAACAGACCATGCGGCATTAAAGTGGTTAGTCACTTTTAAGAACCCAGAGGGGCAAATCGCTCGATGGCTTGAGGTGCTTGGGCAGTACAACTATGAAATAGTGCATCGCCCTGGGAAGAAACATGGAAATGCAGACGGCCTGTCACGTCGACCGTGCAAGCAGTGTGGACGAGTGGACGACGATACTGTAGAGGCACCTACGCCGGCGGATGTGAGAGTGGTTGTGGCCGAGCCAAACGTTACCACAGACGAATTGCGGGAGGGTCAGCTGGAAGACCCCTCCATTGCCTGGGTAGTACTTGGGAAAGAGGAGTCAGGTCAGAGGCCAGATTGGAAGAGCATGTCCTCCCGTGCAACTGCGGTCAAAGTTTATTGGTCGCAATGGGACCAGCTAGAGATGAGACAGTCAGTGTTATGTCGGCGATGGGAATCGAACGACGGTAGGGAGGTAAAGTGGAAGATAGTCCTCCCAGTCGGCCTTCGAGAGGCGAAGATGGATGAGTTGCATGGAGGGAAGACCGGAGGACACTTTGGAATCAGTCGCACACTAGCAAAGTTGAGGTTGAGATATTACTGGTCTGGAATGGCGGCGGACGTGAGAGCCTGGTGCAGGAAATGCAATATCTGTGCTAAACGAAAGTCGCCTGCTCGGAAAAGGCGTGCACCACTCAGACAGTACCGAATCGGCGCTCCGATGGAAAGGGTGGCGTTGGATCTCGTCGGCCCAATGCCGGCGACGGAGAGAGGCAACAAATGGGTGCTTGTTATAGCCGACTACTTCACCAAGTGGATGGAGGCTTACGCCCTCCCCGACAGTACAGCCGAGACGGTAGCCAAGGCATTTGTAGAGAACTTCGTTTGCCGATATGGCGTACCAAAGGAATTGCACTCAGATCAGGGTCGCAACTTCGAGGCGGACGTCTTCGCCGAGATGTGTCAGATACTAGGCATTCAGAAAACTCGCACGGTTGCCTACAACCCCAAGTCAGATGGATTAGTGGAGCGGTATAACAAGACACTTATCGATACGGTGGCGATGATGCTAGACCCCCATCGTAACCAGAGAGACTGGGACCAGCAACTCCCCTTTGCTACATTCGCATACAGATCGGTACCACAAGAATCAACAGGCAAGACTCCGAACATGCTCATGTTGGGCAGGGAGGTTATGCTGCCGGTGGACCTTACTATAGAAGCGCCTCCTCCTGATGACGAGGCTATGGAACCAAAGACAGACTAGAGGGAGAAAAAGCGGTAAAGGAGACCAGACGGATGGTGGTGAAGAGAACAGAGGGACGGAAGGTGAAGGATCTTGGAGATGCTGAGACATGGGCAGAGGCGCTACGTATACTCCATCAGGAAGACGACGTCGACGAACAACCACGGGGAGAGAAGCGACCGACTCAAAGTGAGCCAGAGGCACAGGAGGAACCGCCAGCCAAGCGGAAGTCCGCTAAGCAGAGTACAATCACTCAAGGAGGCCCCCTGGATCTCTCGATTTCAGGACCGGAGGCGAGTGGAGGACTGTCTTTGTCACCGGCCTCTTTGTCCTTGCTAGAAGAAGATGTGCCAGCCCCAGTGCGTAAGCCACTTGGTGGTAAGCCTCGGGGGATGCTCCTTATGGCCCAGCAGGACCACGTGGATAGCAGTGAAGAGGAGGCGGAAGAGTTGCAACAACATGAGGCGGCTGAGGCAGCACCCAACAACGGAGCAGCTGCGCACATCCGAGAGGATCTGCGCCCAATCCACGTGACATCCCTGGAAGAGGTACTGAGGGGCAGGGTTACCCGAGTGAAGGAGGTGTCGACCACCCTCGAGTACAAGGAGGGTGTGAAAGTTCGTGAGCAGCGGTTGGAGAGGGTGTACGATGTCCAGTTCGACCAAGATTTCCGCAAGAAGTAACAGCGCATCCGAGAGGTCACAGAGGCAACATGTTTTGTACGGGTTCCTATGAGTTAGGCCCCTTTCTCTATGCCATCATTTACTAAGTTTATACAGAGTTTTCTATAACCTTTATATAAGTTTTCTTAAAGTTTCTTAAAAGTTTATAAGTTTTCTATAAAGTTTTCTCAGAGTTTTATAAAGTTTACTATGTTTCTTTTATGAGGCGCATGTATAAAGAGGCGCCGACGTGTTGAAGTTATGGACCTTTTCGTTGTTTAGATTAAAAGTTTTGATAAGAAAGTTTTGAGTAATTTGCTTTTGAATATCAGGTCTTTAGCTGTTATGAACGAGGACGTTCATGCTAAGAAGGAGGCTTTGTGGCGCAAATTACTATAGCAGCGTAGTCTAGAGAGGGCGTGCTCGCGGCTGTGGGCCCTATATAAGGCCCCGGGGCAGTTGCGAGACGTCATCTGCAGACTCAGCTCAGGTAGACACAGCTCAGTAGACCGAGCGTACGCCGAGATCATCTGCGGGGAAGAGACGGTAGGCAAATTAGCTCGCGCGCGCTGACGGGCGTGTGCTGGGTGGTGCGGTGAAGTCGGGCTGGCATAAGGAGGCACGGAGTCCGCGGAGGCTACTGGAGGCGGAGTGACATACAGCGATCTGCCGATTGTAACGTGACGGAGCCGGAAGGGCGCGCTCATCTACCCGCCGCCTCGAGGAAGGATTGCGACTGGAAACGGTCGAGGGCGGGAGAGTGGAGGCGCACAGGAACGCTGGAGGCGTACGGTTCTTACCCGGGGCTCAGAGGCTATCCCCAGCCAGGCATTGCCGTGCTGCCCAGCACTGCCTTACCGTAGCGGCTAATGCGAGGCTACCCCTACAGAGATAATTGAGAGGCTCGGAGACCAATTACTTATTAGAGGCTAACATTATAATTTACGAGAGGTCCATCCTATGACATTGATTCTGTGTAAATAAATCAAGCAGTAATTGAGGTCATTGACTGTTGTGTACTTAATTGTCTGTCCTTGTCCATCTTTGAGGTTGAGGGGCGTGGGTGAGTGCTGCTACGCGTATAGGGCGGTATATTTCCATCCAGAAGGGCCTGCATTCCCGGCTGCTGGGGTACTGATCCTAAGCTAGGTTGTCTGGGTAAAGGGACTACGGATCGGGTCACAGATATTCCCGCCACAATATATACGAATGAGTTGTTATGGGCATGGTGTATTTTCATATATGGCAGACAAACGTCGCCTGCACCGTAGCGCAAACTTGCGATGCGCTTGGCAGCAATAGGATCTTCTAGACGAAATTATATAGGGCCTTATGCTAAGGCCAGATTAAAAATACAATACATTCAATGATGAGGATGAGATTGCAAGTGATGATAATGCATTCCAGTCCTTGAAGGTTGGAGGGGGACAATATTTCCTAAGAAGGCTTAGGATTAATCACGACTTTTGACGATATTGTTTTCGGTGTATTCGTTCAAGTGCAATTCTTGTGTGTTGGTCCCATGCTGCAGTGTCGCACCCAAGGGGGGGGTCGGGGGGCTTGAGCCCCCCCCCCCCAAAAAAAGGTTGTCAATTTTTAATTTTTTTTCGATTTGTATTTTTTTTCCTTTTAGTCCCACTATTCAACCTAGTCCCCAGTGCTTACTTTATTTCCAGCCTCGTTTCCAATAGTGGGCCCTGGATAGGAAACTTTCTTCCTGTATCCTGATTCAATACCGCAATTTGCTAGTAATGGATTTTTACCGTGTAGTTGGTGTTGTTATTTCCAACGTGCATTACGTGTTTTCACGATCATTGTAATTAAAACATCCATGCCTTCTCAAAAATACTCCTTTCCTTTCCAGTTTGCTTTTATTAATCTGAAATGTAATACTGCAAATTGACGGGCCAGATCGTAACATGTTAACTTTAAAACAAAATTGTGTTTTAATGACTTACGGCGCGACGAATTGATGTTGGTTTTACACCCGAAACCGCATACAAAAACAAACGCTAATGTAACGCACGTGTAGGCGCCAGACTATTCCTCATTTGCATACGTGTTCAAAAATCTTGCACATGCAAATGATCCAATACCAGGGTGAGAGAGCAGGTAGTGGTGGGTACGTACTGCTCGACACCCTGGGGACGAGGTTGCCCACGATTGGACCTTGGTGATAAAGTTGCCTATTTTCGAGTAGTATAATAGGGGTGTAAGTGGCGCCACCAACGTCAAAATAGTCCCCCCCCCCCCCCCCAAAGCCATTTTCTGGGTGCGCCACTGCCATTCTGCATTATCATACTCGGATGAATGTTGTTCACACGAGGTATGGCAAGATTGCCACACCCATAGAAATCGCAACAACACCAGACACAGACCAAAAGGCATAAAGCCAGGAAAAGGCATAAGCCAGGAAAAGGCATAAAGCCAGGAATGCGTACAACTAATCTTTAATTGATCAAAACACACTTGTTCAATGTACATTATGTCCTTATGCTTCTGTTTCAACTCCGATCGACTCACAGTCAAATATGAAACCCTCCAATGTAAAAAACTTTCCGAGGTTCTACCGTTGAGAATATCTTAGCATCAGCAAAGGCACCAGTGGTACAGCCTGCACGCTGCCTATCAGTAGAAAGGCTGCTGTGTAACTTCCGGTCAAGTCGTAAACCAAACCTTAAAACAGAGACAGAAGTTAAAATTGAAATCGGGAAGTCTCGTAGAATGGTTTGACATTGTTGATCTTTTATGCTATTGCATGGTGTGATGCACATTGCCAGTGATGCCACACAAGTAACACCATGAATTAAAGTACTTCCTAATAATTATTACTTGTATGTTGAAACTACATACTAGACTACTCCATGCAGTGAAGAAAGTGGCGTAAGGAAACGACACTCATTTATTAGGCTTATACGTACCAGGCAGAAATCCCAAAGCGACTAATAATAGCGTCACCTTTAGCGCGATCCAGCCAAAAGCACCCGCCAATAGCTCGACACCAAGAACCTGCTTGACGAGAACATCCGTCTGGCAGGACAAGACCCCGTCACTGAACAAAATCAGCACCGCTGACGTCATCATTGGCCAATAAGAAGTCAGCAAAGAGGAGGCAAGGTACGAGACGGAACTCATAACGATGCAAACGGCAACCAGAGTCCACGAGGACATCACTCTGCGGTCGGTGATCAGTCCCTGACTGATTTTACCAAACAGGTTCGCAATACCCGCGATGGTCACGAAAGACCCCGCCTCCTCCAAAGTGAACCCGTTGGACTGCGCCTGGGACACGAAATACACAATCCACATGAGGTACGCGTAGATCGTGCAGCAAGATATGACGGCCACCAACCAGTAGCGCGAATTGAGAAGTAGTCCCACCTCGAAGTTCTTAGAGACAAACTTCCACAGCGAACCACAGTGAGAACGGAGAGTGCTCTCATGTGCTGATGGCGAATTCGTGTGTTCGGTCTGGGGGAGCGTTTGGTATGCGTTTGACTGATCGAGCTCAGGCTGCCTCGTTGCTACCATAACGGCGCCACTCGCAACAGAATGCATGGTGATGGCTCCCACTAGTAACATGGTTCCTCTCCAGCCGTAGGTGTCTAAGAAGAGCTGGACCAGGGGCGCGAAGACGATCAGTCCCACGGAGTAGCCGGTCCGTGCGATGCCATTGGCTGTGGCGTAGTTCTTGGTAAAACAACGTCCGACAGCCTCCTTTGCAACGACATTAGATATACCTATGGCAGTACCTTCAAAGATATAATATAAAAAAGTATACATCAAAGACAAGTTTTGGCAATGTGTATAGTTTTCCTCATCTGTTGTGAAGACATGGGTCCCCTACTTGATCTACGTTAATTGCCAAAAACTAGAAACTAATATCTCACATATACAAATGTCTCATTGTAACTCCGATATATGTACATTGCTTTATACATAGGTTTTCCTGCACATGTTGAAACTTAATGCATTCCAATTCATAAACGGTTAACTTCAATTTCGTCTCCAGAAGACTGGAACGCGTTTGTCGTTGGTCATTCCAATTGATCAGTTTGAACATTTGTCCATTCGATGTCAAATTTCAATGGAATTCGTCTCACCTGATGACCATGCACATAATGTAAGGATTGAATTCGTCTTTGTTCAATCGATTTCAAGAAATGTTCAATCAAATTCATCAGACAATGCGCACGCTGGTATACCATACACAGACGTATTTGGCATAGTGTATTGCAAGACAATAAATTGTAGGTTTTAACAACCAATCCAAAGAACAAGAAGAAGAACTGAACGACTGTTTTTGAAGATGTAAAAATATGAATGCAGTTTGCTTTTCATAATAAATAATTATAGCAATTTTATTTGACTGTGTTTACCCTATTTCTTTCAGTTGTTGACGCAAAAAAACTGTCAACGAACTAAATAAATATTGAAAAAGATTACAATTTTGCATAATTATTGTTACATGAAAAATGCTTATTTAAGGTTTAAAGACCTACGTTACACGGAGACTAACAGACACACACAAAAAGTAAATATGTAGAAATGAACAGATGAAAACGTAAAAATACGGAAGATGGCCTACAATTATGAGATGAATTTGAATGAAATTTATATAACATTGATTGCAAAATGACAGAACCGATTCATCTATTGCACGTTCAGCAATTGCAGACGACGAAATTGAATTGTCTGTCACGAAAAAGTATGGCGAAAATTAGCGACCAAAGACGAAATTGAAAATGGGGTATGCAGGATCATGAATTTTCAAGACGAAATACGAAAATTAAACGCGTGTTCAGAGCGATTCTCAATTTCAGACGAAAATGATTGACCGATTTTCAGACGTGATTGAACATTTAAGGAAATTGGCCGGGAAAACCTATATTAAACAAATTCGATGGAAATATCATTTAACATTTTAATTAACATTAGATTTATAAGCTCAATGATGACTGGAAAGAAGCTGGAGTATCTCTGCGATAGAATCTGTTTGCTACGAGTGTTAAAATTAATCGGGAAAAACCGATACATTTCATGTTTTTTATCTCGGTAATCTCCCTCAATTTTTGGGTTCATGTTTAAATTCATTGAGGTTTTTTTTCTGTCAGTGTCTTTCTTTTGGAACGTTTTAGTGCTTGTTTATATATGTATATATAATGTACTTGCTTTTTATGTAATAATATGCTTTTTTTATGGCTTTTAAAAAATATATATATATATATATTTTTTTTTATCTATTTAGCTTGTTTTAACGGTGCAGCAGGTCCTCGGACCACAGTACTTGTACTTTTGCTGTTCCTTGCCTTTCTTTATAATGTTGTGAGAATGGCTAAATAAATAATAATAATAATAATAATAATAATAATATTGTGGAAATTCAATGAAGTTGAAATCGTTGTTTTTCAATGTTTTTGTATACAACCTGCCAGTAACGTGTACAGCAACGCCAGTTGCAGAGAGTTCTCGACGAACGATCCGGCAATGGCCGCTGCACTCATCATCACGCCACACGTCATCATGACGTAACCAGCCCCAAAGCGCCTGCTCACTAATCCTCCGAAAGGAGCTGTGGAGACGTAAAATATTTGATTTTGAGTTGATCAAAGGATGGAACATCCTTGTTTCTAAACCGAATGAAGTTGGATAACAATTAAGTAGGATAACAATTAAGTAGGATACCATACAGTGAAAATTCTGTTCGGCTATATTGCGTTTTGGGAACAATGATGATGTCTGTAGTAAATTAAGAGTAATATAATCAACTTGTCATAATAGTAAATTATGTTGTGACCAGACCACCGAAGAAATAATAATGATCGTGCAGTGTACTCTCCGCACGTATATCAGTTCACACAATTTCAACATTAATGTATTTAATTTTCAAATAATGACTGTGAAATAGAATGAAAATGGTATTGCTGAAGGGACCCATTTGAAAACGATGCATGGAGAAAATTAAAATCATAATTATATTTTGAAAGTATCATATTCACACGTAGTCTGGGTTGCATTACAACCAACAATTATTACATTTAAATAGTGGCTTACAGTCATGCAGATGAGTAATTGATATACGCATGAAAACGCTCAGTCAATTTTAATACAGTACAACAGCCATGCATGCGCTTCTTCGCAACGCATTATAATACACACAGTTGGATTAAATTGCAGTTTAGAAAAATACTGTTAGTGTTACCTACGAATCCACTTGTTGCGGTTGCCAGTGACGCTATCCAGCCGAGAATCCACATTTGGGAGGTCAGTTGGATTTGCAAAATCGGCAGCATTATCCCGAGACCTTTGGTAATGCCGATCTCCGTGAGGTTTTTGGTCCAGAGCGCGAGGACCGCGACCCAGCCGGGCCTTCCGCCGTCCGGCCCCTCCAGACTGTTGCTCACCGCTCCGCTCATAGTCCGGGGACTATTTTGGTGAAGGAACAGGGTGCGTGGTGGTTGACTTTCTTGCTCAAAGGTTTTAGAAGGGGTACCGGGTGGTCATGGACATGATATATACATAACACATCTCGCAGTTACGTGACGCCGCCATCACGTGAATATTATGGAAATAACTTACGAGTGAGATAGTCCTACATCTAATGGGAGATTTAATAAGCGACATGTACGTGTACAACGTGTACACCGTATGCAGCCTCAATAAATAGCGAACGCCAGAAAATGCAAACCAACCCATTGTCAAATTCCATTGAAGTAATTTAATCCTTGCAACCTTGATCTTAATAAACGTGCCTGTCAAGGCCGGTTGCACACGCACACTGAGCTAGAATAAGTGGCGCGTACGTACATTTACACACGTTGGATCTTGGATAATACATATGTGATTTTCAAAAACACATTCCGTTGTTCTAAATATAATGTCTGACTGAGCCTTTTTGACTAGGCCCCTAATAGATGCGCTTAAAAAAATCTGCTAGATTTAACAAAATCTGCTAAATCACCTATTATTACTACACGAAATACTAAAGATGGAATTTTTGCGCCGGGGTGATATAAATCAAATTAGGTTTTGCCCTTCACCGACTTTTTTTTTTTAAACACTGTATATACTCAGTGTGTTACCTCCCGAGTGAAAGTTGGAAAAAAAAAAACACTCGGGTGGGACCCGAACCCCCGACCTCCCGCCCTCCAGTGCAGACGTCCCACCACCCGACCACCGACCACCGGTCCCGTTGGCTCGAAATACATTATAAATATTCATACTCAAATGCAAATATTATAAAATTTCCTTAACCAAATCATAAAATTTCCTTCCAAAAAAAATTAATTTGATTTTTTTTTTAAATTTGCACGTGTCTAGCCGGCCTTGCAATGGTCTAAATTACTTTACTGTGTACTAAATCTGCCATATTTTTCTGTCAGATCACCAATTTTACAGAAAATCTGCGAGAAATCCGTTGAAAAATTCATTCTGCTAAATTTTCTGTCAAACTCGTTTTTTTCCCCGGAAAATTCTGTCAAATTTAGCCGAAATTCGCTCACCCTGCGAACTTTCGTCCCCCAATAAAAAAAAATGACCTTGCAAAGCCTCTAGCTCTTACAGCGAGAGTTGTTTGTGTGTGCATCCGGCCGTGACGTGACTCCCACGTTTTGACCAGAGGTTTCCAAGATATTTCAATGGAATTCGACAATAGGTGGTTAGGGCCTAGTATTTCCTGATAATCGCTATTGAGGCTGAATGTATTGATACACATGTCACTGAATAGGCCTGCAACGAGCGCTCAGTAGGCCTAGGCCCTACTCCGTGCGGACTCGAGTATACCATTCAGTTCACAGCAAAGAAATAAGACGAGACAATCTCAGAATCTCCTGGATGCCCACGCCCACCCCATACCCGTTCTTAAACCTTGGAGTAAGAGCATCGAAATTCACGCGCCCTGTTCCTTTTACCAAAATCTCCGGACTATGATCGGGGCGCTGAGCAACAGTTTGGAGGGGCCGGACGGTGGTAGGCCCGGCTGGGTCGCGGTCCTCACGCTCTGGACCAAAAACGTAATGGAGATCGGCACCGCTAAAGGTATCGGGATAATGCTGCCGACTTTGCAACACCAGCTGACCGACCAAATGTGGATTCTCGGCTGGATAGCGTCCCTGATCGCAATCGGTGGATTCGTAGGTAACCGTTCTTTTCGTTTTCCTTGCCAGCAATTCAATTCAATCGTGTGTTTGTATTTTATTGTGTTGCGAAACCCAAGGGTCAAAATTGACCACTCATACGCATGACTGCAAGCCTCTATAGTTGTTGAAAATGCACACAACTGCTGCAAACTGCTCACTGACTGGATTGACCTGAAATACACAAATCAAAAAATGTGAGTGGCCTGATATATTTCGTCCTTAAGCTAAGCAAGGACTTATTCCGAAATGACAGAGGTACAAGAAACAAACATTTAGGGGGCACACAAGCATGCAGGGCTGGAAGGAGACACGCAAAGGGACGAGTGGGGATAAGCAACTATATTGGTAATGCGACCCATACTACATACGAATATGGTACTGAAAGAATGTGGTTTTAATTTTCCCTGCGCATTGAGCATGCGTATGCAGATGGCTTATACACATGTAAACAATTTCAAATGGGTCCCTTTCAACAATACCATATCACAGTCATTCCTACATTAAATAATAATTGTAATTGTCAGAACTTATGTGGATGAGGAAAGTAAACTGCATAATAAAGGTTTCTCCGGCTATTTTAAAACGTTTTGACATTCGAATTCACCGTTTCTAATATTTAAATTCGTCCATCAACATCGATTTAGTGCAAGCACTTCCAACGTTTAATTTTTTTTTAGTCTAATTTTGTCTTTAGTCAGATAATTTCAAATTCAGTTCAAGCAAATTTAAATATAGAGCACTCGTTTTCGTCCCGAAGTATTTAATTTCGTCTCGTCTGCGTCAAACCTTGTAATTCAGAAATCAAATTAGGCTAATTGATTTACATGAGACGAATTCGATTGAATGGTAAATGACTAAATTGGTTCTTATGAAGCCCGGACAAGGGACAGGGTGGAAATGTGTTTTTTTTTTGTAATTTGCTAATTCGCTCCCACGAATTGCTAATTCGTTCGCACGAATTGCTAATTCGTTTGCACGAATTGCTAATTCATTCGCACGAATTGCTATTTCGTTCGCACGAATTACCAACTCGTTCCCACGAATTACTAACGCGTTCCCGGATCCACGAGTCAGCAATTCGTTCCCACGAATTAGAAAATCGTGGGAACGAGATAGCAATTCGTGCGAACGAATTAGCAATTCGTGCGAACGAATTAGCAATTCCTGCGAACGAATTAGCAATTCGTGCGAACGAATTAGTGATTCGTGCGAACGAAATAGTAATTCGTGGGAACGAGTAAGCAACTCGTGGGAACTAATTTGCAAATTACAAAAAACATTTCCACCCTGTCCCTTTCCGGGATTCGTACGATCATTATTATTTCATCGGTGAATCAATATTCTTTTATAATGTTGCTGAATCAATAGAGTTTGGTCACAACGTAATTTAATATGATGACAATTTGATTATAGCACTTTCCAATGTACTACAGACTTTATTAGTGTGCCCAAAACGTACATAGCCAAACAGAATTTTCACTGTGTCCTATACTTGTTTAATTGTTTGTTTGTTTGTTTTTGTTTTTTTGCCTCTCGATGTTTTGTTGATGATGTTCCATCCTTTGATCTACTCTCAAAATATTTTCCTCTCCACAGCTCCTTTCGGAGGACCTTCAGTAGTTCCCTGATAATTTAACTGACCAATGGCATTCAGAAATAAAATAAGGGTGTGACGCACTTTTCCTTATATTTATATTATGTACAAGTTATATATATTTAAACGTTTCAACGTAAAGGTTTGGTCGCAAGTAATGGTGATTATTTTTCCCCGGTGATGTTGATGCATGTAGGTCTACATCGAGCTCATTAAAACTAATAACCAAATAGATAATTAGTATGATTTAAAGGCTGTGAAGGTGACAGATGGCTAGGCGTCTGGCTGCAGATGTTTCCCTCGTAATTGTGGATCTTCGTTTGAATGAATTTTGTGCATACAGGATTTTCAAAAAAACAGTGCCCCATTTTGGGGTGATGGCTTCGGAAAGAGTGAGGGCCCCGTCTCCCCCCCCCCCCAGTAGGCGCCAGACTATTCCTTATTTGCATACGTGTTCAAAAATCTTGCACATGCAAATGATCCAATACCAGGGTGAGAGAGCAGGTAGTGGTGGGCGCGTACTGCTCGACACCCTTGGGACGAAGTTGCCCAGGATTGGACCTTGGTGATAATGTGGCCTATTTTCGAGTAGTATAATAGGGGTGCAATTGGCGCCACCAAAGTCAAAATAATCCGCCCCCAAAACAAAACCCCAATTTTTTTCTGCGGCCAAAAATTGTGGGCAAAATTTTTTGACAAAAATTTAACTTCTAATTTTGAACAAAAAATTGTGAGCCCCCCCCCCCCCAAGCCATATCCTAGGTGCGCCACTGCCATGCTGCACTATCATACTCAGATGAATGTTGTTCACACGAGGTATGGCAAGATTGCCACACCCATAGAAATCGCAACAACACCAGACATAGACCAAAAGGCATAAAGCCAGGAAAAGGCATAAAGCCAGGATTGCGTGCAACTAATCTTTAATTGATCAAAACACACTTGATCAATGTACATTATGTCCTTATGCTTCTGTTTCAACTCCGATCGACTCACAGTCAATTATGAAACCCTCCAATGAAAAAAACTCTCCGAGGTTCTACCGTTGAGAATATATTAGCATCAGCAAAGGCACCAGTGGTACAGCCTGCACGCTGCCTATCAGTAGAAAGGCTGCTGTGTAACTTCCGGTCAAGTCGTAAACCAAACCTTAAAACAGAGACAGAAGGTAAAATTGAAATCGGGAAATCTCGTAGAATGGTTTGACATTGTTGATCTTTTATGCTATTGCATGGTGTGATGCACATTGCCAGTGATGCCACACAAGTAACGCCATGAATTAAAGTACTTCCTAATAATTATTACTTGTATGTTGATACTACATACTAGACTACTCCATGCAGTGAAGAAAGTGGCGTAAGGAAACGACACTCATTCATTAGGCTTATACGTACCAGGCAGAAATCCCAAAGCGACTAATAATAGCGTCACCTTTAGCGCGATCCAGCCAAAAGCACCCGCCAATAGCTCGACACCAAGAACCTGCTTGACGAGAACATCCGTCTGGCAGGTCAAGACTCCGTCACTGAACAAAATCAGCACCGCTGACGTCATCATTGGCCAATAAGAAGTCAGCAAAGAGGAGGCAAGGTACGAGACGGAACTCATAACGAGGCAAACGGCAACCAGAGTCCACGAGGACATCACTCCGCGGTCGGTGATCGGTCCCTGACTGATTGTACCAAACAGGTTCGCAATGCCCGCGATGGTCACGAAAGAACCCGCCTCCTCCAAAGTGAACCCGTTGGACTGCGCCTGGGACACGAAATACACAATCCACATGGTGTACGCGTAGAGCGTGCAGCAAGATATGACGGCCACCAACCAGTAGCGCGCATTGAGAAGTAGTCCCACCTCGAAGTTCTTAAAGAAAAACTTCCTCAGCGAACCACAGTAAGAACGGAGAGTGCTCTCGTGTGCTGATGACGAATTAGTGTGTTCGGTCTGGGGGAGCGTTTGGTATGCGTTTGACTGATCGAGCTCAGGCTGCCTCGTTGCTACCATAACGGCGCCACTCGCAACAGAATGCATGATGATGGCTCCCACTAGTAACATGGTTCCTCTCCAGCCGTAGGTGTCTAAGAAAAGCTGGACCAGGGGCGCGAAGACGATCAGTCCCACGGAGTAGCCGGTCCGTGCGATGCCATTGGCTGTGGCGTAGTTCTTGGTAAAACAGCGTCCGACAGCCTCCTTTGCAACGACATTAGATATACCTTTGGCAGTACCTTCAAAGATATAATATAAAAAATGGAAAATTGCGTGAAATGGAAAATACGCAATTTCATTTGCGTATTTATACCCTATTTCTTTCAGTTGTTGACGCATACAATTGTCTACGAACTAAACAAATATTGAAAAAGATTACAATTTTGCATAGTAATTGTTACATGAAAAATGCTTATTTAAGGTTTTAAGACCTACGTTACACGGATTATAACAGACACAAAAAAAGTAAATATGTAGAAATGAACAGATGAAAACGTAAAAATACGGAAGATGGCCTACAATTATGAGATGAATTTGAATGATATTTATATAACATTGATTGCAAAATGACAGAATCGATTCATCTATCGCACGTTCAGCAATTGCAGACGACGAAATTGAATTGTCTTTCACGAAAAAAGTATGGCGAAAATGAGCGACCAAAGACGAAATTAAAAACGATGTATGCAGGATCATGAATTTTCAAGACGAAATTGAGGTCATCACAGAACCGAGCCCAATCTAGCTCATGCATTTTGGGGGGTAATTAGTGCCTCTGCACTCTTATCTGAGATAAAGTAGGTATCCGTTACACTGGGTGGAGCCCAGGACTAACCGACATTATTGCCACTTCAGGAGTGGTTATTATTAGTTAATACGCAACACACATTACGCCGCACACAGACCCTTTACACCCCCGTGGTCAGCATTATGCCCGTGTGAAGCAATCATTAAGATGTTCATCTCAACTTGAAGGTTCAACAGCATGCTAGCTCTGCGTTATATACTTCGTACACAACTGACGACTGGGATTTGATGTACCATTGTCACGTTAGGTATCCAATTTCCTTAAAACACATGGATACAACAACATTGATAAGAAACATTAAACAAAAATTACACGAAAAAAAATCAGTTCAGCTGCTGTCGTAGATTCTCTTGTATTTCGCACTGAATCACACACTCAATGCATTTATTGACAACTTCCTATAATGTGATTTATTGAGGTACTGATATGCCAATAAACATTAAAAGTGTGAAATACAAATACTGTACAAAAATGAAAAAGTTGTACACGCTTGGGTCTAGTATACCCAATCTAGGTAAAGCATGATACATCAAGCAATCAGTTCAGACCCCGCAAGATTAAACTTGTGACAAACTTGCCCTGCCGCTGGAACAAACTTTTGCCATGGGGTGCTGGAATAAAGGACGGACAAAATTAATGCGAAAGCCACGTCGTGGCTTAATTTGGAATAAAGATGCTCTGTGTGGGGGCGATTCCTGGCCACTTTCATTTGACTTTTTTAGCAAAAGTTTTTTGAGATTATGAAGACAATTTATTTCATTATTTTGTTAGAATATACTGTTGCTCTTAAAACGTTTAACTGTACTGAAAAGTGGAGAACGCTGTATTTTTATCTCCATTATTGGTTCCATTTCATTCTGGAAAAAGAATTGTATCGTTTTGCATGACATCGCATGTAAATATTATTGTTGCAAGGCTGCTTTCTTACATTTAGTAAATTCCTTCGTGTATGTTTTGTTTTATTACGGCGTGGGGCCACAGGGCCACAGGGAGATATTTTTATCTCCATTATTGGTTCCATTTCATTCTGGAAAAAGAATTGTATCGTTTTGCATGACATCGCATGTAAATATTATTGTTGCAAGGCTGCTTTCTTACATTTAGTAAATTCCTTCGTGTATGTTTTGTTTTATTACGGCGTGGGGCCACAGGGCCAGGGGCCACTTTAGTTCTATATCACCAAACAATGTAGCTCTCCATGTATGCAGTGTTATTTGTTTGTTACAGAGAATGGCAAATATAAAAGACTAAAAGACCAAATGCATCTTTATGTTTGTGCTCGGTAGATAGCAAGTTTGGGGCTAGGCAAGGATTTATCGGTCTACTGAGATTTTATGAGGAAAAAGTTGCAGAGGATGATGAATAGCTTTTTTATGGCAGGGATTTATCGGTCTACTGAGATTTTATGAGAAAAAAACTTGCAGAGGTAAAACATGAATAGCTTTTTTATTAAAACGAAACTACACTGGAATTGTAGCATGACTATAGTTTCAATTAAAAAGCCCGTCCCACTCCTTTTAGGTTGGGGTTGTGTCACGGTGAACCTTGCTATTTGTTAATCTTGAGTACAGAATGCTAGCAACGTCAATGAAACTTTTAAATGAAAAGAAAAACCTTCAGGGGAAAGGTATGAACATTGGCCCCTATTAAAAGATCGAATGAAAAAAATCCTGGCAAGCATAAACAACTTTGCCACCATCGTCATGGCCGGGGTTATTGCTAATTCAGGGTCAAAGCTTCTATCACCGGTGGAAATATCATAGACATGTCATAATTTTGGATACCTTGAGAGAAATATCGATTCTGCACTGCCTGAAGATTTAGAAAATACCTCCTCTTGATATTTTACAGTGTTTGTGCTAGACTTTCGAAGCGCCGCGCTTAGCCGCGGCAAAACTAGAAACGAACAAAACGAAGGAGATATTTGTAGAGCAAGCATAATGTATAGCGTAGCGGCGCAATTTCATCGTCGCGTAGAACACTGCTGGCTGGAACACATTTTTGCCCAGGAGAAGGGGGTGCTAAAGCATATTCCAAGCACCCCAATCCGAAAAGTTGGGGTGCTGCAGCATCCACAGCACCCCCGTTCCCGGGGGCTTGAATCTTGACTGTTATTATTCAGAAACTTAGACCATGCTTCCAGAAGAAGCATTAGGCTATGCCCATACGGAAGATTATGGAAAACAACTTGGTCAGTAAAAACCATTGGCCAGAGTTTTTTTTTTATGGAAGTCGGCCTAGTGGCCCAAGTGCCAGTTTATTACATATTTTCAAGAGCTTTCAAAGTAACAGAAAATAAGTAGGATAAAAACACCTTCCTTCATATTATTAATTGTTCCACAAAATTGAGCTTTAATACATAAACTATTTGTTATTCAAAAACAGCTTCATCGTGTGTACTTAACGAAAAGTTAAAACCACAAACGTGCGACTGCAAGGCGAAATAATTTTTGACGTTCTAAAAAAAACGAACTGATGTGATAACAAACTAATGACCATGACTAATAAACACATAAATCTCATATTGGGTATAAACTTCTCTAAGTCATAGATGCAATTTGTATAATTATATGTTTGAGTACTATTAGGTTGACATCACATTGCTTTTTAATCGTTTTTTTTTTTGGCGAAGACTATTGTTTTGTACTGCGGAAAAGAAATTGTATGAATGTTCAATCAACCAACCAAGAGATAATGAACTGACTTGTATGGGTGGTAGTTTTTCGTTGACTGAATCGAGTGGCGATTACTTATAAAAATGAGAACAAAAATTGTTTTGAGTACACCTACTTCTGAATATTCAAAACACTCTGTAAAAAGGATGACATATCACCAAACTATTGGATATTTGTCCAGATTTTATTTGAACATAAACCCTGTGAAGTGTTGCATATTTCCAGAGTGATTCAGTCATCGGATTTCTGTTGAAAAATAAATTAGAGCTTACTTTGATCATAGCTCAATGCTTTGATTCACCTTCCCACTATAAGGGGAGAAATTCTGTTGACAATTTAAAGCTTATTTTAATCGGCGCTCTTCATAAGGGGCGGATTTAACATGTTGACAATTTAGAGCTTAATTCCTTTGATTCGCCCTCTCAACAAAGGGACGGATTTCAGTTTAACGTTGAGAGCTTACTTTGATTCGCACTCTCAATATTAGGGTCGATTTCTGTTGGCAATTTAGAGCACTCTTTGATTCACCCTCTCAATAATAAGGTGCGGATTTCTGTGGACAACTTAGAGGTTAAACTCACCGTCCCAGTTAAGGTGGCGGATTTCTGATGACAATTAAACTGAGGAGTAATTACTTTGATTCGCCCTCCAAAAATTGGGGGCGGATTTTTAAAGTTAGGGGGCCTATATTGATTCGCACTCCCAATAAGGGTGCACATTTCTGTTGACAATATAAAGCTCATTTTGACCCTCCCCCCCCCACTTTAAAAGTTAAACATATTCAGAAACAAAGTCCTTTAAAGACCCATCTTAAAAACAAGAAAAAAAGATTTTATCAATCGTATTGTTTGCCTAACCAGGGTTGTAAATAAAGACATTGTATACTACAGTTGTTGGAAAAAGTGTTCTGAGTCAATTTCTTTGTTGTTCCAAACAGTCAGAATACACAATAAATTGTCTTTTTGTGTGTGTGATGAAACAGGTTTTAGGGTTATTGCGTTAAAATGTTGATATTCTCTGAACGGATTGAGCAAATTCAGTATTTTTTCATCTAACAATAGCTTATGAAATTGGCTTTCCAGTCATTATTATTTTGGTACTACATATTGTTTTAAATATGAAATTTATTTTGGGGGGTTTGCCTCCGCCTTTTTTTTTACTCACCCATTAATAGCATTTGGTTGGCCAATTATAAAGTGTTCAGAAAAGCCTACGCGAAAAGTAATCCCAAGGTTCATATAATCTCACGTCCAAGTCGTCTCGATCTTGATTATTTTCCTAACCAATGCTAACCATGATCGCTATTCTTGCTCCAAGCATCCAAGAATGCTCGAAGTCAAATTGTTCCTTGCTCTTTGCTTCAGCCACCTGAATCACATAGCTGCACTGTACATACACAATGTACATGCTATCCTACAATCTAGCTCCATGATAATAGCATCATATGGATGGTCATGTGGCAGGGCCAAGTTTTACTTGTAGTTTTTACTGTATTTTTTTGTAGTGTTTTAGGATAGGAGTAGGTCCCCTGAATAAATCACCCCTTTTATTAGATGTCCCCTACCCTTTCATAGAAGTGTGTACCCCTGATTAGCTTTCCCCAGTAACAGTTCACATTGTATGTAAATTGTTCCCATGCCATTGGTTCCCCCTGTCTCAAGACCATGTGCCCTGCCCACCCTGTAAGACCACAGACCCCTCATGATCAGTAGCAGACCAGCGGCAGTAGAGAGAGGGCCGTGCATTTTATTACCTCTCTTTCCCCCTTGATTTTCTTGGGTGCGCTTTGCCCTGTGTGAGAGTTTATCTGCTCGAGTTATTGGTGAGTTCTGATATATGTTTTTTGTATTTTCTCATTAAGTGTATTATTAAGTTTTTTTTATAAGTTTTGATCTGTTTTGGTATTGTTCAGAGTTTTGACAATCAAGTTTTATAGAATTCCTGAACAGCCTTGTAAGTTGTAGGAATTATCACTTGAAGTTTTGAGATTGGGTTTATTTAGAAATTACTTGCAGAAAGTAAGCTTGTATTGTTTGATTTTGATTGATCAGGATCATTAGACATGTTAGAGTTCTGTTATTTTCGAGGAAAACTGTGTTGTCAGAAGTTTGATTTATTTCATTGACTTAATTTCCGAGGAATGACTTGGATAGATGCATTGCATTGCCTTTTTCTTTTGACATCTGATTTCAGTATTTTGGATGGTGTTTTCTTCATTACCTTTATTGTTTTATTGTACATGTATAAAGCCAAGAGGAGTGGTTTTCCCACAGACTTCTTACTGATTAGTTTGCCATGTTTATTCATTAGTTAGACTTGTCCAAGCTGTTCATTTACTGTAGACTTGCATTTCCTTTATTTTGTATTTAGCCACCTGTTTCATTTAGTTATTCTTATCTGCTTTGGACCTGTGCAAGTTTACTATTCAGGAATGTTGAATTACCCCCTTGGTGATTAGTCCCACCTGGCATTCAGAAGACAGGGACCACTGTTTATCTTGCTCATTAGGTATTCACGAGAAATTGTAGTGTTCTTGGCAAGAGTGTATAGTAGTTCCACATGGCATTGTTTATATTACTTTAGACCTAGTGTAGCTTGAGTTGTTTGCATTGTTTACTGTTTTTTATTATGTTCTTTACTCTCTTATCTTGTTTTACAGATTTTCTGCCAGCAGTGTCTTTAAGGTCTACTAATATACACACTGTGTTGGTTTGAGTCTTTGGTTTTAGGTTTAAGTTTTTGGTCTTCATCTTTTGTTTTGATTTTGATTTGAAGTTCTTGTAAATAAATTCCTTTTGTCTTTTTTTGTTCGAAATCTAGAATTGTTTCCCTTGTCCCTATTAATTCAGTCTCCTCGCGCCTTTTCTCTTCAAAGATCCTGAGTTTAGTTTGGTTAGAATCCCCATAGTTGTATTAGTTTTCGCGAGTTCCCCAGGTGTGTCATTTTTCCAGGTTACATTTTTTTCTATTTTTGGTGGAAGATCCGGGTAGGGAATATATTTTTTTAGTAAAATTTAGCCAGGAATTGTTTTGATAGGGACGACAGGCATTTTTTCAAAGGTTTTTTTCTGTCTTTGGTGGTCAGTTTAGATAAGTCAAGTAATAGAGTCTATAAACCAACACAGTGTTGTTATATTGGTGGATCGGACAAGTACATGATGGTGGATGTCAGGACTCCACTCCAGCTCTGTGGTTTCGACCCAGTACCTGCTGAAACCTGCAACCTTGAAGTCCCTGATGTGCAGCCACAGTCTGAGATGCTGAGACTCCTGCAGCACCAGTCCAGTATGCAAGAGGTTATTCTGCAGCAATTTCGGCAGATAAACGCACTCAAGGAGATGATGCGGCAGGTGATGGGCGAACAGATGAGGCAGAGATGCTACATACATAGTCTGGAGTGCGCCCTGTCAGATGTTAAGGTGAATCAGCGTCCCCCAAATCAGCCAGTTCCAGAAGTCCCCATCCCACATCGGCCAGTACCGAAAACCCCCAACCCGCAGCCAGTGCACGAAGTCCCTAAGCCCATCCCCCAGCCAGCGCCAGAAACACACGCAAGCACCCCTGATGAGGCGACACAGGCCAGCTCTCAGGGAGGTATGAGTTCCGAAAGGATAAGCCTCAGGGAAGCTCAGCTGAAAGATCCCGCAATCAGGCGGGTTGTTGAGCTCAAGACGGCAAGCCCCCTGATGACAAGGAGGCAAATGTCCCAAGAAACCAGAGTGGTGCAGAAGTTGCTAGGAGTATGGCGTCGACTAGAGGTGAAGGGAGGACTTCTGATGTACAAGAAGGGCGGCGGGAAGGCTACATGTAGATACCTGGCAGTGGTTCCCCGACAGCAGAGAGAGGAAGTGTTTCATAGTCTCCACGAAAGCATGGACAAGTTCGGCTATGGAAGAATCCTGAAGCTTGTCAAGGACAGGTATTATTGGCCTAGTCTTCATAATGAAGCAATGGCATACATGAGGTGTCATCGCAGGGGCGTACAGCGAAACGGGAGAGAAGCGTCCGGTGAGATCTCACCGCCTCCAGAGTTCCGGGATGACAGAGGACCCTGATCACTGTATTTTTGTCTAGTTTAAATTTGTGGTTGACTTAAATGTCCTCAATAATGTATTGAAGCGTATTGTGTATTTTAGCATTTTGTTTGTTTGTTTTAATCATGTTTAATTGAATTAAGTTGATTTTTATTGCCATTGCTGGGGACAGCAATATTTTAAAGATGGCGTGAGTGTGGCAGGGCCAAGTTTTACTTGTAGTTTTTACTGTATTTTTTTGTAGTGTTTTAGGATAGGAGTAGGTCCCCTGAATAAATCACCCCTTTTATTAGATGTCCCCTACCCTTTCATAGAAGTGTGTACCCCTGATTAGCTTTCCCCAGTAACAGTTCACATTGTATGTAAATTGTTCCCATGCCATTGGTTCCCCCTGTCTCAAGACCATGTGCCCTGCCCACCCTGTAAGACCACAGACCCCTCATGATCAGTAGCAGACCAGCGGCAGTAGAGAGAGGACCGTGCATTTTATTACCTCTCTTTCCCCCTTGATTTTCTTGGGTGCGCTTTGCCCTGTGTGAGAGTTTATCTGCTCGAGTTATTGGTGAGTTCTGATATATGTTTTTTGTATTTTCTCATTAAGTGTATTATTAAGTTTTTTTTAGAAGTTTTGATCTGTTTTGGTATTGTTCAGAGTTTTGACAATCAAGTTTTATAGAATTCCTGAACAGCCTTGTAAGTTGTAGGAATTATCACTTGAAGTTTTGAGATTGGGTTTATTTAGAAATTATTTGAAGAAAGTTAGCTTGTATTGTTTGATTTTGATTGATCAGGATCATTAGACATGTTAGAGTTCTGTTATTTTCGAGGAAAACTGTGTTGTCAGAAGTTTGATTTATTTCATTGACTTAATTTCCGAGGAATGACTTGGATAGATGCATTGCATTGCCTTTTTCTTTTGACATCTGATTTCAGTATTTTGGATGGTGTTTTCTTCACCTTTATTGTTTTATTGTACATGTATAAAGCCAAGAGGAGTGGTTTTCCCACAGACTTCTTACTGATTAGTTTGCCATGTTTATTCATTAGTTAGACTTGTCCAAGCTGTTCATTTACTGTAGACTTGCATTTCCTTTATTTTGTATTTAGCCACCTGTTTCATTTAGTTATTCTTATCTGCTTTGGACCTGTGCAAGTTTACTATTCAGGAATGTTGAATTACCCCCTTGGTGATTAGTCCCACCTGGCATTCAGAAGACAGGGACCACTGTTTATCTTGCTCATTAGGTATTCACGAGAAATTGTAGTGTTCTTGGCAAGAGTGTATAGTAGTTCCACATGGCATTGTTTATATTACTTTAGACCTAGTGTAGCTTGAGTTGTTTGCATTGTTTACTGTTTTTTATTATGTTCTTTACTCTCTTATCTTGTTTTACAGATTTTCTGCCAGAAGTGTCTTTAAGGTCTACTAATATACACACTGTGTTGGTTTGAGTCTTTGGTTTTAGGTTTAAGTTTTTGGTCTTCATCTTTTGTTTTGATTTTGATTTGAAGTTCTTGTAAATAAATTCCTTTTGTCTTTTTTTGTTCGAAATCTAGAATTGTTTCCCTTGTCCCTATTAATTCAGTCTCCTCGCGCCTTTTCTCTTCAAAGATCCTGAGTTTAGTTTGGTTAGAATCCCCATAGTTGTATTAGTTTTCGCGAGTTCCCCAGGTGTGTCATTTTTCCAGGTTACATTTTTTTCTATTTTTGGTGGAAGATCCGGGTAGGGAATATATTTTTTTTAGTAAAATTTAGCCAGGAATTGTTTTGATAGGGACGACAGGCATTTTTTCAAAGGTTTTTTTTCTGTCTTTGGTGGTCAGTTTAGATAAGTCAAGTAATAGAGTCTATAAACCAACACAGTGTTGTTATATTGGTGGATCGGACAAGTACATGATGGTGGATGTCAGGACTCCACTCCAGCTCTGTGGTTTCGACCCAGTACCTGCTGAAACCTGCAACCTTGAAGTCCCTGATGTGCAGCCACAGTCTGAGATGCTGAGACTCCTGCAGCACCAGTCCAGTATGCAAGAGGTTATTCTGCAGCAATTTCGGCAGATAAACGCACTCAAGGAGATGATGCGGCAGGTGATGGGCGAACAGATGAGGCAGAGATGCTACATACATAGTCTGGAGTGCGCCCTGTCAGATGTTAAGGTGAATCAGCGTCCCCCAAATCAGCCAGTTCCAGAAGTCCCCATCCCACATCGGCCAGTACCGAAAACCCCCAACCCGCAGCCAGTGCACGAAGTCCCTAAGCCCATCCCCCAGCCAGCGCCAGAAACACACGCAAGCACCCCTGATGAGGCGACACAGGCCAGCTCTCAGGGAGGTATGAGTTCCGAAAGGATAAGCCTCAGGGAAGCTCAGCTGAAAGATCCCGCAATCAGGCGGGTTGTTGAGCTCAAGACGGCAAGCCCCCTGATGACAAGGAGGCAAATGTCCCAAGAAACCAGAGTGGTGCAGAAGTTGCTAGGAGTATGGCGTCGACTAGAGGTGAAGGGAGGACTTCTGATGTACAAGAAGGGCGGCGGGAAGGCTACATGTAGATACCTGGCAGTGGTTCCCCGACAGCAGAGAGAGGAAGTGTTTCATAGTCTCCACGAAAGCATGGACAAGTTCGGCTATGGAAGAATCCTGAAGCTTGTCAAGGACAGGTATTATTGGCCTAGTCTTCATAATGAAGCAATGGCATACATGAGGTGTCATCGCAGGGGCGTACAGCGAAACGGGAGAGAAGCGTCCGGTGAGATCTCACCGCCTCCAGAGTTCCGGGATGACAGAGGACCCTGATCACTGTATTTTTGTCTAGTTTAAATTTGTGGTTGACTTAAATGTCCTCAATAATGTATTGAAGCGTATTGTGTATTTTAGCATTTTGTTTGTTTGTTTTAATCATGTTTAATTGAATTAAGTTGATTTTTATTGCCATTGCTGGGGACAGCAATATTTTAAAGATGGCGTGAGTGTGGCAGGGCCAAGTTTTACTTGTAGTTTTTACTGTATTTTTTTGTAGTGTTTTAGGATAGGAGTAGGTCCCCTGAATAAATCACCCCTTTTATTAGATGTCCCCTACCCTTTCATAGAAGTGTGTACCCCTGATTAGCTTTCCCCAGTAACAGTTCACATTGTATGTAAATTGTTCCCATGCCATTGGTTCCCCCTGTCTCAAGACCATGTGCCCTGCCCACCCTGTAAGACCACAGACCCCTCATGATCAGTAGCAGACCAGCGGCAGTAGAGAGAGGACCGTGCATTTTATTACCTCTCTTTCCCCCTTGATTTTCTTGGGTGCGCTTTGCCCTGTGTGAGAGTTTATCTGCTCGAGTTATTGGTGAGTTCTGATATATGTTTTTTGTATTTTCTCATTAAGTGTATTATTAAGTTTTTTTTAGAAGTTTTGATCTGTTTTGGTATTGTTCAGAGTTTTGACAATCAAGTTTTATAGAATTCCTGAACAGCCTTGTAAGTTGTAGGAATTATCACTTGAAGTTTTGAGATTGGGTTTATTTAGAAATTATTTGAAGAAAGTTAGCTTGTATTGTTTGATTTTGATTGATCAGGATCATTAGACATGTTAGAGTTCTGTTATTTTCGAGGAAAACTGTGTTGTCAGAAGTTTGATTTATTTCATTGACTTAATTTCCGAGGAATGACTTGGATAGATGCATTGCATTGCCTTTTTCTTTTGACATCTGATTTCAGTATTTTGGATGGTGTTTTCTTCACCTTTATTGTTTTATTGTACATGTATAAAGCCAAGAGGAGTGGTTTTCCCACAGACTTCTTACTGATTAGTTTGCCATGTTTATTCATTAGTTAGACTTGTCCAAGCTGTTCATTTACTGTAGACTTGCATTTCCTTTATTTTGTATTTAGCCACCTGTTTCATTTAGTTATTCTTATCTGCTTTGGACCTGTGCAAGTTTACTATTCAGGAATGTTGAATTACCCCCTTGGTGATTAGTCCCACCTGGCATTCAGAAGACAGGGACCACTGTTTATCTTGCTCATTAGGTATTCACGAGAAATTGTAGTGTTCTTGGCAAGAGTGTATAGTAGTTCCACATGGCATTGTTTATATTACTTTAGACCTAGTGTAGCTTGAGTTGTTTGCATTGTTTACTGTTTTTTTATTATGTTCTTTACTCTCTTATCTTGTTTTACAGATTTTCTGCCAGAAGTGTCTTTAAGGTCTACTAATATACACACTGTGTTGGTTTGAGTCTTTGGTTTTAGGTTTAAGTTTTTGGTCTTCATCTTTTGTTTTGATTTTGATTTGAAGTTCTTGTAAATAAATTCCTTTTGTCTTTTTTTGTTCGAAATCTAGAATTGTGTCCCTTGTCCCTATTAATTCAGTCTCCTCGCGCCTTTTCTCTTCAAAGATCCTGAGTTTAGTTTGGTTAGAATCCCCATAGTTGTATTAGTTTTCGCGAGTTCCCCAGGTGTGTCATTTTTCCAGGTTACAGTCACACACTGGCATGGGTAACACCTATACTGACCACGGCCTGCAAGTCACTGCTCTTAGCTAGTGGATCAGTTACAACTGACCAAAAGTAGGCTCTTATCAGTCTAAACATGCTCAAACATCAGGTAATTTGCTGCAGGCACTGCATGCTTCATTAGGCTTGAACCTCAGAAACTGAGGTTTGAGAAAATGCATTAGATTGGGCTCAGTTCTGTAATGGTAGCGAAAATGAAAAGCGTGTTCAGAGCGATTCTCCATTTCAGACGAAAATGATTGACCGATTTTCAGAAGTGATTGAACATTTTAGGAAATTGGCCGGGAAAACCTATATTAAACAAATTCGATGGAAATATTATTTAACATTTTAATTAACATTAGATTTATTAGCTCAATGATGACTGGAAGGAAGCTGGAGTATCTCTGCGATAGAATCTGTTTGCTACGAGTGTTAAATTAATCGGAAAAACCGAAACATTTCATGTGGAAATTCAATGAAGTTGAAATCGTTGTTTTTCAATGTTTTTGAATACAACCTGCCAGTAACATGTACAGCAACGCCAGTTGCAGAGAGTTCTCGACGAACGATCCGGCAATGACCGCTGCACTCATCATCACGCCACACGTCATCATGGCGTAACCAGCCCCAAAGCGCCTGCTCACTAATCCTCCGAAAGGAGCTGTGGAGACGTAAAATATTTGATTTTGAGTTGATCAAAGGATGGAACATCCTTGTTTCTAGATGCGAATGAAGTTGGATAACAATTAAGTAGGATAACAATTAAGTAGGATACCATACAGTGAAAATTCTGTTCGGCTATATTGCGTTTTGGGCACAACGATGATGCCTGTAGTAACTTTAAGAGTAATATAATCAACTTGTCATAATAGTCAATTATGATGTGATCAGACCACCGAAGAAATAATAATGATCGTGCAGTTTACTTTCCGCACGTATATCAGTTCACACAATTTCAACATTTATGTGTATTTAATTTTAAAATAATGACTGTGAAATAGAATGAAAATGGTATTGCTGAAGGGACCCATTTGAAACCGATGCATGGAGAAAATTAAAATCATAATTATATTTTGAAAGTATCATATTCACATGTAGTCTGGGTTGCATTACAACCAACAATTATTACATTTAAATAGTGGCTTACAGTCATGCAGATGAGTAATTGATATACGCATGAAAAAGCTCAGTCAATTTTAATACATTACAACACCCATGCATGCGCTTCTTCGCAACGCCATAAATATAATACACACAGTTGAATTAAATTGCAGTTGAGAAAAATACTGTCAGTGTTACCTACGAATCCACTTGTTGCGGTTGTCAGTGACGCTATCCAGCCGATAATCCACATTTGGGAGGTCAGTTGGAATTGCAAAATTGGCAGCATTATCCCGAGAACTTTCGTAATGCCGGTCACCATGAAGTTTTTGGTCCAGAGGGCGAGGACCGCGACCCAGCCGGGCCTTCCGCCGTCCGGCCCCTCCAGACTGTTGCTCACCGCCCCGCTCATAGTCCGGAGATGTTGGTGAAGGAACAGTGTGCGCGGTGGTTGACTTTCTTGCTCAAAGGTTTTAGAAGGGGTACCGGGTGGGCATGGACATGGTATATACATAACACATCTCGCAGTTACGTGACACCGCCATCACGTGAATATTATGGAAATAATTTATGAGTGAGATAGTCCTACATTTAAATTGCCATGTGAGATTCAATAAGCGACATGTACGTGTACACCGTATGCAGCCTCAATAAATGGCGAACACCAGGAAATGCAAACCACCCATTGTCAAATTCCATTGTCAAGGCCGGTTGCACAAGCTCATTGAGCTTGTGCAACCGGCCTTGACAATGGAATTTGACATTTGCTAGAATAAATGGCATGTACGTACATAGATCTTGGATAACACATACTCGGTTTTTAAAAACACATTCCGTTTTTTTATTATGTCTGAGCCTTTTTGACTCTAGTTCTGCTTCGTACCAAGACAGCCTTTGCTGCTTTGGCCCCCCCCCTCCCCACCGGGTGCCCCCCCCCCCCGCCCACCGGGTGCCCCCCCCCCCACCCACCGGGTTGCACCCCCCCCCCACCGGGTGCCCCTGACGTTGGCACTCAAAACCTCTGCAAGTGCAAACAGCCATTCCAAGAATTCAATCAATGCATTCACTTGGCAAAATGAATATTCAACACTTCAATTTATGCAAAGTACCAATACACTAACCAATGGTAACTCTACTGGAGTTGACTGCCCCATTCTTTGATGGTTCAATAACTACTTCTAGAAATAGTTGGGTGTGGCGGTCCCGAGGAAAATAAATTGTGTGTCTCTAAACCACTTCCGTTTAACCGAACTCAGAAATTGTAGGCCCCTAAAAATAAATTAGTGTTTTGTCAGTTTAAAGAGTCATTTCGATTAAAAACCAAGTATCACTTTGTGACAACTATCTTAAGACATTTATTGGGATAATTACGAAATTAAATGCAGCGGTCAACTCTGTCGAAGCACGGTATAGTGCGCCCTCATTTGACTTGGGGTCCATAAGGGGCGGGCTTAGCAAGTAATGGTGATTATTTTTTCCCCCGTGATGTTGATGCATGTAGGTTTACATCGAGCTAATTAAAACTAATAACCAAATAGATAATTAGTATGATTTAAAGGCTGTGAAGGTGACAGATGGCTAGGCGTCTGGCTGCAGATGTTTCCCTCGTAATTGTGGATCTTCGTTTGAATGAATTTTGTGCATACAGGATTTTCAAAAAAACAGTGCCCCATTTTGGGGCGATGGCTTCGGAAGGAGTGAGGGCCCCGTCTTCCCCCCCCCCCCAAAGAAATCCCTCGGGTTCGAGTCCGAAAGGGAGGCTTTTTACAAGGTTACGAAAATTAAGAGAAAGTGAAGATCAAGATGCCTCAAAGTTTTATACGCGACCGATAGGCGTTCGGGCTATTTCGCAAACATGTATTATCTTCAAATCAGCAACGGCTTGTTTCATACACTTTTTTTTAAAGACAAATACAGGCAAAAGTACGGAAACACTCAACATCCTAGTAATCTATCGATGATGATCTACCACTGGGATATATAGATGAATGAGTTGTTATGGGCATGGTGTATTTTCATATATGGCAGACAAACGTCGCCTGCACCGTAGCGCAAACGTGCGATGCGCTTGGCAGCAATAGGATCTTCTAGACGAAATTATATAGGGCCTACTGTTTAAGTTAGTACTTGTACTTGCTAAGGCCAGATTAAAAATACAATACATTCAATGATGAGGATGAGATTGCAAGTGATGATAATGCATTCCAGTCCTTGAAGGTTGGAGGGGGACAATATTTCCTAAGAAGGCTTAGGATTAATCACGACTTTTGACGATATTGTTTTCGGTGTATTCTTTCAAGTGCCAAAAAGGTTGTCAATTTTTAATTTTTTTGCTATTTATAATTTTTTTCTTTTAGTCCCACTATTCAACCTCGTCCCCATTGCTTACTTTATTTCCAACCTGGTTTCCAATAGTAAGCCCTGGATAGGAAACTTTCTCCCTGTATCCTGATTCGATACCGCATTTTGCTAGTAATGGATTTTTACCGTGTAGTTGGTGTTGTTATATCCAACGTGCATTACGTGTTTTCACGATCATTGTAATTAAAACATCCACGCCTTCTCAAAAATACTCCTTTCCTTTCAAGTTTGCTTTTATTAACCTGAAATGTAATACTGCGAATTAGCGGGCCAGATCGTAACATTTTAACTTTAAAAAAAAATGTGTTTTCATGACTTACAGCGCGACGAATTGATGTTGTTTTTACCCCAGACACCGCATACAAAAACAAACGCTAATGTAACGCACGTGTAGGCGCCAGACTATTCCTCATTTGCATACGTGTTCAAAAATCTTGCACATGCAAATGATCCAATACCAGGGTGAGAGAGTTCATAACTTAAAGGAAACATGCAGTGGAAATTCAGCTCATCTTGTTTTCATGCACATTACTATGTGTTGCAACAATACATACAAGATCTTAATACTTGTTTTCTTTGGAAGTGACAAGAAAGTGGTATTTTTTAAATTATTAGTAAATCCTTTCATCAATATATAAGAGGGCGCTATTTTGCTTTTGTCAAACAAGGTACTCCTTGCCAAAGGTGCGTTATGAACAGTACAAAAATTAGTCCTTCAAAATTACCCACAACATTATTTTTTGAAGAAATATTTGCCACTACGATTGTCCAAATAAGCTGTTTTACATGATAAACAATAAAAAGCGGAATTTACTCCAAGAAAATGAAGAAAACTTTGATATATATTTGTATACACAAAGCTATGGAGACGGTTCTGCCTTGAATGACATCACGCTTTGGCTCATGAATATGGAAATTTTCATTAGCATAAAAACTTTGAAACTTAAAATGTTGAAATTTCTCTTTTTTACTGCTTCCGAGGAGGTGGAAACTTCATAGTTACATGGCAAGAAAGCTGTTTTAAATGTATTTAAGTCATATAAATCCTATTACATGTTCCCGTTAACTGGACAGTGTTTCATAAAATAGTTGTCTACCCGACCACTCTGCGTTTGTAACAACAAACGCGAACCTCTAGTTATTTTTCCCCCCGTGATGTTGATGCATGTAGGTCTACATCGAGCAAATTAAAACTAATAACCAAATAGATATTTAGTATGATTGAAAGGCTGTGAATGTGACAGATGGCTAGGCGTCTGGCTGCAGATGTTTCCCTCGTAATTGTGGATCTTCGTTTGAATGAATTTTGTGCATACAGCATTTTCAAAAAACAGTGTCCAATTTTGGGGTGATGGCTTTGGAAAGAGTAAGGGCCCCGTCCCCCCCCCCCCCCCCCCCCCAGTAGGCGCCAGACTATTCCTAATTTGCATACGTGTTTAAAAAACTTGCACATGCAAATGATCCAATACCAGGGTGAGAGAGCAGGTAGTGGTGGGCGCGTACTGCTCGACACCCCGGGGACGATGTTTAACACGATTGGACCTTGGTGATAATGTGGCCTATTTTCGAGTAGTATAATAGGGGTGTAAGTGGCGCCACCTACGTCAAAATAGTCCGCCCCAAAAACAAAACCCCAATTTTTTTCTGCGGCCAAAAATTGTGGGCAAAATTTTTTGACAACAATTTTACTTCTAAAAAATTGGGGAAAAAAATGGGAGGCCCACCCCCCCAAGCCATATCCTGGGTGCGCCACTGCCATGCTGCATTATCATACTCGGATGAATGTTGTTCACACGAGGTATGGCAAGATTGCCACACCCATAGAAATTGCAACAACACCAGACACAGACCAAAAGGCATAAAGCCAGGAAAAGGCATAAAGCCAGGAAAAGGCATAAAGCCAGGATTGCGTGCAACTAATCTTTAATTGATCTTTAATCTTTAATCTTTAATGATCAAAACACACTTGTTCAATGTACATTATGTCCTTATGCTTCTGTTTCAACTCCGATCGACTCACAGTCAATTATGAAACCCTCCAATGGAAAAAACTCTCCAAGGTTCTACTGTTGAGAATATCTTAGTATCAGCAAAGGCACCAGTGGTACAGCCTGCACGCTGCCTATCAGTAGAAAGGCTGCTGTGTAACTTCCGGTCAAGTCGTAAACAAAACCTTAAAACAGAGACAGAAGGTAAAATTGAAATCGGGAAGTCTCGAAGAATGGTTTGACATTGTTGATCTTTTACGCCATTGCATGGTGTGATGCACATTGCCAGTGATGCCACACAAGTAACACCATGAATTAAAGTGCTTCCTAATAATTATTACTTGTATGTTGAAACTACATACTAGACTACTCCATGCAGTGAAGAAAGTGGCGTAAGGAAACGACACTCATTCATTAGGCTTATACGTACCAGGCAGAAATCCCAAAGCGACTAATAATAGCGTCACCTTTAGCCCGATCCAGCCAAAAGCACCCGCCAATAGCTCGACACCAAGAACCTGCTTGACGAGAACATCCATCTGGCAGGACAAGACCCCGTCACTGAACAAAATCAGCACCGCTGACGTCATCATTGGCCAAAAAGAAGTCAGCAAAGAGGAGGCAAGGTACGAGACGGAACTCATAACGAGGCAAACGGCAACCAGAGTCCACGAGGACATCACTCCGCGGTCGGTGATCGGTCCCTGACTGATTGTACCAAACAGGTTCGCAATGCCCGCGATGGTCACGAAAGACCCCGCCTCCTCCAAAGTGAACCCGTTGGACTGCGCCTGGGACACGAAATACACAATCCACATGAGGTACGCGTAGATCGTGCAGCAATATATGACGGCCACCAACCAGTAGCGCGAATTGAGAAGTAGTCCCACCTCGAAGTTCTTAGAGACGAACTTCCACAGCGAACCACAGTGAGAACGGAGAGTGCTCTCATGTGCTGATGACGAATTAGTGTGTTCGGTCTGGGGGAGCGTTTGGTATGCGTTTGACTGATCGAGCTCAGGCTGCCTCGTTGCTACCATAACGGCGCCACTCGCAACAGAATGCATGGTGATGGCTCCCACTAGTAACATGGTTCCTCTCCAGCCGTAGGTGTCTAAGAAAAGCTGGACCAGGGGCGCGAAGACGATCAGTCCCACGGAGTAGCCGGTCCGTGCGATGCCATTGGCTGTGGCGTAGTTCTTGGTAAAACAGCGTCCGACAGCCTCCTTTGCAACGACATTAGATATACCTATGGCAGTACCTTCAAAGATATAATATAAAAAAAGTATCCCCTACTTGATCTACGTTAATTGCCAAAAACTAGCAACTAATATCTCACATTAATGTCTTATTGTAACCCCGATTATGTACATTGCTTTATACATAGTTTTTCCTGCACATTTTGAAACTTAATTTTGAAACTTAGTTTGCTTTTCATAATAAATAATTATAGGCCTACTTATTTCTTGCGTGAAATGGAAAATACGCAATTTCATTTGCCTGTGTATACCCTATTTCTTTCAGTTGTTGACGCATAAAATTGTCAACGAACTAAATAAATATTGAAAAAGATTACAATTTTGCATAGTAATTGTTACATGAAAAATGCTTATTTAAGGTTTAAAGACCTACGTTACACGGAGACTAACAGACACAAAAAAGTAAATATGTAAAAATGAACAGATGAAAACGTAAAAATACGGAAGATGGCCTACAATTATGAGATGAATTTGAATGAAATTTATATAACATTGATTGCAAAATGACGGAATCGATTCATCTATTGCACGTTCAGCAATAATTGCAGACGACGAAATTGAATTGTCTTTCACGAAAAAGTATGGCGAAAATGAGCGACCAAAGACGAAATTGAAAATGATGTATGAAGGATCATGAATTTTCAAGACGAAATTGAGGTCATTACAGAACCGAGCCCAATCTAGCTAATGCATTTTGGGGGTAATTAGCGCCTCTGCACTCTTATCTGAGATTAAGTAGGTATCCGTTACACTGAGTGGAGCCCAGGACTAACCGACATTATTGCCACTTCAGGAGTGGTTATTATTAGTTACGCAACACACAATACGCCGCACACAAACCCTTTACACCCCCGTGGTCAGCATTATGCCCGTGTGAAGCAATTATTAAGATGTTCATCTCAACTTGAAGGTTCAACAGCATGCTAGCTCTGCGTTATATACTTCGTACACAACTGACGACTGGGATTTGATGTATCATTGTCACGTTAGGTATACAATTTCCTTAAAACAAATGGATACAACAAAATTGATAAGAAACATTAAAAAATAATTACACGAAAAGTTCATTTCAGCTGATGTCGTAGATTCTCTTGTATTTTGCACTGAATCACACACTCAATGCATTTATTGACAACTTCCTATAATAAGGGAATAAATGTGTGCTCCGGAGATTTTTATCACTAGAGTCTGGGTGCTGATAATTACCCGAGCCGGAGGCGAGGGTAATTAAGCGGTATTAAACAGAGTGATAAATACCGACCGAGCACATATTTATTCCCATTCATAAATACCTTATCCGTAAAAAAAATATCAAATAATTCGTTCAAAAAATCCCGATTTTGTTCAACAAGTTCACTTCATGCTTTTTGAAACATCCCTCTAGCAAAATAATGGAGTGTTCAGCTGGCGAGTAAGATGTAAACAACCCTTTTATGGAGATTGACGCGCGCGTAACATGTTCTGCGCGATGTCACGCAGAACGCACCTGGGGCGTTGCGTTTTGAATTTAGAACTATAAAATTCTGACTCGCTTGTAGTGTTGCGCATGCCTACATGAGGATTGTGAACGTTCAACCAATGAAACGGTAAGAGGCACTGGATTTTTAGGAGTCCACATTTTATTGTGACACTGGAAAAGTGTTTAAGACCAGCTAGCCATGTCTTTAACCTTTATCATCCGTTTAAGACCGGCCACGTGACGGGCTCTCGACCAATAGGAATAGCTAAACTGTCTGAGGTATTTATGAATGTGATTTATTGAGTTACTGATATGCCAATGATTAAAAGTGTGAAATACAAATACTGTACAAAAATGAAAAAGCACGGTACACGCATGGGTCTAGTATACCCAATCTAGGTAAAGCATGATACATCAAGCAATCAGTTCAGACCCCGCATGATTAAACTTGTGACAAACTTGCACTGCCCCTGGAACAAACTTTTGCCATGGGGTGCTGGAATAAAGGACGGACAAAATTAATGCGAAAGCGGAGCGCAAAGCCCTTACGTCGTGGCTTAATTTGGATTATATAACTGACATACAGATCCTAGTCATTTGATTGGTGGAACTCACATCACGTGGCATTCGTTATTGCTCCCATTCATGCCACGGCTCAAAAAGTACTATCCGCCCATGGGGAATGGGAGATACTATTCAACAGTTAGGATCATGACGCGGTATTTGTGTGCAAATGCATGCTGGTGTGCGCGTTCAGCGTTGCGCGTAGCGCGTATTGTTCCAAACAGCCAGCGCTACAGCTTTGGGTTCAAACATTTTCGTGAAGGGATGGTTTGGAAGAGGCAAATACATTTTCCTCCAGGTTTGTATTGAAATAAAAGTTCAAATATATCAAATGACAAGGATCTATATGTCAGTTACATAAAACAAATATTGAGTGGCTTTAAATTGTGAAATGGGAGGAATATTATCGCTCGGTAATATCTGGACTTTTCCATTTCACTCGGCTTCGCCTCGTGAAATGGAAAAGTCCAGATTTTACATTGTCCAGATTATCAGATAATATTCCTCCCATTCCACGCTGAGCCACTCAATATTTGTATAATATAGATGCTCTGTGGTGCAATCTGGGGGTGATTCCTGGCCACTTTCATTTGACTTTGCTAGCAAACGTTTTTTGAGATTATGAAGACAATTTATTTCATTATTTTGTTTAGAATATACTGTTGCTCTTAAAACGTTTAACTGTACTGAAAAGTGGAGAACGCTGTATTTTTATCTCCAGTATTGGTTCCATTTCATTCTGGAAAAAGAATTGTATCGTTATGCATGACATCGCATGTAAATATTATTGTTGCAAGGCTGCTTTCTTACATTTAGTAAATTCCTTCGTGTATGTTTTGTTTTATTACGGCGTGGGGCCACAGGGCCAGGGGCCACTTTAGTTCTATCTCACCAAACAATGTAGCTCTCGATGTATGCAGTGTTATTTGTTTGTTACAGAGAATGGCAAATATAAAAGACTAAAAGACCGAATGCATCTTTATGTTTATGCTCGGTAGATAGCAAGTTTGGGGCTAGGCAAGGATTTATCGGTCTACTGAGATTTTATGAGGAAAAAGTTGCAGAGGATGATGAATAGCTTTTTTATGGCAGGGATTTATCGGTCTACTGAGATTTTATGAGAAAAAAACTTGCAGAGGTAAAACATGAATAGCTTTTTTATTAAAACGAAAATACACTGGAATTGTAGCATGACTATAGTTTCAATAAAAGCCCGTCCCACTCCTTTTAGGTTGGGGTTGTGTCACGGTGAACCTTGCTATTTGTTAATCTTGAGTACAAAATGCTAGCAACGTCAATGAAACTTTTAAAAGAAAAGAAAAACCTTCAGGGGCAAGGTATAAACATTTGCCCCTATTAAAAGATCGAATGAAAAAAAACCTGGCAAGCATAAACAACTTTGCCACCATCGTCATGGCCGAGGTTATTGCTTCTGGGTCAAAGCTTCCATCATGGCGGAAATATCAGAGACATGTCATAATTTTGGATACCTTGAGAAGAAATATCGATTCTGCACTGCCTGAAGATTTAGAAAATACCTCCTCTTGATATTTTACAGTGTTGAGCTAGACTTTCGAAGCGCCGCGCTTAGCCGCAGCAAAACTAGAAACAAACAAAACGAAGGAGATATTTGTAGAGCAAGCATAATGTATAGCGTAGCGGCGCAATTTCATCGTCGCGTAGAACACTGCTGGCTGGAACACATTTTTGCCTAGGAGAAGGGGGTGCTGAAGCATATTCCAGCACCCCAATACAAAAAGTTGGGGGTGCTGCAGCATCCACAGCACCCCCGTTCCCGGGGGCTTGAAACTTGACTGTTATTATTCAGAAACTTAGACCATGCTTCCAGAAGAAGCATTAGGCTATGCCCATACGGAAGATTATGGAAAACAACATGGTCAGTAAAAACCATTGGCCAGAGTTTTTTTTATGGAAGTCGGCCTAGTGGCCCAAGTGCCATTTTGTTACATATTTTCAGAAGCTGTCAAAGTAACAGAAAATGAGTAGGAGAAAAACACCTTCCTTCATATTACTGTTCCACAAAATTGAGCTTATATACATAAACTATTTGTTATTCAAAAACAGCTTCATCGTGTGTACTTAACGAAAAGTTAAAACCACAAACGTGCGACTGCAAGGCGAAATAACTTTTGACGTTTTAAGAAAACCCCGAACTGATGACTAATAAACACATAAATCTCATATTGGGTATAAACTTCTCTAAGTCATAGATGCAATTTGTATAATTATATGTTTGAGTACTATTAGGTTGACATCACATTGCTTTTTAATCGTTTTTGTTGTTGTTGCGAAGACTATTGTTTTGTACTGCGGAAAAGAAATTGTAAGAATGTTCAATCAACCAACCAAGAGATAATGAACTGACTTGTATGGGTTGTTAGTTTTTCGTTGACTGAATTGAGTGGCGATTACTTATAAAAATGAGTACAAAAATTGTTTTGAGTACACCTACTTCTGAATATTCAAAACACTCTGTAAAAAGGATGACATATCACCAAACTATTGGATATTTGTCCAGATTTTATTTGAACATAAACCCTGTTAAGTGTTGCATATTTCCAGAGTGATTCAGTCATCGGATTTCTGTTGAAAAGTAAATTAGAGCTTACTTTTATCATAGCTCAATGCTTTGATTCACCTTCCCACTATAAGGGGAGAAATTCTGTTGACAATTTAAAGCTTATTTTAATCGGCGCTCTTCATAAGGGGCGGATTTAACATGTTGACAATTTAGAGCTTAATTCCTTTGATTCGCCCTCTCAACAAAGGGACGGATTTCAATTTAACGTTGAGAGCTTACTTTGATTCGCCCTCTCAATATTAGGGTCGATTTCTGTTGGCAATTTAGAGCACTCTTTGATTCACCCTCTCAATAATAAGGTGCGGATTTCTGTGGACAACTTAGAGGTTAAACTCACCGTCCCAGTTAAGGTGGCGGATTTCTGATGACAATTAAACTGAGGAGTAATTACTTTGATTCGCCCTCCAAAAATTGGGGGCGGATTTTTAAAGTTAGGGGGCCTATATTGATTCGCACTCCCAATAAGGGTGCACATTTCTGTTGACAATATAAAGCTCATTTTGACCCTTCCCCCCCCCCCCACTTTAAAAGTTAAACATATTCAGAAACAAAGTCCTTTAAAGACCCATCTTAAAAACAAGAAAAAAAGATTTTATCAATCGTATTGTTTGCCTAACCAGGGTTGTAAATAAAGACATTGTATACTACAGTTGTTGGCAGTTGTTGGAACAAGTATTCTGAGTCAATTTCTTTGTTGTTCCAAACAGTCAGAATACACAATAAATTGTCTTTTTGTGTGTGTGATGAAACAGGCTTTAGGGTCATTGCGTTAACATGTTGATATTCTCTGAACGGATTGAGCAAATTCAGTATTTTTTCATCTAACAATAGCTTATGAAATTGGCTTTCCATTCATTATTATTTTGGTACTACATATTGTTTTAAATATGAAATTTATTTTTGGGGGTTTGCCTCCGCTTTTTTTTTTAATCACCCATTAATAGCATTTGGTCCAGTTAAAGTGTTCAGACAAGCACGCGTAAAGGAATCCCAAGGTTCATATAATTTCACGTCAAAGTCGTCTCGATCTTGATTATATTTTCCTAACCAATGCTAACCATGATCGCTATCCTTGCTCCAAGCATCCAAGAATGCTCCAAGTAAAATTGTTCCGTGCTCTATGCTTCAGCCACCTGAATCACACAGCTGCATTGTACATACACAATGTACATGCTATCCTACAATCTAGCTCCATGATAATAGCATCATATGGATGGTCACACACTGGCATGGGTAACGCCTATACTGACCACGGCCTGCAAGTCACTGCTCTTAGCTAGTGGATCAGTTACAACTGACCAAAAGTAGGCTCTTATCAGTCTAAACATGCTAAAACATCAGGTAATCCGCTGCAGGGTCTGCATGCGTCATTAGGCTTGAACCTCAGAAACTGAGGTTTGAGAAAATGCATTAGATTGGGCTCAGTTCTGTAATGGTAGCGAAAATGAAACGCGTGTTCAGAGCGATTCTCAATTTCAGACGAAAATGATTGACCGATTTTCAGAAGTGATTGAACATTTTAGGAAATTGGCCGGGAAAACCTGTATTAAACAAATTCGATGGAAATATTATTTAACATTTTAATTAACATTAGATTTATAAGCTCCATGATGACTGGAAAGAAGCTGGAGTATCTCTGCGAATCTGTTTGCTACTAGAATCTGTTTGCTACGAGTGTTAAATTAATCGGGAAAACCGATACATTTCATGTGGAAATTCAATGAAGTTGAAATCGTTGTTTTTCAATGTTTTTGAATACAACCTGCCAGTAACGTGTACAGCAACGCCAGTTGCAGAGAGTTCTCGACGAACGATCCGGCAATGGCCGCTGCACTCATCATCACGCCACCCGTCATCATGACGTAACCAGCCCCAAAGCGCCTGCTCACTAATCCTCCGAAAGGAGCTGTGGAGACGTAAAATATTTGATTTTGAGTTGATCAAAGGATGGAACATCCTTGTTTCTAGATGCGAATGAAGTTGGATAACAATTAAGTAGGATAACAATTGAGTAGGATACCATACAGTGAAAATTCTGTTCGGCTATGTTGCGTTTTGGGCACAATGATGATGTCTGTAGTAAATTAAGAGTAATATAATCAACTTGTCATGATAGTAAATCATGTTCTGACCAGACCACCGAAGAAATAATAATGATCGTGCAGTTTATTTTCCGCACGTATATCAGTTCACACAATGTCAACATTTATGTGTATTTGATTTTAAAATAATGACTGTGAAATAGAATGAAAATGGTATTGCTGAAGGGACCCATTTGAAACCGATGCATGGAGAAAATTAAAATCCTAATTATATTTTTAAAGTATCATATTCACATGTAGTCTGGGTTGCATTACAACCAACAATTATTACATTTAGATAGTGGCTTACAGTCATGCATTCATTCATTCATTCTTCATTATTCATTATTTTTACCACATCTCTTTCATTAAGTGACAAGGCATCAATACATACATGTAGTTTTGGGTATTATAAAGTTCGAGCTTGTTTTACAAAATATATTTATATACACTTTGGGCGCATTATTTTCTAATTAGAGATGGTGGAAGGGGATCCCCAAAAAGCGGAGCTTGTCGAGTAGGGATCCCCTTTAACATGGATTAATACAAACATTTAATGAAAAACAAATGAAAAACAATTGAACGTATACATTTTAAATTGTACATAACACACGGAAAAACATAATATTGCTGATCAGAAAAAAAGAAATACAGAGTAGTAACCCAGTAAGAAGATTAATCTGAGCTATTATAATTTGATAGTAAATTCGATTTAAGTTTGGATTTAAATAATGGAAGGCTACGAGTGCCCTGGAGTGATTTATGTAAGGACTTCCAGTACTTAGGGCCTTCATGCCTAATTGTCTTTTTGTAAACAGTTGTGCTTGCAAATGAAAGTGAAATTATCTACGTTGTCGGGTAAAATGGTGATGTATAGTTTCGTTTCTGCAGAACAATTGTGCAATGGGATTTGGAAGTAAATTATTGTTCAAACGATGCCTGAAGGCTCCAAGCTGAAGTGAATAAATGTCATTGACCTTGAGTGTTTTATATTTACAGAAAAGAGGATTTGAATGTTCTAGTCTGTCGACAGAATTAATAACTCTCAATGCCCGTTTTTGTAGGTTAAGAAAACTATTCAAATAACTAGCTGCACAATTCCCCCATGCTAGGATACCATAGTTCAAATAAGGCAAAATCAATGTATTATACAGCATAAACAGTACTTCCTGTGGGAAAAAGGCTTTGAGCTTACTAATGACACCTTTATTTCTAGAGATAATAGAACAAATGTTGTTAACTTGAATTTTCCAAGAGAGAGTAGGATCAATATATAATCCCAAAAATTTTACACAATCAGAATAGGGCAATTTTATGTTATCGATATATATATCAGGTAAATGGAACATGTTTTAGCGGAAAATAGCATGCAGGTTGTTTTCTTGATATTAAGGGATAATTTGTTTGCTTTAAACCATTCAGAAATTTTAAGTAATTCTTGGTTAACTAAATCAGCAAGTACATCAATGTTGTTATGGCTAAGAAATAACTTACTGTCATCAGCAAACATAATGAAGGAAAATAGATCTGATGATTTGTTAAAATCATAAATAGAGAACAGTAAAGGTCCAAGTATTGATCCGTGAGGAACTCCATGGGATTTTGTTTAAGAGATAATGTAATTGATATGATGAGTAATTGATATACGCATGAGTAATTGATATACCCATGAAAACGCTCAGTCAATTGTAATACAGTACAACACCCATGCATGCGCTTCTTCGCAACGCCATAAATATAATACACACAGTTGAATTAAATTGCAGTTTAGAAAAATACTGTCAGTGTTACCTACGAATCCACCTGTTGCGGATGTCAGTGACGCTATCCAGCCGAGAATCCACATTTGGGAGGTCAGTTGGATTTGCAAAATCGGCAGCATTATCCCGAGACCTTTGGTAATGCCGGTCACCATGAGGTTTCTGGTCCAGAGCGCGAGGACCGCTACCCAGCCGGGCCTTCCGCCGTCCGGCCCCTCCAGACTGTTGCTCACCACCCCGCTCATAGTCCAGGGACTATTTTGGTGAAGGAACAGTGTGCGCGGTGGTTGACTTTCTTGCTCAAAGGTTTTAGAAGGGGTACCGGGTGGGCATGGACATGATATATACCTAACACATCTCGCAGTTAAGTGACACCGCCATCACGTGAATATTATGTATGGAAATAACTTATGAGTGAGATAGTCCTACATCTAAATTGCCATGGGATATTCAATAAGGTTGAAGACCAGTAAATAGGCCCCAAATTGCCTACGCCGGCCAGATCACGATTTGCATGCCCTCAAAATCTTCAGTATTTGAGAGCACTGTGGGCCATGAACTTGAGGGTTTGTTAAAAATATGGGTGGAAGTCGTGCACAGGACTGGGAGCTTGCAGTTGTGTGTAATTTGGATAAATTGGGACCCTAAAAGCGCTCTATTTTGCATTGGAGTGTAGCCATCGTTTTTCAAAATGGCGATGGGCTTCAGGACTATTTTTTAGGGGTGATCATCTTTGGATGGTAATTTCTCCTAAAAGTCATCAGTTGACCCCCCAAAAATTGAAAAGGAAATGAAAAATGATGAAATAAGCTTTAATTTGATGTGTGTCTTGAACACCTTGGAGAGTTGTAGGTATGTTTCCCAAATTTCCGAAGTGGGAGCATTATCATTGGGGTCTATGGAAGTTCATTTACTGGTCTGCTACCCTAAGATTAATCAGGAATAGTTAGAATCTTTTGGCCTGGGAACCAGACTACGAAAAATGTTGATTATATTTTCCCCCGTGATGTTGATGCATGTAGGTCTACATCGAGCTAATTAACATTAATAACCGAATAGATAATTAGTATGATTTAAAGGCTGTGAAGGTAACAGATGGCTAGGCGTCTGGATGCAGATGTTTCCCTCGTAATTGTGGATCTTTGTTTGAATGAATTTTGTGCATACTGGATTTAAAAAAAACAGTGCCCCATTTTGGGGCGATGGCTTCGGAGAGAGTGAGGGCCCCGTCTCCGCCCCCCCCCCCAAGAAATCCCTCGAGTTCGAGTCCGAAAGGGAGGCTTTTTAAAAGGTTACGAAAATTAAGAGAAATTGAAGATCAAGATGCCTCAAAGTTTTATACGCGACCGATAGGCATTCGGGCTATTTCGCAAACATGTATTATCTTCAAATCAGCAACGGCTTGTTTCATACACTTTTTTTCAAAACAAATACAGGCAAGAGTACGGAAACACTCAACATCCTAGTAATCTATCGATGATGATCTACCACTGGGATATATTGTGGCGCAAATTACTATAGCAGCGTAGTCTAGAGAGGGCGCGCTCGCGGCTGTGGGCCCTATATAAGGCCCCGGGGCAGTTGCGAGACGTCATCTGCAGACTCAGCTCAGGTAGACACAGCTCAGTAGACCGAGCGTACGCCGAGATCATCTGCGGGGAAGAGACGGTAGGCAAATTAGCTCGCGCGCGCTGACGGGCGTGTGCTGGGTGGTGCGGTGAAGTCGGGCTGGCATAAGGAGGCACGGAGTCCGCGGAGGCTACTGGAGGCGGAGTGACATACAGCGATCTGCCGATTGTAACGTGACGGAGCCGGAAGGGCGCGCTCATCTACCCGCCGCCTCGAGGAAGGATTGCGACTGGAAACGGTCGAGGGCGGGAGAGTGGAGGCGCACAGGAACGCTGGAGGCGTACGGTTCTTACCCGGGATTCAGAGGCTATCCCCAGCCAGGCATTGCCGTGCTGCCCAGCACTGCCTTACCGTAGCGGCTAATGCGAGGCTACCCCTACAGAGATAATTGAGAGGCTCGGAGACCAATTACTTATTAGAGGCTAACATTATAATTTACGAGAGGTCCATCCTATGACATTGATTCTGTGTAAATAAATCAAGCAGTAATTGAGGTCATTGACTGTTGTGTACTTAATTGTCTGTCCTTGTCCATCTTTGAGGTTGAGGGGCGTGGGTGAGTGCTGCTACGCGTATAGGGCGGTATATTTCCATCTAAACGGGCCTGCATTCCCGGCTGCTGGGGTACTGATCCTAAGCTAGGTTGTCTGGGTAAAGGGACTACGGATCGGGTCACAGATATTCCCGCCACAAATGGTGTCAGAAGTGGGATTATACGCCTAGCTACCATTTGCCCACGTTCTCATCCTTGAGGAGGCGAGGACAATTATTAATAGATAGGACGCCTTAAATAGATCAGACTAAATTTAAATAAGACGAAGACACAAACTAATAATGACAGACCAGACTGCTAAGGAACTTCAGGAGGAGGTTGACGGTCTCCGAGTGGACCTCCAAGGAAGGGAGGATGAGCTCCAGCGTTCAATGGAGGAGAGTTCACGCCAGGAGGCTACAATAGAGAAACTAATGAGTAGGATATCTCGACTAGAGGATGCTTGGAAGAGCATAGGTCAGGGGACTTCGCTGGATTCAGGGGTACACACTGGACTTGCCTCAATTTCCCAGGTGCAGGACATAGGGCAGGAGGCTACTGGAGGTAACTGGACGCCTCCAAGGAGTATCATGAAGAAGAATAAGTCTTGGATGCCACAGGCACAATCAACTGGCATTAGAGGAGACACAACGCCACCTGTGGAGGCAATCGTGGAGTTACCGAAGCCAGTGGAGGTCATAAGTGAACTAGAGAAAAGTGAGGAGCCAGCTCGTGAAATAGGAGGCGCAGGAGCCTCTAATAAGGAGACACCATGGCCTCTTAAACGAGATCAAAAAATAATCGGTGAGAAGCAGTTACAAGAGAGGCTGACTAAGAGCTCGGGTCGCCCAAGGATTGTACCAGACCGCTTCGGAGATAACCAACCGTGGATAGACTACAAGGAACACTTTGAGTCATGTAAAATAGCGAATAGATGGGATGACGAGGAGGCGGCGGTGTTTCTGTCGGCGAGCCTCCAGGGTCCGGCACTAAAGATACTTCTTCACCATGGAGACGGAGAGAAGAAGAGACATTCATACAGAGAACTTCTCAAGCTTTTGGACGGGCGTTTTGGACCTGGAGAGCGCGCAGAAAATTTCCTCTTGGAGTTAAGGAATAGGAGGCAGAAGCCGAAGGAAACCATACAGGAGCTCGGCCAGGCAGTACGTGAATTGGCGTCATTTTCGTACCCGGAGTTTACGGAAACCGCAAGGGACCGCCTCGCAAGAGGACACTTCTCTGATGCGATAGCTAGTCAGTCTATTCGAGAGGGGGTATTCCGGGCCAATCCTTCCACACTTGATGAGGCGATACGGGCAGCCTTAGCAACTGAAAACTTCGAGAAGATTGAGGCTCAAAGGAATGGGCCAAAATTCGGCACTGGAAAATGTAGGGTGCTGGAGGACGCCGTGGAGGATGTCGTTCAGCATGGCGCAGAACAACAGACGGACCAAACTTTGGACGAGGCGGGTCAAATAAAGAAGAGGCGTGACACCAGGGTATACCGTTTCCACCAGAGGCGACGTGCAACCCCAGGGGACCGGTGCTATCATTGTCAAGGGTATGGACACTTTTTACGAGATTGTCCGGAAAAGAGGAATAAAACTAAGCCTCAGGGAAACGGCAATCAGCCTCTCCTAGGACCCGAGGAAGGGCTGAAACCACAGCAGGGTCAACCCTCAATCTAAAACCAAACTCAAGTAGTAATATCCCGGAAGTTGAACGGAAGGTACTTGTGCCAACAATTTCTCCCAAGAAAGGACTTTATGTTAAGGGGAAAATTCGTTCCCTTGACATTCCGCTCCTTGTGGATACCGGAACCACTGATACAGTTATTTCAGCCGAGGTGTATTACAGAATTCCAGCTGAGAGGCGGCCGAGGCTAGAGACAGATGGCTTAAAAGTGTTTCAGGCGGATGGGACACCGATAGAAACTTTGGGTGTGGCACAAATTGAGGTTCAGGTAGGAAGAACCGTTTTTCCAGTACGTGCAGTTTTTGCAAAGGTTAAGGCACAAGGAATTCTGGGAATGGACTTTCTCATACCAACGGGAGGAATGTTGGACTTTAAGGCCTTGGAGCTCGTGTTGCATGGAGAACACATCCAGTGTACAAGCCGATGGGGAACAGCGTTATGCGCGAGGATTGTGGTAGCCAGAACTACTGTCATACCGCCGGGACATGAAACCATTATACCAGGGAGGATGGATAAGTCACTTGATTCGTTTCATGTTGGTGTGATAGAGCCAGTCGAAGGAGGCGGCGTGGTAGCGGATAAGGGCCTTATAGTTGCGAGGTCACTGGTGAACATGGATGGAGGTACACTACCGGTGCGGGTATTGAACCCAGGGAGGCAGAAGTGCATTTTGCGCTGTGGGGTTACTGCCGCCTGCCTCACCCCAGTGGATGAAGAGGATGTCGATGAGGTGCGACAGGAGGCTATGGAAAAAGGATCCGAAGATGTACATGTCCCCGGACACCTTCAGGACCTCTGGAAGCGAAGCGTTGAAGGGCTAGATACGCACTATCATTACGCCGTTGCTGGGTTGCTGTCGGAGTTCTCGGATGTATTTTCCAGAGGAGACCACGACCTAGGGAGGACTGACAGGGTGAAACACACCATAGACACCGGAAGTGCCAGACCTGTTAGGGAAAGACCGAGGCGACAACCCCTGTGTAAGCAAAAGGAGATCGACAAGCAAGTGGATGACTTGTTAAAACGGGGGATTATAGAGCCGTCCGACAGCCCGTGGGCGTCCAATGTAGTTCTCGCTCGGAAAAAGGACGGAACGCAGAGGTTTTGTGTGGATTACAGAGGGCTCAATGAAAGGACGATCAAGGACGCTTACCCCGTCCCACGAATCGATGACACCCTTGACGCACTAGCGGGGGCAAGATGGTTTTCAACCCTAGATCTTGCCTCCGGCTATTGGCAAGTCGAACTTGATGAAAAGGCTCAGAAGAAGTCTGCCTTTGTTGTGCGCGGGGGATTGTACAGCTGGAGGGTTATGCCCTTCGGTCTGTGCAATGCCCCCGCCACATTCGAGAGGCTCATGGAGAGGATAATGCGTGGCCTCCAGTGGGAAACCTTGCTCGTCTATTTAGACGATGTTATTGTGTATGGACGAACCATCATGGAGGAAATCAACCGTTTGAGGGAGGTTCTGCAGAGGTTACGTGGGGCTGGACTTAAATTAAAGCCAGGGAAATGCCACCTCTTCCGACAGCAGGTTAAGTATCTGGGACATGTGGTGTCCCCGGAGGGAGTATCTACCGATCCAGACAAGCTGGAGGCGATAAGATCTTGGCCAACTCCGACTGACGTCCGAGGACTGAGGAGTTTTCTTGGGTTAGCCTCGTATTATAGAAGATTCATCAGAGGTTTTGCTGATGTGGCTCGCCCGCTCCATAGGCTAACTGCGAAAGCACGTGTCTTCCACTGGAGTGACGAATGCCAGGAGGCGTTCCAAACCTTGAAGACTCACCTGCAAGAGGCGCCAATACTGGCATACCCAGAACCTGAGGGCAAGTTCATATTGGATACAGATGCTAGCGGAGTCGGCATTGGAGCTGTTTTGTCGCAAGTGCAAAATGGAGAGGAGCGCGTTATTGCCTACGCGAGCCGTACACTCTCCAAGCCCGAGAGGAATTATTGCGTGACGCGCAGAGAGCTCCTTGCAATTATTGTCTATCTTAAACACTTCAAGCAGTACCTATACGGACAAGAGATAACTGTACGAACAGACCATGCGGCATTAAAGTGGTTAGTCACTTTTAAGAACCCAGAGGGGCAAATCGCTCGATGGCTTGAGGTGCTTGGGCAGTACAACTATGAAATAGTGCATCGCCCTGGGAAGAAACATGGAAATGCAGACGGCCTGTCACGTCGACCGTGCAAGCAGTGTGGACGAGTGGACGACGATACTGTAGAGGCACCTACGCCGGCGGATGTGAGAGTGGTTGTGGCCGAGCCAAACGTTACCACAGACGAATTGCGGGAGGGTCAGCTGGAAGACCCCTCCATTGCCTGGGTAGTACTTGGGAAAGAGGAGTCAGGTCAGAGGCCAGATTGGAAGAGCATGTCCTCCCGTGCAACTGCGGTCAAAGTTTATTGGTCGCAATGGGACCAGCTAGAGATGAGACAGTCAGTGTTATGTCGGCGATGGGAATCGAACGACGGTAGGGAGGTAAAGTGGAAGATAGTCCTCCCAGTCGGCCTTCGAGAGGCGAAGATGGATGAGTTGCATGGAGGGAAGACCGGAGGACACTTTGGAATCAGTCGCACACTAGCAAAGTTGAGGTTGAGATATTACTGGTCTGGAATGGCGGCGGACGTGAGAGCCTGGTGCAGGAAATGCAATATCTGTGCTAAACGAAAGTCGCCTGCTCGGAAAAGGCGTGCACCACTCAGACAGTACCGAATCGGCGCTCCGATGGAAAGGGTGGCGTTGGATCTCGTCGGCCCAATGCCGGCGACGGAGAGAGGCAACAAATGGGTGCTTGTTATAGCCGACTACTTCACCAAGTGGATGGAGGCTTACGCCCTCCCCGACAGTACAGCCGAGACGGTAGCCAAGGCATTTGTAGAGAACTTCGTTTGCCGATATGGCGTACCAAAGGAATTGCACTCAGATCAGGGTCGCAACTTCGAGGCGGACGTCTTCGCCGAGATGTGTCAGATACTAGGCATTCAGAAAACTCGCACGGTTGCCTACAACCCCAAGTCAGATGGATTAGTGGAGCGGTATAACAAGACACTTATCGATACGGTGGCGATGATGCTAGACCCCCATCGTAACCAGAGAGACTGGGACCAGCAACTCCCCTTTGCTACATTCGCATACAGATCGGTACCACAAGAATCAACAGGCAAGACTCCGAACATGCTTATGTTGGGCAGGGAGGTTATGCTGCCGGTGGACCTTACTATAGAAGCGCCTCCTCCTGATGACGAGGCTATGGAACCAAAGACAGACTAGAGGGAGAAAAAGCGGTAAAGGAGACCAGACGGATGGTGGTGAAGAGAACAGAGGGACGGAAGGTGAAGGATCTTGGAGATGCTGAGACATGGGCAGAGGCGCTACGTATACTCCATCAGGAAGACGACGTCGACGAACAACCACGGGGAGAGAAGCGACCGACTCAAAGTGAGCCAGAGGCACAGGAGGAACCGCCAGCCAAGCGGAAGTCCGCTAAGCAGACTACAATCACTCAAGGAGGCCCCCTGGATCTCTCGATTTCAGGACCGGAGGCGAGTGGAGGACTGTCTTTGTCACCGGCCTCTTTGTCCTTGCTAGAAGAAGATGTGCCAGCCCCAGTGCGTAAGCCACTTGGTGGTAAGCCTCGGGGGATGCTCCTTATGGCCCAGCAGGACCACGTGGATAGCAGTGAAGAGGAGGCGGAAGAGTTGCAACAACATGAGGCGGCTGAGGCAGCACCCAACAACGGAGCAGCTGCGCACATCCGAGAGGATCTGCGCCCAATCCACGTGACATCCCTGGAAGAGGTACTGAGGGGCAGGGTTACCCGAGTGAAGGAGGTGTCGACCACCCTCGAGTACAAGGAGGGTGTGAAACTTCGTGAGCAGCGGTTGGAGAGGGTGTACGATGTCCAGTTCGACCAAGATTTCCGCAAGAAGTAACAGCGCATCCGAGAGGTCACAGAGGCAACATGTTTTGTACGGGTTCCTATGAGTTAGGCCCCTTTCTCTATGCCATCATTTACTAAGTTTATACAGAGTTTTCTATAACCTTTATATAAGTTTTCTTAAAGTTTCTTAAAAGTTTATAAGTTTTCTATAAAGTTTTCTCAGAGTTTTATAAAGTTTACTATGTTTCTTTTATGAGGCGCATGTATAAAGAGGCGCCGACGTGTTGAAGTTATGGACCTTTTCGTTGTTTAGATTAAAAGTTTTGATAAGAAAGTTTTGAGTAATTTGCTTTTGAATATCAGGTCTTTAGCTGTTATGAACGAGGACGTTCATGCTAAGAAGGAGGCTTTGTGGCGCAAATTACTATAGCAGCGTAGTCTAGAGAGGGCGTGCTCGCGGCTGTGGGCCCTATATAAGGCCCCGGGGCAGTTGCGAGACGTCATCTGCAGACTCAGCTCAGGTAGACACAGCTCAGTAGACCGAGCGTACGCCGAGATCATCTGCGGGGAAGAGACGGTAGGCAAATTAGCTCGCGCGCGCTGACGGGCGTGTGCTGGGTGGTGCGGTGAAGTCGGGCTGGCATAAGGAGGCACGGAGTCCGCGGAGGCTACTGGAGGCGGAGTGACATACAGCGATCTGCCGATTGTAACGTGACGGAGCCGGAAGGGCGCGCTCATCTACCCGCCGCCTCGAGGAAGGATTGCGACTGGAAACGGTCGAGGGCGGGAGAGTGGAGGCGCACAGGAACGCTGGAGGCGTACGGTTCTTACCCGGGGCTCAGAGGCTATCCCCAGCCAGGCATTGCCGTGCTGCCCAGCACTGCCTTACCGTAGCGGCTAATGCGAGGCTACCCCTACAGAGATAATTGAGAGGCTCGGAGACCAATTACTTATTAGAGGCTAACATTATAATTTACGAGAGGTCCATCCTATGACATTGATTCTGTGTAAATAAATCAAGCAGTAATTGAGGTCATTGACTGTTGTGTACTTAATTGTCTGTCCTTGTCCATCTTTGAAGTTGAGGGGCGTGGGTGAGTGCTGCTACGCGTATAGGGCGGTATATTTCCATCCAAACGGGCCTGCATTCCCGGCTGCTGGGGTACTGATCCTAAGCTAGGTTGTCTGGGTAAAGGGACTACGGATCGGGTCACAGATATTCCCGCCACAATATATACGAATGAGTTGTTATGGGCATGGTGTATTTTCATATATGGCAGACAAACGTCGCCTGCACCGTAGCGCAAACTTGCGATGCGCTTGGCAGCAATAGGATCTTCTAGACGAAATTATATAGGGCCTTATGCTAAGGCCAGATTAAAAATACAATACATTCAATGATGAGGATGAGATTGCAAGTGATGATAATGCATTCCAGTCCTTGAAGGTTGGAGGGGGACAATATTTCCTAAGAAGGCTTAGGATTAATCACGACTTTTGACGATATTGTTTTCGGTGTATTCGTTCAAGTGCAATTCTTGTGTGTTGGTCCCATGCTGCAGTGTCGCACCCAAGGGGGGGGGGGGGGTCGGGGGGCTTGAGCCCCCCCCCCCCCCCCCAAAAAAGGTTGTCAATTTTTAATTTTTTTTCGATTTGTATTTTTTTTCCTTTTAGTCCCACTATTCAACCTAGTCCCCAGTGCTTACTTTATTTCCAGCCTCGTTTCCAATAGTGGGCCCTGGATAGGAAACTTTCTTCCTGTATCCTGATTCAATACCGCAATTTGCTAGTAATGGATTTTTACCGTGTAGTTGGTGTTGTTATTTCCAACGTGCATTACGTGTTTTCACGATCATTGTAATTAAAACATCCATGCCTTCTCAAAAATACTCCTTTCCTTTCCAGTTTGCTTTTATTAATCTGAAATGTAATACTGCAAATTGACGGGCCAGATCGTAACATGTTAACTTTAAAACAAAATTGTGTTTTAATGACTTACGGCGCGACGAATTGATGTTGGTTTTACACCCAAAACCGCATACAAAAACAAATGCTAATGTAACGCACGTGTAGGCGCCAGACTATTCCTCATTTGCATACGTGTTCAAAAATCTTGCACATGCAAATGATCCAATACCAGGGTGAGAGAGCAGGTAGTGGTGGGCACGTACTGCTCGACACCCTGGGGACGAGGTTGCCCACGATTGGACCTTGGTGATAAAGTTGCCTATTTTCGAGTAGTATAATAGGGGTGTAAGTGGCGCCACCAACGTCAAAATAGTCCCCCCCCCCCCCCCCAAAGCCATTTTCTGGGTGCGCCACTGCCATGCTGCATTATCATACTCGGATGAATGTTGTTCACACGAGGTATGGCAAGATTGCCACACCCATAGAAATCGCAACAACACCAGACACAGACCAAAAGGCATAAAGCCAGGAAAAGGCATAAGCCAGGAAAAGGCATAAAGCCAGGAATGCGTACAACTAATCTTTAATTGATCAAAACACACTTGTTCAATGTACATTATGTCCTTATGCTTCTGTTTCAACTCCGATCGACTCACAGTCAATTATGAAACCCTCCAATGTAAAAAACTTTCCGAGGTTCTACCGTTGAGAATATCTTAGCATCAGCAAAGGCACCAGTGGTACAGCCTGCACGCTGCCTATCAGTAGAAAGGCTGCTGTGTAACTTCCGGTCAAGTCGTAAACCAAACCTTAAAACAGAGACAGAAGTTAAAATTGAAATCGGGAAGTCTCGTAGAATGGTTTGACATTGTTGATCTTTTATGCTATTGCATGGTGTGATGCACATTGCCAGTGATGCCACACAAGTAACACCATGAATTAAAGTACTTCCTAATAATTATTACTTGTATGTTGAAACTACATACTAGACTACTGCAGTGAAGAAAGTGGCGTAAGGAAACGACACTCATTTATTAGGCTTATACGTACCAGGCAGAAATCCCAAAGCGACTAATAATAGCGTCACCTTTAGCGCGATCCAGCCAAAAGCACCCGCCAATAGCTCGACACCAAGAACCTGCTTGACGAGAACATCCGTCTGGCAGGACAAGATCCCGTCACTGAACAAAATCAGCACCGCTGACGTCATCATTGGCCAATAAGAAGTCAGCAAAGAGGAGGCAAGGTACGAGACGGAACTCATAACGAGGCAAACGGCAACCAGAGTCCACGAGGACATCACTCCGCGGTCGGTGATCAGTCCCTGACTGATTTTACCAAACAGGTTCGCAATACCCGCGATGGTCACGAAAGACCCCGCCTCCTCCAAAGTGAACCCGTTGGACTGCGCCTGGGACACGAAATACACAATCCACATGAGGTACGCGTAGATCGTGCAGCAAGATATGACGGCCACCAACCAGTAGCGCGAATTGAGAAGTAGTCCCACCTCGAAGTTCTTAGAGACAAACTTCCACAGCGAACCACAGTGAGAACGGAGAGTGCTCTCATGTGCTGATGGCGAATTCGTGTGTTCGGTCTGGGGGAGCGTTTGGTATGCGTTTGACTGATCGAGCTCAGGCTGCCTCGTTGCTACCATAACGGCGCCACTCGCAACAGAATGCATGGTGATGGCTCCCACTAGTAACATGGTTCCTCTCCAGCCGTAGGTGTCTAAGAAGAGCTGGACCAGGGGCGCGAAGACGATCAGTCCCACGGAGTAGCCGGTCCGTGCGATGCCATTGGCTGTGGCGTAGTTCTTGGTAAAACAACGTCCGACAGCCTCCTTTGCAACGACATTAGATATACCTATGGCAGTACCTTCAAAGATATAATATAAAAAAGTATACATCAAAGACAAGTTTTGGCAATGTGTATAGTTTTCCTCATCTGTTGTGAAGACATGGGTCCCCTACTTGATCTACGTTAATTGCCAAAAACTAGAAACTAATATCTCACATATACAAATGTCTCATTGTAACTCCGATATATGTACATTGCTTTATACATAGGTTTTCCTGCACATGTTGAAACTTAATGCATTCCAATTCATAAACGGTTAACTTCAATTTCGTCTCCAGAAGACTGGAACGCGTTTGTCGTTGGTCATTCCAATTGATCAGTTTGAACATTTGTCCATTCGATGTCAAATTTCAATGGAATTCGTCTCACCTGATGACCATGCACATAATGTAAGGATTGAATTCGTCTTTGTTCAATCGATTTCAAGAAATGTTCAATCAAATTCATCAGACAATGCGCACGCTGGTATACCATACACAGACGTATTTGGCATAGTGTATTGCAAGACAATAAATTGTAGGTTTTAACAACCAATCCAAAGAACAAGTAGAAGAACTGAACGACTGTTTGTGAAGATGTAAAAATATGAATGCAGTTTGCTTTTCATAATAAATAATTATAGGCCTACTTATTTCTTGCATGAAATGGAAAAAAACGCAATTTTATTTGACTGTGTTTACCCTATTTCTTTCAGTTGTTGACGCAAAAAACTGTCAACGAACTAAATAAATATTGAAAAAGATTACAATTTTGCATAATTATTGTTACATGAAAAATGCTTATTTAAGGTTTAAAGACCTACGTTACACGGAGACTATAAACAGACACACACAAAAAGTAAATATGTAGAAATGAACAGATGAAAACGTAAAAATACGGAAGATGGCCTACAATTATGAGATGAATTTGAATGAAATTTATATAACATTGATTGCAAAATGACAGAACCGATTCATCTATTGCACGTTCAGCAATTGCAGACGACGAAATTGAATTGTCTGTCACGAAAAAGTATGGCGAAAATGAGCGACCAAAGACGAAATTGAAAATGGGGTATGCAGGATCATGAATTTTCAAGACGAAATACGAAAATTAAACGCGTGTTCAGAGCGATTCTCAATTTCAGACGAAAATGATTGACCGATTTTCAGAAGTGATTGAACATTTAAGGAAATTGGCCGGGAAAACCTATATTAAACAAATTCGATGGAAATATCATTTAACATTTTAATTAACATTAGATTTATAAGCTCAATGATGACTGGAAAGAAGCTGGAGTATCTCTGCGATAGAATCTGTTTGCTACGAGTGTTAAAATTAATCGGGAAAAACCGATACATTTCATGTTTTTTATCTCGGTAATCTCCCTCAATTTTTGGGTTCATGTTTAAATTCATTGAGGTTTTTTTTCTGTCAGTGTCTTTCTTTTGGAACGTTTTAGTGCTTGTTTATATATGTATATATAATGTACTTGCTTTTTATGTAATAATATGCTTTTTTTATGGCTTTTAAAAAAATATATATATATATATATACATGCAATAAATTCAGAATATTCTCTTTCTGAACAGACTGTTTCGTACCATAAGGCACTCATCAGCAGAATGATGACTCATCAGCACTCATCAGCATGTTTATAGCTCTACAGAGATGTATCGAGCACTGTGAATTGTGATAGAAGACGATTTCATTGGATATATATATATATATATATATTTTATCTATTTAGCTTGTTTTAACGGTGCAGCAGGTCCTCGGACGACAGTACTTGTACTTTTGCTGTTCCTTGCCTTTCTTTATAATGTTGTGAGAATGGCTAAATAAATAATAATAATAATAATAATAATAATATTGTGGAAATTCAATGAAGTTGAAATCGTTGTTTTTCAATGTCTTTGAATACAACCTGCCAGTAACGTGTACAGCAACGCCAGTTGCAGAGAGTTCTCGACGAACGATCCGGCAATGGCCGCTGCACTCATCATCACGCCACACGTCATCATGACGTAACCAGCCCCAAAGCGCCTGCTCACTAATCCTCCGAAAGGAGCTGTGGAGACGTAAAATATTTGATTTTGAGTTGATCAAAGGATGGAACATCCTTGTTTCTAAACCGAATGAAGTTGGATAACAATTAAGTAGGATAACAATTAAGTAGGATACCATACAGTGAAAATTCTGTTCGGCTATATTGCGTTTTGGGAACAATGATGATGTCTGTAGTAAATTAAGAGTAATATAATCAACTTGTCATAATAGTAAATTATGTTGTGACCAGACCACCGAAGAAATAATAATGATCGTGCAGTGTACTCTCCGCACGTATATCAGTTCACACAATTTCAACATTAATGTATTTAATTTTCAAATAATGACTGTGAAATAGAATGAAAATGGTATTGCTGAAGGGACCCATTTGAAAACGATGCATGGAGAAAATTAAAATCATAATTATATTTTGAAAGTATCATATTCACATGTAGTCTGGGTTGCATTACAACCAACAATTATTACATTTAAATAGTGGCTTACAGTCATGCAGATGAGTAATTGATATACGCATGAAAACGCTCAGTCAATTTTAATACAGTACAACAGCCATGCATGCGCTTCTTCGCAACGCATTATAATACACACAGTTGGATTAAATTGCAGTTTAGAAAAATACTGTTAGTGTTACCTACGAATCCACTTGTTGCGGTTGCCAGTGACGCTATCCAGCCGAGAATCCACATTTGGGAGGTCAGTTGGATTTGCAAAATCGGCAGCATTATCCCGAGACCTTTGGTAATGCCGATCTCCGTGAGGTTTTTGGTCCAGAGCGCGAGGACCGCGACCCAGCCGGGCCTTCCGCCGTCCGGCCCCTCCAGACTGTTGCTCACCGCTCCGCTCATAGTCCGGGGACTATTTTGGTGAAGGAACAGGGTGCGTGGTGGTTGACTTTCTTGCTCAAAGGTTTTAGAAGGGGTACCGGGTGGTAATGGACATGATATATACATAACACATCTCGCAGTTACGTGACGCCGCCATCACGTGAATATTATGGAAATAACTTACGAGTGAGATAGTCCTACATCTAATGGGAGATTTAATAAGCGACATGTACGTGTACAACGTGTACACCGTATGCAGCCTCAATAAATAGCGAACGCCAGAAAATGCAAACCAACCCATTGTCAAATTCCATTGAAGTAATTTAATCCTTGCAACCTTTGATCTTAAACGTGCCTGTCAAGGCCGGTTGCACACGCACACTGAGCTAGAATAAGTGGCGCGTACGTACATTTACACACGTTGGATCTTGGATAATACATATGTGATTTTCAAAAACACATTCCGTTGTTCTAAATATAATGTCTGACTGAGCCTTTTTGACTAGGCCCCTAATAGATGCGCTTAAAAAAATCTGCTAGATTTAACAAAATCTGCTAAATCACCTATTATTACTACACGAAATACTAAAGATGGAATTTTTGCGCCGGGGTGAAATAAATCAAATTAGGTTTTGCCCTTCACCGACTTTTTTTTTTAAACACTGTATATACTCAGTGTGTTACCTCCCGAGTGAAAGTTGGAAAAAAACACTCGGGTGGGACCCGAACCCCCGACCTCCCGCCCTCCAGTGCAGACGTCCCACCACCCGACCACCGACCACCGGTCCCGTTGGCTCGAAATACATTATAAATATTCATACTCAAATGCAAATATTATAAAATTTCCTTAACCAAATCAAAAATCATAAAATTTCCTTCCAAAAAAATTAAATTTGATTTTTTTTTTAAATTTGCACGTGTCTAGCCTGCCTTGCAATGGTCTAAATTACTTTACTGTGTACTATACACGTCCGGGAACCTAAAATTTAAGCTGTTTTTCAACGTAATCAGCTATATTTTTTTCAAATCTGCCATATTTTTCTGTCAGATCACCAATTTTACAGAAAATCTGCGAGAAATCCGTTGAAAAATTCATTCTGCTAAATTTTCTGTCAAACTCGTTTTTCCCCCGGAAAATTCTGTCAAATTTAGCCGAAATTCGCTCACCCTGCGAACTTTCGTCCCCCAATAAAAAAAAATGACCTTGCAAAGCCTCTAGCTCTTACAGCGAGAGTTGTTTGTGTGTGCATCCGGCCGTGACGTGACTCCCACGTTTTGACCAGAGGTTTCCAAGATTTTTCAATGGAATTCGACAATAGGTGGCTAGTATTTCCTGATATTCGCTATTGAGGCTGCATGTATTGATACACATGTCGCTGAATAGGCCTGCAACTAGCGCTCAGTAGGCCTAGGCCCTACTCCGCGCGGACTCGAGTATACCATTCAGTTCACAGCAAACTAGAAATAAGACGAGACAATCTCAGAATCTCCTGGATGTCCACGCCCACCCCATACCCGTTCTTAAACCTTGGAGTAAGAGCATCGAAATTCACGCGCCCTGTTCCTTTTACCAAAATCTCCGGACTATGAGCGGGGCGCTGAGCAACAGTGTGGAGGGGCCGGACGGCGGAAGGCCCGGCTGGGTCGCGGTCCTCACGCTCTGGACCAAAAACGTGATGGAGATCGGCACCGCTAAAGGTATCGGGATAATGCTGCCGACTTTGCAACACCAGCTGACCGACCAAATGTGGATTCTCGGCTGGATAGCGTCCCTGATCGCAATCGGTGGATTCGTAGGTAACTGTTCTTTTCGTTTTTCTTGCCAGCAATTCAATTCAATCGTGTGTTTGTATTGTATTGTGTTGCGAAGCCCAAGGGTCATGGTCAAAATAGACCTATAATACTCATACGCATGACTGCAAGCATCTAGTTGTTGGAAATGAATAAAACTCCTGCAAACTGCTCACTGACTGGATTGACCTGAAATATACCAATCAGAAAAATTAGAGTGGCCGGATATATTTCGTCCTAGCAAGGACTTCTTCCGAAATGACAGAGGTACAAGAAACAAACATGTATAGGGAACACACAAGCATGCAGGGCTGGAAGGAGACACGCAAAGGGACGGGTGGGGTATAAGGAACTATATTGGTAATGCGACCCATACTACATACGAATATGGTACTGAAACAATGTGGTTTTAATTTTCCCTGCGCATTGCGCATGCGTATGCAGATGGCTTATACACATATAAACAATTTCAATTTGGGTCCCTTCAACAATACCACATCACAGTCATTCCTACATTAAATAATAATTGTAATTGTCAGAACTTATGTGGATGAGGAAAGTAAACTGCATAATATAGGTTTCCCCGGCTATTTTAAAACGTTTTGACATTCAAATTCACCGTTTCTAATATTTAAATTCGTCCATCAACATCTATTTAATGCAAGCATTTCCAAATGTTTAATTTTATCTTTAGTCTAATTTTGTCTTTAGGCAGATAATTTCAAATTCAGTTCAAGCAAATTCAAATAAGGAGCACTTGTATTTCAGAAATCAAATTAGGCTAATTGATTTACATGAGACGAATTCGATTGAATGGTAAATTACTAAATTGGTTCTTATGAAGCCCGGACAAGGGACAGGGTAGAAATGTTTTTTTTTTGTAATTTGCTAATTTGTTTGCACGAATTGCTAATTCGTTCGCACGAATTGCTAATTCGTTCCCACGAATTGCTAATTCGTTCCCACGAATTGCTAATTCGTTCCCACGAATTGCTAATTCGTTTGCACGAATTGCTAATTCATTCGCACGAATTGCTATTTCGTTCGCACGAATTACCAACTCGTTCCCACGAATTACTAACGCGTTCCCGGATCCACGAGTCAGCAATTCGTTCCCACGAATTAGAAAATCGTGGGAACGAGAAAGCAATTCGTGCGAACGATTTAGCAATTCATGCGAACGAGTTAGCAATTCGTGTGAACGAATTAGCAATTCGTGCGAACGAATTAGCAATTCGTGCGAACGAATTAGCAATTCGTGCGAACGAATTAGCAATTCGTGGGAACGAATTAGTAATTCGTGCGAACGAAATAGTAATTCGCGTTCCCGGATCCACGAGTCAGCAATTCGTTCCCACGAATTAGAAAATCGTGGGAACGAGAAAGCAATTCGTGCGAACGATTTAGCAATTCATGCAAACGAGTTAGCAATTCGTGTGAACGAATTAGCAATTCGTGCGAACGAATTAGGAATTCGAAAATCGTGGGAACGAGAAAGCAATTCGTGCGAACGATTTAGCAATTCATGCGAACGAGTTAGCAATTCGTGTGAACGAATTAGCAATTCGTGCGAACGAATTAGCAATTCGTGCGAACGAGTTAGCAACTCGTTGGAACAAATTTGCAAATTACAAAAAAATAGTAATTCGTGCGAACGAAATAGTAATTCGCGTTCCCGGATCCACGAGTCAGCAATTCGTTCCCACGAATTAGAAAATCGTGGGAACGAGAAAGCAATTCGTGCGAACGATTTAGCAATTCATGCGAACGAGTTAGCAATTCGTGTGAACGAATAAGCAATTCGTGCGAACGAATTAGCAATTCGTGCGAACGAATTAGCAATTCGTGGGAACGAATTAGTAATTCGTGCGAACGAAATAGTAATTCGCGTTCCCGGATCCACGAGTCAGCAATTCGTTCCCACGAATTAGAAAATCGTGGGAACGAGAAAGCAATTCGTGAGAACGATTTAGCAATTCATGCGAACGAGTTAGCAATTCGTGTGAACGAATTAGCAATTCGTGCGAACGAATTAGCAATTCGTGCGAACGAGTTAGCAACTCGTGGGAACAAATTTGCAAATTACAAAAAACGTTTCCACCCTGTCCCTTTCCGGGCTTCGTACGATCATTATTATTTCATCGGTGAATCAATATTCTTTTATAATGTTGCTGAATCAATAGAGTTTGGTCACAACGTAATCTAATATGATGACAATTTGATTATATCATTTTCCAATGTACTACCGGACTTTATTAGTGTGCCCAAAACGTACATAGCCAAACAGAATTTTCACTGTGTCGTACACTGTAAACAAAACCCGTAAAAACACTGTCCTTTTCCCGCATTGTTTACGGTTTATTACCGTTATTGCTCGAACCGTCACAAGAAAGAACGTGCTACGTGCATTTCCCGTAAAACTTGGTGACCTGACGCAGGCTGGGATTCACAATGCTTTGTATTCGTAACTTTTCAAAACCCCTCCCCTTTCAAACCCTCACAACCGCCTAGTTTTTAAAGCTGTGATTCGTGTGCACTCACGCAAGGTTCGCTACGTGCTGATCATTGTACTGTGAAGCCGTAATGTTTTAATATTGCGGGATTTGGAGAGCCAAACAGCTAATTCTGCGGTGTTGACCAGCAATAGGTTGACCCTTTCTGCGGGATCGGTAAAAAGTTGTAAATGAAAATTACAACTTACAGATGCAAGTTATGTTACAACTTGAAGATAATTTCACATTAAGTGATTTGAAAACCACTATGCCTGTAAAAGACAAGCTGCAAGACGTATGCATACCCCACTCCCAGCTGCTGCAACTGGAACCTACCCCCCTCCCTACCCCTACACTCAGCTCTGACGCCACCCACTTTGTATTCCATTACTTTACGGCAAATTGCCGTCAAATTTACGGGAAATTCGTGTTAAAATTACGGTCACCGCCATTTTTCGAAACCCGTAACTGACCGTAATTTTACGGTCTTTTGTTGGCAACCCGTTTGACACTGCTTTTACCATAAAATTACGGGCAATTTTTTTACAGTGTATACTTGTCTGTTTGTTTGTTTGTTTGTTGGGGTGTTGGGGTGTTTGTTTGTTTGTTTGTTTTTGTTTTTTTTGCCTCTCGATGTTCCATCCTTTGATCAACTCTCAAAATATTTTCCTCTCCACAACTCCTTTCGGAGGACCTTCAGTAGTCCCCTGATAATTTAACTGACCAATGGCATTCAGAAATAAAATAAGGGTGTGACGCACTTTTCCTTATATTTATATTATGTACAATTTATTTATATTTCAACGTTTCAACGCAATAGTTTGGTCTCTTGTTCAAAATCCCCAAAATAATTATCAACAATTTATATAATCATTAATACTCAATGCGTCCGTCCCGGTGTATCTTGATCTTGGGATCTTGGGGTAGGATCAGTAGCGCCTGTGATGGTCCGTAACTTGTCCGCCGCTGCGGTCCGGCCCTGTCGCTTCTGGTCCTCTGGTCAAAGGTTGCACTATTCTCAACCCCCAAATGCTCTGAAATTACAATTCAAATTATACTCCTACTAGGTGGATTCTAGCCAACAAATAGTTTACAATGATAACATTTCCCTGTGTCTCAATAACCACAACTGTTATAAATCAGCACTAATCACAGGAATATTTTCTTTGCTGATCCACACAATCTTTTGTCATCCGATAATTACATTTTCCTTTAAGTTTACTGATATGAACAACACAAATATTTGATTGTTAAATCTCAGCAAAGTATATCAAATTGTCCTTCTTTCTACATACAAATGTGCCAAATATCCATTTTACGGTTTGTAAAATAGACAAATAATAATGCAATAAACTTACAGGAATGTGGGTGATTCCTAGCTTGTCCAAGGTTTCAGCGGCTTGGCTCTTACTAGCTCAAGCTTAAAATATACTAATGCCGTAGGCTGGCTGAGCCCTCTCCTTTGGCTTCTCCGTTTCAAAAATTTCTCACAAATTATTTCTCAAAATCATCGAGGCTGGCCTCTGCCCTCTCCTCGGAATCTCATCTCAAAATCTGCCCCATTCCAAACTCGTTTTGCTTATAAACCCGGAGAAAAACATTTTAGCAATGCTACATACTAAGGCCCAAGAATTCAATAAATGCATTCACTTGGCAAAATGAATATTCAACACTTAAATTTATTCAAAGTACCAATACACTTACCAATGGCAACTCTACTGGAGTTGACTGCACCATTCTTTGATGGTTCAATAACTAATTCTAGAAATAGTTGGGTGTGGCGGCCCCAAGGTAAATAAATTGTGTTTCTCTAAAACCACTTCAGTTTAACCGAACTCAGAAATTGTAGGCCCCAAAAAATAAATTAGTGTTTTGTCAGTTTAAAGAGTCATTTCGATTAAAAACCAAATATCACTTTGTGACAACTATCTTCAGACATTTATTGGGATAATTACGAAATTAAATGCAGCGGTCAACTCTGTCGAAGCACGGTATAGTGCGCCCTCATTTGACTTGGGGTCCATAAGGGGCGGGCTTAGCAAGTAATGGTGATTATTTTTTCCCCCGTGATGTTGATGCATGTAGTTTTACATCGAGCTAATTAAAACTAATAACCAAATAGATAATTAGTATGATTTAAAGGCTGTGAAGGTGACAGATGGCTAGGCGTCTGGCTGCAGATGTTTCCCTAGTAATTGTGGATCTTCGTTTGAATGAATTTTGTGCATACAGGATTTTCAAAAAAACAGTGCCCCATTTTGGGCGATGGCTTTGGAAGGAGTGAGGGCCCCGTCTCCCCCCCCCCCCCCCAAAGAAATCCCTCGGGTTCGAGTCCGAAAGGGAGGCTTTTTACAAGGTTACGAAAATTAAGAGAAAGTGAAGATCAAGATGCCTCAAAGTTTTATACGCGACCGATAGGCGTTCGGGCTATTTCGCAAACATGTATTATCTTCAAATCAGCAACGGCTTGTTTCATACACTTGTTTTTAAGACAAATACAGGCAAAAGTACGGAAACACTCAACTTCCTAGTAATCTATCGATGATGATCTACCACCGGGATATATAGACGAATGATTTGTTATGGGCATGGTGAATTTGCATATATGGCAGACAAACGTCGCCTGCACCGTAGCGCAAACGTGCGATGCGCTTGGCAGCAATAGGATTTTCTAGACGAAATTATATAGGGCCTACTGTTTAAGTTAGTATTGTCCTTGCTAAGGCCAGATTAAAAATACAATACATTCAATGATGAGGATGAGATTGCAAGTGATGATAATGCATTCCTGTCCTTGAAGGTTGGAGGGGGACAATATTTCCTAAGAAGGCTTAGGATTAATTTCGACTTTTGACGATATTGTTTTCGGTGTATTCTTTCAAGTGCAATTCTTGTGTGTTGGTCCCATGCTGCAGTGTCGCACCCAAGGGGGGGGGGGCCTCGGGGGGCTTGAGCCCCCCCCCCCCAAAGTTGTCAATTTTTAATGTTTTTTCTATTTGTAATTTTTTTCTTTTAGTCCCACTATTCAACCTCGTCCCCAGCGCTTACTTTATTTCCAACCTCGTTTCCAATAATAAGCCCTGCATAGGAAACTTTCTTCCTGTATCCTGATTCAATACCGTATTTTGCTAGTAATGGATTTTTACCGTGTAGTTGTTGGTGTTATTTCCAACGTGCATTACGTGTTTTCACGATCATTGTAATTAAAACATCCACGCCTTCTCAAAAATACTCCTTTCCTTTCCAGTTTGCTTTTATTAATCTGAAATCTAATACTGCAAATTGGCGGGCAGATCGTAACATATTAACTTAAAAAAAAAGAAGTGTTTTCATGACTTACGGCGCGACGAATTGGTGTTGTTTTTACCCCAGACACCGCATAAAAAAACCGCTAATGTAACGCACGTGTAGGCGCCAGACTATTCCTCATTTGCATACGTGTGAGAGAGCAGAGTAGGGTGAGAGAGCAGGTAGTGGTGGGCACGTACTGCTCGACACCCTGGGGACGAGGTTGCCCACGATTGCACCTTGGTGATAATATGGCCTATTTTCGAGTAGATAATAGGGGTGTTAGTGGCGCCACCAACGTCAAAATAGTCCGCCCCCAAAACAAAACCCCAATTTTTTTCTACAGCCAAAAATTGTGGGAAATTTTTTTTGACAAAAATGTTACTCCTAAAAAATTTGAAAAAAAAAAAAAACTGTGAGCCCCCCCCCCCCAAAGCCATATCCTGGGTGCGCCACTGCCATGCTGCATTATCATACTCGGATGAATGTTGTTCACACGAGGTATGGCAAGATTGCCACACCTATAGAAATCGCAACAACACCAGACACAGACCAAAAGGCATAAAGCCAGGAAAAGGCATAAAGCCAGGAAAAGGCATAAAGCCAGGATTGCGTGCAACCAATCTTTAATTGATCAAAACACACTTATACAATGTACATTATGTCCTTATGCTTCTATTTCAACTCCGATCGACTCAAAGTCAATTATGAAACCCTCCAATGCAAAAAAACTGTCCGAGGTTCTACCGTTGAGAATATCTTAGCATCAGCAAAGGCACCAGTGGTACAGCCTGCACGCTGCCTATCAGTAGAAAGGCTGCTGTGTAACTTCCGGTCAAGTCGTAAACCAAACCTTAAAACAGAGACAGAAGGTAAAATTGAAATCGGGAAGTCTCGAAGAATGGTTTGACATTGTTGATCTTTTACGCTATTGCATGGTGTGATGCACATTGCCAGTGATGCCACACAAGTAACACCGTGAATTAAAGTACTTCCTAATAATTATTACTTGTACGTTGAAACTACATACTAGACTACTCCATGCAGTGAAGAAAGTGGCGTAAGGAAACGACACTCATTCATTAGGCTTATACGTACCAGGCAGAAATCCCAAAGCGACTAATAATAGCGTCACCTTTAGCGCGATCCAGCCAAAAGCACCCGCCAATAGCTCGACACCAAGAACCTGCTTGACGAGAACATCCGTCTGGCAGGACAAGACCCCTTCACTGAACAAAATCAGCACCGCTGACGTCATCATTGGCCAATAAGAAGTCAGCAAAGAGGAGGCAAGGTACGAGACGGAACTCATAACGAGGCAAACGGCAACCAGAGTCCACGAGGACATCACTCCGCGGTCGGTGATCAGTCCCTGACTGATTGTACCAATCAGGTTCGCAATGCCCGCGATGGTCACGAAAGACCCCGCCTCCTCCAAAGTGAACCCGTTGGACTGCGCCTGGGACACGAAATACACAATCCACATGAGGTACGCGTAGTTCCTGCAGCAAGATATGACGGCCACCAACCAGTAGCGCGAATTGAGAAGTAGTCCCACCTCGAAGTTTTTAGAGACGAACTTCCTCAGCGAACCACAGTGAGAACGAAGAGTGCTCTCGTGTGCTGATGACGAATTAGTGTGTTCGGTCTGGGGGAGCGTTTGGTATGCGTTTGACTGATCCAGCTCAGGCTGCCTCGTTGCTACCATAACGGCGCCACTCGCAACAGAATGCATGGTGATGGCTCCCACTAGTAACATGGTTCCTCTCCAGCCGTAGGTGTCTAAGAAGAGCTGGACCAGGGGCGCGAAGACGATCAGTCCCACGGAGTAGCCGGTCCGTGCGATGCCATTGGCTGTGGCGTAGTTCTTGGTAAAACAACGTCCGACAGCCTCCTTTGCAACGACATTAGATATACCTATGGCAGTACCTTCAAAGATATAATATAAAAAAGTATACATCAAAGACAAGTTTTGGCAATGTGTATAGTTTTCCTCATCTGTTGTGAAGACATGGGTCCCCTACTTGATCTACGTTAATTGCCAAAAACTAGACACTAATATCTCACATACAAATGTCTCATTGTAACCCCGATATATGTACATTGCTTTATACATAGGTTTTCCTGCACATTTTGAAACTTAATTCATTCCAATTCATAAACGGTTAACTTCAATTTCGTCTTCAGAAGACTGGAACGCGTTTGTCGTTGGTCATTCCAATTGATCAATTTCAACATTTGTCCATTCGATGTCGTCAAATTTCAATGGAATTCGTCTGACCTGATGACCATGTACATAATGTAAGGATTGAATTCGTCTTGTTCAATCGATGTGTTTGATCAAATTCATCAAACAATGCGCACGCTGGTATACCATACACAGACGTATTTGGCATGGTGTATTGCAAGACAATAAATTGTTGGTTTAACAACCAATCCAAAGAACAAGAAGAAGAACTGAATGACTGTTTTCGAAGATGTGAAAATATGAATGCAGTTTGCTTTTCATAATAAATAATTATAGGCTTACTTATTTCTTGCGTGAAATGGAAAATATACGCAATTTCATTTGCCTGTGTATACCCTATTTCTTTCAGTTGTTGACGCATAAAATTGTCAACGGACTAAATAAATATTGAAAAAGATTACAATTTTGCAAAGTAATTGTTACATAAAAAAAATGCTTATTTAAGGTTTAAAGACCTACGTTACACGGAGACTAACAGACACAAAAAAAGTAAATATGTAGAAATGAACAGATGAAAACGTAAAAATACGGAAGATGGCCTACAATTATGAGAGGAATTTGAATGAAATTTATATAACATTGATTGCAAAATGACGGAATCGATTCATCTATCACACATTCAGCAATTGTAGACCACGAAATTGAATTGTCTTTCACGAAAAAGTATGGCGAAAATGAGCGACCAAAGACGAAATTGAAAATGGGGTATGCAGGATCATGAATTTTCAAGACGAAATACGAAAATTAAACGTGTGTTCAGAGCGATTCTCAATTTGAGACGAAAATGATTGACCGATTTTCAGAAGTGATTGAACATTTTAGGAAATTGGCCGGGAAAACCTATATTAAACAAATTCGATGGTAATATTATTTAACATTTTAATTTACATTAGATTTATAAGCTCAATGATGACTGGAAAGAAGCTGGAGTATCTCTGCGATAGAATCTGTTTGCTACGAGTGTTAAATTAGCCGGGAAAACCGATACATTTCATGTGGAAATTCAATGAAGTTGAAATCGTTGTTTTTCAATGTTTTTGAATACAACCTGCCAGTAACATGTACAGCAACGCCAGCTGCAGAGAGTTCTCGACGGACGATCCGGCAATGGCCGCTGCACTCATCATCACGCCACACGTCATCATGACGTAACCAGCCCCAAAGCGCCTGCTCACTAATCCTCCGAAAGGAGCTGTGTGGAGACGTAAAATATTTGATTTTGAGTTGATCAAAGGATGGAACATACTTGTTTCTAGATGCGAATGAAGTTGGAAAACAATTAAGTAGGATGACAATGAAGTAGGATACCATACAGTGAAAATTCTGTTCGGCTATGTTGCGTTTTGGGCACAATGATGATGTATGTAGTAAATTAAGAGTAATATAATCAACTTGTCATAATAGTAAATTATGTTGTGACCAGATCACCGAAGAAATAATAATGATCGTGCAGTTTACTCTCCGCACGTATATCAGTTCACACAATTTCACCATTTATGTGAATTTAATTTTAAAATAATGACTGTGAAATAGAATGAAAATGGTATTGCTGAAGGGACCCATTTGAAACCGATGCATGGAGAAAATTAAAATCATAATTATATTTTTAAAGTATCATATTCACATATAGTCTGGGTTGCATTACAACCAACAATTATTACATTTAAAAAGTGGCTTACAGTCATGCAGATGAGTAATTGATATACGCATGAAAACGCTCAATTTTAATACATTACAACAGCCATGCATGCGCTTCTTCGCAACGCCATAAATATATAATACACACAGTTGAATTAAAATTTAGTTTTATTCGGTCGATTGAATTCAATGCAATTGCAACATTCCCTGGGCCAGAAGACTTCTGGCTCCGATATGCAAGGAATTCTTTCAATGAATCGGAATGAGAAAAGGCATTCAACCGTAGACCCTTAAAGGCACGCAGCGCCACGCCTTTCTTCACTTCAGGCCTACGTATCACTGCTGAACACGTTGCTTAGATCTCTGTGTATCACGTTATATTCCAGTTTAATATGTCCAACCCAGGAGATGAAGCCAGCGGTACGAGTACCGAGTTATTGTTTGAAAAATTTCAGCTTTATTTTGATCAAAAATTCGACAAGCTTAGCAGTACGAAGCCCGTCACTGATCCTAGTATCAAAGAGCTCCGCAATAAGCTAGAAGCTCAGGAATTGGCAAGACCGGGAAACACAGCACAGTATCTTTTTTGCGGTGAGCTCCAAATTATTCTGGACAAAATCAAGTGCGCCATTCTACAGTCTTGTAACACCGACGCAGCAATTTCAGCGATTCAGCAAGCCGAAGACCTTCTTGCGGACAGAAAACGTAAAATCAAAATTGCTGATTCCAGCAAAGCCGGCTGGATGACCATTCAACATCTAGAAAAGGGTGCCAAGAAGAATCAATCCCCTGAAGAGCTAAGGAAAGTTCAACTCGCCGAGGAAGCTGCTTGTAAAGAACTGGAAGGGAGAAAGAAGCTCAAGAGATCTTCGACAGATAGGCAGTATGCTTCGGATTTCAGATCTACTACTGACCGTCCTCTTTTTCGAGGTAACACTATCTTTGTCAAATTTCAGGGGCAACTGACACTAGGCACGCCCCATGCTTTACAATAAAATATCTGAATTGATATGCTGTTTCAGTGTAATTTATTGAAGTCTTCGTTAGAGTGAAACTGTTTTTCATGCGTATGAGCGAAGCGAAGGAGCATGAAAATTTAGTTTTATTCGGTCGATTGAATTCAATGCAATTGCAACATTCCCTGGGCCAGAAGACTTCTGGCTCCGATATGCAAGGAATTCTTTCAATGAATCGGAATGAGAAAAGGCATTCAACCGTAGACCCTTAAAGGCACGCAGCGCCACGCCTTTCTTCACTTCAGGCCTACGTATCACTGCTGAACACGTTGCTTAGATCTCTGTGTATCACGTTATATTCCAGTTGCTTTGGTTTTTTCCTTATATTTCTTTCTTTCCAGGCATGCCAAATGATATGTGCTTCACATGCAAAATGGTCGGACACTGGTCCAGAGACTGTCCTTTCAACGTCGGACTCGCGCCCTCTTCCCGAGTCAAACCAAGAGCCCAAGCGGCTATGCCGGTCGGATATCACACTTTTCACTCACGAAATGCACTCATCCCCTGGCAAGCTCCACAGCTACCCCTAGCCATCACAGCATTCCCCTCGTCTGCCATCGGACAAGCTTCCACTAGCGCAGCAATCCCATCCGGAGCCTCGGTTGGAAACCCTACAGCCTAATACGCAGGCTTCACCACAGGTGTTCAATCTCTCTCGCAAATTTAGCGACGTTATAGAGGTTATTTCCGGCCAGCAATTCTGGTCAGAATTTCCCGCCAGTCTTCAAGCATATCGAGATCGCATATTTCATGATGTTTTAAAGGCCAAAGCAGATGGTACCACGCAATCTTACCTGTATAAGTGCAGAGTGTTTTTCGCCTGGCTGAGAAAGCATAACATTCCACTCCAATTTACAGTTACCGATATAACTATTGCATCCTTTTTGTCTGATAGAGGTCAATCTGTCAATTCAGATAGCTCCATAATAACACTAGCATCTGCCATCAAATGGCTGCATTCCTTACTCAATATTCGTCCGAATCCCGTTGATTCGCCAGTAGTGCAACAGGTATTTACTAGTTTACGGAGAACCTTGCATCATCCTCCACAACAGAAAGAACCATTGTCAATTCAGCAAGTACATGATATTATTGATCATTTTGGCAATCAGAATTGTAGTTTGCTGCAGTTGCGAACCGCTTGTTATGTATCATTAAAGTTTTCGCTTCTCTTCAGGCACGATGAGATGGTACAGTTAAAGGCAAGCCACATTACTGAGCTGCCTGGTCAAGTTGGATTGCGTATTCACATTCCCAGATCAAAAACAGACGTTTATCGTGAAGGTACTTTCACCTTCTTATCTCAAATTGATAGTCAGTATTGCCCAGCAAAGATACTCAGACGATATTTGACACAATGTAACATTCAGATAGGAGATGATGTTTATATATTCACAGCCTTGTCTTTTCTATCCAGTTCGAATTCGTATAGACCATTACAAAACAAACCCCTGAGTTATTCTAGGTGCCGAGAGCTCTTTTTAGAAGCACTAAAGCAAGTTGGCGTAGAAAACCCTAAAAAATACGGCCTACATAGCATGCGTTCAGGAGGGGCCTCTCATTTGGCAAATAAGGATATATCTGAAGAGCTTATCATGGAACATGGGCGATGGAAAACGCCTCAATCCAAAAACAGATACATTAAACGAGACATAGATCGTCGTCTCAGTCTTACAGTTACGTTAAGTAAACAGTAATTAAAATTGGATAACCAATTTTCTAGGGTCTTATCCTTAATTTTGTATAAACGTAAACTTGATCTAATGCGAGTTTTCATGTATAATTATATATGTATCTTCAGATACCGGACAAATAATCCGAGGAGCTGAGATTATTGATGTGTTATATAAAACATTTCACGCAACTGTAAAGATGGAATATTTTGTTTAGTTTTGATTATAGACAGTAGTAGATTCCGGACAGATAATCCGAAGAGCCAAAAGGGCTGAGGCTCCAAGGTGGAGCTGGAATTAATTGATGTATTATATAAATTTCATTCTGAATTGACGATGTAATATATTTAAGAAATTGTTTTGTTTTTGGTTAAAAAAAAAAAAAAAAAAAAATATTCCGGACAGATAATCCGAAGAGCCAAAAGGGCTGAGGCTCCAAAGCGGAGCCGAGATTGTTTTTGGATGCTTAAATTACATCGTATTGTGAAGACGAAAAATTAAATGAAGATGCTATTTTATGTAACGATTTGTGTATTTTGAGACGCGTAAAGAATAATTACCACATGCAAAACACCTGATATACATGTTTTTTTCCCTCAATATTTTTCCCTGTACGTATTCAGCAACTGACACTAGGCACGCCCCATGCTTTACAATAAAATATCTGAATTGATATGCTGTTTCAGTGTAATTTATTGAAGTCTTCGTTATAGAGTGAAACTGTTTTTATTGCGTATGAGCGAAGCGAAGGAGCATGAAATTGCAGTTTAGAAAAATACTGTCAGTGTTACCTACGAATCCACCTGTTGCGGATGTCAGTGACGCTATCCAGCCGAGAATCCACATTTGGGAGGTCAGTTGGATTTGCAAAATCGGCAGCATTATCCCGAGACCTTTGGTAATGCCGATATCCATGAGGTTTCTGGTCCAGAGCGCGAGGACCGCGACCCAGCCGGGCCTTCCGCCGTCCGGCCCCTCAAGACTGTTGCTCACCGCCCCGCTCATAGTTCAGGGACTATTTTGGTGAAGGAACAGGGTGCGCGGAGGTTGACTTTCTTGCTCAAAGGTTTTAGAAGGGGTACCGGGTGGTCATGGACATGATATATACATAACACATCTCGCAGTTACGTGACGCCGCCATCACGTGAATGTTATGGAAATTACTTACGAGTGAGATAGTCCTACATCTAGTGGGAGATTCAATAAGCGACATGTACGTGTACACCGTATGCAGCCTCAATAAATAGCGAACGCCAGAAAATGCAAACCAATCCATTGTCAAATTCCATTGAAGTAATTTAATCCTTGCAACCTTTGAACTTAAACGTGTCTGTCAAGGCCGGTTGCACACGCACACTGAGCTAGAATAAGTGGCACGTACGTACATAGATCTTGGATAATACATATTCGATTTTCAAAAACACATTCCGTTTTTCTATTATGTCTGAGCCTTTTTGACTCTAATTCTTCCTCGTACCAAGACAGCCTTTGCTGCTTTGGACAGTGGTGTAACTACGCCCCCCCCCCCACCGGGTGCCCTTGAGCGGGCCCCGAACCCACGCCGTAATTTTTTGGCCCACTTTTTGGGGGACCAATTATTTGCCCCCCCCCCCCGAAAAAAATGGTGTTCTGGATCCGCCCTTGATATACATGCAGGTAGGCCTTTATCATGTCAGACAAAAAACGAAGACGGCAAGCCGCAGTTCATTTACTTTCAGTGCCTCCTTGAAAAAAATGTGTGCACCCCCAGGTTCCCCCCAGATGTTTCACCCCAGTTACGCCCCTGACGTTGGCACTCAAAACATCTGCAAACAACCAACATTTCAGCACGGATGTGCGAGTGTCCTTTACACGAACTTTCAGGGTGATCGTAAGGTAATGGCAAAAAAAAACATACCCTGAAAAAAATCTGCTAGATTTAACAAAAATCTGCTAAATCACCTATTATTACCACACGAAATACATTATAAATATTCATACTCAAATGCAAATGTTATAAAATTTCCTCAACCAAAACAAGAATCATAAAATTTCCTTCAAATTTTTTTTTTTTTATTTGCACGTGTCTAGCCTGCCTTGCAATGGTCTAAATTACTTTACTGTGTACTAATACACGTCAGGGAACCTTAAATTGAAGCTGTTTTTCAACATTAATCAGCTATATTTTTTTCAACTCTTGCCATATTTTTCTGTCAGATCACCAATTTTACAGAAAATCTGCGAGAAAGCCGCTGAAAAATTCATTCTGCTAAATTTTCTGTCAAACTCGTTTTTTTTCCCCGGAAAATTCTGTCAAATTTAGCCGAAATTCGCTCACCCTGCGAACTTTCGTCCCCCGATAAAAAAAAAACGACCTTGCTAAGCCTCTGGCTCTTACAGTGAGAGTTGTTTGTGTGTGCATCCGGCCGTGACGTGACTCCCACATTTTTGACTAGAGGTTTCCAAGATATTTCAATGGAATTCGACAATAGGTGGTTAGGCCTAGTATTTCCCTATTCGCTATTGAGGCTGCATGTATTGATACACATGTCACTGAATAGGCCTGCAACTAGCACTCAGTAGGCCTAGGCCCTACTCCGCGCGGACTCGAGTATACCATTCAGTTCACAGCAAACTAGAAATAAGACGAGACAATCTCACAAACTCCTGGATGTCCACGGCCATCCGATACCCGTTCTTAAACCTTGGAGTAAGAGCATCGAAATTCACGCGCCCTGTTCCTTTTACCAAAATCTCCGGACTATGAGCGGGGCGCTGAGCAACAGTGTGGAGGGGCCGGACGGCGGAAGGCCCGGCTGGGTGGCGGTCCTCGCGCTCTGGACCAAAAACGTGATGGAGATCGGCACCGCTAAAGGTATCGGGATAATGCTGCCGATTTTGCAACACCAGCTGACCGACCAAATGTGGATTCTCGGCTGGATAGCGTCCCTGATCGCAATCGGTGGATTCGTAGGTAACCGTTCTTTTCGTTCTCCTTGCCACCAATTCAATTCAATCGTGTGTTTGTATTTTATTGTGTTGCGAAACCCACGGGTCAAAATTGACCAAATACTCATACGCATGACTGCAAGCCTCTATAGTTGTTGAAAATGCACACAACTGCTGCAAACTGCTCACTGACTGGATTGACCTGAAATATACAAACTAGAAAAATTAGAGAGAGGCCTAATATATTTCGTCCTTAGCAAGGACTTCTTCCGAAATGACAGAGGTACAAGAAACAAACATGTATGGGACACACAAGCATGCAGGGCTGGAGGGAGACACGCAAAGGGACGAGTGGGGACAAGGAACTATATTGGTAATGCGACCCATACTACATTCGAATATGGTACTGAAAGAATGTGGTTTTAATTTTCCCTGCGCATTGAGCATGCGTACTGCAGATGACTTATACACATGTAAACAATTTCAAATGGGTACCTTCAACAATACCATATCACAGTCATTCCTACATTAAATAATAATTGTAATTGTCAGAACTTATGTGGATGAGGAAAGTAAACTGCATAATATAGGTTTCCCCGGCTATTTTAAAACGTTTTGACATTCGAATTCACCGCTTCTAATATTTAAATTCGTCCATCAACATCGATTTAGTGCAAGCACTTCCAATGTTTAATTTTGTTTTTAGTCTAATTTTGTCTTTAGTCAGATAATTTCAAATTCAGTTCAAGCAAATTCAAATAAGGAGCACTCGTTTTTGTCCCGGAGTATTTTGATCTCGTCTCGTCTGCGTCAAACCTTGTAATTCAGAAATCAAATTAGGCTAATTGATTTACATGAGACGAATTCGATTGAATGGTAAATGACTAAATTGGTTCTTATGAAGCCCGGTAAGGGGACAGGGTGGAATTTTTTTTTGTAATTTGCTAATTCGTTTGCACGAATTGCTAATTCGTTCGCACGAATTGCTAATTCGTTTGCACGAATTGCTAATTCGTTCGCACGAATTGCTAATTCGTTTGCACGAATTGCTAATTCGTTTGCATGAATTGCTAATTCGTTCGCACGAATTGCTAATTCGTTTGCATGATTTGCTAATTCGTTCGCACGAATTACCAACTCGTTCCCACAAATTACCAACGCGTTCCCGGGCCACAAGTCAGCAATTCGTTCCCACGAATTTGAAAATCGTGGGAACGAGATAGCAATTCGTGCGAACGATTTAGCAATTCATGCGAACGAGTTAGCAATTCGAGCGAACAAATTAGCAATTCGTGCGAACGAAATAGTAATTCGTGGGAACGAGTTAGCAACTCGTGGGAACGAATTAGCAAATTACAAAAAACATTTCCACCCTGTCCCTTTCCGGGCTTCGTACGATCATTATTATTTCATCGGTGAATCAATATTCTTTTATAATGTTGCTGAATCTATAGACATTGGTCACAACGTAATTTAATATGATGACAATTTGATTATAGCACTTTCCAATGTTCTACAGACTTTATTATTGTGCCCAAAACGTACAAAGCCAAACAGAATTTTCACTGTGTCCTATACTTGTTTGTTTGTTTGGGGTTTTTTTGCCTCTCGATGTTTTGTTGATGATGTTCCATCCTTTGATCAACTCTCAAAATATTTTCCTCTCCACAGCTCCTTTCGGAGGATTAGTGAGCAGGCGCTTTGGGGCTGGTTACGTCATGATGACGTGTGGCGTGATGATGAGTGCAGCGGCCATTGCCGGATCGTTCGTCGAGAACTCTCTGCAACTGGCGTTGCTGTACACGTTACTGGCAGGTTGTATTCAAAAACATTGAAAACAAATTCCAGCCTTCGTTTTAAACTTTATTGTCTCTTCAAGTTCTGTTTTGCGAATGTAATAACTGTTGCCGCTTGCAAGGTTAAAGGCATTCAAACTCAGCGCAATATGAAATCGCGCGCTTTTCTGAATTTAACGGTTTTTCAGCTAAATCTGAACGTGTAATTCCAATTCACGCAAAAGAAATACACATTGCCTGAAACTTTTCTTTTGACAGATACTTCTTGTATTATATCGTTGAAGGTACTTCTACAGGTATATCGCAAGTCGTTGGAAACGAGGCTGTCGGACGCTGTTTTACCAAGAACTACGCCACAGCCAATGGCGTCGCACGATCCGGCTACTCTGTGGGACTGATCGTCTTCGCGCCCCTGGTTCAGCTTTTCTTGAACACATACGGCTGGAGAGGAACCCTGTTACTTGTGGGAGCCATCACCATGCATTCTGTTGCGAGTGGCGCCCTCATGGTGGCAAACCCGCAGCCTAAACTTGATCAGTCAAGCGCATACCAAACGCTCCCCCAGACCGAACACACTAATTCGTCTTCGGCACACGAGAGCGCTCTCCGTTCTCACTGTGGTTCGCTGAGGAAGTTCGTCTCTAAGAACTTCGACGCAGGACTACTTCTCAACGCGCGCTACTGGTCGGTGGCCATCCTATATTGCTGCACGATCTACGCGTACCTCATGTGGATCGTGTATTTCGTGTCGCAGGCGCAGTCCAACGGGTTCACTTTGGAGGAGGCGGGGTCTTTCGTGACCATCGGGGGCATTGCGAACCTGTTTGGTAAAATCAGTCAGGGACTTATCACCGACCGCGGAGTGATATCTTCGTGGACTCTGGTTGCCGGTTTTCTCGTCATTAGCTCCGTCGCCTACGTCGCCTCCTCCTGGCTGACTTCTTATTGGACAATGATGACGTCATCCGTGCTGATTTTGTTCAGTGACGGGGTCTTGTCCTGCCAGACGGATGTTCTCATCAAGCAGGTTCTTGGTGTCGAGTTAATTGCTGGTGCTTTTGGCTGGATCGGGCTGAAGGTGGCGCTGTTAACATTCGCTTTTGGATTTCTACCAGGTACGTTTTCTGCCAGGGCCTAAATGAATTGGGTACAGAGTGCCGTTTTCTGACACCACTTACTCCGCTACATGGAGTATAGAAAGTAGTTTCAATATGCATGTAATAATTATTAGAAAGTACTTTAATTCTCGGTTTATTTGTGTGGCATCATCATGCAACACACCACGCATCAGCATAAAATATCTAACAGACTTCCTGATTTGAATTTTACCTTCTGTGTCGATCTGTTTTAAGGTTTGGTTTACGACTTGACCGGAAGTTACACAGCAGCCTTTCTACTGATAGGCAGCGTGCAGGCTGTACCACTGGTGCCTTTGCTGATGCTAAGATATTCTCAACGGTAGAACCTCGCAGAGTTTTTGCAGTGATGGGGCCGGGTTCATAATTATTGACTGTGATTATTAAATAGCCCGAATGCCTCGCGTGTATCAAGCTTGGAGGTATTGATCTTCAATTTATTTTCGTAAAACGCTCCATTTTACCTTAAGAATACCGAATTCGAGATTTTCGGGGAGGAGGGGGTAGGGAAGGTGAGGGGGGGGGGGTGGAGAGAGACGGGGGCGCTGATACTTTCCGACGCCACCGCCCCAAAATTGGCGGGGCCATTGTTTAAAAAAAACCTGTATGCACAAAATTCATTCAAACGAAGACTCATAATAAGGAAACAAGCGACCGCGGCTAGCCAACTGTCAAATTCACTGCCTTAAAATCCCACTAATTAACGCTTTGGTTATTAGCTTCGGTTGATAGCTCGATGTGGACCTACATGCATCAACATCGGGGGCGGGGGGGGGTCAAAATCAATTTTTCTTGGCCAAGGTCGGCCTCTCGTGATATTAGTGACCCCAATTGTTCAAGTGAGGGCGCACTATACCGCCGTGCCATCGACTGTGGCGTTTAATTCCGTGTTAGCGGCCATCGATTCATAAAGAATTTAATTCGGTATTGGGAAATGCATTTGGGTGGTAAACTTACACGTTCGATATTTCGAAATACGTTCTTTTTGAAAATGCATTTGATTATTTTGTGAAGAATGTACGTTCGATTTTCAAAAATTATGCAGATCCGTGCCAACCGGCAGAGGCATGGAGGCCGAGTACTTGTTGCAGTGTGCAAACGAGTAAAGTATATTTCGACTTTAGCAGGAGCCCGCCGTCAAAACAGCGGCGGGCTAATCGAACTAGCCCGGTTGGCGAGTTTTGGGCTACGGCAACGGGACAGGGAGAAATAAATCATTAAACTCAGATAGCAATTAAATCTGTAGCTGTATCAGATTGAATGATTATATCTGTTAATTAAAAACACTGACAAGATTGTTTCCAGTATGCACATATTTATGAGACACTCTGTAAATGGAAAATATGCAGGCTATTGTGAAAAGTGCACGCGGGCTAGGTCGAACCCTGATTACGTGAAATTACATTACATTTGAACGGCATACAAACAAAAAAGTCATCGACAATGCATTTTTCTTTCCAATTTATTCATTTTTTTGTAGAGGATCTTGATACAATATTATTCCCGTTCCTTTTTACGAAACTTTTTCTGACATTATGCCATGTCCATGCAAACTTACAGAAGGAATGTAGTGGTCCGTATGTAAAAACAGCAATCTTGCTAATCATCAATTTTGGGAAGTTCCCCATATTGTACATCATTTTCGTTTGCAACAAAAGGGCTAACAATCTAAGGAAGGGTGTTTTGAACAACTAACTTGATTTCAAAAATCGTCGTCACAATTGTCTTCAAACATCACCAGCATTAAACCTCGGTTTAAAAGTTAAAACTATTCAACAAAGTCATTTTGAAGGCCCGTCTTTAAAAAAAAAATTATATATTAATTATTCATATTAATTGCTATAATGACTTTGTTACTGTAAAGATACTATGTACAGTTGTTGACAGTTGTTGAAACAAGTATTCTGACGGTGTCATTTTCTTTGTTGTTCCAAACTGTCAAAATACACAATAAATTGCTTTTTTGGGGGGATGAAACAGGTTTTAGAGTCATTGCGTTTTAATGGTGATATTCTTTGAACGGATTGAACAGTTTCATATTTGTTTTTCATCAAAAAGTAGTTTCTGAAATGGTTTTCCAGTCATTATTATTTTGGTGCTACATATTTTTTTTAAATATGAAATATTTTTTTTAGGGGTTTGGGTTCAGCTTTTATTACTCACCGTGTTTAATTGTAATAAGTGAAACGAGAACTGTTTACACGCAAGGTTTCTGCGCACTAGTTTTCAGTAGCCTATCTTTACAGCCTATAATCTAAGCCTGTCCACGGTGCTATGATTATTCACGTGTACACAAAACAAGGCCATGCATCCATCATCCGGGACGGTCCCGAGTCCCGATCCCATGTGCACACGTTGCTAGTGCCATTTATAGCACCTCACCCACAGATTCTGTGTCTTGATTGGCCGAGAGCGAGTCACATGTTACTTTCTAATTTTGCTATCTTTCTGTGCACGGCCAAAAGTACTATGCGCATAGCAACCAAAGTACTATACCATTAGCAACCAAAGTACTATTTCCACGGCGCGGTATTTGTGTGCAAATGCATGCTGGTGTGCGCGTTGTGCGTAGCGCGTATTATTCCAAAGAGAGCGCGCCGCAGCCTTGGGTTCAAAATTTCGTGAAGGGGTAGTTTTTAAGAGAGAAATACCTTTTCCACCAATTTTGTATTGAAATAGAAGTTTATTTCAACTGTGTTCAGATTTAAATAATTTAAAATATTAAAATCAAGCAGAATCAAGCAGGAAAATAGAATGGTCCATGGATCACCTAGGGAGGCTAGTTTTACTACACCACTCGAAGCATTCAATATTTGTATAACATTGCATAATTCATGATTTCCAGTGATGCCATAAGCGCCACGCCTGTGGCGAAATGGTGGCGTAAGCATAAATTATGATAAGTGTACCTTCCTCCGGGTCCGCGCGGACTCGAATACCATCTAGTTCAAAGCAAACTAGAAACAAGACGATACAATCTCCGATTATGAAAAATATCGGTGCACTTGAAAGGTGACAGGCGGCACAATTCTGTGCACTACATCATCAAGACTGTAGGAAAAAAATTCTTCAAAACTTATGCTGGAAATATACAAAGAAGCAGCAGGAGACTTATGTAAGCATGTTTTTTGTTTTTACAAAATGGTTAAAAAGATGGTTGAAGTCCCTCTAGATATCTACATCCAACGGAATGAAATATCCTCCCGCATACATCAAAAATAAACATCGTTAAATTCGCAACTTAAATTTAGTTAAGCCTTTGGAGAATGTCCGCCTAACGATCGAGGACTGTAGAATGCATCGCCCTCATATCATAACCACTGGATATTTCAAATCTGGCCTCAGCAACCGGCATAACAACCTCGTCCCCAGGGTGTCGAGCAGTACGCGCCCACCACTACCTGCTCTCTCACCCTGGTATTGGATCATTTGCATGTGCAAGATTTTTGAACACGTATGCAAATGAGGAACAGTCTGGTGCCTGGATATGCGTTACACATCAGCATTCGTTTTTGTATGCGGTGTCTGGGGTAAAAACACAAGAGTCAATTCGTAGCAGCGCGAGCATGGCGTGAGTTACGAAAACACGATTTTTGAAATCAAACTGTAACGATCTTATCAAGACAACATGCAGTATCATATTTCATGTTAATATGAGCAAATTGGAAAGGAAATTAGTATTTTCGTGAAGGCGTGGACAAATGATCGCGAAAACACGTACTGCACGTTGTGAATAATAGCACCAAGTACACGATAAAAATCCATTACTAGCCAATTGCGGTATCCAATCAGGATACAGAAAGAAAGTTTCCTATCCAGGGTTTACTATTGGAAACACGGTTGGAAATAAAGTAAGCACTGGGGACGAGGTTACCGGCATAAATAGTACGGAACTTCGTCTAGAAGATGCACACCAAGCATACCACAAGTGATGTATCCTAACGATATTCGGTTTGCTGATGCAACCAATATAGATACAGATACACCATAAAATATTCATCTACATGTATATCCCAATCAGAAACATTCATTTATAGATAACTAGTGCAGTGCCCGTCTAAAATGTGCATGTTCGGGAAACGCAAATTGCTTTGCCGCTGGTATAGGTTGCATCATTGCAGAGTTTTGGAGAACTGCTCGTGCAAACAACGCACGCGATTCAATGGTGTTGGTTTCACAAGTTGAACGCACACTTACGTCAACATTTTTGCCAAGTTTGAAGTTCGACCACCTACAATGGTCGCTCAGTCGACGGCAAAAATAATGTGCCCGTGTACATACGAAAACCTGGTACGCAGTGCTATTCACCCATTGATCCATTAGTATTCACCCATACTGGACAATGTTTCGCCCTGCAATGCACGTGCGCGTGCCCGTCCTTTTTGCATTGTTTGCGTCATATTGAGCACGCGCGCTTTAGCTTAAACATGACGTAAAAACAATTGAAAAGAACGGCAGTGCGTGCGGGTGTTATGTTCTAAGCTGTATACTGCCACGTTTGCCTCAGAAAATACTGCTTTTTTTCAGCTTTTTCGAGAACCGCTGGTCCAAACTTCAAACTTTGCACTGCATATTCTGTTGTCCCGAAAAATATACCCGCCGATTTTTAACTTCATACGGTGCCCGGTTCTGAAGATAATCGACGGACAGACAGACAGACAGAGATTCCTGGAATTATAGTAAGACTAGTGCAGGGCCAGTCGAAAATGTGCGTGTTCGGAAGGGGCAGTTGAGAACTGCAGCTCGTGCAAACAACGCACATTATTCAATGGTGTGAACGCACACTCGCAAGTTAAACTCACAAAATGTCGTCACCCCCCCCCCCCCCGGCACATACAGTGCAGTGATGGTTGCTCAGTTGAGTACAAAATGCATGTGCCCGTGCATGCCACTCACGTATATGTACGCACGAAGACATGGTGTGCAGTGCTATCGCCCTACAATGTGCCCGTCATTTTTGCAGGGCCCCGGCACTGATATTCACCAATAGGCCCGTGCAGCTACTCACCTACGTGAGTAAGGTTGCTCAATCCACCGCCTACAATAGTGGTTCAATCGACTGCAAAATGCATGTGCCCGTGCAGTCATCACGTACGGAAACATATGGTAGGCAGTGCTATTCACCCATACTGGACAATGGTATCGCCCTACAATGCACGTGCGCGTGCCCGTCCTTTTTGCATTGTTTGCGTCATATTGAGCACGCGCGCTCTTGCTTTAACATGACGTAAACAATTGAAAAGAACATCAGTGCGCGCCGGGCTCTAGGCTATATTCTGGCGCGCTGGGCCTCAGAAAATACTGCTTTTTTGCAGCTTTTTCGACAACCGCTGGTCCAAACCACTTCAAACTCGACACTGCACATTCTGCTGTCCCGAGCAAAAAACCCGCCGATTTTTAACTTCATACGTCGCCCGGTTCTGGAGATAATCGGCGGACAGACAGACAGACAGACAGACGGACAGACAGACAGAGATTCCTTGAATTGTAGTATAGACTAGTGCAGGGCCAGTCGAAAATGTGCGTGTTCGGAAGGGGCAGTTGAGAACTGCAGCTCGTGCAAATAACGCACATTATTCAATGGTGTGAACGCACACTCGCAAGTTAAACTCACAAAATGTCGTCACCCCCCCCCCCCGGCACATACAGTGCAGTGATGGTTGCTCAGTTGAGTACAAAATGCATGTGCCCGTGCATGCCACTCACGTATATGTACGCACGAAGACATGGTGTGCAGTGCTATCGCCCTACAATGTGCCCGTCATTTTTGCAGGGCCCCGGCACTGATATTCACCAATAGGCCCGTGCAGCTACTCACCTACGTGAGTAAGGTTGCTCAATCCACCGCCTACAATAGTGGTTCAATCGACTGCAAAATGCATGTGCCCGTGCAGTCATCACGTACGGAAACATATGGTAGGCAGTGCTATTCACCCATACTGGACAATGGTATCGCCCTACAATGCACGTGCGCGTGCCCGTCCTTTTTGCATTGTTTGCGTCATATTGAGCACGCGCGCTCTTGCTTTAACATGACGTAAACAATTGAAAAGAACATCAGTGCGCGCCGGGCTCTAGGCTATATTCTGGCGCGCTGGGCCTCAGAAAATACTGCTTTTTTGCAGCTTTTTCGACAACCGCTGGTCCAAACCACTTCAAACTCGACACTGCACATTCTGCTGTCCCGAGCAAAAAACCCGCCGATTTTTAACTTCATACGTCGCCCGGTTCTGGAGATAATCGGCGGACAGACAGACAGACTGACAGACGGACAGACAGACAGAGATTCCTTGAATTGTAGTATAGATAAGGTTGAGCATTTACATCAGACTTTTTACATTTTATTTAACGTACGAAAGCAAGAAGTCAATAATGCTTTGTAGATATGCGACTGAGAACCCGAAGACCTATAGTCACCTATCAAACTTAAATTTGAGGCACCTTTATCTTGAATTTCTCTTTAATATTTGTAAAACCTTGCAAAAACCTTTCTTGTACCGCATGGATCGTATACTCAGTTTATGGGGGGGGGGGCTCACATTTTCCGACCCCACAGCTCACAAAATGGGGCACAATTTTGAAAATCTGGTATGCCCAAAATTTATCCTAACGAAGACCTGTAATTACGATTGAAACATTTGCTGCCGAAAGTCTAGCAAACTGTCACGTTCACAGCCTTTAAATCACAGTAATTGGCACTGCACGTGAATTAAAAACAAAAAACTTTTGTTTTGCCAAGCCCGCCCTCTCGTGCTAGCTATTACTGACCCCAATTTTTCAAGTGAGGGCGCACTGTACCGTGCCTTCGACAGATTTGGCTGCGGTGTTTAATTATAATTCCGTGTTGTGAAACTGAAAGAGTAATTTTTCCTGTAAATGACTTAAGATATATCAACGAAATCCCACAAAAATGGAGAGCAATGGAAGTCTAGAAGAAGTGGAAGAGACGCCGCAGCCGTCCAAGCATGTTCGCCAGTCCAGCGGGTCGAGTTTAGACAACGTAACGTTGGCCATTCCTGTCGTGTCGCGGCCGCCGCCGCAGCCGCAGCCGCAGCAGCAGCAGCAGGGCGGATCACCGACCGACAACGCCTCCACGGAACCGCCGGCTGACCGCCACGATCGTGAGCCAGAGGAAGCGAAGGTAGGCTGTGATAATGACATTTCGTAATTATTAGAAAAAAATTGGAGGGATGATATTTGGGATGTGTTTGTTGCCCAACATATTTAAACGTAATAACAAAAAATTTAAAACAATTCTCATGGTCGTATGTTGACATTTTTCATGCTATATTTTTGATATGTAACGTTATATTTTATGTTTGCATGTTTCCTACCTCCTTGATATATGACAATTGACATAAATAATCTGGTATATTTAAATAAATGTAGTGTCTTACGTTGAAGCAGCTGTAACACGACTTTCGACTGCTATCGTTACAGCATTGCCATGATTGCATAAACACTGTTGCGAGTCTGTACATGTACATTTGTAACTGTCCTTCCAAGTTCCAAACAGAGCGCTTTGGTAGCACGATCAGTTAAATCATGCTCAACCACAATGGCATGCCGAAGGTCCCGGGATTGAATTCACACTATGCCAACTTTTATTTCAATTTTTTTTCTTTATATAGTTTCCTTTTTTTAAGGTTTTTTAACCAAATCCTACTTTTATTGAAGTAGATTTTATTCATGTTCTTCTTTGTAATCGGTGGCTTCGGAGGATTTTGTTAAAAAGGGAAATAAAGTCAGAGAACCATTCAGTTGATAGTCTGGTTCCAACAGCCAAAAATGGTGACGTTGAATACCATTAGGTCAGGGAAAATGATGGTTGACTGCTGTAACAATTTAGCCACTGCGTTTTAAATAAATTATTTGTTTGGTCCAAAGTCACTTGGACAAATTTATTTATTTTTATTTTTTTTAATTCATACATATTTGCAATAATTTATTTCAATTGTAGGCCTATGCATGTATTATCATATTGTATAGATATGTAAAATGGATACCAGCTCCTTTGGAAACAATTTTGTATACCACAAGAGTTGAGAAAATTCTTGAGCCCCCCCCCCAAGAGCTTTTTCATTTTTTTTTTTTTAGTCCCACAATTTGACCTTGGTGATATGTATGTGGCCTATTTTTGAGTAGTATAATAGGGGTGTGAGTGGTGCCACCAACGTCAAAATAGGCCGCCCCTCAAAAAAAATAAAAAAAATTTGTAAACAAGAAATTTTGGAGCCCCCCCCCCAAAAAAAACCCCCAAATCCTGGGTACGCCACTGAGCACAAATATGAAGAAGTTTGTCGAGAGGAAAGCAGTCAAGATATAACAGTTTTCGAGATGGGAGAAAAACCACAGAAGGGTATTCTACGAAGAAAAAACACACAGAAAAACTCATGGAATCGGGTAGGGACTGAAAATCTAACCCAGCCCAGGGCAGGAATCGAACCCAGGCAACAGAGTTGGAAGGTGAGGAACTCTGGGTCAGGGTTCAGTGCCATTAAGTGCCAATCGTGATCTCCTTTCATCCTACACATATGCTACTACAGTAAGCCTGCATGCCATCAATTTCCACACCTGAGAGTTTTTTTTTATGAATTTGGGACTTGAAAAGAATGTTTTGGCTTTGAGTAACTTTTTTGGCTCCTAAGAAATACAATCTTGGTTGCGAGAGTTAATGTTTTTTAGTTCAGCAGTATTGCAGTCTTCAATCGCATTATATACCCGGTAGATTGACAACCCGTCCAAAGAATTCACGATTTACTTTAAAAAATGGCTCTTCAGTCATGTCAGTTTTAAAAGTGAGTAAACATTGATTATTATTATCATTATTGTCGTTTATTTCTGGTAATGAAACCAAGGAATCCTCAAAAGTGCCCTAGGCAGTGCACTGTTGTTCACAAGCCTGAAGAAACCTGTAGAGAGGAGACAGTGAGAAGAAATTACAGTTTTAGAGGTGGGAGGAAAAGCCCAGAAGAATATTGTGGGAAAACCCACAAAATGAGGTAGGGACTGCCGAAGTGGGATTCGAACCCAGGTCACAACGATGGAAGGCGAGGAAAGTACCGCTACGCCAACCTGACTCCCAATTATTGGTTATTGTTGACAAAGAATTTCTGTCCTTCTTTTCCAAGCACCTGAAGGGCACTCGTAAAATTGTTGACATGTGATATGAGAATTGGTTCCATGAAAAAAAAGTATCAAATGACTGGAACTTTTCGCCAAGCGCACCCCCTGCCCCCTCGTCTCCAAATTGATGATTTATGTTAGTCACATTTGTTACAGTCAGAAGTACATGTAGAACAAAAAATACAATTTGTAAGCTGTCCCACCTGGATAGCGCCCTCGTGTGTTAAAGCATGGCCAATTTAAACATTCTGGGACCTCATTTTATTCGCTAAGAGTGAAGCATTAAAAGTGTACTCCCCCTCCCCACCCCCACCCCCCCCCAAAAAAAAAATTAGTCCTAGACTTGTCCCTGAATGTTATTATTGCAGTTAGTACATCATGTTCAATCCTGGACAAAACTGGGGGAAGTTCACTCCCAGAGTGGAAAACACAAGTTTCAAGTGAAATTGGACGGTAAATTCAATTTCCTGTTTGGAGCAAAGCAGGTCGTTTCCCACCGGCAGTAGGCTCCATGGGCTGGGCAATTTCTGGAACAGTGTATCACATGTGCGCACTAGCTCTGACCTGAAAGATAAGTGCTGTGAAACTTTATTACATGCTACACACGTATACATCAGACATGCAACTTTTCCTCGGATCAGCTGATTTCCTCGTTTTTCACTTCACACTTATACCATTGAAAATAGAAAAACACTGTACAAAGTCTTGTAAAGATTGGAGTTTCCTCGTTTTTTGCTTCTTCCAACATGTCCAAGTTGCATGCCTGATACATGTACATGTACGTTGTTTTGTGCGGATGTTGTGGGCTTATGTACATATGTAAGTGCACTTGAGAGCGGATAATATGGGCACTGTCCTACAAAGTACCTTAAAAGTCCAGGACGTATTTTTGCTGGTTCCAGAGTGCCAGCCTAGCGTCATCTTTGCACCGTACCTGTCCCACTGACTGGCTCACTGAATGCCACTTGAGAGCCGGGCAGTGCTATCATATAGGATTACCCTAATGTCAATGAATAGGCTGATTCCAACACATGTACATGAAAAGACTTCCTGTGGATATCCCTTCCGAATCAACTGAATAAAATTGTGTGCACTCTGGGACCAATTTGACTAAGCTTTCCTTGTCTTGTTTACAACTTGGGGGGGGGGGAGAGGAGGGGGCTGAGGGGGAGGGGCTGAGGGGTAGGGGGAAGTGATAGTACTGGACTTCGTTCAACACACTGGAGTGGTGTCTATTATGTGCTCTGTGTGCCAACAAAAGAAGGCGCGTTCTTACCCCTTTTGAGAGCTCCGTGGACGGGACACACAGCATGCGCGTGCTTTACTGTATTGGTTCGCGCACGAAGTATGCACGACTTCCTGAATGTGCAAAAGTTATAGCCACCGCGTCTTTGCGTGAGCATCAGGCGTTGTCGGCGCGCGAATACGTTCGAATTCAACTTGCAAGGGCTCCGAGACTAATCCCCGCCTCCAATAACCTTGGATACATTCAAAACACGTAGTGGATGGATCGGGAACCAGTCTATAGGCCCCCCTCAACTCTCCTTTTCTGGCCATTGATGGGGTACTTGTGCACGGAGCCCATAGGCCTACACCCATGTGTGGGCTATTGTGTACTGCTTAAGGGTTTAAATAAATTCAGGGAGCCAACACACCAGGTCTGAGGCACAGGATGACAAAATAAAAAGAAAAAAAGTTACAAACCTCATATGAATTAACAAACATTGGCTTCGTGCGGAGTTGTTCAATTGAACCGACAAATGAACCTGCAACTTGTGTCCCCCAATGGTGAGTTGGGAAACCCTCTAGAATTCTGTCCTGTTTTTTTTCTTCTATGCTGACTCCGAAGTCCGGTACTTGTTGATCATGTTATGAAAACATACAAGGCTTGGACAGCCATGCAGGCCTGCATCTTGTTTTCCCACCTTGGATAGCCTCTGGAATTCCATCCTGTTTTTTCCCCCTTTTTCTCACTCCCCAGTCGGGCATTATCATTGCTCAGCTATCAAAACTTACAGACTTAAAACAGCCATGAAGAATCCTTCAAAAACATGCCCTCAGAGAAAACATTCTAACAAGGGAGAAATCTGTTAACGGCCCAGCCCCTGTTTACGACAAGTGGCTTCCCTCCTTCCAGGGGGCCGGGCTTGCCTTTTTGGAAATTGCTTCCTCTGTTAATTAGCCCGGTAGTCTGATAGGCCCTCGCCCCATCATCCCGGCAATCGTCGCGTCTATTCCTGGCTCATATCTGATTCACGAGGCAGGGAGTGGGCATCAGCCGGCAAACAGACCTGCACATGTACCTACCGGCTTGACTGTAGGTTTCGTGCTCGTGTTGTTCTGTTATCCACGACTATGTAAAATTGCAGCTTGGATGACAACCGGCGTACTTTTTTTTTTTATATATAAAAGTGGAGCTGTGTTGCTGTTCATTTTATTTTTTAATTGATTGGGCAAGATCTGTTTTGGAAAGTTTTAGAGACTGGATGATACAATTTTAAGTTGCCAATTTTCGCAGCATTCTTGCAGCCTACTTTGAACTGTTATTGCCAAGGTCATCACTGATGCTGATTGAATTGTGTTGGAATCTGAGTCCAGCAAGCAACTTGTGTCATCTAAAGTGGGGATTGCTCTCTCAAAATTCCTCGCAAACATGTACATATATAGTTGAGCCTCCATCTCTGACCGGAACAGTTGAAGCAAGAAGCATTGTGGTCAGCATCTCCTTCTGTCGAGTCTTGGACCGATTTGAAACTCAGCAAAGAAGCTTGTGGAGATTTCTTATATATTTTTCTCTCCAATATCTGCTTGCGTGTCCAGAAAGACATACAAGTTTAAGCCAAAATCATTTTCATGTGAGAAATCTTCTATAAAATTCAACAATGAATTTTTCCCCCTCTGAGCAATCCAGCATAATGTGAGCATTTGAGATTTGTGAAAAGATGCTTGGATCCTCTTGTTGCAAACACAAGAAAGCTTGAGACGGACTTTCTACACTACCCACCGTACTTCATGAGGAAGTGTTGAAAACCTCATGTGTGCACAGATTCTGCTCCACTAGGTGGTTGAATTATACGATCGTACAATTCTGCTGTTGGGAGGAATTTTTACGCAAACTGGTTTAAAGTGAGCGATGAACGGCATGGATCGCTGCGCTAACGCCGGGCCGAGTTGCTCGGAGGAGGCGGATGAATGCGAGGACAGGCTGGAACCGCTTGCCCTACACATAGGGCTGCATGATCTGGTGTGGATGGACGGGCGCTGCTCCATTTGCGAAGTAAGAAATGTGTCATCGAGTTGCGAATTCCGTTCTGTGTCAATTCAGTGTCACTATAAATCCATTTTTTTAATCAAATATTGACCATATTGTTTCTTGCAGTCATCCGGGGGCAAGCCAGTACAGTCCGAGGATTTACCGCTTCTGCTTGGGGAGAAAAGCGAAGAAGCAGGTATGTAGCTTACCGTTTTTTGTTTCTTAAATGCAAGCTCCACACCAGGTGTCATTTTGTGACTGCTTTGAGCAAAATGTACTGAACAGACATTACGCATTCATGAGTGACAGTAGGAAACGGAGAGAATTACATCAGTAATAGAATTGAACAAAACAAAATGAAACAAAATCTGTCACAGCCGTACGGCTTTGAACTGAAACTTCTATTCAAAAAGACTTTTGGTTATGAGTGTGGGAACTCATAGAACATTGGCGATTTTGTAGTTACAGGGCCCTGTTCCTATAAGAGAACGAAATTAAGTTATTGGAAGTCACCCAACTAATTTGCATTATGTTTAAAAACAACAGGGTTTTTTATGTGGATAGAGGGCAGGGTTTTGAATGTTTTAGGAAAACACAGAACTAAAGATTGCAATCAGTGTGATGCACTGCATGAGAGCAGTGATCTGAAAAATGCTTAAAGCCAGAGTCCATCATTTGCAGCTATCCAAAAAATAACTGGCGTATTTATTGTTGAAAAATCAACAAAAGAAGGCCTTTCCAACGGTACGTCTTAAGAAGCACTGTTGGAAATTTCCGTTAGTATTTCGTTTTTTTCAATAGGCGAAGTGCCCGCAAGCATTGGCATGACGCACACGCGCGCGCGGTTGCTATAATTTGTCAGATCGGTGCGCGACATCGCGTAGCTGCAATCGGCACAGTGAGAACGTGTCTCGGGCGCTGAATTCTGGCCCAATTCAAAACATGATTCAGCAACTTTTGATTTGAAATCCAGATCCTAGAGTGTTGTTTTTCTCGAAATATACAGCTGAAGCTGAGCTGAAACTTCATCAGGTTAGCTGTTCAGCACCTTTCTTCAGATTTTGAGCACTATTGTTGCTTCAACCGAACAAAATGCATAAATTACAAATGATGGACTGTATCTGTATCTGTATCTGCATCAGTTGCTCCAGCTAAACGGTAGAATCCGCATCCCGCTAGAGTTAGGACTATACCTGTAAGAAAAATTACAAAACAATAGAGTCGTTAAAATTAAAAATTCATTTTGGGATGATAAAAACACTTTATGGACTCAAGTGAAAGAGGGGCCCGTAAGCACACAATTGAAATTGAAGGTGTGCATGTGAATTACATGCTGGAGTGTCTTTTTCAAGAATAAACCCCCCTCCACCCCCCACCAAACGAACAAACAAAACAAATTTTGGCTCACCTCCCCTTTTTAAGCAACAAGCACCCAACGCTCAAGGTGTCTTATCCCTCGGTACGCATTTCGATTTCCCTTGTTTACAGCGAAGGATGTGACTTATTTATGCCCATTCACCGGGCCGGTCAGGGGCACGCTCTATATCACCAACTACAAGTTATATTTCAAAGGAGTTGAGAGGGTGAGTTTGGTTTTTGTGCTCTAGCAGTTAGTTCTTTTGATTTTGGAATTTTTGTATTATGCCATCAAGACTGCTACTTTTTTGGTTTGTATAGTAATAATAATAAGTTTATTTATAGATGGTAGCCATGTCAACTCGGGGATGATTTTTCAATGGGCTATCATTAAAAAATTACTATAAAAATACATTGAAAAATGACAGGTAAATTTCATGAGATTCAGGTAAAATATTTCAATACAGTATACATCAAATAAATAAATATGTATAACTCAAATATAATTTTGGCTGTTATTGTTTAAATACCAGTTTTTTGTTTGGCTCATTCATTCAGAACAAACAGTGTTATTTGCTTTTATTATGTACCGAGAGTATAAATGAAATGAGCTTTTACAATAGTACATTTTAATACACACTGTGTGTATATTTAACTTCAAAAATTATTTTTTTCAAATCATTTAAATTGGTTCAATTAATAGGTATTATGTTCTTGGACATGTTGGAATATGTGAATGTATTTTATCAACTCTCCGCAAGCTGGAAGTATTTTCATATTCGTGTGAACTTCACATTTGAAAATATTTGTTTTTGGCGAAATAAGGAAAAATATGTGTATTGACTTTTTTTTTAGATTGTAACTTTTGAAATCATAACCAAACCTCTTTAATACCTGACTTATTCAGATAACGTTTGGTTCCAACTAAGCATTGACTGTTTTCCATTTATTTGTATGTATGGTAATTTCAATAATTGGGTTTTGCCCTTCACCAACATGATTTTCATAAACACTTTTATGTTTATACCAGTAGTGTTATCCGAGGGCTTACAAAGAAAAAAAAAATCATTATCTTACTTGGGTGGAACTCGAAACCACGACCTTCGCTTACTGGTACAGATCTTAGCATTCGACCATTGAGCTCGCAAGCGTCGGCTGGCTGGTTCGAATCTGATATTGCAGCAGGTATTGCATTAGTGCAACCAATAACTATGTCATTGGTGGAATTTTTTGCATCTGGGAGACGTAAGCAAAGATCTACTTTAATCGATTGTACACATTGTTATTTTACTCAGGAGCCACCGTTCATTCTGGATGTACCGCTGGGATCTATCTACAGAGTGGAGAAGGTGGGCGGGGCAACAAGCCGGGGGGAGAACTCCTACGGGCTAGAGATTTTCTGCAAGGTTGGTGCATAGTGGTTCCAATTTGGGAAGCCCTCTTAGATAATTTACATGTATGGTTGGAGTTAGGTCATGGAGCTATACCAAATTACTAGAGCACTAGTTCCTGAGTCTTACGCGCTGGAGATACTTTGAAGCCATCCTGGGCGCAGACATTATGAATTCATTTGCATGTTTGTAGAACATAATGAAATTAGATGGAGTGAATTTGGAAAGTGTACTCTAAATGCAACGCACAAGTACAGCATACACAAACAACTTAAGCGCGTCATGATGGTTAAAAAAAGGTCACAGCAAAATTCATCTGCAGCGGATACGTGCACGCTTTTGCATGTTTGCGCAGAGCAAAATGAAACGCTCATTTATTGATCGTGCATTTCGGTTTGGGCGTATTGGCTTCGATAGTGCACCCGTATAGAATACAAACCTAGATATGCAAATAGCCGTACAAAAGCGGTACAAAATGTTGAGGTTCTCCATAGGTTTGTGCACAAACATGGATGGCAGGCATCACTTAGTAGATAATAATAATAATAATAATAACTGTATTTATATAGCGCTTTTTGCCAGAGGATACAAAGCGCTGGGGGAGAATGCAACCAAAGCCAGGTAAATGAAGTATATGAACATATCGAGGCAGCGCTCTTGTAATTTAAATACAGTGCTATGAATAAGGTCCTGCTTCAGGTCAAGAGAGTACTTTGATGTGCTATAGGAGTCCCTGCTTTTTTTTAATGCGTTTTCATTCGGCACTGATTGTGTAATATTGTTTGGGTTAATGAGTTGATATCTGTTCACTTTTAATGCAGGACATGCGGAACTTGAGGTTCGCCCATAAGCACGAGCAGCACTCCAGGCGGAATGTCTACGAGAAGCTACAGACCTTTGCCTTCCCGTCATCCAACAAATTGGTAAGAAATTTGACTGCACCGTATTTCTTAAGGAATAGGGGTCCCATCTTATGACGTCAAGGTACCACCTGATCATCCGGTTTCCCCATGATCGGCCACCATTGCAGTAGGCAAGCATTTGGTAAGCAACCAAGTTGTGAATTGTAAACTAGAGAGTAGGGCTTAGTTTCAGGTAAAATAACTGCAAATTCTTTATCAAATGGCATAAATGGTCACTATCTGTGCTGTATACGATTGTTTTGAACATTTTGCCTACTACCTACTCCGCGCGGCGCTATGCAATCTTTTGCCTACTTCAGTGGCGACGCTGACTTTCCCGGAACCCTGTTGTAGACTGGGTCGCTTGGATCAGTGAGAGCCCTCTGAAGCAACTGACTCTTGCCTAAGTTCTGGAAACTTTTCGTGTGACTTTTAGTCGCTTGTATTAATTTCGGACGTTTCTTTTCTTTCATCTTTACAGCCACTGTTTGCTTTTGAGTACAAGAATTTCCACAGCGAAGACGGCTGGGCTGTATATGATCCCATGAGCGAGTTGAAGAGACAGGTACTTGCACTGGCACCTTAGCCCCAACCTTCCCAAATCCTCCAAAATCATCTTTGCAAAATGGAGGATTTTGCTGGATTGAGGCTATAAGGCAAAAATGTGTGGCTGATTTTTGAGGATGCACTGTGTCAAGGTCTTGGGCTGATCCTTGTGTTGTTTATGCTCAGCCGTGCATACATTTAGGCCTGGATTATACTTGAAATCCTCCACACTTCTCCTGGATATCACTGGCTCTGCCTGAACATATTGACAGTGATCGCTGGAGGATTTTGCAGGATTGAGGCAGTGGTAACCCCTTTCAAGGACCACTATAAAAAAAAAAAAATGAGGATTTTGCAGTATTGAAGCTGAATGCATTTTTTACATGGAGGCAGTTGGAGGATTTTGCAGGATTGAGGTTGCATCCTAGCAAAATTTCCTAGGGAGTTATAGGCTTAATATGCGTGTCGCAATGTCCTCATATTTGCTTGAGTTTGGCCTTCATCTCTGGCTAGCATAGACCAATCGAAGCACCCTATCACTTCTGCCACGAAGGCCCCTTTCAATGGCGAAAGCATTGTGCTTGCTATTGTTCAGATAATCCATCACAGGGCAGTTGCTTTGTACAATAGCTTGCACAATGGTTCCTCCATTGAAGGGGGCCTCTTGAGTGTTTAGGGATCACGTGCCCGGATTCATCCATACAGATATTGAATAGCAATTAGGTCACTATCCAATGTTACTTGTTAGTGCATGCCTGGGCTATTTGACAATGTTTAAGGGAAATAGGGCCCTCTTGTGGTCACTCACAGACGTACACTGTGTGACCAAAACAATGTCGTGTGTTACATAGATGTGTGTTTGTTATAAAATGTTCATAAGGAATGACCCACAAAGATGAATAAATGCCTGACATATTGTGTTCTCTGACAGGGTGTGCCCAACGAGAGTTGGCGTATCAGCAAGATCAACGAGGGGCATCAGTTCTGCGATACCTACGCTGCTGTGGTAAGTACATTTATTAAGAATATCTTGAACAGTGAGTGGCAGTTCACATATCCCAACTCATCCGACCTTAAATTCCAATCTTTAAACTTTCCCCTGATAGTGCAATCCCTGATTATAAATGAATACATTGGACAATTTGTTGTTCAGCTGAAGAGTGGTTTTTTTTTTGGCCAATTATTTAGTTTGCAGTACCAGCAGCAGCAGATGATGAGCTACTCAGACAGGTAGCCGCTTTCAGGAGTAAAAACAGAATCCCTGTAAGTAAATAACCTTTAGCTTTGGTTGAAGTACAGAAACCAGACTTTCTGCTCCATATTTACATGCTCCATGAATTTGTATGAGCAAAATAGTTATGCATTTCTTAATGATATCCCTACCATCATGTTATGGCATATTTTTTTTCTGAATCCTTCATATTCCCCTGAATACTCCACAAAGTTCACCACTGTGCAGGAGCCTAACGTGACACATTATTCTTGAACTTTTCTGGCTATTTGTGGACTGAACAGCTCCTGCAGCAAGTCTTGAGTCGTCATAATTGAATTCTCACTTTACTTTGTCAACTTGTACTCGTTGGCGAGACAGTTTACACTAGAAGCCTCATCGGATTTCTGTACACTTTAAAAGTACAAGATATTGCTGTTTTTCATTCCCTGTATATCTCCACTACCCATATACCACACCAGCTTGTTATTCCTCCAGGCGCCAGATATTTTCCAATTCTCCTCTGCTTATTGTCCCTCCCACTCACAATTCCTGGGGTGGTGATCGGTTTTCCAACTTTTCATTTGCGATATTCCTTTGAATTGGCATCTGATTTCAAATCCAGTCGCCACACTCACTTTTTTCAGTATTGCTACAGTAGTTTGTTATTTGATTACTTTGAGTTATATTTGATTTGTGTTTGTCTGCACCCTGAGAGTAACATCTTAAGGATACCAGATATTCATTATTATCATTACTTGCAATTTACTTTCTTCTTTTGGGTTAGATACTATCGTGGATTCACCCCCAGAGCCACGCCACCATCACACGGTGCAGCCAGCCCCTGGTAGGCGTCGGCGGCCGACGAAGCAAAGAAGACGAGAAGTACATCCAGATGCTGCTGGATGCCAACGCGCAGTCCCACAAACTGGTCATCATGGACGCCAGGCCTAGCGTCAATGCTGTCGCCAACAAGGTAGACTATGATGTAGATTTATGTAGTTAACACTACATGTAGGTGTTAGTTGTAACTGTTCAAGTACTGTATATTCTTTGGTGTACAACAGTGTTGTAGTTGAGTTTATCACAAGTCTTTACAAGTCTATAACAAGTCCATCACAAGTCCTCACAAGTCCTCATACATCCATCACAAGTCCATGACAAGTCCTTACAAGTCCTCAGTCTTATTATCTTGTGGCTTATTTTTTTATTCTTTGAAAATTTGCCCAAGTTTGTTTTTAAGATGGTTTTGTCTTTTCGTTTCTTCAGGCCAAAGGAGGCGGTTATGAAAACGAAGATACGTATCAGAATGCTGAAGTCATTTTCTTAGACATCCACAACATCCACGTCATGAGAGAGAGGTAAAGAAAATGGGCAAAAAATTGGTAAAGCTTTGATAAAGCTCATCACAGAATGTCTGAATTCCAGTAAAAAGCTTCACGTACCATGTTTAAAAGTCAAGAACAGAAAGGCAACAGAAATGAAAAAGTATGCTGTAATACACAGGAACATACGGACTGAAGCTATGGGTTAACACCTTGGATCTTCTCAAAACAATTTCTCTTCAAGTGTTCAGTCACATCACATGGTTTATCCACAAGCTTAGCCCATAATGTATTCACCATACAAAGCCTATACAGGGTGAGTAAAAAAACGAAACCCAAATGTTGGGACTATTGTTTTATTGAAGTTCTGCATGTAGCACTTTCAAAATCTAGTATATGAAAGCCCAATTCATGAACTTTCTTTTAGTACAAGAATCGTTCAAATCACTCATGTACTTTTTAAGTTACAGAATTTTATACACAACCACCGTTTTAAGGTTCTGTCCACGGATCACAAAAAAGGTGTACGCTCTTTCAGCAAAACGAAAACAATTCACTCACATCCCTATGTGATTTGTTTTTGTTTTGCTGAAAGAACACTGAACTTTTTTGCGATCTGTGGACAGAACCTTAAAACGGTGGTTGTGATTAAAATTTCGTAACTTGAAAAGAACATGAGTGATTTGAACGATTCTTGTACTAAAAGAAAGCTTATGAATTGGACTTTCATATCCTAGATTTTGAAAGTACTACATGCAGAACTTCACTAAAACAATGGTCCCAACATTTGGGTTTCGTTTTTTTTACTCACCCTGTGTAGGCCATCAGCTTGGGGTTTGGCCACAATCAAATCAAGGCATAAATGATTATAGTGCGCATGCGCAAGGTATACCACCCCTAGAGTGGTAACAAGCATCTTCATGGACATTTTGAAAAAAAGGGTGATAACACCCAAAAAGCTGCCACCGCTGCAATGCTATCCCATATTTTCCAACTCTGGATGTGTATGCCTTGCCAAAAATCGCTATGATGATTATTCCTCTCATTTGATACCGGTGGCCAAAATTTTGGACCGAGGCTGATGGCCTAATATGCATTTAACTCAGTCATTTTAATATCTGATCTCATCGTGTCCCCCTAGTTTGCGTAAACTGAAGGACATCTGTTATCCCAGCATAGACGATCACCACTGGTTATCCAACTTGGAAGCAACTCACTGGCTGGAACACATCAAGGTAAAGCACCATATTTCTTCAATAATAATTCATTTTGAATTTTTTGGGGTTGTTGCGGGGCCCTGTGGGCTTGTACAACTACCCCCCCCCCTCAATGATGAAAAGAGAGGGCAATGATGCACATTCGATTGCTGTTGATAAAAAACATCAACTGTTAAGGAGGGCATTTCTCTGCTAATGTGCTCTGTGTTTAGGAACATTTAGATGGAAAGTTGTCTTGTGTACTCCGTGCCGTATACATGTTCACAAGTGGTGAAATGGAGCTTAAAGTTTCACTCCATGGTCACAACTTATAATAAAAGTCTCTTTTTTTTAGGTCGTGGTAAAATCACAATGATTTGAATGTTCATTTTCTATTTCATTGACTTAATGTTACGAGCACTACTTAATACTGCGGTCCAAAAGCTTTTGAGAAAAAAAACCCTTCAAGTTGGAGACTTGAAGCAATGAGCACCCGTACTCCTGAAAGTAGGTCTGTTTAATACCTCATGTGAATATAAGATGCGATGCGATGCGAGGGTCAGCCTAACCTACACCAACTCGGTACTTGGCCGCCGCCCTCCCCCTATCCAGCATTAGGGTCCTCAGCTCCCCTGTGTCACTGAAACCAACATCCCGCTGCATCATGTCGATGTACGTGGCTCGTCTCCACCCCCTCCTGGCAGTTCCATGAGTCGGCTCCCACAGGATGAATACAAGAAATCTGATATGATTTGAACTCATCGTATCTCTGTCTGTGGTTCACCCAATCAGATGGTTCTCGCTGGCGCGGTGCGCATCGCCGATCGCATCGAGAGCCAGAAGACGTCCGTCGTGGTCCACTGCAGCGACGGCTGGGACAGGACCTCCCAACTGACTGCCTTGGCCCTCCTGATGCTGGATCCTTTCTATAGAACCATCAGGGGGTTTGAGGTGCTGGTGGAGAAAGAGTGGATCGAGGTCGGCCACAAATTTGCTCAGGTAACTCACCCTTTTTATTTAGCGTTTGTGTCACATATTCGAATTTCAAACCTTATGGACTTTGGTCTGTAGAATTCATTTCATATGCTGGGGAATGTGAGTTTTGCTCCATGTTTGTCTGTCATCAGATGAGAATTTTGTCATTCATTCGTATGGAACATTGTAAATAGGAATTCAGAAAGTGTCTTCAGTTATTTTCCTACTATGCAGAGGCAAAAATATTTTCACAGCTACAGTGAAACACCGCTATAACGAACATCACTATAACAAACATTTGGCTATAATGAACATCCCCTTTGTTTCCCAAAATATTGAATTCTATTATAATGCACAATTGCTATAACGAACGACCACTATAGTAAACACTCTTTATGGACCCCATTGCGTTCATTATAGTGGTGTTCTTCTGTATACATTATAAGGTAAAATTTGAGTAATGGCTCCTTAAAAAAATGTCTTTCCGTTTGCTCTAATTTTTTTTAGCGCCATGGTCATGGAGATAAGAATCACGCCGATGCAGATCGCTCCCCCATCTTCGCACAATTCATGGATTGCGTCTGGCAGATTACAGTACAAGTAAGTTTTGCCTCATTTAGTAAAATAGCTCTCCTCATTGATGAGGTATCCTCCTAATGATATTGGGAATGATTTGATTTTTAAAAAATTGTTTTGTGAGACAATTATGGTTACCATAAGACAATACTGCATAGAAAATTAACGTGCCAAGTCGAATAAGCCAAAAATCATCAGAAACTAGTCAGTAGCAATTATAAACAAAATGACAATTTGCCTAGTGACGTATTTTCTTGAAAGTTCTTTTTTACTCTAATAAGTTTTATGAATTTAGCGGAAAGAATGTTGCAACTTGACGCCATTTTTGTTCATACATCATCTCACATGACATGAATCTGGGACTGAGAAACATTTCCGATTTTGTTAGGAAAACAAAATTTTCTTGACTCTCCGTAGACTTTGTACACAGCCGCTAAAGTGGCGTCTGGATACTACATTCTTTCCAAGTCGGCTCTAGTTTTGCCAAAAATACAAGGGCTGTGAAAGCTGGTCCTGAACAGCTCAGTATTTTCTGAATAGTCTGTAAAATAAAACGCATTTGAAATCACAGAGCGTAGAGCTATTTAGTTCATGAGGACAACTCCTAAATCTACAAAGCCAAAATGTGAGGCCAGAAAACCTGTGCATGACATTACTGTGATGTTCATTTTTCTTTCATTAGTTTCCCAATGCGTTTGAGTTCAACGAGCATTTCCTCATCACCATCTTGGACCATCTGTACAGCTGCCTGTTTGGCACGTTCCTCTACAACTGCATGAAGGATCGCGTCAAGGAAGTAAGTACGCTATATGCATATTCATGAGCTAATGCTGATCCCTGATTGGCCACATCTCACCATTCACCTGTGTCGGCCTAGGCTCAAGTCCAGACAGGGAGGGTGGGGGAGCGCTCATCTTTTGATCCGAATGCTGTGCCTATATAATCCCGTGGGTTAATCTAATCTCAGCTCAGTGGGATTTGCATGATCTTCAAATGCGCAATAAATTGTAGTGTCGTGTATTGTGCTTTATCCAATAATAATCCAATAGTGGGAAAGTTTTGAATGGATTTCGTTGGTCTGAGAGGTGAACAAATAGCCTATTGTTGTTTGATTGAGTGATTTCACTTTGTATCATTAGATTCGGGAGAGTGGTTGAAAAATGTGTAGATCCGTCTACGATTATGTTGATTTGAGAATCCAGGAAATATTCCTCAGATGAGTAGAGCGTGGGTGAATATCATTACAATCTTTTAACCCTAACTCCCTAGGGGGTGTGCAAAATCATATTGAAATTGGAGGATTCAGGACTGTTAGGGCTATTGAAGTGTTCACTTTTTATGCAACAAAACAGATCAGCTTTCTGTGCAGTGTGCCTCATACTATGAGGAATGATTGTTAAAGGGGATTGTGGAGTGCTGTGGCCTCGTGGTTAAGGGCACTGGATTCGTGGTCTGTGGGTAAAGCTGCGGGTTGTGGGTTCGAGTCCAGCCCGGGGTCATGGTGCATGTGCCCTTGAGCAAGGCACTTTGTCACTCATTGCTTCTATCCACCCAGGAATAAATGGGTACCTGTGAGGGCAGAGATGGTTATTGTGATTGAATAAGCTTGCTTGCACCTAACAGGCAGCATCGAGCTGTATACTCCCCTGGGAGCTGAGATGGTAATTGGAATGTTAATTGGCCCAATGATCAGGGGTAATAATAATACTGTAAGCGCTGTGATTTAGTTTACTAAAAAGAGCGTTCTTAAATGCCGATTATTATTATTATACTATAAAAAGCTCTGTAGAATTTCCATAAGTGCCTCGATCGTTGATCTCATTTTGGAGTTGGCCAAACATCAGAATTGCCAGCATCTGCCTGGAATCAACTCTTAAGAGGTCAATGGTCGCTCTTTATAAGAGTCCAATCCTCTAACAATATCAGTCATGAGTTTGGAATTGATTCTTTTTCATTCTAGCACAGGGTGACCCAAGGCTAGATCTTGGACCCCTGAGCTCTTCACAAGTTGTTAGGGCATGTCTTGAATAGTTCAAATTAAGCATTGCCTTCTTGTCCCTGCGTCCCTCCTTTTGCAGCAAGTGAAGACCAAGACCATCTCCCTGTGGTCCTACATCAACAGCAGCAAGGAGGAGTTCAGCAATCCCATGTACGCTGCCTACCATCACCAGCACGTGCTGTTCCCTGTAGCCAGCATGAGGCGCATTGAGCTCTGGACGGGCTACTACATCCGCTGGAACCCCAGGATGAGACCTCAGGTAGGTCAAAAAGGTCAAATGTCAAAGGTTAACCAGGCCAAAATTTCAAAGTCAACTATTTTGTTGAGTAGATGGCCTGGCCAAAGAGAAGGCCATTTCAGTATTCCAACAGTACATAGATTTGACAACTTTCATTTTTCCGTTTTGGGGAACTGCCAACATAGGACTGGGTAGCTCAGCTGGTAGAGCATCGGAACGGCAATCCGGAGGTCTAAGATTCAAACCCTGCTCCAGTCAATTCATTTGTTCAACCTTTAAAACTTATTTCAATGCACCTAGTCAGTTTCACTTTGCAAAAACAGCACATAAGTCTGAACAACCTTTGCCAAAGTCTACCGGTTAAGAATCAAGGTCACAGATTCAATTAATTCTTTTTCAATCAACCAGAGAAATCTTGACCTAATTGAACATTTGTCTTAAGATCAGAATCCTAAAAACTCCGCCAAAAAAAACCAAACAATCCCAGAGGCCAACTTTCTTTTGCTCTGCTCATTTTTCAAGAGCTATTCAGCCAGCTGGGGCCAATTTCACGGCGCTGCTAAGCACAAAAATTTGCTTAGCACAAAAAAAGTCTGGCTTATAAAAAGCAGGTTACCAGCCAAAACTCCACGTGATGTAAATTGCTAGTGATTAGTATTCAGCTGTTGTTTGCTTAGCATGAAAATCACATGGAGTTTTGGCTGCTAACCTGCTTTTATAAGTCAGACTTTTTTGTGCTTAGCAAATTTTTGTGCTTAGCAGTGCTGTGAAATTGGGCCCTGATCTAGCAGTTTTCTTAAACTCAAGACTCTCTAAACATCAGCCATCCTAAAAACCCATGTTCTTCCCTTCGCTTATTTTCCAGGAGCCAATCAACCAGAGGAACCGTGACCTGATCGAGCTACGCTCCTTCCTTCAGAAGCAAGTCGAGGAGCTACAGAAGGAGATCGAGGCCAGGGATCTGGGAGTGCAATCGGGTCAAGTGGGCGGCACCTCCTCACCGCCCAGGGTAGCCAGTCCCATCAACGCTTAATGCTTGAAACGGTCTCATACGTCATGTTTACCAAATCTCTATGGATGAGGAACAATCACTGGTGTAAACAGAAGTGGAGGAGTGTTTGGAAGTGGTGTTTTGTTTTTGGAAGTGGCTTTATTGTCAAGTCAGTCACCAGTCAAACACAAGTCATCCAGTCCTGAATCCTACTACTGGATAGCCAGTCTCACTAATGCTTGGAGCTTCAATGGTCTTGAACGTCGTGTTCATCAAAATCCCGAGAGGTTATGGCAGACTCAAGACCTTAGGGGTCACCATTGGGGGAGAAGTGTGTTTTGAGAAAGTGTTGGAGTCGAGTCCATCACGTCAATCCGGTTCGTTAGTAAAAACGTCATACACGCGCGCCCACCATGGATTACTAGCGCTCATTGGCTACAAACGCTCGAGCTGCGTTAACTTCCGGTTCCAATCGTGCAGAAAGTGCTGGAGGTGACGTCACACTAACGAACCGGATAGACATCATTCAGTACATCAACTCATACACTATTCAAAAATGTGAAAATAATTCTGGTTATGATTCTGCCCATTATCTTCCCTTTGTGATGTTGACAACACGTCCTTTATACACAAAACTGTCTAGAAATGCCTGTAGTCACAAAACCTTAGAAATCCCAGGACTCCAATCGAGTTTCAGATGAGCTCAATGAGTTCTGAAGAGTTCAGAATTGTTTGCGAAGTGACTGAAGCCCAGAGGTCGAGTCCTGACATTTTATAATACAACATGAATCCTGATGACGAGTCGCGATGAGTCTTGATGAGCTTCAGCGAGTAGTACTACTCATCAATTTGTATATACTCAAAATCTCTGTGCTAATTTTTACCTTGCCTGTTGCATGTTTTTTTTATGAGTAATTTCCACAGCAGTGTTTGTAAAATGCCGCGTATCATTCTGTGTATTTATTATTTAACAAGTTTCAGATCCAAGTCCGGAGCCAATACCAATTATGTGGAACTGCGCTCAGGAGCTGAAGTCGTTTGAATTTTAGGTTGGACTGCCTTTATCATCTGCAAGCAAATTTGAATCAGCGCTGATTCATCAACCAACAAAAACAGCTTTTTTGATACTATACAAATAATGACTGTTTATGAGGGCGATGGTGAGAAGAATTTCATGAGGTGACAGATGGAATGTTCCATTCCACGAGGTGAAGCCTAGTGGAAGAGTCCATTCGTCACCTCATGAAATTGTTCTTTTCATAGCATGAATGTGAAACATTCAATATTTGTTTTATACAACGCCCAACTAAATATCCTTATCATTGGAAATATTTACCGTGGATGGAACTTCTATTTTTGCTGTGCGGCCGCGCCGTGCATTGGAACGAGTAATTGACATGCGACAATTACCATAGCCTTATAACATGGGATGAGGTATATGATTTTACCCCACAAGTAATATTAAATGGGTAAAAACTATTTGTAATGAACCGAAAATGTAGATATTTATTGTACTCATCATGTTTTATACTTCGTGAAACTATATATGTTCGTCCGCAACAAGTTTTTTCCTATTGGAGTAGTTACTTGATATAGTCTTTTAGCAATTGTAGATTGGGCCAGTGTATTTATAATCAGTGTATGTTAGTCAGGGCAGCAACATTAGTGTTTGATTTAAACATCTCTTCTAAATTATTCATAAAAAATGTATCAAATATGACTTTCAGTCAACGTGTTGATCGTGTAAATAAAACAGAAGCCAAAACCTTTGTTAGAAATTTTGATTTATTTCACAAGTCTAAAAAAACACACACTCTGCTTATTAATTTTGACATTCAATTAGAAGAAAACTAAAGTAAAAATAATTACATTTCAACTTGATTTTTTGGCATGATACAGCTAGCTAACTAAAGCTTTTAACTGATTTCATAGATACGTTGCTTTACCAACAATTTCTTTAAAAATTTCAAAAACAAACTTAACGAGATGAAGTTGGAATGAAAATATGGTTTTTGAAACCTAATATTGGTTCAACTTCCTTACGTATTCAAGATTATGTGTAAATATTTGAACAGATTCCAGCTAACTTGATCTGAAAAGACTCTCTTATACCTGATTTATGAATTCTCTTCTGAATCATGTTCACTTTAGACTTCATCAAGGTGTTCAGAACAATTCTTGTGCTAAATTTTGTAAAAGCTAAATTTTGTGGAGCGCTGTGCTCCAAAGGTTACGGTGTTTGCCTTGTGTGGCCATGGTACGTGGGTTCGAATGCTTATGGGAATATGGCGTTTGTGTTCTTGGGCAAGACACTTTACTACAATTGCCTCTCCACCCAGGAGTATAAATGGGTACCTGTGAAGGTAGAGACCAGATTGCGCTGATCTCCAGCTGCTGCAGAAATAAAAATGGTCTCATGGCCAATGAACTGGAATAGTAACCACTTTGAAACCTTCAGTATAAACGCTTTATAAGCATAAATTATGAATATTATTAAAGGCTTTTTGTATTCTTATTCATAGTTAAACTAACGCTAATATTTCATGGAATGGTTTTCATCAAATACGCTAGTGAGTACGTTCACTTTAAGTACTCTGAATTAATGAAGCGGATGATTCACGCTGGCCGCAGTCTTGCTGCCCAATTTAGCCTGTTGCTCCTTGACTTGTGGTTAGTCAAGCAGAATGTAGTCGCCCAAACCAACGAGTTTGGGAATGTTGACGTTGAAGTATGTCGCCAGGATGGTGTGTGTCAGGCCGATAGCGCTGTACGCAAACAGCAGCATGATGATGTTCACACTGCGACCAAACGGGCCCCTCCTGCAGGGCCAAAGAAAATTAAGAGTAAGACCATTTTTTTTGGGGGGGGGGTTCTGAACTCTTTTGGGAGAAATTTTAAGAAGCTTCTCGACACAGAATTGGCCGAGTTCCAAATTCAGCCTAACCCTGCCAGACGCATCCCAGTGCATCAGGTGTAAAAGTCTGTGGGACCTTGCTGCATTGAGCTACCAACACCAGTGCATTAACGGCCAGTTATGAGACAATGAGAGCTAGTCCCATTGAACAATGCCACAGTTGTATCCTGCTGCAGTTGGAGACCACAGACTCTGAGGCAGTTTGGCTTGGAGACTTTTGACCTGATGGATCTTGCTACACTGGGCAGGCTTGTCATGTTGACATGTGTTGCATTGCATGTTGCTGTGTTCAGCTGGGTTTCTAGCCAAAACAGCCCAAGGGGTTAGGGATAATCTATAGCAACAAGACCAGGTTATCTAGTCAAGCCGGAGCCAGAAATATCAGATAAAGACATTGTTTATACTCGGTGAATCAGTCACTCAGTGGCTCAGTCTGTCAGAGGACAAACGGCTGCCGCTTTGGGTCCTGCAAAAACAGGCTCCAAGCTGGGTTTGAAGGGCAATTTTGGGGTTGGAAACAAATTCCTAAGAGTGCAGCAGACGCTTTATTCGGTGCAATCAAGAATTAAAAAAAAAAAAAAAAAATGACCATTCATACCTTTCTTCTGCACGTGCGCAGTACCCAGTAAAGTAGTCCGAACGCGCCTTGATGTACAGAAGGGCAGTCACACTTGCAAGAACTAGCAGAACAAGAACACACAAAAAAAGTTGGTGGTCAGTAACAATCAGCAATTCGTAATTTTGATTTGACTGCCTTGTGATTTTTTTCACTGTCATTAAATTTTTTTTCCTGTCATTCAATCAAACAGTGCGCACCGACTAACGACTTTTGGTCGGGTAACCATGGAAGCTTGGTCGAACTTGGTCAAGCACTATGAAATATGTACACAAACCAAAGGTGGGCGTGGCTTAGGACCAATTCTGAAAGGGGAGGATTGATTTTATTGTGTGGCATGTCTGTTTCTACCTTAATTGGTACCATATTTTTTCAGGCTAGTACTAGCAGTGCATTTGTGCTAACATACCTGGGTTCAGAAACTTCGCAGCAATCCACAGAAGAATCATGAACATCGGAGTGAATTCCAAAGTATTTTGTCTGTTGGGAAAATAACAAATTGATAAAAATTGATGTTAGTTTTTGTGTTCTTCAACTTCAAAGTTTGCACTTGCGTTCTAAATTAATCTACTCTGGAGCTAGAGCTAGAAATATTCAGAGGTGAAGCCAAGGCTTGGAAATGAATCGAGGTTTGGGAAATGGCTATGTCTTTACGTGGCCAAAGCCTGGAGGTGGAGCCAAAGCCCAAAAGCCGAAGTCTAGGTTTCAAAAAATTCCCATTTGTCTCGAGTTGGCCAATGATAATTCCAAAACTGAAAAGAAATTGAAAGATTTGGAAAGAATGTTGCATCCTGACGCCACTTTTTTCATCATACATTAATTATCTCAATGAAGGTCAGTCATTGCAAAAATGTTAAAAAGACATGAATCTAGGACTAAAAGACATTTTCGATTTTGTTAGAAAATACTTTGAAAATGCGCGCGACTCTCCATAGACTTTGTGGCGTCTGATACTACTTTCTTTCCCACTCACTGAGCCCTGAAGCCTCTCTCAAAGCCAGGATCTCCATTGATGGCCGGAGGGGACACCTTGAACTTACGACGCAAACTCCCCACAGCCTTAGCCATGTTTGCTGTAGGGGTAAAAAAAATCAAAAATCGTTAGATGCATCTAAAGTCTATTTTAATACTGTTTCTAATCTAAAATTTTACTTTAATTCCAACCAGTGCTAGTCTATGTACTTTGAGTCGCTGCAAAAGAAAAATACCAAAGGCTCACACTCACAGTGTTACAAACTCAAAGGAAAATTTGTCAAAATCAGTGGAGGGGGTAGATTCATAACAATAACATGGAACTTTTGGAAGAACGCCATCACATCTCACTAACTCGCATGGTTGTTCCAACTGGAAAATGAATATTAGAAAGTCTTGTTCCCCCATGTTTTCCCAAACAACACAACATTAACACATGTCTTGTTGACCAAGATCCTAGAGTTGCAGTTTGAAAAAACACTGCTTAGGTCTCAAAATTCATTCCAAAACACGACCAATTAGGCACAAAATAATTACTAATACTTTTACTAAATTATTCATCATAATATTAATAATATTGTTAGAATAACTCAACAGTTAAACATGTTAAAACTCCACATTATAACAAACGCAGTGGCTATTGTTACGGCAGCCGTAATGCATTTCCCATTTTCTATCGTTACGGTAGACTGCAACCTGGCAACTTTTATAAAAAAACATGACAAGAAAATATAAAATTAGAAGGAAAAAAGTGAATTTGAACTTTATGAAATTCGGACTTTATTTCCCTTTTAAAAAAAATCCTCCAAAGCCTCAGGTTAGAAAAGGAAAAAAATTCGAGTGCAAAACTGAGATCCGAACCCGCAACCTCGCGGTGCAAAATCCTACCCTCTATCGGCTGAGCTGGCGCACTGCTCGATAAAACGTGTGGAAACAAATAATTATATACCTGCGTGCGTACCAAAAAAATATCGTAGAGGGCGCTAAACAACGAGTGCCGTAACGATAGCCACTTCGTATAACAAAAGTTACTAAATAAAAATAAAGTCTTAAACTTAAAACTAGTGGGATGGGAGTAGTTACCCAGTTGATATGCGTGCAATAACGACACAACGGCAGGGAAAATCATTGCCTCGTCGCGAAGAAGCAGCGACAGTATACTCGCGCTCATGATTCTGGCAGTTTTCGTGAACTTGTCTAACTTTTACAGGTTCAAAAAAAGTTTTTAAGCACGGCTGATTTTGGAGGGGTGTGCTACCGCGTGAAGTCGTGTTGATAGCAGTGAAATGTAATAGCGCCACCAATAGTTAAAAAAAAGCACACTGATTTTGAGTAGTCTTGGTTTTATGAAGGGGTATCAAGGATTTGATGTTCCCGATATGCTCCTTTTCCATAAAAACAGTTTCACATTAATGTTTTAAGATTGATCATACTACAGAACACAAACAGTATACAATTCGGAAAGCATGGAGTTTTGTGAACTAAAATTTGTTCAAAATTTGCCGTTTTGATTGCTTTAAACGCTTTGAAAAAGACTAGTGTAATCTAGTCTGGTGCTCCTGTCCTGTCTTTGATTTCCTCACATGATTTCGTGTGTAGAAAGAGGACTTCAGACACGATACACGTAAGTACGAATTCGACATGGCTGACGTGACGATAGAACCATCTCAAAAGGTTGGTATTTTTCCATTAAGTCGGGCTAAAATCTGCTACATTTATACGAAACATGAGACTAAGTTCATTTATCATTGAATGACATGAAATGGAACTGATATAGATATAGTTTAAGCAGAAAAAATGTACATCAAATGAAAAGGCCAATTACTTATTTACGCACGGTCATGACGGTCATGTTTTAATATTGATTTTGTGGTCAAAAGAGGGCGCTAAACACTTTCCCATTGACTTTGCAGTTGGCGATGTCTTTGTTTACATTTTTTCGGGAATAAATCCCGTAGATCAAATATGAAGGAATTTTATCATATCAATTTGAATTTTGCTAGTGGTACAGTGGTTCCCAAAGCTAGATAACAGCAAGAACGATAATGAAAGGGGTGGGAGCCAGCTAGCGTGGTACATGCTCGAACTTCGACAACGTAAAACTAAGACTTAAGATTTCATGCAAACAGCATTGAAAATGAGCAGAAAACAGAACTATCAAAATCTGTAATGAAGATTTCTGTGAGGTCTCAATGCTTGTGTTTGTAACGAGCCAGTGAAGTGTGATTTTCCGTATGACCGTCGCCGATGCACGCATGCGGTGGTCGGTCAACATGGCAGTCCACACACGCTGATACCACGCAATACGGACCGTGTTGGCCTTTTTCTCTTCGCAAATAGTGATGTAAAGGACTTAAATTTTCCTTCATTTTAGTTCAAGTATCGTCTGTTTTAAATATATTTCTTTTAATCGTTATTTTAGGGGGCGTGTCGGATGACTTTTGTGGAGCATGTTTCGTGGTATCATTACTGGATGTGATATATGCCTCGACCAGAGCATGACCAAAGTTAATAAATCAGCCAAAAAACAAGTGCCAAAAAAAATTATTTCTTGACATACCGACCCTATTTTAAAACTGACACGTAATCGGAAGCAGAACTAATTTGTTTGTTTGGCCATACTTCATAATATTGACTTACGAAGATTATCTGAACTATTTTGTTAATAGTTTGATACCAAGTTCACAGACTTGGAGTTGGAACATCCCGTGGATGGAGACATCACGATACCGGGAGCGTCCGAAGATGACTCGGAACTATCAACGCTGGATGAGCCAGTGAGATTTACTGTCGTAAGTTTTTGGCCGCCTTTGATTTTTGATATGTTAATGCCTCTAAAAATTGTTCAGCATTTAACCCTCTCACAGTGCTGTTGTCAAATCCATAACAAGTCTGGTCAAAAGGAAAATCACAAAGTGTTTTTACAAAAGTCCAGTCACAAGTGTTGGGATGAACAATTACAAAGGACTGCTTTTGTCACAGTTCATTTGAATAGTTTGGGACTTGACCTGAGACTGAAGGATTTGTGGTGGACTTGTGATGGGGTTGTGATGGGGTTGTGATGGGGTTGTGATGGGGTTGTGATGGACTTGTGATGGACTTGTGATGAACTTGTGATAGACTTGTGATGGACTTGTGATGGACTTGTGATGGACTTGTGATGGACTTGTGATGGACATGTGATGGGATTATGATGGACTTGTGATGGATTTGTGATGGACTTGTGATGGACTTGTGATGGACTTGTGATGGACTTGTGATGGACTTGTGATGGATCTGTGACAGACTTGTGATGGACTTGTGATGGACTTGTGATGGACTTGTGATGGACTGGCTTACAACACTTTTCCTCGGATTTCTTACAGGTTGGTCGTTCAAAATCAAATTTTTGAATATCATTGACGACAAGTCTGAGATCGAATATGGATTTCAGGGGATAGTTTTCCTAAATCTTTTTCATGTAGTTTTGTGAATTGTTTAGTCTTTGTGTAAATGTTAAGCTTACATCTTGACATATTGACACATGTTTTGGTTTTTCTTTTCTTTCAGATGAGAGACTTACGAGCTGTTGGGGTGAAGTTGTTCCACGTCTTATACCCGAAACAGAGCAGAGCTCTCCTGAAAGACTGTAAGTTAGTCAATGAAAGATATGAAGGATTTATTGATGCAGTAAAACAGTTCTTAGCTTTTATAGGTTTTCACTTTAAACAGTTATTTGCACAACTGTCGTGAAAAAATAGTTCTGCTTCCGATTACATGGCATTTGAAAATAGGGTAGGTAGGTAGGGAATTTTTTTATTGGGGGGGGGGGGGCAATTTTTTGTGTGTACGATCATATGGAGGTGTCTGCGTGTAGTCAAGGGTAAAAGGCAACTTGATGGTTTTAGGGAATTTTCCCTCATTTTTCCCAAAACAAAAATTAGGGTAGGGGCTGTCAAAATAGGGTAGATAAAGTAACCGGAAGCAGAACTATTGTTTTTTTTTTGGGGGGGGGGGGCTTACTGTAATTCCAACCATCACAACCAACAATCATGACCATATAACAAAATCACAATGATACAAATGCTTACTATGTGTTTGGCCCTTTTTTTTTTTTTCATTTTCCAGGGGATCTGTGGGGGCCTTTGGTGCTGTGTACATTGTTTGCAATGTAAGTAAAATATCTCTCTTCTTTTCTTCTATTGCTGTAAATTGATGAAAAAACATCTAGTTGTGTTCCATCTTCCCAGCAACATCAGTTTATACAGGCAGTGTCAAAAAGAACAACTTTGGCACGTCAGTGGGCACATCACAGAAGTAAAATTGAGAGATTCTCAAAACATGTTATTTTCCCAAAACTTTGTTCCGCCTTCCTTTATCTTCAGTCAAGACCACCCACTCAGGTCTGCAAATCTTGTCAATTTGTGAATGAAAAGGTGACCTTTTTTTGTCTCCCATGTCCAAGGTTGCTTCAAGATTCCTCAAGTCCTACTCCGACATCTGATAAGGACGGCGACGGCACAAAAATCAACGCCCAATTCTCGGAGGTGTTTGCCCTCATCTCATTCGGCGCCATCGTGGTGGCTCTGAACTCCAAGCTTCTCGGCGGGGTCATGTGAGTGCAAAGATGAACACCCTTAAAGGCATATAGGATCATTTGCTTTTCACCCATTTTTTGTTCGCTTCCTGTAACAATGACACTCAAAAGCCAACAAAGAATTTTCAAAAACCTTAAGTTTCATCTCAGTGGATATTACATTTCCAGAAAACAGTGAAAAACCATGCACAACCTTTTGGTCATGAAACACAATTTCGTACAAGGCAATGCTTGACAGTCATTAACCCTTCAGCCACTGTACCGCCCCAAACCACCCTGCCTATTACTCCCTGTAGCACCCGAAACCGCCCTGCCTATAAGTATTACTCACTGTAGCGCCCAAAACCACCTGAGCTCTCTATGGTTTCGTAGATTCTCCAGTGAATAATCACAATGTAATACAATGTAGTAAAGTTGCTAATGGTTTAAGATGCGCGGACTCCAACATGAATTCAATGATTGGGCAATTCTTAGGGAAACAACCAAAATCTGGTGTCCTCCCCCCCCCAAAAAAAGAAAAATCTCTAAAGAGCTTTTAATATAATAGCATGCAAGACAGATAGCACAACAAACCAAATTGATCTTTTGCATCTGTAAATAAAAAAAGGCTTTTACCCTTTTTTCAATTGAAAAATTAATATATTTAAGTGATAACATCATGTAATGACCTTTATTTACTACTTCAGTTCATAAGTTTCCTCAATTATTGCCAGGAAAATTTAATGTTGATTCTGAACAGATTTGTGACTTCTGACAGAATCAGAATTAAATCCAAAAATGTTGAACCTGCCCAAGCCTATTCGATGTGCCTCAAAACGGAGCTCATTGTTTGGGACAATAATCTGTCGCCGTTTGTGAGTTGGCCACGCCCCTTAGACAACCCTATGGAATTTGTGTACGCTAAGTTTTGTTTGCCTCAGATTTTGCGCGTTCCGCGTCCATTTGTATATCATGTTATTTGACAATATTTCACAAGCTGCGTTGACGCGATTCTAACGTGATTCAACCGCGATAGGTCAATTGCTCTCCAGCTTTGAATACAAATTTGTGCATATGTTCCTTCGTCTCTCCACATACAGCTCTTTCTTCCAGAGTGTCTGCGTGCTGGGTTACTGCATCTTACCCTTGGTCATCAGCCTCATCGTCTGCAGGGTCACCATGATCGGCCAGGACAGGATATCAAGCCTGTTACTCATTATCCATCTGGTCATGGTCGTCTGCGCTTTCGTCTGGTCAACTTTGGGTAAATATGATCCCCGATATTTAAAAAAAGAATAATTGAACTCTGTGCATGAAATGAAGGTACACTATGTGGCCAGGGCCCTATTTCACGATGCTGCTTAACAGTTAGCAGAAAAGTTGTGCTTAGCATAGTAGAAAAATTTGCTAACCTTAAGCACTATTTCACGGCGTGGATGTGGTAACGGTCGTGCGTACATGGAGATTTCTATTGTTACGTGTCTAAGTTAAGCAAATTTTTCCTCTTAAGTTAGTGTGCCTTTTGCTGTGCTTATGCTTACGGTCTCCATGAAATAGACGGACGCTCTGTTAGCAGAAATCGTGTGCTGAGCAGCGTTGTGAAATTGGGCCCAGCTCACAAGGGCCAGTGAAGGAAGCATGACATGAACACACTGGAACATTAGGAGTGTGCTTTTATGCGACCCGCTCACAGCGAGCGAAGCTGGAAATATGAGTGTGCTGCCCGAGGGTCATGGCTTCAACCCGCCTGGCTTGAGGTCGAGTGAAAAGTAATCCCGCGCCTCGTTCCGTTTTTGTCAAAATAATCCCAGCATGAACTGGTTAAGGACAGAACCAAATGTTGAAATCTTAACGTCTCTCTCCACAGCCTCCCTGGCATTCTTGGCAGACAGCCAGCCGCAACACAGGAAGCTCCTGGCCGTCTATCCCATCTTTCTGTTCTACTTTGTGATTGGCTGGATGATCATCTCGCTCAGTGCTGGCCGAGTTGGCAATCAGCCAGCGGCACACGACGTAATAACGGCAGCAACCAAACAGCTCTAAAAGCTGTTGGAAGCGTACATGGTGCACTTGTTTTAAGTTCAAAGTTCAACACTTAGTCTTGTTCCAATACTGATTTTTTTTTCTCTGTTATACGGCTGGTCCCAATCCCTGGCAAGCATGGTTAAGCCACTATGGCGTTAAGAGGGTGCCAGGGACAAGATGAATCAAATCAAGTCTTGGGAACGTTGGCACCTTGACCTAAACAATTCTGAGCATACCTCACACACACACACACTGTATTCAAGCTAATGCATGAGTATGTGAGGTTTGCTAACAATATCTTGGGTCGTCCAAATGTCAAATTCCCAAGATTGGATTTAATTCAGCTTGTTAATGACTATAGGTTTTCTCAGCCAATTTCAGCAAAGAAAAGTTCATTTTCGTCAACATGCATTCAGATTCGTGCGGATTTTTCGATTTTGTTCATACTGGGATTTCTTGTTCCCTATTATCGTTATTCAATTTTGTTTTTGTGCAACCTCTTGATCTGCGTCAACCTCTTTCTGAGGCCTCCGACGAATATCAATAGCAAAACAAGTATTTGAATTTGAACGAACTTACATCGAAAGACTGCTCATATATTGAAATCGAAAGACTCTTTGATGTTTGAATGCTCACATCAGGGAGAATTCATTTTACATCGAATTTGAATTGGCTTCGTGTTAAAATTTAACCTGAAATTGGCTGGGAAAACCTATATTAACCCTAACAGAACTCAACCCATCAAACCACAACAGCATGTTTTGTTGGAATCTGTCGGGATGGGTACAGTACCCCTAAACTGACAGTCTTTTACATTGGGTTGGCACACCTCCAGAATCAAAGTCAGAAATATGTGTGTGTAGTTTCCCCAATGGTGTTGGAATTTGCCCGGATGGGTATGGTTTCTAGTATATCATGCTAGGGAGTTAGGGTTAATCAAATGATTCATAAGCTACATGCATTGAATTTTTGAAAACCACCATGAAATTGTCTTGCAGATAATTGTAAAACATTTGTTTTTTCATTACACTTTATTTTAAGCTGTATTTTATAAATAAGATATACCTTTTCTTCTGCTTCATTATAGATCATTTAATTGAACTAACATTGTTTTTTTGGTGACAGCTCATATGTTTATATACATTTACTTCTTTACGAGTAAATTTGTAGAATTGTGTGCAATATGAATTTCATGTACAGGGGTTTATACATAGTGGTTTTGGTTGGTATGTGTGATATTCGAGAAAATACGTTTGATCAAAGTTTATTATCGACTGAATTATGACCAAGTCTTGGGCCACTGAAAGTCATTCCAATTAACAATAGTCATTGATGATGTACTTTGTGTGTAAATGTTGATATTTTGGCGCATGCTTAACTTCAATTTTTGCATTCATTTTAAAAGAAAGACGACTTTATATTATAATTGTTGTCGACTTGAATGACTATATCCAGGACATAATATAACCTTGAAATAGTCATTCAGTCGACATGTTGAGTGTTCCTATACTAGCTAGGAAGAATGTCTTTAGAGTTTTTTTCATACAAAAAAACAAAGCAGCAGTTTGACAATAAAAGCCTAAAATATGTATATTTGTATCCCATTTTGGTTTTTCTTATTTATGTATCAGTAGGTCTCCATTTACTTATTTGTGCATAAAAAATGAATATTTTCAAAATTTTTTTAAAAATCCAAATTAAATCATATTTTTTGAATTAGGTTTTGCCCTTCACCGACGTTTAAACACTGTATACTCAGTGTGTTACCTCCCAAGTGAAAGTTGGAAAAAAAATCGTCGGTGAAGGGTAAAACCTAATTTGATTTATATCACCCCCGACGCAAAATTCCATCTTATAATAAATCATATTTTGTTGATTTTTTTTAAGTACACAGATATACCATGGGGAAACAAAGGATTGCTTTAAGACATTGCCAAGTCTAAACGCCAGTAACTCCAACAGTCATAAACAAATGAATAACAAATAAAGAAGTCACGACACAAAGTAACAATTACGATCCTTCAAAGACTTGTTTATTCTCAGAATGGCAAAAATTTGTGAGTTATCTCACCGTCAATTAAATAGAAGTTCTCCCACGATAGAGGGACAGGATATATATCCCAATTCTGACAGGAATGCCTTAAAATACGGAGCCAGAAATCTAAAATGAGGCAAATGCAACCATTAAAGACAAGTAAAAATGTTCGGGTCAAAGATTACAGATTTATGGTCGACGCATGACACTGACATAAAACACAAGCTTCTGATCCGAACACTGTTAATGCGGGTACCTACATTTTAATGCATTCCTAATCAGGTTGCTGTTCCTATTTGGGTTTGCTCCCCCTTCCAGGTTTTGTAATTGTTTTTGTTTTTTCCGGGCCGGATGGATATATTTATGTCTGTTCTTCGATGACGGTCTTTTCGGAGACGTAGATGCCGTCCAGAAACTTTCTGATGTCCTTGTTTTTGACTGTAGTGGACTGTTGGACAAGGGCAGCTGCAGAAGGAAATTTAAGGGAAGAGAAAATGGAAATAGCTGATTTTGTTACCATTTAGGCTTATTGAAAAAAAAATCACACTGATAATAAAGTATGTTTTGTCCCAAAAAAGTGTCCGCCTGACTTTTTTGGAAATAACTACAAAACCATGAGGTATATTTTTTAAAAATTTGGTTGTGCAGAACTGGCCTCAACCCCTATGAGTTTCATTTAAATCCACGCATCACTGCACAATTGTCAATTAATCACAACAACATTTTGGACACTGCAACTAAGGTCCTTGCTTTATTCACTTTCAGTGCTGTGAAAAATCCTGGACGTTGTGAAAAGGGCTGCAGTTGGGATTGGAATCATTTGCCTGGTTATCAGTCACCATGGCACAAGACCTCAGTTTAATGCTCAAGGGCAAATAATTCCAATCCCAAACCACATCTGCCTTTTTTTTTAATAACATGCAGGATTTTACACAGCTTACACAACACAGCACTGAAATTGATTTAGGCAAGGAACTTGGTCACAGTGTCCAAAAATGTTGTTTTGATCAACTGACAATTGTGTAGTGATGCATGACTGAAATTAAATGAAACTCATAGGGGTTAAGGCCAAGGCTTAGGAGTATCTGCACAACCAGAAAAGTTCAAAATTGACCTCATGGTTTAGTAGTTATTTTAAAAACAGTCAGACAGACACTTTTTGGGACATACTGTATAGTGTTTTTATAATGGGTGGATTTTAGAACTTCACACTACTATGAGTCTATCTTCTTGGAAAGTCATTGGCAGAATTTTTTTTAAATTTCTTTCACATTTGCATGTTAACTTTTTTCAATGCATTCACGTCTGCCTTGTGGTGGACTTGTGAGGACTGGTGATGGACTTCACTAAAAAAACAAACCATAAACTCTCTCTGATCAATCACCCACCTGACTGCGAGACGAGCTCAATGTTGTTACCCTCCAGGACCAGCTCGTCCTTCACCTTAGTGGACTGGGTGACCGTCACCCCATCCTTCATGTGCACGCGCCGCACAAACTTCTCCCCCAGGAAGTTGCGTATCTCCAGCAGTTTGTTCTCCTCCTGGATGGCACAGTTGATGGGGAAGTGAGCGTAGACGCAGCGCATCTTGTACTTGAAGCCCTTCAGCCGAAACAGAGTAGAAAGAAAATGTTGTGAGCAATAAAACCTGAACCTGCCGGATGCAACACAGTCAACTACTACTATTGCCACTGCACAAGATCATCAGAGGGTTACGACTAATGCTGGGCGAGTAACTCGATTACCCGCGAGTAATTTATGCTACTCGTTCTACTCATGGATTTTCATCTACTCGAGTACTTGTCTTTGTAGGAGTAGAAGCAGGAACTTGCAAGTAGCAGTTTAAGTTTGATGGTTCACAGCTTAATACGTCCGCTGCAAACAGGGAATCACTCTCTCCCTAGGATTCCACTCGTCAAAAAAATAAATAAATTCCAGTAAATGACCCAAAACGTCGCACAATAAGGATATCTCAGTGCTGAAGAATGTGGTGTGACTAGCATGCTATTTGCTTGTAGGTACTTCCTGTCATACTAACGTATATGTCATTTTTCTGCTTTTATGGGAATTTGGTTAACTACTCATGAGTACTCGATTCTCACAAGTAATTTCTTAGCGAGTACTCGAGTAGAAAAATCCACTACTCGCCCAGGCCTAGTAGTGACCTCCAACCTCCGTGGGAGCCACTGGACCGTATGAGCTACCTGCTTTAGCCAGGTAAGTCGGGGACGATCACAACGTGTAACTTGAAAGCAACATCCACAGTGAACGTGTTTACCAAATTAGAGACACTTGTTGCATTGGGCCATGAACACCAGTGCATGTACTGCTGAAAACCGAGACAATGATTGCTAGTCCCATTTAACAATGCTACTGTTGTATCCTGCTGCAGTTGGCAAGCGCAGACTTGGAGGTAGTTTGACATTGGGACTTTTGACCTGATGGATGTTGTTAAACTGGGCAGGCTTCTCACTTTATGACAAATGTTGCATTTTGTTGTAGTAACTCTGACTCTTGTTGTAACTCTGACACACGTCAGGCAAGTTCTAAAAAAATAAAAATCAGCGGATCTGGGCCAGCAGCCCATTCCATGAAACAGTGCGGAATTGATACCATGCATGGGATATACACAACAAATTTGATGCACAGCTGCACAATATAAATATCGGATGCAATCTGCTGATCTGTACTATCGCCTGATCACACAGAAATATGTTTGTGCGATCGGCCGATTCTTTAGGAAGTCTCAGTCTTTACTTCCCTTTTTTTTTAAACAATTACAGGTGGCAGCAAAATCAACCAATGGCAACACTATCGACTGATATCGCAGTGCAATCCACCAATAGCAAAACACGATCGACCGATAACACAGCACGTTTGGGTGATAAAACAGAACCACCGATCGCGCTCAACACATACACACAATCTCTTACACAAACCTTCGCAAGCCGACCAATGTTTTAAAATTTTCAAACATCTTGGACAAAGACGATCACAGCTTTCACAAAACTCACCAGTGTGGTTCCCTTGATCATGTTCTCAATGTGAGTGCAGACAGTGCGGACGCAGGACAGCTCCTTGCGGGACCCAAACCACTTGTTGACTCGGATCTTCTTCTTGCTGATCCGGAGGATCTCCACATTCAGGTGCTTGAAGGCGCGGGTCAGCGTGCCCCGCGGTCCCTTGACGGTGATGACCCGGGCCTTGATGGTCACCTCCACTAAAAGAACATCAAGTTTTAATGACAGCTTTTAGAACAGGATTCAGTGTTGGAAAATGTCCAAAAACAAAACACAAAAAACAAAAAAGACAAAAGCTTACTTTAATCCTAACCCCCTAGGGTGATTTAACCCCCCGAGTGAGAAAGGTTGCTAACCTTTCTCACTCGGGCAAATATCAACACCATATGGTAAACTGTACACAAAAGCTGTTGGACTCTGATTATTGGTGGTAGGGACTATGCCTGACCCCATGTAAGGCATAATCAGTTTACTAGTGCAGTGCTCATCCTTACAGATTCCAACAAACCCTGGTGTTGGAGTTTGAAAGGATGGGGATTGTTAGGGTTAAAATCTAGTCTCTGGGTACGTCACATACCATTATCTGGGATATGTATGTATCTGCTTGACAGTATAGTCCTCATGACTGCTGCTACTGCAGGAAGAGACAAAATAAAAAAAATAAAAAAATTAACACACAACCATGTACAATGACAATGTTGAACTGTAAACAAATTTAAAGTTAAGAAAGAAAAGAGAACTAGGGGTTTTAATACAAAAAAATATAATTTCTTTTCTAGGGACCAATGTGTTGAAATGTTTTGGGGGAAGAATTCCATACATGGACATCACTAATTTTTCCCTGCAGTGACCTATCAGTATCATTCATCAGAAAGCGATAACATGCACCTAAAAAGTCAAATTTAGCAGGGAAAATATTGAAGCATTTACTGAGAAAACACTTGGAAATTTTCAGACTAGTCTCATGGGATTTGTACACAGGTTGTCAAGTGATGTCCAGGTGTGAAATAAGCCTCTGTACCACAGCGAAAAATACCCTACATGAATTGGCACGGAACTCATCATATGACGTCATCATACTGACCATAAAAGGCAGTTTTCATGAATGAAACTGTTGCGCATGCGCACATGCTTCACGTCTGTACCTCGAGTCGTTTCCACTTCCACAGAGTTCACGACGATCTTTCGAATGGTACCAAAATCGTATGAATTCGTGGTTTTCTTCGACTTTATATTCCAATTCTTTGGTGTCAACCTGAGGCGCAACAACTCGCGGATTCCTTGGTGGTATTTGAATTTTGGTAGGTCATATTTTTGTTGCGATTTTAGTGTGAAACCGCGCCACTGGCTGAAGGTGTTCGTTAATCATTGGAAAATCATATGCAACGTGTTTTGTGTGTGGGGGTTGAGTGTATTGAGTGCGCCACGTCAATATGCATGGCGACGACGACGTTGATGCGTACGTCGTACGTCAAATCGTGCGTGGCCGTTACACATATACGACCTGACCCCGACGCGTACAGTCTATATCTAGGCGGCGCGGGCGCGGTACATGTACGTGCGGTGTGTTTATAGCTCCATGGTTGAATGTAAATTGACATTCGTGCAAGCGATGAAAATGCAAGATTCAGATTTAATAGTAATACTGATTCAGATTTGATAATCCAGGCGTGCGATTTGTCAGGATTTCAAGAATTTTTGTGTGGATTTTTCCTGATTTCAGGCATTTTTGACAGGATTTTTTCTTGTAAAAACTTTTGGAATTTTTGGGGGTCAGGATTTCCTGATTTAATTTAGGAACTTTTTGTCTTTTTTTTCTGATTTCCGGATTCTTTAAGATTTTTTTTAGGAATTTGGAATTCCTGAATATTGTTCACTTTTAAAAGTTTATTAAGGACAGATGAAGAGATGTAAATGAAGGGAGCCTTATACAAATTAAAACATTAATAGACCCTTGATTGCTTTTTAACCATCATCGGCGACCTGTACCTTCAAACCCTTTACCAATTATTTTATGGATTTTAAATTTTTTTCAGGTTGGCGGGAAGTGTCGTGCCCTTGTCGCGATGTCGTCTTTCGGTCCAGAGTTTCTACATACGTCACCTGAAATTGCAGCACCATGAAGAGGTGGAAGCGTGCCTCCTGTGACAGCGACAACATTTAATACATTGCCGTTATTAATGAATAGTTTTCCCCACCCAATTTTAACAAAAAAATATTTTAATATCGTGCGACATGAAGTTTTTATTTCAAACTGTCATTATCGCTCCCCATTTTGACGGTAGCATAACAATTCAAAGAGAAGAGCTTACATGACTACACAAACTAATACAAGTAATTCAAAACTTACCGTTATACGAGAGAAAACTTCCCGTTATACGAGATGAGAAAACTTCTTGGAGGCTATGCAATGGGTTAAGCCTTATCTTAATTAGGTTTGAACCTGCCATTGTTTCCCTTAATCCTGCTGAGCTGAGTGGGGTGTGAAGGGGGCTGTTTATTGAGGAGGGAAGTCACATTGCTGTTTACGTGTTGTACATGTAGGTTAAATTTCAGTCTTAACTATTCAGGTACTGGTCGAAACCACAAGAACAATGCTATACACATAGAAAACGGGTCGAATGTTTATTGAAAAAAGCTAAAATTTACAATTACAATAATGCACTTGGTAAAAATAAAGCCCTGGGAATGGACAGCAAGGAAAGCACTACTGTGAAAAGAGTTTATAAACAATCTTTAGATTTAAATGTATAACTTGAGTGTTTGGGTCAAGAGATCTTCCACTATTTTTCCAAGTGAATTGTATACTAACCAAAAACAACCAAGTTGTAATACACAAAATATGAGGTATTACGAACATGCGTATAATAAAAATGAACATAGGCCAAACTTTTCTATTAAAAACGAGTCTCTGATGTCTCTGAATTTGTATCCTGAGTCATTTCTTTGTATATTTTAGACAACTAAGAGTTAGAAAATATAGTTTAAAATATGCTCCTATTTTAACCAGAATTTCCTAGGATGAAAGGAGGACTTCTCTTACTTAAAATACTTCAATTTGCGACTATCAACACGCCTTGGAAATGATAATTGTTTGAGTAAAATCCGTAATCTATTTCGTGATAAACTTGCGGGAAGTCAGCAGGTCAGCCCGCTCGACAGTGCGAAGTTCTCCGCGGCTCGGAATGCACCGGCCGTACGTGCCTGCACAGGCCGTGCGTGCGTGCGTAAACGAATCCCTGACATGTGGTTTCTGTGACGTCACGGGCCCGGCCGGGCACGTCCACCAATGAGCGCCGCGCTTGTCGCCCACGCCCCCATTCCCATCCGTGTTACACGGCCAATGGGGAATTTTTCGCTGTGTGTACTGATGACGTCACACTTTGTTCACGTGTGTGCTTTCCTACATGTATGGTGCCCAGTGGACTGACGGCACTCACTAGCTCCATAGCAAAGTGCACATGTAAACGAAGTGTGACGTCATCAGTACAGAGGCACTTTTTTCTTTCCTGTTTTGGGGATAGGCATTACAGATGGGGGTAGAAGGCAGGCAGGGCCGAGGGGGAGCAATCGGAAAGAATGTTGCATCATGAGTCTTCTTTCATCATACAGGCCGAGGCCTATTAAGATCTCTGTTGGGCACAATCGGTCGATGTGTGCAATTGGTCGATCTGTATCAGTCAATCATGACGCTATCGGTCGATCGCACTGCCACCAGACGGACACCTTTTCTTTTTAACTCACGGATCTGGAGTGGAGGATTTTTTTTAAAAAGGTTAGTCTGAGAAGACAAACCGATGGGCGATAGTGCAACGCGATCGACCGATGAATCGTGATGAATGTGGGACTGAAAAAATCTAAATTTTAAAAAAATATCCTTGACCCTCCATAATCTGCGCAGGTAATGCTTGCAACGCCCACGCGTCACACTCACACACAAATTGAAGGCGAGTGCGTAGAAGCTGACGATACTTTGAAATGCACTCAACAACTCTCCATAGACTTTGTACACAAACACCAAAGTTGCGCCATCATGAGCAATAAGGCCCGGGGTTTCGGAAAAACAGGTTTTAAACATAAACATTATACGACTAAACGGCCAAGCTTTTGCAATACTTAAAAAATTCGTACAAGAAAGACAGTCAGTGAAACGATTACTGTGCTCATTAATTAATATCTTTGGCCTACATCTGAACCTGAGTAATGCTGGCAATCTCAGAATTTTTTTCTGGAACTCGGTAACGTAACGCCGTATGCCTATATCATGAGCTAAAGATCTTGCACCAACTGCCCAATTTCAGATTAATGTCGGAAATTTACGCAAAAATAATTAACCAACAGTAATCCTTGTTTGTTTATTTAACATTCTGGTGTGCTTTTGTTTGAGGATGTAGTAAACTAAACATGGAAATTCGTGGATTTTTATAACATGTCAGTTCGCCATTTCTACCTTCGTTTTGACCCGACAAAAAGAGGTCGAGGTGCTTGGTGGCGCCCTTGCGTAAAATACTCACTCCCTAGCTAATTAAAAAATCCTTATTGATCCGGCAGCTGCTAGTCTCAAATCGAGCTTGTAATTATTGTGCAGACTGGGGCTGGAGGTAAAGAAAACCATTACTGGATTCTAAGTACAGATATTTTCCAGCTTTAAGCTTTCCAACATTATTTTATTTTTAAATCAAAGTGAAAGGTTGGAAACTACAGCCTAATATAGATTATAAAACAGTTAAAATCACACATCCCAGCCCACTCGGCCCCGCCCCTCCTTTCACCGTTGTAACTATTCTTTGGGATTTTAAAGGGGCTTTCAAACGTGTCAATAGGAAGTTGGTGCCCTCAGCTAGCTCAATAATGAACTGATAAGCACGTACAAAACGCAGGATACCAATGACATGCACGACAGGCCGTCCATCGAAAAACCCGGTGTCGGACGCTTCGCCCCATTTCCACGTCGCCCCATGTCACTTCGCCCCTAACCACTTCGCCCCATCCCCACTTCGCCCCATCCCCACATCGCCCCATCCCCGTTTCGCCCCATCCCCACATTGCCCCATCCCCGCTTCGCCCCATCCCCGCTTCGCCCCATCCCCACTTCGCCCCATGTAGATTGGTTCCTCCAAGAGTGAAATTAGGATGTCAAAGGTATTGTCGTTCTCAGATAAGTGGGAGACGGGTTGGTATAGCCATGGAGGATTATTCCTCCATGGTATAGTCGGGTCTTTTTAGGCCCAAAAAAAATAAATATTCGGTCTCTGGTCAGACCAAAGTTCCGGAATTGACGCGGCCACGCGGCTTTTTTTTTTGGGGGGGGGGGCTTTTTTCTTCTTCTTCAAGCTTGGATTGTAGCACAGACAAGGTGGGTTACTATTTTGCTTTTTTGGTGTCCTCATGTACATTGGTGTCCTCCATAATTTGCCTTGTTCATTTGGTGGGCTAATTCTTTCCGTTGGTTAGCAATTAGTGTATCTGTTGGAATTGTTTTTAAGCCAATAAAATAGATGAGATGTTTTGTTACTTTTTACATGTAACGGCTGGGGCGAAGTGGGGATGGGGCGAATTGGGGATGGGGCGAAGTGGGAATGGGGCGAAGTGGGAATGGGGCGATGTGGGGATGGGGCGAAGTGGGGATGGGGCGAAGTGGTTAGGGGCGAAGTGACATGGGGCGACGTGGAAATGGGGCGAAGTGTCCGACATTCGAAAAACCAAAACATGTCGGCATCTAGCCTCAACTATCATCTCACAAATTTGCGATTTTGACAATTGTTTCCATAGTTCTTGCAGTTGATTTTGAGTGTTTCACCAAGCTGACAGTCGGGGCTTCTTGGTGGCCAAATTTGAAGCAATAACTCGTCGTTTTTGTAGAGATGGCGGGGTACGGACCGGACCAGGGGCTGGACCAACAGGGATTTTTCCAAACCCAGTACGATGACCAGCAGGGGTACGATATGGGCAGCGGGCAGCAGCCGCAGCAGCAACAGTGGCAGCAGGAAGGGTAAGGAACGGCCGAAGTGCCGCACAATATATTTGTATAAACTCGCTGTGAAATAAATTTTGGTGTCAATGGCATAGAAAAACAGCTCATAGGTCAAGTAAATACCATTAATTTGAAATTTACTTTAATTTGTATTAAAGTGACATGATGAATAAACATGATAAATATGATTTTGATTTTCATTTGTTTTGTCACTTTTCATTGATTGAAAGTTTGTGTAATGTGTTAATGTTGAATTGATTTTAATTTCTGTGATTTTAATTTTAATTTTATTTGATTTTAAATTGATTTAATGAGTAGTAAACAAAGTGTGTTGTAAATTTCCACTGATTGTTGAATTATTAATTTTCTAATTAAATTTCAATTTTTGTTTTAATACAGAATCTTGACACCTTTTCCCCTATATATCCTTAAATGATGGTATTGGCAATACATTGAGGGGAAGCAAATTAATTTCGGACTTAGAACATTTCTTACTTTGTTGGAAAATACCAAAAAGTTACCCCTAGAACTCATGTCTTATCAACATTTTTGCAATGACTGACCTTCATTGAGATATATGGATGTCAGGATGCAACATTCTTTCCAAAACAAATAAACAAATATCTAAACATATACAGTTTAAATTTAAAATGGAGAGTTCCTTTTTGACAAGGACAGACATTTGTTGCATTAAAAAAGAAACGTCACTTCTTAATCTCTGTTTATTCCTCCATAATACTAATAGGTCATATGGTGGATATGACTACAGTCAACAGGGGTACGGTGCAGCACCCAACATGATAGCCCCACAGGCACCGTATACAGGGGAAATCATGACCCCTGAACCCATACCCGCAGGGTCAAGCGGTTACACAGACAGCTTTGAGGATGAGCCACCACTCCTAGAAGGTAAATATATAAAATACAGAAGGGCCCAAAACTGCAGAACTTGCAGAAAATATGTGCTAAGCATTAGTGAGGGCCAGTAAGTTGCCATCTGCTCTGTGCACATTAGACTTGATGACAAGTCGTTAGATAGTCGTATTTTGTCCGTGAACTTCAGTCGAACTCCATCGGCGCGGCTGGTATAAGACTAGTACCCAGTAAACGGTAACGTACGCAAAACAATTACCGACTTGGCAACAAGTCTGTGTGCGCATGGACCTCCTCAATGGTAAGAGAAGAGTGTTGGGGGAGACTACTTAGAGTGACATTAGAATGCATTGCCACCTGAAGCTGATGCGAAGACACCATGGGTTTGTGCACATTCGGAATAAAATTAGTCGTGCTTACTTTTGTGTTATATACGCATGCGAACCAGTTCGCGCACGCAGTGCGTCTTGTCCAAGTGGCTTTCGAAAGTAGTAAAATAGCGCCCTCTCTTGTTCGCGAACGGAGCCCATACTGTGTACAGGTACAGATGATTGGAGAGTCCCAAAACTTAATGAATGTTAAATTCTGGCCACTTTTGAGCAGTTTTTTTTTGTGCCCTTAGTTTGTGGCTAAAATGGACATAAGGCTACTGGCAAGGGCATGTATCCACTGGCCTCATACCAAATACATTTATATGATATTAATCCAATTCTCTCTTCCTTTTTTTCTTCAGAACTTGGAATAAATTTTGAACACATCTACCAAAAGGTGAGTATAATATCTGCCAACTTATATTACTCCTTAATTAAATGCATGCAATCTGTGCCGTAAACACCTGCAATCTGTCCTTCATTGTATCTCATGCGCAGCCAACACAGCACCAGCTGTAGTTCTTGCATGGAGTCTGTAACAACCCAAACATTAACTTCTCATTTTTTGTTTGTTCCTTGCCCAGACACTGACTGTCCTGAACCCGCTGAGGGAAACAGACCCTGCAGCCATCCACGACAGTGACCTGGCGGGACCCCTGGTGTTTGCATTGGCATTTGGTGGCACTCTCTTACTGGTAAGAACAAACTTTTACCTTACAACCTGCTTTTGTTGAATTTACAGGATTTTCCTGATGTTTTGTATTAAGTTCTCTACATTTGCCAATGAAGTCCATCTAAGTGGCAGATGTAATAGATGACAAAGGTACAGATGAATAGGGGCAATTCCACGGTTACTCACGTTACATTTTTGATGTACTTTTGAGTTTCCTTGGGCTGTAATTACCTTACTGAAAAGGTTTAATAACTGTTATCCCCATGGTAGATAGAGTAGACCTAGACCTACCTAAGCACCAAAGATGACATCCAGAAAATGTGTTATGTATGATAAACAAGACGCACAAAATTGGTTACTCACGTTACATTTTCGTAACGTGAGTAACGAAAATGTGTATGTTTTTCTTACCCTCCTTTTGTTTGATCAGTCACATACAGTCAAAAGTTCAGTCCTGTTCCCCTGCCATGCCTTTTACACAGTCAAATCATATCCCCACATTTGTGTGTATAGTTCTACCCTTCACCCCTTAGGATGTAGCATTCTCCTATTTCTAGAGCACTTTTGGGGGTTCGGCCCATAGCCTATTCTGTGACTAGTCCAATTCCATCAACAGACAAATGCAAGAACTGTTAGGCACAGCTGGCTTATCAATCACCTACAGTCAAACAATCACAGCCAGTCAATCCTGCGTTATGATAACTGTTAAAAACAGTCACTTGATTTATTTGACTGCTGGGCTGGCCTTGTTGAAATTGCCTGGCAGATAGGGAGGGTTAATCCACCGCGGGGGAGGGGGGGGTCAGATTCAACTGGATTGAGGAAGATAGAACCAGTCACTATTTTATTACATTGAGCTTGAATCCCTCTAAAATTAAAAAAAAATGTAAAAAAGTGTGCCATTGGTTTTCTGCACAGTTGAGAATTCCAGTAGTACACAGGGAAGTACCTAGAAAAAAGTGAGGTGAGAGTTGAGGTTAATCCATTACCACCTGCACTAAATTGAATTACATTGAATTGAGTCCCAGATGAATCCATACAAGTCGTACATTGCTGGGGAGGTTTGGGGGTGGTACGGGGAGAAAAAGGTAGGGCAGTTTGGGACGAGACATGGACTTTTATTCATTCTTTGTCTCTCACACACATAGGCGGGCAAGGTGCAGTTTGGTTACATCTACGGCATCGGCGGTCTGGGCTGCCTGGCCATGTGGATGCTGCTCAACCTGATGAGCCTGACGGGCGTGGCTGTGGGCTGCATCATCAGTGTCTTGGGCTACTGCCTACTCCCTATGGTACTGCTCAATTGCCTGGCCATCGTGTTCCCATTAGAGTAAGTTTTTTTCCCGAATAGTCATTGAAGTTTGGTTTGACCCAGAGGTTAGGGGGAATGTGGCCTGGTGGCTAGGGTTCGTGACTCATAATCAGAGGGTCAGGGGTTCAAATCTAGCTGCTGGTCATTATGTTGTGTCCTTGGGCAAGCCACTTCACCCCACTTGCCTCTCTCCGCTCTTGAGTGTAAATGGGTAGCAGCATTAGTTTGGGAGTAGCCTGTTATAGACTGGCATCCCATCCAGGGGGAATAGAATTATTCTCAGTCGTTTCTTGCCACGGAAACCAGCCTGATGGGTCATATTTACTCTTGACAGACTTGACTTTTACTTTGACCCAGAGCACGTTACAGCAATGAATGGTAATACAGTGTTAAATCATACAGGTTATTGAATAAGCCCCTTGTCATTAATCCAAGTTGTCATTCTTGATATCTTTTCCGCAGGAGTGTGGTTGGTACGATAGCAACTTTAGTCACGATCGGTTGGTGCAGCCTCTCGGCCTCCAAGCTCTTTGTGACGGAGCTGGCCATGGACTCCCAGCAGCTCCTGGTGGCCTACCCGTGCGCTCTGCTGTACGGCGTCTTTGCCCTGTTGAGTGTTTTCTAAAAATCGTCAACAGATGGCAGCAGACATGAACAACATCAATTGCAAGTCGTTCACAAGTCGTTCACAAGTCAGGACCCAATTTCACGGCGCTGCTGAGCACACGATTTTCTGCTAACAGAGCCTCCATCTATTTTATGGAGACCGTGAGCATAAGCATAGCAAAGGGCACGTTTGCTTCAGAGAAAAAAATTGCTTAACTTAGTGACGTAACAATAGAAATCTCCATGCACGCATGACCGTTAGTACATATCCACGCCGTGAAATAGTGCTTAAGATTAGCAAATTGTTCTGCTATGCTAAGCACAACTTCTCTGTTGGCTGTTAAGCAGCGCCGTGATATTGGGCCCAGGTCACAAGTCAAGTCAAAGGGATAACAATGCCAAAGGAATGCCTCCGTCACGTTTCATTTGAATAGGCTTGTGATGGCTTGTGATGATCTGTGATGACTTGTGATGACTTAATTACAGCTCTGGTTTGGGGGATGCAGGGATGTGAGCTCGTAACAAGTCAGATCACAAGTCAGTCACAGGTCCAATCACAAGCCAGGTCACACGACGGGTTACAGGGAACGATCTTTGACAAAGGATTGCCCTTGTCACTAATTATTTGACTAGCTTGTGACTTGGCTTGAGACGGGACGGCCTGTGATGACTTGTGACGACTTTTGATGACTTGGTTATAACAATAGCCAAGGGCAAAATGACCAGTCTTTCTTCGTTGGCTGATTTGACTTACTCCTGGATTAAAGTGCAGGGAGTTAATGTCAAAATCAACCAACGCTGAGGACCGGTCATTTTGTACCGTTATCCTCCCCAAAATGACATTGTATTTTATCTGGTTACACTGCATACATTTTGACTGACAGTTAAATAAATTATGTCCTTCAAAAATAATTACCACTGTCACAGCTGTCAAAGCTCTTTTTTAAGATCTTGTAAAATTATTGGGTTATTAAATGGCCAATACATCCACATTTTTGTCATGGAGCTTGTAGGCGTAAAGCAGGAAGAAAGAAAACACATCTGCGCACTAACGATAATCTTAATGCAGGAACACGTGCTGCATGTTGACAAGGCCGCGCAGGGATTATTTTCACATCGACCTGACCCAGGCGCGGGATTGTTTTCACAAACCTCGATGCTGGACGGGTCAGGCCGTCATCTGCGGGTAGCACACCCTGATATTTCTGGCCTCGCTCGCTGCGAGCGGGTCGCAGACAGATATTTCTGGCCTCGTTCTTTGCGCGTTTATCCGTCATCCATACCGAATAATGCAAAATCTTTGCGTGTATACACGTCATCCGATGTGAACTGGTACAAAAAGGGAATAGGGTTTTTTAATTTCTCATTTTTATTCACTCCAGTTGTTCGTTTGTGTGAGGTGTTACCAGCAATTTTTTTTTATTTTTTTTTAGTAACTCAAGGCCCCTACGTACTTCCCAGATATCCCCCCTTCTCCCCCACCCCTCCCCTCTATATTCAACCCCCCCCCCCCTAAATAAAAAAAAGTAGAATTAAAAAAGTGTTTAAGACCTTCAATAACAAAAGCAAATTTACGTGCTTGATAAAGAATTTGATGGTTAATTTCAGTTAGTAATACCTTTTTCCATTTTGGGTACATTTTATTTAATTTTTACAAATGAAAGAATAATGTGCTGTTTGAAATAATGGCTATAAAAATATAAATAAATTCACATGGCAGATAAATTGATTTAAAATTACTTTCAAGTTTATTCTTCAACCCACCAAATGTACTCATAAAATTGTGGGAAAATTGGAGGGTTGTCGAAAGAACAACCAGTATTTTAATATAATTTGCTTGGCTCATCTTAAAAAAAAAAATGATACAGTACAACAAATATGTTGTAATAAATTCAGTTAAATACTGTGACTAAAAGTTGAAGCAAATACTTTTCTCGAAGACCCTATTATGACCATAGTTACTAGATTTTGCCAGCAGAAATTTTGCCAACAAATAAACGCCTGTACATGTACACGTAAGGCGCATTTTACGACTTTCATTGGCTTTCTTGACAATTCCTGGTCGTACATTTTTTTAAAAACTTATTCATTATGTTTTTTTTTCTTCTTCAAATCAGGCCAACAAAACTATTTGTAAGTTCTTGAAAGGGAACATATCAGGTCTGAAATGCATTCAATTATACTTGTACAAAAGTCACTATTAAAGCCTTTGTTTTTTTGAAATAAATATGCATTAAAATGCATAAACTAAAATTGTGAAGAACTACGTGTTGTTTTTATTGTGAGGTGTCTGATGGAGATTTGATGGCAGTGTTTTGCATTTTGTTAAAGAAAAACCGTTAGGGGAGGAGGCACAGTGATTGGTGGTCTTCATTTTCTAGAGGAGCATTTACTGTGTCAGGTCATAGTTTAAAAAAAAAGTTCGAATGCACGATAAGCTCTGGCCGTCTTGCATGAAATTATACAATTACTCACTTAGTCGTGATTGTCAATTGAAGTAAGAATTTCCCATGTTGTTGAAAGTCACAATGCAAAATAACAGTGACCTTCATAATGCAATTGTATCCTCACTTGTACGCCCTGAGACCCGTAATAATGACACAGGGCCAGAGGCAGGGGTGATGTATAGTGACAGGTGTATGGAAGCCCCCTAACTTCCTTAGTTTGTAGCCCACACAAACAATCTTTGTCAAGTATTTAATGTACTTTGTTTGCTTTTTGGACAGTTACAAGTTGGTACTAACAGTTTTATGGGTGAGTTAGGGGGTTCGTTTTTGGTCAATTTTTTTGGTGGACCGACCAACCGATCAACTGACACCGGAGTGACTTATAGAAGCTCTGCTGCCAGAGTTCAAAATACAACAGGCTTTGTCGCCAAATTTGAGCAGAAAACGGGACGCATCACCTGAATTGCCGAGACCCAAATCTTGCATTTTTAAATACATGAAAAAAGTAGTGGAGTTCTTTGGATGTGACAGCAAAGTTGCTCGGTTAAAAATCTTCGTCTCGACTGGCATAGATATTCATCAGGTCCTTGCTGCTGTGGGTAATACCTCAGGTTGCAAACTAATTGTTCAAATGTGAGCAGCAGTGATTTAATGCGGCACAGCGTCAATCACCACCTGTCCTGGGTAGGGAAGGCTGTGACAAGCAGTGATGTGATGCGGCACGGTATCAATCACCAGCTGTCCTGGGTAGGGAAGGCTGAGCCTGCGTGAGTTAGGCTCAGTGCCGTTTCTGTTTCTTCAAGAGGGAATCCCTGAGCGCAATCTGTAAGAAAAAGAAACAAAGTTTCAGAACAACTTGGGGGCTGTTGGAAGAGGTTGTCGAGGACAAGGATGTAGATGAATTGAGCCATAAGTCCAGTCACAAGTCTAGTCACAGTAAATACCAAGCCAAGTCACAAGTAAATCACAAGTAAATCACAAGTCCAGTCACAAGTAAATCACAAGTCCAGTCACAAGTAAATCACAAGTCCAGTCACAAGTAAATCACAAGTCCAGTCACAAGTCCAGTCACAAGTCCAGTCACAAGTCCAGTCACAAGTAAATCACAAGTCCAGTCACAGGTAAATCACAAGTCCAGTCACAAGTTGATCACAAGTCCAGTCACAAGTAAATCATAAGTCCAGTCACAAGTCACTCACAAGTCCAGTCACAGGTAAATCACAAGTCTAGTCACAAGTAAATCACAAGTCCAGTCACAAGTAAATCACAAGTCTAGTCACAAGTAAATCACAAGTCCAGTCGCAAGTAAATCACAAGTGAAGCATGATCTACTGTTCATGCAATGACAAGTCTTGTAAAGCATTGTGCTAGCTATTGCTCAATGCAACTGTTCCACGATGGGTTATCTGAACAATAGCTAGCACAATGCTTTCGCCATTGAAGGGGGCCTTCGTGATAGAATTGATTGCATGCCCAGATTGGTCTACAGGGGAAAGATATGAAAGCAACTGCTTTTTACCTGTTTATCGCGGAACGACCTTTTCGTCTTGACCCTGACACCAATCTTCTGCTTGACCATCATGAAGGGTTTCTTCTTCTTCTTCTCCTTGTTGGTGGTGCTGGCATTGGGGTTCATCCGACCTTTCTTAGATCCATACTTTTTCCTTCCCTCCCGGCCGGCCTAAAACAAAAAAAACCAGGTATACTATTTTTCAGGAATATCCAACACCGTCTGTACATATCAGTCTTAGACTGTCCTGACAGTTGTGAGAGAGGCTGCCATTATTCTTTTTTACGGGGGGGGGGGGGGGGGGGGGGGGGGGGGGGGGGAGAATTGATTTTTCTTACCATAACGGTAGCTAGTCTTGCCTCTTTGTCATGTCTCGGCCTACTGTTGATTCCCTCAATTCTATTAAGTGACAACACTTCACCACTAGACGGATAAAAAGACAAAATAAATCAACACAACTTTCAAACGAAAGGTAACAAATCAAACAATACAGTTTTGTAATAAAAACTGGTCAGCAAAACAGTTCCATTTTGAAGTGATGCGACGTCTGTTACCTTTTTTCGTCGTCTATTTCCACATGTTTCCTTTTAGTTCCTCGCTTGTTGCTTTTGGATCCCTCCAGTTGCTTGGACAGTTGGTGCACTTTGATGTCCTTATAAAAAAAAATCAAAGTTGAACAAGAAACTGACTTAAACAGGGTTTGAACCTGCGACCTCAGATTACCGTACCTGTGCTCTACCAACTGAATTATCCAGCCCTATGTTGGCGGCTCCCCATTTAGTCAATCTTTGTAATCAGCCATTCAAGCATCATTAAAGCATGTCTTCAAATGATTTTTTATTTGTTGGATAGGTAGTTTGTTATTCATAATCACTCTTGGAGGACGACTGCATTAAGTGGTGCATCGGAATTAAAAGAATCTATATCTCAGGCATGCAACTGGGAAGTCACAAAAAAAGAGGAAATTCAAATCTTTCCAAGACTTTGTACAGTGTTTTTCTATTTACAATGGCACGAATGGCAAGTCAAAAAAAAGAAAAGGAAATCAGCTGATCTGAAAAAAAGTTGCATGCCTGATACCTGATTCAAACCAGTCACCCGGTCCCGGCCAGCTCGGTGGTCAAGTAAAAGGATGTATGTACTAGTAAGCAGGAGGTCATGGATTTTTTTCTCACAATCACTGGAGGGCAACACTGAGTACACAGTTTTTATTTATAAACTACGCCGGTGAAGAGCAAAACAAGATATTGAATTTACATCACCCCGACGCAAATTCCATCTTATGAACAAAAATTTATAGATGCCAGATGTAACAGGGACAGGACAAAAAAAGTGGACCCCTAATTTATAGAATGGCCAAGCTCCTTGAAATTGAGCCTATGAAGATCAGTAACAAGCAAAAATATCCATTTTCAAACCTTACTTTAAAGTCTTGCTGTGTGAGCAGTCTGGTCTGGCTTATGGCTGTGGCTCTGGCTTTCTTTTCCTCGGCCGTTAAGCTCTCAGCGGGATTGCTTTCTTCATCTTCTTTTCCCTCCGTCTCCTCGTCGCTAGAATGAACAACATCATGCCAGCCTCCTTCGCTGTCATCGGAATCGCTCTCCTCCGAGTCTTCGTTTTCTATTAAGTAAAAAAAAATTCCACAATGTTCCTTTCTATACAAGAATTTAGAAAGCACTCCAAACTTGCAATGTACAGATGTGATTATCAATAAACCATATTCATAAATATCTGAGACAGTTTACCTATTCCTCAAATTAGGTTTTGCCCTTCACTGACGTATAAACACTGTTTACTCAGTGTGTTACCTCCCGAGTGAAAGTTGGAAAAAAATTGATCGGGTGGGACTCGAACCCATGACCCTCTGCTTTCTAGTGCAGATGTCTGAAGGGCAAAACCTAGTTTGATTAACATCACCCCGACTCAAAAAAAAGCAAAAAAAATTCCATCTGACCTATTCCTATTAGTCGAGGGCTCATCACGTGGGTGATTTTGAACGGCCCAAAAAAATAAAATTGATGCAGAGACCATCTGGCAACATCTATAAGCAGATTTAGACTTCTTCCAATGATGCACTGCAAACAATCTTGCCTTTGAGTCCAACATGCAAATTTTAGGACTAACCTTCTTCTCCAGTCTGATCTTTCAGCACCTCAGCGCCCGGAATAAAGTCCTGGGCCACCAGCTCACCGTACTCCTTGGCTCTGATCTCTCTGCTGTGCTCAGTTGGTTTGCCCTGAGATTGAAAGATGGAGGGAAAAAATCAATGTACAGAACCTGCATAATCCAATATCATGAAATTGCTTAACAATTAGCAGAGAACTTGTGCTGACTGCAGAAGAGACATTCTTTCCACTGAGTTTATCAGGAATTCGGATGATCCACAATGGAGTGCGCCATCAAGAGTTTGCCACGGAGAGTCAATTTTTCAAGTTTACGGTTGACAAAACATGGTCCATTTGAATGAGTGTCAGTAGACAACTTGAGCTAATTTGTTATAGATTGAGGCATAGGGTTTGCTGCCGCCTTATGAAAAATACCATATTGATAAAAAGAAAAGGCCAAACATAATGCTCGGTTTAATGGCATATTCCTTTGTTATAGTTCAACCCTGGACCTTATTTTATGATTTGACTTGTGAAGTAGTCAGGACTCATAATGTTATCTGATTTGACAAGAAGTCTGGATAGATCATCTCCCTGACTCACCCTGTCTTTCTTGTGCAGCATCTCCGGGTTGATGCCCCTGAAGAGCGATATGAGGGACCTGGCCGCAGACACCACGGCCTTGTTGCGGTAACTCTTGTACTGCACCAAGTCCTGGAGCAGGTCCGCGCCCATCGCCAGGGGACAACGACTGCAGATTTCCCGCACCGCGTTCAGGCTGCAAAACAAAAATGTGGCTTTAAAAGGAGTTTTACTCCAGCAATCATTGAGAAGAATTACACAAGTTCTCATGTACACTAAAAAAACATACACTCTTGTTTTACTATACACTCGAGGACAATGCTTTGTGTTTCCCTTTGTCCCTGTAATATAACACTCTCCTACAGACTAAGCACACAAACTTACTACAGAGGACCGTTTCCAACAAAAGACCAAACTCCCGAGGACTGAAAGGATCTGTTGTTCTCCCTTTGTGTGTCGGTCCTCGGGGGTTATGTAGAACACGTACATCCATAATGTTCACACAAATTCTTTCCAAATTTCAACTCGCAGTTTTATCGTTTTGTGGTTCTCGTGGGTAGATTACAATGCGCCATCTACGGTTTCTATGTGGAGTTCATAGCATGCGAGTTTTTTGTGTGTACAAGAACCATCTAAAATTGTACAAGTTTGATGTTGGGCCATTTTTGAAAATTTGGATTACTCTGCAGTTTCGGTTTAGTCTCTGGTCTGGAGCAATATAAGGAGCTTATAAAGCCTATTACATAATCTTGTCATCGAACTCTCATCAAGTTATCCCAAGTCATCATCACATCTTCATATGAACTGTAACAAGGACATGTTTGCCATCGTGTCTCTTGACTTTGTTTTGACTTGTGATTGTTTCAACTGCAACTCTGCTTTTAATGTTACAACAAAATGGACAAAAGGGACTTCAGGTTCCTGTAGCGGCAAAGAACATGCATTGCCACAGTCTCTCAAGTCTGAATGCCACAAATCAATCAAGTCAGTGCCCAGAGCGCGAAGCTGGAATCACAGCCAAGGTTTCAGAAATGGCTTACACGTTTGAAACATAAGCCGCATCTGAATTAGATGGCTACAGCTGGGGATTACAGATGCGCCTATGGAAGCGGCTGACTCCACATCCCATAGACACATGTGTTATTGCTAGCCACAGCCATTGTAATTTGGATGCAAGCCTTACCCGACAGCCATGACGTCATTGGAGTTTCTCTCGGTGACAAAGTTGTTGACGATGGTTCTGACCAGGGTCTCTATGATGTCTGGAGGGACAAGCTGGTGGGTGGACTGGGCAGCGAACAGAAGGATCTTGGTGACCTCTGGGGTATGGCAAAACAAAAACAGAAACTTGTGATGAATTCAAGATTAAGTGGTTGATAGTTTCGTTTGCTGCTGTGTTTTAGTACTTGTCACTGTAGCACTTTAAGTAACTTTTATATTTTTATTTTAATATTTTCATTGCCTATTTATAGCTTTTATTGTGAGGCGCTTTGAGGTATTTTTACATAAAGCGCCATATAAATGCCTTTATTATTATTATTATTATTATAGATCGGGAATGATATCTCTGTTTCAAAAGCCATGGTCTGAAAGGAATTACTTTACTGCACAAGACAAACTCTGAGAAGCCATAATCACAAGAACAAGCCGAAAACTAAAGAAAGAAACTAAAACTAAAACTTTCTTCGCTCCAAAGTAAAATTGGTGAGGGTGGCTACTCTATTTCATTTCATGAAGAAATTTATAAAGAACATTTTTGTTTGGCTTTGGTAAAGATGGTCACTTGACCAAATAAGAAATTCACACAAGCAAATTCAAATTGGAAATCAGGCAAAAAAAAAAAACCCAGCAAATAAATATCTTTCATGGAAATTTCCGTATTGGGTTTTGCCAATCAATTTTGGTGAAGAGCAAAACTAAACGTTAAACAAATTATGATTATTATACCTATTAACAAAATTATGTAAAACTGCATAAATATAACGAATAATCCAGCTCCAGGAGTGACAAAATGTGCACAACGAATTTTCAGCATAAAAATATTAGAAAAATTCCATCAAAAGCCTCAGATTACAAAATAGTAGAATTCTCTTTCAGGGTAAGCAGATTTGACAATTCTGTCGAAAGCCACAGACCACAAACTTTGGCTTATCAAGTTTACTTATTAGAAATATGAGCGTCTACCTCTCTGATGCGGCTGGACAAACCGTTGCAGGAAGGGGTAGAAGTTGAAGAGGAACAGCTCGTGGATTCCCACTAACCGGGAGACCAGGTTCATCATCATCAGCTTGACCTCAAACCGCTCGTTGGACGACTCCAGCTGACGGAACAGCTTCTCGGCAAAGTCTGAAGAGGAGAGATTTCAATAAGGAATTTGGTCAAAATCGGACAGGGTAGAAGGCTGTAGCGGCTCGCCTTTCATGTCCAACAACAACTATGATTTGAAATTCTTGACTGGCCATTCGTTGATATCCAATTCCTAGTGGGTTCGAGTACTGTCGGGGTTATCAAGTTCCATCTAATCTACATTCTTCTCAGGCTCTATGGAAACTCTGAGCACTACAAATAATGCCCCCCAAAAAATCTCATCAGTTTTTGCAGTATCTACTCCCACATTGGATATGCCATGTTCCATCATGTTGCCTACTGAAACAGGGGCCGATTTCACGAAACTGGTCTTATCTTGCAACTCATCTTAGGACTTAAGACGAGTCCCCGCTGTAACTCTAAGATGGATCTTAGCTAAGAGGCGTCCTCAGACAGAAACTCGTCTTATCATGCAACTCATCTTAGGACTTAAGACAAATCCCCGCCCTAAGATCAATCCTAGCTAAGACGCGCATCCTCAGACCAATTCACTAAACCCATCTCAAGCAAGACGCATCAAAACTACCAATTTGATGGCTGTTTCATGTTTGTTGTTACTGCTTAACGAAACAGTGGTTGAAAAAGCAACGCACAAACCCAACTTCCTGCATGCATGCATAGAACACAAACTTTCGCCAGAAAAATTACTCTACTCAATAAATTTCACAAGTAAGGTAGCTCTACACAAGATGCGATAGAGTCATTCTTGCTCCCCGTTTCATTACTCTATTTCAAAAAGTCGACTAGGTGTTGGTGTATAACTAAATTTTCTAAATAAGCTATACTTATTTCAAACAACCCACCTATCAGAAATCTTTTCAAATCTATTTCTACAACAGTTTTCTTCCTCGACTATAACTGTAGGCCGACACTCGTCTTTAACGGCAATGATTTCCAGACGATATACAAATTAATGCACCCATTAATGCGATAAGACGACCCTCAGAAAGATCTTAAGATAAGACGAATTCAGCCGCATTGCTAAGGAAGTTAGGACATGTTGAACGCATCTTAAGTTTGGTGAAATCGATCCTAGGATGAGTCACGAGTTAAGACGAGTTACCCTTCCTAAGATGCGTCTTAACATTTTGTGAAATCGGCTCCAGGCCATTCTTCTGTAAGCATGTAAGAGCCTAAATTAATATTTTTGCACCTCATCCAAACGTTCAATTAAACTTGTGAGGGATAAAGCCCACGTAAAGTAATAGTGGACTGAGCTCTACTTCCCTCATTCCTTCAAAAGTGTCAGGGTTGATAATACTCACCTTGTGGATCATGAATCAGGTGCAAGGCCGAGAAGTTGAAGGAGACGGCTTTCTTTTTCTTCTTGTCTTTCTGTAAGTGTTACCAAAACAAAAGGTCGAGTCATTGATAGGGCTTGAGATGTCTGTGAATGATGTAGTACATGTATACATGTGCAATGTACATGGAGCTAGCAAACACTATTTATTCCACATCAAAACCATTCTACATACAACAATAAGGCTAAACGACTTGTCTCAGCCAAAGAAATGTTTTAAGCATAGAAAACAGTTGCTTAGCACAAACGGTTATGCCAATATGTCATGTAATATCTTTTGTTTGTAACTGGCTTAAACTTTTTTAACCTAGGAATTAAGGACATAAGGTAGTCAGGTTGGCGTGGGGAGTCAGGTTGGCATAGCAGTACTTTCCTCGCCTTCCACCGCTGTGACCCGGGTTCGAATCCTGCCTGGGCCAATACATGGATTGGGTTTTCAGTCCCTGCCTGATTACGTGGATTTTCCCCTGAATATTCGTCTGGGGTTTTCCTCCCACCTCTAAAACTGTAATTTCTTCTCATTGTCTGCTAGGCCTTTTTTTTTACCTGCAATATTTTAATAGGCATTGTTTTTGGACTGCAAAATGAAATTTTGCCCTGTTTTGCATTTTCTGGCATAATGTGAGATACCACATACATTCACTGTAATTTTTTTTCTCTAACACAACTGTTGAGTTCTTATTAACCTTTTCCAATCATGCCAAAGCACTTATCGACATTCTTAACCAAATTTTAGTCATACCTTGAGGACTTTGAGAGCCTTTTGAGTTTTCCGTTGCCTTTTTCTGGTCTTCTTGTTGACGCGTTGGGCCATCATTAACGTTCTCTGATTGGGCGCGTCATCCTGTACAATGTAAGTTTTAAAATGTTAACTTTTCAACTAGGGAATAAATGTGCACTTGGCCGGTTTTAAACAAGTATGTTTAAAACCGACAACCAGGTCCCAAGCTAGTATTAAATATACTTGTTTAATACCAGCCAAGTCATATGTTGTGTCCTTGGGCAAGCCACTTCACCCATACTCAGGTTTCTCCACCAAGCTTGGCCGGTATTAAACATGTATGTTTAAAACCTACAACCAGGTCCCAAGCTAGTTTTAAACATATTTGTTTAATACCGGCCAAGTCATATGTTGTGTCCTTGGGCAAGCCACTTCACCCATACTCGTGTTTCTCCAGCCAGGAGTATAAATAAGTACCGGCATTACCTGGGAGTAACCTGCGATGGACTAGCATCCCATCCAGGGAGATTACAAATATTCTCAGCCATTTTATGCCAAGGAAACTGGAAATAAATGTCAGCTTGATGGGCCGTATTGCCTGGTCACAGACTTTACTTTTTACTAACAACAATATTCACTAGATGTCTGTTCAAGGTGAATCATCATTAATTTTTTTTTTGGGGGGGGTTGGTGGTTAAATTATTCAAATGATTGTACTCACATCTGAATCACTATCGCTATCATCGTCCTCCTCAGCATTAGTGCCTAAGAAAAATTTCAAAGCCGCCACAACAATCTATTCCACACAAAAAAACCCAAATTATTATTATTTTTATGCAAGATTCGACAACCACAAGACCAAATGCAAATTGAGGTGAAGGCTACATGTACATTAATTTGTTGGTAGACATACTCTTTGGAATGTTGGGAGACGAGTAAAGGCCCAAGGTCAACTTGAAAATTTGAAAGGGCTGGTCTAGTCTTTAAGGTAGTTTTTTAAAAATAAAATCGAAAGAACAATTCAGGAAATGTTAAACTTGTCCAACCATTAGAAAACCACTCACCTTGGTTATTTTTGAGAAGCAAGCTGTAACAATGACATTAACTGTCTTGGCATCTCGCCTGCAACAGATGAACAAAAAAAAAGAAAAGGGTTCAGGACAACTCAAGACCAAATCATGATTAACTGAGAAGTTTCAGTTTTGATAAATTTCTGTAGGAACAAAAACACTTACTAAAGAGTCAGTAATGTATTACGGATAATTTTGCTCAAATTCTGCATCAGTCAACTTTCCTTTATAATGAAATTAAAATCACACTTGCAAACTCCACAGAAGTTAAATTAGTTTGGGGGATAACAGATTACTCTTTGTAAAATAGGAAGTTGTAAGGTACCCACCAGATATTTTTCCTGTACAGTTCTATCATGACATCCAGTGACATCTTCCCAGCAGCTACGTTGCTCTCCCTCAGCATAGTGTACATGAAATTTTGCAGAGTCTGTCAAATAAATACAAAACATTAATAAACAAGTCAGGTGTGTTTACAAACACAAATGCCCCGCAACCGTGACTGTTCCTATGACATAACACCACTCTTTTAACATCAACTTACATGTACATGTACCTTGGTCACATGGAACGTTCATTGACAGCATTAGTGTCTTCTGTAGGTTTTATATGAATTAATCCCTAATCCCTATGATCTCAGGATAAATACAAGATTTCTATTGTTTTAGCCACTGTGACCTTGACCCTTGACCTTTCGACCCCAATGCGATAGGCCTATTTGGATTACCAAGAACGATCCACAAACCAAATTTGAAGTTCACATGTAAAGTATTTCTCAAGTTATCGTGCTGACAAAATTTCTTTTGTTTTAGCCACTGTGACCTTGACCCTTGACCTTTTGGCCCCAAATGCAATAGGCTTCTTAGGATTGCCAAGAACAATCCACAAACCAAATTTGAAGTTCATATGTAAAGTATATCTCAAGTTATCACGCTGACAACATTTCTTTTGTTTTAGCCACTGTGACCTTGACCCTTGACCTTTTGGCCCCAAATGCAATAGGCTTCCTAGGATTGCCAAGAACAATCCACAAACCAAATTTGAAGTTCATATGTAAAGTATATCTCAAGTTATCGTGCTGACAAAATTTCTTTTGTTTTAGCCACTGTGACCTTGACCCTTGACCTTTTGGCCCCAAATGCAAAAGGCTTCTTAGGATTGCCAAGTACAATCCACAAACCAAATTTGAAGTTCATATGTAAAGTATTTCTCAAGTTATCGCGCTGACAAAATTTCTATTGTTTCAGCCACTGTGACCTTGACCCTTGACCTTTCGGCCCCAAATGCAAAAGGCTTCTTAGGATTACCAAGAGCAATACACAAACCAAATTTGAAGTTCATATGTTAAGTATTTCTCAAGTTATCGCGCTGACAAGATTTGTCCGGACACACACACACACCCACCCACCCACACACCCACCCACACACCCACCCACACACCCACCCACGGAAGGACAAGGCGGAAACAGTATGCCCCTTCGGCTTCGCCGCGGGGCATAAAAAGTCACAAAAACAAAAATAATGACTGGTAGGTCTAACTTTTTTTAAAAGTTACTGAAAGATATAACTCAAAAGATGTTAATTTGAGTACTCTTTCTTTACGTTAGAGTGAGCCAAGTATGTGCATAACATATGACATTGTAGCTGGAACCTATTGGGCTCTTGTCCTCCAAGTCGAGCAAAATGCAAGAAAAGGGGACTCACACACAGGATTAAACTCAAAAGGAAGCTCTTATTTAGTTCGCCAAACGGACTCTGCGGTCAACTCGCCGCACTGCCATCAGAACTGCAACTGCTGATTCCCAGCATAGGCAAGCAATCAAGCACAGCTTCACAAAATGTATTACATTGTAACAACTTTAGCCCCGGTGTCTAGCCAAACCCTTCCCGTGTGTCTGAACAAATGAAACCCACTTAAGCATTTATAGAGCCTATTTCTGGACCGCGCGCTACTAGCCAGACAAAAGAACTAGGTTAGCGCACATGTGACCCAACGCACCGCCTGACCCTCCGACAGCGGCTAGTGAACAAAACAAAAGCGACAACAAAAGTGCTATACAAACTGTCTGTTACATCATTCAAATACACCAATTTTGTGCTCCATCAGTGGTAAAACGTATTCTCTTTATCCACTTTCTTACAGCACATCATTCGCAAATCCTCTGAAATTCTCTTCTCTGAAATCCTCAAACTACAGTCTGTTAATTTCTGATTGCTGCCTTCAACGGAACAATCTTCACCCAAGAATGATAACTCACCGTATTGACTCTATTGTCTTTGTGCTTCTTGTTGATCCTCTTGATGTCGTTGACGAGATGATGGTACAGCATCTTCCTGAGAAGCTTGTCTTGGCAACGGAGGAGCTCAAAGAACAGCTCCAGGAGGCTGGTGGGCTCAATTAGTCCCTTGTTGCGAAGCAGGATCAAGCCTTTGCAAAACGTCTTAATTGATGAAAGAAAGAAAATATGATGCTACACAATCATCAATGGCATTCAACTATCATGAACAACTCTTTTTAACACACCAATACTACAATGTATTAAAATGTACAAATGAGAGATCTTTAAAACCATCAAGTGCTTAGGTAGTTTTTTGGCGGTGCAGGGAGTAACGGGCAGGGTGGTTTGAAGCGGTACAGGGACTCACAGGTTAAACTCAGTCACACCAGGTTTTGCTTATTGTGAAACTTTACTACAAATTGTCGAAGTAAAAACTTGAAAGCACCAAAGTGTCCAAAAAAGGTCATCAATCCCAAGGTTGTTGTCAATCACAACTCAATCACAACTCAGGTCCTAAGTAACAGATGCTGAACAATGAACAACTTTGACTTGAACACAACTTTCGCACAGTTCATCGTTCCTTGACTTGAAACAGGATGACGTGTGTGTACGTTGTAATTGACTTGTTAGGACTTGTGAGGATTTTCATTGCATCCCCGAAGCAAATGCTGCCGATTTTTGTTAATTAGAACAGAAACAAAAGTCACTTTTTGGCTCGAGAGATTTGGTGGATACAGCAGGTTTTAGCATGGTACTGTGAGAAAATCTAAATGCGAATTGGATGAAGCTTTTCAGTTGAATGAAAGTTAAATTTGAAATGAAGGCATTGAATTTCATCCACGAAAAGGAGACAGTAAGGCTGCATCCGAATCAGCTGTCTAGAGCTAGGTCTAGGTCTGCGCCCATTGAAAATACGCAGGGACGTGCTGACAATAGACGTAGCCGTAGCTCTGGAAGCCCGTTTCGGACACAGCCTGAGTTTCTTTTATACCATTCGCATGTCTGGGTCCAAGACTGTGCTATGCCTCTGCAGCAGGTCTATCAGCTGCTGTGGGTACCCGGCTAGCTCCTTTGGGTAACACTGCGACACCTATGAGATCAGTAAAAGACAAGACAAACCTGTTAATTCTACTTGCGCGCCGATTTTGATCATAAGCTTTCTCATTTTTCCGAATCCAAAACAGTGTAAGTACGTAGACTAAAATGGAACTTCAAGTTACACTGGCTAAGCTGTAATGTCTCAAGTCCATCAAGATCCTACAAAATTAGCTTTCTGACTTTGGAAGATCTATGGGAAAGAATTCCATATATGGACGTCACTTGATACCCTGTGTACAAACCCTATGAGACTGGTCTGAAAATTGTAAGTATTTTCTCACAAAATGCTTCAATATTTTTTCTGCTGAATTTCACTTTTTAGGACATGTTACCGCTTTCTGATGGCTGATAAGTCATAGCAGGGAAAAACTAGTGGCGTACGTTCATGGAATTTTTTCCGTTCTACGATAGTTAGCGAGGAAATAGCCTGTTTTTTTGTTAGTTACTTGTTCAGTTGAAATTTACTTAGAGAATATTTGAGAGTACATGTAGCACATGTGGGAAGAGTAAAATATTAGGGTTAATCCGACAATAAAGGATGATTTAAAAAAAATATTACTAAAGACAGGAATAATAAACGAATACTTTTGGTGAGTTCCTTTTTACCTGGCAGAAGAACATGACAAGCTCAGCCAGGTTCTTGGAGTGCTGAGTCGGTTTGAGCTGAAAAATCTGCAAGTTGGACTCATAGTGGCGATACTGCTGAAGGAACTGGAGAAGGAAAACAATAATTATCATATTAATGATAAAAAAAAAATAAGTGAATGAAGTTTATTTTTTGGGGCGTTGCTCACATTCGTCTCACATTCGTGTCCGTTTATGGTTTAACAGATAGTTTTAAAGGTTTTCAATGCATAGCTTCACGACCTTATCGTATTTTTAAAAATGTGTTGAACTTGGTTATAATGTAATTGTACACTCAATAAAAAATATACGCAGTGGCTATCATTTATGGCAGTCGATCATCGGGTTCCCTGACCTGACAATATCCAATGTCAGAATCTTTGGCCATGTTGGCCCTTAGAACCAGACTATCAACCAAATGGTTCTCAGACCTGATTTCCCTTTAAAAAAAATCCTCCAAAGCCACAGATCACGAAGAAAAAATTGAAATCGACTACAAAGTAAATAGTAGGATTTGATTAAAACGATAAAAGTAAAGAAAAATATTTAAAAAGAATATACAAAAAAAGAAGAAAAAAATTCACGCAGCACAGACATGACGGATCTGATCCCAGAACCTTAGGCATGTTTAGTCCAGTGTTTAAGATGTTCAACCAATCAAGCTTCCATACATGCGCGTGCGCCACAACGCTCTGGTTGGGTTGGCAATTATTACTAGGCCCTATATATAAATTAAATATAGAATATAAATGTCATGTGTGAAGATTTGAAATGCTGGTTTTGCAATGCCGTATACTATAATTATAAACAATATAAAAATCGCGTTACGGCTGCACTCAGCACTGCCGTAATGAATATGACGATAGCCACTAACTACGTTTTTTTCTTAATCTGCATCAGTGATCACCACTGACATGACTGATCACATCTTCCTGATAGGCTACAACAAAGCGAAAAAAAAAATTCTATTAGTATTTGTCATTCCTAAGTTACTGGTCATGCTGTTGCTGGCAACTTTTACAGCATGTTCAGATCTTTACTTGGTCAATCAAATTCATATCATCATCGATGTACTAGACCATCCAGAAAGGACGGTATTTCCGACACACATGGGGGCCCATTTTGAGACTAGTTTACTAACCTCCTCAATATACGACTGTGGGTCACGTTTGATGAGGTTCTGCAACTGTGGCAGATTGTTTGGGAGTTGATTTCTGTTCCTGTCGCTCATTTTCGTTCTTTAATTCTGAAAATCAAACATATAATTACTGGGGAAAAATGTGAGTTGCGATGTACACAAATCTCACGTGTTTCAGAATGTCGTAATAATACAGATCGTCAGGTCTCTCTCCTTGTTACACTTTCGTTTACCAGCAATAGGGGCTGGGTTGCAGACTTGTAGCTGTGTAACTATTGGCCGAAGAGGGCGCTATATTTAAAGGTAGTTTATGCATATGATTATGAGTGATTCCTGTATTTACGACAGTGTCAACGTACCGGAAGAAGTGCCATGCTGGCAAGGTTGTCGTGGAAGTGTAACTTGTGACAAAGTATTTTCACAACTGACAGGAACGTTTTATCAATTTTCTACTTGAAATCTGTTCCAGGATCAACTCAAAATGCATGACGGCGGTGGAGCGACGAATCCCATCAAAATCTTCGCCAACATTTTTATCTCGTTCGTTGGAGCCGGCGGGTTGGGACTTCCATACGCATTTAGAACGGTAAACATGCTCAAAATCTGCTTGACCAGTTGCAATATGCATGCCTTTGTTTCGAATTACCTGACGTAAATATGAAGTTAACTTTATTTTGATAAAACTCTGAAGGACATTACATGACTAAATAAGTTACAAATTTAGGTTAATGTTCATCTTAAATAATCAGTTAATAATATTGAACAAGTTGTTAAACATGTTATGATGTTAAAAGAACGTACTAGCATGACTAGTGGCTGTCGTTAATGTATCGTTAGGTCAGCCATAACACGATTTTCAACTGCTATTGTTACAGTAGGCCTATTGCAAAATCACCATTGCAAATCTATAGTACATGTAGTACTCGTTCAACCAGAACCCTTCGGTAGCTAGAATAGTTACCGTACACATTCGACTATGCCGGGGATCAGGGTTCAAATTTGCTGCCGTGCTGCTATTTTTTTTTTTTAATACTATAAGTATAAACAGGATAAAGCTTTCGTTACTTTCATGTTTTTTTCGTAATCCTCGGCTTTGGAGGATTTTTTTCTAAAAGGAAAATAAAGTCCGAGAACCATTCGGTTTAATGATAGTCTGGTTCCAACAGCGAAAGATCTTGACGTTGAATACTATTAGGTCAGGGAACCAAACGATAGCAGTTGAAAATTGCCTTATGGCTGCCGTAACAATAGCCACTGTGTTAAAAGAACTGTGAACCGGTCACACATTTTTTCAGCTCTTATTGCTTAAATGCTGGCACTTCCTCAGCGCACGTGCATTTATACAAGTATGCTTTATAACATAATAAATTATGTCACTGAACTGAGTGAATTTTTGGTTGTTTTTTTCCCCTAAAGTACATCATGTAATGGTTGACTTTTCTTTCTTTATTGTTTTAAATTGAATCCTACATTTTATTGCAGAATATTTTGTCTCTTTAATTTTTGATTCGTGGCTCTGGAGTCTGGAGGATTATTTTTTTAAGGGAAGTAATGTCAGAAATTGCTTTTAGGTCTGATTCCCATCTCCTGAATACGAAGTCACATCGACAATGTAAGCATGGCATCAGATGAAGACTCATCACAGTAAAAATGTCCAAGTCCAAAAAAACATTGACTGCTCATGTCAAACGGAAATGCCAGTACGAGAGTACAAAAACAAAATCAGGGACTAGTTCACAGTCAAATATACACTGCCTTCTATTTTTGAAATAATTTTAGGTCTAACAGTACTTGTTGCTTTTTCGCTTCTCTTGAATTATTTAATTTGTTTAAAAATCTTTCATTTGGATGGCGAAACAGGTCAATTGTTAATTTCATTTGCTCTGTCTGTATCTTTTCTGTCTAGGCTGGAATTTTGGAAGGCGTCCTAATTCTTGGATTTGTATCAATTGTGAGGTAAGATAACAACACGTGAAAGTAAGTAATACGCAATGATTCAGCTGATAAAAAAGCTGATTGAAACTTTCAATTTAAAAACAAATGCTTAAAAGTTGGAAAAGAAGACGTTCTTCTTTTTGGAAGAGTTACATGTACACATGTACCTAATGAACATTTATGATCTTTGCTTTTATGCATTTAATTTTTTTCCTTTTTTAACACCACTCAAAATCCCAAGAAGAATGTTCAAAACCTAACCTGGTGAAGTTTTTAGCTCAGTGAATATTACACTCAATATTTATACCACTGTACCGAGATACGTGTACGCTCTTTAATCAGAGTCAATTTTTGATAATAATTTGATAGGTTACTTTGTGGATAAATGCAAATGGTCCTGTATACCTTAAGCCATGCTTGTTTAATTTAATAGTTTGTTTCAGTTTGCTTTTCATTAGTTTGGTTTTCCAACATGTTAGAACACCTGGCTAATTATATGTATCAACGTTTTTTTTAGCAACTCTAATTATTTCCTATTCCTTCTGAAGAACAAATATAGGCAGCTGTTTGAAAATAAAGTGCAGCTGAAATGTCAGTTGTGTACACGTACATGCGTAATTCTCAAAATAGCTGTATAGTTTTCTTGATATTCATATTAGACAAAGAAAATACATTTTGTAAATACCAGTGAAATTTCCATTTACCCCACCCAATGTAGAAAATCATGTAGAACCCCAAAAATAAAAAAAATCATATAAAATAAACAAAAAAACACCAAAAAATTATAAACTTAAGGTGCCACCTTACCCTAGTTATTGCAGACAGGTTTTGCAATTTCGTATTGACAATTTTTAAATGGTACGAATACATGCCCTAAAAAATAATTATAAAACTAATCGATAATTATCCCATCTATTTTATGGCTATAAAAATTTAGAGCGAAAAAACAAGAAAAATTACCCACCCATCCAAGCTATTTTTTGTTCAGTGTAAAAGGAAATAAAAGTTTTTCTTGGTCTTAAGGTAATTTCTGATGTGCTCATTGATTGATTTTGTGTGTGTGCTGAAAATGATTATTCTTGCCAGTGTCAAAGCCATGCTGATGCTGATCGACTGCAAGTACAAGCTTGAAGAAAGACTGGATGTCCGCCGGAAATTCAAGATAGTCAGCAAGGAGAAAGAAGACGATGTCGAAGGGAAGGAGTTACTGAAAGACGTGGACGGGATGTCGGGGGAGGCTTTGACTCAAAACGGAGGGGCGAGCGGTCAACAGAGGAAGAACTCAGATGATTCAGCCGTAAGTGTTAATCAGATGCGATTTTCCCCAAGTCTTGGGCAGTGGATGTGTCTCATGTGTCAGTGGCTACCATAGTTTTTATACACTCATAGTGTCTGGCAAGTCAGTGGAGGTGGACCGTGTGTTTTACTTGAACTTGGCCGCTGTACACTGCCGGCGCCGTAGCAAATATTACTCCATGCCAGGGCCTCAGAGTGTTGCAAAATATGAAGTTACAGTGAGAAGTTACAGCGAGGAGTTATGTACAAATAATAAATGGTAATTTCTGATGTGCCCTACTGTTCCACTTCAGTGGGCACCAAGCTTGCTCTAGGATCCCAGCTACTTGCCATCCACACAGGATGCAACTTCACACTTCATCGATTTCGCTTTTGTGGTGTTAGACTTAATTTTAAAATTCGTTTTGTCTTTTTTAAAATGGTGTTTTTCGGTCAAAATAACCCCGGCGTCAAGTGGTTAACTTTGCAGATTCACTGTATTGTGTGGTTTGGTTTCCTATGCATTTCTTTGTTTTTAATGATATTTAATTAATTTTTTTGAAAATGTAATTATTGCATTTTCTTTCTTTTTAATAAGCATTGTTTAACTCGGTTGTATATGTCTATAGATTTTTAAAATATTTTACAGACTCCTCCAGAATAACAAATGGTTAAAGACCAGGCTGCCTTAAAAAAAAAAAACAATTACTGAAATTAAGCCTGTACTTTTTCCCTTTTTTCCCCTCCTAACAGGGTGCCAAGAATGAAATAGACTATGGTGATGTTGGTGAGTATTTAATAGTGTTCAGTATTACGATAACATGTCATAATTATATTATTCGTTTTCACCTGTATTTCTGCGCTTGCTGTTAAACCAGTAGTTTACAGTTCGTTAATTCCTAGGAATGAAGACGCAGGAAAACACACACAGTATTTGGAACAAATACTTGGTCATGTCATTAAGACCGGTTTATTGACTTTTGCAGTAATTGGAAATGCACACACAAAATGCCTGTAATAATTGTAGAAATGTGTTTGGACAAAACATGCTTGCTGCGCAGTCAAATTACCGCTGAAATGTTTACCTGATGTAGTTTATCTATCGCACATGTTGCCCCCTCATTGCAATCAATAATTCAATTATTCATTTACTTGTTTAATTGATAAATAGTTAATCAACCCTTGTTTAACTATTAACTCTAAGTCCCTAGGCATTTTTGCTAGGATGTAACCTCAATCCTGCAAAATCCCCTGATGCTACCATGTAAAAATAGCATACAGCCTCAATCCTGCACAATCCTCCATCATTTCTTGAATGTGGTCCTTGGAGGGGTGACCACTGCCTCAATCCTCCAAAATCCTCTGGAAATCACTGTCAGTATGTTGAGGCAGAGCCAGTGACATCCTGGAGCTGTGCGGAGGATTGCAAGTTACCTAGGCCTAAATTTAACAAGGTCCAGCCCAAGACCATGGCACATTGTATCCTAAAAAATCAGCCACAATTTTTGTCATATAGCCTCAATCCTGCAAAATTCTCCCTTTTGCAAAGAGGATTTTGGAGGATTTGGGAAGGTTAGGGTTAATGAATTGGTAATGAACTACTCTGTTTTATAATTGTTGAGCTGAATACTTGTTGTTTGTGTCACACCAGGCACATGGCATAACACATGTTTATTTTGCAAAACATAGTGCTTTCATCAAAGTTCTGATAGATATACGCATTTTTCCACACTCTCCTCCAGTTATTCAATGCTGTACTGAAAGTTCTTCGAATCTCCGGGGAAACATTGTATAAATTATTGAAAAACTTTGTGTATTTTCTTCCTCATTTCCACTGAAATTTATAGGTTTCTATGCACTTGGAAGCAAAGGCAAAGTTATTGTTGACTTCTCTATAGTGATATCCCAAGTTGGTGAGTAGAACAGTTCCAAAAATCTTTTTTCTTATAAGCCAAATTGACTGAGCCATGTGTCATCAGCGGAATAAAATTTTACCCTCGACAGCCCAAAATTTTGCTTGACAAAACCGCTTACAACACAAAATATCACATAGTTTATATTGCCAGTGAGTGGTTCTCAGCCAAGTTTTTGATTAAAACATAATTTGCTTAGCAGAAACAAAATAATTTTGTTCTCCACTTAGCAGTTTCGTACTTATTCTCAAACTCTTATTTTAATATCTCATATAATTTGTCACAATAATTGCAATTTTGGGTTTTTTTTTAATCGGAAACAGGTTTTTCCTGCGCCTACCTGATCTTCATCTCCAGTAACCTGGTCACGTTTGTCCCCGGCCTCAGCAAACACGGCTGGATCGCCCTGATGATGGCACCTCTGACTCTACTGTGCTTATTGAGACATCTCAACCGATTAGCAGTCTTCAGGTAGGTGGTCTTGTTAATCCTTCGGTCAATTTCCTAGATGAGCTAAGCAGAGAGTGTTTGCTTACCAGCCTGAGCAAAATCGTTTGAATACTTAGAATTCATACCTGACATTTCATTTGGGGCTGTACCAATTTCACAATGCTTCAAAGTACAGAAATTTGTAACCAGTTTGCGCCGGGATTATTTTAACAAGAACGGAATGAGGATGAATTTTCACTCAACCTCAAGCCGGGCGGGTTGAAGCCATCACCCTTGGGCAGCACAGTAATATTTCCGGCCTCGCTCACTGCGAGCGGGTCACTGACAGATGTTTCGACTTCGCTCCCTGTGTGTTTATCCGTCATCCATTCCGAATACGACAAAGTCTTTGCCTGTATACAGATCATCCAGCGCGAACTGGTTACCAACTCTACCTGCTCAGCAACAATTTAATTGGAAACTGAAATAAATAATTGACATGCCTTAGCACAGAACTTTTGCTGAACTTTTGCTGGTAACAAGCCAAAAGTAAAAAAACCTGTATTTTTGAGGTTTTTTATTCAAATACGATGTAAATTAAAACTATTGATTACAATACTGGCCAGTGTACGTACCTTGTAATTTTGTCTTTTTTTCTCCAACCAGCTTGTTTGCAGACTTTGCCAATATATTTGCGTATTCCGTCGTCTTCTGGTTTGACTTTGAGCATGTGCAAAACGTTCGGTAAGTAAAAGCAAGTCGCGTCAATCGTAAGATCAAACATTCTTTGTTCAATTTTTTGTTTGTGTAGTAAATTTGTTTCAAATTTGCATTCCAAATTTTTGTTTCAATTTTCCATTCGTTGCAGTATACACCCAAAACAGATGTCTCTAGTCGGATTCCCATTTTTTCTCGGCATTGCATTCTATTGCTACGAGGTACGTGTGTGTTTGTACTTCTCAGTATTTTGCTATTGCATCATTAACTTTGATATTTTACAAAATCAGCGAAAAATCAGTCTACTTTGCTATTATAATTGATATTATAATAATACGGGAGTCTTATAAAGTGCACGTATCTACCAACAATTAGGTACTCAAGGCGCTGGTTAATTATGTCTATTTTTAAAGACAGTTAAATGAAGTTTATGAGAAATATGAGACCCAATATGTAGCACCTTTATAAAGGGTTTACAAGGTGCTACGGGGCATATTGCAGCCACTGCCAGAAACACCAGGGCAAACCCCTTTCTCATAGCAATAAGCGTTACTGTGTTCTTTAACGTGTTTAACACAACACACGAGATCTACGGCCTTATCTCATCCGAAGGACGAAGCAATAATGGTAAAGTGCCTTGCTCAAGAGCACAAGCACCATGTTCCCACGGTCAGGATTCACCGTCGAACACCGTAACCATTGGACCACAGCATACCACATGTTTTTAAATAATGGTATCTGTTAAAAAAACACATTTGCTGACATTTTGGCTGCAAAATTTATGAACATGAAGGAAGTGTTTTTTAAAATGACGGATTTTTTTCCAGGGTATGTGTCACTTGGTGATCTACAATTATAGGGAGTCAATAAGCTGAAAATAATGCTTGCTCAGCTATCAGTGACAAGGTACCAGTCACAAGCAATGTGCATTACATGGCATTGTGGCTGGTAACCAGTTTTTGCCATATCTTCTCTGCTTAGTGTGTTTGCAGAAAAAGAACATTAAGTATTTTTTAAATTCTTATTTTGCAGGGAGCTGGCATGATTTTGGCTTTAGAATCGTCTGTTTTACCGACCAAGAGGCATATGTTTAGAAAGTAAGTGTTTTTGCATTTGACAAACAAACATTGTTATTATTTCTGGTTACAAAATCATAGATTTTTCAAAATTTTACTCACAGGCATGATGAAAAATCCTTGAGAAGAGAAATAAAGAAATGTAATGAAAGAGTGGATCATGGTTTTGGTAACTGTGATTTTTTTTTTCTTCAGAATTTTTATATTTGCGCTGATCATAGTAACGACACTGTACATCAGTTTTGGCGTGTGCGGATATCTGGTAAGACATTTGCGGAAATTTTTCCCCCTTTTCTGTTTTGTGTCATTCTCCATGCAATTGTGCAATTATCTGAAACAGTTTATTAACCCGCCTGCTATTTCAGCAGTCACGGACGGTCAAAATTCACTTTCACTTTCCCTGCTATACTTTTAACAAAGGCTAGTCACCAGCAGTCAGATCAAACTGGGTCAACAGACAAAGCAGGCAAGTTGAGACAATGCATAGCTGTATCAAGTTACTTTTAAAGCTATAGTCCATCATTTGCAGCCATCCGAAAAAGTAACTGGCGTATTATTGTTGAAAAACATACTTGGTTGAAAGATAGTAAGTGGACTAAACTCCCTGTGAAATTAATCTTTCTGGCAAGCTATCATTTTGAAGTAATCAACGAAAGAAGGCCTTTCCAACGGTGCGTCTTAGGAAAATTTAAATCAGTAGTTCGTTTTGTTATTCGACGCAGCGTGTTGCATTGGCATGACGCACAGGTGCGCGCGGTTGCTATAATTCGTCGGATCAGTGCGCGACATCGCGTATAGCTGCAATTCAAAACAATTCAAAACATGATTCAGCAACATTTGATTTGAAATTGAGATCCTAGAATGCTGTTTTTCTCGGAATATACAGCTGAAGCTGAGCTGAAACTTCATCAGGTTAGTTGTTCAGTATCCGTCATTAGATTTTGAACACTTGTGTTGCTTCAAACGAACAAAATGCACAAATTGCAAATGATGGACTATATCTTTAAGCAGTCCAAGGCAGTCAATCCTACTTTATGTGAGCTGAGAAATTCTTATGGGTTGAAAACAGTCACTTGATTGATTTTTACTGCAAGGACGACTTGACACAGAATGTGTGTTTGCATAGGAGGGTTAAATCTTTAGAATAATTAATATGCCAACTTCGTTTAGCAGCAACGCTACATGTATGTTGTAAGCACAAAACCGATTGGCATTCCCTAAAAGTATTAAATATGTTAACATATTTGCTTCTAAATTTAACCTTTCAAAATTTTTCATAAATGTAGTGTGTGCGCGTTGTGAATGGAGCCTGCCCTTCCACCATTTGAAAACTCTGATTTATTCAAATAGTGTAGGCAGCAATGGCGAATCCAGCATGGGAGGGGGGCATTTTTTTTTAAAGACGGTTTTAAGACGGTTCAGGCATTGATACAGTTCAGTCTAAATTTAGCATCCACCCCCCCCCCCCCCCAGCATTTTGTTTTTCTTCTCACGAATGCCTTTACAAATTGGAAATAATGTACAAAGTTTTGTGTGGTTTGGAGTTTCCTCGGTTTTTTTCTCTCCAAATTCCCAGTTGCGGGTACTGGTAGGCAGTCATTACCATATCTTTAATGACTACCACCAAATACTAACAATTCAAATTTATTTCTCTCTTTTACATTTTTATTTTCATTTCATTTCTTTCTAGTCTTTTGGACCCTCAACAGAAAGCATCATCACGTTAAACCTTCCTGAAGGTAAGTTGAATGCTTAGATATTTGTTGGAAGAACCAGTCTTTAAACATAGCTTTTAAAAGCAGCCTAGCACACATTTTTTTCCCATTCATAAATACCTTTCAGTATAAAAAAAATATCAAAACTTTTCTGTCCAAAAGACAATACAAGTCAAAAATGATAAATTTCCTATGATATTGTTCAACAATTTTACTTAATGTTTTTCAAAACACCCCTCTAGCTATGCTATGGTATGGCCTGCTCGTGAGTAGTCATAAACAACTCCTTTGTCATTGTTCATCCCCATATAACTTGTACTCAGGGGTTTTCCTTAGCGATCGCCCGCTCGCCAAATGTGAGTGAAAACAGCGGCGGGCGAGTCAAAACCCTCCTCTCAGTAGTCCGACGGGCGAGTCAAAAAACTGTTTAAAAAAGATAAAAATAACGAAGTTTTCCCTACAGTATTTTTCAATCAATCAAAATAAAAAGTTAAGGGTGATACAACACATGAATACTTTTGCCACGCCGACCGAAATAAAAACATCGGTAGTTCGAATTCGTATCACTCCATGTATATTCGCAGTGCGCTGTGCATTGAAATCCCAACGACGAACATGAGGCGAATCAACATGTATTTGCCATTACACATTGTGCACACATGCAGCGCACGTGATTTACTTCGTCTGCAGTCCACATGGTACGGACGTACGTACGTTAACATCGTATTCGTATCATACAACGTGGTGAGGAGAAAACTTTCATGACAGTTTCACTGCCAAAACTTGTGCCCGAACGGATTCTTGGGATGATTTCTTGAACACTATCAAACGAATGTACCGAAAAGATGAGGACAATATGAGATTCAAGGGGCCTATTTTGAATGTAAAGACTAGTGAATGTAAAGTGGACCGTGCTCCGGAAAACGTTATGGATTGACGTGACCAGCGTAAGTTCGTGGGTCGCCCGCCCGCAGCGCTTCTTTGCTAGGCACGCTAATTGCACCATTCTTCGCTAGAAATGCATGGCGCGCGCGAGAGATGGTTTTTTTGAAAATACTGGCCTTCTCACTCATTTTCAAACAAGTTAAAACAGTTCAGTTACTAACTTGGTAAACTCCCATTAATACCACGACTGTGTGCAATGTTTTCTTGTTCCTCAAGATAACGCTTTTTTAGTTCGTGTTTTATCAAAACATGTCGGAAATAGAACACCTAAAGCCTTAAGTTCGGAACGAAGCGCACTGCATAAATTTTGATTATAACTTCTCCCCCTATTTGATTCCTGTTAATTAAAGCCTTGCTCTATGTTAAAGCATGGACGATTAAAGAAACATTGACATCACTTAAAAAGGAACTACATGCAATATTATGTACATGATTAAGATAATTGCCGATTGTATTCATATTGCATAATTTATTATCAAAAATGTTATCAAAAATGCTTATGGTGATTTGATTGAAAGTTACTATTAAAACATGTGAGCTAGTGAAAAAGGTTGCGGGCCAGTGAAAACTCTGGTTTACTGGCCCGGCCGGCCAGTAAAGGAAAAAGTTAAGGGAAACCCCTGTCAGCACCCTAGATTGTGATGAACTTGTGGTTTGATTGGAACTCAACTTCATTGCCAGGATTAAACGCGACACCTTGTTTCAACCCCCGATCCGCAGGTATTGTTCCCGAACTGGTCAAGAGCTGTCTGTGCTTCTCGCTGTTCTTCACATATCCTGTCATGATGTTCCCAGTGGTCATTACACTGGAGAGACGATTGATGCACGACAAGCACAAGTCCACATTCTATGGGGTGAGTCTTCACTTGAAATTGTTATTTTGTTAACAATTGGAAATAGACAAGTACAATATTAAATAGTACAATATGAAAGTACAATATTGAATAGAGCATTTGCACTGCACCCCTCTAGCTATATGATGGAGTGTCCAGCTTGCGAGTTAGACTTAAACAACTCCTTTTATGGAGATTGGCGCGTGCGTCGTGCATACTGCGCAGGTGCGTTGTGAATTTAGGACTATTAAAAACTGACTCACTGGTAGTATTGCGCATGCCTACGTGAGGATTGTGAACACTCGACCAATAAAACGGTAAAAGGCACTGGATTTCATAGGAGTCCAAATTTCATGTGACACTGACAAAGTGTTTAAGACCAGCCAGCCATGTCTTTATCATCCATTTATTAAAGACTGGCCATGTGATGGGCTCTCGACCAGTGGGAATGGGTAAACTGTCTTAGGTATTTATGAATATGGCATAATTTATCACAATGCAAAGTTTCATTTCACCAAAATTATAAGCAATGAATGCTCAAATCTACCATTGAGCTGTTGCTGTTAAGCTTTCTGCTGACTGAGTTCTTGTGAAAGAAGCCAAGTTAACACACTTAATAAATGAATTTTCCTGTCTACTTCAGAACATACTTCGCTCAGGCATGGTAATGGTGACGGGCTTGGTTGTTATCCTGATACCCAATATAGCAACGTTGATGGCTCTTATAGGAGCGACATGCTGCACTTTGCTGGCCTTCGTCCTACCTGGCATATTCCACATGAGAATATTCAAAGAGTGAGTCAGAAATTCATTGGTTTTTTTTCAGGCCGATTTTTTTTGCGGATTTTTCATTTGCCCCAAATCTCAATGAAGGTAGCCGTTTTAAGACATGAGTATGAAATAGGTCATGCTTTGTGTATGTAAAAGTTTTGGGGAAAATTGTCAGATCAGTCAATGATTGGCTGAACTGATGCCCGGCTAAGGCGAAATTTCCTCACGAGTATCTGTCTGGCCGTCCCGCGAAACGCCTTGTTGAAGAAACTGTAGACAAGAACGTTGAAGAAGCTGTTGAGAGTGGCTAGCCAGTTGTTGAAGAAGTTCAGCCAGTTTGGGACGTTCGTTCCCAGCGCCCCGGCCAGGACTCGTGATAAAAGCAGAGGGGTCCAACATGCAGCCAGCAGAAGCATGACGGTGAGGAACGTCTGCAGGGCTTTCTTGCTCACGTTGCCCGTGTTCGCGCCCTGCCGGTTGATGAACAAGGCGTGCCGGTGGCTTATCTGTATGATCCGACAGTAGATCATGATGATGGTGAATGCCGGGAACACGTCCCACAGGCAGAAGACGACCAGTTCGTTGATCCATTTGTCGTACGGCGATGAACACACTGCCGAGAAGCGATCGTAAAACACCGGGATGTTAAACGTGAAGGTGTTAGTATCGTTTCGGGTTTTTGCGGTAACACCATGTGGTAATAACTACTGCTTAGAAGATATTAGTTCTGAGAAGAACTTGTCCTGCTTATTATCAACTTGCTAAGTAGTTTTTGTTCTGTTTAGAACAGTCCTGCTGTAAGTTCTAAAAGAACTTGTCTTTGGTCTCAACGTTTCGACTAGCCTGCTCTAGTCATCGTCAGGATGACTAGAGCAGGCTTTCGACTAGCCTGCTCTAGTCATCAAGCAGGACAAGTTCTTCTCAGAACTAATATCTTCTAAGCAGTAGTTATTACCACATGGTGTTACCGCAAAAACCCGAAACGATACCGATACCCCACCATGCAAAGCCTCAAATCTTATATCAGTGAAGGTGTTAGTCATCAGGAATGTTAGCAAGAGACAGCTGAACGTGATGACCGTCGCGACGGCGCGCCGCTTGGAGCACAGCGTGGGGAAGCGTAAAGGTCGCGTCACGGCAACGTAGCGATCAACGTTGAGGAGCGTCACGCACATGATGGACATGGATAGGCTGACCCCCGCTAGCAGGGCGCTGATGCGACATCCCACCGCACCGAAGGGCCAGCTGTCCAACCCTGATGTGATAGTGTACAGGAGAGTCAGGATACCAACCAGGAGGTCATACAGGGCCAGTGAGGTCATCAGGACTTTGGTGCTGTCGGCCAGGCCCTGGATGCGCCAGGTGACGGCGATGGATAAGGCATTGCCGCCGATGATCAGGAGTGCGATGACGAGAAGTAAGGACGTGCGGAGGACAATGAAAACGACGGATACGTCCTCAGTCTGACTTGAAGTGATGTTATCGTAAGATGTGTGCTCTTCCATAATTGGGAAAAAAAAAAAATTTAGTCTTTATTTTTGGACAAACAACTCAAGGCGCAACTTGCAGTCGACAAGCGCCAATAAGCAAATGCATCACAGATCCAATGTTGTTTGAACTAACAGTAGCTGTGATTTCTACTGATAATCAAGAATCAAAATATAAGATGAAAGAAGGATAGAACAGAGGACCATCTTCTCTGTCAGGCAACTTTTCCTCGGATCCGCTGATTTCATTCTTCACGTCACACTTACATGTCATTACAAATGATGAAACACTGCATATAAAAGCTTGTCATGCACTATGCAGTTCCCGTGTTCATATTTGCTGATCAGCAACAAATGATGGACGTCATGATTTCTGTCGGGGGAACATAAGCAGCATCAACACATTGTTAACTCAAGTTCATCCAAGTCGAGTGCTTGAGACTCGGTGTAGTAAAGAGGGGGAAAAAAATCTCCTGCTTGACTTTATCAGAGCAAATGCTTAAGTGAAGTGGGAACAGTTTTCAGATGAGTACCCTGACACACTACTGAGAAAGGCAAGGCAAAATGAATGTCCGATGTAAAGAGAGCATCAGATACAAATTATCTCTCCTTTGGTACGTGCCACTTTATCAAAAGTCGTTTCCAGATGACAGCCGTTTCCAGATGAGCATCTAGACACACCACTTCAGGATGAAGAGAAAAGCAATGGTTCAAAGTGAATCTGTCTGACGTTGATTAAATGCACGTCCACTTGAGTTGTGCTGGAAGACCAGTTTGAACGAGACACGACGTGTACATTTGTATTGCCGACCAAGATTAGTTTGTGCCGATTTGATCGTGACAAACTCTCTGAAAAAAACAAATTAAAACAGGACATTTTAATAATGGTTCCAGAGGCGTGAGGCACATTGAAAACCTTCTCTGCATGCTGTAATTCTCCTCCAAAAAAAATCTGTTTCAAAAAAAATGAAATAAAATAAAATAAATTAGATCCACAGATGCAAACCGTGTTTTGATTGCTTTTTCTGCCCTCAATTTCTGGTGACCACTGGCCGCCTTATTTGATTAAATTTGTCTGTTGCCAGGGACTGTCAAACTCAACATATGTATGACCTTTGCTTGTATTTGTATTGATTGAAAAAGGGGACGGTAGGACGGAAATGATTTAATTAACATATTTCAGCAAACAGGAAAACAAAGTGGTTTGGGTATTGGCCAATGTTTGTCGAGCACTGATTGTTTTTAAAGGGAATGTACATCATTGGATTTTGATGTAATTTTCAAGAAAAGAGCTATTTGAGGGGAAATAATAGCTCAATATTAATTGTGCACTGACATGTTTGACAAGTTTTTTTCGAAAATGCTGGAAAAACCAAGAAAAAAAATGTTCAAGTAGTCTGGCTCCCTGACTCCACTTAGGATGAAATGGATCAATTAATAGATGCCGGAAAATTGTAAGGTAAGGGAACCAGTCTAGCTGGCCTACACCCGTTCATGAACATGTTACCAATAGCAAACCAAATTTGGACTGAAAAAAAATTGGTACATTTGAAGCAGTAGTTGAAAAAATAGTTAGGTTTTTCCAATGGTGGTCGGCCGACCACCGTTGAAAATTTATACAAAAATCCCACTTTTCTTGAAAATGACTTCATCAGGTGCCATAATTTTACAGGATGCTTTAAGACTGTTATTTACCAACATCCTTGTAAGGTATTTTGTAAAAATTTGGTAGTTTTGTTTTTCGATGTTTGCAAATGTTGTATATTCCCTTTAAACTCAATTTGTAAAAAATGTAAATATTAGAATGAAGTTAGTGCTGAAACTGCCTTGCAGATCAGCAGGTGCAACACAGCATTCATCTAAATTGATTTTTTGGTTTCATTTCTAGGTCGCTGACGAGAAGACAGTTGGCGTTTGACATCTTTCTGATAGTCATGGGAATCATTGCGTGAGTACAGCTTGGCTTTATGGTTGGAAAAAAAAAGCTATAGCATTGATATTGAAAAATAATAAAAGCCTAATTTGGCTATTAATTTTCACCTTATAGACTTGGTCTTTTCGAGACGATTGATCTTAATATGTATTGTACAGATTTGAAGGGGAAAAAAAGGATTGTATAAGGGGCGTTTGTTTTTGAATAAAGCCCGTGATTTGACACTGAAGTTATAAAGAAAATATTTAACATAATGGATTTCCTGTGATAACATAATCATGACTTTGAAAAAAATGCGGCCCTTATTTGTTCTGTTCATGTTGTGATCCGTTATCTTAACCTCAAATCTAGCTTTTCTTCTTATAATCTATGTCTTCATACTAAGATAATAACGCGGTGCTAAAAAATAACGTTATACAAATGTCTCAAAGCACTTAATAATTATTATTGACCATTGGATCAGTTTTATGTAGCAGTTTAAAATCAGCGTAATCTGCCCCCTGTTTTCAAAGGCGCTCATTCATACTCCTGGGTGGAAAGAGGCAATTGTGGTATAGTGTCTTGCCCAAGAACACAAGAACCATAATCCACATAGAGCAAGGACCCAGTAACCACCGCAACATGACAACTTTCTTAACTTGAAACCTACTGTTTGTACAATCTTTGCCTTTTATTTTTGTTTTCAGTGCGTGTTTTGGCACTTGGGATGCCCTGAAGCGACTGTTCCCGGGTTTGGTGCCGGAGAATCTTATTTCCCTCGGAACAACCTCAGACGCACCAATGTCTACGGGGGACTTGCAACCTATCCTGGGTCTGATGAATGGAACAGCTGACATATAGTATTGACAGAAACAGTGCTGTATCATATCAATCAAGGCAGTCACAAGTCAGTAACAAGTCAGTAACAAGTCAGTCACGTGTCAGTCACATGTCAATCACATGTCAATCACAAGTCTTCCAGTCTCCTAAGTCAAGTTACATGCTATTCAATACGCCATTTGCGAGTAACCTTCACCCTTTGGGATTTACATTTGAAAAACATCGGTACACTGACTTGTTTAGAATGCTTGGCACATTTTAACTTTGAATTCTCCAGACCAAAGACACTGTTGCTAATCACATGATTCGGGGCAAGCTCTTGCATAGTTACATAAGAGACGCTCAGCATCGATACATTGTTCACAATGGGTGAGAATGGCACAAAGACACCAGACTATGCCGGAGCTGGGGGTTGCTAGCATAAGGCTTGGCCCGAATCACATGATATAGTAACAGTCTCTTTGGTCGGGAGAATGCAAAGTTAAAACGTGCAAAGCATTGGATTATTAGTCAGGGTTCTAGATTTTATTCAAATTTAACACGCAAATGGCTTATTGCATTGTGGCAAAGATATTCCCTTGACACTGTTCTTACCTTGTTACATGTGGCTTGACTTGATTATCATTTTCGTGGTGCTGCTTAACAGTAAGCAGAAACGTTGTGCTAACTAAAGCAGAAAAGTGTGCTTACCTTAAGCACACTATCATTTCCGTGGATGCACATGCATTTCTGTTGTAACGTCACTATTAGCAACTTTTTCCACTGACATGACTGAGGTAAGCGTGCCTTGTGCTGTGCTTACTGCTTACGGTCTCCACGAAATTGAAGGAGGCTCTGTGAGCTGAATATGTGCTATCGTGTGCTAACCATGCGCTATGAAATTGGGCCCCGGAGACAAGGTCACAATATAAAACCACAAGAGAAAGGAATCTTGCAATTCGGGCAATTCACAATGCAGTGCGCCACCAAGAGTTTGCCATGGAGAGTCCATTTTCAAGTTTATGGTTGACAAAACACGGCCCATTTGAATGAGTGTCAGTAGACAACTTGAGCTTATTTGTTATAGATTGGAGCATAGCGTTCTGCCGCCTCACAAAAAACACCATATTCATAAAAAGAAAAGAAAAAGGCAAACAGATACTCGAATCATAGGCTTACGAAACAACTGACTGGAAAAAACTAACAATTTCAAATGTCCCGCGCTGCGAATTTGTCGACCATCTCCTACAATGCACTGGGAAAAATGAACTCTCCGTGGGAAACTCTTGGTGGCGCACTGCATTGTGAATGGCCCACATTGCTTGGATCTTGCAGGACTGAGGACTTTTTGGCTGATTTTCATAGTCACGGTAAAGCTGCTGCATTTATGTCTTGCTCTCGAAGGTTCATCGACCCAGTTTTCAGGGAATTGCCGATTTCCATATTGCAATGGCAAATTATCGTATTTTTAAAATATAAAGCGGGACAATCAGATTTTTATTTTTACTCTTTGAGTTTTTGTTTTAGGCTCAGTTGGCTCAAGTATGTAAAAACAAATCTTAACATCAATTGTACTAACTTATCTTGAATTGCATACTCAGTTATTCCTTAAATAACATATTTCAGTCCTACATGTAGCTATTTTTTTATTATTTCATTGGGAACTGCATCAATCGTTATGTTCATTTGTGCAAGGGCATTTTTAAAAAAAAATGTGCATGATATCCTTTGAGAAAAAAGGTGTACTTGAAACTTCTTTGAAATAAGTCCATAAATTTTGTTTTAATACTTTCATTTCTGTTTTATGTTAAAGAGGTTGTGGAATGCTCGAAGACATTTCCGTCATTTTTTGGGTATATGTAGCCTAAGGTGTGATGAAATAAAATCGACTATTGTTTCTGTCATGACACGAGTACAAAGGGTACTTTTGAGGGCTATTTTTCAGGTCCTGTTTCGACCCGAACGTGCAATTTGTGTAAAAGTCGTCGTTGCGGGCAGCAAACAAAACACAGTAAATCGTGACGTAATAAACGGGACTCGTTTATGCTACTCTGCATCGGGAGTCCTGTTTATTACGTCACGATTTACTGTGTTTTGTTTGCTGCCCGCAACGACGACTTTTACACAAATTGCACGTTCGGGTCGAAACAGGCATGACAGGACTTGAAAAACAGCTCTCAAAAGTACCTTTTGTACTCATTTTATGACAGAAACAATAGTCGTTTTTATTTCATCACACCTTAGGCTACATATACCCGAAAAATGACGGAAATGTCTTCGAGCATTCCACAACCTCTTTAAAGGGACACTGGGTCCTGGAACAGCCCAATTGGGCTACAAAAGGCGCTTTGAACAAGATGATGTTAATCGGAAAGAACATTTAAAAGTAGGATATAAACATCCACACAACCATTTTTTAAAAACTGGGCGTTTTTGTGTTATTCCTGTATTATGAGTGCGAAAACGAATTTCGGGGTCCACTTTTGCGACCCCATAAATTTGAGCTGTCATTCGTAAAGTGTTCGCCTTTTGCGGATGTTGAAAAAAACATATTTTTTTGCATTGGTGATTGGTCACCGCTGTTCCCGAGACACACAACGGATATCGTACACTGAGAACGACACGGAAAACGTATTCATACTCCGTCGTGTCTGATGTAAACAACCGGGGTTTTTTTCGTCTTTTTTTCGGGAACAGTAAGACATTAGGTTGGTTTCCTTTCAACCAGATGTTTGAAAAGGGCTAAGTATTAGTAAACAATCCAAAACATGAAATTTTGGGGGATTTCAGGACCTAGTGCCCCTTTAATCTCTATGGCGATTTACGACTAGTGCAACCAATATTCTGTGTATACTGTAACAGTATGGGATATTTGAATGGGCAATCCTTTATTGTATAAACTGATTTATTATGACCAAGTAAAGACCAATGAAATAAGATGATAAAGTAGAATTCAAAAATGTAGTAAAATTCTCGTGTTCAATATAAGCTGAATACAATAAACCTTGAATTTTGAAGGAGGAGGTCAACAATGTTTAATACATATTTAAATATGTTATTGTATTTCCGAGGCTAAAAATCCCCATTCGACCTGAAAGCTATTTTTTTATTACATATTGAAACGATTGCGCACAATTCTTAATGTCGCATCACGATCCATCCAGTTTTCCCAATTGTTGAGCAAAGGCGTCCGGGAAAAAAGCCCTACAATCCAAAGTGTGTGAATAAGAGAACTAAGGCAAGGGAACCAATAACTGCAACTCATTTTAAACTCTTTTGGATCAAATGTTAAATTTGTTTTGCATGTTGTTCAGTTTTTATTTTAAATTCATGTATATTGTGACTATGAAGGACCTTGCAAGTTAATCATGGGCAGATTTGAAATGCACATGGGGTTAGTGCGTATTTGAATCGATACGAGTGGAAACGTTTATTTACGATTTCTCGTTACTACCATTTATCTAACGATGATGGCAATTTTAGGTGTCCATGGTGATGCATTTTTTGACTCTGCAGCTTGTATTTAATATGTACCGTGTACATAACATAATAAATATCTCCCTGTATATATTAGTCATTTCTTGTTCCTTTCCTTTCATTGTAAAATAAATAAACTTTTTATTTCTACAAAATAGTTTCGCCTGAGTCTTTTTCTTCCTTATTTTGTGTTATGTGTAAATAAGTATTCTAATATCAACTTGGAACAAAAATCTAAATGAAATCAAACAAAACAGTAAAAAAGTAAATCAAAATAAATTGTGAACTATTTTGTCATCAGTTCATTTATTTACATTTCACTCTGAATACAAATGTACAAAAACTGAAGCAAAGCAAAAATAATATGCAAATCTGGTAACAGGTTTGCACAAACGTAAATTCGGTGAACAAAGCAAATAACGAAAACAAACAAAAACAAGTATTTAGAATGATTCTCAAAAAGTCTGGCTTACCCTATAAGACATTTATGTGGTAAATCTTGTCAGTAATATTTAATTCCTATAAATGTTGACTGAATTTCTTCATGACAGAGTGTTGTATCTGTAAGGCCCCCCCCCCCAAAAAAAGTCTCCGGTTTCTGGTATGGAGCTTGCCCAAAAAGTGGTGCGGCGACGCGGCTTTTATTTATTTTTTTTACCTGATTTTTTTTGCTTCAAATGTCGGCTGATGACTGCAAATGGTGCCCGACTAAACTTAGTGCAAATATATGGGAGTCCAGAGAGGCCACATAAAGCTTATTCTCGACCATAACCCAATCTAAAAACACGTTAAAATTGTGCAGCAGCAGGATTCCAGTCAAACCAGTGAGTTTGGCGGTTTTGAGACATCATCTTTCATTGAAAAAAAAAACTTGTTCATTTTGCCGACACGCATGGCTACGGCGACGCACGCGCATACCAGAAACCGGAGACTTTTTTTTTGCCTAAAGTTTCACAAAATATTGTTAGGAAGCATTAGCATTTTTCCAACCAAGGCACACAGCTAAAACATGTTTGTAGTATTTTTACATACAAATAGCAGTCACTAGTGAGAGTATGGAATTGGCCTGACCCACGAATGGGAGTGTACTTTGATTTGCCTTGAAAACCGTGAGCATTTTTTTGTCAAACACAATCACTCCACCAATGAGTTATTTTGCACACAGATCGAACAGAAGGTTAGTATTCGTTCACTGAAGATTGATTCCACTTACACATTGAGAGATTTGGAGACCGCCAACACAGTGCTAGATAGCTTATCCTGAAGGGTTGCAGGTTCGAATCCAGCTCAAGTAAATTTTCATTCTAAAATAAATACCATTAAAGCTATATAGGATCATTTGCATTTATCCCAAAAGTAACCTATTGAATTATCAAAAAAGCTTACTTGGATTAAAGGTTGTACGACTACTGGTACTAAAAAAAACCTTGGAATTACTCCGTCTGGCTTGCTGTCATTTAGAAGAAATCAAGAAATGTAGGTGATATCCAACGATCAGTCAATTTGACTGATCATTGGAAATACAGAGTGCTAGCGACAGCGTCGTCTTAATCTTGCTGGCCACTGCGTCCGCCACCCTGAGCTTGCTGCCCACCCAACCATACTGTGGGAGCCCACCCAGGGCACTGCCTTCAGAGGGAGAAGAAGTCTGACCTTTGTGGACCAGCTCAAGAGGGACACTAATCTCACATCTGCAGAGGAGCTGCGCACCTGCATGGTAGATCGAGACAGCTGGAGGAAGAGGACTCAGGGACTGGCTCGTGATGTCGTCACTACCCAGGCGATCCCGACATGTTGATGATGATGAGCGACGAAATTGTGTTTCGTGATAAAAAGTTTTCCATGGTTTTTCATGTGTGTTCTCGAAAAGTATAATATCCACTGAGCTGAAACTTCAACAGGTTAGGTATTGAACATTCTTCTTTGGATTTTGAGTGGTGTTATTACTGGAAACTAACAAAATGCATGAAAAGCAAATGATCCTATATGCCTTTAAGACTTACAACCTCTGTACTCAAAGCAGCAACCCTCAGTGTCACCATTGTCACATGTCACAGTGTCAGCTCTCAGAGAACCTGGATGCAAAGATCTTGGCGATCCGCCTGGCCTCCTCTGCAGTGGGTAGCTTGTAAGCCGGCTTAGAGGAAGGTCTAGAGACCCGGGACCTGGATGACGAGTGACGGGATGCCAGCCTCTGGGTCAGCTCTTTGGCCGCGTCTGTTGGTCTGGATGTGGCTTCCTGGAAAGGGATTAATGAAGGAAAACAAATCAATTACAAAACAGAGTGTGGTTCAGAAGTATGCAAATTACTTTCTCAGGTTCACTAGTGTAGACGTCCTACCCACTTTGACCACCTCGCTGAGATGGCTGGACCATTTGAATTTTTAAGTGAAGCACAAAATGAGACGAACCTGTGTTAACAGGAACGGAGTGCCCATCTCTCTTTTTAAATAGCAATTGGGCCAGACTCGTATCCTGCTGGGGGTGGGGGGGGGGGGGGGGGAATCGCCACACCATCTCCACAGCGAGTCTGCTACCTTCCCAGCATTGAACAATGCCGGTACCCATTTAACACCTGGGTTGAGAGGAGTAATTGAGGTAAAGCGCCTTACTCAAGGGCACAACACACATGGCCACGGTGGGGCTCGAACCCACCACCTCATGATCATGAATCCTGTGCTCAACCGCTAGACCACACGTCAACACGACAACAAATCGCATGAATGACTTACATCGCTGTCTTCAACCAGTCTTGGCTGGACTCGGGGCAAGATGCTGGTGACGTTGTGCAGTGCCCTCATCGATGCCTCCAGGTCGCGCGTGGGTAGGAAGAAGTTGGGAAGCTGGGCGGGTGGTGAATGGGAGCTAAGACAGCTCTAGTGAAGGAATAATCATAGTTATAATCAACCAGGAGGTTTTGGAGGAATTTGGTAGGCCCTGTCCCTAACAATCAGTAATTTGGGGTTGAATTCTGAGGTTCTGTGAAACCCTGCGAAACCTCAAGGTAACACCTCGAGGTAACACCTCGAGGTAACACCTCGAGGTAACACCTCGAGGTAACACCTCGAGGTAACACCTCCAGGTAACACCTCCAGGTAACACCTCCAGGTAACACCTCCAGGTAACACCTCCAGGTAACACCTCCAGGTAACACCTCCAGGTAAAACCTCCAGGTAAAACCTCCAGGTAAAACCTCCAGGTAAAACCTCCAGGTAAAACCTCCAGGTAAAACCTCCAGGTAAAACCTCCAGGTAAAACCTCCAGGTAAAACCTCCAGGTAAAACCTCCAGGTAAAACCTCCAGGTAAAACCTCCAGGTAAAACCTCCAGGTAAAACCTCAAGCTACCGCCTGCTTAATTTCACATTCTTCCTTACTTCATTTGAGCTTGATACCCCTGGAGAATGCAAAAATAAACTATTGGTTTTCGGCACAGTGGAGGATTGTTGAGGATCCAGAAAGTATCGTAGCAAAATGCCAAGAACTCAAGGTTAGTATTCCAGAGACAGTTCTGCAAGCTTTGATATGCACAGATACTTGATAAATAAAAATTTAAAAAGTTGACTTGATTTGCTTGATTAAAAGTTTAAAAGGTTTAGGTATTTTAAATTCTTGGCTTGAACAACAACATTTCTAGTCTTCATTTATTTATAAGTCTGAATGTTGCAGTAACAAGAGGATACGATGAGAGGTTCACATTGCCTGGCTGCTCTGTTCTTGTTCCTGCTACGGTCTGTTTCTCAGCCTGTCTGGAATCAATGGTGATCACCACTGATTCGTCGCTGCTCTCGTCAGGACTCCCTCCACCTCCATCCTCTTTTGCCCCTTCTCTCACCTTCTGCTCTGGCCAGTCCTCGTTGGACCTGGACTTTGACCCGCGTCCAGCATCACGGTCAGAGGCTCCAGAGCTTTCGGCCACTCTACGATCATTAGCATTTCTGCCCATTGTTTGGTCTTTGTCAGTGTCTGCAATAATCCTTGGAGTTGCATGGTCTCCTCGTCTGCTGATGTCTTGAGACTTGTCCGAGTGTTCCAAAATTTGGTGTTCGGGTCTCATTCCAGCCATGTTGTCACTTCCAAAGTTTGAATCTTCTCCTCCAGAATCATCTTGACTCTTTGAGCTGACTTTGCTGGTTGGTGGAATTAGACTTTGCATGTGGTTTTCAGAATTGGAAGAGCTTCTTTCCGATGGATGCTGAGCGTTTTCATCTGCAATGGCATCCCTGTCCAGATGTACATGATCTGTGTCAGCTCTGTTTTTGTCGTCTTCAGAGTCTGATTTGGCTATTTCTGATTCTAATCCTTTTCCAGCAACCCCCGTTCTCCCATTTGATTCCATGGGAAGTCTCCCATCACCCATGCCCGTCCTGAATTGGTCAGTCAAGCCCGGTTCCAGGTCAAGCTCGTGTCCAGCTCCTAAGAAATCAGAAGCGTGACCCAGCTCCTCATCATTTTCATCAAATTTCTGTTGCCTCGACGTTCCCGAATCGCTGTTGTCTTCAACTTTATCATCCTGTTGACTTTGGTTGACACCATCCAAGTCTTGTTCACCTCCTTGATGAATCTGTGGTCCAACGTTTGCATCCGGTCGGACCCCGTTACTGAAATTCGCAGAGGAGATGTCGTTCAAGGGCCTAGGTACGATGATGATGTCCTCCTCTGGTTCGCTCTCTCTGTCCTCTCGGCGGTCCTGAAACTGCACACTGTCCTCCCAGTCGCTCTCAACTTGTGGCGATGCAGGTTCCTCCATTTCCGAGTAATGATTCCGTCCACCAGTTTCTTCCCTGACCGCATCATCATCTGAGATGTACTCTGCATCCTCTTGTCGCAGATCGGCCCTGATTTTCTCCAAGATGTCCTCGTCACTAGTCCTCCTGTGAGTGGGATCATTGGTACGATCGCCGGTAGAATATTGCACTTGTTGATTTGAATTCTCAACATTATCATTGTTGGGTATTTTCTCTGTTGGAAGGCGAGGAATGTGTACTTGCTCATCTGAAGGTTTGTTTTCGGGGTGACTGACGCTGTCCGGTGATGGGTCATGGGCCAATCTCTGCTGCAGCCTGTGGTAGACACTGTCCAGCTCTGTCAGATTTTTCCTGCAGCAAAGAAGTAAAAATCTGATTACTAACTGACTGAGACACAACATTATGAGTAACCAACATGAGCAAGAACAGATTCTTTACTTTAATACGTTTATCATAATACGGTAAATTGGCCGCAAATAACTCATTTTTCAATGCCACTAACACAGCAGTACATTAAATTTTACAGATCACTTTTGTTATTTTCCAACAGCAGCATCTGCCAAGTTTTACTTCATTTTTTCAAGAAGAAAAAAATCAACCCACAAAAGAAGCAGAAAGTAGCTTCGAGAGAACCGGTACTTTGCCAGACAACTGCAAAACCTTGTGTAACTTTCTCAGTTTATACCTGAGATTCTGCATCAGGAACGAGCTGGACACAGAAGATGGTAGCAGGCCACCATCTCCAAGACTGACAACAGCTGCCGTCTTGGTTCCCCTCCTGCTGTCCCTCCCCTGCTCAGAAGTGGTGGAGTCCGGTTGCCGTGTCTGTAGCCTATCGTGCAGGTCGGCGTGGAACTTTCTAACATTCTGCAGGTGTTCCTGGTAGTGGTTTGACGGCGGGTTGGTGGATTTGGGAGGGGAGGATGATCTGGCAGGCAGGCTGGGCGGGTGAGATGATGATGATGACAGCGTCGTGAGTGGAATGTGGGGGAAGCCCTGGGCCAGGATGGCCGAGGTATTGGGGCTCGTCTGTTGAAATAAAACAATAAAAAAGGAAATTTCTTCACCAAAGAGAATCAAAAAAGAAACTTTTAATAACTGCTTAGTTTGAAAGTGTTTTGATAGTGCTCTTACAACATTCAAATGTCACCAACGGCACATGTGAAGCATTTTTCATAGGCTGCATCAAGCAAAGAAGCACAAGTGACCACTGGTTCTGAATCAGTTTGAACGATTAAACATTATTTGTTTAACCATTTTTGTCTATTTTGGCTAATCAGTCCAAACTTCCTAAGCTGATGTTATTACTGGTTTAGTTATTTTGTTCTTGTCTTATTTTTGTTGTCTTCTGTCCTATATCATTGTTTGGTCATACATGTAATTAGACAATTGCACACTTATCCGTCTCTGAACCATAGACAGAAGCTGCGCTTTGGACCAGTCACAACACAGCCTCAAAATCTCTCATGGAGGATTATGAGTCTAAGATCAGCCAGTGCATCAGTGGCTCAGCTAGATTCAAATATCCAACAGTATAAATCGGTAGTTAAATCCTGTGTGACATGTTAGCGTACTGGACTGGAGAAATAGGCTAATCAGACTTAAGGTATTGTCAAGACGCATACCAACCAATGTTAAAGAATCTCTGAGGGTGTTTCATGTTCTAATGCACATGAATGATACAATGTAAGGCTTCAAATCTATGTTTGTGATGAGCTAACCTTTGGTTTGGGTGAGCGTTTGAGAGGTGACACGCTCTCCCTGGGCGTGATGGAGACCTTGATCTGGCCCCGGCAGTGGCCGCCAAAGTCCAGGATGTTATACCAGCCATTCAGGCTGCGGAAGCCAGCCAGGAGAGGGGCCAGGTCCACCGAGGCAAAGCCCAGCATACGATCGCTGTTCATGTCGGGCTCGGACGAGGTCTGGTGCCACACCTTGAAGATGAAACTCTGAAAATGAAAAGTGTATCTTTAGAATTGAAGAATTTTTTTTGGCTAGAGATGCAAATCAAACAAATGTTTTGTAACTTTATATTAATAATATTTTAAAGATTTTTTTAACAGTAATGTGTACAAAATTTACAGAGTTCCCAGCAGCAGGAAAAGTGTTGCAGGCTACTCACACAGGCTTTAAATCCCCTACTGTCAAGGCTGAATTTTCTTTTTGTGTGATTACGATCAAGGTGAATGAAAGGCTTACACCTCTTGAAGCATGGTCTTCCAGATTCATGCTGGACCAAAAAATATTCCGAGGACTCAAGTTGACCCAATTAAACTTTGGTTTCAGACAGGCAAAGTTTTGCTATTAATTTTGGATTGACCAAGACTCTGGAGTTGTTCCAAATGACTGCAACATTCACACGTTTGATTACTTGCATGTGAAGTTGCTGCCAAATGCTTTAAACGTTGATCATAATTTGGTTTAACACACCTCTGGAACGCCAGGATGATAGTTACCATGTCTGCTGCAAGCTTGTACAACACTTTTGTTATTCAATTTACCAGAAGTGGAAGATCACAAATGCACCAAAACCTTCCTACCTGGCGATCAAGAACCTCGGCGCTGATTTTGACTTCCTGTTCAAACCCCCAGACGGGCTGGGCAGAGTTTGGCACGGTGGGGGTGTGGATAGGGTTCCCATCGGCCGACTGGAATGTCACGTAGCAGCTTGGCAGGCTGTCCTCCAGTCTGTCGACAAAACATGGAATAAAATCTAGTCAATCACAAGTCACATGTCAAATCACAAGTAACAGGAAGTGAGCAGTGACTAAGGAATGCAACAGCTTTTGACTTGAAAGGAGACAAAGACGTTTTGTGATTTAGCTACAAATCTGCAATTCTGACCTGACTATACAACTGTCTGGGAGAAGGATTTCCATAATTTGTGATGCAATGAAGCTAAATGAGTCGTTTGTCGGGAATTTTTATTTCGAATAACGGGCCAAAATAGGGCCACTGCATCACATCACTTCATCACATCTTTTGGTGTTCCAACTTCCATAATTTTTTAACTAAAGATGGTATTAGCATGCGGTTTTCACAGCAGTTATGCTGAGATTGTGCTCTTTTTAAATCTAAAAAGATTTCCAATTGGATTAAGTTAACAGAAATTTAAATCCAAGCTCCAAAACTAAACTTTTTCCCAAGTATCTAAGATTTCTTTGAAATTTTCAATAAAGTTTAAAAGAAAATTTCAAAACATGGTAATTTTAAAATAAAATACTGTCAGCCTCCAATGTATTTTTTGTTCACATTTGAGACCACGCTCAACTTGCCTGGATTATATTTTTTGTTTTATGCTCCAAAATGAGATTAATTAAGTGCACTGAATTATCCCTACGACAAGAGATAGGATGCTTATTGGGACAATATAGGGACAAGATATGCATGATACAGCGAAACCCCGATAAGTCAAACCTCAAGGGAACAGGTTCAAAATTTGACTTGAGCAGAGTTTCGGGTTAAGCAGGGTTGTATATTGTTGTTATACTACTGAAGCGATTTGATTCTTTGTTTGACTTAACAGTTGTTTGAGTTATCAGAGTTTGACTTATCGAGATTTCACTGTATATGAAAAGGCACATAAAGGAATGGTTTTCTGTTTTCTACCTGTTACTGGAAGGGACTGACACCAGATGCATGGCTCTCTCCACAGCCACACCCATCAGGACCGGCTTGGTCATCTCCCTCCTCGTCTCCTGTTCCTCCTCCTCCTCCCGTTGTCTCCTCTCATCTTCCTGTCTCCTCGCCGCCTCTTCCTCAGCATCCACGGGGTGTTCTTGGTGATGAGGTCGGGATGGATGGATTTGTCTGATACCATCTCGTAAGGGCATCTTGGCTTCGTCAGCTGATTCCTGGAGTGGGGCATGAGAGTACTGTGCGTGACTTTTGTAATGAAAGGCAGTTTTGCACAAGGAGTATGTACAAATGTACAAATGATATCTTAATGGTGGCAAATACGAGATACGGCTTGTACTTGAGAGGTTCACAGACAGTTTTAAATATAACTACTATATAATCTTTGTCTTTGAATGGTTCAAACCTCTGTTCTTGAATGTTGTAAAATCATGCTGATAGATCATCAGCATGATTTGTAAGCAAGTTATACCAAAGATGCATTGGTGTCATACCTGTTGGCGATGAGAATCAACATGGGCGTGCTTCAAGCTGAGATGAACCCTCATGCAGCTTCCGCCTAGATCACTGGCTCCTGGCCTGAACAATGGATACAGCCCACTGTAAAAAGATCGACCATGAAAAAGAAATCATTTACCACATTTCATACTCAACTTGCTTACAATCTTAGTGATTTTAAACAGGGGTGTGAGTGACCACTGATAAAAATAGCTGAAAACAGCTGAAAAAGGCGTAAAAAAAGCTGAACTTTAGAAATCTCCTATACTTTTGTACACAGCAAGTGAGGGAAAAAAGCTGAAATCCACAACAGAAACAGCTGAAATCAGCTTTAAATCTGAGATTTCACACCCCTGTTTAAAGCTCCAAATCCTCCTGAGGAACACGCCAAATGAGGGAAGGTGCACAGTCAACAGACACTCTCCAAGAAGAGAACAAACCGGCAAAATTTGAAATTTTTAAATTTTCTTTGAGGAATTTCCATAAACTGCCTGAAAAAAGTACATCATTTTTCCCCAGGGTTTCTTGCATTGTGTTTGGTTGCCTCCAAGTTGCCTCTGAAAAAAGGCTTGTGTGAACTTTGCCAAAAATTTTCAACTGATGAACAACTTCAGAATGAGTTAACACAATTTTTTGTCGCTAAAACTCAGCTTAATTATTATAAATATTTTACACACACATATAATTATTTCTGGTAATGAAATCAAAGATTCTTCTACTAGCTGAACTTCACTGGCTCCCTTCGCTGGCTCCCTGTGAACTTCACTGGCTCCCTATCAAACAACGGGTTGTCTTAAAGCAGCACTTAATATATACAAGACCGTGTCTAACAAGTTCCCATCATATGTTTTCGAGGTCGTAGACCTCAGCAAACCAAAACGTCAAGGTCTCCGCTCGGAAGCCAATTTGGTTATCCCTCGCACCACCAAGAATACAGGGGACCGTGCCTTTTCCATGGCTGGTTCCTGAACATGGAACTCTCTCCCCATTACCATCTGGAATGCATCATCACTTGAACACTTTAAGGGACTCTTGAAAACATACCTATTTTGATTTTATTTGTTTCAATTTCTGTTGATTTGTTTTCAGCGCTTTGAATCCTTCGGTAAAGGCGCTTTATAAATTCCTGTTAGTAGTATTATTATTATTAAAAGTGTCCAAGGCACTGAAGCTTGCAAGACTGAAGAAATCTTTAACAAGGAGACAGAGAAGAAATGTTCAGGTTTAGAGGTGGGAGGAAAACTCCACAAGAGGACATGAGAAAGAGGAAAAAACAAGGCGGAAACAGTATGCCCCTTCGGCTTCACCGGCGGGGCATAAAAAACAGAATTGTGTAGGGACTGTACCCTAATCCACATGTGGATCTGGGCGGGAATCGAACCTGGACCACAGGGGTGGAAGGGAGGAGGGGACCACTGCGCCGACCTGATTATTGTACTCACCTTATTCTACGCTGCTTGATTCTTTTGTCGCACAGTGCCGACATGTCCACGTAGGCACAGCCAATCAGCTTGTCCCGTTGCCTTGGGCGGGTGTGACCGGTGTCGGTCGGTGAGAGCTCTCCGTTGTAGCTGACCCAGAGTTGAATCTCAAGTCGTTCTTCTCTGAGATACCTGAAGATGGAAAATAACAGTAAGGATAAATCCTTCAAAAAATTGTTATGGTCCAATGGTTACAGTGTCTGACTAAGAGGTATGCAGGTTTGAACCTTGAGAAGAATCATGATGCTTGTGTTCTAGGGCAAGATGCTTTATTGCTTTACACTCTATTCAACCTGGAATATAAATGGGTTCCTGTGCCGAACCCTAAACAGAGTGCAATGATGTAATGGTATGCAGATTTGAACGTTAACAAGGATGATTATGCCTGTGTTCTTAGGCAAGACACTTTGCTATGATTGCTTCCATCCACCCATAAATGAGTACCTGTCAGGGTTGAGAACAGACTGCACTGATTTCGAATTGTTGAAGTTAGAACTGATCTCATGGCAATGAATGAAGACAATAATTGTGAAATACTTTAAGATATTAAGCACATAAAATCGCACGTATAAAGCACATTTAAAGGGAAGATACAACATTTGTAAACATTAAAAAACGAAATGATCAAATTGTCACAAAATACTTAACTGGATTGTATGGGAATGACAGTCTAAAGCATCCTGTAAAATCGTGTCTCCTGGTGTGCTAACATTTTCAAAAAAAAATTGTATTTTTCCAATGCTGGTCGGCCGACCAGCGTTGAAGAAAACTGGCTTTTTATAAAAACCGCTCCGAATTTTTCATAACAGTTGTTCCACATTTTCTTTGCAATTGATTACACACCTGTGAAGGGGTACAAGCCTGCTAGACTGATTCTCTGACCTTACAATTCCCCAAAGTGTACAGATTTTTCTGTTTTATCTTAAGTGGGTCAGGGAACCAGACTACAAGAACACGATTGGTTTTCCCAGCATCTACAAGCCCAAAACGTGAAACAAGTCAGTTTAACAAAATTTGCTAAAACAAACTAATCCTCCAAATTCATTTTTTTCCTGAAAATTGCAGCAAAAGCAAATGTTGTACATTCCCTTTAAATCACATTTTGGTTCAAATAAAAAGCAACTAAAGATTAAGCATTGTTCAAATTTCTGGCTTTTAGACTCACCAAGCCAGGGGTTGAGTCAGCGCTGTGTGGAAGTGATGGCCGTGCTTGAGGTCTGCTGTTATATAATTCTCATCATTCGCATCCAGGTAACACAACTTGGAACAAATGGAACCTGACATATGAGAAAAAAAATATCAATCACACAACTGAAAACAACATTCAAATAATTAGAATTTACTCCAAGCAAACCTTCTCCATCATTAAGGAATCATTCAACTTTTCCGATTTTGGTTTCACAAAAATGTAGATTACTTTGCCAACCATGCCAACTGCAGAAATCCAAATAAATGTATTTTAAGTAAAAATATATATATTTAAGTACGTTGATTATTTTCAAACCTATATGTACACTGTGTATTTTTCATTGCATAAGAAGAAAACAGCGAGTATTCTCCACTGTTCCACATTCATTCCACTGCTGTTCAAATCTGTGAACATTTAGTTCGTCTGTTTCATTCCTCAAACTCCACACATAAATTTAAGGAACCAAAGTTATTAGAAATGTTTAGGAGAACTTTTAAATAATCAAAAGTAGCTTTTTATCATGCAAACTTCGCAGAAAAACTGACCTTTGTCATACAGCTTATAACGGATGTAGGCTTTGGCAGCGGTGTCCAAAGCTTGCTGGCCTGGCCGCAGGGCTGCGTGTACAGGGAACCAGGCAGAGTCTATGTTCACATTAATTTCGGCAGAGTAGGAACCAGCCGAAGCGCCTGAACATGAACAAGTAAACACAAATGAAAAAAATTGCTTTATGAGACAACATTGGAATAATCATAAAACTGAAATATATAATGAATGATATCCGGTCTTTTTTGTTTTCGTCAACTATAATAATCACCTTCAGATACAAAATCCAACAGACTTCTGTTTTTTAAGTCAGAAAAGCTGAAAATATCGCTTTGCAAAATTTATTTTTAAGAAAAACTTGGCAGAGTACCAGTCAATACCAAGCATCTTTGAATGAAGTTTCAGTCGGTAACTTGTTTTGCTAAGTACAATCCTTCCCATGCTTAGTATGATTCTGAACGTAGCAGCTTCTAGAAATGGCCAAAGATAAGCACCTTCATCATCCCACAACTCCTCCAGGCCTTCCAGCTCCACATCCGGTGACCAGCCAACCCTCCTACCAGCATCGATGACGCGGTCCCGGTCTCCCTGATGGGCAAACTTGATTGACAGCTCCAGGCCGCCTCCCACTCGATCCAAGCCCCGCCCACGGGATGCCTGGGGTGAATCCGATGCAGAATGGTCTGGCGGATGGCCAGAGTGATGGACAGAGGGCTGGTTGGTCCATCCAGGGGCAGGAATCGACAAGGGGTACCATCCCTGCAGACCTGAAGCAGCAATTTTAACAAAAACAAAATATTTGGTTTAACTGTAATACAAAATAATTCTTTAATGGCAATAACTTAACATTTGATAAATGTACACAGTACTTTAGATTTGTACACGCTGCCATAAAAATTCGTAATAATGGTTATTTTGAAGAAGTTTTCACGAGGATGTAACGCTCAAGCCATTAAATAAGTTTTTTGGCCAGAAAATTAAATATTGACATAAGAATTCATACTTGTGGTTGTTCTGAAGAATATTTTTACAAGGATACCACTCTCAAGCCATAAATACATTTCTTGGCCATTAATGGGGTGCTGTGGTCCAATGGTTACGGTGTTCAACTCGTGTGCCATGGTACATGGGTTCGAATCCTGACCGTGGAACATGGTGCTTGTGCTCTTGAGCAAGGCACTTTACCATTATTGCTTTGTCCTTCGGATGGGACGTAAAGCCGTAGGTCCTGTGTGTTGTGTAATGCACTTTAAAGAACCCATTAACACTTATTGCTAAGAGAAGGGGTTTGCCCAGGTGTTTCTGGCAGTGGCTGCAATATGCGCCGCAGCACCTTGTAAACCATTATAAGGTGCTTCACAATTGGTCTCATATTTCTCATAGACTTCATTTACCAGTTTTTCATAATAGACATAATTCCCAACGCCTTGAGTACCTAATTGTTGGTAGATACGTGCGCTATATAAGACTCCGGTATATTATATTAAATAAAATCAAAATAATTACTTAAATCTTTCTTTTTTTTCAAAATTTTCAGAGCAGCAAGAAAACCTCGAGTCTTTTTATAAGGATGAAAAAAAAAAAAAAAATTAACTGAAACAGAATTTGACCATGTAACTACAACCAGTCCTATATTGGCCTTCTTCTGTTATTTGCATTATTAAACGATATGCCATGTAATAGAACTTGTACACATAAAGCAGGTGTCAACTGCAGCATTAACAAAGTATCGCTGAAAGTTTTCAGCTCATTTTTTTCCCCTCACAGCTCAAGGCTAAACTGAACCACCTGAAATAAGATTCTTATTTCAGCATGTGTTTGCTTTCCCACCTGTTCTGTGAGACAGGATGGCTTGCAGTGGCACCATGGCAGTCCCTAGCAGAATATCCCCGGTTGGCGCAAACAGTCTATGAGCAGATATCCCAGCCGCTTTGTTGGTGCCGCTGTCTATGGTGACAAAGTTGGCGTCGTGGTCTAAATGGGGAGAAAACACAATTCAAACTCATATACAGCCAAATGCCACAAATGCTGATTCGCAAGAGTCATTTCAACAGTATTTGCACGATATTTGTTGTCGAAAACTCAATAGTCTGGGGTGTGCACTGGAGCGTAAATTGTACAACAATAGGCCGTACACAACAGCCAATTCAAGATCAACACACGGTTCGCCTCCACAGACTTGTATGAATTTGTGTGTGTGTACAAAAGGCACGAGGGATTAGCGTGTTTAGATGTCACTCGGAGGCGAGTCCAGGCAATCTCGACGTCTAAGCCTGTCAGCCGTGCCTGTGTATAAAGTGCATGTTATCATATCCTAAGATGCAAACTGGTTAATGTCAATGGTTATAGAATTGAAGATTCTGAATTTCAGACCTCTACCATTCAAACTGCTTCAAATTTACAGCAAGTGAACTAACTGTTGTTGACTTGACTTTAGACTGGGCAGGTATTTGACGGTCAGCTCAAACAGAGACTAGATGGTACCTACACTCGCCTCCTCATGAGATCGCACAATATTTCCAGGAGGGAACATAAGACAAAGGCGGAAATATACGGCAGCATCCCACCTATCTCCACTACATCAACACAACGCAGAGCCCGCTTTGCGGCCACTGCTATAGAGGCAAAGAGCAAGTTGTCTCCGATCTCATTTGCTAGAGATTGCCTTGCCCCATGATGTGAGTCAGCACGTTAATGACATCACCACGGCCATGGCGGACAAGAGAAGAGTTTGGCTGCATCCATCTCGGCTGCGGCCGCCCAATGATGATGATGATCTTGTTAGGACTTGTGATGGGCTAGACTACAAAAAGTCATTAATTGAAGTTATGATGTTACCTGATTTGAAGCCGGGGACCTGATGCCAAACCTCCAGTTTCATCTCGGCTGTCTCCAGGGCCTCGGCCAGGCTCAGCTGATCACTGTCTTGATCATCAAAGAGAAGCGGGCAGGGGAAGTCTACATGGTGGGAGAACTCCGGGGCAAAGGTACGGGCCACGGTCTGGGTGATGCGTACATCCTAGGGGAAAAAAGGATTGAAATCCAAGTTGTGAACGTTGTCTCGATCAAACAAGTCTCCGACAGCAAAATACCAAACCAATTGATTTTTTTTTCTCATTTATTTCTAGACATAAGATGCATTTTGGGGTTATTATTTTGTTTTATCTTGAAATAAGACAACATACCTGCTTAGACAGAAATGACAGCTCCATCTTGATGTAGGCGTTCACCCCAACTTCACTGGCATACTGCAGGCTGCTGTCGAACTGAGCAAGGGACACTGCAGCACTCTGAAGGGTGTATAAGAAAAAGGGGGGAAGGGAGTAATAAAAAGAATCATAGACTAGTAAGTTTCAACTTGATTGCTATGGTTATATCACATAACTCCTTACTTGCACCCCTGCATTTGTAGATAACTGTACTCAAAAAGCTGGACAGGTTATTGCAATTGACCTATCGCCGTTTGCGAGTTAGCCACGCCCCTTAGACAACCCTATGGAGTTTTTGTACACTGAGTTGGGTTTGCGCCTTCCGCGTCCATTTGTATGTCATGTAATTGGACAATATTTCACAAGCTGCGTTGATGCAATTCTAACGCGATTCTACCGCGATAGGTCAATAGGCGGTTGTTGCAGTAGGTTATTTATGCAGTGAAATGAGCTTTACTAAAATGCTGCCGTCACTGTGGGCTACGTGACCAAAGGCAAGGGATTTCGAATTCTTTGGAATGTTTTATTTATATCTAAGACAACTCGATGATGTATCATTTTAAGCATCGACACCTTCAACATGTCTTTGCCTACTTTGTTGGACTTCTGCATTAAAATGTGCCTAAGCGTCAAACAAATCCTGTTATTTTGCCAAAATATCCCTACTTCTTCATGAATTTTACAAACAAATTTTCTGAGATAGTAATAACTGTATTTATATAGCGCCTTTTGCCAGAGGATACAAAGCGCTGGGGGAGAATGCAACCAAAGACAGGTAAATGAAGTATATGAACATATGAGACCCATTATGTAGCACCTTTTTGCTAGGTGCTGCGGGGCATAATTGCTGCCACTGCCAGAAACACCGTGGCAAACCCCTTCTCTTAGCGACAAGTGTTACTGGGTTCTTTAACATGCATTACACAACACACGGGACCTACGGCTTTACGTCCCACTCCGAAGGACAAAGCAATAATGGTAAAGTGCCTTGCTCAAGAGCACAAGTACCATGTTCCCACGGTCAGGATTCGAACCCATGTACCATGGCACACGAGTCGAACACCGTAACCACTGGACCACAGCGCATGATATATGTATTCCATGCAACGACTGTACCTTCAAGCCGCATGCTCTCAGGACGCCCACTGACAAACAGACTTGTGGACCCCCTGTCTCCCTGCCCCTAGGAATGGAACCTCCTCCCTGCACTACATTGTGGCGATAGTTGACTGTCACGTCCAGTAAGCCAGCATCTTGCAACTGAAAGACACAAAAATGTTCAAATTGCTGGTTAGCATGTTTAACTCTAGAAGTAACGTCATGAGGAACATTGTCCAAAATATTTGGTTATAACAAACTTCCCTTTGGCTCCTGAACTTTATGCACTCATATACCAGCACTGGCGAAGGAATATGGCTACAACAAATGAATGCTTATATGGACCCAACTGTGTTCATTATAGCAACATTTAGTACGTCAAGTGTTATCAATTTTCTGTGCTATCTGTGTCAAGTGCCTATCTAGTTTTAATCCTGACTTGATTTGAATTGATTTGATTGTACAACTCCAAATATTTTAGTTTTTTGGTTAACGCGATCACAAGTTCTGCTAACATTTACCACAGCTTTTGGTTTTAAAGCATCAACCGTATAAGCATGAGCCAGTTGGGTATTCCAATCATAAGATTTCAGGATGTGCACTTCAGAACAAACAACCCCAGTTTGTCACAAAGGGTAATTCACGAAACAACAAAATGGAATTCACAAAAAGTTCAAATTCTGAAGCAAGTAAAAAGTTTTGACAACGTTGGACTCCACTATGCTTGGCAGTATTTCTTACAATCCAAGCTGTGTCCAAACAAAATATAGGCATCCTCTTTGTGACTACATTACAAATTTTCAGATTGCATATTCAGTAATGGAAAGAAAGTTGCAACCTGACACTACTTCAGCGGTTGTGTACAAAGTCTGTAGAGAGTCAAGAATTTTTTTTAAGTATTTCCTAATAAAGTTGGAGATGTTTCTCAGTCCCAGATTCATGTCTTATCGTCATTTTTGCAATGACTGACCTTTATTGAAATGATATATGAAGAAAAAAAAGCAGCGTCAGGTTGCAACATTCTTTCCTCAGATACCACTCCCCCCCCCCCATACCTTAGCAATCTGTTCCTTGGTCAGCGAGTCCTGGTCTGGGTGTTGCAGCCGGAGCGGCAGGGAGAACGTCTGGACGCTGGGCTCCCCGCGTCTCTGCATGGTCACCATGGCGCACAGCTTGGCAAGGGGCAGGCTCGTCTGTGAAGAGACAAAAACCATGAGGCATTGTTCATTCATTGGAAGGTAGAAACACACAGGCATGCAACTTGGAAGAAACAAAAAAAATGAGGAAACTCAAATCTTTTCAAGACTTTGTATAGTGTTTTTCAATTTTTAACGGCATGAGTGTGAAGTAAAAAATTGAGGAAATCAGATGATACGAGGGAAAGTTGCATGCCTGAACACAATGCTGAATTCACTGGAAAAAAGAAAGAAATGTATTCATACTTTAGCAACAACTTGGTCCCTGATGTTGGGGTAGTAGTAGCGGCACCATACTTCAAACGGAATACCCCCGGCTCCACCGCCAACACCAGCACATGCTGCAGATAAGATAGAATAGATAAGACAAGAGTTACGCTATGAAAATATTATTAACCAAAATCAGGTGAGAAGAAAAGAGAGGAAAAAACTACAGATTTTCCTCTGACAAAATGTTGAATTCCCAAAGGTGGTTCCTATAGCTTAAAGGTAGAGTAGGTCATTTGTCATTTGTGCAGTTGTTCGTTTGAAGCAACAAAAGTGCTCAAAATCTGACGACAGGTGCTTAACAACAAATCCTGATGAAGTTTTAGCTCAGTGAATGCTGTATATTCCGAGAAAACAATATTCTAGGATCTCAATTTCAATTCAAAAGGTGCCGAGTCATGTTTGAATTGACCTATCGCCGTTTGCCAATTAGCCACGCCCCTTAGACAACCCTATGGAGTTTTGTACACTAAGTTTTTTTTGTCTCAGATTTTGCGCGTTCCACGTCCATTTGTATTTCATGTAATTGGACAATATTTCACATGCTGCGTTGACGTGATTCTAACGCAATTCTACCGCAACAGGTCCATTGCACTACGCGATGTCACGCACTGAACCAACGAATAATAGCAACCGTGCGTGTGTGTGTCATGTCAACGCTTGCAGGCACCCATTCACGGATTCGCCCAATTACAAACCAACTACACACGGAAATTTCCAAAAATACGTCACTTGACTCATCTTTGGAAACGACCTTCGTTTATTGTTTTCTCCAAAATGACAACATGCCAGAAGGAATAATTTCACAGGGAGTTTAGTGCCATTACTATCTTTAAACCAGGTAAGCCTTTTAACAATAATTTTTTCAGTAACTTTTTGGATAGCTGCAAATGATCTGCTCTACCTTTAACTAAAGGGTTTTTGCTTCAGCAGAAAAAAATGTGCTTAAAGCCGGAGTCTATCATTTGCAGCTATCCAAAAAAGTAACTGGCGTAATTATTGTTGAAAAACATACTGGTTAAAAGATAGTAAGGGGACTAAACTCCCTGTGAAATTATTCTTCCTGGCAAGCTGTCATTTTGAAGAAATCAACGAAAAAAGGCATTTCCAACGGTGCGTCTTAAGAAGCACCGTAGGAAAATTCAAATTAGAAGTTCGTTTTGTTATTCGGCGCAGCGCGCAAGCATTGACACGACGCACAGGCGCGCGCGGTTGCTATAATTCGTCGGATCAGTGCGCGACATCGTGTAAAGCTGCAATTCAAAACAATTCAAAACATGATTTAGCAACTTTTGATTTGAAATTGAGATCCTAGAATGCTGTTTTTCTCGGAAAATACAGCTGAAGCTGAGCTGAAACTTCATCAGGCTAGTTGTTCAGTATCCTTCATTAGATTTCGAACACTTTTGTTGCTTCAAACGAACAAAATGAACAAATTACAAATGATGGACTATGTCTTTAAAATGACTTGTGCTTGGCAGTTCCACAAAATTTGGCTGAGGTACGTCATGAGATAACAAGAGACCTCCTATGGGAATTGCAATATTTTGCTTTTGCCATCAATCTGTGTTTGTGCCTACCAGTGAGGAGTTCTCTCTGCACCGGCGTGCCCCTCGGTAGCTGCAGCCTGTGCCTGGATACATCGTGGAAGGTAGGGTCCGGCATGCAGAGGGTGGTGGGGGTCTGGTGGGGGGCCAGGATGGGGCCAACTGCAAATGGAAAAGTACAACAATGTTACCAGAAGTACTCTTAGTCAAGTTGCTCACACGGTAAAGATATAAACCAACATAACCTACCTGCTTTCATAATGATAGTGCTTTTGATCCTATCAGTCTCATACCTAGGGTATCTTGGGTAGAGTTTTGTGCCTTCAGATGCTGCATCCGAGCTATTCCGCCCAAGCTGATGAGCACTTACAGTATGTAAGATCTGAAGCCCGGTTTCATGCTCAATAAAAGGTACAGAACAGTATCTAAACCCAAACCCTCCAAGATCGTTTAGAATCCACTAAAAGGTTTCAATTGATTTTGCACGATTTAGAAAGGTATCAAAAGTGGCTAAAAGTCCTTGAAAATTAATGAAAAAAGAAAGTGCCTTTGGTTTCTGGACAGTGGTGGATTTTTGGAGGACTCGGGAAGGTTCCTAACAATATAACCTAGGAGCTAGGATTAAAGAGAAAGTACGGAGTGAAATTGATAGACTATTATTAGCCCTAACTCCAAAAATGCAACTCTGTCCAGTTCACCAATAACACATTCTTTGTGCTTCAACAAATTTGGAGCACCAAGGCCAATGTCAATTGACAGTTCTCTACCATCCTGAGTTTATCAAAATATGCCTATTACTCCCTGAACCGCTCACAACCACCTAAACTTTCCATGTTTTTTATGGATTCACCAGGGAATAAATACAATGTAATACAATGCAGTGCTGGTGTTGAGGGGTTGAGATGAAAGAATCTGGATTGTAAGAGTCTAATTACCTGACATGGTATTAGCACTATCAGGAGCTCCTCTAGGCGGTGACTGGGAAGGGAAGTGATACTGAACGAAGCAGTCGGCTTCTCCCCAGACCGTGTCTTCAAGCTGCGGCAAGCCACGCACGCCCTCTACCACGACCTCAAAGATGTGCTCGACTGATGCCAAAGGATGAGAAAATGTGTATTGCTACAAATTGACTTGCATCTTGGAAGGCCCAAAAATGAGGAAAAATCCAAGTGTAATTTGTGAGACTGCATCCCAAAAACTTCTGCACTAAAAATGCTAATGTTTTTATTTCACCTTTTAGTGATAAACAGACAAACTTTGATGAAAAAATTATATAAAGAATAAAGGTGGACAAGTTCACATTTTGACATTGGAACATTGTGTTCTTATGAAGTTCTACATGTACATACCAAGCTCGTCTTGTGTTGAGTCTTGCTCTGCCATGTTCCTGGTAACAGCTTCGCCCCTACAAAAAAACATTTTGTAAGGAACTTTAAGACTTTTGTTTGGAGACAGCTATATCTTGCAGTTTTAATGATTTTTGGAGGGGATTATATCACCATTGAAGTTATATCTTGTAGTTTGCTACATGGCAGCAAAACAGTTGCCCACTCACTACCCTGTTGTCTCATCGGCATATGTATATACAATGTAATAATAATACCAGAGTCTTATATAGCGCACATATCTACCAACAATTAGGTACTCAAGGCGCTGATAATTATGTCTAATTATAAAGACATGTAAATGAAGTTTACGAGAAAAATGAGACCCATTATGTAGCACCTTTATAAAGGGTTTACAAGGTGCTGCAGCGCATATTGTAGCCACTGCCAGAAACACCGGGGCAAACCCCTTCTCTTAGCAATATGTGTTACTGGGTTCTTTAACATGCATTACACATTACACGGGACCTACAGCTTTACGCCCCATCCAAAGAACGAAGGAATATTGGTAAAGTGCCTTGCTCAAGAGCACAAGCACCGTGTTCCCAATCAGGATTCAAACCCATGTACCACGGCACACGAGTCGAACACTGTAACCATTGGACCACAGCACCCCATCATTGCTTAACAATCGTAGGATGCAATTCTGGACAAATTTACCTTTCTAGATAGTGACCAGGCCTGGAGGGTCTGGTATCTAGTGCATCCTTGTCGCACTTCAGTCTCTGAAGAGCAGAGATCTAAAATCAAAACAGAAGTCGACAACTGCGTAATAATAGTAGGGCCTGATTCTTTTGGGAGAGACATCACCATATTAATCTGGCGTGGTACGAAAAATGAAATGCCAAGAACATGAAGTAGAGATACAAGTAAACCGAAACAAACTGAGGATTTTAATTGCCCTGCAAGATTGTGAACCCCCAGTCAAAATGAAAATGTGCTTCTATCATAATGCACATCAACATTTCTGCAAACCTAGAGAAATAGTTATCTTGAGGCCGTCACTTTTATTTTTCATTTTGTCATTTATAATGTCCCTGTCTTATAGAGCTTTGGAACATACATGTAATTACCTGTTCGGAAGACCCTAAAGCTAGCAGCACTTTCAGCTGGCCATACTGGACCCCAGTGAAAGGGTCTACGATGTTCACGTAATTGTCGACCGCTACAACTGGGTACTGAACAAAGAGGAAACAACTTCGCATATCAAACTGTGTTTTCGACTACTCATACGGGAAGACCAAAAATATGCACTGAAGATATGTGTTGCACTTTACTCGGGCACCCTTTTCCAAAAACAAAATCTGATAAACTGGTGCTTATTGCAAAACTCAGATTTCTTGTTTGGCTGGAGATTGGTACAATGTACAGGGTGAGTTAAAAGAGTGAAACCCAAATGTCGGTTGAGTGGTAAGATAGCTGGACATCTGAGCGACAGGTCATGGGTTCGAGTCCCACCCGAGCAAGCCAATGGCTTTTTTCTCAAAAGCTCTTAGAAAGCACCAAGTATACAGTACTTATACAAAATATTGCACTGAAAGGAAAAACCTAATCTTAAATGGCCCCTATGAAAAATGTCATTCATAAAAACCTAATACAGTTCACCCATTCCTATTGGTCGAGAGCCCGTTACGTGGCAGGTCTTAAACGGATGATAAAGACATGGCTGGCTGGTCTTAAACACTTTGCGAGTGTCACTTGAAAAATGTCAGGACCATTGTTTTAGTGAAGTTCTGCATGTAGCACTTTCAAAATCTAGGATATAAAAGCCCGATTCATAAGCTTTCTTTTAGAACAAGAATCATTCAAATCACTCATTTACTTTTCAAGTTACGGGATTTTAAACACAACCACCGTTTTAAAGTTCTGTCCACGGATCACAAAAAGGGTGTGCGTTATTTCAGCAAAACGAAAACAATTCACACACATCCCTACGTGATTTGTTTTCGTTTTGCTGAAAGAACACTTACCTTCTTGTGATCCGTGGACAGTACCTTAAAACGGTGGTTTTGTTTAAAATTCTGTAACTTGAAAAGTACATGAGTGATTTGAATGAATCTTGTACTAAAAGAAAGCTTATGAATTGGGCTTTCATATCCTAGATTTTGAAAGTGCTACATGCAGAACTTCACTAAAACAATGGTCCCGACATTTTGGTTTTGGTTTTTTTGACTCACCCTGTATGATTAGGGAAGATAATCAAATGAATGGTTTTTTTTTTTACTCGCCTGTGACTTGAGTAGGGTACTGGCAATCCTTTCATCTCGGAAGGACATGTAGAACTGGTGCAGTGGCAGTTTGGCAATGCCAACAAGCTACAGATAAACAAATCATTTGCAGTAATAATAAAAATGAACAAAAAGTCAGCCACATAAAGGTTCCTTATACTTAATGACCATTTATTCCCTGTTCAACTCCAGTTTCAGCTTTATGATTTTGTGTCCAAGTTGTGCGGCCAAACATTGGGGGATTTTCATTTGTGTCCTGACAGCAAAGGTTTCAAAAATGACCATTTATTCCCTGTTCAACTCCATCCGCGGTTGCTGCCTGCAGTAATCGACAGCAACTCAGATTTAAATCGACCAGCCAACCCTAGTAAGCAGGGTGGTTGAGTGGTAAGATAGCTGGACAGCTGAGTAAGAGGTCCTGGGTTCGAGTCCCACCCGAGCAAGCCAATGGATTTTTTTCTCAAAAGATCTTAGAAAGCATCAGGCATACAGTGCTTATACAAAATTATTATAAGATGCAATTTTACGTCTGGGTGATATAAATCAAATTAGGTTTTGTCCTTCACCGATATTTAAAACACTGTATACTCAGGTGTGTTACCTCCCGAGTGAAAGTTGGAAAAATCACCCGGGTGGGACCACGAGTCGTGGGTTCGAGTCCCACCCGGGTGATTTTTCCAACTTTCACTCGGGAGGTAACACACTGAGAATACAGTGTTTAAACGTCGGTGAAGGGCAAAACCTAATTTGATTTATACAAAATTGTGTAGTAAATATTTGCAAGGAAACTGATTTTGTTCATTTTGTTTATTACTACTTTGCCACTCTCACAGTATTTACAGTGTACATTGTTTTATAAATGCATTCTTGTTTTAGTAAGTTGATGGAACATCTTAGGTTGGGAAGGGGTAGTTGGGTGTAACGGGAATTCTCAGATTTGTTTTGGTCTTGAAGGTTGGGCTGGGGGGGGGGGGCGCATAGGGATGAAAGGAAGTGTTTCATAAGTCCCTGGCTTCCAACATCTTCCTCATAACTTTTTGCTTTCCATATATCTTTATTATTTCCTTTCATATTTTGTTTATCTACTATTAAGTTACATATTTTTTGTTTGTGTTCATTATAGAAGTTATGAAATAAAACTGAATTGAACGTAAAATATAGCACTGAAAGGAAAAACCGAAATATTAAATTGCCACTAAGAAAAATTTCATTACAAGTCAGTTATTTTTTATTTAAAGTTGCACAAACTTACTTGGTCATTTTGAGCTGACGTTTTCTTGTCCCACACCTCAATCACCATGCAGTTATTCCTGGCACGTTCCAGCAACGACGGGGTGAGCAGCACCGGAGACACCTGCTCAACCAAGAACAGGTACAAATGAAGTTTCTTAGTGGAGCGGCGACAATAGATTCTTCTTATAGAAAGGCCAAAGTTTGTTAAGTAAAATACTTGCAAACCTGTCAATCCAGTGACTGACCAAAGAGGTTTTCCAAAACTTGGCTACCTTTCTGGTTTTTGGCTTCAGCCATAAGATCTAATAATAATAATAATAATAATAATAAAATGGTTCTTATATAGCGCATTACACAATGTCTCAATGCGCTTTACAACACAAAATAATTAAATGTTAAATAGGTATGTCTTAAGTGCAATTTTGAACTCAGTTTCAGATTTTGCGCTTGTGCTCGAGACCCTCAAGCTATCAATCCACGGCATTTTCAAAATCTAGGGTTCTAACTCCAGCATTGGCATCAAGTTTCAGCTTTATGTGCCCAAGTTGTGCAGCCAAACATTGGGGGATTTTCATTTGTGTCCTAACAGCAAAGGTTTCAAAAATTATTCTGGAGCCCAAAGTTAGGCCAAAGCCGAAATTTGAAAAATGACTCAAGATAACTTTGACATGCAAAGTTTTTGGTTTTTCTTTCTTTACCTGCATGAAGTTATAGTCTGGTTCCGTGGTGCCCCAGCACACGTTGGATCTCACGGAGTCGTCACTCCAGAACAAACGGCACACAAGGTAGGTATTCCTTGTCGTCTGGTCCCTGCCACCAAGCCCTGAAGTTAAATAAATTGATTCACCAAGGTAAAGTATAATTATTTAAACATAATTGAAAATATGCTTTGGTGGTGATGTACCTTGTACCTGAGCAACATTGCTGCAGTGTGACAGGCACTTCTCGAAGATCTACTTGTTTGTACTTACTAACCCTAACTCCCTAGGCCTTTTTGCTAGGATGTAGCCTCAATCCTACCACATCCTCCAATCGGCCTCATGGAAAAATGGCATATAGCCTCAATCCTGCAAATTCCTCCATTATTTCTTGAATATGGTCCGTGGAGGGGTGACCACTGCCTGAATCCTGCGAAATCCTGCGGCAGTGACTGTCAACATGTTGAGGCTTGGCCAGTGACATCCTGGAGCAGTACGGAGAATTTCAAGCATAATCCAGGCTCATATTTATGCATGGCTGAGCAAAACAACACAAGGTCTGGCCCAAGACCTTGACAAAGTGCATCCTACGAAATCAGTAAGGCACTTTTGCCATGTAACCTCAAGCCTCCAAACTCATCCACTTTGGCAAAGAGGATTTTGAAGGATTCAGGGCAGTTAGGGATAAAGATCAGATTAACATGTGTTGTGAGCATGCGTCCAGCGAACCAATGTATGTACACAGTGTTGAGATCGCATGATTGCTTACATAAGCCCATCTACTGTTCCTATATGGAGTGCATACAAACAAAACTGACTGTTACCTGATATCCCAACTCCCAGACCTGCGTGTGGTTGAGGTGGCACATGGGGAATATTGCTACCCGATATCAACGGGGCGACACCGTGGAACGTAACCGCTCTTCCCTCAGGGATTGAGAGTAAAGAGTGCAAGGTCCTGGCCTGAAACAAATCAAACAGGCAAGCAGTAGTTAGATGTGATACCGCTACCATGTGGTGTTATTCAAATCCAATTTTAAATTGGTGGAATTATAGCTTTCAGATTGGAACGCATCTTTTGTGATGAAACTTCTCTTCTCTTCTTTGAGATAAAATTGGGGATCTCAGTTAAGGAGAATACAGGAGAAAGTGTGGATTTGTATTAAGAATCCACACTTGCGAGTGTATTCTTCGACTTAAACCATTGCGTCAAAAGAAGTATTGTCATTAACAGTCCAGTGAGTGGAGATGAAAAGACTTGCATATCGTGTCGAGTTGTGGCCATTTATAGGGTAATTTACAAGGGAGTTTTTCGAGGCTCTTATCAAGCAATGTGTATCGCCACACCTGTACAACCAAGTCATTTTGTGTGTAGGCTCCTTCCGTCAACATGGATAGTTCAGACGACGATTTCTTTCTGACTCAAAGAATTTTTTTTCCAGTGACGGTGGAGAATCTGACAGTGAAGATGCATGGGTAATTTCGGAAGGAAAGTTTTCATGCAGACGGTCCTATTAATGCTCATTATAGAGAGAACATTATTGTCCGACATGTTCAAAGTGTGGATTCGTAATTCCGAATCCACACTTTACTAAAGATTTGTCGTTCCGAATCCACACTTTGTGACCAGTGTAACAGATTTGTAGTTCCGAATCCACACTTTTTATCAATAGTGTGACATCATAGCAATGGTTTAACTCTGCAGAAACTACAAGCTTTGGCTCTCGAACCTCATATTGGGTCTTTGTCTTTGGTGCAGCATCATCTTGTGAGTTTACGTAAATCTTTTCATCTGTCATCTGTCTGCTTGGCTGTTCCTGTAGTCTCTCTTCTCCCCTCTGTGCCTGCTTCCGGCTGGGCTGAGGTTGGCTGTGTCCGTTACTTGTCTTTACCCCCTCCGTGGGCTCTCTGCCAGAGGTAGGGGGCTCGTCCTTATCACCTGAGGTGCTCTCTGCAACCTTAAAAACCGAGCAACCACCGGAGTTAAAATTAATCATGTGTCTGATGCTTATGTAAACTAAAAACTGAGACAAAAGGAAAAATCTCAGCAGAAAATTTCATGGGTATTTTAGCTGGACGTTAGATCATTGGCAGTTGAAAGAAGCTTTTTCATGTAGTCACAAAGTGACAAAGACTGTGTACAAAGTAATAGGAAAATTAGAGGCATTATTAACAAATACTGTTTAATTAAAAGAGATTTTAACAAACACCTTTGAATTAGCTAAGAACAAAGCATACGTTATCTGACAATGCAAACATTTCCTAAATCTGCAACAAATTGGTCGAAAATGTGTTTTGAAAAAAGGATTAACTTCACATGCGATCATCTTGAGATGATCTTTATACAGGATATAGAGGTTTTTGTCACTTTGTGAAACACGGTCGATACGTTTTGTGACTGAATAATGTTACCAAACGATATGATCCAGGACATTTTTTTTCAAGTTCCCTTTTTTACCTGGGCTGCTAAACTATCCGTCTGCACACTCCGCGACGAGCTCTTGCTGTCACTCTCCACGGATCCCGTGGGGATCTTGATGGGCAGGTGTGGCTGGTTGGACGGTAGCGGGCAGATCTTGGCTCCTCTCAGCTCGGCCAGTTTCATCCTGGCTAACGCCGTGGGGAAATCCTTGCTGTCTGACGCCAGTTCGATGGACATCTAAAGGGAAAGTTTGGGTAGGTGTTACTTGATTGTTATGTTCGTGACTACAAAATAACAAATCACGATTTCATTTCATTCTTTTGTTTAATCAGTCAAGTTTAATCAATCAGACAGTCAAGCATTCAATCCTTTCCCCTGCCATGTCTTTCACAGAGACTAGTCACCAACAGTCAGATCAAATTTCTATAGGCACTGTGACTAGTCAAATTCCATCAACAGACAAAAGCAGGTAAACTGGTAGGCAAAGCTGGCTTATCAATCAGCTACAGTCAAAAGCATGGCTATATCAGGTTTCATAACAATCACAGCCAGTCTATCCTGCTTTATGAAGGCAGGGAGCACTCAACTGTTACAAACAGTCACTTGATTTAGTTTGACTGCTGGGCTGGCCTGGTTGAAATTGCCAGCCAGAAAGGGAGGGTTAAAATCTATCCAATTTGTCAATCTTCAAATGTTAGAAATACCCAATATTAAAATAGAAAAATAACTTCTTCATCATATTAGTTTTTACCATTTTTCGGCTGTCCAATGAACAGATGGTTTTTTGTGAGATTTGCCACACATATAAAAATGTATGCTTCAGCAAAAGTTTCAGTCTAATTGGATGGAGGGTTTTGGAATTCTCATCATTTTAATACTCATTCACTGGTTAAATGAGTGAGCAATTTGCCCTATGCATGGTAATGAAAAGCGTTAATACTGTGCAACACCATCCTACATTTCAAGATTGACATTCTGCAAAAACTTGTCCAGATTTATAACACTGTTATAAAACAATGTGCTTATTGCAAAGAAAAAACAAATTGCATGTCAATATTACCAAAACAGGAAAAAAAAAATTTACAGGGAAAAAAAAAATTTACAGGGAAAAAAAAAATCAGTTTTGTTAAAAGACAATCATTCTTGTGTCTTGAAAACTGGGCCTACCTTCAGTGTGCCAACGACTGCATCCTTCGCACTTCCACTGGCGCTGGACTCATCAGCGCCTGTAATGGTTGGGGAATCGGACTGAGTCTTGTCCCTTGCATCTACCTCTATATTGAGCAAGGAAAGGTCTGGCGACTGTAGGACTGATCGCAATGGCAGGCTGGCTACGCCGAGGAAAACGGGCTGGGGATAAGAATGACGGGGTAATGGTTATCAATGTAAACTCCTTGCTAACCAGTTTGCGCCGGAGGCTGTGATAACACGCACTGGTTGTTTTTGCACCCAGGCACGGCTGACAGATTAAGACGTCAAGATTGCCTCGACTTGCCTCCGGGTGACATCTAAACATGTTAATCCTAAAGTCAGTGTTGTCTGTAGGGGCGGACCGTGTGCTGACCGTTGTGTGGGCCATTGTGCACGGCCTATTGTTGTACAATTTACGCTCCAGTGCACACCCCGGAGTATTGAAACATATGAGATTTCGGCAAAAAATATGGTACAAATACTGTTGAAATTGCTCTTGCGAATCAGTGTTTGTGGCATTTGGCTGTGTATCAGAAGTTGGCTGAAAAATGTTACCTTTTGAAAATATCAAAATTTTTGGCAAAAATACACCCAGCGCGAAGTGGTTAATAATATAGCAACTTGTGTTCTTGGGCAAGACACTTCACTTCAATTGCCTCTCTCTGACCAGGAGTATACATGGGATCTGTGAGGATAGAGATTGAGCTGATGTCAGGATTGAGCTGATCTCAAGCTACTACAGACAACTGGTGTCATACCTGATGAACAGGGGTAATAATTCCGAAGTGTTTTTTTTTTTTGCAACTTTGTTCTGCACTGTACACTCAGTACTGTATGAGAGTTTATGACCGAGACATTGCATAAGTGCGGTTATCTTACTTTAACAATAAAAAGTTCAATTCTGCAAGTTATTGACTGATGAACCAGCAGGTGTTCAGACAACCATTATGGGGCGGTTATTTTGTGCAAAAGTTTGTACTATGTGTCTAATATTATGGAGAGCTGTGGTGCAATGGTTACTGTGTTCGACTCGCTTGCCACGGCACGTGGGTTCGAAACCTGACAGGGACCATGGTGCTTGTGTTCTTGGGCAAGACACTTTACTACAATTGCCTCTCTCCACCCAGGAGTATAAATGGATTGCTGTGAAGGTAGAGACCAGAATGCGCTGAATCTCGAGCTGCTGCAAAAACTGGTCTCATGGCCTGATGAACAGAGGTAATAATTGTGAAGCGCTTTGAGACCTTTGGTATAAAGCGCTATATAAGTACCACATTATTATTATTATTATTATTATTTTTTATCGTATCCAGCCCTTTGAATTTAGGGAGATCTCATGCTTGAACTTATCTACAGCATTTATTCATTGTATTACTGTTTCTAAATGAACAGAGATAACTATTGACAACTCACCGATTTTTGGCCGGCTGTGCGTGAGAAGATCTTGAAGACCAGAAGTTGCTTCCACCAGCTGTCTACGGCCGTCCCGTCAAACCGAACAGGGAACACAGACCGATGACCAAATGTAATTTCTTGAGAATAAAAAAGAGTAAGGTATGAGATTGAAATTTAAAAAAGGGGCAAAGTGTCACATCAAACAGTAAAAAAAAACATAAAATGAAAATTGGAAATATTACTATTACTACTATTTTATTTCAGGTAACAAAACTATTATATTTCTGGTAATGAAACCAAGGATTCCTCAAAAGCGCCCTAGGCACTGTAGCTCGCAAGCCTGAAGAAACCTGTAGAGAGAAGACAATGAGAAGAAAGTACAGTTTCAGAGGTGGGAGGAAAACCCCAGAAGAATATTCTGGGAAACCCACGGAATCAGGTAGGGACTGAAAACCCAATCCACATATTGGTCCAGGCAGGATTCGAATCCGAGTCACAGCGGTGGAAGGCGAGGAAAGTACCGCTATGCCAACCTGACTCCCCGCAAATATGTGAACCAAATGAGTTTTGAAGGGCTAAACAGATTGAAATATTAATTAATATAGATCTGTATGATTTCATACCTCCATTGCTGTCTACTTTCTTAGAGGCCAGCCTCATGACCTCAGTTGCCATGTTGTTGACCAGGCTCTGCTCCCGCGGAGAGGCAGTAACCGGGAAACGATACTCCACAAAATAAGTACACCTGAAATACAAATCATTTGAAAGTTCACCAAAGAAATTGACTGGAGCGGGGTTTGAACCCGTGACCTCCAGTTTGCCGTTCCAGTGCTCTACCAACTGAGCTATCCAGCTCTATGTTGGCAGTTCCCCATTTTGTCAATGTCTGTGTTCAAGGGGGCTAGTCAGAAGTCATTAAGTATTGCTGCAGTATTGCTCAGTATTGCTGCAAATCTTTTGAAAGTTTACCAAAGATATTGACTGGAGCGGGGTTTGAACCTGCCACCTCCAGATTGCCGTTCCAGTGCCCTACCAACTGAGCTAACCAGTCATATGTTGGTGGTTCCCCATTTTGTCAATGTCATTAAGTCATGAAAATCAATCAGAAATCAACAATTCAATTTTATGAAACGGATTACGATAAATCAATTCCATAAATGATACATTCAAGATTGTGCTTTATAAATATTGGTTAATGCCTTGCATCACGAGCCTGTAGCTCAGTGAACTTAGCCAGAGTTGTTTTCTGAGAAATTCGCAAAAGTGAGGTTCGTCCATTAGCTGTGTCCACAGACTCTTCTTTAAATGGATCACTTCAATTAAGGAATTAATCATGTGTATTCATGAAAGGGGAGACACTCTTGTCAGTGCAATCAAAAGGTTTCGGATAAGGCCCGTCTGTTAAATGGGTTCTCCTGTCTGATGATCCGATGAGCAAACACTACAGAACTATTAACACCCATCAATTAAGCTGGACATCCAAAGTGAAGTGTCTGGAAAGGAACCAGACTTTCTGTTTGGGACCTCCTTAAGGTGTGGTTAAACTTTAATTTTTCCAACTGCTCAGCAAACATGTTCGGCATTATCCATTCTTCAGTCCTAGACAGTTGCAGCTTCAAAGAGCCTTACGAGATCCAACCGCATCCAGGACTCCAACATGTACATAATCACTACCTGTTGAAATCTCTCAGTCTCCGGATGATGGGCAGAGCATATTCCGTCCAAAACATTGAGTTTTCGTCGGGACTTTTCACAAACTCACGAAAGAGATTTCAATGTCTGTTTGCAGTAAGTTTGCAACCGTATTTTCCATCTGCCATCTAAGAAAAAACTTGAGTGCCTGAATCTTGCAAAATTGGAACGGGTAAAACACATTGAAATCAGGTGTGGAACAAACAACAAGTGAAAGAACTTGGAGCCTTCTTGTTGAGAAAATAGACACTTGAAAAATCTCAACCGGATGTTTGTAACGGGACTGGACAGTGCTACTCTGAACATGACCTGGGGAAATGCCACCAGCCCTCTGGGCACTTCTTGGTCGACGGCACCGCAGACGTCCATCACAGTCCTCATTTCGCTGACGGTTCTTGTTGGGAATGCTGTATCTATCGCTGTGACACCCCACGTTCCCGATCTGTCCGACAGCACCAAAGTCCTGATGACCTCGCTGGCTGTTGTCGACTTCGCCATCGGGATATTGTCGTTGCTGTCTGCGGTGGCTTTGGGGCTGGACAGCTGGCCATATGGGGATGTTTTCTGCGATGTCTACGCCATTCTGGGCACGTCGTGTGCCTTGTTGTCGGTGGAGCTGATTATGTTTCTGAATGTGGAGCGGTACATTGCGACCACCAGGCCTTACCGGTTTCCCGTTTGGTGCTCCAAGCGTAGGGCAGTCCTGTCCGTGCTTGTTGCATTTGTGACATGCATCGTCATCCCTCTGACTCTGTGGTTAGTGGCTGACGAAGAGAATCCTGCATATTACATTCAGAGTGTGGGGATTTGTTTCATTAATAATAAACACACTCTGTATAATGTGCTCTATCTGCTCCTATTAGATCTGATTCCCATTGCGGTGATGGTCCTGATTTACTGGCGGTTGATCAAAATAAGCCGCGAGCATGAACTGCGGGCAAATCGTAATGGCGTCAACAACAACAACAACAACATCCGCAACAATAAAGCCCTGCGAGCCTTTCTGATGGTAACGGTGTTGTTTGCCGTATGTTGGACGCCCTCTCTAATAACCAGAATTGTCCAGTTTGCACAGAACGCCGTGATTTCGGACTTGGCAGAATACGCAACTTGGCAAATCGCAACTTGCAACAGCCTCGTCAACGTCTTCATCTACTGTGTCTCTTTTCCGTCCTTCAGGCAGACGGCCAAGCGAATGACGCGAAAACTGTTACCGCGCTCCGGAGCTGCGGTGATGCCTCAAGTGCAGGTCTAGCATCTAAGACTCCTTCTTGTTTGTACTGCAGTTCACTAACTCAAGCTGGCAATGATATCACAAAACTAAGGCTGAGTCCGAATTACATGGCTATGGCTGAAAAAGACACACGGGTCAATGGAAAGTGGCTGCGGCCGCTTCCATAGGTGTGTGTGTGTAAGTAGTTTGGATCCAGACCAACTAGCCATTGGTTACATCATGATTTGAAAGAAACCAAAGGTAAGGCCAAAAAAAAAAAATAAGTCGGTCTCTGGTCAGTGCGCGCGTTGATCTTTTTTTTCTCCAAAATGTTCCGCGGTAGCTCCAACAGCGCCCTCTATTTCCGCACCTCCTCAATTTTTTTTTACCAAAGAGCACCAAGGAATGGGAAATTGCACCAAGGCAAATGATCGAAAGCACCAAGGCAAATTATGGAGGACACCAATGTACATGAGGACACCAAAAAAGCAAAATAGTACCCCGCCTTGTCTGTACAATCCAAGCTAGAAGAAGAAAAAAAAAAAGCAAAAAAAAAAAAAAAAACCCCGCGTGGCCGCGTCAATTCCGGAACTTTGGTCTGACCAGAGACCGAATATTTTTTTTTTTTTGGCCTAATCAACTTCTGAAAATTTGTGTTTTGCAAAATTTATAACAGTTCAATGGCAATATAAAATCTTGGATGGCATGTTGTAAGTTGATTTGGCACATAAAGCAAGAATGATGAAAGTGCTCCATGCAACTTGTGAAAGTGCAAAATTTTACAAAACACATTTAAAAGTTTTTACAACGTGACAAAAAAAATGGACACTTTAATAAAACAAAATCACTAGCTGGCTCCAATATCTGTAATTTCGATCAAAGTTTGTGCACTGAATCATACAACTACACGTACTTTCATTTTGACTGAGGAGAATTAAAATATATCGTGCTTTGATCCCATTACCCAAAGTGGTCCATTTAGTGGCTGTACACGCATTGGTCAGTCCTTCTGATTTGAGGCGTGCGATCGCACCCCTACGCCATCGCATGCCTAAAAGCTTCCCGAGAAGTGTGAATAATTGCACGCCTGGATTTCCCTGGACCACAAAATCACACACCTAGAAAATCACACACCTAGAAAAAACCACACGCCTAGAAAATCCAGGTGTGCCTTTTTCCACACACCTGTGATTTTCAAAACAGAAGGACCGATGTGTAAGAGCCAGAGATTCCAGCAGCTATTGTATTGAAATATTCAACGGAAGAAACGTTTATGGGGACAAGGTACAGCACAACACCAAAAGCTGATCTATGCAGTTAAGACACCTTCTACAGGGTGAGTAAAAAAAAGCGGAACCCAAACCCCAAAATTACATTTCATATTTAAAAAAATATGTACATGTAGCACCAAAAATTAAATGACTGGAAAGCATATTTCACAAGACACTTTTAGATGAAAAAAAAATTACTAATATTGGTCAATCCATTCAGAAAAGAACACCATTTAAACACAATGACCCTAAAACCGGTCTCGTCAATTTCAAGAATCGTCGTCGCAATAGTCTTGAAACATCACCAGCGATAAAATCTCAGTTTAAATGTTAAAAACATTCAACAGAATCTCTTTGAGGGCCCGTCCTTTAAAAAAAGGAGATTTTATAAATCAATAAATTGCTTTTTTTGGACGAGCAGGTTTTTAAGGTTATTGTGTTTAAATGGTGATATTCTTTGAACGGATTGAGTAATTTCAGTAATTTCATCTAAAAGTTGCTTATGAAATTGGCTTTCCAGTCATTATTAATTTTGGTGAGCCACATATTTTTTTAAATGATGAAATATTTTTTGGGGGGGTTTGGGTTCTGCTTTTTTTTACTCATCCTGTATGAGCTTTGTATTCTATCTGAGATTTTCATGGTGTCTGAAAAAAAGGCAATCTGAATACATGTACATGTATGACTTTCACAAACTAGCTGGTCATTCTCGGATTACGGCAATTCCATCCAAAAGTGGGCACTGCTGACCAGTGGGGAAATTTACATGCAACACAACCTCAAATATACACCAAGATCTTTCATTTTAGTGCTGTGCCAGTGAGATGGAATATTGTTGAGGTTTTTAATTTTTTGCCTCAACACATGACTTTTTGGCACAAATGATGGTACTCATTTAGGCATCTTTATGGCAGAGAGAAAAGTTCCTATTCTATGCCAAAAAGAGTTTTTTTTAATTTAAAATGTTCTTGTTTTAACTTGTACCAAAGATGGGCGCACAGAATGTAACGTGAGATACCGCAATGCGAATTAGTTAAATATACCTGTACAGTCGACTCTCGTTAATACAAACTCAGCCGGACCTAGCCAAGATGTTTGTTTTATCAGAATTTTGTATTAAGTGGAGTGCTGGTCCAATTCATTGTGTACATAAATGTACATTCGGGACCAAGGCTTTATGCTTGTTATAACCAGAATTTGTCCTAACAGTGTTTGTATTAACGAGGGTCGACTGTACAGGGCATCCTGAGAAAAAAAAGTCGTGTATGTAAATCCCTCCATTTTTGATAATTTACAACCAACATTTTTTGCGGATGTTAACACCATCCTCAAGGTACATTGCAATAGATTTAGCTTGAGAATACCATTTGTTTCATTGAGATTACTTTTGTAAATCTAAAGATATGTTTGAATAACTGCAAAGCCAAGAAACCCATTTTGTGCCACTTTCTGTGAAGCAGTCAAATCAGTATAGTCCTAGTCTAAACCCAAATCACTCTACTGTTAGTGATTTTAACATTTTTAAGCAGAGTGTACAACATTTATTTATATTTAATTAATCTCATTCATTGAAATTTTAAAGAAGTGAACCTGTCTGTACAATTTACTTGTTTCAACATAAGAACAAAACCCTATATTGTCGTGTGAATGGAATGTTTGTCTTACACCCATAGGGATAATCTTATCAAAAGAGCCATACTGGCATTGTCTCATCTTTGAAGCACTCACTTCCTAAAAGTGGCACAGAATGTTTTTGTTTTTTGGCTTTGCGGTTATTCAAACTTCTCTCTGGATTTACAAAAGCAATCTTAATTAAACAAACGGTATTCTCAAGCTAAATGTGTAACCTTGAAGATCATGCAAACATTTGCAGTAAATTCCGATTATAAATTGGCGAAAATGGCGGGGTTTACATGCACCATTATTTTCAGGACACCCTGTATATCCCTCTTTAGATTCCATTATCTTTCTTATATACGCTGTATGTACAACAGAACATTTCTTCTCTCTCTGCAACTCTGCTTTGCTTAAGTGTGTATTTTGTTTATCTGCCACTTCAATATCCCTTACATTCAATGGATTTTAATTGAAAACTAGCAAAAAAATCTGGGAAAAAGAAGAAAAAGAAGTCCATTTGTGATTTTGTGTACCTAAGCGTGCACACGTTGGTCTGTTTAACTGCGAATGATTGAATGTCACGGTGCATTATAGTAAACACATTAATGAGCGTTTGGCTTTCAGAACCGGAGACGAATCAATCTTTTCGACCCAATCATTTATTGGACAGTCGTTGATACAGTGAAGCAACCTTAAAGGGAACTGTACATGTACAGTTGTAGCACTCTCTGTTGAATTGATTCATTTAAATTTTCTTTTTTTGCTCGTGCGTCACTAATCTGTTTGCTGTTCAAGGCTATACCTGTTGTCTGTGTGTCTCTCCATCTTTTCAGCGCCCAGGTTTAATTTCACCAGCGCAAATGCAAAGCTGTATTATTAAAACGCCGGTGTCAAATCAATTCGACGATGTTTCAAAGGTGCGTTCCCTGCGCTATTTTCGAGTTTCATCCAGAAACAATACTTTCCTTTTCCATTGAAATTGCTATTTTCTAGTAATATAATTTCAAGCTTTTCACTTTTGAATGACACATCAAGCAAAACAAAATAAAATAATAATAAATAAATACAAAATTGGCGCATAATTAGTTGTGGTATTATTTCTTTATAATTTTGAACAATTACAATGTAACTGCAAGTCAATAGTTCAGCCCACCCCCCCCTCCCCCCCCCCCCACACACATACACGTGTGTACATGCCGGCAATCGTGGACTCCCCATTGTCCCTAATCCTCTTTCCTTTGTTTGTACTCTAACTTTTTAGCGACAGCTCTCATTGGTTTTGTACACGATTTGAGATCGTGGACGTTCGATCAATCGTGGACGTATTGTTTGCGCCCACATTCTTTTGTCCTACGTCCACGATTGCTGGTGTTTACATACTCACCCACACAAACGTGGGTTCACCGTCAATCGTGGACGTCCTATGGTCCCTCTTTTGTTTGTACTCTTAACTCTTTAGGAAGACTCCCTTAGGTTTTGTACACGACCCCAATCGCGGACGTATGCTGGGAATCGTGGACGATATTGTTCTCTTTTGTTCTCTGGTATTTTTCGTCCACAGTTTGAAAAGATGAACACGTACACACTTACTGGTAGCATATGGAGTTTATGGGGTACCACTATTGTTCGACCCTAATTCCCTTCTTTTGTTCTCCTTTGTCTCCTTAGAAAACTCAAAACCCATAGCGTTACAGCTATGGGGTACTTCAATTTCTAAAGACAGACTTGCGGGGTACCATTGTTCCTATTGTTGCCCTTTGTTTCCGGTACCCCATAAGTGCCAATACGTAAGAGCACATTCATTAACAATACTTTACAATTACAGACCAGGAGCACGACTTTTTGCAACGCAGATCTGTTTGTGGCCAAAACAAAAAAACATTCTTTAGGCAGGCTGCAGGCATCCAAAAAAGGATAAGGGAGGTTTTAGGTTTGAATAAAAACATACAACTTGAAAATGTATTTTTTAACAGAAAATTAGTTGAAGAGCATGAGGAAGAATGCAACTTTATCGGGAGAAGATGGATCCCAGGAATAAAAAGATGATTGTACATTGTACCTTTAAAGGGAATGTACAACATTTGCTTTTGCTGCAATTTTCAGAAATACATGAATTTGGAGGATCAGTAACATAGCAAATATTGCTAAAATGACTTATTTCACGTTTTGCGCTTGTAGATGCTGGAAAAACCAAGAAAACCAATCACGTTCTTATAGTCTGGTTCCCTGACCCCACTTAAGATGAAACAAAGCAATTTATAGACTCAGATCACAGAATAGTCTAGCAGGCTTGTATCCCTTCACAGGTGTGTAATCAATTGCAAAGAAAATGCAGACTAACATTAGGAAAAATGAGGAGCAGTTTTTTAAGAAAAAAACAAACAGTTTTCTCCAACGCTGGTCGGCCGACCAGCGTTGGAAAAATACCATTTTTCTTGAAAATGTCAACACACCAGGAGCCACGATTTTACATGATGCTTTAGACTGTTATTCCCTAACAATCCAGTATGGTATTTCGTGATAATTTGATCATTTCGTTTTGTGATGTTTGCAACTGTTGTATCTTTCCTTTAAGCCTAAATGCTACCTTCTTACCTCCTGTGGTGAAAATCTTTTTCACAGTAAACAGCCAAATAAAATCCCAAATATGTGATACACAATTTCACATTAGTCAAGGTCACAAAAGTGCGAGTAAAATTGCCAAAAAGCAATATTGGTCGTTCTATGAATTTAGAGTCCAAAATATTTCCTGTCCGTGTTAACCTCGGTACGGTACATGTACTTTGTAATTTGCAATTCAAGAACCATAAAAAATGACTTCAAACAATTTTGTATTTGTTGGGTAGGTAGTTTGCTATTCATAATCACTCTTAGGACAGCTGCATTAATCAATTCTGCATCAGAATTATGAAATTGTAAGTCAGATGTAACAGGGACAGATTAGAGGGCCCCAAAGCAATATTTTCTCCAAAAGCAATATAGTGTCCAACCAACATGCATCCATCAATGACTTTTCATTAATTTGCAAGAAAAACGAGGAGCGACTGTTCTTATGAGCATGGAATGTTTCCAAGGTTGATTAGAAATAAAATTACATTAAAATTTAATCAGAGACTGTACTCTTTAAATGGCACTGACAAATGAAAAAAAATAAAATAAGATTGATGACAAAAAGTCCAACCAGCGAAAGCGGCTGCAGTTGTCTCGCACTGTACCGATTGTAAGTTTCCCGGCGAAATCACCAGAAAAAGGACGGAGCCTCGCTCCACTTTAATCAATGCCAGGAAGCGATGGCATCTGCGAGTGGCCCAAATGTCAATATTGAACAAACCCTCATCAAAAAGAACTCGGCACGCACAATTTGCCAAGAGTGTCTCACTTCATTTTTTTTTGTCATGACGGTGCAGGTACTCGGAGAGTCGGAGCCGTGACAGCAAACATCCGAGGTTCGGTCGACATTTTTCATTTCGCATTTTTTTGTGTATCACACTGGTTCGCCTTTCCTGGTATTGATTTTTCGTGAGCTGGGGAACGGAGAGAGTCGTTATCCAAGTCAAGGTTTTTGCGACAAAGGCGGACACGGAGCTCGTTAAAGATTAAATGCGAACTGATTTTTGAAATATGAACGACACATCCATCATCAAAATGTCAGGGCTGAATCTGGAAGACGTCAATTTGCGGAGAAGACATTCTCGGTAAATCTATTGTGGCCACAGTGAATCTCTTGGAGCTTTGTTCACAGCTTCGTCTACAGCTGTGTATAGTCTGGCGCTGTTCTTTGATCACTCCGTGCGTGAACAGAAAACCAAATATTTAAAGATCCTCATTCTTAATGATTGGATCGATCCATGAGAGCGAAAACACGGGCCGGTGTCTCAGCAGACACGTTGTGAACATTTCAAAGACAGAACTCGTGCGAGATGAGACGGATTTGAAGTTGAATGTGCATTGTGGTGGAGGCTTGCAGATGAAGTCTGTGGCAACTTCAAAACCGATAATAGTCTTTCCGAAAGGAGCAGAGATAATCAAACGAGAAGAGCTTCCAACCCAGAATGGACCAATCAGTGGATAACTCTACAGCCGACGGACCAATCAGAGCAAAGCAAAGCCAACAATAGACCAATCAAGGGACAGCTCTCATCCAAGCATGGACTAGACAATATACAATCCTCTGTGAATGGACAATCAGGAGACAATCCTGTAAGAATGGACCAATACTGAAGTAGTTTAGAGGCAATGGGCTGATAGTGAAACAACAGACCAATGAAGTGACAGCTCTCATTCAAGCATGGACCAATCAGGAGACAATCCTCCGAGAATGGACCAATCAGGAGACAATCCTTCTCTAAGAATGGACCAACCGGGATACAATCCTCTGAGAATGGACCACTCAGGAGATGATCTTTCTCTAAGAATGGACCAAACGGTGTTTGACTCATGTACGAAGGTGCGTGGGTTCGAACCCTGCCAGGAACACGGTGTTTGTGCCCTTGGGTAAGACACTTAACTACAATTGCCTCTCTCCACCCACGTGTATAAATGGGTACCTGTGAGGGTCGAGGACCGATTGAGCGCTGATATCGGCTGCCGCGTGGTCCCATGGCCTGATGAACGGGGTAATAATTGTAAAGCGCTTTAAGATTGTTGATACGATGGAAAGCGCTATATAAGCACAATTATTAAATTATTATTATTATTTAATCCTGGAGTACTTTTGAGGCAATGGTCTGATGAGAACTGCCTGTAAACCAATCAGGGTACAGCTTTCAGCAACGCATGGGCCAATCGGGAGATATTTAATATCCACAAAGGAACCAATCAAGATGCAGATCACCTCTCCTCAGAATGCGCGAACATGGAATGAGCCAATGAAGAGACAGCTACAAAAAAGACAGTGTTTTGCCAAGAAAGGACTTATTAATTAAAAACCTGAAATCTGTCTTGAAAACAACTGTAAAGTCTCGTTTCAAATTGGCACACTGCATTCAATTTTTGGCAAGCAGTGAAAACCAAATATGTGTTTGATATGGACAATTAATCACTTCACTGATATTGAAATCCAAGAATTCTGACAGTTGTTCATCATGAATGAATCCATGCTGACAGATTCAACTGATGCAGCACCGGAGTTGTCTTTGTTCCTTATCGCCCTGCGAACCTGCTTCATCGTGATAGTTTTTCTGATCACCGTTATCGGCAACGTGCTCTCCATAACCGTCACGCAGCGCACGACGGACCTGGCCGACAGCACCAAAGTCCTGATGACGACGCTGGCCGTTTGTGACCTCACGGTGGGGGTCCTGCACTGGTCCAGCATCGTAGCCTCGGCCTTGGACTACTGGCCGTTCGGTCAAGCGTACTGCGAATTCCACTCCATTTTCATCACCGTCTGTTTCCTGATGTCCATCTCGTCCATCTTGCTGATCAACTCGGAGCGATTCGTCGCTGTCGTGTGGCCGTACCGGTTCAACGTCTGGTGCTCCAAACGTCGCGTGATCGTACTTGTGATCGGCGTGAGCGTGGCGTCCGTTTTGAGCGTCATGATTGCTCCGCTGTTGGGCAAGCGTTCAATCTATTTCGAAGTGGCGGCTATCTGCACCATGGAATACACCAGCAAAGCATACCTCGAGGCAATATTCCTCTGTCTAGGAGATCTCATCCCGGTTTTTTCGATGACCATGATTTACTACAAGCTGATCAAAATCAGCCGACAGCACGCTGAGAAATTTAAGGAGAACTCCTCTACCATGCGGAATGTTCGTCAGCGGCCTCTGAATGAAAACAGAGCTCTGCGGACCTTCCTAACCGTTACGTTAGGCTTCTCCGCCTGCTGGACGCCCTCGCTTGTTCTGAGGTTGATTTTCGCAACGCGGGGAACCACTATGCCCTACTTGCTTGAGTTTGTGGTGCACTGGCTCGCCGCCTGCAACAGTTTCTTCAATGTGATAATATACTGCGTGTTTAATCGGTCGTTTCGACGGATTGCGAGGGGGATGATTGCTAAAGCCTGTCCTTTCTGCAAGATCTCGGTCGCTCCTATAGACATATCTTCCACACAATAGAAACTGCACGAATCTTCTTCATTTTGAAAAGCATAGTTTCAACAACAAAAAACCCCAGTTTTTGGACGATTCAAAAAAACGGAACCCAAACCAAACAAAATATATTTCATATTTTAAAAAAACATGTAGCACCAAAAATAATTATGACTGGTAAGCCAATGTAATAAACTACTTTTTGATGAAAAAATACTTCAGTTGCTCAATCCGTTCAAATTATATCACCATTTATGAAATGACCCTAAAATCTGTATCGTCCAAAAGTGTGATTTCAAGAATTGTCGTTACAATTGTCAAACATCACCAGCGATAAAACCTCAGTTTAAAAGTTAAAAATATTCAACACAGTTCTTTTGAAGGCCCGTGTTAAAAAAAGAGTGGATTTTATAAATCCTATTGTTAGCCAAAGCGGGGTTGTTAATAAAGCTATTGTGTACTACAGTTGTTAAAACAAGTATTCCGTTTCATTTTTGTTGTTGTTCCAAACAGTCAGAACAAACAATAAATTGCTCTTTTGGACGAAACTGATTTTAGGGTTACATGTACTTCATTTAAACAGAGATAAAATTTTAACGTGTAGAGCAATTGAAATAATTTTCTAACTTAAAAGTAGTTAAATAAATGATCTTCCAAGTCATAATTAATTTTGGCGCTACATAGTTTTTTTTATATGAAATATAATTCTTTGTTTTGGGGGTCCGGTTTTTTTTACTCGCCGTGTATGTAGAGTCAATCAAAATTTATACCAGGCATGCAACTGGGAAATCACAAAAATTAGAGGAAATTCAAATTTTTCCCAGACTTTGTACAGTGTTTTTCTATTTTCAATGGCACACATGGGAAGTAACAAAAGAGGAAATCAGCTGATCCGAGGAAAAGTTGCATGCCTGTTATACTTCTGGAATTCTGGTGCAACACTTAAAAATATATGATATGACACGGCCAAGGAAAAGGCAATGAAGGCCATAGCTATGAAGTCATTACTGTTTGCCATTCACAATGCACATGCAAATGAATGTAGCTGTTTTGAATTCTTGAAATTGGAAAAAAGTTGAATTAAAGGTGCATTCCCTGTGCTATTTTGGAGTTTCACTTTGAAAACCAGATTTGTTTTTCCAATTGCTATTTTCCTAGCAGTAGCAAAATCAAAGGTATTCACTTTTGAATTTAAAATAATTTTTCGTTACAATTAAAACACACAAATTGAAAGTTTGTCTGGAGAAATATTTTTTCCATTTTTTGAAGGGCATGGAGTATGCATCTTCTTCTTTTAGAAATACACCTTTTCATTGGAAAATTCCTTCATTTCACATTATCTGCACACTGTTGCAATGCCCTGTAAAAAGTTAAATTATGTTAACAACTCCAAAAAGAATCTCAATAAAAAAACACTTACTTTTTAGTCTTTGGTTTTGTGGATGGCCTAGGGGGTCTGCCTCTCCCTCGTCCGCCTCTAGAGGGCCTCACATCTGGTGTGCCCCCTCCAGGCGGGGTTCGCAAGGTGAGGGAGTCTATCATTACTCGGGCGATGTGGATCCTTCCTAGTAACGTGAGGCGTTGAACACTTAATCCGTCGGCAGGATTTACTAGAGGACAAAGTATGAGAACGAATTGTGTTAAACTAAAGAAAAGAGAAATATAATTCAATTGTCACGGGTAGAAAAAGAATACCCCCATTATTTTTTATTTTTCTTATTTATAAAGAAGGAACTATTTTTTTCTCATTTTATTGCACCACTATCCTTCCGCCGAACTATTTTATTGTTTGTCGCCACCAGCGGTGACGACTTATTCACAATCCACGTCGTCAGAGACAAAATGTCGAAGACGTTGTCCGCCATTTTATATTTATTGACGCGATCATTGTCTACGTTTGTGAGTTTTCTTCAGTTTGTGAATTTTCTTGTATTGATGTTAAATAATATAAAGTTATTCACAGAGACGAGTTCACTTACGTTTGTTCTCATCTCTTCTGTTACAGAATAAAATCTCAGAGAAAATTGCAGACGCCGTAATTTCTCCTACTTTATTCGGCCTCACTTTCCGAGTGTCACTCAATATTGGGTTTTCTCCTTCACTGATGTATGTTTATGAACACACCATACTCAAGGGCAAAGCCTTGTATTGAATTTAAATCACCCAATGCAACATTCCATCTTGTGAATAAAAATTAATTCTCAAACTCAATGAGTGCTTAACACTACAGTAGAACAAAATAAGTTGACTATAGTGGTTATTGGATATAAAGTGATCAATGAAATGAATTATGCATTACTTATTGAGTGCAATGTATGATATTAATTTCAATTCGGCATTTTTCCAACCAAATGAAAATAGTGATATTTTATTGAAGCAGCATTTACCGTCCGAGTCCTGTTTGAGTTTATATTGTTCATTGAGGGTAAAACAAAGCGTTGAAATTATAGTCAGAAACAGGACATTCACTGACCATTGTTGGAACAAATTTTGTACTAAAGTGAACTTTCTTATTGAAGTACATGTGAAAGATAGAAAATAATTGTTCAAGTCATTTTTGTCATTTAACCTGTTATAATAAGTGAAAACATATTACCTTCTTTTTCCACGAGAGGTTCTTGGAAGGATACCCTGGATGTCCTGCTTGCATCAGAGTCACTACTGGCAGCCTCGCTCATACTACTGTGCCGTCTCCTGAGCCGAGCATTCTCGCTTGCCTTCTCCATCTGCGAGTGCCTTGGGTCCGGCAGAGCTTTGGGTCTCTGGGCTGCCGGCCTGTTATCTTGGTCCTTCACTGGCGTGCTGTCTGTGGACGGCTGCTGCTTGTCCTTTCTTGAAGGTGGTCTCTGTAAGGAGGAAGGATTACAATTATCTTTTCTGGCTGTAGACAAATCCAGCGAGGCCATTTTCTGCGGTGGAACAAGGCTCGCGCGAGTCCTGCTCAGGTAGGTCGCACACGCTTCGGGCTCCTTCGACCAATAGGAATACCAAAATGCGCGTGCGCCTTGTCTAAAAGAACGTGTGCTGCATGCGCGTGAGTGAGACACCACCGCAGTAAAAGCTTGTAATTCTGGTCGCCAGATTCCACTATAGTCAAAGTATATCCTTAGGATATGAATGCAAACTGAAAAAAATTCAATTCACAAGGGACCTTTGCTTGTGTGGTTTACAATTTTCTGTGCAACTATCATTTTTGTTGGGCATTGTTTTCTACACCTCTTTGTTTCCCAAGAGCTCTTCAAAATAAACTGGACTGAATTTTGAAAACTTGATGCCTTTAAGAACAGTTTAAATTTTTGTATATTTATATAATTTTCTGTGATTATCTGTGGACCCTCGAACATAATGCTTCCAGTTTCCCTACTGACAGCCCCTACCCAAATTTTTTTATGAGAAAAATGAGGAAAAAACACCCAAAACCATCAATTTCTACCTTTTACCCTTGACTACACGCAGACGCCTCCATATGATCGTACACACACAAAAATATTTAAAAAAAACCAATTCCCTACCTACCTACCCTATTTTTGAATGCCATGTAATCGGAAGAAGAACTTTTTTTTTTTTGCCTAAACAGTAGAATAACTACATGCATTCACTTGTTAGCACACATGCGGTGAGCGCACTTGAGTGCACGTGCATGGCATCAGTAGCACTCAAGAGTCCACCGCCCCCATCTTTTTCGCTACTGAGCAGTAACTTTAACATTGATTCCATAGCTTGGAAGCAATGTTGATTACAATTTTAATTGTACCTACATAAGTACTTCCTACCTGATTGCCAGGATCACTCAAAGAGCTCTCATAGGGCCATCGTCGTCTCCTGTGCTTGGATGACCGACGTTTCTCGGTGTCAACGTCATCCTCTTCACTGCTCAATAGATCACTCAGACTACTATCACTGCTACTCCTCTATCAAGTAGGAAAAAAAACAACCAGTGCAAAATTACTTTTGTTCAGTATTGTGTGCTAACAAAGTACAAAATATAGCTGAAGACACAAGCAATGTTAAAGAGACGTAGGTTACAAATTGATAGAAACAAATTATTGTGAATTATGACCGTTGACTTTTTAAACTGCCACCGGGCCAAATCTGAATACAGTCGCATCAGAACAATGTCTATAAATGATGATTTTAAAAAGGTAGTCACACATTCTAGACAGTTGATAACAATAGACATACCGAGACCAAATTCTCATTGTTTGAATCTGTTCAAAAGTTGATATCAAGTTACCCAGTCACAAACCACTAAATTTTGGGTTTTACTTGTTGGGCCCGAAGGGGTAGGCTATTGTCCTATGACTGACTGACTGACTGACTGACTGACTCCCCGACTGATTGAGTCACTATTAAAGGGAATATACATCATTTGCTTTTGATGTAATTTTCAGAAATGGATGGAATTGGGGGGTTGGAAATATATAGCAAATATAGTTACACTGACTTTTTGAAGTTTGGGTTCGAAAATGCTATAAAAACCAAGAAAAACAATCATTTTCCTGTAGTCTGGTTCCCTGACTCCATTTAAGAAGAAACAGAGCAGTTTACATACATTTGGGAATTGTAAGGTCAGGGAACCAGTCTAGCTGGCTTGTACCCGTTCATAGGTGTGTAATCGATTGCAAACAAGTGCGATGGTCAACTGGGGCCAGTATTTAAAAAAAAGCCAGTTTTTTCCAACGCTGATCAGCCGATCAGCGTTGGAAATTGATACAAAAATACCACTTTTCTTAAAAATGACAGTATACCAGGCGCCATGATTTTACAGGATGCTTTACACTGTCATTCACTAACAGTCCAGCAAGGTATTTCAAAATGATTTGGTAGTTTTATTTTTTGATGTTTGCAAATGTTGTATTTTCCCTTTAAGTAAAAGTAATTTCCTAATCTGAGACTGTTGGTCAAACTCAACTTGGCAAGCCTAATCTTTTTTGGGGGATATTTTTGCGATAATTCTCACCACTCCCTTGTAGAAGAGTTCCTCCAGGATGCTCTGATCTCTGAGAGGATCCTCCGTCTCGCTGATGATGTCGCTCTCAGAGGAGACACTGGACTGAGGAGACAGCTCAGACTAGGGGGTGAAAGGTCAAAGCTTGAGGTCAAAGGTGATTGAAATAGGCACATTCATGGAAATGTTATATGCATTACCCAATTCACATTAAGAAACTATGAAATTTCATGGATTCGTGAAATTTGAAAGATAGGGTTACGGCTTTGTAGGATTTGAGATGGTTTTAAAGATTAACTAATTTCTCACTTTAAAGTTGAACAAGGGTTGGGTTTGAACCTGCAACCTCCGGATTGCCGTTCCGATACTCTACCAACTGAGCTATCCAGCCCTATGTTGGCTGTTCTCCATTTTGTCAATGTCTTTGTTCAACTATTTTCGAGAGAGTCTTACTGACACAGACGGGGATCTATTTCTTCGTAAACATCGTGCACAAAATGCATAGTATTTACCTGCAGTGTTTTGAGGTCGTTCAGCTCCCGCGTAGTGATCTGATCCCCAATGAGAAGCTCAATGGTCTGTGAATCGGTGATACTGTGTTCAAATCCGTTTTGTGCAGGGCTGACAAGCGCAGGGTTAGGGGTGTCATCAGTGCGAAGAATCTCACGGAAAAGCTCCCCAGATGAACGCCTTTCAAACGAGAAGATACATCAAGGTGAAAAAAAGTTAAAAATCATGTCATGGGTATTTTTAAAAAAAAGTTCTTCACTGAAATTAGCAACTGCACAATAATTTTGCGCTGGCAAGTATCTGAAAAGGTTCAAAAAAAGGTGGAAAAATATGAAAATGACCAATCTCATTGCATCAAACTTCACTAGCTGAAACATATTATTAAAAATGCTGTTTAACCTAAGCATATTTCATGTCTGATAAAATTGGCTTCAAATGGAAAAAAGAATATTACATGTTCACACTGTCCTTTCACCAAATTACAATCAGTTACATGTTGCACAGGAAATGCTGGAACTGTTGATTTCTGTTTGCCAGATCTATAAATCAATGAAACAGCCCTTATTTAACAACCTTATGCAAACATACATTATGTGCCAAGTTGCCCTTTCAGTTCAAATCAATCAAGTGACTGTTTTCAACAGGTAAGAGTTCACAGCCTACATAAAGCAGGATTGGCTGGCTGGGACTGTTTATGTAACGTGATACAGCTGTGCTTTGACTGGCGGTGATTGATAAGTCAGCTGGGCCTCAACTTGCTTGCTTTGTCTATTGACTGAATTTGACTAGTCACAGTGCTGGCTTGACGTATGATCTGACTGTTGTTGACTAGCCTGTATAAAAGGCATGGCAGGGGAAGTGGATTGAGCTTTTGACTGTCTGTGACTGTTTAAATAGCAGGAGGGTTAAAAACCCCATCTATGTAGTTTAAACGTTTAGAATGACGCATAGTTGTAATTGGGTCAATCACAAGTCAAATCACAAGTCCAGTCCCAAATGACAAGGGGTGAGTGATGATATATTTGTGAATGACTAGTGAAGGACTTGTTGATGAGTTGTGTTGACTTGATTCCAACTCCAAAATGAAGTACATTTCAAACGGCGTACCTTCTCACTGATTTCACGTATTCCCTTGTATCAACCCCATCCACTGGTGTATCTCCCTGTATCCTCTCAGGTCTTCCATGGGACCCTCCCCTCACGGCCGACGCGCCCCTGTCCAGCTCTGATCTGATCATGTTGTCCCTCAGCTTGGTGCCCCGATCCAGCAGTGCCGAGATCAGGTCGCTGCCTGGCTGGCTGGACGGATCCAGGCGGTGTTGTCTCCTCACGGACGCAGGTTCCGAGATTTCCTTCATTGCCTTCTCTCTATTTCGTCCTAAAATAATATCACACCAAGATGTTGAAAAGTATACCTTTTTAAAAATATGTAGCTTTAAATGAGCCTTCTTTCTAATGTCATGTTCGGCACTCTTTGGCATGGTTTAAAGCTATAGTCCATCATTTGCAGCCATCCGAAAAGTAACTGGCGTAATTACTGTTGAAAAACAAACTTGGTTGAAAGATAGTAAGGGAACTAAACTCCCTGTGAAATTATTCTTTCTGGGAAGCTGTCATTTTGAAGAAATCAACGAAAGAAGGCATTTCCAACGGTGATTCTTAAGAAGCACCGTAGGAAAATTTAAATTAGTAGTTCGTTTTGTTATTCAGCGCAGCACGCACAAGTATTGGAACGACGCACACGCGCACGTGGTTGTTATAATTCGTCGGATCAGTGCGCGACGCCGCGTATAGCTGCAATTCAAAACAATTCAAAACATGATTCAGTAACTTTTGATTTGAAATTGAGATCTTAGAATGCTGCTTTTCTCGGAATGTACAGCTGAAGCTTAGCTGAAACTTCATCAGGTTAGTTGCTCAGTATCCTTCATTAGATTTTGAACACTTTTGTTGCTTCAAACGAACAAAATGCACTAATTACAAATGATGGACTATAGCTTTAAGTAAGGTGCTATATATGTTTATTTATAAGTAGATTTTTTTTTTAAATAAAATGTCGTGGAGAATGTCCACTGACTTTTTTGTGCAGGCAACGTGTAGTTTACTTTCTGAATACAAAAAATACAACCAAAACAAAACAACAACAAAAAAACCACCAAGATTTGTGGAGAAGGGGTCTAGAAATTTGAAAAACACAGTAAACACTTTACATGTACCTATAAGCATAACCATCGCAATATAAAGACAAGTAGCTATCTTGATAAAATTAAGTGGTTGTGATTCTAATTGAAAGATTTTTTATTAGGCAGCAGTAACACATGTTTATAGGAAATTGATTCAGCCTTTTGTATTCGTGCATGTGTTGTCCAGAAGCTGCGTTTAGTAGCCCAACGGACCTTTTTTTGGCCCTAAGTTCCTAGAGTGTGTGAAAAATCATATCAAAATTGGAGGATTCAGGAATGTTTGATGTCATTTCAAATTAGAGGTACTGTTAATTTTATGAAAACTCGATTACTGATTTACTTTTAACAGCAGTGTTTGCATGTACATGAATTGCAAGCTTTTGTTCACTTGTAAACAAATTGTTTTATCTTACCTATGAGTGTTTCAACTTCGCTAGATCTTGTGTGGTCAGTATCCGAACTAGGAACTTTCATCACTGCATCATGGGCAGAAGCAGCCGTTTGGAACCCCGTTTCTGCGTCGGAGCCAATTTGATATTTCTTTTGATCGGAGGGTTTATCCGTCTTTCCAGGCCCGACAACAAAGCTGTAGTCTTCGTCCACTCCCCGTGGTGTGATGGTCTGTTGCGTGTCCGTGTGTCTCACATGGTGTGGCACCTGGGAGGCAGTTGATGAGAACAAGTCTATTAACCCTTTAGTCACTATCCGCTCCGTTCACAAGTACCCCCTCACCGGCAAAGAAAGTACACTCGGGGATGACCGAACGACACCATCGCGAAGCGCGGCCACTGCGTGTACATAGTACAAATCCCCTGGTGCACGTGCGTCACACACAAGGAACGGTGCGCACGCGTCAACCAGCGAAATGTATGTATCCCGCCCATGGGACGTCATTGCTAGGTAAAAGGGCGCCCTCTTTTGTTGGCGCACGGAGCCCATAGCACCCAAAACTGCCCTGCCTATTACTCACTGCAGCACCCGAAACCCCCCTGCCTATATTACTCCCTGTAGCACCCGAAACCACCGGAGCACGCTATGGCTTTATTGATTCTTCAGTGAATTAACACAATGTAATACAATGTACTACAAGTTCTAATGGGTTAATGGCTTAAATCACCTCTTTTCCAACGATGGTCAGCCGACCGTCGTTGGAAATTGGTACAAAAATTCCACTTTTCTTGAAAATGACAGCACACTAGGTGCCATGATTTCACAGGATGCTTGAGACTATTATTCACTTACAGTCAAGTAACATATTTCATACTAATTTGGTAGTTTGTTTTTTGAAGTCTGCAAATGTTGTATACTGCCTTTAAACACATACAGAAGTTTTTATCCACTAACCTTTGGTATTGGTGACATAAACGGGTCGTCGCTGGAACTGGACATGACTTTTCGTGGTCTTGGGGCTGGTAGCGGTGGGCCGGTCCGGACTGAGCCGGACTCAGCGGTCGTGCCTGTCCCTGCAGTGGCAACGCTCAGGTCTGTGGTGGGTATGGAGCTGGAGCTATCATAAGCAGCTGTTTGGAGAAGGAAAACTTGAGATAATCAATTGGTCAGAGAAAGCCAGGTTAATTTTATAAAAGATAACCAAAAAGATGAATATATTGTCTCTACCTTCACAGGTACCCATTTATACTCCTAGGTGGAGTGGGGCAATTGTAGTAAAGTGTCTTGCCCAAGAACACAAGCACCATGTTCCTTGTTAGGGTTTGAACCCACGCACCACAGCATGTGAGTGAACACCATAACCAATGGACCATAGCGCTCCACATATTTTTACCAACTATTGAAACACTATTCATCATCCTTATTTTTCAACAGATCTGTAAACATGTTGGTTAATTCCACCATTTCAAACAGTGGTGACACTACTGATTGTAGCAACTTAAACAGTTCTCTTTTGCACAAGAGTTGTCCAAATCTTCAAACCCCCTAGTAGTTCCTCAGGACTACCCTGCTAAATCCAACAGAGTCCAACCGGAGTTTCCCACTCAATCCACTGTGCCTTATTTGCAGTTGTCTGCTGAATCCAACGGAGTCCAACATAGTGTTATAATGCGGTTCAGTTGCCTGCTGAATCCAACATTTTACATCAGCAATGTACACAAGGGGTTTACTGCTCAATCCAACAGGCTCCATCGGGTATGTGATATAGTTTGATCCTGTTGGATTCAGCAGGGGTTAGGGTTAACAAGCATCTGCAAGTTTCCTCATTCTAGTACATTTGACCAAAACTGTGCTTGGACATCAATATAATTTGTTTTTTAATTGATAAAACCTTACCCGGTAAAGGTTCAAACACCAGAGAAACATGCAGCTCTGCTATTTTGTCCGCTGACTTATTGGAGAACACGGAGTAAAACCTACAAGAAATCAAACACCAGTTTCAGCTACACAACAATGTGTAAATTCAAAGGTTTATTATTCACACTAGCTGCGGTCCTATCCGATATTGGGCACACTCACAGAAATAGATCTGAAAATTGTCTGGGGGGGGGGGAAAAAGATCATATGAACTTTTAAGGAAAATTGTGTAAATTTCAAATTGAAGTTGTCATGTGAAACGTATATTTGGGAGATATAAGTTCACTTGTTTATCAGTCAAACAACACATCTGTCCATGATGTTTACTACAAACTTTTGTGTCAAATCTTACTAATATTGGATTTTGCCCTTCAGCGACATAATTTATAAATACTACAGCCTGTCTCAAAAAAAATTGTACAATCAGAAAAAAAAGTGGTTAAATATGAAATTTCAAAATAAGTCATTCTTACTTGGCATAATATTAAAGAACAAAGACTGGGCTTTCCAATAGTGTTTGTTTGATCTTATTTGCTTTTGTCAATTCAGAGATATAATCAATGTAGTGCGATACACCAAAATCGATTTTGTGCCACTTTTATGCATGGGCAGAGTTGTTTCGAGTACTGTGCCATGCTTGTCTTGAAGCTCACAAAAGATTGCAACTTGGCAAAAGAAACAAACTCGATTTTTGTGTTCCGCAGTAAACTGGAGTTATCTCTGGATTGACAAAAGCAAATGAGATGAAACAAAAAGTATTGGAAAGCCTGGTCTTTTTTCTTTAATGTGATGCTCAAAACGACTTACTTATGTTGAGATTTAATATTGAAAAAAAAATCGTTTTCGATTGTACCATTTTTTTTTTAGACAGGCTGTATATACTACTCAGTGTTGTTCCAAGAGATTGTGAGAAAAAGTCACAAACTACAAACCCACGACCTCCTGCTTACTAGTGCAGACGTCTTACCACAGGACCACCCCCAAGCTTGCCGGGGTCGGCTGGCTGGTTCGAATCTGATATACATGGCACAGCAGGTGTCGCAGCCCAACTGCTCATTTGACTTTTAATACTAAGTCAAATTTTATCAAATCTTATTTACATCTTACCCATGGATAGGCACTTGAGGTGCAAGGTGCCCGATTTCATTGATCTGGGCCTTGCCGATGGATGACATGCTGGGTCCCTTCAAGACCTCCAGAATGAGCCTCCCCATATGTGGACAAATGACAGTCAAGGAAATAATTTATAATGTTCGAAATATTCTCCAATAAGAGGGGTTTCTGCATGCATTCTTTAACCCTAACTTCCCAAAATATTGAAACGAACCTTCTTGAATCCTCTAAAATCCTCCAGTGTACAGAAATCCACGACAAGTTCTAGGTTTTTTTTTAACCTTAATGGGTGCAAGCGTTATATAAACTAACTACCTGGGGCTGTCATTTGCCTTGTCCTTCAAAATATCCCAAAACCTTCTGATTAAGAAGAGTCTAGAGAGGTTGTAAACTTTTGTTTTTAAGAGTTCTTACCAATTATTATAGGTAGATTCACAGTGACTTCTACAAATCTAACTATCTAATATCATTTTGTTCCTGGGAATGAAAATACTTTATACACAGATCCGGTTAAAAAAAAACGGTGTGTTTTTCTTTAGTATGCTCTTACAAAATAATGAAAAGGTAAAAAATGCTGCAACCTGACGCCACATCCGCGATTGTGTACAAAGTCTATGGAGAGTCAAGAAAATTTTCTAAGTATTTCCTAACAAAATTGGAAATGTTTTTCAGTCCAAGATTCACGTCTTATCATAATTTTTGCAATGAATGACCTTCATTGATATGATATATGAAGAAAAAAGTGGCGTCAGGTTGCAACATTTTTTTTCCATGAAAAGCTACAATGTAAGTATATTTTGCAGTGTGGAAGTTTCATTGTTGAGTTTGAGCGTGTCTATTATTACAAACGCTACTTCAAAAGGATATCATTGAGGTAGGCAGCAAACTGCTTGGGCCCACATCTGACTGGGTATCTGGCTACAGTTCTGGTAGCGACCTTCTGTGGGTTCTTGACATCCAATGGTCTGAGAATTCAACAATTGAAAATGCCATATTAATCATTTCTAAATTCACCTATTTTGCAACACAATTCTGCAGTGAAAGATTTTTCAAACGGTCTATCCGCTCCGTTCACAAGTACCCCCTCACCGGCAAAGGAAGTACAGTTGGGGGTGACCGACCGACGCCATCTTGCCTGACTGCAATTCATTTGCCGCGAAGCGCGGCCACTGCGTGTACACTGTAAAAATCCCCTGGTGTACGCGCGTCACACACAAGGAACGGTGCGCGTCAACCAGCGAAATGTCCCGCCCATGGGACGTCGTTGCTAGGTAAAAGGGCGCCCTCTTTTGTTGGCGCACGAAGCCCATACCTTCGCACCTAAATTTTGGTGATTTGGAACAACTAATGCTCCATCACCTACAAGGCATATTGTCAAATATGTACAGTATGTTCATTATACAGTCAGTGCGACAGTTCCAGATCATTGACGGTCCCAGATCACTTGATTAAATAAATATTAATTCAAGTGTAATCAAAAAAGATTTATGAGATTTATTTTCACCAATATGAAGGTCTATCATTTTGCAATTGTCGGGGAAAAGAAATGTTCAACATTACCCACAAACTGTCGAAAGTGATCCACAATTGTCGGGTTCAGTCCTGTACAAAAGCCATGATTTTAATATTTCCCTTTTTTGTTGAGTCTATGTGAACATATTTGGTTTTAAAAAAAGGTCGGTCTCTGGTCAGCGCGCGCGTTGATTTTAATAATGCGCGTCAATCTTTTTTATTCCAAAATGTTCCGCGGTAGCTCCAACAGCGCCCTCTATTGCTGCACCTCCTCAATTTTTTCTACCAAAGAGCACCAAGGAATGGGAAATTGCACCAAGGCAAATGATCGAGAGCACCAAGGCAAATTATGGAGGACACCAATGTACATGAGGACACCAAAAAAGCAAAATAGTACCCCACCTTGTCTGTTCAATCCAAGCTTGAGAAAAAAAAAAAAAAAAAAAAAAAAAAAAAAATGCGTCGCCACGTCAATTCGGGAACTTTGGTCTGACCAGAGACCGAATATTTTAATTTTTGGCCTAACCTGAAGAGGAGGAATTTTACTATGAAATGACGTCACTCGGACACCGAAACTCTGAACATGAGTGGGTGTACATGTATAAAAAGTGATCCGGAACTGTCGCACTGATAGTATGGTTAAACATCATACTGGTGCAAGGTTTGTCTGGGGCAAGGTTCGAACTTGTGACCTCCAGGAGATTGACGGTTCAAACCCCACTCCACTCACTTCCAAGTGGCTCAACCTGAATACCTGAATATACTCCCCTCCGAGGTCTCGCCCCACCATCGCAGTCTGACGTGGGTTGTGTCAGGGGGTTTGGCAATCTGCCACACAATCTTGCTGATGCTGACCCTCAGGAAGCATCTCAGCTGGCCGTCGACCGAGGGCGGTAAGCTGGTGGTGGCATGCACATCCTCTTTCAAAGCTGCAAAATGTTCGATAGCAGGTTGACAAAAAAAATGTAAACACTGAAGCACTTCTAGACGTATAATCCTCAATGTGGACATCATGTCCCCCTACACTAGTCTTTTGTTTAAACATTTCTACAAGCATACTTTCTTCTGTGACTTATTTTGGAAAGATTTCCATATACGAAGTTCATTCAACACCCTGTGTACAAACCCTATGAGATTGGACTGAAAAATTCTAAGTGTTTTCTAAGAAAATGGTTGTATTTTCTCACTGCTCAAATTGACTTTGATGACATGAAATTGCTATCTGGGGGCTTGTTAGTCAATACAGAGGAAAATTAGTGAACTTCGTGTAGGCCTACAAACATGTGTGACAAAGAAACAGGAGAAACAACAATAAGAATGAACACAGAAACATGTCGCTACTTATTCACAATATAGGCCTTGCACGTGACATTAGATTTGTAATGGCGGTAGCCTATGGACTGAATAAACAGGGCGATCGTGTGGTTACAGGCCCCTCTTTTGTTTTGATCAAATAAGAGTCAAGGGTGTTTTTATCATTAAAAAATGACCTTTTCAACCTAAAGCAGACTTCTCTCAACTCTATTTTTTTCTATGACACTTTTTTTTGTAATTTTAAACATTTGCTTGGCCTTGGGGTAGATATCGGAAAAAACTGTTGCAACCTGACGCCACTTCTGCGATTGCGTACAAGTCTATGGAGAGCCAAGAAATTTTTTTAAGTATTTCCTTACAAAATTGGAAATATTTCTCAGTCCCAGTCCCACATTCATGTCTTATCATCATTTTTGCAACAAATGACCTTCATTGAGATGACATATGAATGAAAGAATGGCGTCAGGTTGCAACATTTTTTCCTAGAAATCACAATTTTCGTATGCAGTTTACAGTTGAACTGTGCGATTCTTCATTTTTCTTGCGGGCGTTCACGGTACATCACAGTGATCGCCATCTTTATTTTTGTGTTGTTTTTAGTCGTCGTAATCATCATTTTACCCCCAAATTTTCCTTAAAAAATCGAAAGCCTGCCCTCTATCTATGGCATACCTGCTTCTTCAAATTATGGTGTTGCCAACTAAAGCAATGAACAATAGGCCCTATATATTGCCAATGCAATGAACACTCAACTGAAATGGTCGAGAAAGCCCGAATACTTACCACGTTTTCTTCCCTTCTTTAGAGGTTTTGTCTTCTTTTTCACCATATTTAGATCATTAACTTCAAACTCATAGAGGAGACATTGCTGTCTGGAAGTTCAAAAATCTGAAACATAATGAAACGAAACATCTTTTGATTTTACCGCAAAAAATTTAGCAGACGAAAATGAACCCTGCAATATTCAATGGTGACCAATATTGCCTTTAACACAAATCGAATAAACGCGGGTACCACTTAAAGTCAGTTGCCGTCGTCTGAGGGCGCTGTTGATGTTTTATTTTCAACATGGCAGCCTCCATGGTCTTGAAATCTCGAGCTCTTAAATTGGGGAGTGTTTCCAAAAGTCTTAAGCGAATAAACCCGGATCACCTCTCTGCATGTGTGCTACAGCATAGTGTGAGAACATTCAGTGATGTTCTCGGTGGGAAAACTACCAGGATCGGATATGCGTCGGGGTTTTGGGGCGACACTTCTTGTGCAGGTAAGCGCAAGCAGGTTGGGCAGAGGGTGACCGTAAGGTCATGCCCAAATTCTGCTAAATGCGCTTCAAAAATCTGTCAGATTTATCAAAAATCTGCCAAATTCCCCAGAGTCACTCGAAATACACTATAAACACTTAAAATCACATGCAGATGTTGTAGTTTTGTCTTAACTAAGGTTTAAATTACATTAACAATTCATAGACAGACATAGTCACATCATGGAGGAATAAAAACACAGTGGTCACATAAAGATGTCATGAAATTGCATAAAAATTCGCGACGAATTAAGTCCCAGTTTAAGTGAAGCTAAGCACCTACACCATGCCAGGCAACCTGTCCATTAATTATACAAGTGTTTGTTTGAAAAGATTGAAGCTCTTTGAAACAAATGTACCATTTTGTTCAAATTTGTTTTTTTTTCTGTGAAAATAACAATTTTTGAAGAATTCTGTCAGAAATCTGCCAAACAAATCCATTCTGTCAAGTTTTCTGTCAAACTTTTTTTTTACGAAAATTCTGCCAAATTTTAGCCAAAATTCGGCTGAAACGTTCACCCTGAGGTTGGGTAAATAAAAAAAGTAGTCTCTCTTCCGACCTTCTTAAAAAAATGAAGGAGGCGGGCGGTTTTTATTTCTTGTTTTGGAAAAAATGTTACAACCTGACGCCACTTTTTTCTTCATATATCATCTCAATGAAGGTCATTCATTGCAAAAAATTATGATAAGACATGAATCTGGGACTGAGAAACATTTCCAATTTTGTTAGGAAATACTTGGAAAATTTTCTTGACTCTCCATAGACTTTGTACACAACCGCTGAAGTGGCGTCAGGTTGAAACATTTTTTCCCTTTTTTTTTTCTTCAAGACATGTCAAGATGGCGGATTTTTCAAGAGGGTGGATGGATTCTTCATTTTTCTTGACTATTTTTGCTGATACAAAATTGTGTCCAAAGGAGTGATTTAGCCCTTTTTTTTTACATAGGCTGGCTACAATTTTGTTGGAAACAAATGCAAAATAATTTGCAACTGTAAGGCCAAAAAACAAAATTGAGGTGGCAACGCGTTTTTTTTTTTTTTTTTTTTTTTTTCAAGCTTGAATTGTACAGACAAGGTGGGTACTATTTTGCTTTTTTTGTGTCCTCATATACACATGTACATTGGTGTCCTCCATAATTTGCCTTGATGCCCTCCATTATTTGCCTTGACGCAATTTCCCCATTCCTTGGTGCTCCTTGGTACAAAAATTCGAGGTGTGGCAACTGTTGTAGCTTCCGTGGTAAATTTGAAGGGAAAAAAGGTTGACGCGCATGATTAAAATCGATGCGCGCGCTGACCAGAGACCGACTATTTTTTTTGGGGGGGGGGGGGCCTAACTGTAAATTTATGTAATGAATAAAAAACAAAAGGAGGCCGCCAGAAAACAGGAATTGGGTGGGACGAGAAACTAGTTTATTTCTTTACTTGGCTTAAACAAATAAACGAAACATAACTGAACGACTTACGACAGAGTTTAATGTTATCAATACTTCATTGTCCTTGAAAGTTTATACAAAACTGTGGAAGAGAATGTGCCGCAAATAACCATTCAAGGCCATTGGGCATCCTGCACAATTTATCCTAAAAATGCATTTTTTTATGGTAAATTGGATTTATAACATGATTAACGTTAATCCTTTTACCAGCACCACAGCTTGTTCATCACGGCCAACTGGACTTTCTGGTGTTTGATTATCTCTCTGAGATCACCATGTCGCTTCTCACAGCAGCCAAACACAAGAAACCGGTAGGAACATCATTTGAAACTGTATTTATTTACACAAACTGTTCAAAGACAAACAAGCACTGCAGTTAATATGCAAAAACAAGGCTTTATAGGGTCAGTGAACCAGTTAAACTTTAAATTATGATTTCCTTAGTTTTTCCAAAATTTACTGATCATCATTTGACCTACCAGTAACATACAGAATATAAGTAAGATAACTCGTTCATAAAAGTAATTTTTTTTAAGTTGAGAAAAAAAATATATAATAATCTTGAAGTTTCTGTCAAGGTACATACCAGTCATCAGGCCCAGAGGAACAATTGTGATTGGTCAGTGTTCAAGACGTAGGCTTGAAATCTTGATTCCGATTGGCCAATATTGGCAGGGACACTTCCAAAGCTTAAAAATGATTTTTAAGTTAAATTTATTTCAAATGAACATTGCAGTAATGTGTGAAAATTGCATACATGTGTGTCAATACAATTTGAAAGCAAAGCATTGTGGAATATTGTTATCGTTAGAAAACAAGAGAATTCTCGGCAAAACCTTTTCTTTTTCTTAACAGGATCTGGGGTATGCTCCAGATTTCATTCAGGCCGCGATCGGCCCCCTGATTAACGACATCAAGAGCAAAGGCATCCGCGTGGTGAGCAACGCGGGCGGGGTCAACCCCCACGCCTGCGCCGCAGCCATACAGGAAGCCGCAAAGAAGGCTGGGATTGACCTGAAGGTCGCCGTGGTGACCGGCGATGACCTCATGCACAAGGTGAGAGTGCAATCAAACCTGAATTAAGCCAAAAATTTTCGATCATGTAAGCAAGCAATGACAAGTGTTATGGAGCGATTTCATCAGCTTTGTACTAGAGGTTGAGATTTAAACGCCACACGAAAACAGGGAATCACTTTCGGAATGTCGATACAGCGCTGGAGACGGTGGCGGAAGGTGCATGCTGCGGCTGAAAGCTTCTGAAGGAATGCAGGATCACCCCTGATGTTATTGCACACCTCCTCGATCGTGTGTTGCGCCAAACGATCGAGGAGGTGTGCAATGACATCAGGGGTGATCCTGCATTCCTTCAGAAGCTTTCGGCTACAGCACGCGCCTCCCGCCACCATCTCCAGCGCTGTATCGACATTGGAGGTCGTCAAATTCTTGGCTACTTCATTAGATACATACTTGCAAATGTGGAATCGAATGAGGATTTTGGCTCTTTTACTCATAAGGGGTCAACCTCATATTTGTCAAAAGTAATGGAGTTGGGTCAATCTGGGTCGCATGTATTTATTTGGTTTGAAAGATATTTTGCGTTAAATCTTGTAGGCCTATATTCTAAATATGACATATATGCATACTGATTTATGACTGATGTTTTTCCTTTGAATAAAGCATGTTGTTGTATCAGTGAAAAAGGAAACGCATAAATATATTTTGAATAATGATTTTTTTTTTCATTTTCAATAAATTTGAAGAGAGGCGATATCATTGCATCTGGGACCAAAGACATTGACTCTGGCATCGCAGCTCCTAAGAGTCTGGTCAGCATGAATGCCTACCTAGGGTAAGAAAAAATTTCTTAGTTCGTCTCTTCTCGTCTTCCCTTTTTGTTTCCATCTTCAGTACATCCACAAAAAGTCTAGTCTAGTCATGATTTTTGTAGCTATATGTATTCATACTACTTTATAATGTTTTACTCTTCCCTGCATTTGAAACGTTGACATTTTGTGAGGACAATGTGTTAATGTTTTATCAAAGTTGGCGTCAAAACATATGCGGGAGATTAGCAATACAAAATCTTAGGGTTGTGTGCAAATTCACACGGGGTTGAATCTGCTGCCCCCCACCCCTCCCAACACCCACCCTCCCCCTTCCCACCTCCCACCCCCACCCCTATACCAACCCTTCCCCACCACTACCCTACCAACACCACCACCCCCACCCCCCTTCCAACCCCCCCCCTCCCACCCCACCCCACCCCCACCTCATTCAAAGCTAATATCAGGCATGCAACTTTTCCTCGGATCAGCTGATTTCCTCTTTTTTGACCTCCCATGTGTGCCATTGAAAATAGAAAAACACTGTACAAAGTCTGGGAAAAATTTGAATTTCCTCTTTTTTTGTGATTTCCCAGTTGCATGCCTGTAATATAAGAAGAGTCTTCTTCCAAAGTGTTGTATTAGAGTTTTTTACAGACTTTTATTAGGCCTACATCTTTCATTGTATGTCTTTTTATTCAGAGCTGGCCCTATTACCAAAGCCCTAGACATGGGGGCCGATATTGTAGTAACAGGGAGGTGTGTGGACAGTGCTGTGGTCCTAGGACCCCTCATGCACACGGTAAGTATAAACAACAACAACAAATTCATTACATCCATACTTTCCAAGGTAGTATTTTCATTATTTAGCTGGGGACTGCAATTACACAAGCACCTATGGAAAATGCAAAAGCCACTTCCCATAAAAGTGTGCACAACTGTTCACTGTAGGCAAGTTGTTTACATGCGTCTTCAGAAACACACATAACAACTATCTGAGTTAGTTCAAAATTTGCTCTACATGCTGTGAAATGGGAACTAAAGCGTTGCTTTTTTTGGTAAATAGACATCTCTTCAACTCCACCACTCAAAATTTGTTATCGTACATAAAAATCATTAATCCTTTACTGTAATTCTTTATTTTGCTCGAATTTTGCTGTCCATGTTTTAAGAAAAATGTGCAACAATCACTTAAATAGTTCATGCTGGATAGCTGTTGTGTTCCAGAGGTCCCAGGTTCATGTCACACTCCCGGTAATTTCTTTGTTCAACCTTATTCATTTGTACTTTGAGATTTGAAGGTTTGCATGGTGGAAAGATACTAAGACAAGATAAGTTTGCGGTAGCACCATGTGAATAAATCTCTTTTGTGAGTATGTGTGGTTCTGTGTGGTTCTCCGGTTCTTTTCAGAACCACACATACTCACAAAAGAGATTTATTCACATGGTGCTACTGCAAACTTATCTTGACTTAATTTGTACTTGTCTTGACCACATTTTGCAGTTTGGTTGGGACCCCACAGACTACACGCGTCTGGCCTCAGCCTCTCTGGCCGGTCACATCGCCGAGTGTGGCGCGCAGGCTACCGGCGGCATCTTCACGGACTGGCACCAGGTCGAAGGCTGGGACAACATCGGCTTCCCCGTCGCGGAATGCGCGGAGGACGGCCGATTCGTCATTACCAAACCCCCCAACACGGGCGGGCTGGTTTCCAAAGCCACCATCGCCGAGCAGATCGTGTACGAGCTGGGCGACCCCGGGCGGTACATGCTGCCCGATGTGATATGCGACTTCCGGAATGTCACACTGCAAGAAATTGAAGGTGTGTTTGTTTGGTGACTTGACGGTTTCATTCACATTACTTCACACGTTTTGTCCCACATTTTAAGAAAGTACTTTAATCTTGGATAAATGCCATGCCACTGCTTACCAGAAAGTACTGCTTTGTATACAGGGTGAGTAAAAAAAACCGCAACCCAAACAGCAGGGCCAAGTTTTGAATGATGTTTTACCTGTAGCTTTTTCAAAATATGGGATATGAAAGCCCAATCAATGAGCTTTCTTTTAGTACAAGAATCATTCAAATCACTCATGTACTTGTCAATTTACAAAATTTTGAACCACAAGTACTGTTTTAAAGTTCTGTCCACGGATCACAAAAAGTGAGTGTTCCTTCAGCAAAACAAAAACAATTTACATGCATCCCTATGAGAATTGTTTTTGTTTTGCTGTAAGAACACTCACTTTTTGTGATCCGTGGACAGAACTTTAAAATGGTGTTTTGTGTTCAAACTTCGGTAACTTGAAAAGTACCTGAGTGGTTTGAAGGAATCTTGTACTAAAAGAAAGCTTAATGACGGGGCTTTCATATCTTTGATTTTGAAAGTGCTACAGGCAAAACTTCACTCAAAAATTGGTCCTGCCATTTGGGTTTCGTTATTTTGACTCCGTATTTGTGAGCTTAGCATGAATCGGTAGGGAACCAACCACAAACATTATAAATTGCATGGCATTTTGGCTGGTAAAAATGATTTTTTTTTGGGGGGGGGGGGTTCTTTTGTTTGTTTTTTCCCCGGTGAATTTAGTAATTTCCCAAAAATTCTTTTTTACAACAATGAACAGGTGATCCCAATGGAGCTGTTTTAGTGTCAGGAGCCAAAGGCTTACCACCAACCTCACAATATAAGGTACCTGTAACTTTATTGAAAAAAATTGTAGTCATATTACATCAAATCTACTGGCACCGTAGCGAGTGGTAAGTAATGTACATTTTTTCAGTTGGTGCATGCACATGCGAAAAATGTGTATCACAGGTGAAGTCACAAATACGAAACGTCTTTTTGTATATTTAGTTGCTGTATATTTATCCCATAATATGTTTTCTGATAATTTTGAACTCTTCATGTTAACCCTGCATCCCCCCCCCCCATCTTACCAAAAAAACATAATTTTAGGTTCACAAATGTAAAAAAAACTCGGAATTACTTACTACAGTACCTATTTTGCAGTATTTTGATGGAAAAGGACTGTACAGACCAGCTATCAATACTTCTTAAAAAAAATTCTCTTGCTACAAGTTTTATGCAATGTTTTGGAGTTTAGGAAATTCATGCAATAGTTAGGGTTTATGGGCTCCGTGCACAGGTACCCCTTCAACGGCCAGGAAAGGAGAGTTGGGGAGACCTAGACTGGTTCCCGGTCCATCCACTGCATATTTTAAATGATTGGCGGGGATTAGTCTGGGAGACCATCACAGGTTAAATTTGAATGTATTCGGGCGCCAAAATTGCCTGACGCTTACGTGAAGACGCTGTGGCTGATAGCTTCGGCACATTCCGGAAAACATGCGTACTTCCCACGCGAACCAGTACAGTAGTGTGCAAACGCTGTGCGTCCCACCCACAGGGTCTCAAAAATGGTGAGAGAGCGCCCTCCTTAGTTGGCGCACGGAGCCCAAAGAGAGAACAATTAGCAAAGTTTGTTGTCATATTTAACCCGTAATTCACTGTTGTTCTTTGTTTTCCACTTTTATAAGGTGAGTGGTACGTATGCTGATGGCTTCCGAGCCACTGCGGTGGCGTCCATCACCGGGCCAAATGCAGCCGAGAAAGGCAGGAAGACCGCTCAAAGTATTCTTAAAAGGTAAGTAAAGTTCTCCCAGATTTTGAATCTTTGGTTTGTTTCTGTTGAAGTAGGTCTCTCTGTTTTCTTTCTATATATGTGTGACCCGATCCACAAAAAAAGGGTATAATGTCGGGAAAAAAGTGAAATTGAGTTACACACATGGTTGGAGCCCACAACATAAGCTTTCATTTAGTATATAATAGCGCTCTATAGCCCTCCGTTCTGGAGATATGACGTATTTGCATATTAATCACTTCCTTTGGAGTTCGAATTACACAACTGAGAAAACAGGCTTTGAAATAGCTGGCTCTGTTCTATATTTTGGCACAATGCACTGAAAATTGTCATTTTGTCCCCACTTTATTCATCAAAATCAAAATTTCTGTGAATGATTCCTAAAACTTTAGGTATTAAGGACGTCATTTATGACAAAAAATGACAATCACATTTTGACGAAGTGTTCACCCTCTCAACGTTGAGCGGACCATTACACGATAATGCACAGCGTGGCGTAATCCCCATTTTTGTAGAGTGGGTCACATATTCAGTTTAGAAAGTCTGTTTACATTTCAATTTTTTTAAAAAGAGATTGCCCAACTTTTATTGCTAGAAAATATCAACAGACAATTGCTATCAATCGTCCTATAAATTACAAGCCCAGAATGTGCCAGTTTTCCTGTCCCTATTACCTTGGTACTTTGTAATTTGCCATTCAATGTATTTTATTTGTTGGGTAGGTAGTTTGCTTTTCATTTTGAATAAATTAAATCATTATTATATTCTCAACAAGCGCACATTTGTGACCTGTTCTAGCAAAAGCAGACGCTTCTGGGCAGAGGTTGAAATTGAGATAGGGCCAAAAAACGCTGTGGGGGTGATTTTTTTTCCATTTTCTAATTTTTGCATATTTGTAATTCCGAGCATGTCTAAAATATACTATAAAAGTTTGAAGCCCTAATTTGATCTCTAATTATAGTATTTTTGATGATGTGTTAAGGTATATCAGTTAAAGAAATGTCTGTTTTGTGACGTTCGTGTCCATTTTCTCTGTTTTCTACTTTTCGACCGAATGAACTTCAAAATAGCATAACTCTGCCCAGGAATGACCGATTTCAAAAATTAAACCACTTATTAAAAGAAAACAGAACATATTTTAACAATATGCAAAAATCTCATTTTTGACCTTATGCCCAGAAAAGTCTGATTTTGACAGAACAGGTCACATTTATTTATATGCAAATGTTCACTGCAAAGTATCATTACTAACAGCAGAGTTTTCCCCAAACCCCAGAACCAGAACCATGTTCAAGCATCTCAAGTTGAAGGACTACACGCAGACCAACATTCAGATCCTGGGTTCAGAGCAGACGTACGGTCCCCACGCTAGGGACGTCAACCCAAGGGAGGTCGTGTTGTGGATGGCCTTAGAGCACTCGCAGCGTAATGCACTGGAAATCTTTGCCAGAGAGATTGCTCCGGCCGGTACAGGAATGGGTAAGTAACGTTTTCAAATATGTAAAATGTCATTCCTCAAATTTTGTTCCAAACAAATTTTTGGAGGACGCTTACCAGTCATAACTTCTGTATGATCGTATCTCCATATGACCGTATGTTGCTTAGGTTAAGTTTTAGGTTAACTTTGTGAAAAAAAATGTATAACTTCTACATGCTTTCATGGATTTTGATGAAACTTGAATGCAGTGACCTTTGGGTGGGAAGACACAATTCTTCAACCGATTACTGAGGTCAAAGGTCATGTAGGGGTCATTAGAGGTCGGGCTTTTTGAAACAAGAATATGAGCACAACACATATAGGGTCCGGCTGCAGAAAAGGGTGACACTTGCGATCTGCTGATCACTTGTTGAGGACATAGGTTGTTCCTTTAAGGACAAAGAAAGTCTTGTGGTCATGAGTCAAGTGGCAAATGGTCCTGATGACTTTATGGCTGTTCATTGAATTCTCAGTGTTTTTAGAGTCTTTTTTTCGGAGCAATATGGCACATCAGTCCAGTGTTTATATCTGGTTTCCTTAGCACACAATTACAGAGAATACTATTATTCCCTGTTGATGTATGGGAGTTCATCACAGGTTACTCCCCAGCTAATGCCGGTACCCATTTATACTCCTGGGTGGAGAGAGGCAAGTGGAGGTAAAGTGGATTGCCCAGGGACAACATATGGCCAGCAGTAGGATTCAAACTCCTGATCCTCTGATCATGAGTCTCAAACCCTAACCACTACGCCACACCCGACATATTTTCTGTGGACAAAGTCAGGGTCAGACTGGCAAGAATCACGGCACTCTGTCTCAAACTTAAAGAGAAGTTTCAAACTTTTTGATACGAACTAATAATTTACTGAACTGTTTCTTTTTATAGCACCAGGTCTGACGGGGATTGTGGGAGGCAGACCCAGAGTGTGAGTCAGATTTTTTGGGAAATTTCATTTAAACAATTCTATATATTCTAAAAAATGTTTCAAGTTAATTTTAGAATTAGTTTGACATTCCACACAGTGATTATCATTTAAAATGTTGGCTGAACTTTGTTGAATTAATTTTGATTCTTGCATTTCTAAAACTATTTTCTAATGCTCTGATACATAAAAACAACTGCTCCAGCTACCTGTTGTGAAAGAAATACATTTCAGCTCATTACAATCGTGTCTTTTTTTTTTTTTTTGCTGACAGTTGATGAAATATCTCCTTTTTTTCACTTCAGATCGATTAGATTTTTCCAACTTGTAAAATTTCCAATTAATAGACTTATCCTCTGATGGGTCTCATTTTCAGATCGCCAGTCTTGAAGCTGTTCTCATTCCTGTATCCAAAAGACCAAGTGCAGGTACGAAGACCACCTATGGTTTGACTTGTGACTGACATATGATTGACATGTGATTGACATGCGAGTGACATGTGATTGACATGTGATTGACATGTGATGAACTTGTAATTGACATGTAATTGACTTGTGTTTTGACATGTGATTGACATGTTATAAACTTGGAATTAACATGTAATTGACTTATGATTGACATGTGATTGACGTGTGATTGGCATGTGATTGACATGCGATTGACATGTGATTGACATGTGATTGACATGTGATGAGCTTGTAATTGACATGTAATTGACTTGTGTTTTGACATGTGATTGACATGCTATAAACTTGGAATTAACATGTAATTGACTTATGATTGACATGTGATTGACGTGTGATGGACTTGTGATTGACATGTGATTGACCTGTAATTGATATGCGATTGAATTGTGACGAACACGTGATTGATTGAGATTGACGTGATTGACTTGAGATTGACATGTTATTGACTTTTGATTGGGTTTTGATTGACATGTGATATTGACTTGTGATTGACATGTGATGGACTTGTGCTTGACTTAAGATTGACATATGATTGAGATGTGACTGACTTTTGATTGACTTGTATTTGACTTGTGATTGACAGTAATTGACTTGTGATTGGCATGTGATTGACATGTGATTGACGTTTGATTGACTTGTATTTGACTTGTGATTGACAGTAATTGACTTGTGATTGGCATGTGATTGACATGTGATCGACATGTGATCGACTTGGGTGTTTTATTGATTTACTCGTGAGGACTTTTCCACAACTTTAATTTGTTTCACCATCTTGTTTTTTCAGGCAACGGTTCATCTCGATGGCAAGGAAGAGACCATCACCATGTCATCCACTGATGCCTCCCCAGACTCGGTCCCATCAGATGAGTCTGAGGCACCAGCTGAGGAGACACTCCAAGGGGGAGATCACAGCTACAGCCTGGGAGAGTTGGCCTACACGAGGAGCGGCGACAAGGGGAACAACGCAACAATAGGTGAAGAAGAGTTGTTGTCATTTATTTTTGTTTTTCATTAACTTATTTTTCAGATTAAAAATACACAAAGTACTCATTCCATCCAAGGAAAATACAAAGTGAAGATAATATCAAGACATAAAATTGTGACTGTAGTCAAAGTTCTCATAATAATCAATTTATGATACGTCCCAAGAAGCAACCTGTTGAGTTGCAACGTTGTAGTCACAAGTCAATCACAAGTCAATCACAAGTCAAACACAGGTCAATCACAAGTCGATCACAAGTCGATCACAAGTCGATCACAAGTCGATCACAAGTCAATCACAAGTCAATCACAAGTCGATCACACGTCAAACACAGGTCAATCACAAGTCAAGCACAAGTCAATCATAAGTCAATCACAAGTCAATCACAAGTCAATCACAAATCAATCACAAGTCAGTCACAAGTCAATCACAAGTCAATCACAAGTAAATCACAAATCAATCACAAGTCAGTCACAAGTCAATCACAAGTCAATCACAAGTCAACTACAAGTCAACCACAAGTCAACCACAAGTCAGTCACAAGTCAATCACAAGTCAATCACAAGTCAACCACAAGTCAATCACAAGTCAATCACAAGTCGATCACAAGTCAAGCACAAGTCAAACACAAGTCAACCACAAGTCAATAACAAGTCAATCACAAGTCAATCACAAGTCAATACCAAGTCAACTACAAGTCAGCCACAAGTCAATCACAAGTCAATCAAAAGTCAACCACAAGTCAATCACAAGTCAATCACAAGTCAATCACAAGTCAATCACTAGTCAACCAGTTTCTTCTCAATTGAACTCTGACAATGTTTTTTCGTTGTTAAGTCCCAGTTACTCGTGACCCAACTTGTGATCAACTCATGATTGACTTGACTACAAGCCCGAGTTTTATGCAAGCCTTTCCCTCTGTTTGTTTAATTGATTGATTTACTATTATTTCTTTCTGTGTGTATTTCTTTCTTACATTTCAGGTGTTATAGCCAGGCATCCCTCCTATGTACCATACCTTAGGAAGGCACTAACGTCAACTGCAGTGCAAGAATATTTCCAGCATGTTATAGATCCTAATACTGTTGATCCAGTATCGAGGTAGGAAAAGAGTAATGTATTTCACTTCATTTTCACCATATAAATTATACAGTTAAGAATTTCTTTAAAGTTGACAAAGTCGACTCGTGTGCCGTGGTGCATGGGTTTGAATCCTGACAGGGAACATAGTGCTTGTGCTCTTGAGCAAGGCACTTTACCATTATTGCTTCGTCCTTGGGATGTAAAGCCGTAGGTCCCGCGTGTTGTGTAATGCACGTTAAAGAACCCAGTAACACTTATCGCTAAGAGAAGGGGTTTGCCCCGGTGTTTCTGGCAGTGGCTGCAATATGCGCCGCAGCACCTTGTATACCTTTTATAAAGGTGCTACATAATGGGTCTCACATCTCTCATCGACTTCATTTACCTGTCTTTAACAATAGACATAATTACCAGCGCCTTTAGTACCTAATTGTTGGTAGATACGTGTGCTATATAAGACTCCCGTATTATTATTATTATTACATCCGGCCACACGTTTGTCAGAAATTATTTCCCTATTTCTGGGAGCATTTTTAAAGGCATCTTAAGTTTGTAACTGGTAGGTCAAATCAAGGTCTATGAATGGGAATGTTTAGAGTTTGATGTAATGTCACTCACTGTGAAATTTGTAGTAATTAACTCTTGATCTAGTGAGGTTAGAGGCAAAAATCAAATTGCGCCTTGTTAGAGGCCGCGCCACGTTAGGGGACATCAACAATATTTCCTTCTTTCTGTATATAAACACGGTGAGTAAAAAAAAAAAAGCGGAACCCAAACCCCAAAAATTATATTTCATATTTAAAAAAATATGTAGCACCAAACATAATAATGACTGGAAAGCCAATTTCATAAGCTACTTGTAGATGAAAAATTACTGAAATTTCTCAATATGTTCAAAGAGTATCACCATTTAAACGCAATGGCCCTAAACTTCAAACTTTTAAACTGAGGTTTTATCGTTGGTGATGTTTGAAGACAATTGTGACGACGATTCTTGAAATTCGCATTTTTGGACGTGAGAGGTTTTAGGGTCATTGCGTTTAAATGGTGATATTCTTTGAACGGATTGAGCAATTTCAGTAATTTTTTTCATCAGAAAGTAGCTCATGAAATTGGCTTTCCAGTCACTATTATTTTTGGTGCTACATATTTTTTTTCAAATATGAAATATAATTGTTGGGGTTTGGGTTCCGCTTTTTTGACTCGCCCTGTGGCGTGAAATATATTGCACATTTAGAGTTGGTTTTTTTTGCCAAGGTGTGCTAAACAAAAAGTGATAACATTATTGTGCACAGTTGAATACACTTTTCATCCTGTTTTTTTTTCTTTGTCAATTGTAACAGATATGAACTTCCCGGCATCGATGGCTTCAGCTTCCTGTTGAGGAATTCTCTAGGTGGAGGGGGCGTGGCCTCGCTGAGGAGCGACCCTCAGGTAAAGAACCCCAAATTTCTGTGATTTCCTTCTTTTCGTTTTTTGGACTGGTTGTTGAGATTTAAACAATCTGGAGCCAATCTCATGATGCTGCAAAGCTTTTTACCTGCAAACAAAATCTATGTCCATATTATGCAAAGAGAATGCAAACTCCAGGTGCAAAATTTTTCTTAACCAAAACCACCCCAACTCCATCAAAATCCATCCCCCCGTTTTGGTGGATTTTAGGGGACTTGGTCCAGAAGGCCTGGCGCAACTAAATATTGATGGAGTATGATGGACTTGGGCCTAATGGCCTGAAGCAGTGCTAGGGTTACCCGATTGATTTTGCATAGCTTCCTGTACTGCTATTGTGATAAAAGCCATGTGTAGCAAGTCCATGAATGTCAACCAGTGCGTCAGTGGTGGATTTCATTATGTCATGCACAGTTTTGTATTGGACGCAAAGGGATTGATGGATTTTGATGGACTTGGTCCGGGTCCTAGTAAAAGGCGCCAGGGAGTAAGGGTTGAAGTAGTATCGGAATAAGGCAAAGTTCATGAATGAAAAAGCACGTCTTATCCTTGAAATATGCTCAATGTTGGCAGAATTTCCGGTACAGTTTCTATTTTTTTTTCTCCCTCCTTACAGGGCAAGGGCTACGGGCAGATGCTTCTAGATTTCCAAATCACCAACGTGCCTGATCTTCCGTCTCTGGCCGAGAAGTCATGAAATTATAGAAATTAGCTCAGAAGATTTTGGAGAAAAAAAGTAGAAACAGTGACGGGGAAGTCATTCCTCCAGTAGGAAATCTTGCACGAATGAAACTTTTGAATGAAAAATCTTGTATGAAAGAAACTTTTGAATGAAATTGAACTTGTGATTTGTTACGGGAAAACCAGCTCAATTTAGCCAAAATTGAAGCGATGGACTTTGGATTGTATTTCTGAGTAACTAAGAATGCACAAATTGTAAAGGGACCATAATTCATGTCAACGTGTTATTTATAAAAAAAAAGTTGGGATTTTCAAAGTGTATTTATGAAACTTAATCTGGTTGAACAAAGAAATTGACTGGAGCAGAAGTTTGAACAAGAAATTTTCAGAGCGCTGCGCGTTTCTCAACACATTGAGAAATCCAGTCCATTGTTTGCATCATGTCATGTGACCAAAGCTGTGCCACAATTGCCGGCAACATTAGCAATGTTTTTCACATTCAAATGAACTTTCTTTCGATTTTTTTTTTCAAAAAGGGAGTAATTTATTGGAGTGATGTCTTTGTGAGGAGAGCATGGACCATAACAGTTTTAAAATGATCATGATTGTAATCTCAAAACAGGGTTTTCAGTAATGGCTTTGTGTCAAGTTTGACAGGTAAAATAATTTTAGATACTTTTGAAAAGTTATAATTGGTATTTCTGGTTGCCATATCAACCAGTGCACGTATTCAGATGAACCCCCAGCAATTAACAAAAAGATATATGCAATTGTTATTTTGATAACATATCTCGCCAGTGTTTAACTGATTGACTTTAAACGGATGTAAAGGATTTTGAATATATTTCAAAATGAGAGAGAATTTATTAAAAGAAGTTCTTTGTACTTTATTTCACTTTTGTGTGTGCACTTGTTCTTTTTGAGGAGAGTGGGAGCAGATATATTTATAAATGGTTTAATTTGGGGGAAAAATTTTGCAACCTGACACCACTTCAGCAGTTGTGTACAAAGCCTATTGAGAGTCAAGACAATTTTTTTAAGTATTTCCTAACAAAATTGGAAATGTTTCTCAGTCCCAGATTCATGTCATCATCATCTTATCAGTCAGGTTGCAACATTTTTTCCTAATTTTAATTTATCAATGTGAATTTCAGCCTCAGAAGGGGTAATGGTTTAGTAAAGTTGGTTTATTCTTTAGGCCCCAAAAAAAGTCTCCGGTTTCTGGTATGCGCCCGCGTCGCCGTAGCCATGCGCGTCGGCAAAGTTTTTTTTTTCAATGAAAGATGATGTCTCAAAACCGCCAAACTCACTGGTTTGACTGGAATCCTGCTGCTGCACAATTTTAACGTGTTTTTAGATTGGGTTATGGTCGAGAATAAACTTTATGTGGCCTCTCTGGACTCCCATATATTTGCAGTACGTTTAGTTGGGCACCATTTGCAGTCATCAGCCGACATTTGAAGTAAAAAATCAGGTTAAAAAAAAAAAAAAAACGCGTCGCCGCACCACTTTTATGGCAAGCTCCATACCAGAAACCGGAGACTTTTTGGGGGCCTTAGTTGGGGGTGCATGGCTACAGAACAATGGGAAAGATTTAGGACTATATTTTAATTTTTTTGGGGGGGGGGTGTGGAAGTTGGGCATATTTGAGGGTGAACATTGAGAATATACCGGTGGGTGCTCTCTAACTGCCACAACCCTTTGTGTCCCTCATAATTATGGATTCGAACAGTTCATTTAACTTGAGCACCCACTGTTGTCGGCTGATGTCCAGTTCAACCCTCCCCCCCCCCCAAAAAAAAAACCCGCCGCCGCCAACGCATTTCAAAACTCTAGTGGTTGGTGCAATCTCATGGTCTGTCTGTGGCAATTTGTGGTCGCACACTTGTAGTAAGTGTTGAATTGGCGTCTTTGTGGTCTTGCAAGGAAGGAGGGTTGATGTTATTATGAACAGAATTTAAAACATCGATTGTTAAGAAATCTGCAATAAAAACGGCCGTCATTAAGATCTGCCGTTACTATCACGGTCACAAATATAGAGTAAATTGTTAAATGAATGGATTTGTGTATGTTCCTTCTATTTCCTCCTGAACGGATATTCAGCAAAATCAACAAGGAAGTCAAACAAATCTCTTTTGTGTGGCTGTGTGGCTTACCTTAAACTACATTGTATGTCCGCCGGTGTAACCCTGGACTGGCGGAAATGCAAAGTAGTCAAACAAAATATAATCTCAGCCATGTCATTGTCAAAACCCCAAACAACCGAACCGAACCATCCCGACTACTGCATGTTTTGCAGTCAAATAATTAGGCTCGGTGAACGAGCAGAACTTTTTGGTTAAAAGTCTCTGAGATGATGAAGTACGAAGCGCTCGTTTTTACCGTGTCTGCTCTGGTTGTTTTGGGGGTTGCCGACGCCTTCCCCGACGGTGCTTCTCCCAGGGCGTGCGTGGACATGGTGCCAGGTCACAGCAGCACCACGGAGCCTGGCAGGGTGATATCGCCCCAGGAATCCATCAGTCCGTACAGCGTGGTGGCCCGGGGGGATGGGTACACCCCAGGCGGGACCGTCAGTGGTGAGTCAAATAAAAAGTTTGAACAAACAAACAAACATCCACCCCAACAAACAAGCAAACAAACACCCCCAACAACCCCCAACAAACAACCAACAACCCCCCCCCCCCCCACCCAAAAAAATGAATTAAGGAAATCGTCGAAATCCTTTTGATCAGAAGCAAGGGCGGATCCAGAGGAGGAGGCCCCCTCCCCAAAGAACCCAATTTTTTTTTAAAGTGACATCGCAATAAGGGCAGGCAATGAGTACACCACCATCTTTTCCTCAAAAAAAAACATTGGTTAAAGTGGTCAGAAATTGTCTCAGATCGCACCACAGAGCATCTAGAATCCAAAAAAAAATTCGGGGCTTTTAAGCGGACCCCGAACCCCACGCCATAATTTTTTGGACCCACTTTTTGGAGGACCAAATTTGTCTTGCCCCCCCCCCCAAAAAAAAAATGTGTTCTGGATCCGCCCTTGATCAGAAGTGACACATTTTCCGGGACCACAAAGGAATTCTTCGTGTCTCTTACACAGGTGGTTATTATGTCTATTTTATTCACTTGGAATAGGAATCCACATTACAACTGTGCTAAATTGAAAGAATCTTAAAAATCATGTCAGTCATACTGATATACTTACATGCTGTAAACGTGTTAGGGATTGTGAAAAAGGTAATCGAATATGGATTGTATAAACATACGAAAGTAAATGCATCAGTTAAGAACATTCATGAAAAAGTGGCAAATGGTACAAAATGAGCTAACTTGATAAAGAGAATTAAAAACCTCTTGTTTGTTATTAATTAATTAATTCATTCATTATTATACATTTTCTTAAAACACCGAATCAACACATTTTGGACCGATTATTTTTTTTATATACAAACCGCCATAAATTTACTACAAACATTTTCAACATAGAACTCTATACAAATATGACCGCAACTTCACACAATTGCCCCAAAACTGAACTCCGTTTAATCTCAGTGGGTTATAATCCAGGCGGAAACTTTAAAATAACTGCTGAGTATGATTCGTCACTAGGCATATTATTAAAAACATTTGAAGTCGATGAGACCATGAGATATAAAATAATACAGACGCTCTATTGGAATGTCGTTCCAAGCATTGGTCATGAATTGTGAACCATGGAAGGTCGTTTATTACATCTTAAATTAGACAAACGCTGAAAGTATCACCAAAAAGTTTTACAGTTTTACATGACTCTGTTTTAATTGTTGGGAATCGTAAGAGTGGTTGTCGCTGGTTCCCTACCCACATTGGAATGAAGGATCGGGAACCAGTGCACAAAATCACATTTTTGTACAGCTCGGAATGGCCGCGCGGCGAATTCATATCAAGACTTTTACAGATCAGTGATAGTGCTCTTTAAAAATGCCATTTGACGGGTGAAAATAGACGTTAATCCCATTTATCGACGTAATTTTACATAATCACATAATAAATTAATCTAAAAAAGCTTACATAGCACTGCAAAGAATTAAAAGACTATAGGAAAAATGTACCAAATTACTACACACACAAATCTAAATCAACAATGAATCAATTAAAATGGCCAATTGTATGTACAAATAATTATGACTTCAACATTACGCAAAAACAAAAAATGAATCTCAGTTTCAATCTAATTTTCAAGAACTGAGTCAGAATACATTTTTAGTCAAAAAGACATAATGACGAATACAGACAAATACCTCCATACTGATTTATTGGACTGATCAAACTAAAATGACAGCTCAAACGGTCGGACGCGGATGAAATAATCATTAATCATCTATTTTTAAAGTGAAGTAAACTTAGGGAAATTCCAAACGCGAGAACCGAACTTTGTAACGAGCATGCGTAGCGATAGCTCCCTCAAACCCCTAATCGAACTGCGCTACTGCAACACAATTCTGGGCTCTGATTTCGTCCACTGTCTTGCGCAGTTGAGCTTTTAGGTCGTCGGCTGTTTTGCGGATAACTTGCGCTATCTCTGGTACCGTTTTCTCGTATAAATATTTGCTGGACGTGATCACAGTGTACAGGTTTAGCCCTATCGCTGTGATGCTTGCCACCAAGCCCGCAATGTTAAAAGCCTGCCCTACAGCACTCGCCGCTAGGAAGGCCGTCTCAGCCCCCACCTCGAAGCCTGCCGCGCCCTCCCCAACCAAATCGCAGACGGTTGTAACGACGGTATAGGATGTCTTTCCCCCTACCACACCCCCACCAACAACCTTGGCCGTATTCCATGCACGGTTTAATTTCGAATTGACTTGCTTAAATTTCGCCTGTAGTCTTTTAGATGCGTCTTCGTCGTCTTTAAATGTTTTTACCGCGCTGGCGCTGGTTAACTCTGAAGTTATGAATTCCGTGAGAATACATCCCAACGTTGTCAACCCGCCGGCTAATCCGATCACGGCACCAACGCCGACGAGGACCATCGAAATACCGAAGGTGAAGAACGAAGCAATGAACCCCGCGATAGCCAATCCTGAGCCCACGATCCCCACTGAACCTCCAACCACCTGCACAATTGCACCAAAAAAAAAAAAAAAAACTAAAACAAACAAAAAAATCCTGAGGATATGAAGCCCGGGAAGGGACAGGGTGGAAATTTTTTGTTGGAGTTTGCTAATTCGTTCGCACGAATTAGTAATTCGTTCGCACGAATTAGTAATTCGTTCGCACGAATTAGTAATTCGTGCGAACGAATTAGTAGGCCTAATTCGTGGGTTTCGTGCGAACGAAATAGGAATTCGTGCGAACGAATTTGGAATTCGTTCGAACGAATTAGGAAATTCAAAAAAAAAAATCCACCCTGTCCCTTCCCGGGCTTCATATGAGGATTATTAGGCCTAAAGCAAAAGCGAATCATGTGCCGACTGAACTGCAAGAACTTAACATTCAAACTTTGAAGACAACATTAAGACTGAGATGTTGACTTAATCGAAACAATGACTTTTGGTAGTTGCAAAAGATACGTTTAATTTGAGTCCATGCTGAGGTATATACGGGTGTTTGGATGTGTAAACAACATCTTACAAGTAGAGTGGGTTGATTCACAAGCCCATGAAGGGAATTCTTCTTATTCTGTGCAATTTGCTACTCCCATCCTGAAATGTACGAAAGATATTTGACATCCCTTTTGGTCATGTTTTTGGGGGAAAATTGCACTTCTTTGTCCATGCTTCTCCGGATAACCGAGGGCGCTTTTGATGTGATGTCATTTCAGGAAGACTATATTCAGATTACGGGGGCTTACTGTTTAAAATTGTGAACCCAAAAATTTGCTTACTGAAAATATTTGTGTGAGAAAAGTTTACTTACTGGCTTCTACTGCCACTGTGGTGCGGACACAACAACGAATCACCAAAGAAATGAAAATTTACTAAAAATTCTGGTCACTTTTGGTGCTGAAATAGCTGTAACATTGAGGTTTCTGCCTGAAAATTAATTTCACTTTAAGTTATGAATATGGGCAGTGTTTTCAATCATGTTTGCCAGGCTTGACCCGGGATCTCATATTTTGGTGATGTGACTGACCTTTGCAATGTTAGCCCGGTAGATGTGTTGTTCAAGTTTTTGGGCTAAATTGTTGAGACGTTTTATGAGAGCCTGTCGGCTTTTGACGAAGTCGTTGGCAGCGTCTTCCAAATCGTCGAGGTCCCTGATCAGCTGCAGCTCCTGGACCATCTCTAATGACGAATAGTAAACAGGCATCTGCATCGATACTGCGTGTTTGCTGTATTCGTGTTCCTAACTTCCTATAACGTTTATTATATTCGGGTACCCAAGGCTACTTTCTACCACACAAGTTCGATAGAAAATTACTTTAATTTCGTTCCCCAACTTCGCTTTGGGCAGTTGGGCTTACCTTTTACTTTAAATTTCAAATTTGTCGCAAAGATTAAGAATGCAGTATCAATCACAATCGTAGCATTTTAATGGTGTAAATTTGAAACTGAAATGTACGATTGAACCAAATGACGCTCTTGTACTACGTGTAAAAAAAAATATAATATTTTGATCCTAAATAACTCCGTTGTTTTCCAATGGAATCAAACCAAAATTTCAGATCATGTAAACAAGGCATGACAAATTTTATGGAGCATTAATTCCATAAACATAGTTAATTAGGATCAAAAGTAGGACTTTTTTGACACGTAGTATGTACATTGTAAATGAACAAAATAAAATCGAGTTTACGGTATGATACAAGTGTAATAATCGGTAAAAACTAGATTTACATGAGTTACATCCACGGTCGGTTAACCGATAATAAATAAATTGATTAATTAATTAATTATGTTGCAACGCAATTTACTTGGTTTATCTTTGTCTTATAATAGCACGTCCGGGTTCTGGGTCTGGCGTAATTGTTTTCCGGGCTAAGTTTTTTAGTATAAAAAAATGGTAAAATCTATGGGAGCGTATTACTACTAATAGCGATTTACTGTTTTATTTACCCTTTATTTAACAACGATAAATTAAATACCCCCGAATTGGAAAAAAATGTAGCATAAGGGGAAGTGTGGGTGCCCCCCCCCCGCCCCCCTCCCACTCCCGATGCGCCACTGTCTTTTTTTGTGGTCCCGTCTCTCGCATGTCTTCGGCATTATCCTGTTCGTGGTTGCATTAATTAAGTGGCCCATTATGAATAACAAATAACAGAAACATACCCTCAAACCTGGGCATTCGAGGAGGCATGGTTTTTCAGATGCGATGATTAACTTTTCAAGGGCGACTATGAAGAAGTTGAAGACTTCACTAGCGCTCCAAGGAGCCAATTCTTATTCAAAGACAGACGGTATCGCCAGTCCAGTGTTGGATGCGCACCCAGGTGTTGCGAGATTGTTTATACAATTGTCTGTTCCTGCAACTTGCTTTTATTTAGCCACGAGTGAATACCCTCGGTTCCATAAAAAAGATTCCGCCGATTCGTATCTTTAAGATAACTTTTAGGGTTTTTCCAAAAATCTTCAGTCTCTCTAATAGAGAGACTGTAGGTTTTTGGAAAAACCCTAAAAGTTTCGAAAGAGCGGGACAATCCGAAATGGTTAATTATCGATGATCTGTAACAAACACAAAGGGACAGGTATATTTACACTATACGATAGGATCATGTTTTCAGGAGGTCTATAGGTGGGCAAACAATGCACAGTGCACAGTCACCGTCTGGAAATAGCGCCGGGATTTTTGTTTTAGATCGCACTTTGTCCTATTTTTCCAAAGTCTGGTTGAAAGGAAACTAAATCCATAATGTCTCACTGTACTGTTCCATCATCCAGAAGGTAAATAAATAAAAATCAATAACTTGCAAATAAACAAGCAAAAAATACTCCAACTACCTAACAAACAAACAGCTTAACACCCCAACAAACAGCCCAACAAACAAACTTATTCAATTCAATTCAATAAAACATTTATTCCACACTTCTTTTGGAAAATACATCGATAATTGAAGAAAATTAGTACAAACAACCCAAAAGTCCAACAAACAACAAACAAACAAACAAACAAATACAAAGCACCACTAGAAACGAGACTATCATTGCGTACTAAAAAAAAACATCCGTTGGGCTTTAGATGATTTACTGTTCCTTTGTAGGTCTTCGAGTCGGTTCGGTTCGGTCGGTGCGTCTTTATCATGGTCTGTCGATCGGTTGTTTCATTGGTTTGTTTATAGGTTGGTATAAGTCAGTTGTTACATTGTTGATTGGGCGGGTGATGGGTTACTTTTAGTTTGACAAACACGCTTGGTATGTTATGGTTGATCAGAAATTTCTTGTACAAGTTTGATATGATTACAAAAGAGTAAACGATTGTTCTTATTGATTAAGATGCAATTCCTACTAATTAGTTAGGCTTCTAAGACAAGATAAGTTTGTGGTAGCACCATGTGAATAAATTTCTTTTGTGAGTATGTGTGGTTCTGAAAAGAACCGGAGGGACTCAACTTTTCGAACAGTATGCTCTGCCCGTCGTCAGGAGAATGAGGGATTCCAACGATGATGCGATGTTATAAGGATGGGTGCGGTGAGGCGTGAGAAGGATGCAAATGGTGAAGCTCGAATGGGTCACCTATACCCTGAGCTCCTTCCCCTTTGCCCCCTCACTATGTACTGACACGCTCCAGTGATCATCCAGCATCCTTCAGTCAACTTGCATCCTTCTCAGCTTCACCAGTTTCGAGCTTCACCAGTTTGCATCCTTCTCACTTCGCTCTGGGCAGTTGGGCTTACAAATTTGTCGACAAATTTGTCGCAAAGATTAAGAATGCAGTATCAATCACAATCGTAGCATTTTAATGGTGTAAATTTGAAACTGAAATGTACGATTGAACCAAATGACGTTCTTGTACTACGTGTAAAAAAAAAATAATATTTTTGATCCTAAATAACTCCGTTGTTTTCCAATGGAATCAAACCAAAATTTCAGATCATGTAAACAAGGCATGACAAATTTTATGGAGCATTAATTCCATAAACATAGTTAATTAGGATCAAAAGTAGGACTTTTTTGACACGTAGTATGTACATTGTAAATGAACAAAATAAAATCGAGTTTACGGTATGATACAAGTGTAATAATCGGTAAAAACTAGATTTACATGAGTTACATCCACGGTCGGTTAACCGATAATAAATAAATTGATTAATTAATTAATTATGTTGCAACGCAATTTACTTGGTTTATCTTTGTCTTATAATAGCACGTCCGGGTTCTGGGTCTGGCGTAATTGTTTTCCGGGCTAAGTTTTTTAGTATAAAAAAATGGTAAAATCTATGGGAGCGTATTACTACTAATAGCGATTTACTGTTTTATTTACCCTTTATTTAACAACGATAAATTAAATACCCCCGAATTGGAAAAAAATGTAGCATAAGGGGAAGTGTGGGTGCCCCCCCCGCCCCCCTCCCACTCCCGATGCGCCACTGTCTTTTTTTGTGGTCCCGTCTCTCGCATGTCTTCGGCATTATCCTGTTCGTGGTTGCATTAATTAAGTGGCCCATTATGAATAACAAATAACAGAAACATACCCTCAAACCTGGGCATTCGAGGAGGCATGGTTTTTCAGATGCGATGATTAACTTTTCAAGGGCGACTATGAAGAAGTTGAAGACTTCACTAGCGCTCCAAGGAGCCAATTCTTATTCAAAGACAGACGGTATCGCCAGTCCAGTGTTGGATGCGCACCCAGGTGTTGCGAGATTGTTTATACAATTGTCTGTTCCTGCAACTTGCTTTTATTTAGCCACGAGTGAATACCCTCGGTTCCATAAAAAAGATTCCGCCGATTCGTATCTTTAAGATAACTTTTAGGGTTTTTCCAAAAATCTTCAGTCTCTCTAATAGAGAGACTGTAGGTTTTTGGAAAAACCCTAAAAGTTTCGAAAGAGCGGGACAATCCGAAATGGTTAATTATCGAAGATCTGTAACAAACACAAAGGGACAGGTATATTTACACTATACGATAGGATCATGTTTTCAGGAGGTCTATAGGTGGGCAAACAATGCACAGTGCACAGTCACCGTCTGGAAATAGCGCCGGGATTTTTGTTTTAGATCGCACTTTGTCCTATTTTTCCAAAGTCTGGTTGAAAGGAAACTAAATCCATAATGTCTCACTGTACTGTTCCATCATCCAGAAGGTAAATAAATAAAAATCAATAACTTGCAAATAAACAAGCAAAAAATACTCCAACTACCTAACAAACAAACAGCTTAACACCCCAACAAACAGCCCAACAAACAAACTTATTCAATTCAATTCAATAAAACATTTATTCCACACTTCTTTTGGAAAATACATCGATAATTGAAGAAAATTAGTACAAACAACCCAAAAGTCCAACAAACAACAAACAAACAAACAAACAAATACAAAGCACCACTAGAAACGAGACTATCATTGCGTACTAAAAAAAAACATCCGTTGGGCTTTAGATGATTTACTGTTCCTTTGTAGGTCTTCGAGTCGGTTCGGTTCGGTCGGTGCGTCTTTATCATGGTCTGTCGATCGGTTGTTTCATTGGTTTGTTTATAGGTTGGTAAAAGTCAGTTGTTACATTGTTGATTGGGCGGGTGATGGGTTACTTTTAGTTTGACAAACACGCTTGGTATGTTATGGTTGATCAGAAATTTCTTGTACAAGTTTGATATGATTACAAAAGAGTAAACGATTGTTCTTATTGATTAAGATGCAATTCCTACTAATTAGTTAGGCTTCTAAGACAAGATAAGTTTGTGGTAGCACCATGTGAATAAATTTCTTTTGTGAGTATGTGTGGTTCTGAAAAGAACCGGAGGGACTCAACTTTTCGAACAGTATGCTCTGCCCGTCGTCAGGAGAATGAGGGATTCCAACGATGATGCGATGTTATAAGGATGGGTGCGGTGAGGCGTGAGAAGGATGCAAATGGTGAAGCTCGAATGGGTCACCTATACCCTGAGCTCCTTCCCCTTTGCCCCCTCACTATGTACTGACACGCTCCAGTGATCATCCAGCATCCTTCAGTCAACTTGCATCCTTCTCAGCTTCACCAGTTTCGAGCTTCACCAGTTTGCATCCTTCTCACGCCTCACCGCACCCATTCTTATAACATCACAGATCGGAGATTTATTCTCATGGTGCTACCGCTAACTTATCTTGTTTCAGTATCTTTCCACCATGCAAACCTTCAAATCTCATCTTAGTTGGGCTTCATTTAAAAAAGCAAGAAATTTTCTACAAAAATCTGAAATCCCCCATTTAAAGAAAAATAATGCCTCCCTGATTCCACGCCCCCCCCCCCCAAAAAAAGTTGCACCAGATAATTCCATAAACCCACTCCAATTCTGATGTTATCTCTTTCTATTTTTTTGGCATCACGCAGTCTCAATCCTCGCCGAACCCAGCAACATCACCTTCCAAGGTTTCCTCCTGCAAGCCCGCACCCTGACCAGCCTGGACCCGGTGGGCACCTTCCTGGCCGGTACAGACGGGGCGAGCAGGCTCTTGACCTGCAACGTCACCGGGGACTCGATCACCCACACCGGGCCTGGGGTGAAACGGTCCGGTATGACCCTCACGTGGCAGGCGCCGACGGAGAGTGTCGGGAACATCCGATTTCTGTGAGTCTTGTTGAAAAAAAATTACTTACTGATTTTTATTTTACGACCCCCCCCCCCCTAAAATGAACTCCAAATGTTTTGCGCCATGGCACTTGAAAATTAGGGAGGTAGTTGATAATTAGGATATTAATTTTTGTTCCATAAAATTACATTTGCAACTGACATCGTAGCAACTAAAACAGTTAGGGGGAAAATGACATTTAGAACCAAATTTAGAAGAGAGGTGAGGATTTTTTTAAAATGTACTACATGAAAACATATCACTGCAAAAGGAGGGAACTACTTCGGACTCCCGAAAATCAGTCGACATTTGCAGCTTTTTTAGTTACATTTTCCACCTTGTCTTTTGGTTCTTTACTTTAGACTGTCAGTTGCTCGGAATCACGACGTGTACTGGGTCAGGATGGAATCGAATACACTCTCTGCATCGGGTATGTCATTGTACAGATTTAAAGTTTTGTTCCCTCGTTCGTGGCCGCCTGTTTTGCATGCTGGGGACGGAGGAGTACATGTCATACAAGAACGCCGTTCCCCGACCTTATTTTACGATAGAGAAAATATTCCTGCCTCACCAACTAATCCAGAATGAATCCATACGTCATAACTCTATACTGCGTACTCAACGTTGCCGCAAATTATTTTAATATGACTTAATAATTTGGTTATAATTTGGCAAATTAACTCAGATTTTTCCCTTTTTTCCCTCGTTGTTTTTACAGCCTCTCTGTCAGCAGTCACCATGCCAATCCTCGTTTTCCTCCTTGGTGTAACCATGGCAACAAGCAACTAAATAGGACGTGGATTGAAGAGCACTGGACGTCCCCGGCCGGCCTGCGATTTTTTTTTCTTCTACCAAACGACATCCGCATATGGGTGTACGCTATGGCGTTTTGGACTTAACTTTTCTAAAAACACGAGAAGAAAATATAAAATGAATTCGCAGCCGGCCCCACGTTACAAAATATTTAAATAGGTCACTTGTTCTCTTATCCGACATTTTTGTTTGTACATTGTAGTTCTAAACAAAGAAATGTTTCAATAATTTCCCAAAATCTTATATCCGTCAAGTTCTTGTAAGTTTATGTTTGAAGATAGGAAAAGTGTCTAATTGATTATCATTGTTTGGTTATGCTCCGTTAGCCGAAAACTACATGAACAGTAGGCCTCGATGTATTGCACGTGAATAATTATAACAGATTGCTGATTCTTATTTTTGCTGCCCTTAAGTTGTGTGTGCTTTAAGTTTAATTTTGCAGTGAGATAGATCGTTGATTTGAATTGTATAAACTTTTTGTCATTATGTTGTAGGCTCGATCATTGTTCTGGCTCCGTTCAAATAAAAATTGCTGCCAGTAGCGAAGAGTGCGTTTATAGTTTCCTTGACTGATGTAGTTTCAGTGTATTCTTTCATAACTTAAAGTAATTTCGCGGCTGCATCATTAACTGCTCCCTTCCTCGAACTTATATGTTCTGGATCATACCTTGACCATTAATTTGATATAGCGCCCCCTACTGCATGCACCGTTCATTTGTGAGTTTTCAAAACTTCGACTCCGTTTTAGAATGGCTACAGTTATGGCTTCAGAATCATTCAGAAGCCTTTCGTGTCCACATCAAATGGAACATCTTAGCCTCATATTTTATGGTTCGATAATTGTGAAGGACATGGTGCCAGTATTGAGCCCAAGCGCCCCAAGTCAGGGCTAAAAAAATCTCATGAAGACAAAGCTGGAAATGAAGCCGACTTTTTAAAACGTCTCAAATTCCACGCACGACCGCAAAATAGTAATAGCGCCCTCATCGGCGTAACATCATTTCTAAATAAAGAATTCGACAAAATGGCCACTGCGATGGATGTAGATCCGCCGTCATCAAGTTCTGGAAGCAGCGTTAAAGGGGAGAAGAAACGGTTTGAAGTGAAAAAGGTGAAGTTTATTTAAGACGTGATGAATTGTAGATTATTATGAGTCTAAAACTGAATTAAAAATGAGGAATTAAATGGTTCAAATTGTAGTCCGGAATGGCATGTACGCTTCCCATAGTTTTCACGTTGGACCATTCCATTGCAATGGATTGCGATTGCCATGTGCATTGTGGGCGATATTACCCGAAGGCCTTGTGCAAATTTGCACATTAATTAGAAATGTGTTTCCTTGTCAACATTCAACCAACGTACCAAACGAAAGATTAAGGACTGCTTAGGTTACATAAGTTTTAAAACAGCAGGAATTAATGCTTTTTACTTGGAAATTTATAGTAAAATAGTAAGTTTCTAACTTTCATGACTTTCTTACCGATTTTGCACCTCTCTTTGTTTTAGCCCACTTTTCCACCAATGTCCACATGCACACTAAATCTTACGGTCCAAATGTCCACTTATGTAACAGCTTTGGGGTGTATAGAAACCGTTTTGACCCTCTGGCTCTAACGGCTTATTTCATTGGCGAATTTTCTAATTAAACCTCATTACCAAAGGCAGTTTAAACTAAAGTCAATTACCTATTGCAAAATGAAATGTAATGGTTTCAATTTCATCACGATTTCAAGTCACACGGTAGACAATGATAGAGGTGATCAATAACATTATATAGAGAGCGTCATCAACGTTGTAGAGGGAACTTCGTATTTTTATTCATAAAAATGCACAGTTGTAAACCTGTGTGCAGTTGGGGCTACCTGTCCTAGGTTATTGGACAAACCAACAGGTATGCGATAGATAGACAGCAGGAAGCAACAGTGAAGACGACAAAACAAAAAGAAAGATGGCAATCACGGCGACGGACAGTGAATATATGCAAAACCGTATTGATTCGCCTGGCACTTACCGTAAAACGTATAAGAAAATCACATTTTTCTACCACAAGAAACTGTTCAAATTTTTTAAAATGATGTCGTTAGAATAAAGAGAAGTCTGCTTTGGATTGGAAAAGTCATTTTGGAATGATAATAAAACCCTCAAATGTGATCAAAACAGAGGGGCTCTACATAAGGTAATCGCCTTAGTTATCCTACCAGCTCCGCTTTCATTTGTTTCATTTTTTTTTTATTTGTTCTTAAGACTTAGAGTGTTTCTATCATTTCAAATTTTCTTCTTCGGCCTTAAGCACTTAACTTTTACTTTGTTTTTGTTTTTGTTAGAGCAGTTTGTAAAATGGTCTTTTAAATTCAGACTATACTAATTTATTGCGGTAAATTTAAACTATCTGAATCATAGTGAATGTCCTTTGAATTGTTTCAGTGGAATGCCGTCGCGCTATGGGCGTGGGACATCGTGGTCGATAACTGTGCCATCTGCAGAAATCACATCATGGACTTGTGTAAGTTCTCGTCTGTTACTATCAATATTTCCCCCAAAATTACTCATTTACTAGATTCTGTGAATGTTTTTTTTTTAACACAGGTATAGAATGTCAAGCCAACCAAGCATCAGCCACATCAGAAGAGTGCACAGTAGCATGGGGAGTGTGTAATGTGAGTATTCGATATGTGTTATAGAATCACTCCGAAAATTTAGCAAACATCAGATGTGAGTGAGACCAGAATAAAGTTATAAGCTTAACCCTAACTCCCTAGGCCTTTTTGCTAGGATGTAGCCTCAATCCTGCAAAATCCTCCAATTGGCCTCGTGGAAAAATAGCATATAGCCTCAATCCTACAAATTCCTCTGTTGTTTCTTGAATATGGTCCATGGAGGGGTGACCACTGCCTGAATCCTGCAAAATCCTCCAGCTATGACTGTCAATAGGCTGAGGCAGAGGCAGTGACATCCTGGAGCAGTGCGGAGGATGTCAAGTATAATCAAGGACTAAATTTATGCACGGCTGAGCATAAACAACACAAGGTCCGGCCCAAGACCTTGACACAGTGCGTACTCCGAAATCAGCAACGCACTTTGGCCATGTAACCTCAATCCTGCAAAATTCCTCCAATTTGCAAAAAGGATTCTGGAGGATTCAGGGTTAGGGTTAATATAGGACAAGGCTTCGTCTCGCCCACCACGCGGGGCGGCAGCTTGGCCATCTTTCGCCGACTTTGCAGGCGAGAGGCGGCTTTGCCGTAACTCATCTCGTGAACAGCTCATGAACACACAGTCATGTTTTACTTCACTCTCAGGGACAAGGTTTTGTGTTTCCCTTTGTCCTTGTAATATAACACTCTCCCATAGACTAAGCACACAAACGCACAACCGAGGACTGATTTCAACAAAAGATGAACTCTTGAGGACAACAAAGAATCTGTTGTTCTTCCTTTGTCTATCTGTCCTCGGGGTGTATGTTGTACATGTACACACACATTCTTTTTCCATAACTGTGGGGATTACACGTGTTGTCCTATCATAGTAAAGCTTTTAACCAATCGAACACACACACCCTTTCTTCTTGATAGTGTAGCAGTGATTCTTGAATAATTACTCCCAAAACTATGAAGAGACTTTTATTTGTCTGTTTCAGCACGCTTTCCATTTCCATTGTATCTCTCGATGGTTGAAGACAAGACAAGTCTGCCCTCTAGATAACCGTGAATGGGAGTTTCAAAAGTAAGTAATCCCCACCCAAAACCCCCTTATTTTTTTAATAAATTGTATCATTGTTAGCTTTGTTGCACTGAAGACTGGAGCAATTTAGCAACTACATTCTGTGCTTTTTGTTACCCTTTATGTTGAAGAATACCACTTGCAAAAACTAATTCTATATTTGTCTTCTGTTTTGCAGGTATGGTCGTTAGCACTTTCAAGTACTCCGTGGTCCATGGTTGCATGTATTTATGTAGTTGGAACGCTTTGACCGAATCCATCAAAACGAGTCTTAAGGGCATTTTTCTTCTATCAGTTTTGCCCATGTGCAGTAGGAAGGAAATGTACAGTGATCTGTTCTCCAGTTTGATATGTCACTCAGTTTGACATTGTAAGATTTGTAAAAAAAAAAATGCCTATCACTGAAAAAGTAGTACTGGCAATTTAAGACTTAAGGGTTTTTCACACTGTCCAAAATCATGTTGGACTCAAGTCCAACACGGGGATTTCAGGAACTCCTTTCACACTAGCAATAATCCAACACGCCTTCTACCCGGGTAAAATCCAACCCTGGGTAAGACCAGGGTTGGGAGGCTCTATCCGGGTAGAAAATATCAAAATCTACAGCTGACCCTTGTACACCCGTTGTTAATGTGAACGGTATGATTTGTCTACCAATGTTCAATGCGATTCGGCTCTGCCTACAGTGGACCCTCGTCGATTTCAACTCGAGTAGTAATGTTGTGCGAACCTGACCCGAAACCAAAACCGACCCAACCCGAAACCGACTTCGGGTCAGTTTTGCCATCATTTTAGTCGGGTCGGTTTCAGTTTTGCGTTTGCGATTTTCAGGTCGGGTCGGGTCGGGTTGGTTAAGCCATCTTGTGAAAAACTTTCAAATAAACCGAAACAGTTTGGCATTTCACGCGGTGCAATATTATTGCAGAGTCACCGTGTCCGGTACAACCAACGTCAACCCACCGCTCAATTGTGCATGTGGTTTGCAGTCTATCACGCACCGTCTGTAACATGTAGGCCCACCAGTATGTCACGTTATGAGTCTTCACGGTATGATTCAGTTACTGAGACGATGATTTTCAAGCTACATGTACGCGGGCAAGTTCAGTCACAAAAAGCGGACACAGTATCCCAAGCCATATATTCAAGATTTGTCCGGGTCGGTTCGGGTCTGTTTTCCTTGAATTTTTGTCGGGTCGGATTTGGGGAGTTCAGATCGGTTTCGGTTAGGATTCGGTTTACACTTTTAAGTTTCGGGTCGGTTTGGCCTGGTCAACCCGACCAAATGCACAACATAAATGGGCAGCCGAGACAATAGTGTGGAAAAGCCTTTATTTTTGTTGGGCTCGGTCACTCGTTTTGAATTAAAAATATTGCACAAACCCTTGACAATAGGTACTCTCACTTGCTTTATTCATAATTCATAGTCATTAATAATGAAAGTCAATTTGGTATGCATAAGTTATGAACAGAAGCACAAAGAACTTCTCAGTTATTACTGTATAACACATCTGGTTGTCCTAGCGACACGTTTTGAGTGCAGTTGCTGAACGAACTAAATGTCAACGTATACGATATATTAATAGCCTTTTAATGCCTAAGGGGAAAGTTGGGTATTGCATTCGAGAGAACTACAAGGCTAGCAGTGTTCATCTATTTCAGAGATACATTTTTTTGGGTAAAATGTTGGACTTTAAAAATCAAATGATGAAAGTACATGTATTTAGGTAACAAATATTTCTTGTTAAACACACTTTGCGATGTGATTTTTAGTGGGAGTACATGGTGGATGAAGTTACAGTTAATCATAAGACTTTTTTAACCATTGATAAACAAATTTGCATGCTCAGTTAACTTACGGTCTTCAATTCAAAGTGGAGAAATTTGACACCTATGCACAAAATCTTTGCAAAAGTACAGGATTTGGCAACTTTTTTTTTTGGGAGGGGGGAGGTGTCCCAAGAAGAGTAGGTCTTTACCTGGAAGCATTTTTGTGAAAACCTAGAAGCTGATTAAAATTTTTAAAACTGTTTGCGCCCTTTTTGTTTTATTTTGAATAAATACCAGTTTCTTGTACTAAAAAATAACTATGTTTGCCTTTTTCTTTCCATGCGTGTGAATACTTTTCAATGGAATTTAATTCACAATCACCCAGAAATTTTGATTATTAAGGAATAACCTTACTTGAAGATGGGGCTGGTAGCAAACGTGCTATGAAATTTTGATCGTTTATCAATTTCAAAAGAACATTTTAAGTTACTCACTTTTTTTAACACATGCCAAAATGTAAATCTTTATATTGGCACTGCTTGGGCCAAACTTTAAATTTGTTTCTACATTAATTCCAATCAACAGACGGACTTGAAATTTCAGAATAAGAGCTTGCATCGATTTGCACTGTTTCCTGAGAAAAATGTAGTATTAACTTAAAGTTGAACAGGTCAGTGTTTTTCAAGGTGCTATTCCACGAAAAATTGGTGGTGTGTTCCCGTTGTTAAAGGAAATGCAAATGAACTTGTTTTTCTTTGAACTGGGGATAAAAAAAAGAAAATGAGCAAGAAAACAAAATTGATTTTGGTTTACAAGTGTACATATTTTATTCATCTTAATTATATCATAAAACAATCGGCAAAAGATGGCAGTCTGCGGTGAATGTTCGAGGACATGAGAGAATGAGATTACATTGACCTTCCAAGGTTGAAATAAGACAAAAACTGCTGGAACTAAATGGCCGATTTTGCGATCGTTATTTTTCCCTCTATCAATGTAGACCATCACTCACGCCCACTATCATACAAATTATTAATGTGGACGAGTGCAATGGTAAGAGTAATTTATGAGGTGACAGATGGAATGTTCCATTTTCCACAAGGCGAAGCCGAGTGGAATGGAACAATCCATCTGGATTGGCAAAGGATAGCAGTCTGCGGTGAATGTTGGAGGACATGAGAGAATGAGATTATATTGACCTTCCAAGGTTGAAATAAGACCCAAACTGCTGATACTAATATCGCGCTCGTTATTTCTCCCTCTATCAATGTACATCATCACTCACGCCCACTATCATACAAATTATTAATGTGGACGAGTGCAATGGTAAGAGTAATTTCATGAGGTGACAGATGGAATGTTCCATTTTCCACAAGGGGAAGCCGAGTGGAATGGAACAATCCATCTTTCACCGAATGAAATTATTCTTTCCTTTACACGCATGTGAAGCATTCATTATTTGTTTTATATAACACCTGAATATTTGTTATTTGATGGGCAGAGCCAAATGATTTATTAGTTCGGAAGTACATCTTGTCTTGTTTTTCCCCGTTTCTTCTTCTGTCAACTGGTTTAATCACTTCAAAGACAGAAATATTCACCAACATCAGCAAATATATCCCCAGCTTGTATGTTCAGGTTTTGCATCTATGCCCCCCCCCCCCCCTTCCGTAAATGCTGGAATGAAGAAGTTGACTTGAAAAGGATTTGAACATCTGCAAGGTCACAGGTCAATTTCTTTGTTCAAGCTTGTGTAATTAGAATTTAAGAAGAACTATTTTAACTGGCCCAATTTCACGGCGCTGCTAAGCACAAAAATTTGCTTAGCACAAAAAAAGTCTAGCTATATAAAAGCAGGTTACCAGCCAAAACTCCATGTGATTTTCATGCTAAGCAAACAACAGCTGAGCACTAATCACGAGCAATATACATCACGTGGAATTTTGGCGGGTAACCTGCTTTTATAAGCCAGAAAATTTCTTTGTGCTAAGCAAATTTTGTGCTTGGCAGTGCCGTGAAATTGGGCCCTGTTACCCTATTTGATTACCACATAATGCTGCATTGTGTTTGGGGTTTGGTCATAATTCATTGTGAACATTAGCATACCACGTAACACCACATTTCAACTCGGGTGAATTTTGTCGAGTGTTTCACATTAACAAATTTGCTTAGCATACACATTTGAAATAAGTACGAATCTTGGGCCAAGTTCGGGCAAGGACCATTAGTCGACTAGTGGTTGATTTGTGACGTACCTTACGCCTGCGCACTGATAGCAACGTGCGAACGTCTCTAGTCAAACGCTGGTCAAAATGTCGTCGCAAAACTTCTGGATCCTGGCTCCCTGCTTGCGTTATGAATGCGCGCGGCTGTAGGTTACCAGTGAAGCAACCAACCCCAGTAGGCTGGTTCCAAATAGTCGACTAGCGTAGTCAACCACCGTCGACTAGACAGAGTTCGGGCAAACGTTAGTTAACCATTGGTCAACTATAGTCCTTGCGCGAACTTGGCCCCGATTGGTGTATTGGGCTCCGTGCACAAGTACCCCCTCAACGGTAAGAAGGAGAGAGTTGGGAGAGACCACTGGGCGAGACATTCTAACGCATTGCTGAAAACGCCCTACGCTCGCGTGAAGAACTGAAGATGCTATGGCTTGGTGCACATTCAGATTAAAGGGAATATACAACATTTGCAAACATCGAATAAAAAAACTACCAAGTTATTACGAAATACCTTACTAGGATGGTAGTAAATGATAGTCAAAAGCATCCTGTAAAATTATGGCACCTGGTGTGAAGTCATTTTCAAGAAAATTGTATTGTTGTATACATTTCCAACGGTGGTCGACCGACCACCATTGGAAAAACCTAACTATTTTTCAATTACTGCTCCAAATTTACCATTTTTTCCAGTCAAAATTTTGTTTGCTGTTGGTTACATGTTCATGAACAGGTGAAAGCCAGCTAGACTGGTTCCCTTACCTTACAATTTTCTGGCATCTATAAATTGATCCATTTCATCTTTAGTGGAGTCGGGGAACCAGACTACTTGAACATTTTCTTTTTTCTTGGTTTTTCCAGCATTTTCGAACACAAAACTTCAAAAATGTCAGTGTAGCAATATTTGATCTATTATACAAACACCTCAAATAGTTCATTTTTGAAAATTGCAGCAAAAGCCAATGATGTACATTCCCTTTAAAAGAAGTTGTGAATACCTCCAGCTTATACGCACACAAACCAGTACGCGCACATAGTGTCTTGTCCACGGAGCTTTCAAAAGTAGTAAAAAAGCGACCTCTCTGTTTGTGCACGGAGCCCATAGCCAAACTATACCCATTGAGCATGTTCTCATATTTCAGTATCATTTTGCACTTTCATACCGAATACCACATATAAAGTAAGCTCTGTACACATTAACACAAATATTCATCGTCGTGAAAAAAATTGCCAGAACAGGGATCAAAGCACACTTAAAAGGGAAAATACAACATTTGCAAACATCAAAAAATAAAACTACCAAATCATTTTGAAATACCTTGCTGGACTGTTAGTGAATGACAGTGTAAAGCATCCTGTAAAATCATGGCACCTGGTATACTGTCACTTTCAAGAAAAGTGGTATTTTTGTATCAATTTCCAATGCTGGTCGGCTGACCAGCATTGGAAAAAACTGGCTTTTTTTCAAATACTGGCCCCAATTGACCATCGCACTTGTTTGCAATCGATTACACACCAATGAACGGGTACAAGCCAGCTAGACTGGTTCCCTGACCTTACAATTCCCCAATGTATGTAAACTGCTTTGTTTCTTCTTATATGGAGTCAGGGAACCAGACTACAGGAAAATGATTGTTTTTCTTGGTTTTTATAGCATTTTTGAAACCCAAAACCTCAAAAAAGTCAGTGTAACTATATTTGCTATATATTTCCAACCCCCCAATTCCATTTATTTCTGAAAATTACAGCAAAAGCAAATGATGTATATTCCCTTTAAACCCCAAAAAGAATTCCAAAAATACTAAGAGTTAAATACTACCAATACTGTAAACACCAATATAATTAACTTCAATAAATGCTTCAACCCGTGTGTTGAAAAAATATATATACTAGGCAGTACAATCTTCCATAAATTTTGATTCAAGTACGATTTGCTATAGAATAAAAAAACTGGCATAAACCCTGACAACGAGGTGCAAGACACAGAACGAGGCTGCAGCTGAATGACTACGGCTACGACTTGTAATTACACACGTGTCTATGGGCAGCGGCTGAAGCCACTTTCCATAGACTCGTGTGTTACTACTAGCCATAGTCGTAGCCACGTGATGCGGGCGCGGCCCAATTAGTGAGGTCAATCATCGGTTACAAAGTCGCATTTTAAGACGGTCGTCGCCTTCCGGAGATCCTTCCGCAGCGTATCTTCGTATTTGTCCCGGACGCGGCTGAACTCCATGATGTCGCGCGGCTTCTCCGCTAGCCAGAACTTGTCAAAGTTGAAGAAAACGTGGCCTGTGGGTGAAAGATGAGATGATGAGAAGTATAAATTGGAGTTTTTGAAGGCAGGTCAAACCACACGAGCATGTGCTCAGAAGAAAGCTGAGAATCTAATTTATTTGAAGAAAATTCTGCTCTATGGTGTGTAGTGTAATTCATGGGTTAAGCAAGATATATCTGCTTGCGTGCCTGTGTACATTTTGTAACTTTGGATCTAATGCTTAGCGCTGAATTCCGTGGTAAGCATAATGATGAAATTGCGTCCTTGCTTTGAGTACGTGGTAGCCCTGGGCCCAATTTCACGGCACTGCTTAACAGTTAGCAGAAAAGTTGTGTTTAGCATAGCAGAAAAATGTGCTAACCTTAAGCACTATTTCACGGCGTGGACGTGCTAACGGTCGCGCATGCATGGAGATTTCTGTTGTTACGTCACTAAGTTAAGCAAATTTTTCCTCCGAAGTAAGCGTGCCTTTTGCTGTGCTTATGCTTACGGACTCCATGAAATAGATGGAGGCTCTGTTAGCAGAAAATCATGTGCTTAGCAGCGCCGTGAAATTGGGCCCTGTTAAGTTACTGTATGTGTATAAATATTGACTTAATGACAGCCAACGACAAATATTAACAAGGACAATACATAAACAGTATTTCTAATGCTTTTAATGTAATGAATATGTAGACCCAGTTTTTGTTTATGGCTGGAATGTTTCAGATGTTGGGGGTGGGGCTTGAAGGGGATGGGGGGGGGAGGTGGTTGGACATGCGTAGCATCTACCAAAACCACCCTGCCGAGGTGTCGCCCTCGCTTAATTGGTCATGCTCTGCGGAGACCTGAAGTCCCTCCTGCTGTCTTCCTGAACCCCAAAAACCAACCATCAGAGCCTTCCGACAGAAAGGAAGCCTGCGTCGTACCTATCTCTCACAGATCATAGACGCCCTTAACGCCATCGGCCTTAGACACGATCAGGCTGTTCGTGCTGCCCAGGATCGGGCTGGATGGCTGAGGCGAATCGCAAGCATTAGATAAAACAATTATTCACAACGTCTCAAGTCGAGTACGACTCCAGTAGTGCAACTAGTAGGGTTTGGAGGGAGAGGGGGAGGGGATGGGGGAGGGGGTTTCTATCGCTACACTTACAGTAAATCCGGTGAAAGTCCTCCAGCGATGGTTTGCCCCTGACGTGGTTGTACAGGTGTGTCTTAAGTGCGCCATCTTGAAGTAAATGGTAGGCAGTGCTAGTCATATTGATGCCCACTACTGCATAAGAATACCTGCAAGAGTGAAGATGTTAAAATTTGTAAGTCTTTACATTTTATTAAGTTTTCATCATTATTTTTTTGGGGGGGGGGGAGTGTTATAAGAAGATGTTTGAATGCTAAAATTTGATTATTTGGAACTAGCTGGCAAGACGTTCTTTGCTTTTTCTCACACTGCCCAACTTGGAGGCTCAATTATGAAAATCTGATTTTCAAAACTTTACGTCTTCAAAGTAATGTCTAAGATCTCATCCCCTTCCAAATTGAAAGACGGGACCACAACTTGATAACGTGGGTAGTTATATAAAGTGCCCTTCTGCCAAAATACACCTGACAAAAATTCATAAATAAGTATTACCAAGAACCCCATGTTTTGGATGGTATGTTGCCATGGTTTCAAGCAGTGTATACAAAAAATAACTGAAATGAAATTCCCTGCATCCTATTTGCCACAGCATTGCAATACACAAGTACACATATCTTATCTTAGCAGCTGAGTTTTAAAAACTGAGTTTTTTTGGTTATTTCTCACCAAAAACAATGTTCTATTCAAGACTGACTCACCCGAATTGTGGATGATGGGAATGTGAGAGGACGTGGCGGGCAGCTTTGTTGTAAGTCTCCGCAAAATATCTGGTCAGCAAAGAAAAATGAAAATAAACCCAAACAAGCTAATTTAAAAAAAAATAAAAAAAATTACATGTATCTCTCATACAGCACACGGCTGAATTTGACTCTTACAAAAGTCCAAAACAAGAACAAAAAATTGTAATGAATCTGACTGAAGATTCTTTTTGTGTATTAAACAAACTGACAAAATTTGTCCAATTTCGTATAGAGTAATGAAATATGAAACGCACTAGGGAAAAAATGGTTCAGGTTTAAACACAATACTTACATTAAATTAAGTAGCCCCAGCATACCTGAAATAAAAAGAAGGAAAAACAAAACGATTAAAGAAAGAGTTGCAACAATATGTGAGCAATCACATACTAAATCGTTATACCACACGATCCATTCAATAACTGATGCAGAAAGAAATTCAAACAATGAATTCAGTGATCGCAAGTATGAACACGCAAGAGGCTTGGAACTTAACAAATCATTTCTATTTTGTTCTTACCCATTCCCCGAAAGTCCGTAGCCGGGTCGTCCCCCTGGAACCCGATGGTGCCCCATTGTTTGCTGATGCGCCCCTCTAGCTGTGTGTCAGGCATCAGTAGGTTCCAAAGCTGTCAAGTGACAAAGAGTGAATGGGGGATGTTTGTTAATTGTGGGATGAGTCAGCCGGTCGTAGAGGAAGTTGTTGTCACGCTCGGTGAGTGTGTTTGGTTATTTTCAGTTGAACAGAGTTGAAGTCAAGTTAATTACAAGCAAAATCAAGTCAAATCACAACTTCACGAGTCAACTTACATACTATGTACAAGTCCATCACAAATTGATCACAGGTCAAATCACAAGTCCATCACAAGTCATATCACAAGTCATCACAAGTCCATCACAAGTCATATCACAAGTCCATCATAAGTCCGTCACAAATCAAGTCACAGTTCCATCACAAGTCATCACAAGTCCATCATAAGTCCATCACAAGTCAATTCACAAGTCCATCATAAGTCCATCATAAGTCCATCACAAGTCAATTCACAAGTCATCACAAGTCAAATCACAAAACCATCACAAGTCAAATCACAAAACCATCACAAGTCCATCACAAGTCCATTACAAGTCCATCACAAGTCCATCAGAAGTCCATCACAAGTTCAACACAAGTCAAATCACGAGTTCATCACAAGTCCATCACAAGTAATATCACAATTCCGTCACAAGTCAAATCTGTCACAAGTCAAATCACAAGTCCGTCACAAGTCAAATCACAAGTCTATCATGTCCTTCACAGTTCAAAACACAAGTCAAATCATAAGTCTGTCACAAGTCAATCACAAGTCCATCACAAGTCATATCACAAGTCAAATTACAAATCAAATCACAAGTCCATCACAAGTCAAATATAAATTGCTCTGTTTCATCTTAAGTGGGGTCAGGGAACCAGACTACAAGAACATGATTGTTTTTCTTGGTTTGTCTAGCATCTACGAACACAAAACTTCAAACAAGTCAGTGTAACAATATTTGCTATAAAATACTACCCCTCCCCTAAACCCATCCATTTCTGAAAATTACAGCAAAAGCAAATGTTGTATATTCCCTTTAATTCCTATGAGGAGGGTCCCAATTGTAGCAATTGTCTTGCCCAAGGACAAAAGCTCTATTATCCCAAGCTGGTGGTTAAGTCTGTATGTTTGGATGTCTATGCCGCTGTAATGGACGCCACATTTGGCGCCAGAATCACTGGACCACAACGTCCCAGATCTATGACGAACAGCTGGAAAACTTAAGGGGGTGGTTTTGAATGAGTGATTCTCGTGTAAACATTTATTCATTCAATTGCTCATGCAAACATGCATGAATTCATATCTCCAACAATGAAGAACAAAAAATGGTTGAACCATTGTTTTTTGGGGAAGGAGTGGGGAGGTTGAACATATAATGCATCCCCAATATCATTACCAATGTCAACTTAATGACAGATTTCCTACTTCATATGTTGCATGGGCACAAAGCTGTTTTTCTTCGCTAAATATAGAAAAAAGGGCGCATCACTTAAGTGTGATTACATCTGACTCATAAAATAAACAACATGCGTTTCCCTTATACTTTTCCGTTTGGATTCTGTTAATCATTTAGAACTCTACACATCTCAGTTTTATAAATTGGTTTCCAACAATATTTTTTTCCGGGAGTTTTCCACATATAACATTCTTGATGTTTTTTTTCTGGTTTGGGTAGGAATCCTTTGTTTCATTACCAGATAATAACAAAAACAATGAAAGCAATTTGGTTTGAAATGTAGAAACCAAGTCATGGACATTTCCTGCATTAATCTCTTGGGAACTTACTGACAAATGGACCATTCCAGATTTTAGCTCCGCCCACCTTTGGGTTGTGTACATTTCTCACAGTGCTTGTGACTGAGTTTGAATGAGCTACCCTGGTCACCTGATCAAAAGGTGTGACCTGATTGGTCATTGTGCACACTTTGATTGACAGGCAGGGAGGGTCCATTGCTTTACCTTGATGAGTTATTCTTCAAGGTCTTACCTCGTTGACTGATGCAGTTGGACCATTCCAGATTTAAACCCCGCCCACCTTTAGTTTTCATACTGTGTTTGACTGAGCTACCGGGGTCACCTGATCAATAGGTGTGACCTAATTGGTCAATGTGCACAGTTTGATAGCCAGGCAGGAAGAGTCCATTTCTTTTACCTTGATAACTTTTTCTTCATGGTCTTGTCTTGTTACCTGATATGCTTCTTTTCTGACTGCCTCGACAATGGACCATTCCAGATTTAAGCCCCGCCCACATTTGGTTTTCATACTGTGTTTGACTGAGGTACCGGGGTCACCTGACCAAAAGGCATGTTCTGATTGGTCAATCTGCACTATTTGACTGACAAGCAGGGAGGGAGGGTCCACTGCTCTTACCTTGATAAGTTTCTCTTCATGATCTTGCCTCGTTGATTGATACGCTTGCTTCCTGACTGCTTCAACTTCAGCGAACAGATTCCTGTAGCCACAGATCTGCTCTAAACACCTCTTCAGCGAGGGTACAAAGCTGCAGAAATTCAGAATACAAATAAATTATGTTTTTCTAATGATTTTGTAGCAACAAACTGCTGAGTGACTCATTGCTTTTTACACAAGGAATGAATCAAAAAGTACCACAGCTTTCTAGCTTAGGTTACAATAAAGTATATTTCAAACTCAAGTCTTTGGGTATTTTTGCTAGAAACCCTAGTGAACCCTCCAAAACCAAACTTTTTGTACAGTAAACAACATTTCAATGTAATAGTGCACAGAAGCTGGGTTCTGCAGTCTCAAATTTTCAAAATACTGTAAAATCTGGGAGTGAATTTCAATATTCTTCAAGGTTGTTGGGGCCTTTTAACAAGAACTCATCTGAAAACTTTTCTCTAAAAAAAAATATCAAGTTTTAGAAGCTGAGCCTATACTTTCAATACTTCAGTCTGGAGTCACTTCAGAGAAAGTCATTTTGACCTGGATAAAAATCACACCATGGTCAATCTCAAAACTAAAAAAACCCTGAATTTTGTTTTTAGAAAATTGACCCATGTTTGAAATCCCACTGTTTGAGCTGGGCATCAGTTTTGAAGCATACACGTAAGTTTTGCTCATCTTTTGGAAAGAATTCCTACAAATGTTGCCTAGCACGACGAATGTACGTACTCTGGATTTTTGCTGACGTCTATTCCTTTGACAGCTGCTATGCCTTTCACGGCGTCGTTGATATTGACATCGTCTTCTTCAATGACTCTCCGCAAAGCTCCACATTTGGAGTTTCTTAACGAGCTTTCTGTATAGATGAAAAACAACGAAAATTTAGGACCGATGCTTTAGTTGGGACATACTGTATTGTTAATTGGTTCCAAAGTCTCATTCGGTTGTTCTGAGAAGTCCGCGTGATTGTCAAAACTCACCAATTTTTTTGGTCTTCTTACTGTCCAGCTGGTCTCCAGAGCACAGTCGTTGCAGCTCATGACTGCCCGTCAATACGCGGATCACCCATTTGAACATGCGTTGGTACAGCCACGCAAAGTAGGCGTACAACCAGCCAAAAAGCATCTCAAACTATCGCATATGAGCAAATTCCCGATCCCTGCAATTTTTCAATCCCTGCAGAAAAATAAAACTAAAGAACGATGAGAAAAAAGTGAAATAAGTTATTGGCAAAATTACCTGTTTACCTGACAATGTGTGCTGTTTTAACATGTTTAAACACTTCTTGCAAACATCACATGACTTTACATGTGACCAACCCCCATAGCGCTAATATTAGTTCCCCTCTTCTTTCTCCCTAGCCCCGCCCATTCAATCAATCAAGAGTGTGTATTGTTGGCAGCATTTGTGTTGGCACTTTTTTGATCGATCAGAAATTCAGAATAATAAACAACGGTACAGAGACACTTTGAAACAAAGTAAATCAGAGAGAAAGGCACTCAAAAACTCTCAAGAATATCATTGTTTAAAACATGAAATCATAAACAGCTTTGTTTTAATCGTTACCGTGACAGCGGGACAGCAAAAATTCCGCAGTTTCTTGTCAGGACCAAAGTTGACAGTTTTTCACTGGTTGTCGCTGAACATTAATTAATGCACGCGTAAAAGCATGCAGGGAAAATACGGACACCAGTTTTTATTGGTACTACGGAAGCCGGTGTAAGACCAAACCAAAAGTCTGTGGATGAAAGGCACACGATGGATGGTGATCATGTAGATCCCCTATCTATAAATACATTTTCCCGCTAAAAAGGGTTGTTTGAAAGCGTTGACTACTTTATTGTTATCTATCTATAGTCGTTTTCTCAGACAGTACAATACTTAAGTGTTTTTAAGGTCCACAAAATTACCATGATAATGATCATTTCTGAAATAACATTACATTTTCACTCTTCCCAAAGGGGCTGAAATTATGTAATTGCTTCACACTTTTTATGTAATTGCCTCACAACATTTCTTTCTAGTTGGCGCGATTAGCTAAACTTAAAACCTAATGAAATCGGATATGCTGATAACAATCATTTACAAAGACTTTTTTATGAAGGAAATGCAAAAAGTTGGGGAAAAATAACGTACTGCCACCGTTTAGGTGTAATCTTTTTTATGGGGGGGGGGGGGAGAGACATTAATGGGGGCGCCTTCCTTTTAAGCTTTTATTTTTTTGAGTTGATACTCATTAATAAAGTCTGGTCATAGTTTCAAGACATATCTTGTTTAATTGCATTTCTTTTTAATAAATTTGATCAATATAATTATATAGTCATATGATTCAACTAACTGAATTGGGCATGGTGAACCACATGCACCCACGTAACATTTCGCAATCACAAACTATTTTTAATGATATTGCAAACATATTAGAAAGATAATCAGTTGATCCTTAATCGAATTGAGTCCGCTGTATAACAAGTTTACATGATCGATACCACACACACAGTTAAGTTTAGCTCTTTGTCATGTAAATTAGCCAAAAAGTAAACATTGATGATGAGAATCGGTTGTGATGTGACTGGGAACGGCGCGCGCTAAAGGGCTCCCTCATATCATCACTGACACAAAAGCAACACGGCGTGTGTGGGATAAATGCAATACCGTACAATCCTAATGTAATTAGTACAATCATGGCGGTTTTCGGGAGAAGCGAGTTACACAGTAACGGAATGGCACATATGTGGCTTACCCTCGCCCTCAGCATTCTACAACTACTCCCCACTCACCTCGACACTGTAAAGGCACAAGGACAAGGTAGGAACTGTTTTTTGACCATTTCGGTATCGGGAAAGGGGTAAAAATTTGGAGTAAAAATTGCCGTATTTTGCGACTGCTTTGCGGAACTTGCCATACCGTGCACAATGTCAATGGGCTCATCATGATCATAGACACAGCCATCCACATTGTGCACGCAGCTTCGCGGTCGATTACATGCGCGCGATCGATATGTCGTTGCCAACCATCGAATTTGCCTTTTAAATGACAGTTTTGGGGGGCTTTTTCCTAATATCATACGCATATTATCTGATGAAATCATATTTTGCTATCAGAAAATGTCAAATAAAGACATGAATTTTGTTTATGATTTATGTCATGTTTGTTTACTTTTTGTAAGTTAATTGACATAATGACAACATGGGCTCTGCATGCCGTGTGTGCACAAAAATACAGTTCAATAATTTATGTATTCAAAATGAAGGAAGGATAGTGGAACTACAAATAATTTCTGTTGATGACAAGTCTTCAGTATTTCAGGGTGTGCCCAGTTTTGATGAAAATTAACATGTTCATGATGTTGTAAATTAAATTTTGGTAACATAAATGATTGGAATTACCTCATGAATTTGGACCAATGTCTTTCTGTTTACAGCATTTGTGCAGACAGATCTAAATGTGAACGAACTGCGCCATCTCGTTGAGGAAGTTACTCTTAAGGTAATTTTAAAAAAAGTTTTTCAAATTTTGTTGAGTCAGTTTGGATGATAAGGCCAAAAGATAATAGTTCTGCTTCCGGTTTCCGTACCTACCCTTTTCTGACAGCCCCTACCCTAATTTGTTTTATGGGAAAAATGAGAAAAAAAACACCCCAAACCATCAATTTCTACCTTTATTCTTGACTACGCACAGACACCTCCATATGATCGTACACAAACAAATTGGCAAAAAAAAAATCCCCTACCTATGTACCCTGTTTTCAAATGCCATGTAATCGGAAGCAGAATTTTTTTTGTGGCCTTATATTAAGTTTACTCAGTTTTTCAATGTAGTTTTTCAATGTAGCTTTGTAAAAAATAGATTTACTTAAAAATGCATTTGTCTTGTCATTCTTTATACTAATGGTAATCATAAAGCAAAAAAAAAATAATAAAACGAAAGAAAAGGGACAGTTGTGAAATAAACAAAATTAAAAATGGAAAAAAATAATGTTATTTCTGAAAACCATTTCGAGTGATTTTCTGTGTAAACTGGCTGCTGTCATCGTGTCAACTCAAAATGTTTATTTTTGTTGTCCTTTTCAGGGCGATCTTACAAACCAGGGTCTAAACATTCATGATAAAAAGTAAGTACAAATTTCGTTGCTGCTTTCTGAAAGTCTCCTCAGATAGCTATAGACCTTACGCGTAGCAGCCATCTTTGAGGGCAGTGCCTTTGTTTCAAAGCTGGGATATGCATGAGAGAGCCTTTTGTAGATTCCTTGTTGCTGAATTAAAAGATATCCTCTATTAAGATGGCCGCTACGCATTTAGGTCTTTCCAAGCTTGCCAATAATTTTTTTCAATTGATGTTTTTGGTATTTACAGTGAAATCTCGAGTCAAACCTCAAGGGAATGGCTCAAATTTTGAGTTTAATAGCAGGTTTGGACTTATCGAGATTTCACTGTATATGATTAACAGTTTTGATGAGATATGAACAAATAAATTTAAATTTCCTGTCTCGAAAAAAAAATAACATTGCTTGGAAACTGTGTGTGCATTGTACCTCCTGAACCTGTGGAATATGTACATTCAAAGGAATATTTGCACTTACTCTTGAAACTTTATCAGTGCAGTATAAACCACATGCATCCTACGCTGTACACAGGAGGTTAGCCATGTCCTCTAGAAAAACAACCCTTAAAGGGAAAATACAACATTTGCAAACATCAAAAAACGAAATGATCAAATTATCACAAATACCTTACTGGATTGTTAGGAATGACAGTCTAAAGCATCCTTTTAAATCGTGGCTCCTGGTTTGCTGACATTTTCAAGAAAAACTGCATTTTTCCAACGCTGGTCGGCCGACCAGCGTTGAAAAAAAACTGGCTTTTTTTCAAAAACTGTTCTGAATTTTTCATATTTTAGTTTTCTGAATTTTCTTTGCAATTGATTACACACCTCTGAAGGGGTACAGGCCTACTAGACTGATTCTCAGACCTTACAATTCCCTAAAGTGTATGGTGCTCCGTTTCATCTTACTGGGGTCAGGAAACCAGGCTACAAGAACATGATAGGTTTTCTTGGTTTTTCCAGCATCTACAAGCCCTAAATGTGAAACGTGTCAGTTCAACAATATTTTCTATAACATACTAATCCTCCAAATCCAATTATTTCTGAAAATTGAAGCAAAAGCAAATGTTGTACATTCCCTTTAACATATTACATTCAGTCATATTTTCTCTTCAGTTCTGGTTTAGTGTGTATGGTGTATTTGTAAACAGATACATGTATGCAGTTACATGTAAACCAATCTCATTTGTTACACTTCCAATGTGTGGTATGTACTCGTGTGCCTATGGCATTGGCCAGCATAATTGCTCACGAGAAAACGATACTGGTATTGTTGAGAAACTGTGTCATCTTTTTTGTTAATGAAAAAGATCTGCGTTTATTGGTTACCATGGGCAGCTGCACTGATATAATGTTCAAAGGTTGCTTTTTTTTGTTACCGTACATGTATGCATGTACAATGTACATGTACATATGCAGCATTGACATTTTGCTGGTACATGAAGTAATGGGAATGTGATGTCACTCTATAGTCGTACACCGAGGGTGTTATGAAGAAAGCATCGTTTTATGAACTAATCTTTGGAATATGCCTATTCAATTGATTGTAAAACAAATAAGCTTCACAAACATTTGTGGGGGTTGTTTGTTCAAGAATTAACATATCAAGCCCTCCGATTTGGTTTATTTAGTTTTCATTAAACATATTAAGAAACTACAAAAGAAATGACAAGTAGAAAGTCTTCAATGAATTATTGTTTTTAAGACAAACTTTGATTGTATAGCATGTATAGTGAAAGTTGAGAACATCGTATTCATTGCAGATTGCATTGTAGGCAAATGTTGTACATGTATGCATGTATACTGAGAGCAAATAAACTCTTTGAGTACATGTACATGTACATACAATGTAGTAAAGGGCTCACAACATGAAGTTTGGTATTACTGTTGCAAATATAGTATAGTAAGGGCTCACTACATAAAATTTGATACCAAAACCTGTCTAGACGCCATGTAGTTGACTGCCATTTCCACGCAAACAACGGCCAGTTTAGCAATGGTAGTGAACCATCCTTGTGCTTGGGAACTGAAGTGCCTTCATTGTTGGTTAGCCTTGGTCCTGCCTTTTAATATTCAAATTCTATTCAGTCGGCCATGGAGGTTGGCCTCACAAATTTCTTTACCAAGGATATTTTGCTCCAGGGGCTGCATGAATGGCACGGGGGATATGCATCAAGAGGCAGCAGTGAACTTGCCATTGAATTTGACTTTTGTGTTGTTGTTTACTTAACTATGAGCGTGAAACCGACTTCATCAAAATGCACGTATGCTGCCAGAGACTTTGTAAATTTATGAATTGAGCTCAGCTACTTTATGCCATTACTATGAGGCCCGACCCTAGTTTTTTGTAAAGGAAAAGCTATTGGCTTACTTCATACAATTCAGAAGTTAAAGGGAATATACAACATATGCAAACATCGAAAAATAAAACTACCAAGTTTTTACGAAATACCTTACTAGGATGTTGGTGTGACAGTCTAAAGCATCCTGTAAAATTATGGCACCTGGTGTGAAGTCATTCTCAAGAAAATGGTATTTTTGTATACATTTCCAACGGTGGTCGGCCGACCACCATTGGAAAAACTATTTTTGAACTGCTGTTCCAAATTTACCATTTTTTCCAGTCCAAATTTTGTTTGCAAGTCTCACCAGTCCATGTTCACTTTGCATGTGAACGTCTTGGTACCAAAACACTGTTTGGTAGGCCAAAAAAAAAAAGGTCTGCTTCCAATTACATGGCGTTCGAAAATAGGGTAGGTACATAGGTAGGGAAATTTCTTTTGGCCATATTTGTTTATGTACAATCATATGGAGGTGTCTGCAGGTAGTCAAGGGTAAAAGGTAGAAATTGATGGTTTTGGGTGATTTTTTTTTTAATAGGGTAGGGGCTGTCAGAATATGGTACATGTAGGAAGGGAAACTAGGCCTTATTCTAATCACAGACTTCTGCGTAAGAATTTACCCAATTGTTTATCTGCGTGGTCGATTAAAAGTTTAACGTTGACAGAGTCAATCCAATGCCCTTGACTTGATAAACCTACTTAGGACACATAATAAAATGTAAAATATTAGGACATTACACACCTTGTAGATTGTAAACATGGTGCCCGGATGTACATGTACTGTACATGTATACCTATTCCCATAAAATCTGGCAGGCTTTTGAGGTCATTTTGCAAGCTGTATTGTCAGTTGGAGGCCACTGCAGTTTTGTCAAAATTCAACCTGTTGTCCGGCAAAGGTGGATTGTGCAAACAGAGACAAAGTAAAGCATTGTTCAGTTCAATGGGAAGAATTCTGTTACAAAAACAGGCAGTCTCCACAAAAATCAGGACTACTATGACCCTAATACAGACAAGAGTTTTATAGAGAACCGAAACGTCTACACAACACATTTATACATTAAATACATTTGCTTTTTTTTTATATCTTGTACAAATATTCTATGGCAATTCGCATGTTCTTGAAAGTTTATTATTTCAAGGAGGGAGAAACTCTTTCTGTCATGATTTCTTTTAAATAGTTTTTGCATTCAGCACATACTTGTACATACCGGTAGTATGTAATTGGGTGCAAAGAATGGGCAGATTGTCAATTTTAACAGGGTGCATGAAATTAGCAAGGATAATATTTTTTTTCACAAACAGAAAATTGCCTACTGTGAGATCTCCCCCCTCCTCCATTGTTTAACTGCATACATGTAGACTGTTATTGTTATTCATTTGTATGAGTCATTGTTACTTTTGTATTACTCGCGCCATTGGAATGATAACAAAATTGAGTAACAGATGTTTATGATGCCATCATAAAATAACTGATGATACATCATGTACATAACCTACACAAGGCAATGTGAAAGTTAAACTATTGTGTGTATTATACTTTCATGTGCAGGTACATGTACTTTACATGTATACCGTACCATGACTACAACACATGCACATGTACAGCACATGTAATCCACTGTGGATTTAACTCTGTTTGTCATTGAGCTTTTCCCTGACAGTTTGCAAATGAACTCTGAACCGTCCATAAAGGGAGTACGGTGGGTGTGTTGAGTGCTGAGCTGTGATTGGTCAATTGATGTGACAGTTTAGGGATCAGCTACAAAAGTCACACAGTGTTTCCTGTGCTTACTTACATGTACCAGAGTTTATGTGTAGGGTGGTACTATTGTTGCCAGTTTTATAGAAGACTACCGTTAACAATTGATACATGGTCTTCTTCTTTCTGTGTGTGAAGTTTACCATAAGGCCAAAGAAAAAAAAATCAATTGCTGCTTTTCAGGTCACTATATCTATTGGGGTACCCAGGTAAATTCAGCCCTTGTATCTTTTAAGGTTGTTATGTAATAGCATGGAGGAATAAGAACTCCTCCATGGTTACAGTATATTACTGTATGTTTATCAGTACATGGAAATGTACTCTTCTTGTTGTGGGACGTTTCTTGAGGACTTGAAAATTTTACTGCAGATCCTGTCATGAAATTGATGCTATTTCCTACAATTTAAAAAAAATAAAATATGATGACGGTTTATTTTTAATCTTGTAGAGGAACTTCACCTTCTGCCTTCAATAAAAAGCATGTACATGTAGATTTATTTGTGATATGAAATGACCCCTGTCCTTTTGAACAAAGTATAGTAGATAAAATGTTACATGTACATGTATACATGTACCGGTACATTGGATGAAATACAAGTTACATATGTAATGAAGTAAAACAACAGTGTACGTGCACACATGGAAGTGCATACATGTGTACATGTGGAAGTGCATGTATATGTGGAAGTACATACATGTGGAAGTACATGTACAAGGCACGTATGTATTTAAAGGGAATATATACAACATTTGCAAATATCAAAAAATAAAACTACCAAGTTTTTACGAAATACCTCACTAGGATGTTGGTACATGTAAATGACAGTCTAAAGCAACCTGTAAAATTATGGCACCTGGTGTGAAGTCATTTTTGTATACATTTCCAACGCTGGTCGGCCGACCATCGTTGGAAAAACCTAACTATTTTTCGACTTCTGCTCCAAATTTACCCTTTTCTCAGTCCAAATTTTGTTTACTATTGGTTACATGTTCATGAACAGGTGCAGGCCAGCTAGACTGGATCCCCTTACCTTACAATTTTCCGGCATCTATAAATCGATCCATTTTATCTTTAGTGGAGTCCGGGAACCAGACTACTTGCACATTTTTGTTTTTCTTGGTTTTTCCAGCATTTTCGAACACAAAATTTCAAACATGTCAGTTTAACAATATTTGATATATTATACTAACCCCTCAAATAGTTCATTTCTGAAAATAATAGCAACAGCCAATGATGTACATTCCCTTTAAGTTATGTACATGTATGCTAATTGGTCTGCAGTTTCCCCTTTTCTGAATTTTTTTTACCATTAAATTTAATTGGAAAGATACACAGGACAGGTCTTGCACCTGGTCAGCTTAGTGACCCAGTGGAACACAATAGGGCCTGGCAATTTGGGGAATTCAATCCATTGTGTGTCCCTTTTTGAAGCCAGAACAACAAACGGAAAGAAGGCAGGTGGGAGAACCGAATCCCGGGACGCGCTTCCTGTACAATAAGGGGTAAACTGACCATACACGTATGGACGCTTGTCCGCGAATTGCATGGTCTAACGCATGCATTGAGTTGTTGTGACTGGGGCCACTTTGGATTTTAGGGGGGCAAGCAAGGTGCCTGTTACTTGGCTCACCTGTCAGACCATGAAACACCTGTGACTTACAGTTACATGTACTCAATACTAAAATAAGTCTGTTGTGACAAAATTCACACACATGAAAGAAAAGAGCTTTCAAATGTTCAATTGTTTGTAATCTTCATTCTGTCTGAAAAGTGCTTAAATGTCTTTCTGTGATACATATTTACATGTAAGTGGGCCACATAATATGTACACAATTTAATTATTTGATACCTTTATTACACCCATGTGTTTGTTCACTGAAATTCTTTTAAGACCATAGCGTGCTATGGTCTTATAGGCATGGTAGTTTTGGGCTACAGTAATTAAAGGGTTAATTGAAAAACAAAAACTGATACAAATTACAAGAACATGCAATATATTTACACTACCGTATGTGCAGGAAAAACTGAAGTACTAGGATGTTGTAACTTTGCTTCTAAAGAGGTTGTAAAAAAATCTGAAAACCCTGTCAAGTTTCAGCTAAGGTGAAGACCCTGTTCAGTTAAAAAACATTTTTCACAATGAATGTGCAGCCTACATAATACATTGTACATACTCCACACATACACAGTTCATACACCCTAGGCATTGGGACCCATCAAAGGTGAGTTCTAACCTGTTTGAAGAGCAATCCTGGTTACATTAAGGGCAATGAAGCAGACAAGGCTGCATGCAATGTACAGCACTTGAATTCCTCCCCAGAAATTGAATTCCTCCCCAGAAATTGAATTCCTCCCCTGACTGTCAGACATTTTCAGTTCTTTCTCATAGAACCACAACGATTTGGGGGGGGGGGGGAGATAAAAAGAAAAAGTCAGTCAACATCACAGAAGAATCCCCTGTTGCTTGCTCCAGATTCCATTAGGCTGCGGAGAATAGCCAAGGACCTACATTTGTACTTGTCCTGGGTCTTCTTATTTTCTGTTCATTTCTAGACGTTTTAAATTGTAGATATTTTTCCCTCGGTCAGTTCACTGAACAGTAAGCATACAGTAATGAGTTTGCCCAGCTACCATACATAAACTGTGCTTCTGAAAGTAAACTAAAGATCCAAGGCTAAATGTGTTTAATTATGTGCAGTTATTGAAACGAACGTTTCCGCTTAGCAACTTTGTCATTGTGTCAAGAAATAACACGTAAGGGTGTCAAAACTGTACAAATCATTCTGTCCTGTTTGCTGCTGTATCAAGGAAAACAGGAATTCATTAAAAAAATTAAAAAAAGAAAAATGTCTTGACTGGCGAATTAAGAAGACCAAATTTCATACAGCTGAAATATAAATTTGCTTAGGCAAAAAAAAAAAAATTCTGCTTCCGATTACATGGCATTGGAAAATGGTCGGTACCGTAGGCAGGGAACATTTTTTTTTGGCAACTGTTTTTGTGTACGATCACATAAAGGTGTCTGCATGTAGTCAAGGGTAAAAGGTAGTAATTGATGGTTTTTAGGTTTTTTTCCTCATTTCCCCCCCCCCCCCCCCAAAAAAAAATAGGGTAGGGGCTGTCAAAATAGGGTAGGTACATGTAGGGTAACCGGAGGCAGAACTATTTCTATTGGCCTAGATGAAAATAGGCCTAATAATTACAAATATTTTTTTTTTAATTTTTACTTTGCTAACGCTATTTTGTTTTGTTTGGGGGGGGGGGTGTGTTTATCTTGAGCAAAAACGTGAACATTTCTGAAATGAACTTGACCAGTTGGTAAGGGCAGGGCCACTTGGAAGGGTGTGTCTTGATGTAAAACACACCGTAGGAATGCATAATTGAGTTATTTTGGAGTGGAGTAAAGTGCTGTGGCATGGTCCCTAGTAGCATTAGCCACTGGACGCTTGTTATAGCAGGAAATATACAGTTTAGCCAATTTCCTACGCTTGACAGCAGGTTTTGGCGGAGGCAATGGCCCACACATGCTAAAAACTGTTTATTGATGACAGAAATAAAATCCAGGGTATTAAAATTTAAATGTATAGGCCTAATGCAACCTCTCGGAGGTCAAATTTTGGATCAGGGATTTTATTCATTAATCGTATTCATGTATGTAAATGAGGTGTACAATGTAGCTTGGCTGGCTACATTTGTATTTTGGCTCCCATCTGTTGATTCGGTGCAGGTATACTTGTGTGTGATGCATAACGCATCAATTTCATCGGCAAATTTGTGGTCAAGACAAAAAATCTAGCAAGCTAAATTAATGTTACTCGTCATACACTGCAAATTCAAAATACAGATAATGAAATTAATAGTGTTCATCTTCTTACGCGGTACGGTACAGGTCTACCATACACACGTATGCAGTGTTGCACTCAGTCTGTAATATACAGTAAATGTACAGTCGAGTCTCATTAATACAAACTCGTTCGGACCTAGCCAAATTGTTTGTTATATCAGAATTTTGTATTAAGAGGAATATCAGCCCCACTCATTGTGCACATAAAGGCACAGTCGGAACCAAGGCTTTATGTTTGTTATAACCAGAATTTGTATTAACAGAGTTTGTACTAAGGAGAGTCGACTGTAGGCCTACATGTACACAGAACATGTTGAGTGTGAAAACATACATTAGACATGTACCAGTATATTCTTGTGCTTGATAATGTGTACACATGTATAGTAACTATTTACATGTATGGTACACGGTACATTTCACATACAAGCTACACATGTCAACAGCACACACCATAAATTGACAGTCTAGTGTATGCATGCAGTGTGCATACGTTAAGCCTATGTGACAGGCTCATTAGAAAATGTTACACGCACCATCGATGTCCATGTTCTGAAAATACACTGCGTACAGCTTGCCAACTGATAAAGAGGAACCATGTGTAAAAGCTGTAATGGCTCGTTAACAAATAAGATCTAAGCCTGGATATTGTGTGACTGTCAGGATGTGCCACATGTGGCCAATTTCTCAACCCTCTAATTGGCACAGTGTCACCCAGACAACTTCCCATACAGCAGAAAACTGCACTCAGTGCCAAAATCCTGCTGTGCACTGATCTGATATGGTATCATACCCGACAGGGAAGTATTTTATTCAGATGCACAGTTACATGCAGAACGGGATTAGCCTGTAGTTGATATGTCAACAGTTCGGAGTGTGGACAGGAAGTGTGTAGAGTACAGCTCCATGCAGATGAGGCATTCACTGCTATTTGTGTCTAGTTGTTCACAAAAGTAAAGAGGAGAGTAAACAATTTGCCCGATTCTGGTCAATCTTGTTAGGCTACTCATTGACCATTCACTGCCATTGTGTACAGTGTACGCACAGAGGTCTATTGATGATAAACATACACAGGCCCATACATTTACTGTGCCGTGTGTGTGTGTGTGTGTGTGTGTGTGTGTGTGCATACAAACATGTCATTCCGAGTGACATGAAAGGGCCCCATGGCATTTGGCGCATGACGCACAAGTACACGGTAGTAAATGTGTTCGCATCAAATCCCCTGAAATATGCATCAGTGAGTTTTCAGGACACGCAGCTTAAATTTCTTACTTCGGTTTGTGTTTTGCAGTTTGCACATGTAGTTCAATTTTAATATTTTGCAACACATTTTTTATGAGTAAGCAATTGCTGCTCAAGAAGTACATTAATTAGAATTGTTTTCCTCTTTCACGTGTTTGTTATGTAAGTTTCTTCATTGATTTTTCGCAAGTGCACAATATACGGTATATATTTACTTTAAATACTGTAGGCCCTACCTATTTATAAGGTCCTTACAGACTTACATGTACAGCAATCAAATATTTTCTGCCAAATAAATCTTTAAAAAAAAGAAAAAAAATTCCCCCCCCCCAAATTTTTATCTGGAATTAGTTCTGTTTCCGATTACATGGCATTTGAAAATAGGGTAGGTAGGGATTTTTTTGAGTGTGTACAATCATATGGAGGCGTCTGCGTGTAATCAAGAGTAAAAGGTAAAAATTGATGGTTTTGGGTGTTTTTCCCCTCATTTTCCCATAAAAAAAATTAGGGTAGGGGCTGTCAGAATAGGATAAGTAGGGAAACGCGAAGCAGAACTATTTTTTTATTGGCCTTACCCCCAGGTCTTTATTTTATTTGTAAACATAGTTTTTCTGTTCTACAAAAAACATGTTCAGATCTCTGATAATATTCGTAATAATGCTAGTCCTGTAGACAGACACTTGACTTGCATACGTGATTTGTTCCGAACATATCTTCAACCTTAAACATAAATTCAGCTTGACAGCTTTGTCAGTACAGTCTTCAGCACCACCGTCGATCATGACAGTTGTCCGGCAGTGTAGCATAATGTGTGCCATGACTATACGGATTGTCCCCTTTGCAAGATACGTATACAAAGAGTGTCCCACAATTGATTCATCTGTGCCATTTGATGGATGCAGTAATATCGAATGCACTGGGTAATGGATGCCCGAGGCCACCGGTGAACATGTACATGTGTATGTAATTGGGTGATTCTTCATTAGTTTCTTCCATTATTTACTATGAGAGGAATAAAAAAAATTGTGTAAAAGGTTGCTGTAACATCTAGGCGGGTTATTTTTTAGTACGTTATGTTTGGTGTGGGATATATACAAATATCCTTGTTAAGCTTTGATGGGATTGTTTGTGTACCGTTATGTGTACATGTACGTGTACATGTAGTGAAAAAATATATGCAGTCATATTCATTATTATTTATTCATTTTATTTACCAGCCAAAAGCTGTATTGGAAAAACCAATTACAGGTTGGTAACATAAAATTTTAAAATACAGTAATAAGTTTTTAAAAAAATACAAGAGGAACTATTTAAACATTCATGTACATGAACCATAGATACGAATACATAAACAAAAGTCAATATAAAAAGGATTTTGTTTTAACAAACAGAAAAGAAGTAAGTGGACAAAAGTAAAACAATATTACATGTATACTGGTACCTCAACAATTCATCAACAAACATAATTTGGCCTGATTGTTTAAAATAAAAAGCTGCAGTATTTTAACTTTTGTTAAACATTCATGATCTTCAAATACAGAACTTTTTAGTTTTGATATGAGTACCTATCGTGTACAGTATTGTGGTCCGTTGTTTCATATACAATTATACCAAACTGCAATACAAATTCATTTCATGAAAGTGAAATTACTGTAGACCCTATATTTTTTTTCTCTAATTTTTAAAGCGTCATTTAAATTTTGAGGAAATGTTATTATTCCTTTCACTTTAGCTGGAAAAGTTAAACATCACAGTCCCGACTAATCGTTCTCTGTAAGTCTAAGTAGGCCTACCTGTACACATGGTGTATTTTTAGCATATTTTTTCTTTCTGCTTAGTCCGGAAGTTTTTTGAGGAAAACCAAATTATGCACCCCGCGTTGAAAAAAATGTGCTGCGAAGCGATATTGAGGTCAATGTTGAACTATTTGTGGGAGGCAAAAAAGGTTGTTTAACTTTAGAGTCTTTTTTATAAACGTTCAATTTTACTTTTGTTTACATTCATCACAAATGTTTTTTATATCATTTAAAAAAAAGGGGTGGGGGACAGACATAAAATTTGATAGAAATTGTGCAGTATGAATTCATGCAAAATATAATTGGTGCCTTACTTCATGAGATTTCTCGTATTTTTTAAATGTTCTTGAATTTAATGCAGTGATAAAAACCATTTCGGTAATCTTAAAAAATGTCCAAGTGTTGGTACACATACATGATGCAACCAAGCGGGCAGTTTTTTCCACTTGCAAATTTACGATAGATGACTTGCCTTTAATTCACATTAGTGTGAAGTACATCTAGAACTGGGCCAATGGTTTTATCGCCCGTATGCATACGTATAGCCACTTGCCAACATGTCCATTGGATAGGCCCAATAAATTTGGGGAAATAGGGCAAGACAGGTAATCACTGGGTTTTAAATACATACATGTATGTGGCCCCTTTTAAGGCATAAATCAATACGCATCTTTGTCCATTAACATTAATGCTTAAATGTAGACACACAGTGGTTAATAGTTGGGCCTAAATTGGAGTATTTAGAGGGTTCTTCAACTTCTATGGGTGTAATAAATAATGTACATGCTTTTTAGTAATACCTGTATTTGCTATTTTCTGAGGGAAAAAAATTCATTCATTTTTTTAATATTTTTTTTTAAAACATACATTTTCGTTGATAGATTATCGATGGTGATCCTCTCTTCTAAAAAATGACAGCGTACTAGGTGTACAGATTTCACAGGATGCTTAATCCTATCATTTACTAGTTACAATCAAGTAGGATATTTCATGATATTTTGACAGTTTCATTTTTGAATGTTTTGAAATGGTGTCCATTATAACCTTCAACAGCCGACATACAGGCATGCATGAAACGATGCTCGACCTAGGAATCTCATGTTGTAGCCAGTTGCCATGAAAGTCGGTGTATATGGGCCACGGGTTCGACTAATCAATATGATACCCTGATATTGTGATGGAACGCTGGAAGGCACTGGCATCGGCCCTTAATTGCCTTCTCAGGCAAGCACTTGCATTAAGGTGCCGCTTGTAAAAAAACCCAAAATTCTCTCATACGTTCAGTGTGCCTGTGCATTGAAAAGAAATTTTCTTTCTGTGCATGTGGATTGGTATTACAGTAACACATGTATGTATTAGGGCTGTGCTTTTTCGAATAATTTGGTACATGATTATTCCAACTTGGACTTGATCGAATATTCAAATCTTTGAAATGTGCTGATCAAGTTTGACATGAGTCAGCCTAAACTTGCCATGGATTGGGATTTGTGTGTGCCTGCGCTCGTTGGAAATTGCCAGACAGCTTGTTGGAGGTACCGTAGTAGAACAGCTGATGTTTCACTGATTTTCACCGAAGAAGATATTTGAGCTAATTTTCCTCATGAAAGCTCTAAAAAAAAATTGTGCGTGAAATTGGCTTTCAACAATTTAGTGTGATGTTTGAGAAACAACAACCACGCAACTTGTATGATTAACATAACCCCTTTGGCGCTTTTATTTTAAGAAAGTATCCTGAATCTGCCAAAATCCATCAATTTTGCTATGCAAAAAAATGTTGGTGGCCAGTGAGTTCCATCAGAATCCACCAGTTAGGCGGGAGTAAATCTGTTGAGATCCTGAATCCGCCAAAGTCCCCCAACAGCTCAGTTTAGAGGTATCCTGAATCCATCAAAATCCTGCAGTACCGCTAGGCTTCATTTCCTGAATCCATCAAAATCCTCCAGTTTGTGCAATATGGAGGTATCCTGAATTCGCTGAAATCTCCCGAAACAGGGGTGTGGATTTTGATGGATTCAGGTACGTTAGGGTTAATAGAACATTGTGAAGGTTTTTTTCATCTTCTCCCCAAGACCGCTCACGATTTTCTAAATATTTGAATTAAAAAAAGATGCTATTCTGATATTCTGGTAACGATCAAACATTTGTGCGTACATGTCATGTACAACTTAAAAGTTGATTTAACACATTCCAAATCTGCTAAAATGTGTAAACCTTAACAGAAATAGAGTTGCGCTTTCATTGAAACACAAGAGTGTTTCCAATCTATGGACCGGAGCTTGCTGGGGTTGTTTCCTGCAGTGAGTGGAAATGAGAAGGAAGGACGCGAGTTCAAAGGGAGTTACATGGCGTGTGTGACTTGTCATCAGACCCAGACCAGATCTCATTCAAGTGCATTGTGCTGCATTTACATTCCGTGGGAATTACGGTATCCGCAAACTGAAAGTTTATGAAACATTCTAGGAAACTGTATAAATATAATTGTATCCTCCTCGCCAATCTAAAATTGGAGAGAAACTGCAAGTTATGTATTTGAATTATGTGTTTCAATTAATCGATGAATTCCAAATTATGTAAATTAGCCGAGAAACTGAATTGGACACAGACCCAATGTTCAGAATTCAAAAAAAAGAAAAGGTCAAGCTTATTAAAGGCATAGGGCCTATAGGATCATTTGCGTTTCATGCGTTTTGTTCGTTTCCAATAATAAAACCGCTCAAAATCCAAAAAGATTACTCATAACGTAAACTGTAGAAGTTTCAGCTCAGTGGATATCACACTTTTTCGAGAAAACAGTGAAAAAGCATGCACAACCTTTTGATTGCAAAACACGATTTTGTCAACTACTCGTTATTTCCAAAAATCAGTCGATAGACAGATCGTTGGAAATCACCTACATTGTACATTTCTTGATTTCTTCGAAACGACAGCAAGTCAGACAGAATAATGTCACGGGGTGTTTAGTACCAGTACGATCTTTAATCCAAGTAAGCTTTTTGATAATATTTCGGTAGGCTACTTTCAATTGGATAAATGCAATTTGATCCTTTAAATTAAGATTGTGAAAGTCAAAACTCTTATTTGAAATTTGTAAGTCGACAGCAAAATGTACACACTGCTGTTGGCGTTTGGCATTTTGTTCCTTCCCAACAGAAATCTGCAACTTACAGAGACAAACGTGTCATCATTGCCATAAAAAGAATTTATTGAGCAATTTGGCAGAATTTCGAAGGTTGTAAAATTTGATATTTGAAAAATATAATGCTGGAGAAGTCGTCGGGTCTTCTGTTTTTAGAGAAAGTTCCAAAGTTCAAATTTCTGCTAGTTGACCGGATTTTTATATAACCCACAGTAACCCAAACAAAAACACGATATTCTTTCGCGATTCCTAAAATTCCTTCACGTAGGGAGCTCATTCCGAGGGTCCATAACTAAAGAAACACTGGAGGCGATGGATTTAATCCAGCATGGAAAACTGGAAGCATTTATTTTTGTAGCTGGTGGTACAAGCCCGCTCTCAAAAGAGATTAAAAGCCAAAAATAAGAGGCGATTGTCAGCCAGTTGGGAATAGAGTCAGGAAAAAAAATGTAATCTGGCGCGAAAAAATGAGATTTGTCCTTCTGAACTTGCAAGTTCTAGCCCCGGGGTTGGTGGTGGGGTTCGAGGGGGTGGGGGGGGGGGGGACACAAGCTTGCAAGCTTGGCAGTCAGAAATATTGAGTTAGTTTGTTGACTGTTTTACCGGATGGGTATGAGGAATTGTTATCCGGTGATGTGGATAGAAAAACAACCCCAGGTTTATGGATCCGCTTCTCAGCTGGATGGCATCTAGGTCTTTTCGGGGTAAGTCAGGCATGACTATGAAAAAGGGATGGGTGGGCGGGTGGGAACAATGAAGCAATTGTTCCTCTCTCGTAATGCCCTGAACTCTTTGGCTGGGATCCTTCCCTTCAAAATCAACTACCGTACTGCGCAGGAACCAAACACAATTTTTTTTTTGTTCGGTAATATTTACACTTTTAACCTCGACCTCCATTAGGTTTTCTCAGGTACATATACCTGTACCGTACCTTGCTATAATGTGCAACAATATCTAACACAACTGAAATGAGAACCTACTAAGTGCAGCAAACTGCAATATTCAGTGGATTCTGTTGCATTGCGCAGTGAACCTGGTATACACCAACCAGCCTTGGCACCAAGCAGTTACCCTGCTAAATGCAACCAAATTGCAACAGTGGATTCTGTTGCATCACTGCGGGAATATGAGCAGTTAACCCTGCTAAATGTAACAAGATGCAACAAAGGACAGGGCAATAGGCTTTGGTGATTCCGTGCCGGAATCGACTAGACTGGATTCCAAACCCAGAATCGGAATCATGATCCCACTGTTTTGATGAATCAACTTTCTATAGGCCTAGTAGTTGTTTGTAGACAGCATGGTTGGAATCGTTTCTGAAAATTTGTTGAAAAAAATAACAAAGCATGTTTCTTGAGTGCATAAATGCTGGGACTTATGGTGGGAATTATACTGGGAAAAAAATGTATTATTCTAAATTAAATGAACAGCGAAGTTTACAGCTAAGTTTACAGCGAAGTTTACAGCTCTGTGAAGGTATTTTTTACTTTTTGTATTTATTGTGTAAGCTTGCAGTTGCAAATACTTCCAATTGTCTTGTATTGTGTGCTAAAACTTACATTTCAAAACAAATTTTCAAGGGAGATAATCATGTTCTGCAGGAAGGTTACATACATAATTTAGCAATTGACCAACTATTTATATTTGAATATTGGAATCAATTTGGAGTGGAAATACAAATGCATGTGAATTCTGGACAGAATCGAAATCGATTCAAACAGTGTGAATGTCGCCCAAGCCTACTGTGCATATCATGCCATGCACTGATGAGATTGTAAATTGATTTATAAAATCCTCAACTGCAATTATCTGATTTCAGGCTTTTTTTTTCAAATTGTAAATAACACACAAATATTGGCACCAGATTTCAGGCAAAAATGTGAAAGTCCACTAACATTTAATACATCCCTCAAAGAACTCCTTAGGTTGTGTCCATGATGCGGCCATGTATACACAGGATTGAATGCATAAATGTACGTGTCTTCATGCATACAGTACTCTCATTCTTCACAGACTAAAATGCAAATTTTGGCCATGGAGCTTGGGGTTGATGATTTTATCAGGATAAAGGGTACATAAATTGTGCATACATGTAGTATGGCAAATGGAAAAATGTACATGTACAGGTATGGTACAACATACATGCCGTACATGAACGTACATGTACAAAATGTACATGTAGATGTACATTGTGGAGTGAGTAAGGGAAGAGAATGATTGAAAATATGTCTTAAATTTTTGCTCAAATTAACAACCTTGCCCTACAGGTTTAAAGGGAATATACAACATTTGCAAACATCGAAAAATAAAACTACCAAGTTTTTACGAAATACCTTACTAGGGTGTTGGTAAATGACAGTCTAAAGCATCCTGTAAAATTATGGCACCTGGTGTCAAGTCATTTTCAAGAAAATTGTATTTCTGTATACATTTCCAACGGGGGTCGGCCGACCACCATTGGAAAAACCTAACTATTTTTCAACTACTGCTCCAAATTTACAATTTTTTTCAGTCCAAATTTTTGTTTGCTATTGGTTACATGTTCATGAACGGGTGCAGGCCAGCTAGACTGGTTCCCTTACCTTACAATTTTCCGACAACTATAAATTGATCCATGTTATCTTTAGTGGAGTCAAGGAACCAGACTACTTAAACATTTTTTGTTTTTCTTGGTTTTTCAAGCATTTTCAAAACACAAAACTTAAAACATGTCAGTTAAACAATATTTGATCTATTATACTAACACCTCAAATAGTTCATTTCTGAAAATTACAGCAAAAGCCAATGATGAACATTCCCTTTAAAAAAATCATGTTCAACTCCTAATTATTAACTATAATCCCCTAGTACTTAGTTCCTCAGGACTACCCTGCTAAATCCATCAGAGTTCAACTGAAGTTTCCTGCTCGATCCACTGTGCCTTATTTTCAGTTGTTTGCTAGATCCAACGGAGTCCAACTTGGCATTATAATGTGGTTCAGTTGCCTGCTGAATCCAACATTTTGCATGAGGAATGACAAGGGGTTAACTGCTCAATCCAACAGGCTCCATCGGGTATATGATATAGTTGGATCCTGTTGGATTCAGCAGAGTTAGGGTTTTAAGGATGTTTTTTTCTATGGTCATTCACACACTGCTAGCGCAGAGCTACCTGTATTTATATATAGGTACATACATGTATCTTCATCTTGGTCTACTATTTTTTTTAACCCTTTGAGAATTCCCCTTATTTACTTTTCCATTACGCAGGCTGAGCATTGATTACATGTAAGCATCTGGCCATAATTGCATTGTTTGTTTTTTTTAAATTAAAAGGTTTGTTCCGTTCAGTAAATGGACATTTGGCCTGGGAAAAGCAAGTGATTGCATCATTTCTGTGCATTTAAAAGCATTGTGCATAACCAGGCAAATGGAATGGTACATGTTGTAAATTACATTAGGCACACGTATACATGTGTAAATGTATAGTACACACGTAACATGTACACTGCCTAGAATTGTTTGCTATACTGGTACGTGTACATGTTCATTTTATATTTTTTTACGCAGTGCACATGAGACTGCTGCCAGACTGATGTATGCGTTTGCAAATATTTGCTGTCTGAACTGAACTACATGTACATTGAAATTTGAAATTTTTCATTTAGCTGTTTTAGCAACAGCCTTTTTGCTTATGAAGCAAAGTAATTAGCCACTCATTCTGAAATAAGTGTTTGTTTTCTTCGTGGTCTCACAGTTTTAACAAAATTGCCTTTTTTAACAATACTTTTTTTGGTACCAAGTGTCTCTTCTAAGCCTTCACATTATCACATGTACAGCCCTAGGCAGGAAGATACTTGTTTAAATAATCAAAGTTTTGTGTGAACATAAAAACCAAAAGACCAGAAACTTGGGTTGACTTTGTTATTTAAGGCTGGAGCCTGACTAACATTTCATATTAAGCTTTTTTTTCACACCGGATGAACTATTCTAAATAATGAAAGTCAGGCTACGAACACGTGCAAAATATAAAAAAATGTGTCACATTAATAACTATTAGAAGCTTAGAAGAAAAGAAACAAAATGTACACCTATAAAAACGTTAAAACTGTAAACCCCAGAGAGATAATTTTTGTTTTTTAAATAACATATTTCCCTTCAAAGCTGATTCTTAAATACATTGTAAATCAATAATGATTGTTGAAAAAATAATAATTTAGGCTTGAAATGGGGTAAAGCTGCATATATATACCGAGTAAATTTCTGGTTTGACATTTTGCCGGTGTCTCCTCACCCCTCATTGGAAGCCGGTTGTCAAGTCTTTTTCATGCTCTCTTGTATCAAGTGTGGGTTGGTCGTGAAGTCATTATGCGAACAACCAGAGAAGGAAGGAAACCGCAGCAGCGTGGCCAGCCATTTGTGGGTTGTTTTTTGCCTCGTCAAGGTCGGCTGTTGCCTCAGGGTTTCGCCAGACATCTTAGGACTTGAGGATCGTTAAATTAGCAGTCCCTCCGATGATCTCTCTGACGTTGTTTTCCTGAATTATGTGCAATTAAACGACGCGGGATTTTTGTTAAATAAAAAAAAAACCTCTCCCCTACCGGTACGTCCTACACGTACAATGTACATGTACATGTGTACACTAGTCCTTTAAACCCTAACATACCTGAATCCATCAAAATCCACAACCCTGTTGTAGAGTATTTCGGCGGGTGCAGGATACCTCCATATTGAAAAAGTTGGGGGATTTTGATGGATTCAGGACAGTAAGCCTAGTGGTACGGCAGGATTGTGATGGATTCAGGATACCTCCATGTACCTTTAAAGCAAAATGCTGACTTCGCTGTAAACAGTCAAAGGCACTAACATTTTTGTCATCTCAAGATGACAATACACCTTTAAAGCATGCTGTCGTTGTTAAAGGGAATACATCATTTGCTTTTGCTGTAATTGTCAGAAATGGATGGAATTGGGGGGTTGGAAATATATAGCAAATATAGGTTCACTGACTTTTTGAGGTTTTGGGTTCGAAAATGCTATAAAACCAAGAAAAACAATCATTTTCCTGTAGTCTGGTTCCCTGACTCCATTTAAGAAGAAACAGAGCAGTTTACATATAATGGGAATTGTAAGGTCAGGGAACCAGTCTAGCTGGCTTGTACCCGTTCAGTAGGTGTGTAATCGATTGCAAACAAGTGCGATGGTCAACTGGGGCCAGTATTTGAAAAAAATCCAGTTTTTTCCAACGCTGATCGGCCGATCAGCGTTGGAAATTGATACAAAAATACCACTTGTCTTGAAAATGACAGTATACCAGGTGCCATGATTTTACAGGATGCTTTACACTGTCATTCACTAACAGTCCAGCAAGGTATTTCAAACTAATTTGATAGTTTTATTTTTTGATGTTTGCAAATGTTGTATTTTCCCTTTAACTGTCAAAGACACTAACATTTTTGCCATCTCAAGACGAGAGTACACCTTTAAAGCACATGCTCAAGACGCAAGTGCAATCATGCTGCGATCGCGAGATGAACGTTCACCCTTAAAGCACCCGATGACGTCGTTGTAAAGAGTCACAGCCACTAAACTGTTTGTCATCTCAAGACGACAGTACACCTTTAAAGCATCATGCTGACGTCATCGTACGCCTGAGCACTCGTCGTTTAGATGGCTCTTGTCTGTGAGCTTGATGACCGTAATTGCCTGACTGTCAGCTTCCCAGTCATATATGATAATAGACACATTCATATCAGATGTCATCTTTGGCCTATCAGGCTACATCCCGTGGAAAAGTAGCTCCATGACAACCGAAAAATGGCTGAGCTCCATTCGGTTGCTTATCGCCTCTGATGGCTGTTTTTCATACTATGTAGTTTTCTCAATATCATTCTGTGTGATCCTTTACATTATTTCTGGTCGCTTTTCGTATAGACCTTTTTTTTTTGCCAATCTGTGGTTGGCAATTTCACCAATGCTTAACTATGGAAGGCCAATGTTGCCAAACTAAAGAATAGCTATTAATGTTTCCAAACATATCATTAGATTGTTGAAAATACTAAAATGAAAAATGCTTCTTTCTTATATGATGAGGGTGTTGATATGCAAGTTGTGGGAAGAATCTGTTGCTAACACCGGCTTAAATTTATGGCCTTGCGTAGTAAGCCCATACAAAATGGCGCTCAATGTTTGGGAACGAAAAAAAATGGTCTAGGCCTATACCCAATTCAGTATCATGAGATTTTCTCACTACATTTTTCTTTAACGTCATTATTAATCTTTTTTAGTAGAGTTACATTTATCAACAATTTCATTGTTTCTTCCTTCATTTACATACATGTACCGTACTGTACACCATTGAGTGTTTGGGAATTTTTAGTGTATTTTTATATCTGAATATATTGAAAACAAAATTTAGATTTTCACAAGATTTAGAGGGAAGAAAAATAAATATTGTTGGAAAGAAAAACCCGTTCATGATCAATGTGAAGAAAAATCAGATTTGTTATTGGAAGGTATTATAGAAGACAGAATTTTGATTCGCTTCAGATTGAGGATGAGAAAAAAAAAATAGCAGGGCGAAAAAAAACTTTTCATAATCTAAATGACTAGGAAAAATCTGAAGGCTCAATCCGGCATGAGATCCCAGGTGGGCCTCGAACCCCTGCAAGTGATTGCAATTTAAAGCAAGGAAATGACTGCCATGCACGTCTTGATTTCCCTGCTGTACCACATAATGAATGGAATTTTGGGTCCGCTCGATAGTTGGAAGGTTTAATAGTCCGAAGGTTCATTGATCCTTAGTCCTAACACACAAATTTCCCATAACTTGGGGTTCATTGGTCCTAAAATGAAATATGGTTCGTTAATCGGAGTATTTGATGCGATAGTCCAAAGGTTCGTTAGTTCAAAGATTCAATAATCCGCATTTTGAATTTGCTTAATTAGTGCGAAGGTTCAATAATAATTAATAGTCTGAAATGAAAACAAGGTTCCATAGTCCAAAGGGTAATTAATCTAAAAGCACACTAGGTTCAATAGTCGACAATAATGTTCAATGCTGTCAATTTGGACAGTTGAACCTTATTGTCGATTTGGACTATCTTAAAGGGAATATACAACATTTGCAAACATCAAAAAATAAAACTACCAAGTTTTTGCGAAATACCTTAATAGGATGTTGGTAAATGACAGTCTAAAGCATCCTGTAAAATTATGGCACCTGGTATACTGTCATTTTCAAGAAAAGTGGTATTTTTGTATCAATTTCCAATGCTGATCGGCCGATCAGCGTTGGAAACAACTGGCTTTTTTTTCAAATACTGGCCCCAATTGACCATTGCACTTGTTTGCAATCGATTACAAACCTATGAACGGGTACGAGCCAGCTAGACTGGTTCCCTGACCTTACAATTCCCCAATGTATGTAAACTGCTCTGTTTCTTCTTATATGGAGTCAGGGGACCAGACTACAGGAAAATGATCGTTTTTCTTGGTTTTTATAGCATTTTCGAACCCAAAACCTCCAAAAAGTCAGTGTAACTATATTTGCTTTATATTTCCAACCCCCCAATTCCATCCATTTCTGAAAATTACAGCAAAAGCAAATGATGTATATTCCCTTTAATCGTCTTTTCAGACTATCGAACCTTCGATTATTTAACCAAGCTTACCGGTATGTTTGAACTAATGTTCCCTTTTGGACTATCAAACCTGCGGACTAACAAACCACTCGGACTATTAACAAACATTCGAACTAACGAACCTTCTGAATATTGAACCTTCGGACAATTGAGTGGACACCAGAATAACAGACAGTCTGACTTTGTTGTTGTTTGTTTTTTGTTGCGGAAAGTTATAGAACTCAAGGTATTTCACACAGAAATATCTGAGCTGCATCCAACCCTGAACGCAGCCCTGCAACTGCAAAGCATGTGCTGTGTAGTAGTCTTGGCCAGTTGCCAGAACTGTGGACAATGACAGCTTTCTTTTTTTTATCCCACTCCCAGCCATGTTGGCTGCCAGCCAGCCAATGAACTACCTGCACGACCAGACTTGACACTTTCAATATCCATTCAGTAATACACAAAAAGACAACAATTCTTGTTGGAGAAGCCGTAGAATTTGTGTGTACCACATTTGTGACCTGAGACTTGTCAAGCCCAGGAGGAAACATGTACCGGTAGTTCCCGCAGCTTAGCCTGTAACCCCCCCCCCCTCAAAAAAAATACCAAGTCTGTGTTGATAAAAACTTACATATACAAGTTCATTTGGTAGACTTATAGTGAAACATTTTTGGTATTGCCCTTTGAGTGGATCAGTGCACTTGATGCGTTGCATATTTTAAAGGGAAAATACAACATTTGCAAACATCAAAAAATAAAACTACCAAATCGTTTTGAAATACCTTGCTGGACTGTTAGTGAATGACAGTGTAAAGCATCCTGTAAAATCATGGCACCTGGTATACTGTCATTTTCAAGAAAAGTGGTATTTTTGTATCAATTTCCAACGCTGGTCGGCCGACCAGCGTTGGGAAAAAAACTGGCTTTTTTTCAACTACTGGCCTTAATTGACCATCGCACTTGTTTGCAAACGATTACACACCTATGAACGGGTACAAGCCAGCTAGACTGGTTCCCTGACCTTACAATTCCCCAATGTATGTAAACTGCTCTGTTTCTTCTCATATGGAGTCAGGGAACCAGACTACAGGAAAATGATTGTTTTTCTTGGTTTTTATAGCATTTTCGAACCCAAAACCTCAAAAAAGTCAGTGTAACTATATTTGCTATGTATTTCCAACCCCCCAATTCCATCCATTTCTGAAAATTACAGCAAAAGCAAATGATGTACCGGTATATTCCCTTTAAGCACTGCAAAATTTTAATTGTGTAAACGAAAGTGATGCAGCGATAATTATTAACAATATTCATGTACATGTATGGGTACATGTACTTCATACGTATATCATCCATTGGCATTGCTACGGAAAAAAATCGCACCACGTGTCAAGTGCATGGATGAATGTGTTTTGCTGGAATGATTGGAAGCAAGTACTGCTAATGTACTGTGAATGTAATGTAAAGATGTACACAACAGTAGCACTTTTTGAACCTGTTGCGAATAACCAAGTGAGTGCAAATTTGACATGTGTCTGCATGGGAAGTACATGTACCGTACATGTACTTCTAAATGTTACATGTGTACCTGTACATGTATGTTTTTACCTAAATTGTTTCCATGTGCAAATCTCAATCAGCATGTCCATTGTTTGATTTTTTTTCCATAAAAAACACAATTTGCTGTACGTCTGATATTCTGATGAAGTATCCGTGGAGAGATCATACACTGTACACCATCCAATACGGTAGACGTACCGGTATTACATAAAAAATAAAAGGTCGTACAAAAAAAAAATACACTGGCCACCGCCACTGAAGGTCATGGTCATGCCACAGAAAAACGTCCTGTCATCCGTAGCCTTGACCAAGGCTATCAGCTTGTTCCCATATGAGCTTGTTCCCGCTACCGCACACCGCGCGCGCAGCAACACAATGTTGTACTATACCGTTAGCCCCAACGACCCTTGCGTGTGCTTTGTGTGCATGTACGTACGCCCCACACTCACTTCCGCAAACAGCCGTACAGTAAGTCGAGGCAGAAGATAGCCTTGACGCAACCGTGTATGCTGAATATGATAATTAGTTCGCGCTATGGTGAATAGTCTTCTCTCATTGGATAACGGCTGACAAAAATATGAATATTTATTAAATTGCATAATACGACCAAAGGTTTATAAACCAGACGGCCTGTGGTAACAATAATTATTGTAAAACACCCCCTTAAAATCTTAAATAATAGTAGAATAATATTTATAAAGTTACACATAGTTTGGGTCGAAAATGAAATGAAAAGGATGAAAAATTAGACCTTCAAAAAACGGCAAACGGTACAAAACCGCACGCCGGCAAAAACGATGTCACCATGCACAGAGGCCACGTTGGGGCCGTCCACTGTAGGCACCGGCCCGGCTGGCGCCATGTAGTGAGACACGCTGCGCTTTCACGTTCAGCGGCGGCCAAAAAAGCGCTCACACTATTGAGTATATATCTACCGCTGACTTTTTTTTTGGGGGGGGGAGGGGTATCTCTCCTTCAGCAAACTTATTCTGTAAGACTGATTTTAACTTGTATGAACAACTTATAAGTTACATGTCGTATGTACGACTAATATATCGACAGGGTACGACATATTTAGACAGGTACGACTAATATCATCGACAGGGTACGACATATTTAGACAGGTACGACTAATATCATCGACAGGGTACAACATATATGTCGACAGGGTATGACATATCAAACATATGACATAATGTCGACAGGTGCCGGTACGACATATATGTCGTGCATAAGTCGAGTCGACAGGGTACGATATATGTCGCATACAACAAAGTCGTATATATAAGTACGACTTAATATCTCGTGTGTACAAAATATGAATTGTAACTCGTATGTTCGACTTGTTTGTCGATTATGTCGTACATACAACATATCTTGTGAGAACGACTTGTATCTCGTGCGATTTACATCTACGACTTACATGTCGTACGTATGTCGTAGGTACGACATACGATTCATACGTACGCGTTAAAATACATGTGTCGTACGTATGAGATGTACATGTATGTTGCACATGGTACGAATTCAGGGAGAGTTTTTTTTTCACCATGTATGATGTACCTGACAGTTTCGTATACTTCCATCCCAAAGTCAATAGCTCGTTTCTTGCACTTAATTCATACGGGTGCTTACAGATACGAGTTAACCTGCATTCGATTAAATGGGTACGATTTGACCTGGGTCCGAGTTGACCTGTTCCCTACATTCGCTGTCAGAATAGCACGGGCAGTTAGCGGCGTGATAATGTACGCTGTTGCACCGACAAAACGTCGGCGGACTGTCTTGAACTGTCCAATTCGCAATACATTGGAAATAATATCATTTTGAACAATTGTTCACTCATATAGCGGCATATTTCATTTGTTTGTAATAAAACTGGAGAAATGGTTTAAAATGGGACCATGATTTGAGTGAACATACATGTACGTGGTGTATACAGTAATTTGCGGGTCATGAATATGTATATCGCGGGTCAAAGTTTACGGGCTTTGATTGGGTATCGTGTAATATATGCGCATCAGAAATTTTCGGCCGATTTCGGTCGAAACTATAAAGAAACACATAAGAATTCGCCACGGTTGCGTCAAGGCTATCTTCCGCCTCGACTTGCTGTACGTACGGCTGTTTGCGGAAGTGTGTGTGGGGCGTACGTACATGCACACAAAGCACACGCAAGGGTCGTTGAGGCTAACGGTATAGTACAACTAGTGATTGTGTCGCGGCGTGCGCGGTGTGCGGTAGCGGGAACAAGTTCGTATGGGAACAAGCTGATAGCCTTGGTCAAGGCTATGTCATCCGAGAATTGCAAGACGTGTACAGGCAGGCTGCATGTAATAGCCACACATGCCAGGTGCTGGCAAATTTGTAGATGTCTGTCATGGTTGATCGCACAGACAAGGTTGAGATTATTAACTGTAATCTTGTACTCATATCATAGGGTAGCAGACCAGTGAATAAACTTCCATAGACCCCAATGGTAAATGCTCCCACTTTAATAATTCGGGAAAAATACTCACAACTCTCCAAAGTGTTCGAGACACACATCAAATTAAAGCTTATTTCATCATCTTTCATTTTCTTTTCAATTTTCGGGGGGTCAACTGATGACTTTTAGGAGAAATTTCCATCTGAAGATGATCACCCCTGAAAATAGTCCTGAAGCCCATCGCCATTTTGAAAAACGATGCCTACACTCCATTGCAAAATAGAGCGCTTTTAGGGTCCAAATTACATCAAAATTACACAGAACTGCAAGCTCCCAGTCCTGTGCACGGCTTCCACCCATATTTTTTACAATCCCTCAAGTTCATGGCCCACAGCATGCTCAAATACCGAAGATTTTGAGGGCATGCAAATCGTGCAGGCAATTTCAGACCGATTTACTGGTCTGCACCCTATAGTGCTCATTTCAAATCACTATGGTGAACTCAGGAACAAACTGAATGTGTACCGCACCCATGGAGCTAACATCAGCTCTTGATTGCAAGGCAACATAATAATGCAGTTGTCCAATATTTAGTAAGAGTGGTGTTTTTTAGTAACGCCTTTTAATTCTGCATGAGTGTTCACCTTGGGATCTAGCTCACATACGTTGTGAAATGTACACGTAGGAGTACGACTGAACCCAATCAATTAATGATCATGCTGGTACCTGCAACAGTGGATAAATTTCCCGTCATTACAAACTGAGAGTTTACAATACACATGTACACAAGGATGTATCACATATTCCGATTAAAGGGACACTGGGTCCTGGAACAGCCCAATTGGGCTACAAAACGCGCTTTGAACGAGATGATGTTAATCGGAAAAAACATTTAAAAGTGGGATATAAACATTCACACAACTATCCTTTCAAAACTGGGCGTTTTATGTTATTCCTGTATTATGCGTGCGAAAACAAATTTCGGGGTCCACTTTTTGGACCCCATAAATTTGAGCTGTTTGGGTGCTACCGGTAGTTGTGATTTCATTCGATCGTAAAGTGTTCGCCTTTTTGCGGACGTTGAAGAAACCATATTTTTTGTATTGGTGATTGGTCACCGCTGTTCCCAAAACACGCATTGTGTATACCGTACACTGAGAACGACACAAAAAACGTACGTATTTGTACTCCGTCGTGTCCGATGTACAATGTAAACAACCAGTGTTTGTTGTTTTTTTCTTTTCTCGGGAACGGTAAGACATTAGGTTGGTTTCCTATCAACCAGATGTTTGAAATTGGCTAAGTAAACAATCCAAAACATAACATTTTCGGGGATTTCAGGACCTAGTGCCCCTTTAATATTTGTTGTGTTTTGTTGGTAGCACATGAAATACATGTAGTCCTATAATTTGTTAAGTACGTTGTATTTCTCATTTGAGGTACTGGAGGTGCTGAGAATTGTTCATGTTGTACATACGCATACATTGTGTTTAACCCTAACCGCCCTGAATCCTCCAAAATCCTTTTTGCAAATTGGAGGAATTTGCAGGATTGAGGTTACATGGCAAAAGTGCGTTGCTGATTTTGGAGGACGCACTGTGTCAAGGTCTTGGGCCGGACCTTGGGTTGTTTATGCTCAGCCTAGCATAAATTTAGTCCTTGTTTATACTTGAAATCCTCCGCACTGCTCCAGGATGTCACTGCCTCTGCCTCAACCTATTGACAGTCATAGCCGGAGGATTTTGCAAGATTCAGGCAGTGGTCACCTCTCCACGAACCATATTCAAGAAATAATGGAGGAATTTGCAGGATTGAGGCTATATGCTATTTTTCCATGAGGCCAATTGGAGGATTTTGCAGGATTGAGGCTACATCCTAGCAAAAAGGCCTAGGGAGTTAGGGATAATGGTTTAGTTGTAAGGTGCATATTTTACATGTAAATTTTAAAATATGTTAACCCTCCGGCAAAAAAAATAAAAAAATAGTTCTGCTTCCAAAATAACATGGCATTTGAAAATAGGGTAGGTAGGTAGTGATTTGAATTTTTTTTTGTGTACGATCATAAGCAGGCATCTGCGTGCAGTCAAGGGTAAAAGGTAGAAATTGATGGTTTTGGGTGTTTTTTTTACCTCATTTTTTCCATAACAAAATTAGGGTATGGGCTGTTAGAATAGGGTAGGTAGGGAAACCCGAAGCAGAATTATTATTTTTTTTTGGCCTAACCTTACCAAATCCACCAAAATCCATCCCCCAGTTTGGGGGATTTGGGTAGAAAGGCCTAAGCAACGTGTACAAAGTCAATCGAAATCCACCAGCACCAGTGGTGAATTTCAATGGATTTGGTCCTGAAGCATTATGTGAAGCAAAGTCAGTGATGGATTTTGACGTTCATGTACATGTACGTGGTAACATACATGTAGTCTAGGGAGTTACAGGTAGGGTTAAATAGGGACGACATTTGTCAGAATTTTTCCTGATGTCAGGATTTTTGGTTGACCAGCATTTTTCATGATTTCACGATACAGACCAAAGGTGCATTTACTCATTAAAAAAAGTTATCTAGAGCCAAAGAAATGGTAATTTTTAAGGGTTGCCCTTAGGCAAATACAAACATTTACCATAGATAAGTTGCTCTGCGGCCCTTGGCAACCATCAAAACCTCTGCCGATTATTTTTCACAGTCACAGATTTTTCATTTTCACCCCAAACTCACCCCTGATTTAAAACTAAATCCTGTCACATATATTACGTACATGTTTTTATACAAGTACATCATGTGAGCATAGAAGTTCAAAAGTTTCATTTAATCTTGGATTGCTGCCATAGAAATTGACACTTGAATAAGGAAATACAATACAGATTTTCTTTCCTACTCTGAAAGCAGCACGTACTGTATTTCATGTTCCTACTCATAGTGAATTTAAGCGCTTTTTTTGTTATCCTTTTTTGTTGGGCTCCTGAGAATTGCAGGGCAGTGAAAAATAACTGAATGCATGTTGTGGTAAAAGTTCACATTTTATGCGCGTCAGACAATATTTTTTTTGTGCTGCGGTACAAAAGATTTACCGGTAGTCATGGAGGAAGTTGTGTGCACCTGGATTTGGGAAATTTGCGGGGTGGCCCCCGTATCCGGATGACTGGATCTGTTGGGGTGAGCAAGCGCAGGTTGTGAATGCGTTGGCATGGCAAAACTTGTTTTGTTGCACTTAAACTTAAAGGGAATGTACAACATTTGCTTTTGCTGCAATTTTCAGAAATAAATGGATTTGGAGGATAAGTATATTATAGCAAATATTGTTCAACTGACTTGTTTCACGTTTTGGGTTTGTAGATGCTGGAAAAACCAAGAAAACCAATCATGTTCTTGTAGTCTGGTTCCCTGACCCCACTTAAGATAAAATGGAGCAATTTACAGACTCTGGGGAATTGTTAGATCAGAGAATCAGTCTAGCAGGCTTGTAGTCTTCACTGGTGTGTAATCAATTCCAAATAAAATGCAGATGAACTGAATATGAAAAATTAGGAGCACTTTTTGAAAAAAGCCGGTTTTCTCCAACGCTGCTCGGCCGACCAGCGTTGGAAAAATACAGTTTTTCTTGAAAATATCAGCACACCAGGTGCCACAACTTTACAGGATGCTTTAGACTGTCATTCCCTAACAATCCAGAAAGATATTTCGTGATAATTTCATCATTTGGTTTTTTGATGTTTGCAAATGTTGTATCTTCCCTTTAAGGTACGGTAATATACAACATTTGCAAACTAAAAAAAAAAAATACCACCAAATTATTATTATGAAATACCTCACTTGACTGTAAGTGAATAATAGTCTCAAGCATCCCGTGAAATCATGGCAAATGTGTGGTGTCATTTCCAAAAAAAGTGGAACAATTTCCAATGATGGTCGACCGACCATCATTGGACAAAACTGCCTTTTTTATCAAACACTGCCCCCAATTTGCCAACTTTAGTCGTCCACATTTTGTTTTGCAATCGGTTACACATCGGAGGGGCAATTAAGCCAGCTAGTCTGGTTCCCTGACCTGACAATTCCCTGACGTCTGTAAAGTGCTCCGTTTTGTCTGAAGTAGGGTCAGGGAATCAGACTGCAAGAACAACAATTTCTTTCGTGGGTTTTGCTGTAAAATACCCCCAAGTCCATCCATTTCTGAAAATTACAGCAAAAGCAAATGTTGTAGTATACTACATGTACATGTACATGTTAAGAAATGCAGAGAACAAGATGTAAAAACACTTAATTCTTGCAAAAATTTCCATATAGACAGATTGCACTATTACATGAAAAAACACTCAATTCCTGCAAAAATTTCCATAGACAGATTGCACTATTACATAACCGTTTGGCATACTACCTTACACATGTACAGTAGATGATTTAGGCCAACATTAAAAAAAGTTTTGTTTCCTATTACATTGAAAAAAAAATAGGGTGGGTACTGGGTACATAAGTAAATTAGGTTTTTGGCTCAAATTTGCATAAATTATATATTTTTTGCATGCATTTGTAATTGTACCAGTGCACCTTGTGGCAAAACCAACTGGCGAACAAAGTGAAAATAAAAATTTCAAAAAAATGTTGGATGAAGTCCGCAAAACCTAGGGTGAGCGCCGGGCCATAAGTTTTTATTCTGATTTGTTTATTTTTTTTAGGAATAAAAAATTTAGGTTAGACTGCAAGATTTTGTTCCTTGAATTACACACTGAGTTAGCATTCATACCAGGGTATGTGCATTTTTCCATATTCTGCAATGTACGTGGGCGGGCTGTCACCGTGTTATGGGGAAGTTGTTTATTGTTAGGCATATTAGGACCGAGTTATGGGGACTTTCTGCTGTCCCCACAGTGTCTTCGGTCCCCATAGTACCATGAACAACTCGTGTGTAGTCCCCACATCCATGGACAAGTGTTTCTGTCTTGTATTACGCTCGAGGACAGACCCACAAAAGGATAACAAAAGATCCTTTCAGTCCTCGAACGACGGTGCTTTTGTTCGAAACTGTCCTCGATCGTACGTTTACGTGCTTAGTCTATGGGAAAGTGTTGAAGTACAGGGACAAAGGGAAACACAATAGGTTGTCCTCAGGCGTATAGTAAAACACGACTGCGTGTACATGTACATGTACAGTACATGTGCATTGTAGCCCCACATCTGTTTTTTTTCACCTAAATTTCACAATCTAAACATTCCCAAGATCTTTGGAATGCTGTCTTTTAAGGCATGTACTGTACTCATACTTTGTATGCACATTCTCTTAGCAGATAGCTACATGTAAATTAACATGTGTACAAATGAGAATCTACATTATGTACACGTGGCTGTACCACTGCAGGTATCATCTTAATGTGCTTGTTTATGTACTAATTTGTGCATAAAAATCTGCCTGCAGAATTAATGCTGGCAGCACAGAACCACCCTGGACACTCTGTACACAATACTGAAGCGATACAATGTTTCAAGCACTGCCACATAGCCATGATACTGATAGTCAGGGTTGAACCTTGCCCAGCCGTTTGTGTACAGAAAGTGTTGACACATCATTCATATTTATTGAAGTCATAATATTAACTCTTCGCACTGTGATAATCGCCCGCAGAAAAAAAATTGAATGATGACTGTTGGAAGTGGGGCAGTTGTGAGATCGATATGACTAACCATATTGAAGTGGTTTTTGTCTTTGAAAACTCTGCACTCTTTGTCACCTTATGGAGAAATAAAAATATTATTTGATTTTGAATTGTTAATAACTTGCTGGTTATTCTGTTTGTTTTTTTATTGACTCTTTTGTTGGAGTGATCATGGGGGGGGGGGAGTGATCATGTCTGGAGGGGGGGGGGGGATTCTGCGAGGTTTGGTTTTCGGCACGTGTCCAGATCTAACATTGTACATTGTGGAGTACTGTGGTCTAGTGGTTACAGTGTTCTACCATATTGCCATGGTACATGTACATGGGTTCGAACCCTGATGGGGGTATGTGGTGCTTATGTCCTTGGGCAAGACGCTTTACTACAATGACTCCAGCCAGGAGTATAATTAGGTACCTGTGAGGGTTGAGAACAGATTGCGCTGATCTCGGCTGCAGAGAAGTGGTCTCATGGCCTGATGAGCGGGGGTAATTAACTGTGAAGCATTTTGAGACCTACATGTAGCTTTGTGGAAATTGCTATAAGCGACGCACATTATTGTTACATGTAGTTATGAATCATGTGAATAGAGCTGCAAATTTGTTAGCACACAAAAAACTCATGTAGGGAAGACTTATGTATTGTAAAAATATACCATATTTAAAATTTGGCAAAATTTGGCAAATAAATTTGAGGTCTGCAATTTGGACGAAAGAAATCCAGGTAGGTCAGTTGACAGTAAACACTCTTTTTCTTTTCTTCTTTTTTGAACTATATACGCAACGCTTTGGGTGATTATCTCATTGCACATTTAGAACTACATGTATCATGCTACAAAGTACATTGATATGATATGTACACTAGAAAACTGTGATCCATGCAATTTACATGGTTGAGCCGGTCTGCGAAAGGGCGAGTTAATATTTCAAGAGAGAGGATCGCATAAAAGATGTGGAAATAAAACATTACAAGCGAAGGTTTGTCTGTGACGGAAAATTGACATCTAAATTATGCATGAAGGCACATGGGGACGTATGTACAAAATGTATACGTACAGTACCTACATGTACATGTACATGTACTGAATGAATGAGAAAAAAACGTTCTGAAAGTGAAGACAGGGCTGGTCCCAAATACATGTGTACTCGGTGAAATTATTCCCCCCTGCAGATTTTTTTTGCATTTTTGTTGTTTCACACAAGAAAAGTGTACTGTACAATGTAATTAAACATTTTAACAGGTTACAATGTAATTAAACAGAATATGGGCAATTCCACACTAATGGTCCCATAAGTGTTACATTTGAGAAGACCTTTTGAATTTTGATAAATAAAACCAGGATCTTGGTCTCTCATTTTTTTTTGCTGTAAGCATTAGAAGCTTTGAACAAATATCCTCACCTGCAAAGGATATTACTGGTTTTGTATTTTAGAAAATATGGTGGATATTGTTTTTAAAAGTGTTACCTACGTAACGAAGGACAGACATTTTAGATAAAGTCACAAAGAAAGCATAACATTTAATTTTCCCCTAATGTTGTCTGATTTACCCAAGAAGATGTACCCTGGAGGAATGCCAGTCAAAACCTAGAAAACTCAGAGTCAATGTGAAGAATTATTTGATAACATCCATAAACTTACATGTATCTAATTGGCCCATTTGTGTGGCATTGCCCATAACTTTCCTAAATTAAACAAAGTAAGTCTAAAAGACGGACAGAAAACATGAAAAAGTGTCAAAATAAACCTATTTTCCCACCTAACTGGATAATTTTTAACACCTGGATAATTTACACAAATGCTTACAATTATTGTTTATTTTGCTGGTTTCCTAATACACAGTTTTGCACTGTGAACATGGTGAATATATACGAAGCATATGAAGTGATCTTATCCTGTTAATGGATACTGCTTTCATAATTTCGGCCATTTTGTCGCGATATTGTTTATCATTTTACGCACCGTCGACCGCTCATTAAGCTTCAAGCCGAGAGAGAGAGAGAGTTATTGGCGCCTTGAAAATAGCCGTCGAGGGAAGCGCCGCGGTAGCCAATCAGACGCCACCGTGTGTCTGGACTGGTTTGCGTTTAGAGAGGGGCGGCCATTGGGGTTGCCATGGAAGCCAGAATTGGCATAGTTTCGCTTGTTCGTTATCCCCAGGGTCGTTTTGACAGGCAAATCCAAAGAGACGTGGCTCTACAGCATGTACGGTACGTGCCACGTGTAATGTTTTGACGCGTGCAGTTTAGGTTGTCATGGTTACTTCAGATACATCGGTTTATTATTTTTTTATGTAAAGATCTTTTATACAGTGAGATTTGAGCGTTGATGTGTCCTTTTTGGCAAAATATTTTTTAACATGTCTTGTACAACACATGCATACACAGATGTAAATTTGTGCTGCCTATACTATGTAAAAATTGAAAAAGGAGGAATGACTGTGTGAAACAATGCATTTGAAATGTGTGTTTGTTTACTGTATGGTCAGATGGTCTGTCTGCTGCATGCTTTCATTTGTAATGAGTGAAAGCTATTAAATAATTGTAAATTGCTAAAATATCGATTTGTTTTCGTTCATCTGTAATCCCACTCATGTACAAAAGTATGCTTCAGTCTGCTTGAAGTTGAACAAAAAGTGGTTCTTCTTGTTCATTTTTGTTAAAGTAATACAGCACCTTTGAAACATCGTACAATGTATTCATGTACATATGTATGTATGTTATTAGCATTCATGAGATATAAATGTACAATTCAAAGTTTGAATGTACATGTACCGTACCTTAAAGCCCGAGTCCATCATTTGCAGCTATCAAAAAAAGTAACTGGCGTAATTCTTGTTGAAAAACATACTGGTTGAAAGATAGTAAGGGGACTAAACTCCCTGTGAAATTAATCTTTCTGGCAAGCTATCATTTTGAAGTAATCAACGAAAGAAGGCCTTTCCAACGGTGCGTCTTAAGACGCACCGTAGGAAATTTAAATTAGTAGTTCATTTTGTTATTCGGCGCAGAACGCGCAAGCATTGGCACGACGCACAGGCGCGCGCGGTTGCTATAATTCGTCGGATCAGTGCGCGACATCGCGTATAGCTGCAATTCAAAACAATTCAAAACATGATTCAGCAACTTTTGATTTGAAATTGAGATCCTAGAATGCTGTTTTTCTCGGAATATACAGCTGAAGCTGAGCTGAAACTTCATCAGGTTAGTTGTTCAGTATCCTTCATTAGATTTTGAGCACTTTTGTTGCTTCAAACGAACAAAATGCACAAATTACAAATGATGGACTATATGTTTAATCCTCCTATGCAAAAATACATTCTGTGCCAAGTTGTCCTTGCAGTATACATTTGTACAGCAAGATACTGCACCAACTGCCATAGTGATGCCCTACATGTACTTTGATAGTATGCGTTCAAACATGTATTAATGTATGCGCTATTTGCACACATTTGCATGCACATCAGCACATGCCCATGTTCATATACGGGGTAACACCATTGATTTTATCCCCCTCCTATCATGAAGCAATTCATGTCAACACAATGAAAACAGAGCCAGTCCCCAGTCTGCAGGTAGGTACATGTACGGTAGATGCCTGCTTTCCAAACAATAAGGAATTGATTTTCTGCTTTCCCTTAAATTATTCTTTATAGTCACCGCTGCCCGGGCTCTGTCATTTAAAACCCAACACAATTAGTCAGGCTGAGAGGGGTTGTATTGCATTTGTCATGTTTGTGTTGATCCATCTTGAGTGGAATATAGGGGGAGTTTTCAATTGTCAATTTCATCATCAGTGCCTTGGTGTTCTGTGTTTTTGCGCGAGTCAGTTTTCATTAGTTTATTATTTCATATTATAATACCTGTATTACAACAAAGACACCGCAACACAAGGTTAAAGGGAAGATACAACATTTGCAAACATCAAAAAACGAAATGATCAAATTATCACGAAATACCTTACTGAATTGTTAGGGAGTGACAGTCTAAAGCATCCTGTAAAATGATCGTGGCTCCCGATGTGCTGACATTTTCAAGGAAAATTGTATTTTTCCAACGCTGGGCGGTCGACCAGCGTTGGAGAAAATTGGCTTTTTTTTTTCAAAAGCTGCTCAAAATTTAGTTATTCCGCATTTCCTTTGCATTTGATTACACACCTGTGGAGAGGTACAAGCCTGCTAGACTGATTCTCCGACCTTACAATTCCCCAAAGTCTATCAATTGCTCCGTTTCATCGTAAGTGGGCTCAGGGAACCAGACTACAAGAACATGATTGGTTTTCTTAGTTTTTCCAGCATACAAGCCTATTTGTTATAACATACTAATCCTCCAAATCCATTTATTTCTGAAAATTGCAGCAAGAGCAAATATTGTACATGTATGTACATTCCCTTTAAAGCAGGCAGAGTTTTTTCAGACTTTTTGAATCTGAGAGGAAGGCATTATCAGTGTAGAAAGAAATGCATCTTTCAGACATTTCATCCGATTTTCAGACTTTCTTTATTTAAATTGACAATCTCATCCATGGTACAGATGCATTCCCCGTGCTATTTTTGAGTGTCCCCACAAAAAAATAGATTTGTTTTTTTCAATTGCTATTTTCCTAGCATTATGAATGAGACGTCGAATGAAAAACTCCACCGACATTAAGTTTTTGGATTATTTCTTCCCCAAATTTGCATTATTGGCTGACAGACAATAATTTGGCTCTCGTAGGGCGGATTCATTTGTGCGCAAAACGAAAACCGTTTTGGAATACAGTAGTTTTTGTTTCCATTTAACACAAAATATACAAATTTGAAAATTTGGTAGGAGAAGTAAAATCATTTTTTTGAAGAGCACGGGATATGTAACTTTAGATGTATAAGGAATTTATCTGTATTCATATTTTTTGTTGGTGCACTTTGAAAATGTGTGTAAAGTGGGAATATCATCCATTGTAAGTTTACGCATTTCAATATTGTAAATATTCAGCACGTACAGTATGTTTATTTGAGATGGATTCACATACATGTAGCTGGTTCACTAACCCTAACCCTCCTCAATCCTCCAAAATCCTCCTTGTGGTTTTGGAGGATTGAGGCTAAATGGTATTTTTTTAGATAAGGATTTTGGAAGATTGAGGCTGAATGGTATTTTTTCAGATAAGGATTTTGGAGGATTGAGGCTGAATGGTATTTTTTTAGATAAGGATTTTGGAGGATTGAGGCTGAATGGTATTTTTGTAGATAAGGATTTTGGAGGATTGAGGCTGAATGGTACTTTTTTAGATAAGGATTTTGGAGGATTGAGGCTGAATGGTATTTTTTTCGATAAGGATTTTGGAGGATTGAGGCTGAATGGTATTTTTTCAGAAAAGGATTTCGGAGGATTGAGGCTGAATGGTATATTTCAGAAAAGGATTTTGGAGGATTGAGGCTGAATGGTATTGTTTTAGATAAGGATTTTGGAGGATTGAGGCTGAGTGGTATTTTTCAGAAAAGGATTTTGGAGGATTGAAGCTGAATGGTATCTGAGGCAGGACTGTCTGACAATTTTGAAGGATTGAGGGGCTGGGTACCCTTCATTTGAACATAAGTGCAACATTTTTGGATGAGGAGGATTTTGGAGGATTGAGGATGAATGCATTTTGAGGCAGGACTGTCTGAAAATTTTGAAGAATTTAGGCGCTGTTGTAAAATTTTGGAGGATTTTGGAGGATTGAGGATGGTTCCTAGCAAAAAGACCTAGGGGGTTAGGGCTAAAGTTACTTCTAACAATATTACAGGCATCAAGCAGACTTAAATTTAATTGATACCCAACCTGTTGTACCCAACCATTGTTGTGCACATGACATACTCCGCAAATTGATACAGAATGCTTACATTGTAATTAGAGTCAGAATTGTGTCTCTGTTTATACAGCGGTTCTGTGTACGCATTTTATTTAATGGCATCGTTATGCCCGAGGTACACAATAGGGCTGATTAAGTTTAATTGCAGTTGTCCTTGGATAAGTTGATCTCTCCTGAGATCCTTTGAATTATGCATGACTAATGATCTATAGAATAAAAAGTATGAATGGCTGCTTTGTACATAATGGATGTGTTCATTGTGTGCCTGAGATAAAGTGCACTTGTACATACTGTAAGCCTTACGTTACTTCTTACTCTATTTTCTACATTACAAAGTTCAATGTCATACAAAATAAGGTTTTATAGAATTGCTTTTGCTGTAAATTTCAGAAATTGGTGGATTTGGGGGTTAGACTTTTTGGCCCGAGGAACAGACTTTAACGTGCGCAGAGCCACATGAACAAATGTCTGCTATATCCTAGCATGCAAAGTTTATGCGACCCCGCACGCCAGGCAATCAGAGTTGACTTTAGAATCTGTGACGTCTTTTCAATCAGAAATGTGTTAGCTAAGGTTGTTGATTGGTCAATTTGGCTGCCGTGTTTTTATAAATCGGAGTCGACTTTAAAATCTCTGACGTCCTTTCGATCAGAAATGTGTTAGTCAAGCTGTTGATTGGTCAATTTGGCTTGCATGTTTAATTTATAAAACAACAACGGGTTGCGGAAGACCCGATAGAAGGCGCCCGCTGAGTGGTCAGAATCTCGAGGTCAAGACGCAGTGTTGTGCATCATTAATCGCCAAATCTGCACGAATATCATAGATGCTTGAATGCAATTAAGCGGCTTTTGTACTTAGACTAGTACAAACCCAGTGTGGGTGTGAACGGTTGGCTGGGACTTAGTTCCGCACAGGGTCAGCATGTGTTGATTTCACCACATGTAGGTGAGACAATAGTGTGAAAAGTCTGCCAGACTGTGGATTGTATTGATTCAATGGACCAAATTAATAATCAAAATGTGTCACGCCAATGTTGGCATATTGGTCTCCAGTGATTGCCATTTCAAGCCAACTCCTGGAGTTTCGGTGCTCCAAGAGTTAATGAATTGGACTGAGAAACTAATTTAAACACCAAAAAATCAAATTCAGATCTTGTAAAATTGTGTGCCATTTGTGTGTCTGTGTGAAGCTACCGGGGGTATAACATCTGGAAAAATGTTTGAATTGTTATATTTTTCTTGTCTCTTTGTTGCAGTTCTGTTAAAACACTGGGTCTGGGCCTTTACAAGCAATGGGACCTGGACCTGACTTTACATCCGCCAATGCTAGATTTTGGCGAACAGTAAGTAATATCCTATTTCATGCTTCAAAATCAAAATCACCTGTGGCGTTCAACATGCTGGCCTCAGGGGAGGAGGGAGGGGGGAATTTTGCATACATGTAAAAACAGTTTCATTTGTCATTGTTGCAAGTCTTGCATCATGCGTTCTGCTGCCTGACTTACAATGTATGACTTTTTCTCAGCTTTTTTTTTTCAGTTTGTTCAGTGGGACGTGCATGAGTCATGTGCACCAGTTCAGACATTTTCTTGTCCTTTGGCCCTAACTCCCTACTTAGTTTTGCTAAGTAGAAGCCCCTGCCGTCAACATCCATCACTCAGTCTGCTTCACATGATGCTTCTGGGCCGAAATCCATTGAAATCCACCACTGGTGCTGGTGGATTTTGATGGACTTGGTATACATGGCTTGTATGCCAAAATCCCTAAAAAATAGAGACGGAGGGATTTAAATGGAGTTGGTAAGGCCAGGGTTAACTACGCTGAACAAATGATCAAATTAAACACAAAAATTGTCAGAATTTAGCACTTTGCTCATTGAAATGTAAATCGTTCAAAGGATATTCAAAGGATATTCAAAGGATATTCTTGTGAACATTTATGTACATGCAGCAAATTGCGTTTATTATTACTAAATATAATTATTTATTTATTGATTTCTGGTAAAAAAAACCCAAGGATTCCCCACAAGAGCCCTAGGCACTGTAGCTCTCGCAAGCCTGAAGAAACCTGTAGAGAGAAGACAATGAGAAGAAATTACAGTTCTAGAGGTGGGAGGAAAACCTCAGAATGAATATTCTGGGGAAAACCCAAGGAATCAGGTAGGGACTGAAAACCCAACTGCATGCAGGCTGAGGCGGCATTCGAACCGGGTCACAGCGGTCGAAGGCGAGGAAAGAAGTGCTACGCCAACCCAATCCACATGCTGGCCAAAGTGGGATTCGAACCCGGGTCACAGCGGTGGAAGGCGAGGAAAGTACTGCTACGCCAACCTGGCTCCCCCTTTATTGATCAGAAAACTGTATGCATGTACATGTTTATATACACACAATGTACACCCATTTCATTCCAAATAAAAACATGAATATGTCTGAGATTCAGTTTTTGTTTTGTTGATTGCCAGTCATCCGTAAAGTGACCCAGACATGTTATGTACATGTACGTGCATGTATACATCATGTTCAAAGATTGGGCCTGGCCTTCCAAAGCCTGCCAAAATGTTTATTGTCTGGCGAACTTCTTTTTTTCAATGATGACTCAAAAATTTATTTAATACGTAAATTGAAATCACAAAGCAGAGGTTGTTATTGAATGCTTACTTGACTTCATTTTGCTTGTTATTGCAAAGTGGTTTGCAGTCGAGGCCCTGATACCAATATTAAATTGTTTTGTTAACTTTCCTTTATTTAATGCGATCAGATGCAAGTTGGCATCCTAGATTTTCTATGTTGTATGGCTGACATTTTTGAGGATTTCAAAAATATCCAAGAAAGGAGCTCTTAAAGGGAATGTACATCATTGGCTTTTGCTGTAATTTTCAGAAATGAACTATTTGAGGGGTTACTATAATAGATCAGATATTGTTACACTGACATGTTTGAAGTTTTGTGTTAGAAAAAAATGAAGAAAAACCAAGAAAAATACAAATGGTGGAGTAGTCTGGTTCCCTGACTCCACTAAAGATAAAATGGATCAATTTATAGATGCCGGAAAATTGTAAGGTAAGGGAACCAGTCTAGCTGGCCTGCACCCGTTCATTAACATGCAACCAATAGCAAAAAAAATGGGGAAAAATGGTTAATTTGAAGCAGTAATTGAAAAATAGTTCGGTTTTTCCAACGGTGGTCGGCCGACCACCATTGGAAATTTATACAAAAATACCATTTTCTTGAAAATGACTTCACACCAGGTGCCATAATTTTACAGGCTGCTTTAGACTGTCATTTACCAACATCATAGTAAGGTATTTTGAAAAAACTTGGTAGTTTTATTTTCGATGTTTGCAAATGTATATTCCCTTTAAAAGAAGACCAAGAAAGTAACGTTGGTCCCACAGCCAGAAATGTTATCAATAGATCTTATTCGCGTGGAAACCATTTCGATCGTGCTCCCTGATTCCAACATTAAACTGTTGAATGGGAGGGTGCCAGACTATTTTTTGATTGGAGTGCGTTCTAAGCCTCACGTTCAATTTTGTTTTTAATGTGGCTTAAAACATTAATTTGATCACAAATTTTCAATTATTCATCAGAGCAGACTGGTATTAATTTGTAATGAGCTTTTATTTCATTGCTTTCGTTTCTACTTGCAAGCTCCAAAAATGAAGCCAGTTTACCGTACCTCTCTTTCAATTTAATATGGCTGACTCGTGATGCAGAATGGCTTTTAAATGTCATTTTATGCCTCTTGGCTACACAATGAGCAGGTGTATTCATTGACGCTGTGGGTCCGTCCTATACGATAACACTGCCTGCTCACAAGTGACATTCAGTCAGTCAGTTAAAGATATAGTCCATCATTTGTAATTTGTGCATTTTGTTCGTTTGAAGCAACAAAAGTGTTCAAAATCTAATGAAGGATACTGAACAACTAACCTGATGAAGCTTTAGCTCAGCTTCAGCTGTACATGTATATTCCGAGAAAAACAGCATTCTAGGATCTCAATTTCAAATCAAAAGTTGCTGACTCATGTTTTGAATTGGGCCTGAATTCAGCGTCCGAGACACGTTCTCACTGAGCCCATTGCAGCTACGCGATGTCGCGCACTGATCCGACGAATTATAGCAACCGCGCGCGCCTGTGCATCGTGCCAATGCTGCGCCGAATAACAAAACAAACTACTAATTTAAATTTTCCTACGGTGCATCTTAAGACGCACTGTTGGAAAGGCCTTCTTTCGTTGATTACTTCAAAATGATAGCTTGCCAGAAAGATTAATTTCTCAGGAAGTTTAGTCCACTTACTATCTTTCAACCAAGTATGTTTTTCAACAATAATACGCCAGTTACTTTTTCGGATGGCTGCAAATGATGGACTATAGCTTTAATAGTCAGTCTGTCAGTGAGATACATGTTCACATGCAGTGAAATCTCCATAAAGTCAAACCTCAAGGGAACAGGTTCAAAATTTGACTTAAGCAGAGTTTTGAGTTAAGCAGGGTTGTATATCATTGTTGTACTACTGAAGGCAATGGATTTTTGTTTGACTTAACATTTGTTTCGAGTAAATCAGAGTTTGACTTATCGAGGTTTCACTGTACTGGGTAAAATCCCAAATTAACTGTATATTTTTTCCTTTTGACACGTTATTGTGTTATTTTTTTTCTTTCAGTGCGATTGGTATGCCTGAAATAGCAACGGTGCGAGTTTTCAATCCACACCCAGAAAACACATTGCGGATGCTCTCTATTTCGGGGAGCACGCCGCATTTCCATTGTTCGTTCTTTCAAGACAAGGTAAATACAATACTCTCACAACCTGTGAGCTTGTACGTGTTCTACATAACCCCCGAGGACAGACACACAAAGGGAGAACAACAGATCCTTTCAGTCCTCGGGAGTTGGGTCTTTTGTTGGAAACGGTCCTCTGTAGTAAGTTTGTGTGCTTAGTCTATGGGAGAGTATTATATTACAGGGACAAAGGGAAACACAAATCATTGTCCTCTGGAGTATAGTAAAACAAGAGTGTATGTGCCCAGATGTACAATGTATGCAGTGTTCAAGGTTACGTTCCCCACGCTTTTCTTTATCAAGTTTCATACCGAAAAATAAATTCCATTTCTAAATTGCTCTTTTTCTAGCAATTGATACAAAAGTAATTCAGTTTTGAATGAGACACCGACCAAAATAAATCGGACTATGTTTAAAGTATTGCTTTATACTTTCAAATTATTGCCTTCCAAAAAAAATTAAAAATTGCCCCATTTCTAAATGTTGTTGTTGTTCATTAATTTAAATTTAACCCCCCCTTTTTTTTTACCCCAAATGCAACGATCTCATTTTGTTATTCATTGGTTCCCCGCAGGTTGTTCCACCAGGAGGCAATACAACATTTGAAATTGTTTTCCTGCCCCGGGTACCAGGCAATGCTGAAAATACAATATTTATTCACACCAGCGCGGGGACCTGTCCATATCAGGTGAGTGCAATCTCAATCGGCCTCCTTTCCCGAAACATACATCACCATACATCTGAACGGTAATCCAGTCAGGGAAGAATAATTGCTTTTACACCTGTACACATGAATTGGGACACTCATGGAATGGTTTCACTGTTGAGTTCATAAATATCTGAGTCCAGCAAGTGCATGTACGTGTACTAAAATGTAATCATGTGTACGCCTGAAAAACTAGACAGTGTGATCTTATTATTAGTAGTACTTAGTATTACCTTCAACCAAAAAAGAAAATCCCCGTTCCAATACTTTTTTGTCTAACTCAAAAACTACTGAGCTCCTCTCGCTCAAATAATGACTCATCAGTACAGAAATTCCTTAGCAATCCAGCCATACTCTTTATTTGGCCCAAAACAGTGATAATGTGTACGAATTTATGTAATTTATGACAAATGGTACCGAAAACAGTTGCACTTTTGTATACGTGCAAGTTGTGGTTCACACTCACCTTGCAGGTATACAAAAATGCAACTTTTTTTGGTCATCAATTGCATAATTTTTAACACATTATCACTGTTTTTGGGTCAAACAAAGAGTATGGCTGGATTGCTAAGGAATTTCTGTACTGGTCAGTCGTAATTTGGCCAAGATGTGCCCAGTAGTTTTTGAGTTAGACAAAAAAAAAATAAGGGGGGACTTTCTTTTTTTGGTTGAGTGTATTATTTATTGTTTATTACATATATTTCTGGTAATGAAACCAAGGATTCCTGAAAAGCGCCCCGGGCACCGTAGCTCGTAAGCCTAAAAATCTGTAACCCTAACTTCTCCTAAAGCTACAAAATACTACAAGTAGTATAGTATGCAGTACTTCAGCATATAAGTGGGCACAGCACTCATAGTATTTTTTAGTATTTAGATACATCATTTTTGTAGTACTTTGTAGTATGTGGAACTTTACCCCCAAGTAAGTCTTAGGGGGTATGGAGTAGAGTGAAGACTACGAAAAAAGGGATTACAGTTTTAGACGTGGGAGGAAAACCCCAGAAGAATATTGTGAGGAAAACCCACGGAATCAGGTAGGGACTGAAAACCCAATCCACATGTGGTCTGGGTAGGAATCGAACCTGGCCATAGAGGTGGAGGGCGAGGAAAGAACCACTGGACCAACTTGACTCCCCAGAAAGAAGAAGAAAAAACAGAAGAAATAAAGGGGAGGTGACCTATGGGCCTTATTCACGAGTCGGCCATATTGGATTGAGAGTGAGTTAAAATCTTAATTTTTAGAACTTGTATAGAGAAATGAAAGCAACTTAATTAGGAATTAATTCCAGTCTGCTTAAATGAATACTGGTAATTGTAAATTTGTAATTAAACGTTCCCCAGTGCAAAAATAGTCTGGCGCCATCCCATTCAGCAGCCAAGAATTGATAATATATGTTCAGGGAACTCAACAAAAATGGCCAACTCGTGAATTAGGCCCACGTGGTACTGGTTTTAATACTGCTAGATCTGCTCCCCAAAACAGATAATAATAATTGAAAGCGCGAAATTTGCTATTTTGGGAAATATTCACATCCAGATCAAAGTGTGCAACCCACTGAAAATTTAAATGTTATTAAACACTGATATGTGTATTTTAAAACCATTAGTATATTTATATAAATTCAAAATGTGAGGAATTGCATATTTGTATCTATAGGCAAACATCTTCAGAGACAATAGAAATATTGCAAGTTGCATAAAAGGGTTCGTCATTAAACAGATTTTGTTACGAAACGCTCTGCCATTACACAAGCGATACTGATTTCATATCCGGCACCAATCTCTGAACCACAGCAATGCTTTACAAAGCGTACAATGGGCATCAAATCCACAGAGGATTGTTCCTCTTGTGGCCGGCAGTGCGGCAAAATAATCCATTCCATTATCCAAACCCAACAAAAAAAAAATTTCAAAAAAAATTTCTGATTAAATGATTTTCTTAAATTCACTAGAATCCTGAGTTTCACTGTATAGAAAGAAACTGTACACAGACCATATCTGAAATTAATTGCCCTGATGTAATGCTTATCCATTCAATAATTTGATCCGAATCCATAAAAAAAAAAAACCCTTAGAAATCCTTAGTCTCGTTGTCTAGAAACGACACCCGGCTCGGACCGTTTCGTCAAATTAATCGTCCTGACGTAAAGCAGTCATTTGTTGATTGGACGTCGTCGTCAGTTTTCCCGTTCAATTCACAAGAGAACGGTCTGATGGATACAAATCAATCCCGCATCTCATTTCCTGTCCATTAATACAATTCCTTAAAAGGATTGGTTGTTTTCACAGCAAAGAAGGGAAAAAAAAAAAAAACAAAACAAAAATGGATGGATGGAATTGTAGCTTTTTAGAAGATGCTTTCATCAAGATTTCAACAAACTGATTTTTATTAAAAAAAATAACTGCAATTTTGCCATATTTTACAAAACTGCATGTATTAATAAAGAAAAATCTTTTAAATTGCATAACCGCGCTCTTAAAAAAAAATTAATTTTGTTTTTTCTCCTAACAAATTTTCAATTTGTATGTTTTGTTTTAATGGAAAAAAACCTACTTTATTCCAAATTTTGGCATCTGCCACCTTCTGAAGAAGGGCTTATTTAAATATTTTCCTCACAAATGAATCTGCCTTGCAAGAGCCGAATTGTTGTCCGGCATCCAATAAGTCAAATTTTGCGAAGAAATAATTCAGTAAAAACAGTCGTTGATTCTTTTCGTTCAATGTCTAATTCAAAAGTGAATAACTTTTATATTGCTGGGGGGAAAAAAGAGCAGTTGAAAAAAAACCCCAAAATTTATTTATTTTTTTAGGTGAAACTCAAAAATAGCACGGAGAAGGCATCTGTAAATGCTAATGCAATGTTTTGATGTAGTCAAATACAATTTTGACAAATTTGAGAGGAGTGGAATTGTATTACATGTAGTATTGCTAACCGCAGGTTGTACGTCATAGCTTAGTTACGTCTTGACAATCATCTTGAGTAGGAGAAAAGAGAGAAAACACAAATTTGGAATTTAAGGATCTGTTCCCCAGAGAGTTCTTCAACTCTAAAGAAAAGAGAATATAGCAAACGACACAGAATTGAATTGAATTTTAGTTCTATACATTTCATTGCCCAAAAGGCAAAATAACAGATTTAAACTTCAGCAAGCTCTTAAAATTATTAACCCTAACAGAACTCAACCCATCAAACCCAAGCGGCATGTTTTGTTAGAATCTTTCAGGATGGGTACGGTACCCCTAAACTGACAGTCTTTTACATCGGGTTGGGCACACCTCCAGAATCAAAGTCAGAAATATATGTGTGTGCAGTTTCCCATATGGTGTTGAAATTTGCCAGGATGGGTATTGTTCCTAGTAAATCATGCTAGGGAGTTTGGGTTTAAGAATACAAAAACAAGCCACATTATGCATATTCAAAAATTCCAACTTGAATCTATAGTCAAAATAAAAATGAAAAAAGAAAAAAATCAAAAATCAAAAACTGGGGGTGTGGGAGAGAAATGGACACTTGAAAGGGGATGTGCTAGGTGTTTAAAAATCTCAATATGATAAAAGGGAATCAGACAGCTTTTAAGACCAGGTTGTTTTAAAATAATATTTTCCTAGTACTAGGGTAATTTTTTTCACTTATGATCTGTTAAGCTTCTAAGGAGAAACAAGAGTTACGAAAACTGTTATTTTTAGAGGCCGTCAGAAAAAGTGATACAAGATTTGTCCTGTGCATATTGTTGACCTCCTTTTCCTGTTTGCTGTCCCCTTTATCAGGTGAAGTTGTCTGATAAAATTAAGATAAGAACTGGTTTGCCTGACACGCAGTGCAAAATTTATAGGGTTTAAGCATATTTGAGCAGTGAAAGTGGGGTCAAGGATTGCAAAATGAAAATACTGTGGTCCATTAGACCGTCACCTTAAAATTACTCATGTAGATCAAACGACAAACAAAAAGGAATGGTACCGGAAGTTCGATGGTTATCATAAAAAAATAACAACGCTACCAAAATAACAACTATTAAAAAAGAACAACACCACAATGCAAGCAGGAAAAAAAACATGAAATGAAGAAATTAAATAGCTGCAGTACATGTAGGGTTAAAAAAAAGCAAAATACCAAGTATTAATTTACATGTCCATTTAATCAAGTTTCCTGTTGACAAATGACACATGTAATAGAGAATGTAATTCAAAGACACAATTCTTACAGCATGTAAGTGTTATTATTGTCATGATGCAAAAATAGATCAACCAAAAAATGAAAAAAATAAAATAATATTAACACGAAGAAAACATAGGGCCTACAACTTTAAAACATTTGGAAAAAATCCAACTTTAAAACTTTGCGATAGGCCGTGTATGCCCTAAGGATAGTGACCCAGACAGATTTTTCTGCTTAGAAAAGTTTAAAGTGCGATTACCCCCTCCCCCCCCCCCTCTCCCAAATTTCATTGGTCGACACATGAACAAGATGTGACAGCTTTACTGTGGCCGGGCCTGACAGTGTTTTGGGTGTCGCCGGGCGGAAGCCGTGGGCTTCCGTTGTCTAGAGCAAACTGAAGAACCGAGGAGGAAAAGTGGCATTTAATCAAGAACTAAGTTCTGGGCTTGACAGATTATGCAGGAAATCTGGGGTTTTCAAAGAGTGTAATGTGATGGATGTTTTGACTATCAGCTGTGACAAGCAGCATACACGAACCGTGCGTTTACACACCACAGCACAACACAGACACGTTAAAAATGATGTCACCAACTACATGTATTTTGCAGAAGATTTAATTATCCAAAATATCCCATTCTCAAACCACAAAAAATTACTGGAAATATTCCTGTTGAAAAGCTGATTTCATTAAGCAGCTAAGCCAACAAATTTAGGGTCCAAAGTGTGATATTTTTTTCCTTCCCCATTATCTCGGATCTTTGTAATTGAATGTGCCATTCAAGTATCATTGAGAACGACTTCAAATGGTTTGGCATTTGTTTGGTAGATAGTTTGCCGTTCATAATCACTGTTGGACGACGACCACATTATGGAGTGCATCATAATTATGGAATCAGAGATGTCGGATGTAACAGGCATGGGCGTCGCGAAGGGGGGGGGGGCAAGGGGGGGCGCTTGCCCTCCCCCCTGGAAAAGCAAAAAAAAAAAGAAGAAAAAAAAAGAGAAAAAAAGAAAAGAAAAAGAGGTGCGCGAGGGGGGGCCCTTGCCCTCCCCCCTGGAAAAGCCACCAAAAAAAACAAAAAAAAGGAAGGGAAAAAAAGAAAAAGAAAAGAAAAAGAGGTGCGAAGTCATGTTGGTGTGAATTTAATGAGTTGGGGGGGGGGGGGAATGTCCCTGCCCCCATCTAAAACTGAAAAATCGAGAGAAATACAAGAATTTTTTGGGAAAAATATGTTTTGCCCCCCTCTAGAAAAAATCCTGGCGACGCAAATGGTAACAGGGACAAAAAACAAAAGTGGACCCAAATTTATAGAATGACCCATTTATGTGTAAGTGCACTGTCTGATCATTGTGGCAAAAGCCCGACTGTACATACTCCTTCTCTTACTAACTGTGGATGTGTTGATTTGATCTGTTTGTTTCAGGTTTTTGGCGTTGGGGTGCCCAATCCTTACAGATTAAGGCCCTTCTTGGGGGCTAAGGTCCCCATCAACACCAGCTACTCCCCTCTCATCACCATGCACAACCCCTACAGCTCTGGGCTCATGGTAAGTTCCGCAGGAAGCTTTATACCACACTCTTGATAAGACCAAACACTGCCTCATTCTCTCTGAGAACAGCTAGTACGTTTCTGTCCAGATGACCTCTGACACAGAGTCAACTTGATGTCGGGTGCGTTCGAGTAGCTCACCCGGATCGACTCGAGTAAAGCCAGACGGCTTAGCAACCAGAGCTGGCTAATTGAACGCTCAACCGCGGGCCATCATGATCCACACTTGATGTCCTTGGCCACTGACAAAACGCCCGTCTCTGACTGGGTCTTACAATGTAGTCTGAGATTTACTGCTTTTCAGTCAATTGCAAGACTCAAAAAAGTTGGGCTGGATTTATAGCCTCTAAAAGTCGCAATGAACTCAATTTATTAATATTACCTCTAGACTTCAAATAAAGTTAATTTTGGGGTCCACTTGTGATTTCCGCTGTCTGGCCGCCATATTTGTCAGTTTCTTGGAATGACCAACGCATGCGTGTGACGTATTTCCACCAGTGACTCTGCTCCACGAGCAGGGTCTGTGGTGGCTGACCCGGGTGAGCCCTGAAAATGACGTCAGAGATAATCGAACGGTACAGGGTTAATCCGAGTCGATCCGGGTGAGCCGTGTACATTAACAGACATGAGCTTGACAAGTTGAGCTCCAGTGAAGGAAGAAGCATCTTGTTCATAACAACCACAGAAAACGAAGAAGCAGGGAAGGCGTTGCCTCTCCTCGTATCTGAGGTCGGGCCCCAGTCTACGTTTAAGTCTGATGGGCCCATATCATGATTAAGACCATCTCTTTAACCCTCCTAGTATTCTGCACTTCACAACCCTTCAAGTGAACCACTTTTGCCCCATAGAGTTAGCACCCACACTTCAAATTCCTTTGAGGTAATCTTCTGTGGAGTATGGATAACACTTCAAATCCCTGCTCAATTTGTTTTGTGTGGTTAAACTCAGGGCAAGCAAGCAGATTTGGTCACACTGTTTTTTTGTGTGTGCAGTGACTCTCTGTGACACAGGTACTGTAACACTTCACCTAAAAAACTGACCTGAAGGGTTTTAAAGGATTTATGTATTGCTCTGAAAAATGAGTTCCTCTAGGAGGATTAATTGAACTTGGGATGCATTCGCACTTAATGAAAACATTGCTGTATTCACTAGGGCTCTGTGTTTGATATGCACAAAACAATCATGAATGTTGGCAGCAATTTGCGTGAGTAAATCTTCCTCGCCTAATCCGATTCAAATGTATGAAGCAAAGTCATCAGTACCGGTGTTCCATATCACGAACCTCCATAAGTTATTTCCCTTTTCAGACTTGAGATTTCCGTTTCCAGAGGACTATTTCACATGTACTTAATATATTTCAATAAATGACATCCACTTTTGAAGTCATTCATCACTGCCATCGGTTTCCTTTTTTTTGTACTCAATTTTTTTTCTCCCTCGTTTTTTCCCCAAAGGTGACAGAGATGTATTCCAGCGGGGGCGAGTTACATCTAGAGTTACCCACAGGCTCACCGGACGCCCCGCAAAACCTATGGGTGAGTGAGTCTGGGAGGAAGTTTTGATGCTTGTCACGTTTTGATAAGACTGTTGGATGTCACCAAGGGACATACGGGTGGCTGGGGTCAGTGTTGCGGAGCTGCCAAGCATCGCAATTTGCTAAGCGCAAACAAGTTTTTGCTGAGCGAAAATTGGTCACCAGCTAAAACATAATACATTTTTGTATAGCTTGTGACCGGTACTCGGCTAATTTATGCTTAGCATGTAAATTTGTTAAGCAACTTCGCTGCTCAGATTTGGAATCACGAAACTGGCTCCATGTTTCTAATTGGCTTGTTTCCAATAATGATGTTATAAGGCGTGAGATAACCCAGTTTTATGCACACTGCGTAATCCTGACGAAAGCAAACTGTACCACCTGTCTACGTGTAGTCGTGATGTTTAAATTGTTGTCTTGCTGTACTGTGCAACCTATTTTTTTTTTTTTTTTTAAGTTCATTTCAGTCTGAAGAACTTATATTTTTGTAACTCTCAAGGACGATTAGAAACAAGAGTGATAGATTGTACAGAGTTTGCATTGAAAACATGATATCACTTAGGTTTTTTTGGGGGGCGGGGATTTTGTTTCTACGTCGTGTGATATTTCCTGAAGGCATTTTCAGAATATAAGTAAAGAGATTTTACACCTTTGAGGAATTTTTTTTCAAGATTTGTTTTTAAAGTCATTCATTGCAAATTAAAGTGTCAATTTCTCCCCATGTATCACTCTGCTGGCTTTGCCTGCCAAACACATTGGCTGATGAGTTTGATCAATTCGATTAAATTCACCGATTTTATATATTATGGACAGTTCAGAAAATATATTGCAGTAATTCTGTTGATTAGAAGAAATGATATAGATTTTGAGAACAACTCTGGACCCAATTTCATGGCTCTGCAAACCACGGAATTCCGTGCCGCTCACGATCGCCATTCTGTGCTAACAGCGCTAGCAGAAAAATTATGCGCTAACCCGGTAAGCACAGAATGCTTAGTAGTCAGGTGGCTTATGGTCGGAATTGTGACCGACTGGTCCAAAGCACCAAACTTGGCAGATAGATTCTTAGAGCCCTAGAGAAGATATTTAGAAGGGGTGACACCTGAAATTCTTTTGGAAGGGTGCCTAATTTGCACAAATCGTAAATAGTTTGATGTGTAATATATTTATTACCCTATTTTGGTATATATTTGTTATTTTTTTGTTGTTGAAAAGTCTGTTTTGGGGGTTCTGCGTACATACCGTATCCTTACTTAGATAACGTTTTCAGAAGCACATAAGTGACTGGATAATTATGAGGACATACTAGAGATCCAAAATGGCTACCATTATACCCTAAAGTTGCGCGCATTACTCTTTTCCCCAGATATCTAGTATGGGAATAAATACCGGTATATATTACACGGCAGCTATTTACAATTTATGAAAATTAGGTAACCCTTCCCAAAAGAATTTCAGATGTCACTCCTTCTAAATATCTTCTCTCAGGCTATAAGAATCTAGCTAAGTTTGGTGCTTTGGACCAGTCGGTCAAGATCTTGTCAAAAATTGGGTCTAAGTTGCCTGACTATAGTTATGGGATGTACGCATACATGTGCAAAATTCCAAATTCTTCACTAACCCGTGAAACATGCTAACCTTAAAGGGAATATACATGTACATCATTTGCTTTTGCTGTAATTTTCAGAAATGGATGGAATTGGGGGGTTGGGAATATATAGCAAATATAGTTACACTGACTTTTTTGAGGTTTTGGGTTCGAAAATGCTATAAAACCAAGAAAAACAATCATTTTCCTGTAGTCTGGTTCCCTGACTCCATATAAGAAGAAACAGAGCAGTTTACATACATTGGGGAATTGTAAGGTCAGGGAACCAGTCTAGCTGGCTTGTACCCGTTCATAGGTGTGTAATCGATTGCAAACAAGTGCGATGGTCAATTGGGGCCAGTATTTGAAAAAAAGCCAGTTTTTTCCAACGATGGTCGGCCGACCAGCATTGGAAATTGATACAAAAATACCACTTTTCTTGAAAATGACAGTATACCAGGAGCCATGATTTTACAGGATGCTTTACACTGTCATTCACTAATAGTCCAGCAAGGTATTTCAAAATGATTTGGTAGTTTTAATTTTTGATGTTTGCAAATGTTGTATTTTCCCTTTAAGCACATAATTTTTTGCGGCAATGACCAAAGATTTTTTTCACTAACGATAAACAGAGCCATGAAATTAGGCGCTGCTTCTATCAGCCATAGACATCCTGATTAATATATAGAATACGATATCGGCTCTCATCATATCTTACATTGTATGCAATCTGTCCTTAAGTAACTCGCTGATTGCCTCGGTGTATTGTGTGACAGCGCCAGGTGGTTTATCAATGGGCGTTTTGTTCCCTGATCAGACGCAGCGCTGGTAACTCCCTCACCAAAGACTCTTTCGGACCTTGACTGCATTCAAATGAAATTTTATCTGCGGCTCCTTTCTATCAAATTGGAAATGGAAGAATGTGTTGAAGCTTTTTTTTGGGGGGGGGGGAGAGATTGAGGCTGTATGCAATTTTTACTTGGAGATAGTTGGAGGATTTTGCAGGATTGAGGTTCCATCCTATAAAAAAAATGCCTACTGGTAGAGAGTTTGGGTTTAAAAAACTTTAAAGAATCGCAGTAACACTCTGACTTTTTGTTATTTTCCCAGTTGGTTAGCATAATTATACATGTATGTACAATGTATCTGTGCCATAAAAACCTTCAAAATTTTGGAGTTTTTCAAACAGACCTTTGGGAATTCTCACATCAACTTGAATTTCTGTCATCATTTGGTTTAATGTGTTCAAAGCTGGAAGAGTGCCTCGGCCGAATGAAACATTTCGTCTGATTCCAATTTCTCTTGGATTTGCACCAAGTCCAGCAGAGTATTGAGTAACAGGCTTGTGCGTGTGTTTATACTAAATGGAGGCTCCAGATACGTGCCATATGACCCGTCTGCACTTTGCAGTTTTCTAATGACATTTATACGTACCCTTGATTAACCTGCTCACTTTAGGTGCCAAAACACATTAGATCGGCAATGGTGAATGGATAAACAATATATCATGTATGGGATATACTCAACATTAGAGACACGTGTCACTACGACTGAGTGCAGTTGTATATTTACACATGTTCATGTATGTGACGCAGTTGTTATTCTTGGTTTGTACACGCAGTGGTCTGTATGATTGTAAATTGAGATTGAGTGAAGTCTCTCTGTGCTGTGTGTTTTAAAATATGTTTCTGTAATGTGTCGGCCTTCTTGTACTCTTCTATTGAACTGTACTGTATTCATTTTTTTTACAAAATTAGAAATCAGTGAACGTGCATTTAGTGATAAAACACTTTGAGAAAAACCACATTGTTGCTTGTTTATTCATTAACAAGTTTGCCCCGGGATTATTTTGACATTGATCGGACCCAGGCACTGGTTTGTTTTCACGAACCTCAATGCCAGACGGGTCCTGTTCCCCCGACATGCCTTTTACACAGGCTAGTCACCAACAGTCATATCATATTTCAAAAGGCTCTGTGACAGTCAAATTCCATCAACAGCCAAAAGCAGGTGTCTGGTGGGCACAGCTGGCTTATCAATCTCCTACAGTCAAAGCATAGCTATATCAGGTTTCATAACAATCGCAGCCAGTCAATCCTGCTTTATGAAGGCAGGCAGCACTCAACTGTTGAAGAAAACAGTCACTTGATTTATTTATGACTGCTGGGCTGGCCTGGTTGAAACTGCCAGCCAGAGAGGGAGGGTTAATTGATCCAATGCTTCATCTTTGTCTGAACTATCTGTGGGTCGGAGGTTTCCCCTATTCAAGATAAGTTCTTTATCTTCTTTGCTACAGGAGATTCCGCCTTACACGACGCGGTCGGTCATGAGGGCCAGCTTTACCGGACGGGTGGAGAGCAACCACACGGCGTTCATTCGCATCAAGACCAACCACAGCAAGCGACTCGACGAGGAGGAAAACGAATTGCTCATGCTGCCGGTGGAGGTGGAGGTCTCTTCAGGTATGTCTGCCCCTGGTTGTGTTTCTTATAGCTTATACGTGTAAATCAGGGCTAAGGATTGTGTGAAGAAGACTTGTTATCAGGTCGTCACAAATCAGGTTGTTGCAGTGGTTCTTTCCTCGCTTTCCACCTCATTGGCCTGGGTTCAATTCCCACCTACTGGTAGTTCCAAGTGTGGATTGGGTTTTTGGTTCCTAGCTTGGTTGGAACACTATTCCGAATTGGCTGTGGGTTTTTGGTTCCTAGCTTGGTTGGAACACTATTCAAAATTGGCTGTGGGTTTTTGGTTCCTAGCTTGGTTGGAACACTATTCAGAATTGGCTGTGGGTTTTTGGTTCCTAGCTTGGTTGGAACACTATTCAGAATTGGCTGTGGGTTTTTGGTTCCTAGCTTGGTTGGAACACTATTCAGAATTGGCTGTGGGTTTTTGGTTCCTAGCTTGGTTGAAACACTATTCAGAATAGGCTGTGGGTTTTTGGTTCCTAGCTTGGTTGGAACACTATTCAGAATTGGCTGTGGGTTTTTGGTTCCTAGCTTGGTTGGAACACTCTTCAGAATTGGCTGTGGGTTTTTGGTTCCTAGCTTGGTTGGAACACTATTCAGAATTGGCTGTGGGTTTTTGGTTCCTAGCTTGGTTGGAACACTATTCAGAATTGGCTGTGGGTTTTTGGTTCCTAGCTTGGTTGGAACACTATTCAGAATTGGTTGTGGGTTTTTGGTTCCTACCTTGGTTGGAACACTATTCAGAATTGGTTGTGGGTTTTTGGTTCCTAGCTTGGTTGGAACACTCTTCAGAATTGGCTGTGGGTTTTTGGTTCCTACCTTGGTTGGAACACTATTCAGAATTGGTTGTGGGTTTTTGGTTTCTAGCTTGGTTGGAACACTATTCAGAATTGGTTGTGAAGACTGGTAACTTCCTTTTGACTTGCCTTGTGATGGCCTTGACTACAACATCTGTCTCAAGATAAGTCTCAAATCAATGTGTTGATTTGTGGTCAGACCTGTGATTAGCCTTGTGATTGACTTGTGATTGACTGGATTACAATTTCTTCAATTAGGGAAAACTTTCTTTACGTTCATTGAAATGTTGGCGTATGGCACTGAACCGTAGCTCACAACGTGAAGTCCTAAATAAATGATTTTCAAATACAGTGAAATCTCGATAAGTCAAAACCTGTTAACTCAAAAAATCTTCTAACTGAAAGTAAAAACTTATTCCCATCAAGTGTTGTTGAATCGAAAAATCCATTGGCTAACTTAAAACTCTGCTTAACTCAAAATTTCAGTCAATTCCATTGAGGTTTGACTTATCGAGATTCCACTGTACGTTTACTACATTCACTGCCACTAATTTGTAACAGTATTTTGTACATGGGCAATTCCACGGTTACTCACGTTACATTTTTTATGTACTTTTGAGTTTCGTTGGGCTGTAATTACCTTACTGAAAAGGTTTAATAGCTGTTATCCCCATGGTAGATATAGTAGACCTAGACCTACCTAAGCACCAAAGATGACATCCAGAAAAATGTGTTATGAATGATAAACAATATGCACAAAATCGGTTACATTTTTGTAACGTGAGTAACCGATTTTGTGCGTCTTGTTTATCATACATAACCTTTTTTTTCTGGATGTCATCTTTGGTGCTTAGGTAGGTCTAGGTCTACTCTATCTACCATGGGGATAACAGTTATTTAACCTTTTCAGTATGGTAATTACAGCCCAACGAAACTCAAAAGTACATCAAAAATGTAACGTGAGTAACCGTGGAATTGCCCACATGCACATTTCATGAGTGTATAGTCATTTTACATGTGTTGGGTCATGATATTTGTTTTTCTTGGCACTGTGCCAACAAAAAGTCCATTGTTGAACACAGATCCTTCTTCTATTCAATTCTGAGTAGTGGTCCAAATTAAAAAAAAAACAGTAATGTTTTCATTTTTTTTCTCATCACAGCGCCTGGATTATATTCCTCATTAGAGATGTTAGACTTTGGAACGTTGAGGTCGTTAGATGCACCCAAGACACACCCTGTATATCTCCTAAACACAAGCCCTAAAAGTGTTCAAATTCTGGTGAGTATGCATGCGGTTGGGACTTGTTTCTTTATGTCATAGCCAAGAATATCACCATGTGCACATTGGTCATTTTAAATGGTCTACTTAATTTTAAGTGAGACGTTGGTTAGAAGCCAGTGAGAAGATAGTCAGAAACAAGTTAGAAGCTATTCAGGAACTAGTCAGCAGTTAGTTGGAAGCTAGTCGGAAGCTGGTCAGAAACTGGTCAAAAGCTAGGCTGAATTTAGTCAGAAGATGGGCAGATGCTAGTCAGAAGCTTGTCGGAAACTAGTCGGAAACTGGTCAGAAGCTGGGCAGAAGTTAGTCAGAAGCTGGGTAGAAGCTAGCCAGAAGCTAGTCAGAAGCTAGTCAGAAGCTAGTTGGAAGCAAGTCAGAAACTACATGTAGTCAGAAGTTAGTGAGGAGTTAGTGAGAAGTTAGTGAGAAGCTAGTTGCAAGCTAGTCAGAAGCTGGTCTGATGCTAGCTAGAAGCTGGTCTGAAACTGGTCAGAAGCTGGTTAAAAACTAGGCAGAAGTAAGTGAAAAGCTGGGCAGAAGCTGGTCAGAAGCTACTCAGAAGCTAGTTAGAAGCTAGTCGGAAGTTAGTCAGAAGGTGGTCAAGAGCTAGTTAGAAGCTGGTCAGAAGCTGGTCAAAAGCTAGGCAGAAGCTGGCCAAGAGCTAGTCAGAAGACACAAACCTATATTAGATGGCAACAAATTGTCTCACATATGGTGTCTGATCTCCTTTGGTACTTGCAGAGCATTACGCCGATGAGAGCCAACAACGCGCTGACGATTGATTTCAAGCCGTCGGTCCTCAAGCCCTCCTCGGACGCCCACACCAGGGTGGCAGAGGTCACGTTCCATCCTCTCAAGGCCAACACCTCCCGCCTGTGGTCGGGGAAGCTCATCGTCAAGACCAAGGACAAAAACCTCAAGCTTCAGATACCTTACCAGGCAAACGTTTTACAAGGGTGAGTCCAAGTCTGCACTGCAAATCTGCACACTAACAGGTGTTCTGCCAACAAGGATAACTTGGAAAGACGCGACTCTTTTTTTTTTAGCTCAAGACGGCAGATTTCTGATGGTGGCAGATTGATTTTTCCATTGGATACTTTTGTGTCCAAAGGAGCCTTTATCCTTTCTGCTAGATTTTGATTCTGAATACATAGCGTAAATTTTGCCGGAAACAAATAAAATGATGGAAAAAAATTGAAGTGAGACTTGAATCTGTTGGCTTGAGGTTGCATCACAGGTGTTCTACCAACAAAGATAGTTATCTTTGTCTCTGTGACATCAGGAGTACCTTAAATAGCCTCTTGTAGTTGTTGAAAGGGTCACATTTTCATTTGACAATTTCTCCCCTTTTTCTGTATCGTTGCAGGACCCTGAGTAGCGACCAGCAGAGCAAACTATTCTACCTAACCCCCAAACTAGTAGAGACAGGCGAGACGGTAGTCCGACCCGTAGCGCTTACAAACTATTTTAACTTTACGCTGGTCATTCATCAAGTCAGCTTTCCGGAGGACGTCAAAAATATTTTTAAGGTGAGCTTATTAATCTGACATATTGTCAGTCATTTCAGGCGTAGGAAACCAGAGATAAATGCCGGTCAGACAATATTGGCTTGTGACAGACTTCACTTACTCTTTGTTTTGACTTGCCTGATGACAGGTGACTGGTTTTGAGGAAGCGGTCGTCATCAAACCCCAGGAGACGGATTCCTCCCTTTCCATAGTCTTTTCCCCCAACGCGTCGACGACGTCACTGCTGACGTCCCTTCGACTGGGCAGCAACGCTTCGGTGTTCTCCATGGGGGTCCACGTCTACACGGGCAAACTACAGGTAGGCACAGCACAGCGAGTACACTCTCATGCATATTTATGATGGAGTTCTGGTTTCTGATCGGGTCAGATACTGAGGGGGCAAATGCAAGGGTAAATGCTGAGAAGGTATGACTTCAAAATGCATAACTTCCTCACAAAAACATGCCTCATGATCAGATCAGAGTATCAAGCTTTCATAAACTAGTGAGCAGGACGTTCCGGGTTCGAGTCCCAATTCGAGAATGCCCGTAAAATTGTAGTCAGAACTTAGCAGAACACAGTTCAAGTGAATGCACAGGGAAGTGCAAAATGTGGAAAACTGAAATTTCTGCTACAATTCTTTCTCTTTTTTTTGTTTCTTTGAAAAAAGCAATGTTTTCATTTCATGTAGATATCTTTTTTTAGCATTTTTTTCCGATTCAATTTATAATGAGACTGATTCTTGAAGGATATTTTAGGCTTGGCACAAAGTTAAAAAAGAAAAGTAAGACGAATTATTTAAAACAAAACCAATCCCTGCAAGGAAAGATTAACATCCATCATATTTTATCTACAGAATGTACAAGATAAACAGGATAAGCAAACAGGATTAGCAGCATTAGCAAAACCTAGCTCCTTTACACCTATGAAAATTTAGTAATTCTACGTGAACACGCAGTCATTTCATAAGATACATAAAGGATATCTGAATAGCGGTGTCTAATTGCACGCAGGAGTGCAAAAAGATATTCTATATCTGTGCTCCTCATTCGCATTGTACATCAATAGAGGTCTCATTTAGCCTGCATGACAGAGTCTTGAATTTCAAGACATTCAATAAGACATCGAATGGATAACACTGTAAGACGACTCAAGAGAGATGTCATATGATATTTGATCTAATTTTCCCTACCTTTTCTTTCTCTCTTTCTGGGTTGGGCTGTATGCAGTACTCTATACACAGCGTAGATGATAGAACCTTTGACTTTGGAGTCATGAGTGTTGGGGATCATCGCAGTATGCTTATCGCATTAGTCAACCCCAATCCCATAGATGTAAGTATTAGTCACGCACGTGATAGACAAAACACCAATCATTTTCAGACAAACTTCTAATAACTGCTTTTAAAGGGAAGATACAACATTGGCAAGCATCAACAAATAAAATGATCAAATTATCATGAAATACCTTACTGGATTGTTAGGGAATGACAGTCTTAAGTATTCTGTAAAATCGTGGCTCCTGGTGTGCTGATATTCTCAAGAAAATTTGTCTGCCGACCAGCGTTGGAGAAAACTGGTATTTTTTCAAAAACTGCTCCTAATTTTTCACATTTAGTTATTCCTCATTTTCTTTGCAATTGATTACACACCTGTGAAGGGGTACAAGCCTGCTAGAAATTCCCCAAAGTCTATAAGTCGCTCCGTTTCATCTTAAGTGGGGTCAGCGAACCAGCTACCAGAACATGGTTTGTTTTCTTGGTTTTTCCAGCATCTACAAGCCCAAAACGTGAAACAAGTCGGTTTAACATTATTTGCTATAACATAGTTATCCTCCAAATCCATTTATTTCTGAAAATTGCAGCAAAATCAAATGTTGTACATTCCCTTAAAAGCAGGCAAAGTTTTTTTCAGACTTTTTTTCAGAATATTTGCATCACTTTCATGTAACCTGGGGCACCCTTGGAAGGAACAGTTAATTGACAATTGAGGGGGCTACAGTGTTTTTTAATACACCAAAGGAGTTTTGGTGAATTTGGTAGAGAAAACAAACACTCGAGAGAACTTTTTAAGCTCTAAGCATCTGTCAGCAGTTTAATTTTGTATATCTTCATTCTTTTACGTGTGTTTTATATTTTAATTTTTGTTTCGGTGTGCATTCAGGTACCCATACAATCTTTCAGCTGCAATCTGGATGATTGCGAGGCTCAGGTTCTGGGCGTGGAGCCGGGGGACAGCAAACTCCTTGCCAAACAACACGACGCCTTCAGCATTAGGAGAAAATCTGTGAGTGAAGATATTGGTGCACAAAATGTCCCTCTAACCCCCTCCCCCCACCCCTTATGGTGACAAAGAGGCTTTTTGCACATTGAGACTAAAATTGGTCCCACCTACTTCACGTTATTCTCACCTGGCAAAGTACAAGCTACCGTCCTTGTTACTGGGGTGCGATTCTTCAGAATTTTTCCTGATTTCTGGATTTATTCTCATTTTAGGATTTTTAAAGATTCTTTTTAAGTTTGGAATCTCGGAGGTTTTTACCATGAAGTTGTGTTTACCTATCAAAGTTAAAATTCCATGTTATGAATAGTTGATGCGGTACCCACTGCTAAGTACATCAGATTCAAGCATTAGCCCATTAGCTCCGTGGTTGAGTGGTAAGACATCTGCACTAGAAAGCAGGAAGTCGTGGGTTCGAGTCCCAACGTGTGATTTTTTCCAACTTTCACTCTGGAGGTAACACACCGAGTATACAGTGTTTATACGTCGGTGAAGGGAAAACCCGATTTGATTTACACCACCCCGACGCAAAAATTCCATCTTATGAATAGTTAATGCGGTACCCGCTGCTATGTACATCAGATTTGAACCAGCCAACCGATCGCGTTAGCTCGGTGGTCGAGTGGTAAGATGTCTACACTAGAAAGCAGATTGCGTGGGTTCGAGTCCCACCCGAGTGATTTTTTCTCAGTTTCACTCGGGAGGCAACGCACTGAGTATACAGTGTTTACATGTCGGTGAAGAGCAAAACCAAATTTGATTTACATCACCCTGGCCCAAAATCCCATCTTAGGAAAGTTTAAATAGAACAAAATAAATTGTTCTTGTTAAAAGAAAACATAATGTATATCATAGACTCTGTGTTGCTTCTGGGGCCCTTGGTAATCCTCAAACCCTCTGCCGAGTATTTCTGGCATTTTCCATCTATTTTTACCATGTGAAAGGTTTTCCTGATGGCATCAAAAATGTAATAACTTCAATGATTTTTCCCTTGTTTCCTCAGTTGGTGATCACCGAGCACCATTTTGCAGTCCTTCGGCTGGAGGTCAAAGCCCCGCTCACTGAGGGACAGTTCCTGGGCGACGTGGTCATAGAGACGCCCCACGAGCGCCTGCCCATCTCAGCCAAGCTACGCACGGTGGAGGGATGCCTAGGGGTCAAGCCTGAACACATTATCCTCAGGCCTGCCTTTCCGGTTCGTAAAACAAATTCTTAGTTATTGTGTAAACTCTTGTGATTAATTACGTGGACAGCAGTCAAAATATGAAGCGTCACTAACGAGTGAGGGCCATATGAGCACCATTTCCATTGCAGTGTGCAAGTTGTGTATTGCCGTTGCACTGTGCAGGGTCCGTTCTTTCATTGAAACGTGGTGCTAGATTAGGCACATGCTGTTGAAAATCAATTTTGTGAACTCTGCCTCATTTGAATGCAATGTGCCCTTCCTTACCTCTTACGAGTAGAATACAAAAGGCCGCCTACAATTTAGGCATTTTTCTTTCAAAGTTGTAACTCTTAAAGAACTTAATAGACAATCATGTGATCCTTTTTTTGCCCTGTGAGGCTGTTTTTTCTTTTTTACAAATATAGGAGTTTGATAGATTCCTGTTTGAATGTGCAGTATAGCATTTTTGTATCAAATATCTTTTCATTAGTTTTTTTTTTTAAAGAAAAAAAGTACTTTCATAAAACGTAATTGAAACACTACTGAAAATTTTGCTGGCTGAATCTTAACCAGAGTTATAAAAGTTGAAGTAAATCTGAATAGAGTTGAAGCTACAATCCTGGCTAAATCTCGCTGGGCCCCCAACCTCCCAACCCCCGCTCAATGTTGTCTTTTATGATGCGGTGTGTGCTCCATCAGCTGGAGAGAACAACATTGACCGGGGGAGCGGGGAAGTGGGTGACCGTGGCAGGCTAAGGAAGTGTACCAACCGTTTTGGCCGGGATTGTAGGTTTGTAAATGACGAATCTAGGCATTACTCAGGTTTATAAAGGAGCAGGGGAGTGGAAGGCTAAGGAAGTATACCAACTGTTTTGGCCGGGATTGTAGGTTTGTAAATGACTAATCTACGCATTACTCAGGTTTATAATGGTTTAACACGATTTCTCTCGACGCAGGGCACCACGCAGTCGGCCAGCCTGACGCTGTTGAACAATTTCAGTCACCGCATGAAGTTAGAAAGCATTGTGCCGGACCCGCCGGACAAGAGGTTCTACCATCGACTGCCCAAGAAGACGCCCGTCATCGAGATCGAGCCGCATAAAAAACTGAAAGTGAGTAAGGATAGGCACTCCTTGGAGCTCCAGTGGAGGTGGAGGGACAAACCTCATGTGCGCGCTGGTATCCGCGAGAACGAAGCAAAGAACGCACAGTTTATTTGTGACCTGCTCCACAAAAAAGAGTATTAAGTCGCGCCGAGCATTATTGTGTAATGGTCTGCTCAACATTGAGAGGGTGAAAATGTGGTCAAAATGTGATTTTCATTTTTTGTCATGAGTGACATCTTTAATACCTACAGTTTCAGGTTTCATTCACAGAAATGTTGATTTTGATGAACAAGTGGAAAAAACAACTGTTTTGTGTGCATCGTTCTGTTGTTCTACAACAAAGTCAGCTATTTCAAAGACTGTTTTCACAGTTTTGTAATTTGACTCCAAGGAAGTAATTAATATGCAAACACGTCATGTCTCCAGAACGGGAGGGGCTATGGAGCTCAATTATAATACCAAATGAAATCTTACGTTGTGGGCTTTCCAACCATGTATATAACTCAATTTCATTTTTTTGCGACATAATACCCTTTTTTGTGGAGCCGGTCACATTTTATTCTCAATATGCGGTGACCTGTAGCATCACTGCGTGAGCGTCAGGCGGCGTCGGTGACGTATTGCAATATGACAAAGACATGGATTTCTACCGCTATGAAAATTTCAAAACCAAAATTTCATATCCAATTCTTGTGTTTGGAGTGGTATAAAACGACAATTTCTAAAAGTACCATATGTCGGTGTGTTGAATGGAAGAAAGTTGTCCATGTTGTAGAAATGCTTTTAAAACATTCAAGGATTGATTTTTACGTTTTTCAAAATTTCTAACCCACAGGTTGGGAGAATTGTTTTCGATCCCAAAGCAGCCTGCGGGGAGGAGGATTTGTGTTACGTAGGACTCTCCACCAAATCTCTAGGTAGGTACCCCACTTTTTAACAAAAAAGGCTTAATAATACTTATTTTTTTCATCAAGTTGTTAAAATTTGTAATTCAAAAGCACTCGGCTCTTTTAAGGGTTCGGTGAGTGGAGTGCTGTGGCCTCGTGGTTAAGGGCACTGATTCGCGGTCTGCAGGTAAAGCTGCAGGTTATGGGTTCGAGTCCAGCCTGGGGTCATGGTGCGTGTGCCCTTGGGCAAGGCACTTTGTCAATCAATGCTTCTTCCCACCTAGGAGTAAATGGGTACCTGTGAGGGCAGAGATGGTTATTGTGGTTGATTTAGCAGCTTTGCACCGAAATGGCAGCATGGAGCTGTATACTCCCCAGGGAGCTGAGATGGTGTTAGGAATGTTTCATGGGCCCAATGAGCAGGGTAATAATGATGTAGCGCCTTGAGCACCAGTCCTGGGGCCAATTTCATAGAGCTGCTTAAGCACAAAATTTGCTTAAGCACAAAAACGTCTTGCTTAATAAAATCATGTTACCGGCCAAAACTCCATGCGATTGTTATGCTAAGTAAACAACGGCTAAATACCAGTCACAAGCAATGTACATCACATGGAGTTTTGGCCGGTAACCTAATTTTACTAAGCAATGTTTTTTCGTGCTTAAGCAAATTTTGTGCTTAAGCAGCTCTATGAAATTGGGCCCTGGTGGATACGTGCACTTTATAAATACCGAATGTTACGATGTTTAAAATACTAACTTCAGTAAGACCACAAGGGGATGTTGACTTGGCTCACTTGTTATTAGTTTTCTTATGAAACAAAGGAAAATTTAACATTGATTTTATTAGTTTCTTGTGAATGAAAGAAAATTTACTATAATTGGATTCAAACCTGCAGCCCAATTTCATAGAGCTGCTTAAGCACAAAATTTGCTTAAGCACGAAAAAACATTGCTTAGTAAAATTAGGTTACCTGCCAAAACTCCATTCGATGTACATTGCTTGTGACTGGTATTTAGCGGTTGTTTACTTAGCATAACAATCGCATGTAGTTTTGGCCGGTAACCTGATTTCATTAAGCAAGTCGTTTTTGTGCTGAAGCAAATTTTGTGCTTAAGCAGCTCTATGAAATTGGCCCCTGTGCTTGGCAGTACTGTACTTTGGTTCTACCAAAAAAGTTGCCCATCCCTATGTTGGCTCTCTCCTGATAAGCCGTGTCAGAATAATGTGGCTATGGCAGGGGAAGAACACACGCACCTATGGAAACCGCTGGCTAGCGGCTGCAGCCACTTCCCATAGACGCATGTGTTATTGTTAGCCGTAGTCAAGTGATTCGGAAACGGCTACAAAGTAGTTTCTTTGCTTTGGGAGCGCTAGTCAGAAGCCATGTGCAGGCATGCAATTTTTCCTCGGATCTGCTGATTTCCTTGTTTTTTACTGCTGATGAATGCCATTACAAATTGAAAAACACTGTACAAAGTCTTGTGTGGTTTGGAATTTCCTCGTTTTTTTCTAAAGTCCCAGTTGCATGCCTGCATGTGGCAAGGGAATGTTCAAACTGACGAAACAACGGAACAGGGATGACTTTTGATTGACTTGTGATTACCTGGTAAAAACAGACGACTTGGTAACAACAGAGGCAGTGCGCAACTACTTTTTGAATTACTTGAAGTTTTTGACTATATCCCTGGTTTTTTCGTCACCCAACAGACGGGGAAGTGTGGCTGTCGTCATTAGCCCTTCCGGACGAGACACAGGACGTGGATAAGCTGTTTTACAACCACCTGCGCAACAGGTGGCAGAGCCTGGAACAAACGGGAAAAACTATGTAAGTAGCCAATCAAGAAGCAGGATGAAGTGTTTACCAAATCGTGGGTTTGTCTCCAGCTTTGGCTTTAGACTACTAGCTTTTAAGTCCTTAAGTTCAGAGATCGTGATTCACTATAGTCTCTATGCTATGAGTGCCACGTGGCAGGGCCTGGAACAAATGAAAAAACTGTGCAAGTGGTCAATTAAGAAATCAGGAAAGTGCTTATGAAATCGTGGGTTTGTCTCCAGCTTCGACTTCAGGCTACTAGCTTTTAGGCCCTTGAGTTTGGACTCTGGCTCACTACAGACAAGTATGCAACTGCAGGCAGAGCCATGCAAAGAGGGGAGGGATCAATTAAGAAATCAGGATTGTGCTTACGAAACCATGGGTTTGTCTCCAACTTTGACTTCAGTCTACTAGCTTTCAGGCCCTTGAGTTTGGTCTCTGGCTCACTACAGACAAGTATGCAACTGCAGGCAGAGCCATGCAAAGAGGGGTGGGTGTTTTCAAACCTCGGCTCTGCTTCAACTTTGCCTTCAGACTAATTGCTTTTTATAGGCCACTGACTTGGGAAACTCTGGCTAAATATAGACCAATTCTGTGAACCGGGAAACGTCAGATTATATGAAATGAGTAATACTTAATATTTAGAATCATGGCACACAAGGCAGTGTTCGTGTGACTGAATCTCAAGGGAGGCATGGGGGGGGGGGGGCTTGACCAAAAGTACGGTGTTCCATATGTGCCAACGGCGTTGCATTTTTCAGCTCTGACAGGGATCATTTTGATCAATTTCATGCAAGACTTTCATGCTAGAGCTTATTGTGCACTCGCACTTGTTTTTGTTTTTTTCAGTACAGCATTCACTTTTATTTGTTTTGTTATTTTACAGTTTTAACACTACAATGAAAGTGAACAGCAATCTGGTGAAGGATAAAGAGATACCGGTGACGGCAGTGTTGGAATGGCCGCGACTCATCCGCAAGGACAAGATTGAATTCCCCCTCACGTACATAGAAAACTCCAGTGTAAGTCACCAAGCTGTTCTGTCATGTTGTGAAATTGTAAAATCAAGTCTGTCCCAACATGGCTCAAAATGCCGATGCTTAGCTCAAGTTTTCTTGCTGTGTCCTTTTGGGAGTCCTCTAGTGGAGAGAGACGTCGAGATGAAGTGGCTTGGTATAGACTCGACATAGGGCCAGCAGCTGGATTCGAACCCCTGACCCTCTGTTCGTTAGACTGGCCGTGTTATCCCTACTCATTTAGAGTAGCCATTCAACTTAACCATTGTGGTTTAAATTTATTCTTATAATAATCTTAACCTCCTATTTCGGTATACTTGGGGACTCCAGCAAGTACTCACCAAAAGCGTTGCTGAAAATAAAGGCAAATGCAGGGGACCTTCATGTTGCCTGTTGATAGATGTTGACGTCATTATTATCCGGCAATACATCTTTCGGATCCTGCTTTTAAATAAGATGTCTGGGCAAGTCCAAGAATTGGTGCACGCTATGTCCCATACTTAACGAAATTTAACCTCAGTTATTCCTGGGTTTCAGTGGGTTTTTTTGTTCTATTGTCAGCATCTGCAAGTACAATGCCCACAATTTTTTTAATTTTCTTAGCCTTTGCAATGATTATGTAATTAAAAAAAACGTGGCATTACGTACGTAACAATAAGTGGACCTTTTCTTGGACTTTGCCCCTCTTTGTTCAACTTAATACTTGACTTTTTGTGCCTCTATTTCCGCAGATATCCGAGGTACAGATACTCAACCCATCAGACACCATCATTTTAGTTCAGCTTCTGCCCATAGCGCTTTATCAAGACCCCACTTCAGTACTAGATTTTTTGACAGACAGGTAGGTGCCTCATTTGAGCTGCTGAAATTTCTTAAGTTCTTTTTTAAACTATTGAATTATTCAAAGCAGGCGTATGTCTTTTGTTTGTGTTGCACAACACTTAAATGCGGCAAAAAATACCAGATATTTTTGAAATATTCTAAAAATACTTATTAATTACTTCTGGAGGCCAGCTCATTCTTAAAAGTTAACACAAGTAGCAAGCAGTGTTGAAGTCGAGGTACATATGTGCTGGAGTGTCCCAGAATTTAAATGTGTCAACCCATTATCAAGTGTATTTCAATGTATTACATTGTATATATTCCTTGATGAATCCATAACACCATATAGAGTAGCCTACCGAAGTGAATACATCACACGCACACTTATTTGTGTAAAAGACATTAGTGCGCGATTCAGCCCGTGAACCAACACGCGCGCGCACTCCATTCGTTTGCACTTCACTTCCCGGTTCTAAATGACGTCACACTTCGGTACTCTATAGTTCTGGGGTGGTTTAGGGCGGTATAAGGCAGTCACAGGTAGGACAGAAGGCAGTGCAGTTTGCCCAGTACACAAGAACCAGTGGGTTAAACCTATGCAAACTTCACAGCCCAAATACTTGCCATTACATCGCTATTAAAATCCCGTTCAACTTATTTTGTGGCCAAGTATAAACCAACTTAAAAAACCACCCATTCCACCAATCATCATTGTCGGTTTTGAGGCCGTTGTCCAGTCTGTTCTGGGTTGGCCTGCTTTCTCCCTATGGCTCTCCTCCACTTGGCCCTGTCCGTCGCATCCCTCGCATTGACTCCAAGCAGTCGCATGTCATCTGACACGGAGCTCTGCCACGTCTTGCCCTGTCGGCCCACGGGTGTGGGCCCACCAGCGACTACTTTGGTACACCTCTTGACCCAGCTGGCATCGTCCTTTCTCTCCACGTGACCAAACCACCTCAGCCTGTGCCTCCTCAACACAATACCGATCCCCTCCACTCCAACCCTCCTCCTCAACTACTCACTTGACAGCCTTTCAGCTAGAAAAACCCTCCCCCTCAGACACCCCCCAACAATGCGAAGTAAATTTTCCTGAATGCAGTGTTCTGTAATACCCGTTGTTCCTTCCCCCTTCTCTATCTTCAGGTTTGATACAGATAAGATAGAAACAGAAGACTCTGGTGTTTTCTTCTTGGCTAACAGTACAGACAAGGTGAGTTGTTGTCAACATTTCAGCCCCCAAAATACCCCTATGGAAGAAAACAGTTCGCCTTTTCCCCAGAATAAATCGGCACCGTTTGACCATAACTTGCTCACTTGTTAACGAGGATCACGTTCTTAACCCTCCTACCCTAGCTGACAAATTGCATAAAGCGTGCATACAAAAATCAATCAAGCAGCTGTTTTTAACTGTTACGAACACAGTGCCCACAAAAAAAGCAGGGAAATTGGGGAAAACACAGAAATCAGGGAAAACTCTTGGAGTTTTTGACCTAGAAGGGAAAGCTTTGCCAGTTTGGCAATGTGCATCTTGTGCCATGTGTCCAAGTGGCGTCTGTTGACTGACTGGTAATATAACTGTAAGGGGTGAAAGGAGGCCATCACTTGTCAGCAAGTGGTCTACGTATTATCAGTATCTTAGTTGCTTTGCTGCAACCACCTCTTGACTTCCCAGCAACTTTGTTGAAAAAACATTTTCGCAGATTTCATGAAAATATTTCTCATATTTTGTGAAAATATTTCTCAAATTTCGTGAAAATAGTTCTCGTGGAATCACTGGAATTTCTCAGGGAAATATCAGGGAAAACTTAGGAAATTTTGTTTTCGTAAAGTGCTGAGAACCCTGTTTATTGGTCTACTTTGTAATTTTTGTTTTATTCAGGATTCATCAGGAAAGTGCCTTAAAAATTCTTCGTGTGGTGCGATAGAGGACGCCTTTGGCGTGAAACCCAACAGGACCGCGCTGACGGTCGCCATCAAGCCGCACCAGAACGTCACCGTGGCCATCGGCTTCAAACCCAGCGACGGCCGCGAGCGAATCTCGCTCATACTCATCAGGTCAGCTGATTTTAAAAAAATTGCATATCCATTGTGAAAAATTTAGAGTGTTTTTGTTCTATTAGTACATGTCTGAAGCTGTAAACCCATTCTTGTCATGTGGCCAGTGATTGTCCAAACTCACGATTTTTGAAGCAGAGTTGCAATTTAAGATAACTTAAGAATTTTGTTACTCATAAGATGGAATTTTGATTCGGGGTGATGTAAATCAAATTAGTATTTGCCCTTCACCGACTTATAAACACTGTATACTCAGTGTGTAACCTCCCGAGTGAAAGTTGGAAAAAATCACTTGGGTGGGACTCGAACCCACGACCTCCTGCTGTCTAGTGCAGACGTTTTACCACCGAGCTTACGGGATCGGTTGTCTGGTTCGAATCTGCTGTAGATAGCAGCGGGTACCGCACTTAACTATTCATAATTTTGCTTAAACGAATTGCGGTTTTAGCCAGCAATTTTAAAAAGATTAAAAATTATTGATGTCTGTGAATAAGTCTTGAAGTTGGAGCGTCCAAATTTCCTACAAGTATTCATACTTCATATCAACAAGAAGAACAAGAAGAACTGATGGATGTTTGTTTATAAAGACTTCTATTGATTTGTTGTTTTTCTGTACAGGAACAATCTGACCATTCTGGATGGGTTCATGGTCAGGGGCCGGGGGGCCCGGGGCGAGCTGAGGTTCAACAGCAAGATGCCCAGCCCCAACAGCAACTTACTCTTTGAGCTCAAACCCACGCATCTGGAAGACTGCGATAGTAAGTAGTCTATTCTTCAGTGCAGTGCTCAAAGTTTTGTAATTTCCCAAATCCGATGCATCTTGGAAGAAAAAAAAAGGCTGAACAATAATGTTGGCAATGATTACCAGTAACGTTTGTGAAATGTTTATAAATGTTAGTATCTAAAATCAGCATTTAGTTAGCCACAAGACTCAAAAACATTTTTGATTGTCTTGAAAAAATTAATTTTCCATGCACGTTTTTGCTGGAAACATTCTCAAACTCCAAAAGTCCTCAACATGATATTTGCCGATGCTAGTATCTGAAATCGGTATGTAGCAAGCCACAAGACTCAAAAATATTAGTCACGAAAAAATTAACATTCCATTTTGCTGGAAACATCCTCAAAACTCCCCAAATCCTACATATCACACTTAAACAAAATTGTGACGTAAAGCCACACGTGAAGTAATAGTGGCTGTCTGCACAGGCCTGTGTCTGTCCAAATGCTGCAAAAACCAGATTTTTGCATTTTTGCTGCATGCAAAGGGCCAGCTAACTGTCCTTTGACTGACTGAATCACTGAGAATAATTAATTTCCTGAACTGCCTAAACGGCTGTAAAAGATTCTTGTCCAACTCAGCTAGTCAAGTTGAAGTTGGTTTATCTGATCTAGAGTATAAAGGGCTTTTAAATTTGTCTACAGGCTTGCAAGTTTTTCGCAAATGAGCTGATTTTCTCGTTATTCACTGCACACTTGTGTCATTAACCATAACCTTCCAAAATCCTCCAAAATCATCTTTGCAAAATGGAGAAAATTTCAGGAATGAGGCTATTTGGCAAAAATGTGTGGCTGAATTTGGAGGATGCACTGTGTCAAGGTCTTGGGCCGGACCTTGTGTCGTTTATCCTCAGCCCTGCATAAATTCAGGCCTGGATTATACTTGAAATCCTCCGCACTGCTCCAGGATGTCACTGGCTCTGCCTCAACATATTGACAGTGATTGCTGGAAGATTTTGCAGAATTGAGGTAGTGGTCACCCCTCCAAGGACAGCATTCAAGAAATAACAGATGATTTTGGAGGATTGAGGCTCTTAGCAAGTTTTACATGGAGGCAGTTGGAGGATTTTGCGGGATTGAGGTAGCATCCAAGCAAAAATACCTAAGGAGTTGGGGTTAAATATTGAAAAACACTGCATGAACTCTTTTGTTTACTTCCCAGTTGCATACCTAAGAATAATAACATCTCATGTCCTCCTTTTTTTTGCTCCAGGATCCTCCCCGAAAGCCAGGGTTCCCCCCAACTTTACCGTGAAGCGCTCCTTCACACTGAAAAACACCGGCCAGCTGCCGATCCACATTAAAAGTTTTAGCATCAACGGGTACGACTGCAACGGCTACGGCTTCAAAGTGCTGCAGTGCAGGCCCATGGAGCTGGTGCCCAACGAAACCAAACGATTGGATATAGCGTAAGTTTGAATCGTTTTCAAAAAAACAAAAGCCACTTATCCATACTGAGCCCTTCACATTTGAGACTGGGTGACGTCAAAGACCATTATCATGTTGCGGCCATCTTGATTTTTTCCCCATTCAATTCAACATAACCAAAGCGAGGCTGGAAGGAAAAAAAGTCTGGTTCCTTTTTGCACAAATAACATTATCATTCGGTACTGTTATTGGATACAGGGAACATGACTGAAATGGTGGCAGCATGATAAAGGTCTGTTACCCCTGATGGTCCAGCCAGTAACTACCTCAGAAATTTTGCGAATTGATGTTGACACACTTAAATTTTGAATATTTATTGTACATATTCGCGTCGTTTAACTTATGATGTTGGACTTCACCTTGTCCCACATGACTCACCTTAATTCCTTCACATCCCTGAATTATCACCCCCTATGGTCGAGCCAGTAACTGTTTCCGGCAACCACACATTATTACATTGATATTGCTTATTTTTGAAACGGTTTTATGCCTGACTTCACCGTGTCCCGCATGACTCATCTTGAGTGCCTCACGTTTATTACCCACCGATAGTGCAGCCAATAACTATTTCCAGTACTTACTCAAAATTATCCCTTTTTTTCAGTATATGCCCGGCTTTACCATGTCCAACAGGACTCATTTCATGTTCTTTACCTCCCTGAAAAGTTAACATTATAGGCCTTTATCATGCTGCCACCATTTCAGTCATGTTCCCTGTATCTAATAACAGTACTGAATGATAATTTTTTTGTGCAAAAAGGAACCAGACTATTTTTCCTTCCAGCCTCGCTTTGGTTACGTTGATTTGAATGGGAAAAATAGAGATGGCCGCAATATGATAATGGTCTATTCCCCCCCCCCCTAATTGTTGGGCAACTGTTTCCAGTGACCGTGCGAAATTATTATGTAGTTATTTTCTCTTTCTTTTTGAAATAGTTTTACGCCGGACTTCACCATGTCCCGCATCACGCGCCAGCTCAAGGTCCTGACCTACAACCAGGAGGAGCTGGAGTACACCTTGATCGCCACCCTGCCGCCCCACATGCTGGCCGTCTGCTCGGCCGCCTTGCCCCGCCCCCAATGGGAGCACCTCCTGTACATCATCTCCGTCATCCTGATGGGCATCCTGTTCCTGGGCATCCTGACGGCGTCGTACTTGGAAGCCCTGCGCCTGACCGAGCCCATGGCGGTGCAGGTCACCTCGGAGGAGAACGGGGAAGTCAGCAAGCACAAGCGATTCGACCTGCGCAACATCGCCTCGGGGATCAAGATTGGTGGAGGAGGGGGCGGGGCCAGTGGGGGAGGAGGAGCAGCAAAGCCCAGGTAAGGAACTACTTAAAAGTTATTTGGCATAAGACAATAACCAAGGTTAACGATTTTATATAGCGCACATCTCTTTGAGCTCCTCTGCCCAGTCCAGAGGAGACAAAAATGTGGAATGGGAATCGCCGAATTAAAACCAAAGACATTACACATTGACTATCTAGCTGAATGAAGTATTCATTTGATGACAAAATCTCTGAAGAAAAATATGATAAATCTCAGAAGTATGTAATTTAGCTGCTATTTATAATACGTGCTGGTTGGTACATGTATGTTGTGTAATGTGATTGCATAACTGCGTTAAATGGTGCCAATCTCTTGTGTGTACCAAGGTATTGCACAGTTGCCTTTGCAATTTGTTGCACAGTATAGTTTAGGATTGCCTTGTTAATCATGTCTCAATGAAGTGGAATTAAAATGTCGATTTTTTTGGCTTATCATCTTTTGCAGTTCAACCAGCAGTGTTCTTTCAACCCTCGGTGAGAAGTTATCCTTCCGACCGAAGCGTTCCTCCTCCCCCGCCACGTCATCAAGGGGCGCCCCCGCCGCCGTGGCCAACAACACCCGGCACTCGGAGCCCAAGACCCAATCGGAGCGGCGACTCTCCCCGGACAAGGACAAAGTCAAGGTCAACAGCTGGGCCAACGGCTACGCCAGCAACCCGGCCAAGCAGAGCAACGCGTTAAACGCCTCCAACAGCTCCACCCCGTCCCCAAGCGAGGCGGCACCGAGCCGCAAAGCCAGCAAAGGGCGGCGCCGCCCGGCCGACCCGGAATGGAGCGGCAGCAACAGCGATTACACCGGCAACCCCGTTAAAGAGAACAATAACAGACACCCGAGTTACCCCTCCACCCCGTCCTTCGTTGAGGACATCTCGCCGGCCACGGTCCAGGACCCGCCGGCCAGCGAAAACCTAGACCCAGATACAAGCGTGCATAAATTAGCCCGAAACAGCAAGCGTAAATCGAACCGACCGACTGCGACATCAACATCTTCAACCAAACGTGACGAACAGGACAAGAAGGCGACCGGGAGCAAGCGGAAGGAGGAGATGATGCGGGAGGATCGCGACGATTCCTCCTCCATCTCCACCGAGTGCTCCAATCCCGAATCTGAGCCATCGGACAAGAGCGGCAAACAGGTAAGGAGATATGAAACATCCTTTGATCAATGTTGACCAAAGGTATTAATAGCGAGACGGGTGTTTGCCGCGTCCAAGACACTTGGCTATGGCTTGCAAGTGCTCATGAGTCTGTGAAAACAGCTGTAGGCACTTCCTTTGTGTGTTATTGCTTTCAGTGGCATTGTATTTGGGCAACATAGTTTGTTTGTCCAGTGTTTAAATTCAAGGGAAATTTGAACTTCCAATTTTTCATATGTTGACTAGAAACAGAAACCCCTGGTGTGGACTTGGCCAAAGAAACACTTTTGATTTAAGCCTTGACAAAAAAAACCAGCCACAATCAGGCACTCCCACTGAGTAATGGATGTATTGGTTTTGACTAAGTGTCCAGCACCCGATTTCATGAATTTCATCATAACTTACGATGCATCGTAGGACGCATCGCAGGACGCATCGCAAGTCCCGACGTGTCACAGCGCTTCTTGAAATCGGGTGCTGTACCGCAAGTCATCCAGTCTCAAGTCAAGTTACAAGATGTTCAAATGAAATGGGATAAAGGCATTCTGTTGTCCTTATTCATTTCATGAGTTATTTGTTTCATTCATTTCTGACTTGTGATTGACTGGCAACTGACTCGCAACTGGCTTGCAAATGGCTTGTGACTAACTCGTGAATGACTCTGGACTGTCTCGCGACTGGCTTGTGACTGTCTCGCGACTGGCTTGCGACTGACTTGCGACTGACTTGCGACTGACTCGCGACTGACTCAGGACTGAGTCGCGACTGAATTGCCAATGACTCGCGACTGCCCGACGACTGGCTCACGACTGGCATGCTACTGACTCGCGACTGGCTCGCGACTGACTTGTGACTGACCTGATAGCAAATGACTCGATTACACCTCTGCTGCATACAAGTTGGTCATTCTATAAATTCGGAATCCACATTGTATGTCTCTGTTCCTGTTGCATCTGCCACGTAAGATTTTATAATTTTGGATGCACTCCTTCATGCTTTCTTTCGTAATTTTATTTTTGGACTTGCAGGTGGAAGCTTAATTTCTATGCTTTATAGCTCGGATAATTATCTTGAAGTTGAATTTGAATTCTTAGTGAGTAATTGTGAAAACTAAGCCAACTACCTTTCCAACAAATAATAAAAATAGTTTGAATTTATTTTTTAAAGAAACTTGAATGACAATTTTCGAAGTTCAGAGGCAACAGGGACAGGAAAAATGTCACACTTTATAGACCCTTATAGAATGACCCGAAAGAGTTGTGAAAGTTTCTCAACAAGAGTCCATTTCTCCCCTTTTCTAGACTTTCCAGCCAGCTGACGGAGAGCCCACTTGGACCTCTCACAAGTCCAAGAGCAAGGCCCCGTCCTCAGGCGGCATGGGTCTGGACGACTTCAAGTTTGAGGACGTCAAGAGCCGCAACAAGCCGCGTAAAAATGCCAAACTGGACCCTTTCTACGGCGACGTGACCAGGCCAAGGTAAGAATGGCTTCTCTCTTCTGTAGTGTTTTGAGGGACTTGCGTATTAATTTTATTAAGATTTGTTTTAATCATTTCAATAGCTAACAGTGGCAAACTGAAAATGTCAGGCTGATTGAGGGTCCCTTTAAACTGCCCCAGTGAAAACTCGATAAGGCAAATCTCAAGGGAATGGATATATATTTCGAGATATTGGAGGTTCAAGTTAGGCAAAGTTCCCAATTTTTCTACGATCACGTACAAATTATGCATATGTACAATTTACTTGACTGGCTTTGAAGTTTCACCGTAACTCGCTATGCCTGACACGTTATTTTGCTCACTGTCCTTCTGTTTATTGATTTTAAATATGAATTGTTTTTGCAATCACAAATCATTTTGCTCAGATTGTATATTTTTCTTACCTAAAAGTGCTTGCTCTATGGATAAATATAACAATAAACCACTCAAACTGTTTAACTTCTTGGCAAATCTTTATTTCATGTTGTTTTTCGATGTCTAATCTGTAAACGATTCCGGAGCACCACGCTCAGCTGGGTTTTCCCGATGTGTGGTCTCGTGACCAGTCTTACTTGATCGATTGAGGGGGCGCTATTGTTGTAAGCTGAAGCAAGCTGGGCCAGCCGCAGTAGCGATCAGGCTAACCCAAAAGCCTAGAAGAATCTTTGTCTGAGAAAGCTGAAACAGCTCAAAATGTAACTTGGTGAAATAAGCGGTATATCTTTTATAGAGTTATTCCAGATTGCTTCATGTGAAGATGTGTTAATTGTTTTCCGCAGCACTTTGGAGTTACCCTACGTGCCGCACAGTGAGGCAGGCCGGCGTGTGAAGCAGAACTCCAAGGAGCCTACCTCTCCGCACTCCATCGCTGCCAAGATTGCCGCTAAGGCGACCAAGAAGGCATTGAAGACGGCCAAACCCGAACAAGGTATGCTGATTAACTAACACCCAAGTAATACAGTGTGTCATTCAAAGACAACAAGAGAGAAAAATCCAGTACTTGATTTGGGCCTTTTATATTTGATTCCACAAGATACGTGATTTGGCCGCACCACACTCATGTTATAAATGCATATGCATATCATCTAAATCTCACATTAGCTGAACTTGAAATCTGTCTAAAAATTGGAAAGAATGTAGTATCCAGACACCACTTCAGCAGTTGTGTACAAAGTCTATTAGGCCATCGGCCTTGTTCCAAAGTTTTGCCCACAGGTAACAAATGAGGGGAATAATCGTCATAGTGATTTTTGGCAAGGTATACACCTCCAGAGTTGGAAAATATGTGATAGCATTGTAGCGGTGGCAGCTTTTTGGGTGTTATCACCCTTTTTTTCAAAATGTCCATCAAAATGCTTGTTACCACTCTAGGGGCGGTATACCGTGCGCATGCGCACTAAAATCATTGATGCCCTGATTTGATACTGGCAAAAACCCCAGGCTGATGGCCTATATGGAGAGTCAAGAATATTTCCTTTAACAATATTGGAAATGTTTATCAGTCCCAGATTTGTGGCTTTTCAACATTTGTGCAATGCCTGACCTTCATTGAGATGATATATGATGAAAAAGTGGCGTCAGGATGCAACACTCTTTCTCTAAAATCCTTCAAAACACTGTAGGAGCATTTTGGAGGTTTTTTGCATAGTGGAAGATTTTGGGAGTTCAGGAAAGTTCAAGGCCAAATTGCCGTGAAGTCAGACTAATGGCAAATACCTTGCTGTGATAAAGCTGCATGCTGTGCTGGGGCCTATTTCACCGCATTTCTTCACGGTATTAAAGCCGAACATTCAACAAAAAATTGAAAGCATATTTTACGGTATTCAAATGCAAAAGTCGCAGGCATGGAGATTTTGTTGCGTTGCTGTTCCAAGCAAATTCTGCCTCAGCTAGATTGTAATGATCTTACTTCATTGTGGTCTGATGGTCAATGAAGTTGCTGGAGGTTTTGCAAGCCGAAAGTTTTGGCAGCATCATGAAATTGGGTGCCAATGTCTGAATAAAGTGATTCAGACATTAGAGCGCTTAGAGCATTAGAGCTCTTGAGTATTTAGAGCTCAATGAGCTTTCCTCTTTCTCGACAGCGACCAAATCGACGGACGGTGCCAGCGAGACGGCCAGCACCCCAAGCAGCGAGGTGGACAAAGACTCCCCTCCGCCTCTGTGGGAGCAGGCCAAGCCCATGCCCAGCAGCCAGGGCCGACAGCTGCCCGTCCAGGCCAAGCATCCGGACCAGCCAGCCACCGGCACCAACAACAACAACCAGAGGAGCAAGGGGTCCAAGAACTCCAGCTCCAAGTCCAGTCAGTTCCCGGAATCCTCATCCGCTGCCGCAGCGGCGGCGAATGCCGGCGGCAGGCCAAGCAGCTACAGCAAGGCAGTGGCCGGAGCGGTGACCGGTCAGGGGTCCGAGACCACCCCACCGGCTCCCGAGGAGGGCATCAAGAAGCCCAAACTGGTCAAGACCAAGTCCATGCCGGAGAAGACGTCGGCGTTCACTGCCGTGGGTGACAACACTGGCCATCCAGGTAAATACATCACCACCCTCGAACAGTTGTTTGTCCGTGAACTGCACGTCAAGGCGTCATCTTTCACAAAATTAATTACGTTAATGAGACCGAATTAAAACAATGCACCAGTGATGTCAAGCCAGTATGCATGTTTACTTTCTCTAGGGGACAACTAATTCAAGATGTATAGAAGTCTTTAAGTATCTTTGAGCATTTATATAACGTTTTACCCCCAAAAAGATGCAAGTAGTTCACATTTACCAATTTGTGAATGACGAAGGCTGTCAATGTTTTCGTTCACAGCGAATTCATTTGAACTTAAAGCGTGTTTGGATCTGTGTGCTTGGGCACATTCCTAAGTATTTGCAAATGTTTGGATAACAAAAATCATCAAATTTTTGTATGTTACTATTTCTTTCGTTTTGAAGTCAGTGTGATCAATTGACTAGGGAAAAAAAAGTTTATTGTCAGCCAGGAATAGAACCAACACCAAGATACAATATTTGAAATCCAAATATTATCCAAAAGTTCCTGTTTCTCTTCGTGAAGTTGACAATAATAATAGCACCAAAATCTTCATTTTTTTATCTTCAAAGGAACTATTGGCAGCAAGGGAATGTCCCAGAAGACCAAGACCTGGCCCTGGCCCGGCCAGCCCGGCCAGCCGGAGGTGTTCGACAGTACCTCTGACACGAGCAGCACTGCATCCACCGGTCCCAGCAGGTAAGCAGATATACTCAATTATCCTAACCGTTTTCCATTGCCAAGTAAACAAACTTGCCAAGCTTAGAACAAAATTGCTTAGTCCATTATGAAAAGAAGATTGGTAGTTTACTGCACTAGTTTACTGGATTTGGGGCAAAACAATTTATATTATTGGACTAATAATGGCGATCGTGTAGTTACGGGCCCCTCTTTAGTTTCGATCAAATTAGAGGCAAGGGTGTTTTTTTATCATTCAAAAATTACCTTTTCAACCTAAAGCAGACTTCTCTCAATTCTAATGACACTTTTTTTCTTAATTTTGAACAGTTTCTTGGGGTAGAAATTATGATTTCCGTGCACGGTTTAAGGTTGGTGCCGTTCACGGTACATTGCTGTGATCTCTATCTGTGTTTTCGTGTTGCATTTTTCTTAATGTCGCCAACCAGTTTGTTTAGTCAAATAAATTCAAAGTGAATTTTGTTCTCTTGTAGGGAGCTGGGCCCATTACTATACGATCGCCTTAACAATAGTTGTATAGAATTTACCCTAACTGCCTAGGCCCTTTTTTTTGGCTAAAAACTATCCTCATTCCTGCAAGTCCTCCAATTGCTACTATGTAAAAATTGGATTCAGCCTCAATCCCCCAAAATCATCCATTATTTCTTGAATTTATACAATGGAGTGGTGACGACTACCTCAATCCTTCAAAATCCTCCAACAATCATTGTAAGATGTTGAGGCAATGCCAATGATATCCAGAAGCAGTGCGGATGGCGTCCAGTATAATCTAGACCTCAATTATGCATGGCTGAACATAAACAATGCAGGATAAAGCCCACAACCTCGACATAATGCAACCTCCAAAATCAACCGACAATTTTTGCCATTCATTGTAATATCATTGTAATATGTTGAGGCAGTGCCAATGATATCCAGAAGCAGTGTGGATGGTGTCCAGTATAATCTAGACCTCAATTATGCATGGTTGAACATAAACAATGCAGGTTACAGCCTACAAACTCGACACAATGCATTCTCCACAATCAATTGACACTTTTTTAGCCTTTCAGCCTCAATCCTCCAAAATCCTCCAAAATTGCCTTGTTGATTTTGGAGGATGGATGGAAGTTAGGGTGAATACAGTTGTTAAACTCATTGTTTTGGGTGTATTTTATTGTAACGTTTATGTTCAGCATGCCCAGTGCCCCCGACACTTTTTTTTTGTCATTCAGCCTTAATCCTCCAAAATCCTCCAAAACTGCCTGGTTGATTTTGGAGGATGGAGGAAGGTTCGGATGAATACAGTTGTTAAGAAAAATTGTTAAACTCTTTTTTTTTGGGTGTGTTTTATTGTTACGTTTCCAGCCCTGGTATGTTCAGCATGCCCAGTGCCCCCCAACCGGAGATCAAGAAACCCATGTCTGCTGACAGCTACTCCAACGCATCCTCCAAGTTCCCGTTCGCCAACCAAGGTCAGTGGGTTTGGCAATCCGAAAAGTGTCTTCTTGAACCTTTGCGTAAATACGCCCTCAACAGTTTAAAGAGCTCAGCAATAATTATTGTCATTACCTCTGCTGCTTTATGGGTGGGACACATACATTTCGCTGGTTGACGCGCGCGCACCGTTCCTTGTGTGTGACGCACCTACACCAGGGGATTTCTACTACGTACACGCAGTGGCCGCGCTTCGCGGCAAAATACTGCAGTGAGGAAAGATGGCGTCGTTCGGTCATCCCCAACTGTACTTTCTTTGCCGGTGAGGGGGTACTTGTGAACGGAGCGGATAGAGAGCTGTAGTTCAGTGGTCTGATGCATTGAACATAAAATCTTGTGGGTTCATTGTTGTTGGTTGGTTGGTTGGTTTGTCTGTTAACAAGATAACACGTTTTGTCTGTTAACAAGATGGCTTGTGGGTAAAGTGCTCGCCTCTTACCAAGGTGACCTTGGTTCGAATCCTGGCCGCGGAACGCATGTGAGTAGAGTTGTGCGTTGATTCTCTCCTGTGCCACAAGGGTTTTTCTCCAGGCCCTCCAGTTTTCCTCCCTCCGGAAAAATCAAACACTTTCGATCTCAGGCTGTGCTCCGTGGTCATATATGGGTCGATGTGGCCGGCAGCCATAGGCGCCTTTACGCGCCAGCGGCCCGAAAACGTTGTAGCCACGTCCTTCGCAATTCAGCATACCAGCTGCAAGTAAGGATGATTAGCCTCCCAAATTATTATTATTATTATTATTTTTGTGTTTACATTCGCAGGCAACAATTTCCCCTCCAACTTGTGGGACAACAACATGAGGGAGCCACGCATGGACCTACCGCCACCGCCTCCCATGTCCAGCTACAATCACCCCAGGGAGGCTCAGCAGCCTAGGGCCCAGACCATCAAGGGTAAGCACCTCAGAGCTGCTAACCTAAAAACAAAAACTGCTAAGCAATTTTTTGTGCAAATCAAGACAACTGCTGTGGCCCAGGTCCAAATTGTACGCGCTACATGAGACTTTGGCTAGGAACCGCTTTTTATGCTAAGCTAATATTTTCTGTGCTTAAGTTATGACATTTCTGTGCTGAGCAGGTTTGTGAAATTAGCGTCTGGTCAAAGAGCTTGGGATTGGGAACAAGCATGCAATTTTTCCTCGGATCAGCTGATTTCCTCGTTTTTTCACTTCACACTTATGCCATTTAAAATTGAAAAACACTGTACAAAGTCTTTTAAAGATTGGAGTTTCCTCTTTTTTTCCCACTCCCAAGTTGCATGGCTGATGGAAGCGGCTGCAGCCACTGCCCATAGATCCGTGTGTTATTTCTAGCCGTAGCCAGGTCATTCGGACACGGCTTTCCATAACAAAATTATCGTTGAAAAAACTTACTCGGTTGAAAGATAGTAAAGGCACTAAAAACTCCCTGCGAAATTATTCTTTATGGCATGCTGTCATTTTGAAGAAAACAATACATGAAGGCCTTTTCCAATGATGTGTCTGGTGACACATTTTTGGAAATTTCGGTTAGCAGTTGGTTTGTAATTCGGCGTATCCTTGTATGGGTGCGCGCAAGCATTGACAGAATGCTCACACATGCGCGCTTGCTCTCATTTGTCAGTTCAGCGCGTGACATCGCGTAGCTCCATTGGGCTGAGTGAGAGGGTATCCCGGAAGCTGATTTCGGGCAGAATTCAAAACATGACACTGCACCTTTGGAATTGAAACCAAGATCTTGGAATATTGTTTTCTCAGAACGCACCTTTTAGTCCAGATGAGGAGTTTTGTGAAAGTGATCTGAATATGGACTGCACAAGAACGCCCTCAATGGTGATAGAAGGGTTGGGTAGACTGTTTAATGCCATGGCTGCTGTATGCCTGGTGCTGAGGCGAAGACATCACAAGCTTGTGCTTAGTCAGGATAAAATAAGTCATGCATGCTTGGCAGGAATGAGGGTCCCATACTCTGTAGCTCTTGCGAGTTGTCACATAACACCATCTACTGTTCATGCATCGCTTACGTCCATCTGATCCATGGCTAGTATAAATTCGAGGTCTGGATGAGATAATGCAGTTTTTTTCGTTTGGCCTTGCAGGTACCATCGGGGACTGGCTGGGCGTCGGTGCCGTGGGTATGCCCAGCACCAGCAACAGCCTGTGGCAGCACGCACCATCCTACAACGACGCTGGCTGGTCTACCGAGACTGGCTCCCCACGATCACCGGCACAAGCGGTAAGCTAAGACCCACAAGGCCTGAAACAGTCTTGCAGATTTAAATACAATACAGCTTTGTCTATTAGCAGCGTGAAGTGGGTTGCTGGTTTGACAGTCCCCCAAGGGCAAATGCCAATATAAAATGCGCGTCTCCCTGACGCAAATTCCATCTTACAGAAAACCTAGACAAAAGCTTAGGACAAGAGATTTGGCCTAATTTATCATCAAAGCGGTAGCATAAGATTGAAGCTAAAACATATAAGAACACAACAAACACTTTAATTTGAGCCTTTGAATGGCGGTGAGTACAATTTCAGAGTGGTTTAGCGATACATCATGAGAAGTGACTTTGTCTAAAAGAGAGTTGATTGTGAGAAGTACTAGAGACATTGGATATTTCTCAATAAAGTTAGGGATGTCACATACTGTAGACCACTTCTGCATTTCATTGAAGTTTCTGCGGGCTCATTATGATCGGAGCAAAAACTCAAGCGGTTTTTCCTGCTTAAGGTCGAAAATTTACATAATAGTGGCCTACTGTCACAGATGAGTCCAGACTTGTTATGAACTTGTGATGTGACAATACTGGTGTACACCAGCCTCAACATTTAAATTTGAAAGAGTTTGTACTTTTGTAAAAAACTACCATCAGTTTTTACCTTCACACTTTGGAACTCACCCTTACCCACCTCCCGCCCTTCTCAGACCAATTTCTACCCGGCTACCAGCAACCCCTGGAGCTTTGAGGAACTGCCCATGCCCCCCTCGGTGGCCCCCCAGTCGCCCACCTCCAGCTGGAACAGCAGCAGTGAGCTGTTCCCGTCCTCCATCTGGAGCAACCCCAGCAGCACCAACACCTCCCTGCTGGACACCACCCCGCCCATCATGACCACCCAGGAGTCACAGGTAAGTCGCCCAAAGGGGGCTGGCTAAGTACTTTTTTTCGAGTACCAAGTACTGCCAAGTACTTAGCTTATTGAGTACGAGTACGAGTACTTGTAATTCCGAGTACAAATTCAGGTCTCCAAGTACGAGTACCTTTGCTTCTGAGTACGAATACGAGTACTTGTATTCCGAGTTCGAGTACGAGTACTTCCGAGTACGAGTACGAATACAAGTACTTCTATTTCCGAATACGGCCATGCGGCAAATGGTTCATTGTGCGTAATTGGCCCAGGCCCAGTCGGACCGATATATACAGACCCACTCACGGTTAGCTGTTAAATGTGTTTGCCCGGAGAAAAATCAGGGAACTTTGATTTCTCTGGAAGCCAATCAACCATTTCCAACTGAAAGTATCGATAATAAAATAAGGCCGTGGTAAGTCAAGCTATACCATTTTTTTTTTTCGAGTACTGCTATTCGAGTACGAGTGCTTTGATGATCGAGTACAATTTCGACATGTCAAGTACGAGTACTTTGCTGCCCGAGTACGAGTACTGTTATTTTGAGTACGAGTACTTTGACATTCGAGTACGAGTACGAGTACTCAAAAAAAAAAGTAGTACTCGAGTACGAGTACCGAGTAGGAGTACTACAACACTGCCCAAAGGGTGGCTGGCTAAGGTCCCAATAATTTCCTTGCGCTGTGTCCGAAATAGGTCTTCAAAGTTACCTCTACGTCTGTTGTCATCATACTATTTATAGGAAGGGAAGGATGTCAGTATGTTCTCCACGCTGTTGCAGTGGTTGAAGACTAGGCAATTAATACTAAAATATTGATCTTTAAATATGAGTGAAGAAAAAATGATTGCACATGCATATTTTGTCTCTGAGATATGCTAGTTTAAAAATTTCCTGTGCCAAACCTGTTTGTCCACAGATGACTTTATTCAATCTGCTTGACTGAGCTCAGGAGCTTGATTTGAAGACAAAAAACACTACACTAGACTTACATGTGGACAACAGTGATTTAAGTTACTTTTATTCAAATTAGCATAATAACACTACTCTTGCGATTTAAAAAAAAATTGTTTTCACCACTTATGGTTGAAGAGCTACACTTCACTACATTATTTTAAAAAACAAAAAACAGGTCAAAAATGTTCAGTAAGTAGGTTAATATTCCTGTCAAAAGTGGGTTTCCTTCTTTTTGCACCACCCTGTATATTAAGAGTAAAGGAACATTTTTCTTGTCTTTGTTTAGAAACTAAATCTCATATTTAAATCTTTTTTTTTTTTATACAGAGTAGTGGACAGATTTGGTAAAGGTTTAATTTAGTCTGGTTGTTACGCTGATTGTTCCCTTAATTTTTTACCATCAGAGAAAATGTACAGAACTTGCACGCAGCCGTCAAAAAAACCCTCTTTCCTGTTATTTATCAGTAGTCACACACAATACCAGGAACGTAAAAAAAAAGGAAAGCATTCCAAAAAATGGTCTAGGATAATTGTTATTTCCTACTTTGAAACAGGAAAGCTATATTTAAACTTTGTTTTTTAGCTGCGGGATAGCAGCTCAGCAAATCATCATGTCTCTCCGTTAGTGCTCCTACATATTCTGACTGATTTCAACCAAACTTTGTCAATAGTATCAGTAGCCCAGCCCCAGCATGTCTCATGACCAAACTGGGGTCAAAGTAATCATGGGGTCACTGGGAACAAAAGCCTGTTTTTTTTTACACCAAACACTACTCCTTCCAAAAATAACATGGCACAATAAGGTGACTCATACACGAACTCAAATTCGTAGACCCGTAGCTTCAGAGATATTTTTGCATTCTTTCATCTTCCTACAATTGTTTTCCTTCTGTCACTTTCCTCAACCAGTTCACGCCGGGAATATTTAGACAAGAATGGAACGAGGCGCGGGATTACTTTTCACTCGACCTCAAGCCAGGCGGGTTGAAGCCATCACCCTCAGGCAGCACACTCATATTTCTGGCCTCGCTCGCTGAGAGTGGGTCGCTGACAGATTTTTTTCAGCCTTGCTGCCTTCGTGTTTTTTGTCATCCATTCCAAATACGGCAAAACCTTTGCGTGTACATGTATACACGTCATCCAGCACGAAGTGTTTAATTAAAAAAAAAAAATCCTTCAGGTTCTTGCACTTAATTTTTTTTTTAATTTTTTTGGTTTTTGTTTCTTGCAGTTTTCCCCATTCAGCAGTTTCCGCAGCCTGTGGGGCAACACCTTCTCAGGGGTGGGCAACGGCGGATCCTCCTGGAGTACCGGACACAACGACCATAAACAGTAAATTCTACCTGAAATAAATGTACAGCCATCACCATATAACATAGTGAAATATAGGGCATTGCAGCGGCAGTTTTTATAGTGAACTCAAAACGCAGTTTAATAAATTGTGATCCAGGGGCATACTTTTTAACTCATTATTTTTCTAATTGAACCAGGCCATCCAACCTGTGAGCATTTTGTGATGTGATCAGTGACAAAAAAAACAACTGAGCAACTTACACTGAAATGTATGAAATGTATTGTAAAACAAAACGTTTACACTTTTTGGAGGCATGTTGACATTTTTTAAAGATAATTATTCATAAACTACAAGATGTTGGAGGTATTATGGTAAAAACGGCAATGAAAATAAAGCTCAAGTGAAGAAAAAGCAGCCATTTACATACAACTCTATACAAACTGTTCAAAAACTGTCCACACAGTACATAAGTCTATGGCAGTCTTGTAGACCCAATTGCGTTATTGTACATCTTTGTGCATGCAGTGCTATTGTGTTGACCATATCTCAGTGACTTGCGTGTGGACAAACTTGTTTTTGACCATCGTCTGAAAAAGTGTCATTTTTTTTTGAACCACTCTGTATTGACTAACTTGAAATCATAAAAGAAAGAAATCATCATTTGTAATTTTTTGAGTTTCATCTGTAGATTTTTTAACAAGTGCAAATTCTATGAAAACACCTGCTTTACATGAACTTCTGTAGCGGGCTATTCCAAATTTTTTAAAGCAGTTTTTATCAGAATCATTCAACGATCCTCCCATATCTATTTTTGATAACTGATTCGAAGCCAAGTCTCGGAATTCCATTCCCATGTCCCATCAGATGGCAATTGGCCAATTTTAACAATACAAATGAAACAAAAAAATGTTTTTCCCTAATGTATACAATTGAATGGTCATTTTAAAAGATTTTTAACTGTAAAATAAGAATTCCTTACATTTCATGACTGAATATTTTGAGTGGTTTTGGTCACAGTAAAAACTGTCGCTGCAATGGAACTATGAAATTTGACACAGAAGACTGTAAAACTCCCTTAGTCAGCTGTGGAAACAGTTGGAAACTATTTTGAAACTAATTATTCATACAAATTTTAATTATTCATTAACCCTAACCCCCTCGAGTGATTTACTAGGAACCTTCCTCACTCTTGCAAAATCCAACACCATGTAGTAAACTCGACACCCAAACTGTTGGACTCTGATTACGGTGGTATGCCTAACCCCATGTAAAGCATAATCAGTTTTACTAATGCAGTACTCACTCCAACAGATGCCAACAAAACTTGCAGTTGGATTTTGAAGGGTTGTGGTGGTTAGGTTAAATGTGTATTTGATAAAATTTCCTCTTTTTTGGGGGGGGGGGTGGTATTTTCAGACTCAACGAACGCAAACAATCTAGTGCAGTATCAAGCAGAAATAATTAGAAATTAATGCTACGTAATTGTACATATATAGCAATTCTCACTGTAATGCATAACCAGCAAGTACATGTAAAACAGAATATAAGAAGGTATCTTTCTTGAGAAATTGGAACAAATTTGCAAAACAAGCCTGATGCTTCCTCAAAAGCAGCTTACTGCATTTCAGAGAATAAAAATTGTAGGCAATAAGCGTTACAGTCGCTTGTTTCTGGCATTTTACAACGAGAAACACAACTTTAGTTCATTAATTTCAATTAATTATTAACTGAATGCTTATTTTAATTGAATTCAAAATAATGGTATAAAAATAACGAACCTCAAAATCTGATATTACCTAATCGGTGTTGGATTTTTTTTACTTGACACAAATTTGAAATTGCTCTATAAGTTTTTGTACTTGTATATGTTGGGGTAACAAAATGTAGAATAGCGTAATTTATATTGTGAAATAAGTTATATTTTTGTATGTTTTTCTTACCGCGAAATGAAAGCAGTAATTTCCTGTGTAATTAACGTGTGCGTTGAACCATATTTATTTGGCAACATTTGCCGTGTTTTTAAATTTTTTCACAATTTTATTGCACTTTTACTGACAATGTATATTTTTTGCTGATAAAAATGAATAACCCTGTAATCTGGGTAACTGAATTTTTTTTTTTTTTTTTTTTTTTTTAATGAAATGAGACTCATTTTATGCAATTGGTTTTATAGGGGCCAATTTGTTAGCTTCTAAAACTGAATTAAGTCTGTCTTAAATAATGGAGTTTTTTTTGTAAATTTTCGCTAATAGCGATAACTAGTACTTTCTATCTGCTTGATACTGCACATATAGTTACTGTGTGTCACATTTGTAATAAGTGCCCTTATAGGGTTAACCGTGGACTTAAAATATCTGACCACAGCAATCTAAACTGAGATATTTGTTAAATTTCACCCAAATACCTACCGGTGATAACAAAAAGACAAAGAGTTTTTTCATACATTTTTCCAGGATGTTAAGAAATGTTAGTGATCAGGTAGCTCATTAGCCTATTTGAGATATGGCGATTACAAAAGAGGGCGCTGTTTGGTTTGGGGGAATACAAAAGACTGTACCCAAATGAAACAGCGCCCTCCCATTGCGTCTGCCATATCTCAAATAGGCTCATGGTTCAGTTGTTATCTGTTATTTTTTTTTAATATATATATATATGGTGATGGCTGTATCCACTGCGGTAAATCGCATTATCTTGTGGTTGAGTTGTTTGTTTGTTAGGATGTTGATGTTCGTCTTCTGTTTGTCTCTGGGTTATTTAGAATATGATTTTGCTCCTTTTTTTCTGTGTGTGGGGGGGGGGGGGGGGGGGGGACAGATACAATTGCTTGAAATGAACCCAAGCCTCTCTGTGCACGGACAATAGACGACGTTCCGTGACCACATACGAATGGCCCAGTGAAAGGAACGCAACATGTGCACGTACTAGTATGGTGCGAAGTACAGAATGCACAGTGATTTTTATTCTGAACGTGTGCGCAAAGCCGTAGCGTCTTCGCGTGAGCATCAGCAGTAGTCAGCAGTGCATTTCAATGTCTCACTCCCAGTGGTCTCCCCCAACTCTCGCTTTGTAAACATTGAGGGGGTAGTTGTGCCCATGGCACTAAAACTCTGGAGCTTAAATGAACCTAAAGATGTTCGTGAAGACATTCTCAGGTCCAGAGGTGGACAGAGGATTTTACTTAATTAGATGAATATTCTGGGAACCCTTTGAATCCGGCAGGGGACTGGAAATCCAACCGACATGTTGGCCCAGGCGGGATTCGAACCGTGGTCACAGAATGTATAAGACTGCACCGAGAGCTGAATCACATACTTTTGCTTGTTGAGAGGGAAGTTTGCACTCAAGTTTCAGATTTCTACATGTTACTTTGTGTTTTTGTGTTCGTTGGGTTTTTTGGGGGGGGGGGAGTGGCTTATTTTTTATTTGGGGGAGGCCAATATTTAGTGTTATTATGAAAGACAGCTGTGTCAGAGTATTGTTTTGTAGTGTCATGTTACCTTGGTTTTAATGTCCAAAAAACCACAAGTATTGTGATTTATTGTAGTGGTTCAGGGAAGGTGAACTGCAGTACATCCCGTGTGGTTCATGATCCGTTGATGACTGCTCCAATTCTTGTTTCTTTGAAGCAGACCTGGAGATTAATATTTACTGCTTTTCCTGTTTGTGTCAAAAATGTGGGGAAAAATGATGTGGGTGTGTATTTTCGTAGAAGCCAAACTGGGAGGGTATGTCACGGGCAGAGTCTAAGGCCTTCAAGAAAAAAATTCAATGTTGCATGTTTGTCATGCCTGTGACGTAGTGTCATGCATGTGACATATGTCATGTTTTTGACATTGGTCATGTATTTGACATTGGTCATGTATTTGACAGTGGTCATGTATTTGACATTGGTCATGTATTTGACATTGGTCATGTATTTGACATTGGTCATGTATTTGACATTGGTCATGTATTTGACATTGGTCATGTATTTGACATTGGTCATGTATTTGACATTGGTCATGTATTTGACATTTTGTCATGTATTTGACATTTGTCATGTATTTGACATTGGTCATGTATTTGACATTGGTCATGTATTGGACATTTTGCCATGTATTTGACATTGGTCATGCATTTGACATTTGGTCATGTATTTGACATCTGGCCATATATTTGACATTTTGTCATGCATTTGACATTTTGTCATGCCTGTGACGTTGCTGTCATACCTGTGACACATTGAGCAATCCCTCTGACATCAGTGAGGTAATTGTGCCAACGTGACCTGTCACAGGGTGTGACCGAAAAGTACACTTGGTCTACATCAAGGGGCAGGCATCATTAAGATCTGTTACCATTTGACCATGCAAACTCTGTGTCAGTTGCCTCCTAGTTTGGCTCGTTGAGACAACTTTTCCGAACTTGACTTAAACACCGATTGTGAGAATCTTTCCCGATTTGTGACTCTAAGAGGTTTACCAGTGATGATTGAACTAAGTGCAGATTTCTCTTTGGCAAACCCCGCTATTTGTGCGGTGCGGACAACAGTCCCACCAAAGAATATCAAAGAAACGCTGCATCATCACTTGGTATCCTCTGAAAATACTATAGTGACCTAATAGCTCCTTCGAAGCGTGGCATCACAGATTTGCTCAAGCTTTCAATTCAAGGTGAAAGGAACATTTTACTAGCTTTCGGAAGACCGGCAGCAGTCTTAAAGGTCTTGCGTTGCATTCAGAGCAGACTTGGAATTGTGGGATTGCAAAATGTTTTTCCTTGAATTGAAAAAAAAGTGAGTAAATATGTAGATCCGCTTTGATGAGAGTTAAGTAAGACACGCTTTTGGAGTGTATCTTTGCCGACTCTGTCAAAAGATGTTTGGTCGATGAACTTTATTATAAAAGTTCTCGACAAGGATGAAGGATTGTGAATCCGATTCGGATTCACGCGATAATCGATTCTACTTAAAAACAAACGAAGTAATAAAAAAACAATGGTATTAAAAACGCAGGGCGTTGACCCTGCTGTTTTCGATTTACGCTTGCTGTTTTATTGATTATTAAAAAAAAAAACCAATACACGAAAAGCTATAAAGTGTGTTTTATCACTTTTAAATAGAGAGGAAAGCAAGGCTCTGGTGATGTGGAAGGGTGTATTCGGAGCTAGTGTGTAGAGCTAATTTTAGTAGCACGTAATGTTTCGAAGTGATCAAAATGCCAACGTTCCGGTTGACGACTGGAGCGGAGTCTATCGTGGGTTGCTTTGTAATGTAACCCTGGCACGATAGATTGGCACTGTTTGTATCTTGTGTTTAGAAAAAAAACTTTTTAAAAAATCCTCTAGGTTGCTTTAAGTATGGGGAACCCAGCTGGTGTCTGTTTTAAAAACAAAACTTTCTATTTCTCTCTCTGAAATGGGTTCTTCGTTGTGTTTCTGGGGAGGGGAAAAAAACACCAACAGAAAAATCGGAAAGTGCCTACCGTACATGGCACGTTCAGCAGTGTTCATTTTTTTCGTTTTAACAAACACTAACATTGTTAATCGTTAAAATTAACATTGGTGATCGAAGGGTGAAGTTATCCGATCTTATTCCCCCCGGGTGTTGCTGCGATGTTGAATGTGATGTAAAACAACGCAGGTTTGATACAGACTGAAAACAAAATAAAGTTTTTTTTCCAGGTTTTGGAAAAAGAAACTAGAGATGTCAAATGGTTTTTCTTGTGTTCGAGAGTTAAGTATAGAATCCATTTAACAAAGACCATTTTGCACGATATCATTGCCCCGCCAATATGCAGTATCGCGTTTCATATTAATATGAGCAAATTGGAAAGAAAAGGAGTGTTTTAGAGAAGGCGTGGACGTTATGATTTCCTATCCAGGGCTTACTATTGGAAACGACGAGGTTGACCTACCCTGGGAAATGTTTCCTATGAACAAAAAACGCCCCCATGAAATTTGAGACTCGTACGTGTTTCATAGCATTTTCACTCCTGAAAACGACACCACAACGCTTTCTTTTGAGGAAGCGGTGACAATTTTATTATAATACGGTTAACCAAACGGAGAATGTGAAGCGGAGAGATATTCGATACATTGCAAGGTGTTTCCTCAAAATGTTGCTGTTGTTTGGATGTGTTACTGGACTCACACGCATGTTTTGACCTAGTTATGGACTTTCCCTTTCTGGCACGTGCCAGACCAAGCAAGCACACAAATAGGCCCTAAAAACGGTGACAGTTTGTTTGTGCCGTCTCTGAGTGTGTGACTGGGTGTTTTGACTGCGTATAAGTACAAAGGCTATGCATGATAATAGTCTGAGTATCACCCGTTGTCCAACGGAGCCCTCTCCGCACTAGTCTATGTAATAGACCATGACAGGAGATGGCTCCGTGGATAACGGGTGATACTCAGACTATCTCCGTACCGTATCCAACGTCTGATTATATCTGAGCGATGCAAATTGTATGCGACTCCGCGCGCCAGCCAATCGGACTCGTCTTTAGAAATTGTGACGTCATTGCGATCAGCTGTTGATTAGTCAATTTGGATGCCATGTGTTTCGTAATAGAACGACGGGTTACGGAAGACCCGATGCAAAGCGCCCGCTGAAGGATCAGAATCTCAAAGTCAAGACGCGGTCTTATATACGTGTGCCTGATGCGGTCGCATGGACGGGAGTTCGTTGGATAAAAGTGTGACGAAAATGAGTGTTGGCATAACATGGCGGCTTCGGATGGAACGTTTGGAAGCCCAAAACACAATGTAACAGCATAGCGGGTATAGGGATTTTGGTAAACATATTATTCCCAAAAAGCAATTTGACTAAAAATGACCAAAACACATAGGTAAAGAGTGTACGCGTGTGGAAATCATAGTGCTGCCAAGTGAGGCATAATAAATTATGATAGGTAACTGGCGAACCAACATTGTGAAAAAAATACTTCGCCACTGAATATGAAAATTATAACGGTGGGCACAATGAGAGCCACGTCTCTAAAAGGGTGAGTTTGCGATATGGCCTCACATCCGAAAAACAACTTATTTAATCCGCTATACCAGATAAACGTGCCATAAATAGAGCATATTCCTGGAAACAAAACTCTCCAAATAGGTCATGAATCGTCGCAGACCTGTGGGCTATTCGAGATAAAGGCGAAATTAGCCTTCGTTTTTGCTATAAGCCGTACCAGACACATCCTGTCAGTTGCGCTATACCCTGGGGGGAAACAGCCGAAATTGGCACCGACATTTTTTTTTATTGGATCTTAATACATCAATAGATTTTGTTTTTATGATTTGGCATAATGTTCAGTGTTTATCATGATGTGGCAAATCTCTGGTCATTTCAAACTTGGTTTTCGAAAAATATAAATCCCCTGCCAAATTAAGTTGGACATTTTTGTCAGGCTCTTTTAAGTGTTATTCCTGAAAATCCAAGTCATTGTAAGTATCCAGAAGGCCTAGCTGAGGGGCCTCAAGCCTCCTCTCCCTTCCCCTGATTTGCTAGATTACCCACATCGAGCCCTCGGTGTCTGCGGAAAATTGTGTTCAGGAATTTCAGAGGAATGTCCTATGTTACTACCAGGTCTTAACCGTCATTTTTGGGCCCACCGCACCCTTAATTCGTCAGGTACGCGTGCATGTTGTAATTGTCCGAGGAGAAATTCATGATATGTAAATAATGCATTATATAAATAATTAAGCCTAAATAAGCAGGAAAAATGAATTATATGATAAATAATGAGTTATAAATTATATAAATAATTTTGTTAAATAATTTATTTACACATGGCGCTCATACCTTCCTTCAGTATTTTGACTCTTTAATTGCGCGCGTGTATGTCGTTTTTTTATTTTTTTTTTATTTTTTATAGCGAACCGGATCAGCCTCCATACTGATGACGTCGCCAGTGGCACATCCAAGGGGGGGGGGGGGGGGGGGGCCTCGGGGGGGGGGGGGGGGGCTTGATCCCCCCCCCAGGAGGTTGTCAATTTTCAATTTTTTTTGGGTAATTTGTTTGTTTAGTCCCACAATCTGACCTTGGTGATAATGTATGTGGCCTATTTTCGAGTATTATAATAGGGGTGCCAGTGGCGCCACCAACGTCAACCGCCAAAAAAACCCAATTTTTTTTCTGCGGCCAAAACTTTTGGGCAAGATTTTTGAGAAAAAAATTTGACTCCTACAAAATTGTGTTTACTTGACAGGCTCCCATAAGAAAAGCACATGGATATATAAACAACGTGTGATCATTAGTACAGAGGCTTATTACCGACACGATTTCAAGTCTACGGCCAGTGCGTGCAGCATCATCAATCAGTGGTGTTAGATGGTGCAGTCCCCGAGCTGTCGTCCCTAACCTTATCTCGTGTACGCACATACCTTCTGGCCAACGCACCTCTGAACCTGAGCATGTCATTTACCGTACACCACTAAGTGCACACAAGGAAATACTCTTCACATTAGATTGTCACATCTTAGGTACTATACAGGGTGGATAAAAAAAAACCGAAACCGAGATATTATTGCTAATTTGAACAGAAGTAGGGCACATGTGGATCAAAGGGAGATATCTTCTGTTAGGGTTGAATCTCCCGAAATGACACCCTGATCATGTCCTTATACATTGGCAACCATAGCCTTTCACTCTGTGACAATTGACACAACAAAAACCACAATTGAAAAGTGGCGCAATTCTCTAAATATACCCTTTCATAAAATTGGAAACTACTCGGTCAACCGTGAATGTAAAGACATGATCAGGGTTTTATTTTAAAGAGGAGATTCAACCCTAACAGAGGATATCTCTCTTTGATTCACATGTGCCCTACTTCTGTTCCAATTAGCAATCTCGGTTTCGGTTTTTTTTTTATCCACCCTGTAGAACTAGAGATCAGTGCTATACAGAAGCGTATTTTAAGGACACGAGGATTTTTTTCTGCACCCACTTTTTATTCCGCTTGGGTGGATAACTGTTTCGCCCGGATGGATATATTTTCTTGAGCTCAAAACGGCTCAAATGAACCACAATAACCTCAGACGAAAAATGCGACGCCGATGGCACATATGGAACACCATTGCTTTTGGTCAATTTTGGGGACATTTCCTCCTTCTGGATACCGTCCAACCACTACACAAAATACGTCGTGACTATAACATACATTATTGCACATATTTTGCCTCCAACTTTTCATAAACATCTTTTCGGATTGATACAAACAATATCATTATTAGTATTAGATTTATTTTGTTGCGAACATTTTGATTTGGTAGTTTTGTTTTGTCGGAAGTTAACTTATGGGTGTTATTTGGTACATTTTCGGGGCCAGACATAAAGCAAAATAAACCCACATGCGCAGCGATCGAAACAAAACCCGAGTTCCCAAAACTTTGTAATACTTCGGGTCAATGTTCGGGGAAAGACGGACAGACAAACCGACCGACCGACCGACCAACCGACCACCAAGGGACATGAAGAAACATAACAACAAACACAAAACTTCGAGTTTTATTTGTTGTCTAAGTCATGCGGGTATGCGTTTTGTAGGAGTATAAAACAGATCCAGATACCAGAAAATAATTATCAAAGTCCTTTCTTTGAAAAAATAACGTTATTAATAGTCGAGTTGAGAGGTCGTGTGACATATGGGGTTGCAGTAAGGTCAAATCAAGTCAAATTGAAAATACGATCATAGGCACTGAAACGAATAGAAATGTCAATTTGTCCAAGTCACATAAGAACGATATGAAACCTGTGTACAAATATGAATCTTTGTTTCGAGATAATTTCGTTAAGCCATCATGACGTCATTACATATCCAAAGCGATTTTTGCAATTTGGTCAGTTTTAGCAAATGGTTTTTAAAATTGAAAAAAAAAAAAGTTTGGACACGCAGCTAGAGGGCGCTCGTTAAGATACGACGTCATTATGCCATCTTAATACTATTTGCTTGTGTGTGTGTGTGTGTTTTTTTTTTTCATGCGCGATACATTTCCATTGTTTTCGTAGAGAAAAAAAGTCACCTGACAAGAAATCGTAATCTTATTGGTCAGTCCGCACTGTTTGATCGGTCTATTCGCATTGGCGGGAAAAAAATAGTCCGCCCTGGCGAAGTAGTAAAAACCGCCTGGGCGGAGTAGTGGGCTGGCATAATTCGTTTGGTCGTGTCCAAAATACGCTTCCGTACCTGAGCCTTTGATCTTGAGTCACAAACCGAAGTGGGTGTACATTAGCATTGAAGTAAACATACGTGGTCTGTCTGTGATCATGAAGAGACTGTTGTTCAAGATTCTTCTTTTCTTGCTGTACATTCTTGAAGCAGGTAAGTAGATAACAGTATGCAGGTGTATAGTAGGTGCTGTCCATAAAGTACGCACAAAATACCAACTTTTTAGGACCCCCCCCCTGCACGCATGGCATAGTATACAGGGTGAGTAAAAAAAAAGTGAAACCCAAATGTCGGGACCATTGTTTTAGTGAAGTTCTTCATGTAGCCCTTTCAAAATCTAGGATACAAAAGCCCAATTCTTAGGCTTTCTTTTAGTACAAGAATCATTCAAATCACTCATGTACTTTTCAAGTTACGGAATTTTAAACACAACCACCGTTTTAAAGTTCTGTCCGCGGATCACAAGAAGGTGAGTGTTCTTTCAGCCAAACGACAAATGGATGTGTGTGAATTGTTTTCGTTTTGCTGAAAGAACGCACACCTCTTTTGTGATCCGTGCACAAAACTTGTAAAATTCTGTAACTTGAAAAGTTCATAAGTGATTTGAATGATTCTTGTACTAAAAGAAAGCTTATGAATTGGGCTTTCATATCCTAGATTTTCAAAGTGCTACATGCAGAACTTCACTAGAACAATAGTCCCGACATTTGGTGTGTTTTTTTTACTCACCCTGTATATGCGCAGTGGTTCCACTGCCCCCATTACTTTACAAAGCATTACGAATGCGTTATGCTTGTTGGCTAATTAAACTGGCAGTCTTTTTTTGATGAACGTGTAGTTATTGAACTTACCAAACTAGTTGGCGACATTTAAACCAACAAGAGTGTCGTGGATAGAGGGCAGAGTCTTGATTTTTTTGTGGGAAATTTTGGGGTAAACTTGAAACTATGACGGAGCCGACAAATTGCAACACGAAAATATAGATGGCGATCACCGCGACGCGCCGTGAATGCGCAAAATCGCGTTGATTAATTCGCATTGCATGAACCAAAAAAACCGTATACTAGAAAATCGCCTTGTCTACAGAAAGATACTGTTCAAATTCCAAAAAAAATATTTTGTCAGATTTCAGAGAAGTCAGCTTTAGGTTGCAGAATTTGTTTTGGGAATAATGGAAAAAAAAACTTTTGACAATTAACTACTTTACCAAACTAAGAAGGGCCCATAGTCATGAAATTTTGGTATGCACCGGTACCCGCTAGCTGGCTGGGCGGAGTCGTAAAGTTTGTATTGTTTACATGTCTTAAAAAGTTGTAAATGAAAAAAAGAAAGTTAGAGTGTTAATTGAAAGCATCTTGCGTGAACGTAATCCTTGACATTTTGAGGAAAAGACATCTTTAAAGAGACCATGCACGGGCCCTGTAACTTCATGCCGATAGGCAACCACCGGGGGACTTTTGCATAATAGGCCCAGACTAATACCTTATAGGGAAAGATATCTAGTATCTAGGTAAACGAGGTATCTATGGTTCCAGACCAGTAAATAAACTTCCATAGACCCCAATGGTAAATGCTCCCACTTAAGAAATTCGGGAAAAAATATACTCACAACTCTCCAAGGTGTTCGAGACACACATCAAATTAAAGCTTATTTCATCATCTTTCATTTTCTTTTCAATTTTTGGGGGTCAACTGATGACTTTTAAGAGAAATTTCCATCCGAAGATGATCACCCCTTCAAATAGTCCTGAAGCCCATCGCCATTTTGAAAAACGATGCCCCATTGCAAAATAGAGCGCTTTTAGGTTCCAAATTACACAGAACTGCAAGCTTCCAGTCCTGTGCACGGCTTCCACCCATATTTTTTTTTATAAACCCTCAAGTTCATGGCCCACAATACTCTCAAATACTGAAGATTTTGAGGGCATGCAAATCGTGATTTGGCCGGCGTAGGCAATTTGGGGCCTATTTACTGGTCTGCAACCCTAGATTAAAACCCTAACTCCCTCCCTGGTTTACTAGGAACCATACCCATCCTGGCAAATTCCAACACCATATGGAAAACTGCACACACATATTAAGGGTAAACATTTTCATAACGTAAATGGGCTAGGTCGATTGCTGTTGATCGATGGGGGTAGGAAATACAGGGAACTTGGGGTTATTATGGGTCATTAATTTTCAACCAATTTTACGAGCAATGGGGATTTCCCTAAGGCTCCATGAGTGAGTTGTTTTAATAATATAAGCAGATGTTCATGCCATGGTAGAAATGAGAGTTCAATGGGTTATCGGTAGAAGCGTGAGGCATTTAGATTAGCCTGTATTGTTTTTATATTTATTTATGTATTTTTTAAAATGTATTACTAATTAAACCAAGGATTCCCCAAATATCGTCCTAGGCATTGTAAGCTCGAAAGCTTGAAGAAACCTGTAGAGAGAACTTGAAGTGAATCAGAAGAACTTACCGTTTTAGAGGCTACGTGGGATAACAAAAACCCAGAACAATATTCCGGGCGGAGCCCCAGGGAGCCCAAACAGTTTAAAAACTGGTTTCCAGGACCCTGCTGCTTTCGTTATACATTTTAGGTCTTCCCGGCCAATTTCCAAATTTTGCTGATAGTTTACATTATCAGCTACTAAATTTCGAGTGATTTTGTTTAACACTTCTGATCAGATTGGGGTTTCTTTCTCATTGTTGGGGCATTCAATTTCATTTTTTTCTCACGGTATAGAGTCTGAACCGGGCCAGTACCGGCCCTTATATAAAACAACTCATACCGGCAAGACGGTACAAAGCCTGAATCGGACCAGTGCTTAACCCTAAAAGGGCCGGGTTATTTTGACCATGTCTAAGCCGGGGGGGGGGGGCGGATTCCGTTCCCCTAAGATCTCAGCCATCGAGTGACGAAACATTTTGAAACTCGGTACATGCATAGAACTACTTATCATGAACATACCCAAGAATTTTCATGACTATAGGTCAAAGGGTTTTGGAATTATGGCTATTTAATCATTCATATGCACGAGTGGTAATTCTGCTCTGTATACGTATATGGGAAAGTTCATTTTTCACGGCGCGTAGCGCCGGAAAATTTTTATATTTTTGGTATCAAAAGATGTGCAAGGCTTGAGGCTAAAATATCTGAACAGCGAAAAAAATTCAAGGCTATCGCGGTAAAAGTTTTTTTTTTGGGGGGGGGGGCGGAATCCCCCCCCCTTTTAGGGTTAAAATGGACAGCCCTGGTCCAATTCAGGCTCTGTGCCGTCTTGCCGGTACGGTTTTCTTTAAAAAGGCCGGTACTATCACGGTTCAGCGAAAAGAGGATAAAACATTCAATCTAAATTTAATGAAATTAAAATGAAGAAAACTGGTAAAATTGGTCAGGAAAACCTATATTAAAGAAAGTTAAGTAAAGTTAAACTCATGGGGAAAAATGTATTGTTGAAACAAATAGGTGAACATTAATATGTACAAATACAGGGTGGTGCAAAAAGAAGGAAACCCATTTGTGACAGCAATTTTTACCTACTTGATGAGCATATTTCAAAAAATCAATTTAATTGTATTAATATAGGTTTTCCCGGCTATTTTCAAAGATTTTTTACTCAAATTCACCAACTCTATCATTATTTTTGTCCACGAAAAATTACCCAGGAGTTTTAACAAAACCAATGTAGTCATTTACCATTCAATTATAACGTTTGGTCACCCTCTTAATAGTAGGGGGGCAATGTGCAGATTTGGGTTCCCGTCGAAATTTCATGTTAATTTTTGGCAACCATTATAAATGTAATCTTATGAGTCCTGAGAACAAGAAAATTGATGTTGCCATTTTTTCCATTGACCTTTAGTGACCTTGACCTGAGATCAAAGTTCATGGGTCATTTTCACCTAAAATTTGCCTTTCGGAAGGGTTTGCAAAGATTTTCGAGGCAAGTGAGCAGATATTGTATTTGGTTGAGAGTTTCTCCATAATAATAAATGTTATTATTAATGTATTTATGGGTTTTCCTGAAGAAAACATGGGAAAATGTCACTTTTGCCCGAAAAGGGCTGGGTTGTTTTGACCATCTCACGCAGATTCCGGCCCCCCCCCCCCCCATGACCTCAGCCATCGAGTGACGAAAAATTATGAAACTTGGTACATGCATAGAACAACATAACATGAACAAACCCAAGAAATTTCATGACTAAAGTGAAAAAAGTAGGAGTCAATTTCTCAACATAACAGTTTATTAGAATAAACCCATAGCTCTCAGTGCCTACTGGCAACTGAAATTTACAAAAAAGTGTATTTTTTTCGAGGTTAATTTATTCAGGAACTGTGTGGGAAAGGGAACTGGATAGATTGTAAACACATTGCTGTTCCGGACAAAAGGTATATAGGCCTATTTCAAAATGTTCAAAAACATGTACCGGTATAGTCATTGTTTTTTTCCCCTCAAACTTCCTCATTATTTTTTACAAACAATATTAACAATGCTGTGTTTTGCGAGAGTGATTAGTTTAGTCAAGAACAGCCAATGATTTCACAGGTTTGAAAGTAGGGCCTACTACCAGAAAGCAAGACTTGTCAGACAAAATAAATTTTCTCTCTTGAAGAAAAAAAGGAACACTGAAATCAGGTAAAATTATGGATCCATCATCGTCTCGTTCGAGACTTTCAACAATGGGCGAGAGAAAATAATGCTCAATATAATTTTGCATTAATTTATTGCATTAATTTTACTTGGGATTCATAGGAAATATAGGTAGGCCCTACACACAATTTATTACAAAATTTACTACAATATATTCAGTAACAGAAATGTACGAAGAGATTTAAAGACGAAAATAAAAAAAACTAAAAAAAAACATTGCCGACGATGTCTTTTGATTAACTGTGCTGACTTCTGACAGAAGTACAGGAACGCGGCCCGCAAATATAAAGGTATCAGAACATAAACCTAAACGAAACGAAACGAAAGTACGAAAGGAAACGAAAGGAAACGAAAGGAAACGAAACTACGAATAACAAATTAAAACTAGAGATGTGTTTGTGGACAAACACAAGCTGTTTCGGATATTCAAAATACTCTGTGCACGTGATGAACAATCAGTGACGTCACTAAAAATGTCATCTATAACAGCACATTATACGTACATGTCAAGTTATAACCAAATCGAACATATAGGTCTGTAAATATAGGCCTATAAAGAACAAAATGCCCCTTTAAGGGACGTCACATGACATCTGATGATGACATCACATGAATTTTCATCTATAACCCATCTCGGCATTGGTACGATCACGAATTTCTTCTAGGACCATCCGTGGGTGGTAGTCTAAGTGTGTACCAGGTCTAACGTCGATCGCATAATTTACAAAAGTGCCAAAGTAGAGTGTTTTAAAACGTGTACAAACCCTATGGGGAAAAATGCATCTTTAATGTGATGTAACCCAACACCTGATGACGTCACGATCGCGCATTTCTTCTAGGACCATCTTTGGGTGGTGGTCTAAAAATGTATCAAGACTGAGGTCGATCGGATTTACGAAGGTGCCAAAGTGGAGTGTTTTAAAACGTGTACAAAACATATGGGGAAAAACGCATCTTTAATATGACGTAACCGAACACCTGATGATGCCACGATCACGAATTTCTTCTTGGACCATCTGTGGGTGGTGGTCTAAGTGTGTACCAAGTGTAACGTCGATCGGATTTACGAAAGTGCCGAAATGGAGCATTTTAATACATGTACAAACCCTATGGGGAAAAATGCATCTTTAATGTGACGTAACCTGACACTTGATGACGTCACGATCACGAATTTCGTCTAGAACCATCTGTGGGTGGTGGTCTAAGTATGAATTAAGTTTAAAGTCGATCGGATTTACGAAGATGCCAAACTGGTGTGTTTTAAAACGTGTACAAAACATATGGGGAAAAATGCATCTTTAATGTGACGTAACCTGACACCTGATGACGTCACGATCACAAATTTCTTCTAGGACCATCTGTGGGTGGTGGTCTAAGTATGTACCAAGTCTGAAATGAATCGGATTTTAAAAAGTGGCAAAGTGGATTGGTAGAAGAAACGTGTGTTAAACCTATGGAGAAAAAGTCTGAAAAAGGAGGGGGGGGTAAAAAAAAAAAAAAAAAAAAAAAAAAAGAAAAAAGAAAAAAAAAAATCTTAATGAAAACAAGAGCTGTTTCGGTGTGTTACCGAAACAGCTAAAAATAATAAAGCATGTTTTTTTAATTCAACACCTATCTCCACATTAGACGAATTTCCCGAAACGTGGACGAATCTGAATGCTTTATATTATATTTGCGAATTACACTGGAGACATAATAGGAATTACATTCGAATTCGGAATAAACAATGGAGCCCAACGACGTTCTGGAACGACATTAAAGTATCTTTCCAAGGAATGCTATATTATACAATTGTTGAAGTAACTGGGAAAACCATAATTAAATATTAATTTTAAAACAAAATCCTCATTTTACGAGCATTCTGTTCAAGTAAGCGTAAATACACAATTACATAATTCATTGCATTTTATTCTGTATAATAATGTTTACACGGCATTGTAACATTTTATTGTGTGGAAATGGCAACATTGAATAAATGTTTCTACTACTACTATTAACAGTCTTTTTCCCGCCGTAAAATAGCTCCAAAATAGTGCCGTATAGCTCCAAAATAGTGCAGACTGATCAGGGGAGTATAATTATGGAGCAAACCGAGGTTTTGATCGCATTTCACAAGTGATTTTGATCTCAGGCATACCCCACCAAAAAACTCTCAATTGCACACTTTGTCAGCCAAAACGATTACTCACAGTATTACCGCATCGTCATTGGTGAAACTGTAATTCAGTCATCCTCCAAGTGCAGAAATCTAGGTGTAATCCTCGACTGCCATCTATCCATGAGCGATCAAGTATCAGCAATATGTAAAAAACGCAACTTTCACCTGCTAGTGGGGGGGGCCAATGTACTTCCGTTGGCATGTCATGTTAATTTATGGCAACCATTATAAATGTAATCTTATGAGTCCTGAGAACAAGAAAATTGATGTTGCCATTTTTTCCATTGACCTTTAGTGACCTTGACCTGAGGTCAAAGTTCATGGGTCATTTTCACCTAAAATTTGCCTTTCGGAAGGGTTTGCGAAGATTTTCGAGGCAAGTGAGCACATATTGTATTTGGTTGAGAGTTTCTCCATAATAATAAATGTTATTATTAATGTATTTATGGGTTTTCCTGAAGAAAACATGGGAAAATGTCACTTTTGCCCGAAAAGGGCTGGGTTGTTTTGACCATCTCACGCAGATTCCGCCCCCCCCCCCATGACCTCGGCCATCGAGTGACGAACAATTATGAAACTTGGTACATGCATAGAACAACTTAACATGAACAAACCCAAGAAATTTCATGACTATGGGTCAAAGGGTTTTGGAATTACGGCCAATTAATTATTCATAAGCACATATGGTAATTCAAATGTGTACACTACGTATATGGGGAAATTCAGTTTTGACGGAGGGTAGCGCCGAAAATATTTCGCTGCGCGGCAACCTGTGTTTCGATTTTTATGTTTTTGGTATCAAAAGATGTGCAAGACTCGAGGCTAAAAAGTCAGGACAGCTCAGGCCGCGAAATAAATAACTTTTCAAGAGTATTGCTGAAAAAGTTGAAAGGGGGGGGGGGGAAATCTGCCCCCTTTTAGGGCCAAAATATGACCAACCCTTTAGGGCCTGGCATTTTTAATATGAAATGTTGTAAAGTGTCCTCTGCAGTACCGCATTCACACAGGGTGTTTGTCGGTTGAGGAAAATCCCCACTTCTTCATGGTGCTTTTGGTGCGAGCCACTCCAGAACGGAGGTGATTTGAGCACCTCCAGGTCTTCCATCCTAATGCCACCGCCACAATCCACAAAACAGCCCAAGCCACGCATAATTATCGGCGATTTAATAGCCACAGCAGCATCATTGGCTATCATTCCAGCACAGACGTCGACGCTTTTGAATCGCTGGCCGAAGCAAGTCAACTGAGCCTTATTCACAATCAGGCATGCAACTTTTCCTCGGATCAGCTGATTTCCTCTTTTTTTATTCTCATTTCTGCCATTCAAAATTGAAAATCACTGTACAAAGTCTTCTGAATTTAGGAATTTCCTCTTTTTTGTTGAGTTTACAGTTGCATGCATGCACAATGCGAAACTGTCGAAGTTTTTCCATAGTGGCGGCTGGAGATAAAGTTTCAACCCTGCTCTAGCCCTTGTGAGCTCCAACATCGCCTCACTTAGCAACAAGATGGTCCTTGACCCCATTCCAAAGACCCGACATCGCCCTATTGGAATCAAAGTGACTGCTGCTGTCTCTTTGCAACAATTCCATTCCACCGCTGTTTTAACTTAGTAAGGCCAACTGTGGAGGCTTCACCAATGAGCTCAAACACCATCTAGCTGACATTGATCCAACCCCTGAATACTATGACACCGGTTTGTTGATGTGGTGGTGCAAGAACATCCCTACGGGCTGCCGCACTGATTACATCCCAGGCCTAGCAGCATCCCGTAGTGCTGAACTTTACAGGAAATAGAGACGCATGTATGAAACGACTCTCTTGCTGTCGATACCATCTCATCTGAGGAGGAATTAATAACAGCCATATCAGAACAGCTTCAAAGCTTGTGGCAAACCCCTGTGGTAACCACCAATATGGCCAAGAAGCCAATATGGCCTCCAAGCCTGGAGTATAATATAAAAAAAAGCTCAGCCAAGTGAACAGCATTGTAACATCACCGCCAACAAAATAGCCCACAACAACTGCTATTTAAATGGTAAAGTGCCACGTTCTCCTGATAAGCGACCGAAAGCCAAGCTCCGCCAGAAATACCTCGCCATCGACCTTATTGGCTTCATCAAATCCTTCTCTGCTAATAAACTTGTGACTGGCATAAATAAAGAACAGGAAATCAACCAAACTGGATAACATTTTCACCAAAGAACTGAAACATCTTGGACCAAACGCCTCAAATTGGTTACTCCAGCTCATCAACACCTGCCTCGCCACACAAACAATACCTAAAGTGTGGCAAAAGTCGAAGGTCATCGCCCTCCTAAAACCCGGAAAAGACCCAATGCATGTCAAAACTTATCGTCCCAAAGTCACACATTCAAGTTGCTGGAATATTTCCTCCTCAACCTTCTTGCCTCTTCATTGAGAAACAACTGATACAGGAACAGGCAGGCAGGCTTCCGTCCCGGCAAATCTACAACGGGACAGCTTCTAAACCTCACTCAGTACATTAAGGACTGCTTCCATCAGAAAAAATATATCACCGGCGCTGTCTTTGTTGATCTTACAGCTGCTTTTGACAGTGTTAACCGTTGCTGACTCCTTCAGAAGATCCTGGACATGACAGCAGACCTGACCCTTATCCAGTTTATTGGTGTTCTATTGAAGAACCATCGTTTCTTTGTAGTATTCAAAGGCAGAGTAGAGTACGTCTTCAAAGGAACGGTCCCCCAAGGGAAGACGTTGACCGATGTTCTTGACCAGTCACAGCAGTGCTTCACTGTGAGTCACCTGAAAGCGATCAACCCTGCTATTAAGACCCAAGTGTGTGCCTCCTGGGTTGACCAGACTGGTGGCGTCTCCCCCACTACATGAGATGCCAATCAAGCCTGCAGAAGCCTTACCTGCAGGATCCAATGCAGGATTGAAGACCTGGAGGTGCTTAAATCACCTCCGCTCTGGAGTGGCTCGCACCAAAAGAAGTGGGGATTTTCCTCAACCGACAAACACCCTGTGCGAGTGTGGTACTGCAGAGGACACTTTACAACATTTCATATTTAGATGCCAGGCACTAAAGGGTTGGTCATATTTAGGCCCTAAAAGGGGGGGGGGGGGGGCGGATTTTCCCTCTTTCAACTTTTTCCGCGATACTCTTGAAAACAATTATTTATTTCACGGCCTGAGCTGTCCTGACTTTTTAGCCTCGAGTCTTGCACATCTTTTGATACCAAAAACAAAATTCGAACCACAGGTTGCCGCGCAGCGAAATATTTTCGGCGCTACCCTCCGTCAAAACTGAATTTCCCCATTATACGTAGTGTACACAATTGAATTACCATACGTGCTTATGAATAATTAATTAGCCGTAATTCCAAAACCCTTTAACCCATAGTCATGAAATTTCTTGGGTTTGTTCATGTTAAGTTGTTCTATGCATGTACCAAGTTTCATAATTGTTCGTCACTCGATGGCCGAGGTCATGGGGGGGGGGGGGGCCGGAATCTGCGTGAGATGGTCAAAACAACCCGGCCCTTTTCGGGCAAAAGTGACATTTTCCCATGTTTTCTTCAGGAAAACCCATAAATACATTAATAATAACATTTATTATAACGGAGAAACTCTCAACCAAATACAATGTGTGCTCACTTGCCTGGAAAATCTTCGCAAACCCTTCCGAAAGGCAAATTTTAGGTGAAAATGACCCATGAACTTTGACCTCAGGTCAAGGTCACTAAAGGTCAATGGAAAAAATGGCAACATCAATTTTCTTGTTCTCAGGACTCATAAGATGACATTTATAATGGTTGCCATAAATTAACATGACATGCCAACGGAAGTACATTGGCCCCCCCCACTAGTAGTTGATCTTAAACAAAATGCAATACAGATTCCATATGGTTGATGAAATATGGAACTGTCATACTTGTGGTCTGTTTGTTCATATACATTTGTTTCTTTGTTTGTTTGGTTGTTTGTTTATTTGGATTCCTTCCTCCATACTGAGTACGATTTTCGTTATGATTTGTTCCTCCAGTGGGCAGAGCCGCAACGACCACAGTGCCTCCTGTCTTGTCCTGCGGTCCAGACAGTGTTCCCTACGCAGGAGAATGCCTTTATGTATCCCGTCGTCACTCCATGTGGCTGTATGCCAATCATGTTGGCTGCAATGATCTACAAAACGGCGCTCATCTAGTCACCATAGTCGATCAGGCCATGAATGTGAGAAGCCAAACAGTTTATTCGTCCTATGATTTCAGAAAAGAGAAATTCCTATTTGTACTGCATGGCTTGAACCAAGGGCGGATCCGGGGGGGGGGGGGGGGGGGGTCAAAGGGGGCCATGCCCCCCCCCCCCAAAAAAAAACGAATCCAATTTTTTTTTTTTAGATGACTTCGTAATAACGGCAAGCAATGAGTAAACCACCGTCTTTTCCTCAAAAAACATTGGTTAAAGTGGTCAGAAATTGCCTCAGATCGCACCACTGAGCATCTAGAATCAAAAAATATTCGGGGCCCTTAAGCGGGCCTCGAAACCCACGCCGTAATTTTTTGGACACACTTTTTGCGGACCAAAATTTTTTTGCCCCCCTCCCGAAAAAATTGTGTTCTGGATCCGTCCTTGGCTTGAACAGTGTTGTTTGATTGAAATAATCTGATTGAAATAATTGATGTATTCCGTAGGCTACGGAGGGGGGCGGGGGGGGGGGGGATGTTACCCAGTGCGCCTCCACCAGAACCCACCGCCACCGGTGTTTTTTCTTTAATCCTTGGCATGTCCCTAGTAGGAAAAAAATGTTAACAGTGAACATTTAGGGATGCACTCTCTTAGGCAGGCGGCCACTTATTGGAACAGCCTGTGATTGAGCTCACATGCATTTTCTTAGCACAAGGCTTGGAAGGGGAAGAAATAAAACGCCATAACCTAAACACACCCTTGACTGATCTTAATCAAACTTAGCACCATTAATATTCATGAATAGCTCTTTCTAAAAGTATCTTTGTTTGTCATGGAAACCAACTATAGAGGGCGCTACAGGCTAACAGAATATATATAAACGTTTATTTTGAAAATTATCTGAAAAAGTCTCATCATTTGTCATTACACTTTACTGTTCATCTTGTAAACCACCAAATCCTAAAACAGCACCTAATTTATGATTAGGCCTATCCAACTTAAATTTGAGAGTTAGGTCTTGGCAAATTGAAAATTAAATACCTTTTGAATGAGTTAAACACCGTTCTGCTGAATCAAGGTTCTGGTATCTTAGCCTTATATGGGTTACGTTAGGAGGTGGTAGGTCAATCTTCTAGATACATGGACAGGCTTTACCAATCTTGATAAAGTTGACTTGGTATATGTTCATGAATATATCTTTCAAATATGTCTTGAATCCTCATGGAAACTGTACCGGTCGACTAATGTTTGTTTTTTCTTTCTGTATGATAATTCTACGCGACGTTTCCTCCAAACGGTACGGATCAACTTGAAACTTATTACGAACATCAATGCCATACAAGAATGTCAGAATTTCATAATTCGGGAGCTGCTGTGTTTCGTCTTTTTAAATCCTGAAAAAAAGACGAAACTTGTAAACAGGAACTTATAAAAGTTCCAACGAAGCTTCCTTTTATATAACTTAGATAGATGCTGACGACATGGCTAGCGTACGGCCGGCATGGTGCATTTTTATAAAAAGATAGTGAAATACTGATACTCGGGGATCAAAACACTGCCACCTCGATCTCATATTGTTCCGATTGCACTTCCTGTTTTTTTTTCTACAATTATGTCAGGATTTCATAGTAGATAAAATCACTGAAGACATGTGGATTGGGCTCCATGACACACACCAGGAAGGCAGCTGGAGATGGGTCGATGACACCACCGTCAACTACACGTTAGTAATTTATGGAGATTTACATTCTGCTGTTTGCAGAAGTGGCCAGAGCATTCATGATATGAATGAACTCCTTTTTTGACATTTCCCACTAAAGAGGTATTCTCAATGTTTCAATTTCCAAACTTCACCACAAAAATTGCCAAAAATCACGCAGAAAACTTTCATAGCACCTACTGGCTTCTCCACATGTCAAAGACGGAGTAATGCGGCTTCAATGATACTCACGATTAGTTTTGGGGTTGCAAATTAATCCATGAAATTCAACCACTATAGCACAGGTCTATCATACAGCGATCATTCAATAATGTTTATGGCTGTGATCTAACATATTGTCAAATGTCAAAAAAGGAGTTCTAGCGCCCCAGTTGGTGGGATGGTAACCTGAATAAGCTGTATCGTTCTCCACTGATCATTTGTAACGTAATTATGAAGTAGCTTTCCAGTGTTTTTCTTCAAACGGTGACCCCGTCTACAGGAACTTCAATTCAGGTGGCGGAACGGATCAGCGAGGTGACGCCAGCTCTGGCAGCGCTGACGCTGCCGAAGCCTCGCTAGAAAACACGACAAACTGCGTAGTGTTACGCAAAGCCACCGGCAAATGGAAAGCCGTATCTTGTCATTCGCCCGACGCCGCGTACCGCCCGGGGTACGGGTACGGTGCGATCTGCGCGTTACCCCGTGAGTGTCACCTATAGATCATTAATACAAAACTGGGTGATGCGGTTACAAGTCCGTGATCATGACAAATTGAAGTAAACGCTTCTCTTCTGCACTGCATTCGGCGAGTGATTTTAAAATGTTGACATAAACTGTGGGCCAAATAACATGCGCAAGATGGCGTCACGTCACAGGACAAACTCAAAAGCCATTTTGAGGACAACGCAATTTTAAGGACACAAAAGACGTGAATTGCGGAACTTATACAGACGTTAACATGTTGCTAAAAAAATCAAACATTATACAGCTGTATCATTTCCAATTCTTAGATTGCTAAATTGTTTCAAACTCAAAGAAACTTGTTACTTGTGTCATTTTTAAATGGCGTCGTACTCCACTGTACAGTGCGCCACCAAGAGTTCACGGCACCGATTGTCGCGGTGTCGTGAGAAAAACAGTCGACTTGGTTGCGTGCCAAAACCGTTTGCAGTAAATTAAGAAGGCGCCACTACTTTTGTTGTCACTCACGATAACTTTGTTAATTTCCGTTCAACTCAACATGGATTTGAACTTCATTATTTGAGCTTCATTATTATGTAATGATTATAAAAGCACTTGAAAGACTATGGATTTTGTGACTTTGTGATTATGGTGATGTTTTACGTCAAAGGACATCATTTAAGTAGTAAATAATGTCCCAAAAGATGTTTTATCCCCAATTTGGAATCGGTTTGATATTCCCATTTAGGTGGCGAGCCTTTGTGTCCGGACGGAGGGACCTTCTTCCGTGACCGGTGCTATTGGTACAACAGGAGACCCAAGAACTGGGACGACGCCAGTAGGGAATGTGAGGACCGGTTCGGGAACGGGGTGAAACTCGCCATCGTTCGTGATGCCGAGCTCAATGTAAGGCAACCTTCAATTTGCTTGGTAGGCCTTTATGAACAGGGTGTTTTTCCCCTAGCCCTGGAAATGATAGCTACAGGAAACAATACAGGAGTTATTCAAACTCAGATCCTGCCTGCACATTACATTGTAAGTTAATTAAGATTTCACACCTGACCTTGAGCAATATGATCCTTATATATCGAGGTTCTGAGTTGTAAAAGCTGAACTTTTGTTTCACCAAAAAAAACACCAGGCATTTTTGTCCCGACACGTTCATCCCGCCTTGTGGCTTGGACTGCGTTACAATCACGGCGACGATACATGGCGATGGGTGGATGGACGCCCTCTGGATCACAGTGGGTAGGCATACATAACAGAATAGCCTAATGGACTAGAGATTAACTAAAATGTTTTTGCTCAGAAGAACGCATAATTATGAGCATTGGTGAGAAGATGTTGGATTTTCACAGTCCTCTGCAGCGGAAGTCGTCATCAGCCCGACAGTAAGCAAAATGCAGAGTATTGTCACAAGTTACAACCCCGTTTCAGATTGGCTTGACCTTTTTTTCCCCTTCAAAAGCCACCACAATGTACGCTAGTTTTACATTTACTAAATGAAATGACTTTCATCCTCTATGGATCTCATTATCTGAACATGACATGCCAAAGTTACGGAGGCGTCAAACATGATGGTATCTTTTCCGGTTTACTTGTCATGTTTTACCCTGCGGCTGTTTGCAGCGTACCCTCTTCTTTTTCTACCTAAAGGTACGGGAGATGGAGTGACGGAGAACTCGAAAACATGCAAGACGGTCGAAACTGCGCAGTCCTGAACCACGACGATGTGAACGGCGGAAACTGGTCGCGAAAATCCTGCCGTGGGCGTGTACACTATGTATGTGCCTTGCAGAGTAAGAACGCCCTTTACCATCACCAGGAATCTGTCCCAACCTCGTCCCCAGGGTGTCGAACAGTACGCGCCCATCACTACCTGCTCTCTCACCCTGGCATTGGATCATTTGCATGTGCAAGATTTTTGAACACGTATGCAAATGAGGAACAGTCTGGTGCCTGGATATGCGTTACATTAGCGTTTGTTTTTGTATGCGGTGTCTGGGGTAAAAAACAGAGTCAATTCGTCGCAGCGCGAGCACGGCGTAAGTTACGAAAACACGATTTTTTGAATTAAACAGTTACGATCTTATATCGAGACAACATGCAGTATCACATTTCATATAGATATGAGCAATTTGGAAAGGAAATTAGTATTTTCGAGAAGGCGTGGACGAATGATCGCGAAAACACGTAGGCCTACTGCACGTTGTGAATAATAGCACCAAGTACACGATAAAAATCCATTACTAGCCAATTGCGGTAACGAATCAGGATTCAGGAAGAAAGTTTCCTATCCAGGGCTTACTATTGGAAACTAGGTTGGAAATAAAGTGAGCACTGGGGACGAGGTTGGACATGGCCTGTTTTAAGGCTATACGGCATGACAGATAATACGCCCTCAAAGCTTCTGATTGGCGAATTCGCCGTATCGTTGCACGAAATTGAGGGCGCTATAACGACACTGTTTGGGTAAACATAATCCAAGGTTATTGGCACAAGGTTAACATATTGATATTAATGAAACATTACATTTATAATCTTTTAATTTTTCTAGATTGAACTCAAGTTCCTAAAAAAAAAGTAGATATCTCTGCATAAACTGTTTGTACCCCGAAAGGCATGGACGTTTCGGTACAGCGCCCTCATCGATGCCTGGTCGTGCATTTAAACATATATGAATAGACCTCGTCTAAAACAAAATTATGCAAAAAATAAATTGAAATGAAAAAAATTACCGATGGTTTTATCGGTGGTTTCCCCCTAGCGTGCTACGACGGGCCAGGCGGGCGTTCTGGAGCAGGGAACGGCGACACGGATTCACCAGACGAGGAACCAAACTGCAGGGACTTCGGAGACCAACTGAAATGCTCCTGTGTTTCCAATGCGCTCTGCAGAATGAACGGCAAATGTCGTTGCGAGGCGCTCTTCGACGGCATGAAGTGCGACAAAGGTGGATGAGTCTTTTATATTTCTTGATCCGATCGGAACTAAATGTATTTTTTTGGTTTAGATGGAAGCTTTTAGCAATAGCCACGATACACTCTTGTACATGAATTTGGTGGTAATTGAAGGGCCTTTGTAGCGGCATTTTGCACAATAAGAGGACGCTTCTGACTACATTTTTTTTTAAATTTTACAAAATGCAACCGTCCCTTACTTTCCAACACATGTGACATTCATCCTGAAACTTGTTTTTCGATCTTTAACACAATTAGGGGAAGAGGAGCTATAATTACAACATTTGTGCTGATCATCCTTGAATGGGTGGTTCTTTATTGAACACGATCTCTTATGAGTATAAAAGCTTGTTGATGCTTTCAGATAAGGTCATGCATAGCATGTATTACCACACAGTTTCACATGCTTTTGGGGTACGGGGGATAGCAACCCTTGTGTCCGTCTGTGGTCTAGCCATTTGATCTAGCCATTTACCTTCAGTGGTTTTCAGCCAATTGCAGCTGGCGTCTTCCACAAAAATAGTACACGTACAAACGTATAAAAACGTAATTTCAGCAGTAAAATCGGTGGATTTTTTTCCCATTATACAGACGAGTTGACGGTAATGATCCACGCACCCAGACGCGTGGAACGCGGGGCCAGCGTCACCATGCGCTGTCAGGTCAACCTGCCTTCCACCGACGTCACGGTATTATGGCGGAAGGTCAGCGGTACGGAGATGCTCCCGGAGGGCAGGACCCGCTTGCAAGACCAACCTGAGGTAGGAGACTACGACCTCATCATTGAGAACCTACAGGAGAACGACACGGGGTCCTACGTGTGCGCTGCTACCACCGTGATCGGGCAGATCGGCGAATCGGAGATGGATAGCACCTATCTCCACGTAGCAGGCAAGTGGACAGATTACCATTTCTTTCAGTGTTGTAGTCGCGTCTATCACAAGTTCTCACAAATCCCCACATTCACTCACAAGTCCATCACAAGTAACTTGTTACTGTTAAGAACTTTATTGGCAACTTCGAAGTGCCAAGCTATTCAAATGAATTGTAACAAAGGCATTCCTTTGTTATCGTTCACAGCCAGTTACATTGACTGGACTTGTGGTGCACTTGTGCTGGACTTTTACGTTGCAATTTTTAGTTCTTATAACAGTTGCTATTACGTTGCAATTTTTAGTTCTTATAACAGTTGCTATTCTTCAAATTAGAATACAATATCAAAATACCGAAATTTTTGATATTTAGGAATCATATCGAAAATACCAGAAATATATCAAAATAAATCTGCTGTTTGTGCTTTTACTTTGTGTTTAACGCTTGCTGTATAATGAAATAAAACTCGGCGTCACTTTGTGCTTGTGACTCAATATATAAAATTGCGAAATGCCAAGCGGCGTCACTTTGTGCTCTACGTTCGCTGGAATTAGCGATCTCCCACACTGTAACACCTGAAAAGAAAGTTTGAGCGATATGCTCCAGAGAAAACCTTGGGAAATTGGAAGTAAAATATTTTATTTTATTTTATTTTTTAATCAAAGTGTCATCTTTTACATGGGATAATCGATATTATCGAATAATCTCGATATTGGATTTCCGATATATTGTTATTGAAAATTCTGATATCGACGATGCCTAACCTTACAACCCTGTCATATATTAATTTACAAACACGAAAAGCTTCATGCTTTTAGAGGGTCACATCAAACTTGTAGCTCCGTTGTTGAATTTGATGCAATGTTTTCCTGAATGTTCATTGAAATAAACAACCCATCAACTGAATTTGATGGCCAAACATCTACAAGAAAAGTAAAAAAAAGAGTCTGTAGCTGTGAAGTTAGTTTAGTTAGCCATTTTGTAACTAAATTTACGCGTAATGTAACCATGGTAATTGCTTCAATTTGTAATCAAATATAGTGCCAAATATGGTGTCAGATACAGTGCCAGATATTCCGAAGCCGGAGGCCCCACGCATGGTTAATAAAGGTCAGTTGAGTTTGATCATATTCAGTACTTCTTCCATATACTGATTTAAGTTGAGCAAAAAAACTTAAATATTTTAAATGCCATGAAAAACTGGCATTTTTTTTGCCTGTGATGCTAAACATTTTTACAAATATTTGAACATTTTTTTGTGAAGAGCAAAGCAAAGACAGTAACTTATCGACGTGCAGCAGCAACTCTTCCATTATAAGGCTATATTTGAAATGTTTGACATAATGTCATACCGAATACCATATGTGACCTACTGAGGCAAAATGAGGAATGTTTTGAGTAATCGACACAGATAGGCCTATACCAGAAAAATCATGCCAAAATCGATATTGATTGTTTAGTATTTTTGAGTAGCCAAGGTATCCAAGCTTCACACGATGCATTTCTGTTGGGAAAAAAAGTACCAACCGAAGGAAAAACTGAAGAACGTTTTTTACTGCCGGTGGTGGCGCAATGCGTGTCTTTTCTTCAAAGCCGTTTTTCTCGAAGTGAGGTTAGAGAAACTTGTCAGGACACCATTGAAGTTCCTGCGTCATATATTTGGAATAAATGAAGGTACAGAAATAAATTTGGTATCATTGGAAAGCTAAAGATAACGTGAAAAGTCAAAGGAGGGGGTTCAACTCCTCATTACGCTATGGCAGGTCACATAATGGCAAGCGTTTAAAAAGGATTGGCTGTTGCTAAAGATGTAGAGTGCCGTGACAGTTAGTGCTCAGTGATTTCAGTTGCTGAATATAAAATATGTTGCGTTTTCTTCGTGACAGGAAATAACGAAGGATTGTCTTCCATGGAAACAGGTACATATAATTTTGTTTACGAAATATCAATAAAGAGACAGAAATTACTGTTCATTGTTAGGGAGGCGGGGGGGGGGCGGGAAACAGTCTAGGGGAAAGGAATTATCGTTTATTCTGAGCATGCGCATGACAAGTAAGTCTGCTGCCACCAAGAGTTTGTATTCAGATCATCAATTCGGCTTTTCATTTCCTATAAAGAGCTGATCATTGGAGTAGCGGTTGTCGGTGTCTGCTTCGTGTGCCTTGTAGTTGCGTTCATTGTCGTAGCCAAGGTAAGAGTATTTCAATACAATCTTTAATTTACCAGTTTCTGGTTGTTGGTGGTTGATTCGGCCCAATCAAAACAAGTCAAATGGATACAAATTATGATCCAGTTGCGTTACGGTTCTGTAAAAAGTGTTCATTTAATGTGCATGTCAAGGCTTGAACTTGCTAAGATTCAATCCAATCTCGTATCATTATAAGATGAGTGTCCTACATTTTCATCTTGTTCCACAATACTTTTGGCTTTGGTACAAAATCGATTGCTTTGGGTCACCGAAACTTAAATGCCCGTGTCTTTTCTACAGATCCGTCATGCCTCTATACCCATGCAGTGACACACCCTAACCCTAACCCAGTGACACACTCGTCGGTCAATTCGGGCGATTCACAATGCAGTGCGCCACCAAGAGTTTGCCACGGAGAGTTCATTTTTCCCAGTGCATTGTGGGAGATGGTCGACAAATTCGCCTCGCGGGACATTTGAAATCCTTCGTTTTTCCGGTTTGTAGTTTCGTAAGCGTATGATTCGAGTATCTGTTTGCCCTTTTCTTTTCTTTTCATCAATATGGTGTTTTTTTTGTAAGGCGGCAGAACGCTATGCCCCAGTCTATAACAAATAAACCCAAGTTGTCTACTGACGCTCATTGAAATGGGCCATGTTTTGTCAACCGTAAACTTGAAAAATGGATTCTCCATGGCAAACTCTTAGTGGCGCACTGCATTATGAATCGCCCGAAATGGTGTTCTAAAGACGACACATCGACAACATTAATTTGGTCCCATATTAGGACCAAGTGAACTCCATTGAGAAGCAAGATTTATGTAACTCGTTCTTTTTATTAGTCTCTAGTAAATAATGAACATGGCACGGCTATTACATGTTGATCAAGTTTCCCAATTTATTGCGTAGGCCTGTAGGTAATGTTTCTGTTAACAAATCCGCTGTTAATATGAACAATATGATTGTGCCTTAAAAGTGAAGTTTTTCGACATAATGTGCTATAAGAAGTTGAAGCTTGACTGTATTTGTCATTTATACCGCTTTTGAGTAATATAGGTTTTCTCGTTTCCTTAAAACCTTTATCATTCGAATTCCCATTTCTAATATTCCAATTCGTTCATCAACATCGATTTTGCACTGCCATGGGCGTCGCCCCGGGGGGGGGGGCAAGGGGGGCACTTTCCCCCGCTAGAAAAGAAGAAAAAAAAGAAAAAGGCGAAAAAAAGGAAAGAGAAAAGAAAAAGAGGCGCGGAGTCGTGTTGCTATTAATTTAATGGGTTGGCGGGGGGGGGGGGGGAATGTCCCCGCCCCTCTCGAACAATGATAAATCGAGAATACGCTGGAAAAGTACAGGGATTTCGGGGGGAAATGTGCTCCCCCCCACCCTCTTGAAAAAATTCTGGCAACGCCCATGTGCACTTTCAATGTTTAATGTTGTCTTTTGTCAAACAATTTCAAATTCAAGCAAATTGAGACAATGCGCACACGTTTTCGTCCCAGCGTACTGAATTTCGTCTCGTCTACGCCAAACCTTGTTAATCAGAAATCAAATTCGTAGAGGAATGCTGCCATTCGGCAACAGCTTGGAGGAATTTCATCTGCAATGACAAATGTTCTAGACCCAGTTACTTAAGAGGGTGACCAAACTTTAAAATGGTATGGTAAATGACTAAATTCGTTTTGGTAAAAGCGTGCCTGTTTCGTGGACGAAATTGAAAGTCAGAGTTGGTGAATTTGAATGAAAAAATCTTTTAAAATAGCCGGGAAAACCTATATCCGCTCCGTGCACAAGTACCCCCTCACCGGCAAAGGAAGTACAGTTGGGGGTGCGCAGCCACTGCGTGTACATAGAACAAATCCCCTGGTTTACGCGCATCACACACAAGGAACGGTGCGCGTCAACCAGCGAAATGTACCGCCCAAGGGACGTCGTTGCTAGGTAAAAGGGCGCCCTCTTTTGGTAGCGCACGGAGCTCATAGATATACGGAGGGTGCTATTGGATTGGAGTACATTGTTTTGTATTAGCGAAGACATGATATATGTGGTTTTTACCCAAACCAAAGAACGCCTTCATAATATTGTGGTTGCAAGTAAAAACTGTGTCGTCTGGAATATTAATTTTTTGAAAGATCCGTCCGTCTCTTAACGCGATCGTAAATTTAGAGGGCGCTCTTTCGGTGATCAGTGCAGCTATCTCCAACCTGTACGTCATAATTGGAATGCGCTCTTGAATTGGTCATTGTTTTTGTCAAGGGATCCGACTAAACTCTTTGTTGTATTTAATATTGAGAGAGAGAAAAAAATCGTAAAAAGTGTTCGTTAATTCTTTTGAAATGTTACTTCGTTTTGACCTTCTGTATAACTATTTGCTGATTTTTTAGTATTTGCATTCGGAAGAGAAATGTTCCAATAATGTTTTTGATTGATAAAGTTTTTATGTTTTTTTTTTTGTCCAGTAAAGACACTATTGACTGATTTTATTTCCGTCATTTATACTGGAAATGCAATTGTGATTTTGTTTCCTATGTTTCCAGATATTTAAAATGTAGATTAATTTGTAATCTTGTGGAAAGTTGAACTGCTGTGAAAAGGGTGCTTTACGCTTGATATTGCAAGTTCGAAACACACAGCATTTTGTAATGGTAGCGCGCAGTAATTATACAAAATATCGAATGTTTCCGAGTTTTATTATAGGTGACAGATGGAACGTCCCATTCACGAGTGGAATGGAACATTCCATCTATCACTGAATGAAATAAATCTTTCCATCGCACGAATGTGAAACATTGTTTTGTTTTATACAATGCTATAAATCCTCATCACCTGAGTGGAATAGAGCTTCCATTTACCGTGGAATAGAACATCTATTTACCGTGAAATAGAACTTCTATTCTTGCGGTGCTACCGGGCCGTGGGTAATATTTCAATGACACGTGATCGACTGCCCACGTACCGATCAGATGATGGGGATTTATTCAGGCGTAGGCATAAAATTGGCAAGTATTTTTTTTTAAATGCACAAGTAAAAACGGAATATAATTAAACGAAATTGCTTGACAAACTTATTTGTATAAGCGTACTTTTATTTAAGTGTTGTTGAAAAAGTTGAGACCGGTTTAAGCCGAGTAGAATGTTCATTAAATGAGGCAAACTGGTGGGCTGAAAGTGAACCAGTTAAACCGTCAGCTAGTCCACCCTGTTCTGGTTGTCCTGTGTTCAAGGTCACAGTTGTCCCGTATGGTTCCCCGTGAGAATTGCCCTGGTTTATTTAAAATCACTTACAGGAATGATCTTGAATGATTTAAGGATAACTTGGGATGAAATTTTAGTCAACCTGGATTGTTATGAAAGCAAAATGGTGAACTTTGGATTGGAAAATGCTTGAACGAGGTACGGACAAAAATGGGAAACTAAGGAATCTAATTGAGGGCGCCCTACATGCTGACCGGTAGTAGGCCTTCGCTCGTCAGTACCCACCACCCTGCAAACAGGGCGCTGGGAAGGGATGATGAGCTTCACCAGCCTCGGCTCCATGAGCGTGTGCGCGTTCCGTCACTAACCCCTGACCGTGATGTACAAAAAAAAAAAAAACGCTGCTGACTGGCTATTTAGAGCAAACTGCGCGCGCATTTCGAAGATTGCACACAAGTTACTAATGAGGTCTACTCTTTGATCTTCTGTTCAACATTATTCCATAGGTTTTATTTTTAGTCGCATAGCTTCTTCTTTTCTTTATTTCCCCTGATTTTAACGATCCATTGTGGCTTGATCTGTCTTGCTTTCAATACTTTTAAATTGTAGAATCGGATGTATGCATCTAAAAATAATCCAGTGTTGTTGCGTACATGTTGTGGAACTTTACAAACGTGCGCATTAATTTTTTGCAATGGCTTCATGATCTTTTAATTAGCTGTCAATTACTTTAATTAAAAGGGGGATGTCGGAGAGGGATCTTGGGAGCTATGCATAATGCAGGCATGTTTCGTGAATGAACGTGCGTGTGAATTGGGAGGGCGGGCGCTTTAATGAGCCGTATTCCAAATGGAACGTGCAATTTATACAATGTATACATTTCAACAGGGAGATAGAATTAGCTTTTGTAATAATTTTATTTGCCCGCGTGACCTACCGCGGATTGATATACGCGCATGTATCAAACTTTAGCGCGTAGGCTGGGTGCGGCGGCGGCGCGCGGAGCATGTGTGATATGATTTTATGATGAGTACTGCGGTCTTTGCACGCGGTATAAAAGCTGTCTGCTGAGTGAATCAATCTCACACGAGTTCACTTTCTCAGAAGCAGATACCCTTGCTTTGTCCGGAACACACAAGCCAACTAGGTAAATAACACATTCGTTGTTTTAGTTAACAGATCATTAAATTGTACAGGCGCTTAATTTGTCGCTTTTCTAGCATCACGCTTGTGCATGCACGAAATGATTGCAAGCTGGACCTTGCGGTTACAGCTACAGCGGCCCAGGGTCTGCACATCCAAAGAAAATGTGGGCGTTGTCCGCAGGCGTGATGCATGGCAGTGGTGGTGGCGGGCGCACTAATCTTAAAAACTCATAAAACTTACACCCATTTATCTTGTGACTTCGGACGTTCAATTCCTTTGTTTTCCACTCCTTTTTTTGGCTGTAGACTAGCATGATGTCAGAGTAGACTAATGAATTTCTCAACTAACGTGGCGCACTGCGCACTTTGTCTCAACTTTCACCACTCGCAAGTCGCATTGCCACTCCCCATCTACGCCTTCTCATTGCTGTGGCTGCCGGCTGCTCGGGCTTTCATCTATTCATGAGCGTTCTTCAGAGAGTGTCACGAACTTGGTTAATCATTGCAACACTGGAGACATATCTTTAAGAAGCTTGAGTTAGGGGCCTACTATGCAATGATTTTTGCAGGCCTAGAATAGCTTTCAAACGTTAGATTCGTCTTGAAAAGGCAGACGACGTCTAAAACGTTGGTGTCTGGAAATTGGGCCAAAGTTGATCAGACGGTCCCAAATTCATTTTACACTACTACTACATTGTATTGCTAGCTTTTTTCTTTTGCATAATCTTCCTTGCATTGTTACAATATTTGTCAGCAGTATGGATCATGGCATTTGATCTTGGAAGAGTCTGACTGTATTTTCTTTTACATTTCTTAAAATGGGATATTTACTTATATGTTACATGTATTTCGAATCACTTATTGTTTACATCATATGATTAATGATCAGAGCTAAAATCCTGGAACCACTTTCTTGACAAATAAAAAAAAATGGTTTTAGATGTTGGTTGTGGTTTATTTATTACATATTGTTCACCGAGTTGACTTTCTGTGAATCATAAAATCCGTAGTTTTTTTCTGTTTCTTGTAGAACCTCCAACATGGGTGACAAACCAGATGTAAAAGTTGTCGAGACATTCGACAAGTCAAAGTTGAAGAAGACGGACACTGACGAGAAGAACAAACTACCGACCGCAGAAAGTATGTAGAGTCATTGACAGTCACCTCACTGATAAAAAAAGTCATTTTTTTTTTAATAAGAGATGGGATTTTGAGTCATTTGATGAAGTTGGGGATCAGGATTTGAAAAAAGATTGCGGGAAAATTCCATACTGGCTCACCACTTTACCTGCCGCCAAACACATCAATTTTCACCTCACCTTGTGATTTCACCCAAGAGGAATCCAGGCAGCTCTGGAAATGCGAAAAAAATCAGGCAAAATGTGTTTTTAGAGCACATTTTGGATGCACACGTCGTGCAGAACTAGGTTGAAGCAGTTGAAGAGTCCGAGGTTCGAATGTCGATGAAGTAAGTGACTGATTAATAACTAGGGATAGAGGAAAGGAGAGGGTGAGAGTAGAGGAGTGAATAACCATAAAAGATGCAACTTTTGGCGCTTGAAAATTAATTTTTAAAAGTGGTGATCCAGTACGGAATTTTTTCCAAGATTGCATGCGATCCTTGTTAGTTCCTAATGTGTTGTGAGTTTACTTGCAACATTCCTTGTGTCAATACACATGAACTTCAATGGGCTCTGTGCGTGAACAAGAGAGGGCGCTTTTTGACCCCCCCCCCAGCGTATATAGCACAAAGTACGCACAGCTTATTTTATTCTAAATGTGCACAAAGCCATAACATCTTGGTGAGAAAGTCGTCATGAATGCGGTAGAATGTAGCTCCCGTTGGTCTCCCCCAACTTTCCCTTTCTTACCATTTAGATGGTACTTAAGTGCACAGAGTCCACAAAACATCAATAAATTGTTTTTAAAGAATGGTCCTACAAAACTTGTATTTGCCATTCCAGGCTTCAGCAGGTAATCCAAGTGAAGAGGCTAAGTTTGACAAATTCCAAAATGGTTTCTTTAAGTTGAAATAAATTGAGTCCAATTTCAAGTGTGCTGAAAACATTCAAATTGAATTACTTGTTAAAATGGTAATTGTTCTCTCTTTTTTTTCTTTTCAGCAATTGCAGCAGAAAAGACTGCCTTAGGTATTTAGTACCAGTAGTTGGCTAATTATTCCAAAATGTTTCTACAAATTAGTCTTTGTTTTTCATAGTATACGTTGGTTAAAGGGTCAGGTTTTTGTTTAACACTGTTTTGACAGGAGGCAAGTCAATCACACTGTTTTGTTCATCGTATATGCAGAGAATGTTTTGACATTGTTACGCCTGTTCTTGTTACTTTCCAAAGTACTTGGTAATTCAACGAGTAGCATGTACAATAAACAGTGGACTACCAATATACCAATGTTATTATAGGCACCTTGTAATTTTCGAATTTAATACTGCAGTGCAAGGCATGGGTTATTTGGCATTATGGATTTTGTAGTGGGTGTAATGCACTATTTTGGTGTAATAAAGTCGGAAACCATCTTTGAGAGACTTTGTTAGTCTTTGCAGAACCGATGACAAGCCAGTTAGGCTCCAAAAAAATAAGTCTCCGGTTTCTGGTATGGAGCTCGCCCAAAAAAGGGCGCGGCGACGCGGCTTTTTTTGTTTTTTTTTACCTGTTTTTTTTTTGCTGCAAATGTCGGCTGATGACTGCAAATGGTGCCAGACTAAACTTCGTGCAAATAATGGGAGTCCAGAGAGGCCACATAACGGTTATTCTCGATCATAACCCCATCTAAAAACACGTTAAAATTGTGCAGCAGCAGGATTCCAGTCAAACCAGTGAGTTTGGCGGTTTGAGACATCATCTTTCATTAAAAAAAAACCTTTTTCATTTTACCGACGCGCATGGCTACGGCGACGCGCGCGCATTCCAGAAACCGGAGACTTTTTTTTGGGCCTTATCTATCATGTTCAGTTGCCTTACTTGCTCAGAATAAAGCAAATCTGTGGCAGCTGTAACCATTGTACAAATTAACAAACAAAAATTATAGCTTATACAATTGAAGAATGGAGTATGCCATGTTAGAAACGCCAAGTCCGCATGGTACAAGGCACCCTGGCCAAGCTTCCTGTCGCCCAACATCCCACCACAAAACCGAGGAGGGGCACAACTTCCTCGGACAACGGTTCTGGACAGAACCAACGTCGTCGTCATCCAGTGCCTTCCGCAACCAGGATATGCTGTGGTCTTCCAAGATTAAAGAGAGCTGACTTTATTGTCTCTGGTTATGATTGACCAAGTTTACTGAGACTGCTCGCAGAGACTGGTTGATTGAGCAATTTTAAAAACGGGGAAAAAAATAATCTCGACGGATCCACTTGTTTGCTACACCCTTGCATTGAGTTTGGCTGAAACATTCATGACAATATGGTTATTTTTCTGACATCTGTAATATTTTACAAATTTTGAGAGAACTTGACTTTTTTTTTGGTAACGATTGGATCTTTAGTGTTCGCCAGCCGAGGTTAATGTGTATATCATTTTGGTTCTGGTCACACAGTGCTTCGTACGGTAGTGGGATACAATGCGGAACTTTTTTGCAATGGTTGAAATGCACAGTTGGTCAATGTTCATGAAAGCGACATTAGTGCTGTTGCAGGAAAACAACTCAAATTGTACTATCTGTAAAGGAGTCGATCAATCCCACTACGAGTACACTTGAATGTTTGAAGCTGAAAGCCTGTTTATCAATTAGTTAAGTAATAAAATCTGGAAAAGGTGAATCTGTTTCCTTTCAATGTTTTTGTTTCAGTGGTTTATACATGCACGTATTCTATGTTGCCCATTTCCTTACCCCCAGAAGTTACTCTAAAATGCTAGATCCAACTATAAATTTACCATTTAATAATTAACCTGTTTCTACAGCGATGAATGCTTAAAGTGGTATCTGTAATGCATGCAATAGCATGCCGAAGTGTGACGTCAGCGGTCTTTGTGCTAATGTTTGCGCATGAACCAGAATACGCGGCACACTTTTTTACAGCTCCAAATTGCTTTGTCAATTGAGAAAACAATTCTTGTTTTTGTGGGCATGCGCATTCCCAGCAAGGGAACAAGATGTCCTTCCACATTCTCCCCTGAAGAATCTTGGGTCATTAATGAATCTTGATGAAAATATTAATCATTAGCAGTCCCTATGAAAGTGAAGTGACTCCTTCCTTGATTTACATACAAGACATTTATTTTAAAAGGTGTAGAAGAGCCCTCCAAATACAAAGAAATATTGGAAAAAATGTTGCAACCTGACGCCACTTCCGCGATTGTGTACAAAGTCTATGGCAAGTCAAGAATTTCTTTTAAGTATTTCCTAACAAAATTGGAAATGTTTCTTAGTCCCAGATTCATGTCTAATCATCATTTTTGCAATGACTGACCTTAACTGAGATGATATATGAAGAAAAAAAGTGGCATCAGGTTGCAAAATTTTTTTTTCGAAATATTGATGAGGGCAATAACGGAACTTCAAAGCAATTACTGGTGATAAAGAACTTGAACTGTTAAAGCACTGTGCTACATAGTCTGATAGTCCCTAATGAATCAATACAATTCGGTGCTGGGCAATTTTGGGGGAAGTATATAGAATAGTAGGGAGTAACAAGTGGTTTTGGGGGTGACATTGGGTTGGGGGGGGGGTATGTAGAACAAGTACACACATTCCAACCATCCACGGAAAAAGTATTTCACCTTAGAAAATTAGAGTATTATTGCTGGTACATTTACAATATGTTGGGATTATTGAATTATTGTGATGGGATACCTGTTTATGCACATGGCCTTTCCACATCCCCCCCTCCCCTGTGCCATATGTTAAACGAATCTCATTTGTTAAACTGTTATTCATTTCCTCTACACAAACAGTGGGGTGCTGTGGTCCAATGGTTACGGTGTTCAACTCGTGTGCCGTGGTACATGGGTTCGAATCCTGACCGTGGGAATATGGTGCTTGTGCTCTTGAGCAAGGCACTTTACCATTATTGCTTCGTCCTTCGGATGGGACGTAAAGCCGTAGGTCCCGTCTGTTCTGTAATGCATGTTAAAGAACCCAGTAACACACTTCGCTAAGAGAAAGGGATTGCCCCGGTGCTTCTGGCAGTGGCTGCAATATGCATCGCAGCATCTTATAAACCATTATAAGGTGCTACATAATGGGTCTCATATTTCTCATAATAGACATATCTCCAGCGCATTGAGTAGGCCTACCTAATAGTTGGTAGATACGTGCGCTATATTATAAGACTCCGATAGAACTCCTAAAGAATATAAACCATCAAAAGTAGGAAAGCACTGCAACTATGGTTTGCTATGAACACGGACAATTAAAGTAGGATGTGTAGAGAGAGTTCCTTGCTCTTTGGTTCAAGTTATCTGTTTGCAATGTGAGAGTTGTCCTTCAAATAATGACCCAGGGTCCACAGCCCTTGTCAACATTACGCCACTATGGCACTATGACTGCTTCCATAGACACATGCATTACAGCAAGCCGTGGCCAAAGTGATTCGCACACAGAAAAACATTGTCTGTCTGGACATGGAGGAATATTCCTCCATGGTCTGGAGACTCTATTATTGTCGTATCAAGTCGAGGTTTGGAAGTCTTGTTAAGGCTTTGAGGTCAATCCCTGTCTAGCTCGGGCTGGGCTGGGGCAGGGTGATCAGAAATACTGCAAATAGGATTAGCATTTAACAGGGCAATCAGGGACATGTTGTTAAGTCTTGAGTAGGTGGGGGCATGATGTGATATTCAGAAATGTATTTTAGTGTATACGAATACGTGTCCGGACTGAATAAATATCAACTATGATGTATATTAACTTTCTTAAGGCCACTTGGAAATAAAGAAAGCTTCGCATGTTTATGAGAATGGTAGTAAAATTGAGAAAAATGTGCATGTTATGCCTTTGCCTTAAGTATGTGCCACTACTTTTGAAACAGTTTCAACTGAAGGCCCAGTAAGGATCCTCCAACTGACAACTTCAGCAATACAATGTATAATATAATGTATGAGCCCCGGTCAACACATTATTTAGGCTAATTCTTTTAATCTTAAATGACTCATAACTTTTTGTCTTTGCCTTCTCCTTTTCACCACAGATAAGCCCCCCCCCCTCCAGTCTGCCTCATTCACCAATTAACTACCTTTCTCTCCCTCTCGGCCTCTCCCCATCATTGACTTTGTCCTTTGTGTTCCCCACCTCTTGTGGTCAACCATCCCATTCCCCCCAATCTCCCTCCCTTTTGTTACCCTCCTTTCTGTTCAGCCGCCTGCTTTCTCTGTGTATTTTCCTCGGCATCATCTATTTCCACTTGACTGCTTTTGTTACATCAGTAATGTATACATGTACCTGTTTATGTTTATAGTCTTGTCATTAAGCCTTCGAGAAAGACCCTGCTAGGGTCGAAACGTCAGGCCAGTAACTATTTTTTTTTCATATTTTAATCTTGTAAGTACACTGCAGTTGAATATTCTATACAATTTGGCTTGTGTTATATCTTTTCAATGCTGTAGGCAGTTTCTGCTCCATATTTCCTTCTGATCCAACTTTTAATCAAACTAAACAACCTTTTTACCGTACCAAATATGAACGCAACGAAAGCTTGAGGCTAAATAAGGAAACGTAGGTGAACAAAGCCAAAGCATAACACGTAACTGCATGCACGTTTTCTAAATTTTACTACAATTCTGATAAAAATGCAAAGCTTTCTTCATTTCCAAATGACCTTAAGAAAGTTTATTACTACGCAGCCATAAAAATGCATGCGCGCCGGTCACTGCATATAATTACGGTAGATCTTTTAATCTGTTGATTCATTAATAATTCTTGTACACTGCAGTTGAATATTCTATACGAATTGGCATGTGTTCTATATCTTTTCTACGCTGTATGCAGTCACTGCATATTTCTACTCCATATTTCCTTCTGATCAAACTTTTAATCAAAAAAATATGCAACTTTTTTACCATTACAAGCAACGATAGCTTAAGGCTAAACAAGGAAACGTAGGTGAATAACGTTGGCATAACATGTAACTGCATTTTCAAACTTTTACTACAATTCTAATAAAGATGCAAAGCTTTCTTCATTTCCAAGTGACCTTAAGAAAGTTTATTACTACGCAGCTATAAAAATGCATACGCCCCGGTCATTGCATATTTAAGCTAGATCTTTTAATCTTTTAAGCTCATTAAAAAAATTTGTACACTGCAGTTGAATATTTTATACAATTTGGCATGAATAGGCCTATCTTTTCTATGCTGTAGGCGGTCACTGCATATTTCTGCTCCATAGTCTCTTCTGATCAAACTTTTAATCAAAAATATACCAAATAACGAAGCAACGAAAGCTTAAGGCTAAACAAGGGAACGTAGGTGAATAGAAGTTTGTAGTGACTCACGCTTCCAAATTTGGTTACTATCCCCTGTCAACTATGAGGCGGCCTTTATGTGACTTTATTGGGAAACACATATATACACAACGAAACAAATATATATATAGAACATAACTCGTATATATATAGAACGAAAATTTTATTACAATTTTATTACAAATTTAACGAAAGTTTATTTCAATGATTTTTTTTAACATTCTTACATTGTACTTTTAATTGTATTTTAATAGTAGTTTTGTGTGAGCTGGGATCCATGGGAGATCAGTGAGTTTTTCTCACTGAATGGATCACCCAGGATAAATAGGAAATAAATAGAATAAATATATAAAATTGAATATAGAACGAAAAACTATATATATTGAACGTAACTCAAATATATATAGAACGAAAATTGAATATTTATGTAGTTTATTTTGGTTTTAGAAGCATACTTACCCTCTTTATAGGCTAATCAGAAAGTGCTGCCTTTTCCAGATGTCTATTTTTCGTGAAATTTACAGATTAGTTTGCTCTCACGTTTGCGTATAAACATGACATTTCACGAAAATTAGACATCTGAAAAAGGCAGCACTTTCTGATTAGCCTAAAGAGGGTGAGTATGCTTCTGAAGCAAAAATAAACTACAAACTAAGCCTAAACGTGAAAATCAAAATTTGACAAAGTTCGACACGTTTTTGTACATGGTGGAAGTGTGGCCTATTTTTACGGAGGTAGTCCAGTAAATTGGCCACATTTATGGGGCTAGCCTCTACCCATGCAGTGACACACCCTAACCCTCACCCAGTGACACATCGACAACATTAATTTGGTCCTATATTGAAACTCGTTCTTTTTATTAGTCTCTAGTAAATAACGATCAAGTTTCCCAATTTATTACGTGCAGGTAATGTTTTTGTGAACACATCCGCTGTATATGTGAACAATATGATTGTGCCTTAAAAGTGAAGTTAAGCCTTCGCTCGTACCCCCCGCCCTGCAAACAGGGCGCTGGGAAGGGCAGATGAGTTTCACACAATCTTGTGAAGGAAGTGGGGATGGCATTCTAGGTTATGTATCATGACCTAAAGCATCCAGCCGCAGCTGTAGACTGCGGTTAGCCAATGCGCGCAAATAATATCCGAAAAGTTTGCCATAGAAACGCATATACACCATAACCGGATGTGCTTTCTTTTCATTGCGGATCATTTGGACAACAGTTTGAGCGTCAAATCATAGGCATTTCGTCGACCCTTCATGAATTCGAATCGGAGCCTGAGCAACTGACGGGAGTTGAAAATTTACAAAACAGATAAGTTTTACAGATTTCCCTTCATGATTATGCTTTTCAATTACCAAAAAAGGGCGCCGCATTTATGAATGGGAATAAAAGAGTGATGAATGACTCAGTCTTAGCGGCTGTTTGAAACCTTGCAAGGTCGTTGTCGTGATCATACTTGCAAGGTCACAGGTCACGCAAAATCTATCCAATCAGAGCGTTAATTCGTCAGCCCTTCCCAGCGTCCTGTTTGTAGGGGTGGGTACGAGCGAATAGTAAGCCTTGATAAACATAACTCACAAGAGGGCGCTAGTCAGCTTAACCATTCAAGTAGTTACTGCTTTCTGACTCGCTCAGATGCTCAGGCCTTCGCAACCACACGGCTGAACCAGGCTCCCACTAAGAAAGCACACGTGTAAATAAAGTGTGGCGCCATCAGTGCAGAAGCTTATGACCTTGTTATTATGCAGTGTGGGGCTCCCCAAAATGTAACATTGAAAATAAAGCCTAAATTAAGAAAATAAAGCCTAAATTAAGAAACGACGGCCATTTTCATAAAAATGGTCAAAGACCAGTTTGTCCACATGCATGTATGGTCATCCGAATGGCAGTTCTTTGTGCACGCAATGCTGTTTGTTTTGCATGTGGACAAAATGGGTTTTGACCGTTTACATCGGACGTCCGACCCGTGGCTCTGCACACGTGAATAGTCTGATTCTGAGACTAATCAAGCGTATCCGTTTCAAAGACGTTTCCTATGGAGGTCACGGCACATTTCCCCGATTTTTGAGGGTGCGGGTTTACTTCTTCGAACAGCACACGTGTGAGTCCGGTCTAATACAATTACCTCGCACGGTTTCTGAAAGAGAACGCAATAAGCTTTCCATTCATGTAACAACCGTTTTGATTGGTTGAGAAGAACAAGGGGCACTTTTCTTGTCAAATCAGACACCGCTTTTGTTCTGAGGATCGACCTGCTGTTTATGTATATAGTCCCGTCAACGCAGTGGGGCTGTGAAGGTCGCCGGGCCAATGCGTCCTGTGTGTGACCGCTGAGCATGCAGGGCTTTGATTTTCTGCACACATATGGGTGGAAAAGTTCTCCATATGGCGGCTGTTAAAATAAGACGGTAGTTGTATTAGCGTGGTGTTAGCTGTAGAATGCAGTAAAGGCTTTCTGGCTCGTTATGTACCGTGAAGGGGACCGCCGCCTTATCACTTTCTTGGCTGTATACTCTACCGTTACATCGTGGGAGCATGCGCGGTCCTTTGGTCATGTTTCGCAAACTACATGTAAGTGGCTTTCACATTTATTTTATTAGTTCTAGCTGCATAATGCACTGTGCACTGTCCGACCCCCCCCCCCCCCATCCCATCACCCCCGTGTTGCTGCGATGCTAAATGTGATGTAAAAAAAAAAAAATCCAGGTTTTTCGGGAAAAGAAGCTAGAGGCGTCAATTGAAGTTTCATGTGTTCAAGAGTTCAAGTTTAATTAAGATATCCACCCCAGTCAACCGCCGGCACCACCACCCAATTTGACCTAGCCTTTAGTCAAGTCCCACGCGCCTATAAACGGACCATCCGGCACGTAACGTACCCCGGATGCTGGCACGTAAAAAGACTAGCACGGGCGGCGAAGCCGCGAGGGCATTTACTATCTCGTGGAACTAATCGCTTATTCATTTATTCACGTAATATAAGTCAAGCAATATAAACCAATCATCTAACGGTGGTTTAATTGTAATGATCGCATGCAATTTGACCTTTGGGTCACGATTTGTGGATTTTAATAAAAAAATAATAATAATAAAAAAAATGGTTTGCGGTTATCAGCAACAGCACGCGCGCCATGGCGCGGGTGCTGTCTGGCGCCAGACGACGGCTGATTTACGTTAGTAATTCTGCATTTTCATTGGTCAATCCACAACGGGTAATGCATTATGCATGTCTACCAAATCGGTAGACAAATGTGAAGAAAAAAATAAGCGTTCTCCACGAGATGGTAAAGGCCTCGCGGCTTCGCTGCTCGTGCCAGTCTTTTTACGTGTCAGCATCCGGGGTGCGTCACGTGTCCGGGTAAGCGCGTGGGACTTGACTAAAGGCTAAATTTGAGCCTTATCGGTGTTACGCCCGAACTGCCCAAACTTTAGTTGGCAACAGTCCAACTTTAGTTGGAATCAGTCCAACTATAGTTGGGCGCTAGTTGCATTTGTAACCTGATCCTGATATAGTTTAGGCGTCGAGACAATCACAACTGTCTGACCAGGAAACAACATCGTTATCCTTTTCTCGTCTCCTTTTTTTAATTTATAAATACTCTTCAAGGTCTTGAATGTACGAAAGCCCATTAGCGCCACTGCAAGTATATATGTTACAGATTATGTAATTCGTTATTACGGATTATTAATTCGTTATAACGGATTATTCAATTTGTTATTACGGATTATTAATTCGTTATTACGGATTCTTAATTCGTTATTACGGATTATTAATTCGTTATTACGAATTAGGTCTAATGTTCTCACACGTGGAGAGCACGTGACCAGGGGCCTGTGTATATAGCGCCGCTAGGCGGCGCTATCTTTGCATACAACGTTTGCACTCCTGTGCCATACTTGCCGAGTAATGACTCAGAACGTATGAGTAATTCGTAATAACGAATTAAATAATCCGTAATAACGAATTAGTAATCCGTAATAACGAATTAATAATCCGTAATAACGAATTAAATAATCCGCAACATATATACTTGCAGTGGCGCTAATGGGCTTTCGTATGAATGCCATACTATGGTTTCATTGTGCATTTCAGTTTCAGTTTCCCCAGTTCTGTGGAAAGTGAAAGTTTATGATGCAGACCGACTTGAATTATAAACCTGTCCCTCTCTTCCAGTAACTGGTGGTGCACTTTTGTAGTGGCCTTGACTTGATCGAATTCATGGAAGAGCACAGGGACAGGGTGACCGTAAGGTCATGGCCAAATTCTGCTAAATGCACTTCAAAAATCTGTCAGATTTATCAAAAATCTGCCAAATTCCCATGAATTACTCGAAATACATTATAAACACTTACAATCACATGGAGATGTTGTAATACTGCCTTAATTAAGATTCAAATTACATTATAAACAATCTATAGTCACATAAAGGTGTTATAAAATGGCGTAAATTTAAGTCAAAACGAGGTTGCGTCACGACGAAAATTGATTCCCAGTGAACGTCAGCACAACGACAAGGCAACCTGTCCAATGAGTTTCAATGGGGTTGCTGTACATATTCGACGATCATAAACACTATATTACAGAATAGTGAACAAATACACCCCCCCCCACACACACACACTTAACCCCGTACCCCAGCTGGCTCTGTGCGAATGTTGTGCACAGACGGACATTCTTACAAGTATACATTTGTAATTGTCATATTTTTTATGGTGTCACAGTTGGGTTGGGGGGGGGGGGGGGGTTCAAATAATTTTTGTCATAGCGTCAAAGGGGGGGGGGGGGCGTTGCGACCATGGTTTCACTATTTTCTCGTAATATCCACTGAGCTGAAACTTCAACAGGTTAGGTTTTGAACATTCCTCTTTGGATTTCGAGTGTTGTTATTATTGGAAACTAACTGAATGCATAAAAAAGCGAATGATATGCATTTAATGTTGAGAAATGTATCTGAAAAGCGCGCCCACCCTTGGGATGAAAACAAAAACAAATGTGGCGAAAGTTTTCCATGAAAAAAAGAGCCCCGATGAAATTTGAGACTCGGTCCTCTAGGTATAGAATCTCTACATTACGTGCTGGTATTTTGGTTCATGACATTTAAATCCTGAAAAGACACCATTGTTGATGGGATGTCGCGGCTTTACCCGCGTTCCATTGAGGAAGCGATGGCATGTTTATTTCACTCTCGTCGCGTCTCTGATTGCGGACTGCGGTCTACCAAACGTGAAACCTGAAACCAGAAAAATGTCGATACATAACAGGAAGCTTCCTCCAAAAATTCCTGTTGTGTTGATGATGTGTTGGCGGACCCACACGCACATTGTGACCTTGTTAGAGTTCTGTACCACCCCTCTTCTGGCACGTGCCAGGTCAAACAGTCTCACTCAGCCGGGCACTAAGGGAGACAGTTTCTGCCTTGGGTGTGATTGTGTTTTTTACGAGGGATACTCGTGGGGTACTCACAAAATAAAGAGGAACAATAACACGTCAACATTTGATCTTTGTCAAACGGTGCCCCACAAGGGAAGTTCTAAAGGAATCACATGAGAACAATGCAAGTAACCCACACCCATCCGTGAGTTTACACGACTATGTGTATGTGTCAGTGCACCAAGTGTGAAGGATATGCATGATACTGGGTGACTTTTCCGTATTGCAGGAATTTTGTTTTTGGCCAGATATTTCCCGAATTCAGGTATATATTTAAAAAATCCCTTTTGAAATCTGGAATCCCTGACATTTTTTTCCGTATTATGAAAGTTTATATAAGCCTAGACCAAACGAAATGAGTATTGTAAGGGTGCCTTTAGTCAAATACACATGTACAAACATAACCGAGATAGCCTACATTACTACGGGCCCCTCGGCGACCCCTCAAACCCTCTGCCGGTTATTTTGCGATTTTTTGCATTTCCCCTCTAATCTCACCCCTGGATAGTGCAAGTATATTTGGTCCATGGACAGAGGAATTGTTGGACTAGTGGGTTCCTCACAAAAGCCACCCGACTTTTGGTTGAGTCCATCACAAGTAAAGAAAAAAAAACGCAATTCAATCACAAGTCCAATCATGCAGAAGTCGAGTCACAAGTTATATCATAAGTAGGCTATAAGTCACAAGTAAAGGTAGATGTAGTGACACATAAGTATGGTGGCCCTGAAGGGACATCGCATATCGCAAACGTGTGCGCACACGTGTGCGATGTCGCGAAATTTATCGCGAATGTGTGCGCACACGTATGCAATGTCGTGAAACAATTCGCGAATATGTGCGCACACGTATGCGATGTCGCGAAATTTATCGCGAATATGTGCGCACACGTATGCGATGTCGCGAAATTTATCGCGAATATATGCGCACACGTATGCGATGTCGTGAAATTAATCGCGAATATGTGCGCACACGTATGCGATGTCGTGAAACAATTCGCGAATATGTGCGCACACGTATGCGAATTTGTTTGCAATGTCGTGAATTTTATTGCATACCTTGTCGCATACCTTTCAGTAAAATTCCTAATGAACTGGGGAGTTGTAGCAGCTAGTCTGGAATCTAGACGTACTGTTAGATATAAATAGGGTCTGACTAATAAACCTTCGCGCGCACGCTGTTCCTCGTGCAACCGTTACTACTAGTACTGTCGAGCGCAAACTTGCTACTTGCGCAACTTTGAAATTTGCGCGCGCAAGTTTAAAATTTCAAACAATCGTGTTTTCGTAACTCACGGCGCGACGAATTGATTGTGGTTTTGTCCCAGACACCGCACACAGAAACAAAACGCTAATGTAACGCACAGGCATGCAGGCACCAGACTATTCTTCATTTGCATACGTCTGCAAAACAAAAATTTTGCACATGCAAATGATCCAATACCAGGGTGAGAGAGCAGGTAGTGGTGGACGCGTACTGCTCGACACCCTGGGGACGAGGTTGGGTCACAAGATATATATCACAAGTTATATCACTGGATGTCTAGTGACAAACGAATGTCCCAGTCGCAGTTTACTTGCCTTCAACTCTACATGGCCTGTTACTGACTTGCGATTGACTTGGTGAAGGCATCATGGTCAGGACTTCACTTCAAATCTTGAAACAACAACACGGGTTTATATTGCCGCTGTTATCCCTCGTACCAGGAAAGCAAATTTCCGTTTTCAGTGAATATGTAAATAAACGTGTGTATAAATAGAGCACAGATGTCCTGGAAAAACTCCAGAAATTGGCCCTGAACTATGCACGGACCTCGTTTGGAGCATAAAACGAAAGAGGAACAATTGGAAGTATACGTTGTTGTGATATACGCCGTACACAAAACATCCTGTTAGCTGTGCTGACCCTGGGGGAAAAAACAATTAAAATTTGCACTAACCATTCCTTCCTCCATGCACTAACAATGATTATAAAGTTTGATTATACTTCGGCTGCCGAAATTGTTTTTGATTTGATAGTTTGAAAGTGTCAGCATGATGTGGCAGTTCTTTATTGTTTACAACTCGGCTTTAAAAAGCAATCACCTGCCAAATTGTATAGATATTTTAAAAAATTTTCATTAGGTTCTTTGTGCTAGCCTCGAAAAGTATACATACCCACGCATGTGTATTTGCCTGCAATCGGGGACCCCCTATTGTCCTTCTTTTGTTTGTACTTTTTAAGAAGACCTCCCATATGTTTTGAACAAATCGCCAAATTGGGGACCTTCGGCATTGGGGACCCCATTGTCCTCTATTGTTCAACGTTCCCTATTGAATGCAGAAACAAACTCATCTCCACAAGCGTATAGACACCTTCAATCGTGGACCCCCTTGTCCCAAGTTTTGCTTGTTTATGTTTTGTACTCGATCGTCAATAACTGTGGACCTTCATGAATTGTGGACCATATTGTCCTCCATTGTTCAACGTCCCCTATTGAATGCAAAAACAAACCCAGACACTCTCGCACATATTAGGGAAACACCATTGTTTCCCTTCTTTCGTTATTCTTTGTTCCTATTAAAATCTCAAACTCCATAGCGTTTCCCTTATGGGGCAGATAGATTTCTGATTCTAAAGACTTCCTTGTGGGGTCTATTGTTCTATTGTGTTTACTACCCAACAATGAACCATGTACAGTCATGTACATGTTTACATTCCATACCTACTGTGGACATTCCTTTGTATTCGTGTAGTTAAGAAAAAACGGAGAAAAGGTTCACTTTACTTGCACTGTGAACACTCTTTCGACCCGAATTTTCTATCATGATTTCCTGGACTGTTCTTCTTTCATTTTGCGACTTTTTTTCAGAGAGTGGGGCTGTGTGTACATGTACAGGGTTCCTTATGGCGAAGAAAACCCAATAGAACAATAGACCCCACAAGGAAGCCTTTAGAAATATATCTACCCCATAAGGGAAATGCTATGGCGTTTGAGATTTCAATAGGAGCAAAATCAACAAAGGAAAACAACAGAAGGGAAACAAAGGTCTTCCCCACAAGAATGTTTTTAAGGCTGTATGTGTGGACTTGGGAGTCCTCACAACGTTCACACTTCCTGCACCATGTGGACCTCCTTTGATCACAGGTCCACAAAGAGCATGCAATTTTAGAGCCCACCAAAAGCATATCCGGGACGGAAGATGACGGGTCGGCCCAAGCCCCCCCCCCCCCAGCATCCCCACCATCCCACCCCACCCCTCCCCCTAGATTCGCCCCACCCCACCCCTCCCCCTAGATTCGCCCCTCTTATACTTCATGTCTGCGAAAATTCTGGTTCTGGATTCTGAACTAACTTTGGCTGAATACCAGGTGCTTAAAAAAGGCACTTCTAGCCCCGCCCCTCGTTTATATAGGCACGCGCCGCTCCAGACCTCCCTTCAGTAATTTGATTCTTTGTGGAGCGTGGACCGCACACGACCCGGGGGTGGCGGGAGGGAAGGGCTATATATTATATCCCCGCTGCTAGAGCTAAGAAGCATGTTGCTACAAGCAAGGAGCAAGCGGAAGAGAAGTTCCAAGTGTGCAAACATATGGTTTGATGATCAAGGTGGCCAACGGCATTCCTGATCCTCCATTGCCAGAGCATGCAGCACCACCTATCATGTATGATAAGTGATAGTTTAGCTAGTGTAGTCCCCCCCCCCCTCCAGCTGTCATCACAAATCTTATCTGGTTTACGCACGTGTTGCCCGTAAACATCTGGCCAACGCACTTCGGGACCTGAGCCCGTCATGTAACCATGCACCACCAAATACACTGAACAAGGAAGTAATCTCGACTTCAGGTTGACATATCATGGGTCAGTCAATGTATAAACAGGTAGTGGTTGTACCACCACTGGTAGTGTGTTACCTTGTCAAAAACAACGGGAAACGGTCAGTTGTCAACTGGAACATTTGAAGGAAGGACGTGGTGCTAGATAGTCTGTCTGTGATCATGGAGAGACTACTCATGATTCTTCCTTGCCTACTATACATTCTTGAAGCAGGTAAGTATAACACAAATATAAGTGTAGTACATATGCAGAATCAAAGTTAACTTCTATTGGCCAACATCGGTTAACCCATAACGCATTTGTATGGTTGGCAATGGCACCGCACTGAGATTGACAGGCAAATATAACTTTTTTTCTCAAAGTTGATTTCCTCATATATTTTTTTTCTTCCTTGTTGATCAGTGCAGTGCTAGCCCGCACGGTAGAAAGTCTTTGAGTTCAACTTGAATGGCCTGTTTTTTGATAACCTTGGCCCTTCCCCTCTTGTGCGTTTAGATTGGCAGATGGTCAAAGCTTGCTCCCGCGATTTTCCATACACCTACTGCGGTAAATGTAGGCCTCAGTAGTAGGACCATTCGAGCAAGGTCCTTGCTCTATGCTAGGGCACACAAATAATATTTAATATTATTTGTGTGTCCTGTGTCTAATAGAGTAACGATTTTGCGATGCATGTATTTTATTATGGCGTACATGTATGTATATACGAACTACGGAAGTCAAAGTTGCTTTCAATTTGCCGCTATTACAATGCTGCCAAGAATTTTTGGAGATAACTTTCAATTATATCCCTGTGTATAAAACAGAGAGGAAATAAATTTATGGGACCTAAACACAGCAAACTGAGGTGCAGGGTTCCCGTGGTTCAATGGAAAAATCCTGGAAACCCCTTGAATTTAAAGCTATTGTGGAAAGTTACAGAATGCTGTTATTTTGTAAGGAGTCATGGAAAGTTTATATTCTTAGAATAAGTCATGGGAAAATCATGGGATGCTGCACAAAAATGCGTGATGATTCCTATTGGCCATGCCAGTCTTTTAGTTTCCTTTACTTTATGCATATCACTCCATACTATAGTGATGATTTTATGGTGCTCAGCGGTCTTGTGTCAAACTGGAAGGCTGAAAGTGGCGTCCTTTGTCTAAGTGGAATGAAAAAATCAATGGGAGGGGGGGGGGGCTCCTAAGATGCCAAAACACCAATTGGGTATGGGAAGACCTAAATTTGTCCTGGAAAAGTCCTGGAAGAGTTTGATTTGAAGATTGTTGTACTGGTATACTGGTTGTACTGATGTACTGGCGTGTTAGAGAGACACGCCCTATTGGCGACAGTGTTTTGTGTCACTTTTGTTCTTCTCCTTGGCAGCCCTGCACTGTCCACGTTCTGTCTTTCGTGTGTAGTGTTTACTTGGTTTTTTTTTTTATTGTTTGTATCCTTTTGTTTTAATATCAAATTGTATGTATTTATTGTATGTATCGATTTGCCGAATTAATATAATTAACACCTCTGTCTGGTTTGCTTTTAAAAGAAATCAAATTAGGCCCTACATGTATTTTATAGGTGATTTCCAACGAACAGTCAATTGACAATTTTTGTTTTGGAAATACAGAGTGCTAGGAACGAAATCGTGTTTCGCGATCAAAGGGTTGTCCAGGGTTATTTCTACCACTGTTTTCTCGATAAGTGTTAAGACCCACCGTGAGCTTAAACATCAACAGGTTAGGCTTTGAACATCCTCCTTCGAAGAAGTGCAGATGATCCTTTGCACAAACACGGTTTGGGGCAGGGTGTTCTTGTCTTGATGAGCATGTTCTTTTTTTTAAATCACTTCAAGTTCGACCATCCGCGTTCTTTTCCAGTTTCATCCCGACATGGATTCCCAAGCACTAGCAATTTGAAAATGCTTCACTTGTGAAATGCAAGATCGAGCGAAAAAATCACGGTGACGCCTTTTCTCCTTTCCCCTTTTTGTATCCGCGATATATTTTTCATATTTCCTTTTCAACAATTCGGGCTTTTTTTCCATTTATCTTTTTGCGTATGCATTTCAGTAAGAGTCACGTCATTTTAGACCCGCGTTTTAGTTATTACACTGCTTGTGCATGATAATGATCACAATGAGCAGTCTTGCTGATGCAGCTCCCCAATCTCAATGAGATAATGGTTACTTGTCTGGTACTTGGTTGGTGGTGCTCCGAAATATTCCATCTAGGGAATTTAAACTGGAGGTGTGGCAAGGTGCTGCGGCCACTGCCAGAACACCGGGGCGAACCCCTTCTCTTAGCGACAAGTGTTACTGGGTTCTTTAACGTGCATTACACAACACACGGGACCTACGGCTTAACGTCCCATCCGAAGGACGAAGCAATAGTGGTAAAGTGCCTTGCTCAAGAGCACAAGCACCATGTTCCCACGGCCAGGATTCGTGTCACACTTTTTTTCATAAAAAGGGGGCATACGTGTATTCCAAAAGGAAGCTTGTGCGAGCCCTTATGGATTTATGGCACATTTTTTCAAACTCTCAGAAAGACCTATGGACACCTCAACAAGTGAAAAACTGCTCCACTCTACTTATCTCTCCACCCCCCCCCATTGGCCATTAAAATGACAGCCTTTTTAAACTTATCTTGCATATATTGTACACATACAAATTGACAAATAATCGATTTTGAGAGACATTTATGTTTTGATATAAATCTCCATAACTCAAACTTAAAGAGAGTGGGCTCCAATTTGAGATAAGCAGAGTTTTGAGTTAAGCAGGGTTGTATATCACTGTTATAGAAGGGATTTAGTCCTTGTTTGACTTAACAGGAGGTTTGAGTTATCAACAGTTTGACATTTTGAGATTTCACTGTAGTATATTTTGTCCTGACAACAATGTTGACCTCGTTTTATTACACACAAACTGCAATAGCCTTTTTAACTTCAAATTTATTTATCTTCACTTCATTTATAAAAATGATATTAAATGTAGTACTCGGTCATTGGAAATAACGTTTGAAAATGACAAAGTTCAATATTAAGAGTAAAACTTATCAAACTTGGGTGATTAAGTGAATCCTTTATAAGTCACTTGTAATTGGACAATTAATATTAATTGGCATTTAATATCCATGAACTTATTTAGTAATAGAAAAGTGTGAGACTATATTGTCAATAGTTTCAGAATCCAGATCTGGATGGATTACACAAGATTTGTTTCACAGTTTTAAATATGGCATATCACCATAAATGATATGATTGGTGATGTACTTCAAGATTGGATATATCAAAAGGATTTGTAGCCACCGAGTAGAGAAACACATCTTAGGCTGAAACAAGTTTTACTCTTAATATTGCAATTTGTAATTTTCAGACTTTATTTCCAATGATCGAGTACCACATTTCATAATATCATTTTTATAAATGAAGTGAAGATAAACAAATTTAAAGTCAAAAATGCTATTGCAGTTTGTATGTTATAAAACAAGGTCAGCATTGTTGTCAGGACAAAATAAACTACAGTGAAATCTCAACAAGTCAACCTCTGATAAATCAAACCTCCTGTTAAGTCAAACAAAGACTAATTATTCCCTTCAGTTGTATAACAGTGATGTACAACCCTGCTTGACTCAAAAACTCAGCTTAGCTCACATTTTGAGCCCATTCTCTCAAAGTTTGACTTATCGAGATTTCACTGTATATCAAAACATAAATGTCTCATAAAATTTATTATTTGTCCATTTGTACATGTATGTGTACAATATGCCAGATATGTTAACGGCTGCCATTTTAATGGCCAATGGGGGGGGGGGGAGTGGGGTGGAGCAGATTTTCACTTGTTGAGGTGTCCAGAGGTCTTTGTGAGAGTTTGAAAGAATGTGCAATAATCCATATGGGCTCGCACAAGCTTCCTTTTGGAATACACGTATGCCCCCTTTTTATGAAAAAAAGTATGACACGCCCCCCAAATGGGAGCCAAAGAATTTATGAGTTGACATGTAAACGTTTTTTCCTCGCCAAATTATAATGGATTGAAACAAAACAAAAACAAAAACAAAAAAACCTCAAGATTGCATTTTACAGGTTGATTTTCTGTTAGCGACATGTGACCCCCCACTTTTTAAAATGTTGCCCCACCCCCAAAAGAGGCAAAATTGTGGATTTTTTTTTTCTTGTGATGTAGCACTTGGGTGAACTGTCCAAATGCCAAAAAGAAAAGTCAAATTTTTTAAATTATTTTTTGCGCGCGATGCCCCCCACTTTTTAAAATCATGGCCACGCCCACAAAAGGGTCAGAAAAAATAGCATCGAGTGGTTTTGAACTTCTTGAGGTATCCTCTAGTGATCCTGAGAGTTTCAAAGAATGTACCCGAAATTGCATATGGGCCACCACAAGCCCACTGACTAACTGTCGAATTCGGTTCCTGAGCGCAACTTCCTACTTTTTAAAAGTGAACGAAGATAGGCCTACCCCTGAAATTCTTGGAACTTTCACTGACATTGAAACAGATGTGGAAACACTTGCCTGGTTTGAATGGGAAGTTCTGCCGACCGCGAATGACCAAAAACTCACTTGACGTTCACTAAAGTTTCTGTGTTCTAAATTGTGGCGATTAACTCTCAAAATCGACAGCAATTTTCTCCCTAATTCCATTCTCTACAATGTATACAGGGGCATTCGCTCTTAATTTAGCACATACATCATCAAATGTTTCAAGGATTTTCTAGCTGAGGAGCAATGATGATCATTACTTGCAAATACACAGCGTCCACAGTTTTTGATGAGTGCATAATTCCTGACAGAACAAACACGGCAAGATGTTGAATGGATTGCACTGTATATAAAGATTTACTTGTGCGGACATTCAGATGAAAGTACCAACTTCGGTTTACACTTTATTTTCAAATTTCGAGTTTCTAGGACGTATAATAACATTCAAAATGTGCTTGGTCCTTATACTTTTCACCCTCATAATTATACCTTGCATGGATTTGTGTATGTAAATTACTCTATGTCATAAAACATCATTGACAGATAAGAGTCGGGGTAACATGGGGTAAGTTGTTCATAACTTTGGAGCCACCGTTGTACCCCATCCCTGTAGTCCTACCCATGGGGTAGAGAATGGGCACATGTATCACCACACTGTGAAATAGTAAAATCGTGGGACCACTGCTCAATTCTACGTCAGAATCCAGTCGAACGAGAGAAGGAGAGTTCACAGTGACACTCACAGTGTCTGACGATCGGAAGATGAAGCAACTCCAGGTCTCGGGGGACGGATGTTTCAGGATGGAGGGCATCAAGGGCAGAATGCAGTAGGGAAGTGTGTGCAACCTGCAGGGTCATCAGATCAAGGATAGCGGAGGAGTACAGTCACTGATCTCTAGTATAATAGAGATCAGTGAGTATAGAACATGTACGTGATTGTGCTGGGCTGTGTCATGCACATTAGGAGATCAATCCGTCAGCGTGTGTATTGAGAGTGGCTTGCGAGGTTCATGGTTGTGAAGTCGCCAGAAACCATATGGAGATTAGGGGTGAAACGAGGATTTTCTGGTGAGCGGTGATCCATGGGCGTCGCCAGGATTTTTTCTAGAGGGGGGCAAAAAAAAATTTGCCAAAAAATGCTTGTATTTCTCAACACATTCTCGATTTATCAGTTTAAGAGGGGGGGCAGGGACATTTCCCCCCCCCAACTCATTAAATTAACACCACTTTTTCTTCGCGCCTCTTTTTCTTTTTTTTTCTTTCTTTTTTTTTTTCCTTTTTTTTTTTTTTTTTTTTTTTCCGGGGGGGGGGGGGTAAGTGCACCCCTTGCCCCCCCCCCATCGCGACGCCCATGCGGTGATCCTGTCTGTAAAGCTGGAGTCCGAATTCTCGACCAGATGGATGACAAAACACATGTAGCTAAACAAATTTTGAGTCCAAACTAAAATTATTAACACTTACACTAAATAATATAAAAGATCACTGAACGAGGATATATCCAGACAATTTCAAAAGTGTTTTTTTTTTTTGACTCGCGCTGTAGAACTTGATGAGCGGTGCATCTAAACTAGAGCTGCGTGGAGTCAGAATGTCACGTCGCGCACCAGACAACCCAACCCAAATGTCTTCTCTGATTAATAAATGTTTCAAATAAAGACTTGGGCCGTGTCTGACACAGAGCAGATAGATTGGGCAGCTTGGGGCCAAAAGCCAAAGGGGCCTGGGGTTAGTTCATTATAGCTGGTTGAGTCGATTAGACTCGTACCAGTCACTCCACCATCATGTATAAGACCTTTATCATGCTGCCACCATGTTTCCTGTATCTAATAACAGTACTGAATGACAAATAGTTTGGTGCAAAGAGGAACCAGACTATTTTTCCTTTCAGCCTCGTTTTGGTTGCGTTGATTTGAATGGGAAAAAAATCAAGATGGCCGTAACATGCATGATGATGATCTATTGTTTGGGTGCAACTCTGCAAAAAAAAATCCCATGGACACTAGTGCTGAATGCGCATACTTCAAAATTCTTTTTAAAATACTCAGAACTCTCACAGGTATTCAAGCTGTTCGAGATATACTTCGAGATATTCTTACCCAAAGAAGACGACCCCTATTTTCCCCAAAGCGGAAAAGTATAGCCATCTTGAAAATAGCATCCAAAATGCTCAGAATTGGAAGCCCCAGGTCCGGGCCAGAGGTTCATTACCATATCTCTTCAATTCCCCAATTTTATGGCTCTCAAAACTCTCTAATATAGAATATTTTGAGGGTATAGCTTTTATTCATGAGCTCATCGTCGGACGGATTTTTGGCCTATTTACAGGCGTGCACCCGTATGGGTGTTATTTGTTGGTCTGTTCGTGTGTTTAAATTTGTTTCTCCAATCACTTTTTTTCCGTTTGTTTGTATTCGTTCCTCCAGTGAGAGCCGCAACGACCACAGTGCCTCCCGTCTTATCCTGCGGTCCAGACAGTGTTCCCTACGCAGGAGAATGCCTTCATATATTCCATCGTCCCTCCAAGTGGCTGGATGCCGACGCGGTCTGCCAGCATCTGAACGGCGCTCGTTTAGTCACCATCGTCGATCAGGCCATGAATGTAAGACACCATGGGCACTTTATTCCTCCATGATTTCGGGAAAGAGAAATTCCTATTTTTTGCACCTGGTATATGACTTGAATTAGCCCTGACTCCCTGCATTGGTCCAAAGTGTGATCTTTTTCCTGTAACTGTTGCCCTGGTACTTTGTAATTTTCCATTCAACTATCGTTAAGAATGACTGAAGTCAACGACTTTGTTTATTTGTTGGTACTAGTTTCACATTCAAAACCAATTCAAAACCGATTAAAGGAGGCCATCAGAATGATAAAATCATAGATGTCAAGGGAAAGGGAGGGAAAACAAAATTCTCATAGGGAATTAGGGATGCATGTGAATTGTTTTCGTTTTGCTGAAATAACACTTACTTTTTTGGTCATCCGTGGACAGAACTTTAAAACGGTGTTTGTATTTAAATTCCGTAACTTGAAAAGTACATGAGTGATTTGAATGACTCTTGTACTAAAAGAAAGGTCATTGATTGGGATTTCATATCCTAGATTTTGAAAGTGCTACCGGCAAAACTTCATTCAAAAATGGGTCCTGCCATTTGGGTTTCGTTTTTTATTTACTCACCCTGTATTTATTTTCAAATAATATAAAGCCCCAATATAGAAGATTGTGTGTACCATCTATTCCTGCAAAATCCTCAAAACTTCCTGCTGGAATTCAGTGAAAGTATCTTTACATAAAACTTCCAGGACAATATCTGTTTGTTTCTCCAGCATGACCCTTTTGTGATCTGTTCGGCCAGAGCCCCACAAACCTATTGTTATTGTTCCGGTGTTTTGTTAGTGTTTTTTTCCCCGTACAAGTAGTCTCCGTGTCTTTTCTTACACAACGGTACAGTGGATCAACTTAAAACTTAATACGAACATCGACCATGAAGTCAAGATGTGCATAAAAGAGTGACGTCAGAATTTCACCATTCGGGAGCTGTTTGGCTTCGTCTTTTTAAATTCCGTAAAATGACGTACCGTACTTTTTTGTTTAGTAAATAAGAACTTATACTTCCCAAGAAACATCCATTTATAATATTTAGATGGTGCTGACAATATAAACTGACGTCTTGCATTTTGGTTGAAGACTAGAGACAGTGAAATAATTGACACAAGAACATCAAATACTGCTTACTCGCATATGTTCTGATTGGGCATTTCTTGTTTTTTTCTCTACAATGATGTCAGGATTTCTTAGCAGGAATAATCAGAGATGACGTATGGATCGGGCTCCATGACACGCACGAGGAAGGCAGCTGGAGATGGGTCGACGACACCCCCGTCAACTACACGTTAGTTATTTTACTTTACATTATTCTCCTTTTAATTCGTTTGGAAAAGAAAATTGCAATTTTGAAAAAGCACGTATATACTTTACTCGATCGTGTACGAAAATTGCCCCCAAAATAATAAGTACAGTTGTGTTTATGAGCCAAAGAATATTAATTTTAGTTGCATGAACATACTACAATCGGGCCGATTGTGTTTTGATTGTTCCTGTCCTATATCCTTCCTCGTTTGTTATTATGCGGTGTACTGAGTGTGTTTTCCTGCTTAGTTTATGTGCCTGCTAGTTCCATTTCCTGCCTGACCTGCTTGTGTCATAAGGTGCCGTTCAACGCGAGCCGGAGCGTGCGTGAATATCACATTTCTTCGGAAGTATGTGGGCGACTGCCCTCTAGGTCATACCCGGTATAGAAAACAAAGCCGTCCTGTTTGTGGTGTTACATTGTGAAATGGAAAACAAAAGAAGACAATGGATTATATTTACAAGTACCCCCTCAACGGTTACTAAGAGAGAGTTACGTATGTCCGCTATGCGTCTTGCGCCAACCTCGTTCCCCATGTGTACGATCTTGCTGCGCCATCTACCTTGCGCGAGGAACGCGCACGCGCCCGTGGGGGCGAGGCTGGTCTTGCGCTCATGTGCAATCGACCCGGTGCGGGCCCACAAAGCGCCCTCTATAGTCCCCGCTCGTAGCTCATAGACGTTCAGGACAAAAAAAACTATTGAAGATGACACTCCCAAGCATGCTTACCCAAGCATCTGACAATAGCAACAATATATAGTCCGACAAGTAACACTCAATGTATAGATAAATATCTCAAAAAAATCTGAAATAGCATTTAAAGTTCTGCAATATTATGCTGGGTGAAAAAGTACTTGGATCCCAGATATTCATACCTGTTTACCCAAAAATATTCTCGCTCAGCATCAAGGGAAACAGTTATCGTTATGTGTACTCATATAAGCCATATTGTTAACGTTTTTTTACCTAATATGAAGTAGCTTACCAGTATTTTCTTCCGCAACGGTGACCCCGTCTACAGGAACTTCAATTCAGGTGACGGAACGGATCAGCGAGGTGACGCTGACGTTGCCACAGTGTCGCCAGAACACACTACCAACTGCGTCGTGTTACGCAGCGGCACCGGCAAATGGAAAGATGTATCTTGTCACTCGACTAAAGGCAGTATCTGCGCGTTACCCCGTGAGTATCACCTGTAGACCATGCGACATTCCGTAACCGTCACCACGAAATGACCTTAATCCCCGAAAAGTGGAAAACGTGTTTCGAGATGCAAGCGATTTAAGTTGACGATGTTTTGAAACGGTGATCTGAATATCGTTTTAGCCTCATAATTCATGTTTTGTTACATTGTCTGAAAGCTTGGATCTTAAATGACACGTTAATGTATGATATTTATTGAACAACATAACTATCAATGAGTTATCAAACTAATTAATCATATGTACACTTCGTGAAAACTAAAAAATCAGATAACGCTGTGTTCGTGTTTTCACGAAGTGACGCTACCCGTGCCGTTTTGTGCATTAGCTTTGGGCTAAGAAGTGAGTCGCGCATAGTCACGTGACGTGTTTTTTCGTGAAAACGCAAAACCCGTTTTTGACGCGCACGCGCAGTGTGGAGGCAGTTTACACGCGAAAGAATGGTATAGTGCACTTCGTGAAAACGCATTTTCCGGTTTTGTCCCATTAAGTTAAAAACGTTAATTAATGTGAATTAATATTTTGACAAAACCAATTAACTCTGTGTAGGCTTATAGCAACTTTTTAAGGCGATAGATTATGTGTAATTAATCACTAATTGGGAAAAAAAATTGAAATCGCAAGATATCGATTTTTCGATGTTAGTGTCACTTTGTTTGCTATTGATGCTGTGGTCTCGTGATGGCAACTTTCAGTAAATGATTCTCTTCTGCTAAATGTGTCAAGCCAAAAACAGTGGACTTCACCGTTTTTTTGTCGCACACGATAACTTTGTTAAGTTCTGTTGAACTCAACTTGGATTTCACCTTATTTCATATTTATGCTGCATACGTATCCGGTTCGTTAGTGTGACGTCAGTTAAGTTTAAACCACGCCCACTGGCCATTTTAGCATTGGACCATTGGAACCGGAAGCTAACGCAACTTGAGTGTTTATCCAATGAGCGCTAGTATTATCAGTGGTGCGCGCCTTGTATGACGTTTTTACTTACGAACCGGATTGATACTGAAGCACTTGCAAGATATAGGGATTTTACGACTTCGTGGTGGCATTTGCATCAAAGGACGCCATTTGAGTGGTAAAAATGCCCAAAAAGATGTTTAGTCCCAATTTCTAACCGGGTTGATGTTCCCATTTAGGTGGCGAGCCTTTGTGTCCGGACGGAGGGACCTTCTTCCGTGACCGGTGCTACTGGTACAACCTCGTCAATAATTGGGACAATGCCAATAGGGATTGCGAAAACCGGTTCGGGAGCGGGGTGAAACTCGTCATCGTTCGTGATGCCGAGCTCAATGTAAGGCAACCTTCAGTTTGCTTGGTATATAAACGGAGTGTTTTTTCCCCCTGGAAATTATAAATACAGGAAATATTACAGGAATCATTCAAAATCAGATCCTCCCTCCACATTCCCGTCCTGGCGAAGAGTAACATGATCAATATTGCGTTTCTTAGGGTTGGTATTGTTTTCAAGGGCGGATCCGGGGGGGGGTGGCAAAGGGGGCCATGGCCTCCAAAAAACGAATCCAATTTTTTTTTAGTGACTTCGCAAGAAAGGCAGGCGATGAGTACACCGCCATCTTTTCCTCAAAAATCATTGGTTAAACTGGTCAGAAATTACTTCAGATCGCACCACAGAGCATCTAGAATCCACAATTTTTTAGGGGCCCTTAAGCGGGCCCCGAACCCCACGCCGTAATCTTTTTGGACACACTTTTTGGGTACTAAATTTTTTTGGGGCCCCAAAAATTGTGTTCTGGATCTGCCCTTGATTGTTTTTAAGTAACATTTTATGTGTTCTCCTCTTTTATTTAAATACAAAATCATTGACCTATCGATTGGAGACCACAGTTATGAAATCTGCACTTTCTTTATACCCAACCAGGCGTTTTTGTCCAGACACGTGCATCCCACGGTGTGGCTGGGACTGCGTTACAATCACGGCGACGATACATGGCGATGGGTGGATGGAAGTCCTCTGGATCACAATGGGTAGGTATGAGAATAGAAACAGCCTAGCGGGGGAATTAGACTAGAGTTTCATTGAACTGTATTAGTCTTCAGATTATTTTTGCTCAGAAGGAGGCATATTGGCATTCGAAGATGTTGGATTTTTACGATGCCAAAGTATCTTCAGTGTATACTACTCGTCCGGTTTGCATTTTTGCCCTGCACTCTTTGCAGTGTACCCTCTTCTTTTTCTCTCTAAAGGTACGAGAGATGGAGTGACGGAGAACTCGAAAACATGCAAAACGGTCGAGACTGCGCAGTCCTGAACCACAACGATGTGAACGGCGGACACTGGTCGCGAAGCTACTGCACGCCGTATACACGCACTGTGTGTGCCTTGCAGAGTAAGAGCGCCACCGACAATCTTTATCATCTTTCAGGCTAGGGCCGTCTTGTACTGCTACACCTAGTACCTCACAATAGGCGGTGTCCAAATAACTTGGCTTCCGCTTAAATTACACAGTGCCGAGTTTATGGGAAGTGATTGCCGCTACCGTAGACACGTGTATAATTTCAAGCCGTATAGCCAAGTAGTCAGACATAATGGCCTCAAATCAAGCTTTTGATTGGCTAATATGCCTGTATACTTTTTTTTTTTTTTTTTGAAAATGAGGCCCTGCAACTACCAACGACACTATTTTGGGGGAAAATGGAATTGGATCCAAGGTTATTGACGCAAGGTTTACATATTGCTAATTGAAAATTACATTTTAATATAATATTTGTATATTTCTAGCTTGAATTCGAGTTCTGGGGAAAACTACAGCGCCCTCGTCGGTCAACAAAATGTGCGATTGCGCGTCCCTGTGGCACGTGCAGTGCCTGTTCCTGCATTATGAATATTTAAATGAGTTGCTTTCGTCTTAGAGGTCACTAGAAGACGCACTAACCTTTTTATCTGCCATTATATGCGAGCTGAGTGAGATATCGGGTTGGTTCTGGGCTTTCTTTACATAAAAATATGCAAAAGTAAACTAAAATGAAAGTTTTACCGGTGTTTTTCTCCCCTGTTTCCCCCAGCGTGCTACGACGGGCCAGGCGGTGGTTCCGGAGCCGGGAACGGCGATACCGATTCACCAGACGAGGAACCAAATTGCTTGGACTTCGGAGACCAACCAAAGTGCTCCTGTGTTTCCAATGCGCTCTGCAGGCTCACTGGAAAATGTCATTGCGATCCGCTCTTCGATGGCATGAAGTGCGACAAAGGTGGGGTTATTTTTATTTCTTGATCTGCTCAAAACTAAATGTATTTTTGTCATCAAATGGGAGCTTTCTTGACAAAAATAAAAATGTACGCTGCTGCACAATATTTTGCAGGTCAATAGATTGGGCTTTGAAGTGACAATGTGTACGCCGACGAAAAGAAACACGTTTTATTTCTGCATTTTGTATTAATGCAGCTGTCCTACATTATAAACTTTCCTTTTTTCTGCATGATGAAATTTCTGCGTTGGGCAGAAGTCTGTTTTACTGTATAGCAAGAGGTCGTGGGTTCGAGTCCCATCCGAGTTTGCTTCTTGGGCGAGTTTCGGACAGCACCGAGTTTGTCACGAACGAAATCACGCCAGTGAAAGGCAAAATCAAATATACAATTTGCTTGTAATTTCAACTTCCTGAAGAAATTCCTCTGTTTCTGTCATAACCATGAGCCGACGTAGTCCACAGAGCGGTCAAAGCATAACGGTCAAATGGGTGGTTTTTACCCCCTTTGAATTTCAGACGAGTTGACGGTGACGATCCACGCACCCAGACGCGTGGAACGCGGGGCCAACGTCACCATGCGCTGTCACGTCAACCTGCCTTCCACCGACGTCACGGTATTATGGCGGAAGGTCAGCGGTACGGAGATGCTCCCGGAGGGCAGGACCCGCTTGCAAGACCGACCCGAGGTAGGAGACTACGACCTCATCATTGAGAACCTACAGGAGAACGACACGGGGTCCTACGTGTGCGCTGCTACCACCGTGATCGGGCAGATCGGCGAATCGGAGATGGATAGCACCTATCTCCACGTAGCAGGCAAGTGGACAGAGAATCCTACAAATACATTACTATTCTTTCCAGTGTTGTAGTCGAATCCATCACAAGTCCCCGCAAGTTCATCACAAGTCCTTCACTCTTCATGTCACAACTCACAAGGTATTCAAATGAATTGTAACATTGAGGCATTCCTTTGTTATTGTTAACACTCAGTTAATTGTGACTGGACTTGTGAAAGGACGTGTGATTTACTGTTATGAAAGTATTTGTGATGGACTTGACTACTACATTGCCATATTTAATTTATAACAGTCGCCGTTCTTCAAATTAGAACACAATGTCAAAATGAAATTATGTTTCTATTTACCTATAAAAAACCCCACACCGTTAGTCGCTCCTGTCCAAGGCATTTGGGACATCTGATTAAAGTTGCAGACAAGTCCTGATAACTCAACTACCAGACTTCATTTGGTCTCAAGTTAAGTGAAAACTCTTCGAGAAAGACTGTGAGAAAGGTATTCCTTTGTCATTCTCGCATCCCATAAATCATTTGACTTGACTTGTGATATGACTTGTCACTGTCGAATTATTGTTAAATGACAACTCTGTCAAAACTTAATTTACAAATACGAAAAGCGAATGAGCTTATAATAGCCTTTCAGTGGGTCATGGCAAACTTGTTGCTCCATTGCTGAAATGGATGTAATGCTTTCCAGAAAGTTCAACACACACACTGAATAACACAACTCAGCCTCTAAAGGAAAAATCTAATAAACTCAAAATTTAGTTTTTCAATCATGTCTTGTTGATCAATGATCATCATTATTTCATTTTGTGATGTCAAACACAGTGCCAGATGTTCCAACGCCACTGACGCCAGGCAAGGTTTATGAAGGTAGTTGAGTTTGATCATATTCAATAATCCTTCCATAAGCTGATTTCAGTTAAGCAAAATATTAAAATATTTCCAATGCTTCCCAAACACTGGAATGTATACCTGTGACGCTAATACGTTTACAAAAAAAGCAAAAATGAAACTTAATTTAAATGTATTGCGAAGAGCACAACAATGACAGTCTCGGTCGACAATGACAACAATTAATTATTCCTCCACAGGGAAATTAAAAATGCTTTACATATTGTCATGCCGAACTACCTTAGCAAGCGTTCAAAAAGGTTTCTAGGCTGTTGCTAAAGACGTAGAATGTTCGAAGTTTAGTGTTATCTTCAAGGCCACTTTCTGCATATAACATGTTGCATTCTTTTCGTGACAGGAAACAACGAAGGATTGTCTTCCAGGGAAACAGGTACGTATATTTTTTATTGATATTATTCCTTTTTTTACAGAAAAGACTGTATTTATTGATTGATATAGTTTGATAGAATTTTGTCTTTCTACTTTGCAAAAAGAAAATCACAAACGAGTTGGGTGCTGAACAGTGAACCAACTGGTTCAAAAGTCAAGATGCTCCATAATAAGCTTAACATAAGTTTTCCCGGCTATTTTAAAAGATTTTTTATTCAAATTCACCAACTCCAACATTCAATTTCGTCCACGAAAAATTTCAAACGCTTTTATAAAACCGATTTAGTCATTTACCATTCAATTTTGAAGCTTGGTCACCCTCTTTAGTCACCGGGTCGAGAATATTCGTCAGTGCAGATCAAATTCTTCTTAGCTGTTGCCGAATGTGCAGCATTCCGAGATGGAATTCGTCTTATATAAATCAATTTGATTTCTGAATAACAAGGTTTTGCGTAGATGAGACGAAATCGAATACTCCGGGACAAAAACGTGTGCTCACAGTTTGAATTTGCTTGAACTGAATTTGAAATTGTCCGACAAAAGACGAAATTAAACATTGAAAGTGCACTAAATCGATGTTGTTGGACGAATTTGAAAGTAAGAATCGGTGAATTGGAATGATAAACTTTCGAAATAGCCGGGAAAACCTATATTAACAACGATAACAAGTTTTTAAAAATATAGCAGAATTCATACAATATAAAGGTTATATTTTATTATGAGCATGCGCATGACAAGTAAGTCTGCTGCCACCAAGTGTTTGGATTAACGTCTTCCATTTGGATTTTCATTTTCTATAAGGGTTGATCGTTGCAGTAGGGCTCCTCAGTGTCTGCTTCGTATGTCTACTAATTGCGTTCATCGCAGTCCAGGTTGGTATAGAGTATTCCAATACAATCTTCAATTTACCAGTTTTGTAGTTGGTAGTTGGTTGGGCCAACCAAAAGAAGCCAAGTCGATAAGAAAAAGTGGTCCAGTGCTTACAATGTACATAGACATGGTTCCTTGTCGGGCAGTAAACACAATAGTCAGTCTTTAGAATCTACCTGCCACATAAGGAAAATGCTACGGAGTTTAAAATTTCAATAGGAACAAAAGGGGAACAAAAGAAGTGAAACAAACGTCTTCCCCCACAGGAACAGGTATGTAAGGCTGAGTGAATTAGGCTTGAATATTCAAGTAGGCTTATTTGAGGATTTAATGCAATTTCGTAACGTAAAGATGATTCTGTCACATGTTATCTTGTTCCACAACTGGCTTCGGTACAAAATATATTGCTTTGGGCTACAGAAACTAAAACGCCATTCTCTTCTCTACAGGTGCGCCATGCCTTTACCCAGCGACACACCCGTCGCCCAAGCGACATGCTGATGTGAGTGCTAGACGCGAAGGATACTTAAATTTGAAGAGGAATATTATTTGAAACTGGGGTAAATATTGGAAAGGGAAGAATCAGATTTCATTTAGGCTACCAGAAAGTTGGTTTTTGCCAAATAGGGACTTTAATAAAAAAAAAAGAAGTAAAACAAAACAATAATGCCGAGAGGTTAATGCTATTTTAAAACGTTTATGTTCCAATTCACCGTTTCTAGTATTCAAATTCGTCCATCAACATCGATTTAGTGCACTTCCAATGTTTAATGTCGTCTTTTGTCAGACAATTTCAAATTCAGTTCAAGCAAATTCAAACACGTTTTCGTCCCAGAGTTTTCGATTTCGTCACGTCTACGCCAAACCTTGTTATTCAGAAATCAAATTTCTCTAATTGATTCACATCAGACGAATTCGATCTCTGAATGCTGCCATTCGGCCACAGCTTAGACGAATTTGATCTGTAATGACGAATATTCTCGACCTTGTGACTAAAGAGGGTGACCAAACTTTGAAAATGAATGGTAAATGACAACATTGGTTTTGTTAAAAGCGTGTGAAATGTTTCTCGGACGACATTGAATGTTGGACTTGGTGAATTTGAAAAAAATATTTTAAAATAGCCGGAAAAACCTATGGGCCTTATTCACGAGTCGGCCATATTGGATTGAAAGCGAGGTAAGATCTTCATTTTTGGAACTTGTGTAGAGAAATGAAAGCAATGACGTTACAAATTCATACCAGTCTGCTCTGATGAATATTTAAAAATGTGTGATTAAACATACTCTAATGTTTTAAGCCACATTAAAAAAAAATGAAAGTGAGGCTATAGTGAGTCTGGCACCATCCCATTCAACATTTCACAGTTTATGAAATACATTCAGGGAACACGACAAAAATGGCTAACTTGTGCATAAGGCCCATAGCTTAGGCCCAAATAATATAATAGTTCTGCTTCCAGTTACCCTACCTATCCTATTTTGACAGCCTCTTCCCTATTAGGTTTTTCGAGAAAGAAGAAAAGAAATAAACCCAAAACCATCAATTACAATGTACTACCTTTTACCTTTGACTACACGCAGACACCTACATTATGATCAACACAATTTTTTTCTTCAAATGCCACGTCATCGGAAGCAGAAGTATTTTTAGCTGTTTCGGCAACTGCCGAAACAGCTATTGTTTTCGTTAAGATTTTTTTTTTTTTTTTTTTTTAGCTGTTTCGGTGACACACCGAAACAGCTCTTGTTTTCGTTAAGATTTTTTTTTTTCTTTTTTTTTTTTTTTTTTTCTTTTTTTTTTTTCTCCTTTTTCAGACTTTTTCTCCATAGGTTTAACACACGTTTCTTCCACCAGTCCACTTTGCCACTTTTTCAAATCCGATTGATTCGAGACTTGATACATACTTAGACCACCACCCACAGATGGTCCTAGAAGAAATTTGTGACGGTGACGTCATCAGGTGTCGGGTTACGTCACATTAAAGATGCATTTTTCCCCATATGTTTTGTACACGTTTTAAAACACTCCAGTTTGGCATCTTCGTAAATCCGATCGACTTTAAACTTGATTCATACTTAGAACACCACCCACAGATGGTTCTAGACGAAATTCGTGATCGTGACGTCATCAAGTGTCAGGTTACGTCACATTAAAGATGCATTTTTCCCCATAGGGTTTGTACATGTGTTAAAACGCTTCATTTCGGCACTATTGTAAATCCGATCGACGTTACACTTGGTACACACTTAGACCATTACCCACAAATGGTCCTTGAAGAAATTCGTGATCGTGACGTCATCAGGTGTCACGTTACTTCACATTAAAGATGCACATTTTCCCCATATGTTTTGTTCACGTTTTAAAACACTCCACCTTGGCACCTTCATAAATGCGATCGACCTCAGACTTAATACATACTTAGACCACCACCCAAAGATGGTCCTAGAAGAAATGTGTGATCGTGACGTCATCAGGTGTTGGGTTACGTCACATTAAAGATGCATTTTTCCCCATAGGGTTTGTACACGTTTTAAAACATTCTACTTTGGCACTTTTGTAAATCCGATCCACGTTAGACTTGGTACACACTTAGACTACCACCCACAGATGGTCCTAGAAGAAATTCGTGATTGTGACATCATCAGGTGTAAGGTTACTTCACATTAAAGATGCATTTTTCCCCGTAGGTTTTGTACACTTTTTTCTTCAAATCATACTTTGGCACTATATGTCTGATTGACTTTTCACTTGGCAGATGACATTCGAAGTGACTTCATCAAGTGTTCATCATGTGCACAGAGTATTTTAAATATCCGAAACAGCTTGTGTTTGTCCACAAACACATTTCTAGTTTTTTTTTTTTCTCCTTTTTCAGCCTTTTTCTCCATAGGTTTAACACACGTTTCTTCCACCAGTCCACTTTGCCACTTTTTCAAATCCGATTGATTTCAGACTTGATACATACTTAGACTACCACCCACAGATGGTCCTAGAAGAAATTCGTGACCATGACGTCATCAGGTGTCGGGTTACGTCACATTAAAGATGCATTTTTCCCCATATGTTTTGTACACGTTTTAAAACACTCCACTTTGGCCTCTTCGTAAATCCGATCGACCTCAGACTTGATACATACTTAGACCACCACCCACAGATGGTCCTAGAAGAAATTTGTGATCGTGACGTCATCAGGTGTTGGGTTACGTCACATTAAAGATGCATTTTTCCCCATAGGGTTTGTACACGTTATAAAACACTCCACTTTGGCACTTTTGTTAATCCGATCGACCTCAGACTTAATACATACTTAGACCACCACCCACAGATGGTCTTAGAAGAAATTTGTGATCATGACGTCATCAGGTGTTGGGTTATGTCACATTAAAGATGCATTTTTCCCCATAGGGTTTGTACACGTTTTAAAACATTCTACTTTGGCACTTTTGTAAATCCGATCGACGTTAGACTTGGCACACACTAAGACTACCACCCAAAGATGATTCTAGAAGAAATTCGTGATCGTGACATCATCAGGTGGTAAGGTTACTTCACATTAAAGATGCATTTTCCCCGTAGGTTTTGTACACGTTTTTCTTCAAATAATACTTTGGCACTATATGTCTGATTGACTTTTCACTTGGCAGATGACATTCGAAGTGACTTCATCAAGTGTTCATCATTTGCACAGAGTATTTCAAATATCCGAAACAGCTTGTGTTTGTCCACAAACACATTTCTAGTTCTTTTTGGCCTTGTTTTATTAAGTGTATGTAACTCGTTCTTTTTACGCTTTTTAAGTCTCTGTAAAAAAAAAAGAGTTCGACGCGACTATGGCACGTAGGTCACGTTTCCTGAACTATTGTAGGTTATGTTTTTGTAATTATATCCGGTGTATATAGTTGTTATTGAAGCAAAAGGATACGTTAAGTCCCATGCGACATCGTGTCATGGCACAGGATTGGGTGGGAAGGGTTGAAATAGGAATGGGATAGGGGGTGGCGATGGGTATATAGGGGGAGGGTCTGGGAATAGGGCTGTGACTGGATGGGGGTAGAGATTAGAAGGGGTGTGTTGGGCGTGCACTGAAGACCATCTTAAAGTATATTAAATTGCCTCTGTTGAAGAGCCAAAGATCCTAACGTTCACCCACATAAATATACAGTACTTCCATCCTGCTTGTTAAAGGGAATATACAACATTTGCAAACATCAACAAATAAAACTACCACGTTTTCACGAAAAACCTCACTAGGATGTTGGTTAATGACAGTCTAAAGCATCCTGTAAATTTATGGCACCTGGTGTGAAGTCATTTTCAAGAAAATGGTATTTTTGTATAAATTTCCAACCGTGGTCGGCCGACCACCGTTGGAAAAACCCAATTATTTTTCAACTACTGCTCCAAATTTACCATTTTTTCAGTCCAAATTTTGTTTGCTATTGGTTACATGTTCCCGGAACGGGTGCAGGCCAGCTAGACTGGTTCCCTTACCGTACAATTTTCCGGCATCTATAAATTGATCCATTTCTTCTTTAGTGGAGTCAAGGAACCAGACTACTTGAAAATTTTTGTTTTTCTTCGCTTTTCCAGCATTTTCGAACACAAAACTTCAAACATGTCAGTGTAACAAAATTTGATCTATTATACTTACCCCTCAAATAGTTCATTTTTGAAAATTACAGCAAAAGCCAATGATGTACATTCCCTTTAAATGCGGAATTTGTGCCAAGTAATGAATTACATTTTTTGGTGAACTCCTTATATGGAAAATAATTTAGTGTAAAATGCGTTCTTTTCATGCTTTTTAAGTCTCTGTTTATAATGAGCTTAGCACAGCTGTTGCACGTATAGTCAAGTTTCATCAATTGTAGGTAAAAGCTTTTGCTTGCATATCGGCTGTATATAATTGTTATTGAAGCAAAAGGATAAGTTAAGCGACCATCCTCAGTCTTTCGAAGTAAGTATCGTGCTTTTAGAATATTAAGCTTTGCACATGTTTTTGTGACGTCAGTGAGTGTATGTACTTACTGACGCACTTGTATCACGCTACTACTTTGCAAGAAGTTCAAAAGCGGTAAACAGTGTATCAGGGGATTTCGGTTTTGTGCCTTTTTTAAATTCAACTTTTTTTTTCGAGTCGGGGACTTAGAATCATGAAGCTGATGTAGTCTGTGCTCAAGCCGGCGACAGGACCATTTTAGGTTTTTTTTGACGCACTTGTATCACGCTACTACTTTGCAAGAAGTTCAAAAGCGGTATACAGTGTATCAGGGGTTTTCGGTTTTGTGCCTTTTTTAAATTCAATTTTTTTTTCGAGTCGGGGACTTAGAATCATGAAGCTGATGTAGTCTGTGCTCAAGCCGGCGACAGAGCCATTTTAGGTTTTTTTTGTGGCGGCAACAATAGGAGGTATATTGGTTTGGGGTTTTGAAATGATGTTGTCCACAATAACAGGGCGCTATTGGATTTAGGTTTGCTATTTTGTAATTATCGTAGACATAATATAGACCAAGGGCGGATCCAGGGGGGGGGGGCCAAAGGGGGCCATGGCCCCCCCCCAAACGAAACCAACTTTTTTTTTTTTTATGTGACATCGCAATAAAGGCAGGCAATGAGTACACCACCATCTTTTCCTCAAAAAACATTGGTTAAAGTGGTCAGAAATTGCCTCAGATCGCACCAGAGAGCATCTAGAATCCAAAAAAAAATCGGGGCCCTTAAGCGGGCCCCGAACCCCACGCCGTAATTTTTTTGGACCCACTTTTTTGGGGGACCAGAAATTTTTTTGGCCCCCTCCAAAATTGTGTTCTGGATCCGCCCTTGATATAGACATGATGTACGTGCAGCGGTGTTTACCCAAACTAAATAGCGCCCTCCATTATTGTGGCGGCGATATGTCTTTAATTTTGTGAAGGATCTGTCCGTCCCTTCCGGTTTTCGTAAAGTTGAGGGCGCTCTGTAGTTGATCACTGTAGCTCCAAAAATCATGACTAGCGTATGCTATCATTTGAGTGTACTCTATAATAAGTCTTTTTAATCTTTTTTTCAACATGGATTTTCTTTAAAAAAAAAAGGAATTATAAGTGTGTTCGTTACTTCATGTGAAATGTTACTCCGTTTGATCTTTTTGTATTGCTTTTTGGATTTTGGGTGTTTATGTTTGGAAGAGAAGTGTTCCAATAATGTTTTTGATTGATACCCGTCTTATGTGTTTCTTCCATTGTGTATGGAAGACATTATTGTCAGACTTCATTTCCCTCATTTATACTGAAAATGCAATCGTGATTTTGTTTCCTATTTCCAAACATTTAAAAAGTAGATTAATTTGTAATCGACTGGAAAGTTCGGAACTGCCATAAAATTTGGTGCTTTTTCGCTTGATATAAAATGTGTTATATACACACATTATTTGTTAATGGTAACGCACAGTTATTATACAAATAATGAAAGTTTATGAGTGCCATGAGGTGACGGATGGAATGTTCCATTTTGGTAAAATGGAACAGTCCTTCTATCACTGAATGAAATTATCATTTATATTGCACGGATGTAAACAATACGGGCGATTCACAATAGCGCGCCTCCAAGAGTTTGCAACGCGTTGGCCAATCACAATGCGCGAAATCAGTCGACCTTTTCCAAACGCGCATTGGGTCGACAGATTTTGCACATTGTGATTGGCCAACGCGTTGGAAACTCTTGGAGGCGCACTATTGTGAATCGCCCGTATTCATTATTCATTTTGTACAGTGCCTAAATAAATCCTCGTCACCCGAGTGCGACCGTGCGATGGAACGTCTATTTTAGCGGTGCTGCCGGGCCGCGGGTTTGGACAAACAATTCAATGATATTGTCACGTGACCAATTACCAACCAATCAGATGACGGGAATTTATTAAGGTTTTGTATACATTTAAATCAGTAAAATGCACAATTAAAAACGAAATATGATTAATTTGCTGGACAAAGTTCTTTAACAATAAAGTTTAGTTTTTTTTAAGTGTTGTTCTTTGCGTTCATTGCTTGCAATCCTTTGTACTTTATACTACAAGTCTGTACCTTAACTTTGACACTATATAAAGGACTATCAAAATGATTTTTTTTCTTCAAATGTAGCAATTACGCAAATAATTAACTCGGATACATTATATTTATATCCTTCAGGTTGCAGACCAGTAAATAAACTTCCATAGACCCCAATGGTAAATGCTCCCACTTCAGAAATTCGGGGAAAATACTCACAACTCTCCAAGGTGTTCGAGACACACATCAAATTAAAGCTTATTTCATCATCTTTCATTTTCTTTTCAATTTTCGGGGGGTCAACTGATGACTTTTAGGAGAAATTTCCATCCGAAGATGATCACCCCTGAAAATAGTCCTGAAGCCCGTCGCCATTTTGAAAAACAATGCCGACACTCCATTGCAAAATAGAGCGCTTTAAGAGCCCCGATTTCATCCAAATTGAACGAAACTACAAGCTCACAGTCCTGTGCACGGCTTCCACCCATATTTTTTTTACAAACCCTCATGCAAGTTCATGGCCCACAGCATGCTCAAATACTGAAGATTTTAAGGGCATGCAAATCGTGATTTGGCCGGCGTAGGCAATTTCGGACCGATTTACTGGTCTGCAACCCTCAAATGGCGTAGTTATAGCGCCCTCAATCATTGAAAAAAAAAGCCTATCCCATCGGGCAGCCTGACACATTCTTTTGGAATCGTCATTAGACATTTTAATTTTCAGTGCATTACAAGCGATCCGTGCGAGGTGGGAAAATCTGCGTATGCCTAATTGCATTTCCTTGATCACCGGTCACGCCGTGGTAGTGCTTATACACACGGACAAATTAATTGTATATTAAACCATGATCTGCATCGCATTATTATACTCTGATGAACTGAACATAATGACGTTCGAATTACACCGTCATTGCTATATATTCCTTTATACATGTTATAAACACAAATTAACAGAGCCATACATTATCAATAAATTGTAAACCTAACAAGAATGCTACAATTCCAGCCGTATTGTGTACGAAGCACAGAGCCATCATGTCCCCACCCCTTTAACCTTTCCCTTACCCCTCCCTAGCATTTTTCTTTCAAGCAACTCCCTTTTTGGAACAATCGTCATGGTTTTTTTGTAACAGGAATAGGATGCATTGCAACATTTTGTTTTGCCTTTAATGCACCAATCCGATTTTGAAATTACGGTGACGGTTCTAGCTGGTAGCCATTACTGGGACGCGTCCATGCGTAAACGCCCATCACAGGGCTAGGGGCATTCCGTGTAGCTCTGAACACGTCACTGAAGGGGAATGCATTGTTAGACGCAAAAGCGAGCTTTGGAGCGTCGTGTTAAATGGTCACACTTGGACTAGTCGATCTACACTGTTGATTAACCCGAACACCAATGGGTAATGACCAGTGTTGTAGGTCTCGAGACCGGTCTCGGTCTCGGTCTCGAGACCACTTTTTGCCGGTCTCGGTCTCGGTCTCAGGAGCTGTGGTCTCGGTCTTGGTCTCCCGTCCCCTTTGGTCTCGATATGTTGGCTGGTCTCGAGTCGAGACCAGCCAAAAAGTGAGGGGGCGGATTCCGCCCCGGCCCTTTTAGGGTTAAGTAAAGAATCAGTTTAGGGCAAATGTGACTGCAGTGTGATGCTAATGGACATGTCCCTCTTCACTTTCTAGTGAGTGAGGCATAGTCCAATAACCATTGCTCCTCTTCTTATTTCTCGTTTTATTGTGGGATGATCTGTTGAAACAAGCACTTTATAGCCATCCTCAATGATTCCAAATACAATTGAGATTTAAATCATATGAATCAAGACTGGAACATTATTTTTACCGTCAGATTTTGTATTTTGGATATGGGGAACAATTCAACTCTTTTTCCCTAGAAATATTGGTGATTTTTTTTTCCTTTATTCGTGGAGGCAGGAAAACGTGTTTTTTTATTACTATATTTATTAATGGATATTCATCAATTCGTAGACCGTTAAATAGGTATTAGTGGTGGACAGCTGAATTGTGTGATCTCTTTATTAAAATAGACACGACTTGGGAATAGAGTATGCAAATTACGTGAAATGTTCACAGTTTACTACTCAATAACATGTTCTTTATCCCAATTATATTTTTTACAAAATGGAGCGTGCCATTGTTTTTTTTATCATACGGTCACTTTCTGTTTGACTCGCCATGTATTCATCTTTTCATCTGTGAAAAACACAAATTGAGCTACTGCCATGGTCACACAAAAATAGAGTCTAATTGCCTGCCTCGTCTCCTTCCTAAATGTCAATTGCATTTGCATGAGTCGAGAAGAATTGTGTTCCATTAATCGCTGTATGCTGTTTACGGCCATCACAATAAACTATTAATATATTGGCAAAATGTCGTACTTGTTAATCACTAAAATATTCAAGTAAATCGCCCAGCAAAGTAGCCGATGTGGGCGATACGATGGCACGGTACAAAGCACAGAGAGGCGTGCGCACTGAGCCATGAGTCCTAAAAGTACATCTCGCCCATTCCATATTCTCAAATAGGCTAATGGCGATGATGACGGCGGGCAGATTAACAGAAGATAGATCAGGCAAATATGGTTCATCGATCTTCTATAGTATATGTAACGTTATTGACATTAAACAAAAATAAAGTGGCATTACATTTCAGCCTTAGCCAGGCCTTCTTCAGAGGTAAATGACAGAGGAACAAGAAACAAACATGTAGGGAACACACAAACATGCAGGGTTGGAAGGAGAATCACAAAGAGCGATGGGGGGGGGGGGGCAGACCAATCCATATCTGGCTACCATCTCTCAATGTTTTAGTCTACATGTATAAATCTATATTCCATGACTGAAATTTTAAAAAATAAATCAATATTTACTTGCGCCAAATTTTTTCCAAATCAGGTTTACAAGGAGGTCCAATGTAAAATTAAAGTTGCATTTAAGTATCCGTTAGTGGTCATTGCTGAAACCAAGGGGTGGCTGTGGAGTTTAGGATCCGAGTTCCTATAACAGATGAAACATCCACCTTTAACTTTTTACTTTTGTCAAGTTTCAACATGTTCAAGTTTTGCAAAAACTAGTACAAATTGTCGTACTCCTAAGTTAGAGTTTCTTCATCAGATTTACACTTTATAGTAGTTGAACAATATTTAAAAAAATATAGTTCATCAAATAAGGTTTTCCCCTTCTTTAAATTAGGTTGTTTCCAATTTTTTTTAATTGATTGTGACAATAACAAATTCTCTTGCCATGTTGTAATTTATGGCATGAAGCAAACACGAAGAACACTCGCATGACACAATTAAGCAGGTACAAGTGATTCCTAACTTTCAATCACTTCCTTCACATCCCCATGAACATCAACATCTCAAGGACGGACTGTTCAGCTGTAATTAGTGTCTTGTTGTTTATTTAGATTATTGTTATTTATTATCCGCGGTCTCGGTCTCGGTCTCGGACCATTTCGGTCTCGATCTCGGTCCGCCTTGAAGGGGCTGGTCTCGGTCTCGCAACTTCAGGTCTTGGTCTTGGTCTCGGTCTCGGACTATCCGGTCTCGACTACAACACTGGTAATGACCCTTGATCACACCAAGTTTAACCCCTCCATCATTTTTTTATGTCCCAGAGCTCCTAACTTCTGCATTCAGAGACCATCTTTGAGGTAAAATTCAGCAACAAGGATAACACAAAGGTTCTACTCGACCGTATCCATGCATGTAGAACAAAAGCACGCAGTGCGAAGAATCTTTTCAAAGAAAGTTCTATAGTTACAGGACATGGTGTGGGCGAAAGGCCAGGGTCCGCCGCCATATTATCTCGGCGCTGTCTCTCGACCACTACCGCGATTGGAACATGGCCCTCGGTGACAGCTGGGGTATACGTTTCGCAAAGTAAGTGGCTTTCAGAATATATTCTTCGATTCTAGCCAACTTAGGCTATAGTATTACCGTTCCTATCGAGCCCAAGTAGTTGAGGTTTCTTTCACCGGCGGCGGAACCGGGGGGGGGGGGCAGATGAGGCAGTTGCCCCCCACTTTTGAATAGGTAGCTATTTTGCCCCCCCACTTTTTACCACGAGCGATTTTTTAAAACGAGGTTAATTACAATGATACAAGAGGTAAAAAAGATTTTTGAACACGTGTCTCATTTACAGGGCCCTATTAATAGTATTATGTACTACAATGTATCTTTTGCTCAGAAAATATTGGTTAAAGTGGTCAGAAATTGCCTCAGATCGCTCCACAGAGCATCTAGAATCCAAATTGTTTTCGGGGCCCTTAAGCGGGCCCCGAACCCCACGCCTCAAGGGCTTCGCGCTTCACGCTCGCATCAGTTCTGATCAAGGTATGTCCCCCCACTTTTGAACAGCGATTAACACCCCTGGCTGGGGTTGAAATTGGGGTTGAAAGTTGACAATAGGCCTTATACCTAAGTGAGTATGGCGACACAAAATTAGAAAAATGATACGAAAAATAGGGATATACCGTAATTTTCGGAATATAAGCCGCGCGGTGTATAAGCCGCAGCACGCAAAAATCTGCAAATTAAGATCTGAAGTCGGCGTATATAAGCCGCACCCACCGCAGCGGTTTCAATTTTGTAAGGCCTCCAAATTCTAGTCAAAAAGCTCTGAACCAGTTCCAGTTACACTACAGAAGCTATAAAAAGGGCCACAAAATTTATATCAAATCATTTTCAATCGATACTCTTACAAACAAATATGGAAATTGATGATGAGAAATAAACACACTGCTGCCGGCTGCCCCGTCCCGGTCCCCGGCCTTAAAAGTTAGTGCATGGCCGGCCAGGCAGCCTGCGCCGCGCCGGTGAATGACAACATTTTCCCGCAGTACGTGAGAGAGTATGCAACCCACCGTGTGTTGTCTGACTGGAGCGCTACAAATCTTGCTTTTGTGGCAACAGATGCTGACTTGTTTTGTCCTAATAATAAACAGGTCCGTTTTTACCTCAAAACTTTTCAAATTTGTGTGATTACTAGCGAATAGTAACATAAACATTTCAAGTTTCGATCGTAGCTTTCTTCAAAAATAGTCAAAACCAAAGACCCTTTAGCGCCGTACGAAACGATGCTGACATTTTTTATGGACGAATCCATTAATTTTGTAAGGGGTGATTTAGTCCCTATTTTGAGTTTTACATCGTTTCTTGAATTCGTTTCAAGAAAAAAATATATACTGTGACGTTGAACAACTTATTATCTAATAAAGAAATGTTTCGAAGACCATAAAAAGTATTAGTCGTCTTTTTTCGTTTTTTTTTAAATGCAGAAATATTGGTAATTATTGTTCCCAAGAAAGTACACCCCTTCATTACCACAAATGGTGTGGTCCGCTGGGGGAAAGCATGCAGCTAGCTAGCTGCACACCACCCATGGTGTCACGTACGGCTGGTCGCAAGCGTCGAAGACAGCTTTCACCGTACTTTTTACCGCTCGGTACCTTGGTTTCGGTTTGTTAATGACTTTTTTAATTGATAATTCATTTCAGCAACACCTCTCTCCTTATACCAGTACATTAACTACACATGTGAATCTTATTTTTATTCTTCATGGCTCAGCGTATAAGCCGCCCTGTGTATAAGCCGCAGTAAACATTTTCATGGGCAAAATCAAGCCGCGGCTTATATTCCGAAAATTACGGTAGGAATAGTCCACATGCATAGGTTAGCAGACATTACGTAGGTCACACTTTCGTTTCGGATCAACTTCACGCTTTCCCCCTTTGCTTTGATTTTGCTTTAATCCTGCTCCGGGAACAGTAACTGGACCTTGCCCCCCCCCCCCCCCCCCCCCCCCCCCACTTTTAAAAGTGTTCCGCCGCCGATGGTTTCTTTTCATGTAGCGCTGGATGCTCTCCGATTCCTTATTTGACACTATGGTGATAAGGGCATAAATCATACGGTGCTTGGACGGTTTAAACCGTCGAGATTCGTGGAGAAATCGACTTTCTATGAATGCACTACGGTTTCAGGACGGATAGCCACGACTGTCCTACGGCTTCTCTATCAATACACCACGGTTTATCAAAAGTATAGACGGATTGTTGAAGAATATCAACAGTATGACTAATAATAATGACGTTAACGCCACGGTTGTCTGCGATTGGGCCACGGTAGCCCCATAAATGTGGCCAATTTACTGGACTACCTCCGTAAACATAGGCCACACTTCCACATGTACAAAAACGTGTCGAGCTTTGTCAAATTTTGATTTTCACATTTAAGGCTTAGTTTGTAGTTTTTTTTGCTTTAGAAGCATACTCACCCTCTTTATAGGCTAATCAGAAAGTGCTGCCTTTTTCAGATGTCTATTTTTTGGTGAAATTTCCAGATTCATTTGCACACGTTTGCGTATCAAAATTTCAACATGAAATTTCACAGAAATTAGACATCGGATGACCAAGGTTCTCCTACGGCATATTCGTAGTACAACCTTAGCAGAACCCTAGCACATCCGGGCATATCCGTAGGACATTCGTAGCGAATTCGTAGAGATTTCTACCACGAATGAGCTACGAATCTCCAAGAATATATTATGCACGAATAGCCACGAACAACGCTATGAATAAATATGGTTGTCCTGTACGGATGACCCACAGTTGCACTACGGATTAATTTTCATGACGGTTCACCACGGAAGTTATGAACAGTTTCCGTAACCCCTCCACGAATACCCAAGGAAGATGGCGGATAACCACGGACGTACTAAGGATGAATACTACCGGTACTCCCACGGTTTTTCACGAATTTCAAACCGTGGAAATCCGTAGCTCCAAACTGTGAATGTGTGTCCGGACCAAAAAACTATTTCAGAAAAGATTTTTCTGCATGACGATTCCCCCCGCCCTGCAAAAATTTCTTGATCCGCCCCCAAAATAATACTTTGGTATGAAGCCCGGGAAGGGACAGGGTGGAATTTTTTTGTGTAATTTGCTAATTCGTTCCCACGAATTACTAATTCGTTCGCACAAATTGCTAATTCGTGCGCACGAATTGCTAACTCGTTCGCACGAATTGCTATTTCGTTCGCACGAATTGCTATTTCTTTCCCACGAATTGCTAATTCGTTCCCACGAATTGCTAATTCGTTCCCACGAATTAGGAAATCGTGCGAACGAAATAGCAATTCGTGCGAACGAGTTAGCAATTCGTGCGAACGAATTAGTAATTCGTGGGAACGAGTTAGCAATTCGTGCAAGCGAATTAGTAATTCGTGGGAACGAGTTAGCAATTCGTGCGAGCGAATTAGCAAATTACAAAAAAAAAATCCACCCTGTCCCTTCCCGGGCTTCATACTTTGGAGCATGCACGCATCGGCAATGTTTAAACGTGTTCAGAATTCACTATCCAGACGATCGTTTTACCACTATGAAAATGCAGTTTGCTTCTAATTCTGTCACAGTACATACACAGAGCCTTGAGCTTTATAAATACAGAGCTATACGTAAACGTCTTGCAGTATTTATTTTCCGGCCACTCATTTCACAACCGCGCTTCAACATGTTGAACGAACAAATTAATACAACGGATTCGACGATGACCAACTCGCAGTTTCAATATCGGAGATTTGCTTATTCTTTCTCGCAGCTCCTCAAGTTTCTCCGGATGAAGCTGAAGGATGTGGATTTTTTTCTCATTGTGGATTTCACCCCAAATCACGTCAGACGTGCGACCTCATCTGACACGCTCCATTATAATCACAGTCACGCTTGATGTAATTACACTTGCTGCCCTCAATACTTAATAGCAAACCAATCAAGCAGATTCAATCAGCCCGTATTCAAACAAGCTGAAAAAAATAAAAGGTCAACCTTAGTTGTAATACACTTTAGCAGAAAACAAAATCGTCGGAGACAGGTTTTTCTCCTTTTGCAAAGTCTGGAATGAAACGAGGGACCAGACGATGGACAGTGTAAATCAATCTATTTTAGATAATAACATAATAATAATTTATTCATTTTAAATATGTTCAAATGCGCTTTAAAATTTTAAAAAATCTTAAAAACACTAACAAATTGGATATACTCTGAGATTGGAATACTCTGGAAAACACGTCACTGGCGTCATATGGGGGGGGGGGGTTGGCTTGACACCCTAATTATTTTTTAATTGAACTAGAGATTCAAAATATTGTGTAAATGTTTGGTATGTTTTCTCGAAATATAAACAGCATTCACAGAGCTGAAATTTTTTTACAACTTCATCAGGCTAGAGTTGTTAAGCACCCGTCTTTAATAAGTGCTTGAGCACTTTTGTTGCTTCAAACGAAAAAAAAATGGTTTACTCTACCTTTAACATCATACTGGAGATGAACATTTCTTCCGCTCGTACCCACTATTCGAGTGAAATTACGGATCCTCTATCCGTGGGGAAATTGTACTCCCAAGGACTGAAAACAGGGACGTTTTAGATGATTATTTATTCAATCGAATAGATCGAGTTTCCACTTGATTGGTTCTTTCCCCAGTACATTTTAATCTCATATTAGAGTGATGTTCATCTACCCAAGGACGCGATTTACATGAATGTTTTAGCCCTTATTGAATGGAGTTCGTTCCACCGGTGTCCCAAAGGTGGCTATAGCCAGCAGCCGCAATTCCTGCTTTTTGAAAATCTGATGAGAGTTTCCTTCAGAAAAATGTTGTAACTTTATCTCGTACGTTCAGTAGTATATCTGAACACCTTGCTATAATGGAAAGTAATTCATCGAAGGCCAACAGTCTGAATTGTTGCTGTGCGATATTTTAATGTCATCATAATTACTACATGCAGGGCCTACGCATGGATAAAGGACATGAGGAAATTACCCATGCAACACAATTTAGCAAGCTTTAGAGAATTAGTGGCGAGGAATATTTGTGGGATAGCCAATCTTGGTATCTACTTGGGCGGCAATATGGCACCCTAAGACCACCATTGTTTCTGAGATCTCGGAAAACAGGTTGTGGTCGAGACCGGATAGTCTGAGACCGAGACCAAGACCGAGACCTGAGGTTGCGAGACCGAGACCAAGACCGAGACCAGCCCCTTCAAGGTGGACCGAGACTAAGACCGAAATGGTCCGAGACCGAGACCGAGACCGAGACCTCGGATAATAAATAACAATAATCTAAATAAACAACAAGACACTAATTACAGCCGAACAGTCTGTCCTTTAGATGTTACAGCCGAACAGTCTGTCCTTTAGATGTTGATGTTCATGGGGATGTGAAGGAAGTGATTGAAAGTTAGGAATCACTTGTACCTGCTTAATTATGTCATGCGAGTGTTCTTCGTGTTTGCTTCATGCCATAAATTACAACATGGCAACAGAATTTTTTATTGTCACAATTTAATTTAAAAAATTGGAAACAACCTAATTTTATAGAAGGGGAAAACCTTATTTGATGAACTCCATATATTTTTGCCACTTTTTTAAAAATATTTTTATTTTTTTTAATATTGTTTAACTATATATATACTATAAAGTGTAAATCTGATGAAGAAACTCTAACTTAGGAGTACGACAATTTGTACTAGTTTTTGCAAAACTTGAACATGTTGAAACTTGACAAAAGTAAAAAGTTAAAGGTGGATGTTTCATCTGTTATAGGAACTCGGACCCTAAACTCCACAGCCACCCCTTGGTTTCAGCAATGACCACTAACGGATATTTAAATGCAACTTTAATTTTACATTGGACCTCCTTGTAAACCTGATTCGAAAAAAATTTGGAGCAAGAAAATATTGATTTATTTTTTAAAATTTCAGTCATGGAATATAGATTTGTACATGTAGACCAACAATTTGAGAGATGGTAGCCAGATATGGATTGGTCTGCCCCCCCCCCATCCCTCTTTGTGATTCTCCTTCCAACCCTGCATGTTTGTTTGTCCCCTACATGTTTGTTTATTGTTCCTCTGTCATTTACTTCTGAAGAAGGCCTGGCTAAGGCTGAAATGTAATGCCACTTTATTTTTGTTTAATGTCAATAACGTTACATATACTATAGAAGATTGATGAACCATATTTGCCTGATCTATCTTCTGTTAATCTGCCCGCCGTCATCATCGCCATTAGCCTATTTGAGAATATGGCTGACACAATAGAAGGGCGCTGTCACAAACTGAATGTGGTGGGCGAGATGTACTTTTAGGATTCATGGTTCAGTGCCCACGCCTCTCTGTGTTTTGTACCGTGCCAGCGTATCGCCTGCATCGTCTACTTTGCTGGGCGATTTACTTGAATATTTTAGTGATTAACAAGTACAACATATTGCCAATATATTAATAGTTTATTGTGATGGCCGTAAACAGCATATAGCTATTAATGGAACACAATTCTTCTCGACTCATGCAAATGCAATTGACATTTAGGAAGGAGACGAGGCAGGCAATTAGACTCTATTTTTGTGTGACCATGGCAGTAGCTCAATTTGTGTTTATCACAGATGAAAAGATGAATACATGGCGAGTCAAACAGAAAGTGACCGTATGATAAAAACAAAATGGCACGCTCCATTTTGTAAAAAATATAATTGGGATAAAGAACATGTTATTGAGTAGTAACTGTGAACATTTCACGTAATTTGCATACTCTATTCCCAAGTCGTGTCTATTTTAATAAAGAGATCACAAAATTCAGCAGTCCACCACTAATACCAATTTAACGGTCTACGAATTGATGAATATCCATTAATAAATATAATGAAAAAAAAAAAGTTTTCCCGCCTCCACGAATAAAGGAAAAATTGAAAAGGAAAATAGAAAAGACCGAGACCACAGCTCCCGAGACCGAGACCGAGACCGGCAAAAAGTGGTCTCGAGACCGAGACCGAGACCGGTCTCGAGACCTACAACACTGGAACTTCGAGCTTGATATCAAGTTGCAAGGGCGGATCCAGGGGGGGGGGGGCCAAAGGGGGCCATGGCCCCCCCCAAAACGAAACCCATTTTTTTTTTTTTAATGTGACATCGCAATAAAGGCAGGAAATGAGTACACCACCATCTTTTCCTCAAAAAAAATTGGTTAAAGTGGTCAGAAATTGCCTCAGATCGCACCACAGAGCATCTAGAATCCAAAAATTTTTCGGGGCCCTCACGGGCCCCGAACCCCACGCCGTAATTTTTGAGACCCACTTTTTTTGGGGGGACCAAATTTTTTTTTGGCCCCCCCCAAAATTGTGTTCTGGATCCGCCCTTGTGTTAATGGACCTTCGTCTCGGTCCATTAACAGCGGTCACCCCCACACCCGGTCATTATCACGCAGTGAAGACCGGCTCCTCACACTGTTATTCCCTTATTATATAACAATTTTACCGATACTGGAATTATGTTTGCCTCGTGGCCGGATTGACTACGGATTTCTGCAATGGGCTTTGTTGAGTGTGGCCCGCTAAAACCTACTGAGGTTTGGAAAAACCATTGGGCTAGCATTTTCTTTTAAGATTTTCCTGCCCAATTTCACCAAATTTAACGTCTGGCTCATTCAATTTAGATTGAAATTGAAAGATCACGCAGATCGTCATTCAACGATCAAAAAGAATCATTCAATTTCACTATCCGACAATTTCACTATCCGAGCGTTCTATCGTCTTTTGGCTTCACTCGTTCATGTAAAAGATGCATTCAAATTAAAAGTAGCTTGTTGTTCATTCAAATTCGTCTGAACCAACAGTGAGGGGTTGATCGGGCATTCATTTTCATTAATGGGCAAACATATTTCACATTCTGGCAAGCATCTTTAAAGACTTCCTGCGTGTCCGTATTTCTATAAAATTCTGAAATATCTCAGAATCCGTAGATGCACACCTCGTCTTTCTTAATTAAAGGGTCTGTGCGATGAATTATTCTTAGGAACCCACTGTACAACGTTCCACTCCTCTTAAACGTATAAAAACTATATATTTCACATCCTTTTTTTGTATAATCATATTGCAAAGTGCACTTCTTTAAACATCTTAAAGTTTCCATGTTTTTCCGGACTACTGAGCGCGCTTTTGCTGTGATGCCGTTTCAGGAAGACACTGTTCAGTTGAGGGATTTTCTGTTCAAATTGTGAACCCAAAATTTGCTCATTATTGAAAACATTTGTGAGAAAGGGTTGCATTGGCTAACTGCCATGTACTTACACAAAAACGAATCACCAAAGAAAGAAATTTATGACAGCAGAATGTCCAACATTCTAGCAACATTTTGTGCTGAAATAGCCGTGTGCCGGGAATAACATCACAGTTTTGCTCATGAATTTAGAACTTTGCATAAGCGTTAAAGCCGAGAAGGCACCAAAAACACCCTTCAAAATGATAAACTAAAAACTTGAAACTTAAAGGTTAAAGGGAATATACAACATTTGCAAACATCGAAAAATAAAACTATCAAGTTTTTACGAAATACCTTGCTAGGATGTAGGTAAATGACAGTCTAAAGCATCCTGTAAAATTATGGCACCTGGTGTGAAGTCATTTTCAAGAAAATGGTATTTTTGTACACATTTCCAACAGTGGTCGGCCGACCACCGTTGGAAAAATCTAACTATTTAGCAACTACTGCTCAAAATTTACCATTTCTTCAGTCCAAATTTTGTTTGCTTATTGGTTACATGTTCATGAACGGGTGCAGGTCAGCTAAACTGGTTCCCTTACCTTACAATTTTCCGGCATCTATAAATGGATCCATTTTATCTTTAGTGGAGTCAGGGAACCAGACTACTTGAACATTTTTGTTTTTCTTGGTTTTTCAAGCATTTTCGAACAGAAAACTTCAAACATGTCAGTGTAACAATATTTTATCTATTATACTAACCCCTAAAATAGTTCATTTCTGAAAATTACAGCAAAAGCCAATGATGTACATTCCCTTTAAATGGGATAGAAAGAGGCATTTTCAATGTTTGCATTAAAAACAGTTTGCATGGACCCTTTAAATAAGTGTTTAGGCAGACATAAGAAGGAATGAACCTAAATGAGTGGAGATGTGTTCGTCTGATGGAAGAGGCCCAAGATAAAATATTTGAGAAATTACCCAAGTGAAGTGTTCCCGACGGTACAACCATAAGCGAACATACATGCCCCGATGTTTTGCACGTCAAGAGATCGATGGGTGAATCAGCGATGAATAAAATAAAACTTACAAAAACAGAACGAAAATAACAGTCAACAAAGTTAAAAGATTAACATATCGACCTAAAGATGTCCCATACATTTTTTAAACAAGTAGAAAAGATCAACAGTGAAAAAAATACCTTTCCCTTTTCATTTCATTATTCGTTACACCATCTATCCCTCATATCAGTTAATTTGTTACATTATAAATTTTACAGTCACAAAGTTTGGAGAAAAAAAACGAACCTCAGAGGAAAAGAGGAAAATATATCAATTAAAAAATCGTACTAATTTGAATGACCAAACGCTGAAAATGATTGCCCATAAACGAATAAGAAAAGAAAAGCATGGTAATTCGTCATATGCGCACCGACGTTCGCTAATTTGAATACATCAATCGTCAAAAGATGTCAACAACTTATTTTAAGAATGCTTCAAATTAATAACTATTGAATGCACCAAAACGAAATAGAATGCTCCAAAACGAAAACGAAAGTCGGAGCAAAATCTTGGGTGCCTAAATATTGGAATTGAATGCCCCAACGGTGAAAAAGAAACCCCAATTTGATCACATGTGTAAAATCACGAGAAATTGAATGGTTGATAATGAAAACGATCTGGAAAAAACAAAACAGTAGGGTTGGGGGAAAATAATCATTAGAAATACATGCGAACCCCCTTTCAGAATTTAGGGGTCGGGGAAAAAAACCATCAGTAGAAATACATAGTACGAATATTTCCCTTTACAGAGTTCAGGAGGTCGGGGAAATCATCATTAGACAACACCATGACCCAAGTTTTTTGAAACTAAAGAAAGGTAGTAGCGACTTAAAAAGGTATCATTAGAAATACGCACGACCCCGCTTTTCAGAATTTCGGCGGTCGGTTAAAAGTATTCATAAGAATACACAGGACCCCATTTTCAGGATTTGGGGGGGTCGGGGAATTATGACATGAATACACGCGACCCCCTTTTCAATATTTTAGGGCCGAACAATATCATTACAAATATTCGCGACCCCACTTTTCAGAATTTAGGGGGGCATACAAAATCATCACTAAAAATACACGCGAACCCCCTTTTTTTGAATTTAGGGGGGGGGGGGTCGGCCAATTTCTTATAAGAAATACATGCGACCCCCTTTACTGTATTTAGGGGGTCGGGCAATTTTATCATAGGAAATACATGCGACCCCTTTTCTAAATTTAGGGGGTCGGGCAATTTTATCGTAAGAAATTATACTCGACTCCCATTTTCTGAATTTTAGGGGGACGGACAATTTTATCATTAGAAATAGAGGCGACTTCCCCCTTTCTGAATTTAGGGGTTTGGACAATCAGAATTCGTTGACCCTCAAAACATGGGTTTAGATACCTCGTTTATACAATTGGACAAACTCCTGAGGAGAAAAAGATATGTTAAATTTTTGATAATTGCGGATGCGTATTTGCATATTATGCATAAAATGCACACATTATCATTGTAAAAATGACTTTAATGCATTCGTTCACCCTAAACAAACGTGGGTTTAGGCACCTCGTTGGACACAATTGGACAAATTCCTTCGGAGAAAATACATAGATTTTATTATTATTTCTGATAATAGCGAGTGCTAATTTGCATAATATGCATAAAATATGTACATAATCAGTGCAGAAATGGCTTTAATGCATTAGTTGACCCTAAGAACATGAGCTTAGATACCTCGTTTGATGCGATTGGAAACATTCTTGCGGAGATATAGATTGAAGTTAAATGTTAGATAATGGCTGCTAATTTGCATATTATGCATAAAAGACATAAATTAGACACAAAAACATGGTCTAGGCACCTCGATTGATAGGTTTGGACGAAATCCTGAAGAGATATAGAAAACTTATATTTTACCATATAGCGGTAGCTAATTTCCATATTTAACATATTTTACGGACCCTGATTCACGGTCCAACCTCCAAAGTGGGGTTTGACACCCGGACTAAGGTCAATTTCTTTTTGACTCGCCGTGTATAGTTAAACGAATAACAATTTGAATACTATTACCGTTTTTGTGCAATGAATAGTTTCCTTGTACAACATATTTTTTTCTCTCACGCTATGCATTTTTCTCTTCGTTCATCTTTCATGCTCTCTAGTTTTTTCCCCCTACACTATTATGCCTTACACTTTGCATTGTTTTGGGTCCTTCCCATGTGGTATTTAAATAATTTAAATGTACTAACAATAATGGCTGAAATTGCCGCGTGGCCTCGTCATAGACTATTATCATGTTGCGGCCATCTTGATTTTACCCATTCCAATCAACGTAACCAAAGCGAAGCTGAAAGGAAAAATAGTCTGGTTCCTTTTTTAAGTAATGTGTGCTCCCTGTGGATTTAGCCTTATGTTTCGGCCTAATCCGCAGAAGCGTTCAGCAAATTTAGTTGATCATTAGTAGACTATTTTTCTTGATACATTCCACTCTCTCATCTTAAATTATTATAAAACAATGTGGTCAATAGGGCCCAGGCCGTTATCAAGGTTCTCTAGGTCTGCCAGTATCCATTGCTTGTGATTGTCTGGTTGTCGCCAAATGGGTGGGACTATGCAGCCTTTGGCTCATCTTGCACCGTAGGATCAGACCCACAGCTTGTCGTAGCCGCCTGTCCAACAAGCCGTAGATGACGGGGTTCAGCCCGAGTTGGCCATGGCAAGCCAGGTGGTCGTCGTGAACACAGCGTCCGAGAACGGGCACTCGCCCCTGGTGAAGACCAAACACAAGATGCCGACGAAATGAGGCAGCCAGCAGGCCATGAAGTTACCGATGAGGATGAGAAGCATGAAGGCCGCCTTGGCGTCTCGCTTGAGCTGCCTGGCCCGACGGGTCGCCACGGCCCACTCGCTAGAACCCAGAGCCTCCATGGCGATAATCTTCCGAGAGTGTTTGCGGGCCACCATCAGGATGTGGAAGTAACAGAAACACATGATGGCGAGAGGAACGAAGAAACCCACAGCAAAGACGGTGCAGGAGAAACTGGCACTGTAACCCCAATCAATAGTGCAGATGTACTCGTTGTGGAAGTACTTGTAGTTGGACCAGGACGTGACCACAGGCAGCATACCCAGGGCGAGCGGCTCCAGCCAGACCCAGCCAACAATCACGGCCACACGGCGCGACGACATGAACTCCAGGTAGCGGAACGGGTGCACGATGGCAAAGTAGCGATCCAGGGCGATCCCCGCTAGAGTCAGCATGCTGGCCGCGCAGAATATCACGTTTGTAATACCGTTTACGGTGCAGTAAGCCTCGCCAGCGATCCAGCGATCGGCGATGCTGGAGCCGAGGATGAGCGGCATACCCGTCAGGCCGATAGCCAAGTCGGCCACCGCTAAATTGACGATGAACGCGGTGGTCTTGCTGCGTAGAATCCGGTAGTTTGCCAGGGCTAGTAGGACCAAAGCGTTTCCAAGTATAGCCGACAGCATGATGATAGCCATGAACGAAGACCGGACCGCCACCAGAGCCGATGACCTCCCGCCCGTCTCGTTGTCAAATGCTCCCATGGTAGAAGTCTGGATCATGCCAACAAAACAGTTTCCCACTACTGATATTTTGACAACGAAGGTTTGGTGACAAATTTATACAGCAATCAGTACTGCAAAAACTAAACACCTTAAAGTGGCAGTAGACCAACTCTGACTCGGTGCTTTTGTATGATTGATACAAGTGTCTCCGCGGATTTCTCCAACACGAGCATTTTACTAGCAACGTTGTTATGTAGAAAGACGTCATGTACCCGCAATATAGTCCTAGCCAGCTGACCTGGGCATCACGTCAGAGAGAGCAATGGTTTGGTATCGTTATGCATGAACGAATCTTTCGCGCATTCAGTGTCAAACAATAAAATAACAAAGAATAGGCCTATCCTCTGAACAAAAACCTCAACGGTATATTCATATATTATTTTAATGAAGTCGAGCGCGGCCACATTTTCTATGAGCGCGCATGCGTAGCGAGGGCTTCAATTTTTTTATTCTTCTGCAAGCTAGTCAAGTCATTTACCTTACTGCGCATGCGTGAAACATATCACGTGATTGAGTTAAACTATGCATTTTAAATAACATTATATATTTTGGAGTGTGGCCTGCTACGCTACGTCACTTGTCACAATGCTGCGCATAGGCGTAGCAAGTTAATTTTTATGGGGGGGGGGGCAAACATTTCTTGAAAAGGGCACTAGCACATCCCTGCTGAGATGTAGGCAGGTTGTTTTCTCCGGGCACTTGGCCTCCGTAAAATAAATTATTGTGGGGGGGGGGGGGGGGGGGGGTGCTGGTACCATCTTTCAATGAGGGCGCTGTTCAAAGTGGACGATCATACACACTATTGGACGATATAATTTTTTTTCAGGGAGGCGCACGCGCGGAAATTCCAAAAAAGGCACTTGTTACAGCCACTAGTTAAACAAAGGCACTAATTTTTTTTTTTTTTGGGGGGGGGGGAAGAGCACTTGTTTCAAAATCAGGGCACTTGTTTTTTTTTTTTTTTTTTTTAAAGGGCACTCTTTAAAAACATTGGGGGTCGGGGGAGGGGAGCTAAACACTTGTGAAAAAAAGGGCACTTGAAAGGAAAAGGGCATTCTTTTACAAAAAAACCCAAATATTTGGGGGGGGGGGCAATATTCCCATTACCCCGCTGGCTACGCCACTGCATGCTGCAGGTTGAAGGTCTGAGTCCCAGCAATATTTAAATTTTTCGTGTATTTTTCCCCAGAAGTGAATTTTATTAACAAAATTGTGTTTCATCAAGTCTCACTGGCCGATAAAATAAAATTCATTTTTTTCCTGATTCACGGCTCATAAAGATTTTTTTAAGGGACGAGACCATTCTTTCACCAATTGCCACATGCGCATTACGGTCTTTGACTGTACATGGTTGCAGAAAAAAAGAATGATTTTCCCCCGGCTCGTTCTAAGAAAAGATACTGTAATTATTTCCTGGTCGTTGACTCTCCCCCCCCCCCCCCCCTCTTTCTCTCTCTCCCCCTTGGGCCATCCCCGGACCTGGTCCGTCAAAGCCCATTTAATCATCGGCCTCTAAAAAACAATTTGCCACTTTTTAAATGAGTGAGAAGCGTTGTTTTTAATTCTCAGTCGGTTCAGCCGGTATTAAAGGGACTTGACATTTTCAATTTGCTGCAATTAAGTCGATGGTGCGGCAACCTTGGCGAAATAGCGTGTATGCCACTTTACATAATTACACGAATTGTCTTCGCCGTATAGCCTATGTTTTTTATGTGTGAATGTTATCATTCTTATACTCAACATCCATATCTTTCACATTTTGTGGCACCATGAAGATACACCATCCTTGTAATATGTTTCTTGAGTTCGCAGATTATTGCCGTCACATGATGCACAGAAAATGCGACACGCGAACCCGTTAATGAAAGGGCCGGGAGTCGACAATTACTCTAACACGGCTTTATTGGTTTTAGTAATTAACAAACGACATCGCTGATGAATCGTGTCAGCTTGTTTCTTAAAACGAGAGAAGTTTAATCCCCGTGAATACGTCGTTTAGGTACTGTGCGCTGAAAAATTGAACCAGAGCCTTTGGCCTTCATAATCATTTTCTTGTGGATTGTGTTCTTGCCAATGTGTTGATTCTCTCATACACTCAACCAAAAAAAGAAAGTCACCCCTTTATACTTGGACAAGTTGAAAAATGGGAGGAAAGTGTGACGTTGGAGAAAATGGGAGAAAATGGTTCAATTTGCATCAATCAAGTGTGTCACGCATCTGGCAATCTTGGCGAAATAGCGTGTATGCAATTTCATTAAAATGACACGTATTGTCTTAGCCGTACATGTTTTTTTTTTTTGGTTGTGAATATTAATCATGACCACAACTTGCAACCCATAACTCATAGAGCATTTGTTTTATTGAGTTCTCAGGTTACTGCCGCCAAATAACGCACGCAAAGCACGCGACACGAACGGAACCCGTTAATGAAAAGGTCAGGAGTCGACAATTGCTGTACTAACACGGCATCTATTGGTTTGAGTAAATGAACGAATGACTTCGCTGATTAATCTTGTCAGCTCCCTACAAATTTCAATGGTACTTTGATGAGAACGGGAGAAAATGTGATTCTCAATTATTATTTTTTTGTTAACAATCTGTAGGCCTAACAGATTATTTTGTTACAGAGATAGTCTCAATTAACATAACAGCCACGTGTTGCTTTGGTTGGGTGTACACTACCGGTATTATAATGCTAAGCCAATACATAGGCGTAACGAAATATCTCAACCATGAAATTACATTAGATATTCCTAATAATATGCGATTTTCCTTCCAAGGACCGTAAGTTCCGTTAATAGATTTTATCACGTCAGATTGCATAATAATATTATCATGAATATTGTACGGGTTGTCCCACTATCATGATTTTAGCTATAGATTCACCGTAGTCAGATGGGCATAATGTCAGGATGAGTAAAAAAAAAAAAACGTATCCCAAATTGCAGGACCAATTTTGGAATGAAGTTTTGCCTGTAGGTACGTGTTCTTTCAACAAAACGAAAACGATTCACATGCATATCCCTGCGAGAATCGTTTTCGTTTTGCTGAAAGAACACACATATACATGTATGTGTTTGTGATCAGTGGACAGAATTTTCAAACGGTGGTTGTGTTTAAAATTCCGCAACTTGAAAAGTACATGAGTGATTTGATTGATTTTTATTAGAGAAATTGTGGTAATTGGGCTTTCGTATCCAAGATTTTGAAAGTGCTACATACAGAACTTTATTAAGAAAATTGTCCCAGTCCTGCCATTTGGGTTTCCTTTTTTTACGCACCCTGTTCAATTATGCCTAATTATCATGAATATTGTACACGCTGCCCTACTATCACGATCTTAACTAGATTCACCATTGTCAGATGGGCCTTATGTTATGATACATTAATTACTATACTACATTTAAATGCAGATTGTTTATGAATACGGTCTAATGCCACCTTGCTCTTCAGTTTCTCAGCATTTACATTTTTGCAGGTAGTTCGGGACTTGTTGCACGAAAAGCAACATTTTGGCACGAACGGCCGGTGCGGTGCCCCATTGAGATTTACGTAATTATAAATAATTCGAGTGACTGTATGAGTGTACACACGTAAAGCAAATTTTCAACGCCGTACCTGTATGTTTTGAGCGAAAAACGTGCGTGCTTTCGAATATTTTTGTCACGCTTCTTCAACGCTAAGCGTACTTCTGCGATCTAAAATAATACTTTATTCCTAAGAAAATTTGAATAACTGATGATACCCGTTTTTCAAATTTTTTTTATCGATCGGACACCTGAACGTTTATGCCGTTTCAGGCTGAACTTGTTAAACACTCAACCAAATAGCAGGGCAGAATCAAAAAGCGATATTTCCAAAACACAAAGCAAACATAGGCAGCCTTTTCCATTTACTTAAAGCGTAGAATCTATAAGCTTAAAGCAAGCCTTAGTACTCGATATTCTGTGAGTTAAGTAGGCCTACGATGGGCAAATATTTGTTTTGGCAAGTCTTTATTAAATTACAAGACCGATGGATCCAGTACTGCCGCATTTTGTAATTTGAATGCATTAGGCAGACTGAGGGCATGCATGTTCGTGCCGTTAGGGAGTCAATTTGGTTCACGTCGAGTTTGATGATGATGATGATGATGAAACTGCCAACACACTGTTCCGATCGGTGGAAATTTGAAGGATTCACAACACGTTTACAGTGCGACTCCTAATCAACGAGGCCTATATATTTACACTTCCCTCTGTAATTTGTGTAACCTTTTATTCTTGCTTGGCGTGCACTGTGACACATAGCACATATTAAGGTGTACGTCAATCTTACAAACCCAAATGCAAATTGCTCTCATATGGAGAACTTTGCCACCCATATGTGAAGAAAATCAAAGCCCTGCATCCTCTGCGGTCACACACAACGGTGCATTGACCCGGCGACCTTCACAGCCCCACTGCGTAGACCGGTCGGTATAGGCCTAAATAAAAAAAAATACAACTTAAATCGTACGCAACAAGACAAAAAAACTTTTCTAACCTCTAGTTCCAAAAAGGAATACTTCGTGACAACGGATACCGAAGACGTTATGTTTTTGTTGTTGTTGTGTACCTAGCGCAGCGAATAGTCTTTGTTGCCTCTTGTTGGCGCCTTAACGGGGGGGGGGGGGGGGGGGGGGGGGGGGGGGGTGTCTGAACAGCATCTGATACAAATTAATATACCTCCGTGTTAGTACACCACCTATATGCCGCCAGCATCAATTTTCACCGCACCTTGTGATTTCATTGAAGACAAATGCATTGGGCTTGGCAAACCTGAAAACATCTCGGGACAAAAAGGTGCTTTTACAGCTCATTTTGGCCCGGTGCACACATCGTTCGGACAACCGATCGTGTAGGCAGCCATATGGAAGAGTCTGGAAGTCTGTGGTGCATATGACAACGTACCAGCCAATAACACGGCAATACCTCGATATTTAATTTTTCATGAATATTTGATTTCTCATGGATGTTTAATTTGAAAAAAGGTAAGACTGCTGCAAACTGCTTACTGACTGGATGGACCTGAAATATATAAATCTAAAAATTAATGTGACCTGACGTTGCGAACTTCGCAACGTCGCAACGTTGCGAACTTCGCTGCGAACGTTGCGAACTTCGCAGCGAACGTTGCGAACTTCGCAACGTTGCGAACTTCGCAACGTCAGGCCACATTAATTTTTGGATGTTTAATTTATTAGACATTCATTACTCTTACTTCAATGGATACAATAGACAAATAAACAAATGGTCGTGGTCCAGCAGGTAAGGTTGGTGTGTTTAATAATGAAGGTTTCTCCCCTCCCATGTTCGATTCCATGGATGTCCATGAAGTAAGTAACTGATTAATTAAAGGAGGGCCCTCTCCCCTCAAGGGTGAGAGTCGAGGAAGGAATATAGAGGAAAGAACCATATGGGATGTAACTTTTTGGCGCTTAAAAATTTATTGGAAAAAAAAATGGTATCCGTATATGGGATTTTTCCCTTTTGAACCAACCCCAACCACTCAAACCCTTCAAAATCCAACTGCCTGCTTTTTTTTGGAATCTGTTGGAGCGAGTATTGCACTAGTAAACTGATTAAGCTGTATAGTGGTGTTCCCTAATAACGTGGCGCACTTCGACATTTACCCCGACTTTCCACATCAGTGTTGCCAAACTTCTTTGTTGACAAACTTCAAATTCATCCAGTGAAATACATTATCCTTATTAATGCTTGCTATTTAAACTCTGTGAACAATTTCGGTTTCATGAAATTTAATCCGAAATTCAAAAACGGTGGTGTCCGGAAATTGGGCACAAATTAAATCGGCTTAGTGTTCCCTAACGTGGCGCACTTGAATAAATCAATGAAATTTCACAGTCAGTTAAAATTGTTGCTCTAGCTAGGCGCTACAGGCGAAAAAATCAAAGTGCGCCACGTTGGGGGCCGCGCCACGTTAGGGTACATCAAAAATATATCGGGTCAGGCATACCACCATTAAAGTCCCACAGATTTGGGTGTTATGAGTTACCATATGGTGTTGGATTTTGCAAGTTTGCAAGAGTTAGGAAGGTTGACTATTTGTTTTTCTAATTCTACCACAAATCTGTATGATTTTGTTAATCTTGAAGTAGATAAATGTGTTGTGGGAGATATTAGATCTCTAAACATTAATTTGCAAACATCAAAATTACAATGAATTGCTCATTTTAGTTTCAGGCATTGCTCATTTATTTCTCTTAACAAGACAAATAATTCTGAAAAGACGCGAAGTAGCAAAAATCAGACAGATGTTTGTACAGTATTTTCTCTGAAATATCTCTTCTTTCAACCTAACATAAAAATCCGAAGTGTTTCTTTTCTTCAAGAGCTTCCGTACATAAAGCTTTCTTCCGAAATTTGCAAAAGAAACACACAAAAATCCAATAAATTTTCAAAAAATAGGGTCTTGAAAAAAAGTCTTTAAAAAAAGTCAAAAAAAAATACGATTAAAAAAACCTCACGCATTACATGTTTAATAAAATAAATCCTCCCCTTACTTAGTTAAATAAATTAATTCCAATTAATAGAGTTTTTTTTTACAATATGCTCTTTTATAAAGATTATCTGGATTAAACACGTTAGAACTTTTTTTTTAGAACTAAAAGAATTCAAAATACATGTACATTTATGCGAATATCGTACAGATTTTGGAAAGAACACCGAGATTCTCCATAAAATCACACACTTTGCACAAGGCCGTCTGTTCCAGTCAGAGGGAAATTTGTCATATTGCCACAAATTTGTCTTTGTTGTACTTGGCCGATGAATCAAACCTCCGTAGTTAACATTTTGTTGGACCCATGTGTGGGAAAAACAGACTGATACACATGATAAACTTATTAAAAAAATTAATATTCTGATTACAAAATGACTATTTTATCCTATATTTAATTATATGCACATATATGATCATTATACAATACGCAAATTAAATAGAATTCTGGTGACGAAGCAAAAATCAATGTATGAAGCAATCGTCATCGGTTTTTGAATCAAAACACTGCTTTTTTTTTCTTTTTGCCGTTAGCTATCGTCGTGTAAGTCTTTTGTCTTGTCTGTCTCGTCCGTGTGTCGTTATCATGTTTTTTCTGTTGTTAGTGTTGTCTGTAAGGGCTGTTTCCTACAAGCCTCGGCTTACTTAAACAGCCCCATACTCCTTACTTTCTCTTGTACGTATATTGAAATAAGTTTATCATTTCTTCAAAGCGCATTTTATTTTTATTTTTGAGACAAATTTATTGATTTTGTTATTTTGCTATTTACCAGTCTTTCTTTTATTTATGGATGTATTCTCTAAAGGAGTGTGGAATAAATGTCTTCTTGAATTGAATTGAAATTGAAACTGAGTTCTTATCAAAGCTCAAGTATTTGTACTTTGATAATTCTTTATATATAAAGTAAGCTACCCAGTAATACATAAATAATGAATGTTTGAAATCATTCTTTGGTATTTATGGTATTGAAACTATTCTTTCCATTGCATGAATGTGATCCATTCATTACTCGTTGCTGCCACTCAGCAACAGCTTAAACAAATCTGATCTGTAATGACGAATCTTCTTGACCCGGTGACTAAACAGGGTGACCAAATTTCAAAATTGTATGGGAAATAACTTAACTGGTTTTGATAAAAGAGTAGGAAATTTTTCGTGGATGAAATTGAATGATAGAGTTGGTGAATTTGAATGAAAAATCCTTTAAAATAGCCGGGAAAACCTAAATTAAACTAAGGCACAAATGCAGTTTGAATACTTATTTAGGAAGTGTGATTTCTAAATCAAATGGTTTTGTCAGGTCTTTGAAAGATAAACACTCAACAACAAGCCTTTTCGGAGTTCCAACTGTGCGCATTCGTAACCTGTGACAACACACATTGTTTGTCTCAAATGCCCTTTGACAGTACCCACAATGCACAAACAGCCTTTTTGTAAAGTCAGTGGCGCGATGTTGTCAAAGGTCATTTGAGACAAACAATGCACGTTGTCACAGGTTATGAATGCGCAGTTGGAACTCCGAAAAGGCTTATTCAAATTAACTCGATTTTAACACTTTAGACCAAAACTATATTTAGTACGTATTGAACTTAGGCACATTTTGAGTAATGTTTTTGGTGATTTTCTACTCAAATGGTAATGCCAAGATTTTGAGAGTTAAACTCACAATTAAAGTTAACCCATTTTTTCCATTATTTTCCATTTTTGTTTTCGGTCCATTTGGTGACCATTGCATACTAAGACTATAGTTTATAAATAGGCCTAATAACAGACAAATATCGAATTAGAAATGCACTTACGCAAAAGGGGGGGGGGGGCTTTCAAATTCACTAATGACCAATAAAGTCCCTTCACTGGCTCCCCATCGCTGATCGCATTGCCTTCAAGATCCTCCTTCTCGCTTTCAAGTCACTACAAGGAACTTCACCGGACTATATAACAGACATTATCTCGAAATATCAGCCGTCACGTAGTCTTTGTTCAGCCGGAGCGCTACAGCTTACTGTTCCCCGCACCAATCACTCTTGGGGAGACCTGTCTTTCTCAAGCGCCGCTCCCGAACTCTAAAACAATCTACCCCTTGAAATTCGCCAGTCATCATCATTGTCTGTATTTAAATCTTCTGTGTTTACCTCACGTTTTTGTGTTTAATAAGTTGATGTTTATTACTTCTGTCACTACTTTCTGTTATTCAAAGTTAACTTAATTTATACTGTAATTGTTTTGTATGTATTGTGCGCCATGAGCCTCTTGCTTGGCGGATATCGGCGCCTTATAAATGTTCATTATTATAATTAAGATGGACTAAAATGCCCTTGTGGATAAGCTTCATTCTTACACCATAAGATCAGTATATGAAGACAAACTTGGACCTCAACAAGTACTCCACAAGTACAGCCGTGAATTGTAAGCTTCTCTGTCATTGATTGCAGTCAATGTCATACAAACAACCATCCATCGTCGTCGGCAGCCCGAGCAGCGGGTCCCCCTACGTTGAAAAGCTGGTTGAAGCACCGACTTTTTGGGTCGTTGTAGTGCTGATAGGGGACAGAGTGGGACAAGATCTTGAGACAGACCCAGCAGAAGAAGGTGCGGCACTGGGAGCAGGCCATCTTGTTGCAACCGTCGATCTTCTGCAACGAAATCATGCAGGTAACCGATGAAATATGTAAGCGTTAAAGCCAGAGTCCATCCTTTGCAGCTATCCAAAAAAGTAACTGGCGTAATTATTGTTGAAAAACATACTTGGTTGAACGATAGTAAGGGGACTAAACTCCCTGTGAAATTATTCTTTCTGGCAAGCTGTCATTTTGAAGAAATCAGCAAAAGAAGGCCTTTCCAACGGTGCTTCTTAAAGGGAATACACATCATTTGCTTTTGCTGTAATTTTCAGAAATGGATGGAATTGGGGGGTTGGAAATATATAGCAAATATAGTTACACTGACTTTTTTTAGGTTTTAGGTTCGAAAATGCTATAAAAACCAAGAAAAACAATCATTTTCCTGTAGTCTGGTTCCCTGACTCCATATAAGAAGAAACAGAGCAGTTTACATACATTGGGGAATTGTAAGGTCAGGGAACCAGTCTTACTGGCTTGTACCCGTTCATAGGTGTGTAATCGATTGCAAACAAGTGCGATGGTCAATCGGGGCCAGTTTTTGAAAAAAAAACCAGTTTTTTCCAACGCTGGTCGGCCGACCAGCGTTGGAAATTGATACAAAAATACCACTTTTCTTGGAAATGACAGTATACCAGGTGCCATGATTTTACAGGATGCTTTACACTGTCATTCACTTACAGTCTAGCAAGGTATTTCAAAATGATTTGGTAGTTTTATATTTTGATGTTTGCAAATGTTGTATTTTCCCTTTAAGAAGCACTGTAGGAAATTCAACTTAGTGGTTCGTTTTGTTATTCGGTGAAACGCGCGCAAGCATTGGCACGACGCACACGCGGTTGCTATAATTCGTCGGATCAGTACGCAAATGGGCTGTGATGGACTTGTAACTGGGCTCATGATGGACTTGTAACTGGGCTTGTGATGGATTTGTAACTGGGCTTGTATCTGGGCTAGTATCTTGGCTTGTAAGTGGACTTGTTACAAACTTGAATAACTGGGCTCATGATGGACTTGTAACTGGGCTTGTGATGGATTTGTAACTGGGCTTGTGATGGACTTGTAACTGGGCTTGTGATGGACTTGTCACTGGGCTTGTGATGGACTTGTAGCTGGGCTTGTGATGGACTTGTCACTCGGCTTGTGATGAACCTGTAACTGGGCTTGTGATGGACTTGTAACTAGGCTTGTGATGAACCTGTAACTGGGCTTGTGATGGACTTGTAGCTGGGCTTGTGATGGACTTGTCACTCGGCTTGCGACTGACTTGTAACTGGGTTTGTGTTGGACTTGTAACTGGGCTTGTGATGGATTTGTAACTGGGCTTGTAACTGGACTTGTTACAAACTTGTATAACTGGGCCCATGATGGACTTGTTACTGGGCTTAAGATGAACTTGTAACTAGGCTTGTGATGGACTTGTAACTGGGCTTGTGATGGACTTGTAACTGGGCTTGTGATGGACTTGTCACTGGGCTTGTGATGGACTTGTCACTGGGCTTGTGATGGACTTGTCACTGGGCTTGTGATGGACTTGTAACTGGACTTGTGATGGACTTGTAACTGGGCTTGTGGTGGACTTGTAACTGGGCTTGTGATGGACTTGTAACTGGGCTTGTGATGGAGTTGTAACTGGGCTTGTAACTGGACTTGTTACAAACTTGTATAACTGGGCCCATGATGGACTTGTTACTGGGCTTAAGATGAACTTGTAACTAGGCTTGTGATGGACTTGTAACTGGGCTTGTGATGGACTTGTAACTGGGCTTGTGATGGACTTGTCACTGGGCTTGTGATGGACTTCTAACTAGGCTTGTGATGAACCTGTAACTGGGCTTGTGATGGACTTGTAACTGGGCTTGTGATGGACTTGTAACTGGGCTTGTGATGGACTTGACTACAACACCGGCTACTGACCTCAATATTGGTGTGGCACTTGGGACACTCTTTACTGTTCTCCTCCTTCCATTTCTGGGACTCAAACTCTTCCAGGACCTCTCGAAAGACACGCTTGCCAAAATGCTGCTCCAGCTTGGCCCTCGCCTCCACGCTCCCTTCTTCATACTCCTTCCGCAGCTTCAATATTTCTTCTGTTGAAAAAAAAGAGAGATAAGTTTGTTGTTCGCATCTGCTACTCCTTCAACACCATACCATCGTTCAACATGTACTAACAGTGCCAGTATCCCCTTTTTTTGCTAGCGGGTCTTTCAATATATCCAATCACATGCATGTATAAAGTTATTGTCATGACAAAGTTATTTTCCTGTCATGACACCAGGTATAGCTTCAATATCACAGTGTTGTCAAGTGCGCCTTCAATATCACAGCGTTGTCATGAGCCGAAAAAGATCGACTCCTACTTATGCAACCTTATATTTTATTACACTTGGAGGTTCGGAAAAAGATTTTACTTTATGCTCCGTGCGCAACCAAGAGAGGGCGCTTTCATACCACTTCTGAGAGCCTATTGGATGGGACTCATTGCATGGGCGTACTGGTTCACGCGTGTATAGCTCAAAGTTCGCACAAGTTAATTTATTGAGGATGCGCACAATGCCATTGAGTCTTCGCGTGAGCGTCGGGCATTGTCAGCCGCGTTCGAATGTCTCTCCCAATGGCCTCCCCAACGCTTCCTTTCTTACCATTGAAAGGGAAGCCCACAACACTTAAAGCTATAGTCTATCATTTGCAGCTATCCGAAAAGTAACTGGTGTAATTATTGTTGAAAAACATACTTAGTTGAAAAATAATAAGGGGACTAAACTCCCTGTGAAATGATTCTTTCTGGCAAGCTGTCATGTTGAAGAAATCAACGAAAGAAGGCATTTCCAACGGTGCTTCTTAAGACCCACCGTAGGAAATTAAAATTAGTAGCTCATTTTGTTATTAGGCGAGGCGCGCGCAGGCACTGGCACGGCGCACGCGATTGCTAAAATTCGTCGGATCAGTGCGCGACATCGCGTAGCTGCAATCCGCTCAGTGAGAACGTGTCTCGGACGCTGAATTTGGGCCCAATTTCAGCAACTTTTGATTTCAAATTGAGATCCTAGAATGCTGTTTTTCTCGGAATATACAGCTGAAACTGAGCTGAAACTTCATCAGGTTAGTTGTTCAGTACCCTTCTGTAGATTTTGAGCACTTTTGTTGCTTCAAACGAACAGTATGCACAAATTACAAATGATGGACTATATCTTTAACAAGTATCGGGTCGTACACACCTTTCCGTAGTCTACAAGGAGACACACCGTGGTATGCCATCCGGCATTTCACGCAGAAAGGGTACGCGCAGGCAGAGCACACAGCAATGGTAGACTCCTTGTCGCGCATGACTGGACACTGACAGGACAAACGAGGGCAGTAGACAATGTCGTCCATGCCTTCCAGGGTGCGCTGCAGCAGGAGACGATCGTAGGTTGCAAACAACTCCTTGCCGACCAATTCACACACCTAAAGGATACATTTGAAAATTTCAGAAAAGTCACCAATAGAGGGCTAAAATGCATTGGGTTTATGATAGTGTGTTGTTTTTCAGTCCCATCCTGATGCTGATTTGTTCTTTCCTGGAGTATTATTCCAAGGTCTTCTTACTTCTAAATCTGAATATTTCTCCTCTCCTATAAAGGTTTCTTCAGGCTCCTAAGCTCAGCACAGGAAGTGACCAATATATAATTTGATAAAGACTTAATCAAATGTTATTTATCAATTATCATTTCAGTTATTTTACATGAAAATAAGCCCTTCTATCTAGTTAATGTTAAACAATGTGGTTGCTAATCAAACGCTTGCCTATATTGCAGTGATGGCCAATCACAGGGAAACTGGATAGTCACATGATACTTTGACATCATGAGATCAGAACCTATCCCCAACTTCTCGGAAATGAAGCTCTTATGGGCAATTCCACGGTTACTCACGTTACATTTTTGATGTACTTTTGACTTTCCTTGGGCTGTAATTACCTTACTGAAAAGGTCTAATAACTGTCATCCCCATGGTAGATAGAGTAGACCTAGACCTACCTAAGCACCAACGATGACATCCAGAAAAATGTGTTATGTATGATAAACAAGATGCAAAAAAATCTGTTACTCACGTTACATTTTCGCAACCCTGGCCTGAAAAGGATTAGATCCTCTGTTATAACTAACTGACCAAAGTCAAAACAAGCAATACCTGTGAAGGCATTGCAGGCGAGTCGCACTCCGTATCAGGACAGTTTAGGGCCTTCACGTTCCCTTCTTCGATTTGAACCTGGAAGTATCCCCTGACGCAGTCCTTGCAGTAGACATGGTTGCATCCTATGAAGTTGATGCAGTAGGAGCCCAGCTTCTCGCAGAAGCACACCAGGCAACTGTACAACGAGTTATCGAAGACCCTCTGGCGCTCTGCCCTGTTGTGCTCTATCAGCGTCAGTAACAGTAAATTCCCACTGCCGATGTCTTGGACAGCACGGGGATCTAAATTGCTCAGATTTGGATCTCTCTCGCTATCGGAAAGAGGCGTTCTCTTGTTCTGGTCTTCCGAATCGTTTCCTGAAGCTTCGTCTGTTCTTTCGTCTCTGGAGGACCCGCTCGCCTCCACCGAGTTCGAACGCAAGACCCTCCGGAAGTCTAATGACAGGGGGGACTGGATGCCCAAGATGCCAAGGCTTTCGTCGGTAAGGAACTGAGTCCACTGAAAGATGATGACTTCGCCACGGTTCTCATCCCAGATGCGATCCAGATGGGAGCAAAGCTGAGACAACTGGAGAAATTTGGGAGCGGAACATATGATGATATCGACTCCAATATTCACACGTGTGTCTTTACACACTACACTGAGGTCAAAAGAGTAAAATATTAAAATAAAATTCAAGAGATTTGTGAATGTTTATTGAATGATATCTGGTCCTTGTCAGTTGTCCAGTCCAGAAAGTTTGAAAACACTGCTACATGTATCTGTATTCAAGTACACCCTCCTAGTTTGAAAAATGTCACACTTTGGGATTCCTTCAATTGGAAATTGGCGATTTAGACAATCACTGCAAGGGAAATGCTGTCCCTGGGGGCCACACTTGAATGACACAATTGAATGTGAATCCTCCTGAATCATACAGAGTTGGTCGAATTCTCACAAGTCAATAACAAATCAATCACAAGTCATCCAGTCTCACGTCTTGTGTCTTTGACCAGTGATTTGAATTGTGATTGACTTGTAATTGGCTTGTAATTGACTTGTGATTGGACTTGTGAATGACTTGTGTTTTGACTTGTGACTGAACTTGTTTTTGACTTGTGAATACTTGCGATTTGTTTGTGACTGACTTGTGATTGACTTGTGCTCGACTTGTGATCGACTTTTGATTGACTTGTGATCGACTTGTGATTGACTTGTGATTGGACTTGTGATTGACTTGTGATTGACTTATGATTGACTTGTGATGGACTTGATACAACTCTGTTATCGTTAGCCAGAGTTTAAAACAATTCACGAGAAGTTACAAAAACTTCAAGTTGTCCTGCCTGACCTTATCCACACTCAGCCACTTGCAGGACAGAGTGAAGGAGGGAGCTGACTTGGATGGGTAGTCCTCGGGGTACTGGAAGTTCAGCACGATGGGTGGCAGGTGACTGACGCGCAGCAGCGCACTACCATCATCCCCCTCGGCCAATTTAAGACCTGGGGCAAAAAAGGAAAAAGTCTGTTTACTACAGAGATCCAGACCAAAGGTCATAAGGTCAGAATTACTCCTGGTCAATCTCCCTCAAGTGGAGAATGTAGGTTCCTAGCCCCATAAATGTGGCCAAGTTACTTGACTACCTCCATAATGAAGGCCGTACCGGCCCCATCTCAAGTGACGAGTAGGACGTTGTTTTTGTTAGCTGTCAGTCACGCGGCACGCGCCTCCGGCTCGGCGGCTGTTGCTTGAGTAATCCTTGGTGCATAGTAAGCATGAGGGTCAAAGTACCTATGAGGGCGCACAGTAACCTAAGGATGATAAAGTCAAGCAACAGCTGCCGAGCTGGGCGCGCACCACGTGACTAAAAGCTAACATGTTGACCTGCAGGTCATGCTACCAGCAAGCGTTGCCCGTTAACATCACCGTGTTGGAATTTAGCTACACTCAAACGTGCACAACAGCGGGCCTCAAAATTTCCTCTGGAAATTACATGAAAAGTATATTTTTGAGGAACCGCATAAGTTTTCATTGCTAGCATTTACTAACGTGCGATCACTTACAAAATGTAAATAAACTAGCAGCAAAGTCTGAAAGTGAAAATTGCAAAAAACAACGTCTATCCTAATCATCACTTAAGATGGTGCCAGTGTGGCCTTCTTTACAGAGGAAGTCCGGTAAATTGGCCACATTTATGGGGCTAGCAGGTTTCCTACCAACTTTTAAGTACCAAGACGAGTCCTAAAGCAGTATTTGGATCGTCAAATGTTCAGCGAACATCATCTGCTTACCAGTTTTCTTTGCTTGCTGGATCAGCGGACCCTCGAGCTTGAGGAAGAACTCCTCGGGCAGCTCCAGATACACCGAGAACTGCCCTCCGTTATTGTCGTCATCGGCCACGAAGATCCTCTCCTCGTAGATGCTGGCGAGAGCTGTCACCTCGTCGGCTTGTGCCTCCGTATCCTCACTGTTCATCTTACACTGTAGGCATTTACCGATGTCTCTCAATTATTAAAAAATTATTATCATTTATTATCATTATATGTTTCTGGTATAAATGAAACCAACGATTCCTTTCAAAAGCACCCCAGGCACTGTAGCTCACAAGCCTGAAGAAACCTGTAGAGAGAAGACAATGAGAAGAAATTACAGTTTTTGATGCGGGAGGAAAACCCCAGAAGAATTTTCTGGGGGAAACCCACGCAATCAGGTATGGACTGAAAACCCAATCAGCATGTGAACCAGGTACCCCTACAGCTATGCGAAGCTTCACGGAGCCCCATACATCTAGGGATATGGACCAGGCATTCCAGGACAGAAATCGAACCCGGACCATAGAGGTGAAAGACAAGGGGGAAAAAACACTGCACTAACCTGACTCCCCTGAGTTAATGGCAGAAAATTTAGGAGGAAGAATTTCCCCATTTTTTTTGCAAGGTTGTAGGTCGGTAGAATCCCCCCCCCCCCCAAAAAAAATTTACATTGCAAATAATTCATGCAGCCTTGCAGCCTTGCAGCTGCAGCAGGACTATGTGATCATTGTGATCAAAACCTGTCTTGATCCAATAACTCTGTAGTTTAGGACACCTCTAAATGTTTACAATTTCCATTCATAAATCGGCGATCGTGCAGTGTAGGGCCCTTGTTTTATTTTGATCAAATTAGTGTCAAAAATGTTTTTTATTGCTCAAAGATCACCTTTACAACCAAAAGCAGACTTTTCTCAATTCTAATGACACCCGTTTTGCAATTTTGAACAGTTTCTTGGGGTAGAAATCAAGATTATCCTGCGCAGTTTGTACCTTGTGATTTAGCGCGCCTTGCGTGCTCACGGTACATCGCGCTGTGTTTCACCATCTTTACTTTCGGGTTGCCTGTTGTCGCCGCACTGTCATCGTCATTTTACCCCCAAATTTCCCTTAAAAAAAAAATCAAAACACTGCCCTCTATCTATGACATACCTGTTTATTGAGAATGTCGACAACTAGGCCCTAAATAAGTTTAAAGTGGATTTTGTTCCCTTATAGGTACCGGGCCCTACACTACACGATCGCCCATAAATCAAAACCCTGCCCTCTTTCCACAAAATTAAGCTAGCTTTTTCCCGCTCGTATCAATCATAGCCAAATGTCCACCTCCAAGTCCCAAATTTACATAACACTAAGTGTCTTTTCGTTCTTATAATTTTAATATGGATGGGGTTCTTAACTACACCATCATCATTTATACGGAAAGATTTCCATATCTGGCGATCAAATAGTAAAATTTAGCAGGGAAAATATTGAAGTACATTTGTGTATTTACTGAGAAAACACTTTGGCCTACTTAGAAATTGTTAGCCCCATAAATGTGGCCTATTTACTGGACTGCCTCCGTAAACATAGGCCACACATCCACATGTACAAAAACGTGTCGACTTTGCCAAATTTTGATTTTCACATTTAGGCTTACTTTGTAGGGTTTTTTTTGCTTTAGAAGCATTCTCACCCTCTATATTGGCTAATCAGAAAGTGCTGCCTTTTTCAGATGTCCATTTTTCGTGAAATTTCCAGATACATTTGCACACGTTTGCACACGCATGACGTCACGCGGAAGCGTAACACCCGATGACTGTTTCATGCACTATTGGTTGCGGTTCCAGTACCAAAGCTGTGATGCGAGTGGTAAACCTTTTACTAGTGCATGAAACAGTCATCAGCCAGCGCAGCCGGCAAAAAACGAGTAGTTGACAGCAATCGCTCTCTGTGCCTGTTAATCGACCGCCATTCATTGTACAAAATTTTTTTTGTGCACAAACCAATAGCGGTCCTGGCCAATCCAGCAAGGTTGTCAAGTTAGCGGTTATTCCTCCTGTTTTCACTGCAATTGTAGGCTGAATCTTCATCGTGGATCGTTTTTTACTTCAAGGACCTGTGTAATGGTTATTCCAGGCAAGTTTGGGGTGAGTTGCAGTTGCAATTAGTGTGTAACGGGGACAAAATTGAACATTTTCCAATTTTTTTTTGCAAATACTACAAGTTACGAGAAAAATGCGCTCCAGCCCTAATAGACAACCCAATGATAAAACTCAGGGCTGGGTAACTCCAGCTACTTCTAAAGCAAAAAAACCCTACAAAGTAAGCCTAAATGTGAAAATCAAAATTTGGCAAAGTCGACAGGTTTTTGTACATGTGGATGTGTGGCCTATGTTTACGGAGGCAGTCCAGTAAATAGGCCACATTTATGGGGCTAAGAAATTGTCAGACCAGTCTCATAGGGTTTGTGCACAGACAAGAAGTGACAAGCATGACAAGACAAATGATGGCCAGATATGGGAATCTTTCCAAAATGAAAGAAGAAAAAAACGCAAATGGATATCGAAAAGTGTTTCTTACAAAACTGCAGGAGTTGGTGTTCAATAACGTTCACTGATGGGGAGTAATACATGCAATTTGCATGAAGTTTTTCGCTCGCAACTGCAACAAGTAACTTACCACCGGAACATTACACGTTGCGCCACAGCCGGTAATGCTGGTCACGTTCCCAGGCATAAAAAGCTTTCTATCCAAACAGCTTGTTGAGTGGTGCCTGACTACGTGCAGGCAGACATACGGTAGGCGTGGTTCTATACACTGAAAATTGAGGCGGAGTGGGGGGGGGGGGGGGGGGTCTATAATGTTTTAAAGAGTGTTGCCACTTTTGTCATCATATATCATCTCAATGAAGGTCAGTCTTTGCAAAAACATTGAAAAGACATGAATCTGGGACTGAGAAACATTTCCAATTTTGTTAGGCAATAGGCCTACTTTGAAAATGTTCCATCAAGTCTCCATATATAGACTTACAAGCTGGTTTACCCGATCATAGATCGGGTAGGGCGTAGTGTTGGGGATGAGAATGTGGGGAGTTAAATGTGAATGGGGGATATAGTTGGGGAGACATGCAGTTAAAGAATAGCAATTTCTGTGGTGTGATCTGAGGCAATTTCTGATCACTAAAACCAATTTGAGCAAAAGATCATCTGTGAAAGTTTTGAGTTTTGAGTAATTGAATCAGCTACATGTATTCTGAGCAATAGAATCATTATTGTAGGCTACAATATTTTTTATTCGGGGAAGAGAAAGTGTGTGTGTGTGGGGGGGGGGGGGGAGACCAAACAATGTCCCCCCTCAAAATGTGTGTGTGTGTGTGTGTGTGGGGGGGGGGGGGGGGTTCCTGTCCCCCATCGATTTACGCACATGATAATTATGTACCATGGCAACTGTCTGTAAATGTTGCCGTTGGTCTGTTAAATTGGCTTGTTGTGAGGCAGTCGCATTTGGAAAACGTAGTGAAAAGGTTACTGTAGTACACAGGCGAAGGCTGGTTGTACAGTTTGACAATAAATCATAATGCAATTAAACGTGAAGGTGTCATTTAAAATGAAAATGTTGAGTGTTACCAAAAAATTACAAACCGGGTCTGAATCATGGAGGAAGGTCATAATTAAGTTTCAGTATTGGACTCTTCAACAAACGTAAACTTGAACTTCTTACAATTTGCGAGACCGTCTGCGATTGAACTTTTATTCAAGTTGGTTCAACCATCTATATATAAGAGCAAGTTTTACTCGGCCTCCGAGAAATGTTTGCTTCTGAAAGGATCCGAGACCGCGGCGATCCTTCGTTGACCCAAAACAGGCCCCCGAAATTATAACACGACACTGAATTATACGTGGCGGGCAGCGAACTCACAACGCTCAGCCTTGGTGGTGGAAGCATGGAGCTGTAAACACATTATGGAAGCAACAGCACTCTACACGTGACATGCTTGCGCTTCAAAAAGCGAGCACAGTAGACCCAACCTCGTTTCCAGGGTGTGGAGCAGGCTGCAGTACGCGTTGCCATCGACAGTTTTGCATAGCCCGGAAATATACTACGCAGTGTAGACTTTCGATTGGTCAGACCGCGCAAGGCATACTTAATGTGTAGTCCTTCTGAGTATTCGTTGCACTCGGCGCAGGGGCGGCAAGCGAAGCATATGAAAGAATAGGGGCACTTGGTGCCACGCACCATGGAGAAAAAATATTTTACCAAGGTCACCCCATCCACAATTTAGTGAACGCTTTTGCAGAACGGCCGAGTAGAACACGTAAACGGAACCCCTACGTTGAAGCCGTTGACCTCACACAGTCTAGACACGCAGAAAAGCCAGGACAGGGGGCGGCCAGGCAGTCAACGTGAAAGCACACACGACGGCAAATTCCTGCGCAAAATGCAGTCACGAAAAATAGACGAAAAGGATCGCCGGTCCGTACGGGAAAATCAGGACGACCCGAAGCGTCCGACCCGGCGGAAGACACCCTCCGCATTTTTCCACGGACGTGGAGCGATTTTGGCGCCGCGGGAGCCCGCGGTCTCGGATCCTTTCATGAGCAAACATCGTCTCGGAGGCCGAGTTAAACTCTCTCTTATATATATAGATATATACACAACCAAAGAAGTGACGTCTGGATACTACATTCTTTCCAATGTTTTAAGCAACTAATTTTTGAAAGCGGGATTTTCAAAAAATTCCTTTTTTTTTGACATGTGGTGGACACAATGAAAGGACGCCATTTAGGAATGGATGAAATCTTTTTAATTTCCCTAAAATGTACCGCCTCGAAATAGCGCCCCCTTTTGTGCCCGTATCTCGAAAAAGGTGTTTTTAACTCCCCCGCTATTTTATGGAAATATAGGATGGGAAAAATGTGTCAGAATGAAATACAAAACCTTTTAGCTCAAAAAGTGTGACTCAGAAAATAGCTGTTATTATGAACTATTTCTTGATTATATTATCTCATACAAATAAAATGAGCAAACGTTTAATATTTAACATAAAAACATGATTACAATGAAGATATTTTAGACAGATGCAAACATTATTTTCCAATATAGGGAAATTAAAATGGCCTCTACAATATAGACAAACATACAGTTTATTTATTATACGAGGATAACCAAACAATCATATTTTTGGATTAAAACAATTTAAAATGATCAATTTATGATGCACTTATGTAATTACACATTTTGTTCCTTTTTTTTCAAGTTAAATTTCAAATGCATTATTTGTAGCAGGCATCAATTTACTTTAAACTTAATTCATTTAAAAAGATATCCATATTTTACATTACAAATTGAGAGCATAGGCCTATTTTAAATCAGTGCCTCCTTATAAACGCAAGTCAAATGGGGTTATGCTAAAGTTGCTCATAACAATAATAGTAATAATTATATAAAACATTTATAGTGATTATTTTAATAATAATAATAATATGAAACATTTACAGTGCACCAGATTCACCTTTGCTCAAGGCGCAGAGAAACAAGAACTAATACAACAAAAACACTGCAAATAAACTCACGCGATCCCCCTGGCATGCTGGCAGTATTTATCAGTTAGTACGCACACTTTTCGGCAAGATTACCATATGCGAAGTTCACTAATTTTCCTCTGTATTGACTAACAAGCCCCCAGATAGCAATTTCATGTCATCAAAGTCAATTTGAGCAGTGAGAAAATACAAGCATTTTCTTAGAAAACACTTAGAATTTTTCAGTCCAATCTCATAGGGTTTGTACACAGGGTGTTGAGTGAACTTCGTATATGGAAATCTTTCCCACTTTCCAGTTGACCCAACCAAAATCACCAAAGGATTCATTTGACCCCTAGATGACCTTTGACCTCAAATGTCTCAAGTCATCTTAAGTCCCCCTACCCAAAGATTATTGTCACCAAGTTTGGTTAAGATTTAAGCATGACTCTTCATATGACAGCACTTTTCAGTTTACCTAATCAAAAACAATAATGACCTCTTTTGACCCCTAGATAACCTTAGACCTCAAATGTCTAAGGCCATCTGAAGTCCCCTACCCAGAGATTATTGCCACCAGGTTTGGTTGAGATTGAAGTCTGACTTTTCATATGACAGCACTAAACAGTTAAACTAAAATGGAGTACATGGACGTTTGTTTATGGTGTGAATCGAGGATTTCTATTGTTCCTCTTCCCTTTTTCTTTGTTTATACTCTTTTTTGCAACAGCTCTCATTGGTCAAGTCCTCAATCAAGTGTGTATTTGCCTGCAATCGGGGACCGATTATATCGTCTCTCTTTTGTTTGTGCTCTAACGTTTTAGGAAGACCTCCCATATGTTTTGCACACGAATCCAAATTTGGTACCTCTCGGGAATTGGGAACCCTATTGTCCTCTATTGTTCAACGTCCCCTATTGAATGTAGAAACAAACTCACATACACAGAAAGTATACACTATCGCAAGATCCCCCTTTCTTGACTAAAGCCAGGGGTATAAAAACGGAAGGGAACACTAAGATACACACAAATGAAAATTACATGAAGATGAAACAGCAAAGCAAAATGGGAATGAATTCAAAATGGACGAGCTAATGAAATGCTGCTAGAAAGGTGGGTCTTCAGAGCACATTTTAAACTCTTGGGAAGTAGAAATATCACGAATATGTTGAGGACTTTTGTTCCATAACATAGGTCCGGCATAAATTGCTTTTAATTAATGTTTGTGTTTGTGCACTTAATTTTTGTTTGCCTCATTCTAAATGTTTCCAGAATTTGAAATATAAATCTTCAACCATTCGTACCATGCGGCTACTGTTTCATGACTTCCCCAGGCCAGACGCCTGATATGTCAATATTATGTTAACACTATAGCCTAGGTCTTTATTTCTGAAAAGGACCAGCATCGACAAACATCATCAGGTCCTCTTTACTTTTTTAAAACTTAATGGGGTGATTATTCGAAGATTTTTTTTCGATCATAACCAAGAAAGCAGCCTTTTTTCGGATGTTAGGCCAAACAAAAAATAAGTCGGTCTCTGGTCAGCGCGCGCGTCGATTTTAATCATGCGCGTCAATCTTTTTTTTCTCCAAAATGTTCCGCGGTAGCTCCAACAGCGCCCTCTATTGCCGCACCTCCTCATTTTTTTTTTTTTTTACCAAAGAGCACCAAGGAATGGGAAATTGCACCAAAGCAAATGATCGAAAGCACCAAGGCAAATATGGAGGACATCAATGTACATGAGGACACCAAAAAAGCAAAATAGTACCCCACCTTGTCTGTACAATCCAAGCTTGAAAAAAAAAAGCAAAAAAAAAAAAAAAAAGCCGCGTTGCCGCGTCAATTCCGGAACTTTGGTATGACCAGAGACCGAATATATATTTTTTGGCCTTACTTTAGGTAATTCCGTATAAGAGAACCAATAAATAGTGCAGCTAAAACGCCTACTATCAGCACAACCTCAAATGGGCTGGGGCCACGTGGATCCCTTGACGGTTCTGGGGCAACACGAGGGTGTGTCATGGCTTTTCTACGTTGGTGGTGAAGGATTGTGGTTTCGGGAAATCTAGCTAGCGTGCGTTGGGGAAATTTCGCAGATCTTTTGGCGGATGAAAATATCAAAGGCGGGTTATTAAAGGAATGTGGAGAATAGCTGTAAAACTCGTAGTTGATATTCAGACTGGGTATCGCCGGGTACTTCTTGCGGAATAACTGGATGTTGACGTCACAGCTACGCATGGGACTGAAGTCAAGAAGGCGGCAGTACTTTCTGATGGTGGGCGAGTACGCACCGGATGGCACGGTTTTGATACCGCGGGATTCGTACACTACTTCGAGACCAACTCGCAACGCGAACTCCCGCCGAAACTGGTTGTCCCCATCGTTGTTGTTATCGATGTACAGCACGAAGCAGCCCGGCTTCAGCTCGCGAAGAATTTTGCGAAGGAAATCGCCCCCACTTTGGTAGGAGGCTCTGAAGAAAGCAGACATAGCCGAGAACGACTTCACGAGGGTAAGCATGTCGGCCTCTCGGATGAAGTCCCGCACTTCGGTAGAAACTGTTGTGTCTCGGACGACGTCACACTTCTGGTAGGCAACCTTGAAGTCCCCGGGAATGCAAGTGTGGATTCTGTCCCAGGTTTCTTTCCAGTTGGGGTACAGATCCAGGACCAGGCACCTCAGCGCAGACGGGAACATTTGGTTCAGACGAAGGAAGGTGGTCAGGCCAAGCAGGTCCGATCCAGGCCCGCCCCCGATGCTGCAAACCTTCAAGTTGTATTTGTAACGCCAATCTGCTGAGATCTCGGAAAGATTGCTTTGGAGAGATGAGAACACGATGTTGCAGTGGTGCATCAGGTACAGAAACACATAAGCGCAACGGTTGGCTGCATCATCCCAGTCAGACCGAATGTAGGGACTTGATAACCCCTTCTTGTACACCTGAGAAATGCTTCTTAGTGATTGTTTGACTTCATCACTTTTGAATTCTGCGCTCAAATATCTAGGAACCTGGTAGCTGGGAACCTGGTCTAGAAGGTCGTCCAGCACGTCCGTCAGTACGCTACGGAAAAATTCTCCTGCCCTTTCATGTTTTTCCATTTTGAAGCGTTCACTGTAGGGTGACACAAAATACACCAGATTGGTAATAATAGTTAGTGTTCACCAGACTTGTATGACTCGTGATTCGGAATCAAGTCCAACTGGAGCCCCATTTTCAGTGACTCGACTTGGACTCCAGTCACAATGACAAATGACTCGGACTCGGACTCGACCCTTCGGAGTCGGACTTAGACTCGAACTCGACCTACGTGACTCGGGACTCGACCAAAATTACCAATTATTTTGAAGGATCATCTCCTGAGTAAGTGACATGCGGTGCAGATGAAACGCATCTAAGTACTGTACATACACAGCGAGTGCGGCTGGCTAATTGTTTCCTATATATTGGTTTGGAAAATCAATGTATCAATACATGTATCCCAGCGCCCACACTTGACATTGCGATAAATGCAAGGTTGATAGTGTTTCCACCAGATTATCCTTTCCAGAAACTGGTGACTTGCTTGATTTGACATGATATACATGTATTTCTAGTTCATTAAATTAGAGAAAAGCTGTCAAAAAGGGGGATATTCTTTTACGCTGTGAGGTTTTAGCAGTACCTCAAAACGTATTTCCGATATCTATTAAAGGTAACTCGTGGCTCAGACTCGGACTCGACCGTTGTGACTCGTGACTCGGACTCGAGAGAGTCAGACTCGAGAGGTGACTCGGACTCGATGTTTGGTGACTCGAATACAAGTCTGGTGTTCACAAACTGAAAGAGACTAAGAGAATGAATCTTAATACAATAATAGTTTGTTGGATGGGTTCTGTCCGTCGTGATTGTTGGTATAATTTACCTTGTTCATTTTTCTCTATTGAATGTACGTTATGATTTTTCTTTGTTTTAAAAAAGTAGAATTGTTTATCATTTTAATAATCACTGTGCATTTTATGTTCTTTTGAGATACATTACTATCGGTACTTTTACATGTATAACCAGGCATAGCCAGTCAGGAAATGGGAACTGAGAGTACGAATAATGTTTCTCCAAATCATAAACCTCTACCAGACTGCCAAAGAAAATTTGATGGTGACAAGGAATAATTGTCCTGAAAAGATCAAACCTCTTGAAATATTCGCACACGGTTCTAATTTCATCTGCAGAAAGTAAACATTACATTTTGTTCTTGGTTTGTTGAACTGTATAAGCCTGTTTTTACATCAGTGCCCTTTTCAACGGGAAGTTTTATGCAACAAAAACATTTAAGTTGTGTGGCAAATTGATAGGAAGAAACCTGCATCACTCCACTCGACAAAGCATTCTAAAAAAAAAAGTACCAACCAAAATACGACTCGCATTGGTTTTTTTCCACCTCGTGGGTTTTGCTCACGCCGTAAATGTAAGTCGTATTGAGTTGACGACTTACATTTTCGAGGTGAAAAACATCCCCATTTTTTCCATCGGAGCAGCGTATTCCGTTTAGGACTGTGCAATCGTTAGGGGGAATTGTCATTCTGACTTCCTGGTTTGATAATGCGCACATCTAATGATACTCGAAAGTTCAATGTCGTAACCTCTATGTGTGCATAATGTATACCCTCCGACCTCACGCATATTGGGTGTGTTGGAGTAGCTCACACGGATCGACTCGGGTAAAGGCAGACGGGTTAGCTACGACAGCCGGGCTAATCAGGCGAACGCTCATGAACCACGTACAGGCCATAACGCTCCTCGCTCGTAATGTCTGTACCAGCCGCGTCCTTAACCACTGACAACAAGTCCCGTTTCAAACTGGGTCTTATTTTGAGATTAACTGATTTTCAGTCAATTGCAAAGCTACAAAAAAAAAACACATTGGGCTGGAATTGTTACCTCTGAAGTCGCAATAAATAATTACCTTTAGACTTCAAGTAAAGTTTATTTCACTTGAGATTTCTGCTGTCCGGCTGCCATATTTGTCCGTTTCTTGGAATGAACATTTAACGCATGCGCGTGACGTATTCCACTACTGACTCTGCATGCTCCACCAGCAGTGTCTGTGCTGACCCAGGTGAGCCCCGAGAACCCAATCGATCTGCGCACCCTGCAGGATGTGTGATCTGGGTTATATAGCTACTCGAACGCACCATTAAAACCCTCCTATGCAAATGTACATTCTGTGCCAAGTAGTCCTTTCAGTCAAAATCAAACAAGTACTGCATGCTTTTAATGCGCCTATTAATTTTTTGTTCACTCTGATGTAGCGATTTTGCTACAGATTTTGATCGAGATTATCTTTACATCCAGGACAAAAATTTCCAAAGTTAAGGTTCTTAGTCGTAGAGCAACTCATACCTTTTCGAAAAAAAACGTTCTTTGGTCTCAATATTTTCATCCATCTGGCCAAAATACGACTTTCAGTCATCATCTTCCACAAATATCAGCCCGAAAATGTCCTCCATGCGATTTCAAAATGGCGGCCGCGTTGTAATGTATGCATTATGCGGGCGCGCTTGGGCAAGATAATGAATATGCATTATTTAGTTCATGACCTCGTGTTTGTATGGCCAGCCGCGCCGCGCGCCAGACAAACGTCATAAACTATGATGCATATTCATTATCTTGCCCAAGCATGCCTGCATAATGCAACATTACAACGCGGCCGCCATTTTGAAATCGCATGGAGGACATTTTCAGGACGATATTTGTGGAAGATGATGACTGAAAGTCGTCTTTTGGCCAGATGGATGAAAATTTTGGGACCAAAGAACGTTTTTTTCAAAAAGGTATGAGTTCCTCTACGACTAGGAACCTTAACTTTGGATATTTCTGTCCTGGACGAGAAGATAATCTCGATCAAAATCTGTAGCAAAATCGCTACATCAGAGTGAAAAAAAATTCAGTCTGTGGGGAAGCATTGAGCGTCTGGCCGTACTACAGAGCTTGCGATAGTACTGTACGGCCAGACGCAGTCGGGCTAAGTGTCAGTGCTAATCGTGCTGGTTTGGCTTTGTACACTTGTCTTGTCAGCATATTGTAGGCATATGAATTTCGCATTTACTGGAGAGATTGTGTTTCTTTTATCCATTTTGGATATTCACATATGGTTTAACGTTAAATCAGTTTGCTTGTGGATTTGCTAATAATAATACCACTTGGACCACTCACGCATTACACAATGTAATCAGCAAAGAAAATACTACACTTACAACATCCAATCCAGATCCATGCTGTAGTTGAGTCTCCAACAAAAGCCGGCCAGTTAGTTGAGAGTATATAACATAAATACTGCTGATTTATGCATCCGCCGTGTTGTGATGAAACATAAGGTGCGACGGTGAGCAATATTATTGCTCACTTTCGCACGGGGAAACCCCAAAACACATAGCCTTGTCTCCTGCCGTTTAACATTAAGGCTCCCATAAAAACGCATGATGGCTAAAGTCAACACACGGTCTAAAACCCCGAAGAAAGACCAGCGTTGGCTGTCTCGTTTCTCCGGGTATGGAGTGCCGATAGTTACAAATATTAAATGTATTTAACTTGTGAGTATATCCTAATGGCATACATTTTCATCATACAAGGCGCTTGATTTTTTTTATTGAACGACATTTCTCAGATTTTATAATAATTCATGGGAATTTCCAATTTTTTTTAATCCCCAATACATGTGTATTTGATAAAGAAAAAATCTCGCGGCCCTCTAAAAATGACTTGATTCGGGTAAAACTTTTCTTTTTGAGCCTTAATCTCATTCTTGTTTTCCAGTCTAGAGCTGCATCTTAAGAAAATAGATGTGGGACTGATTTTTTAAAGGAAAAAAGGAACAGTTTGCAACTTTGCAGGGGCCTTATTCATCATCCACGACAACCACGTGGATATATTACATGATGCAAATAATATACAATCAGCGGTACCCGCTGCTACATCAGATTCGAACCAGCCAGCCGACCCCGGTCAAGCTCGGTGGTCGAGTGGTATCTGCACAAGTAAGCGACAGGAGGTCGTGGGTTCGAGTCCAACCCAAGTAGTTTGTGAATTGTTCTCACAATAAAATACATTCAGCTGTACCCGCTGTTAATATCAGATCCGAATAAGCCAGCCGACCCAATCACTCGGGACAATGTAATATTCAATAAAGATATGTCGGTGAAGGAAAAAATCCAATATTATAAGCCTTATTTTAGATATCAAAACATTTGAAGACATGGGAAACCAGCTGTGGGGTACGATCATGTTATCTGTGGGGTTGTTCCAATGTTGGGAAATTGGCCGCTAGTTGACAACTCTTAGGACTTCAATAATTGCAGGCATACACGCTGTTTAAAATTAACAATATAACCAAAAATGTTAAGTACAGTTGTATATTTTGATCTGCTCCCAATTAAATTCGCATACAACAATGTTCATTGTGATAGTTTCCACTTGATTTTTTTTCATGCGTTACAAAACCTACTCTGGAGACTAATACATGGAGGAAGGCTATTATTAGAGATCAAGGCAACAATGTCACAATGAGTCATAGGTTGCAGATTGCAGGTTTTTCTCAAAGCCTTTCTCCATAAAATTTCAGCGAGAGCGACACAAACGTGTTTACAATCCAGAAAATCGATTCACATGCACAATCCGGAAGCCGAAACAAGATATTTTCCTCTTTTTAACCGAAGGCTCTTCTAAATTCGTTTCATACAAATAAGAACACGGCTACATGCATAATAAAATGCGATGATCACGGTGCTTATTACGCCTAAATGAAGGTCTTATCAACGATTACGCCACAAACTGATCAAGAGAAGAGCTCCAACACCAACTCCAAGAATAATGCCGGCCTCCGTCCAAGACAAACCCTCGTTATCATGCGAGGTGCTTCTCGGTATCCCCGGTTCACGGTAGTTGTATGAGTAGTCTTGGGAACGATACTGGTGACTCGGACGCGGTGGGGTCTGGGAGCGTCGAGCTGTGGACGAGGAGGGTCTGTTATGTATGGTGCTTCTGACAGCCTCTACTTCTTGGGAACGATGTTGGTGACTCGGATGCTGTGGGGCCTTGGCGCGTTGAGCTGTGGACGAGGAGGGTCTTTCGGGTATGGTGCTTCTGAGAACTTCCACCGGTACCTTCTTGCGAAACAGTTGGATGATCACATCACACGTACGCATTGGTTGGCATTCCAGAAGCCGACAATACTTTTTTATGGTTTGTGAATACGTACCTCTTGGCACAGTTTGTGCACCGCGGCGTTCAAATACCAGTTCCAGACCAACCCGGGATGCAAACTCCTGCTGAAAATGACCGTCGCTTACGTGTTCGTTGTCGATGAACAGCACAAAGCACCCCGGCTTTATATCACGGAGGAACGACCGGAGGAGATTGCCGCGCCTTGAGTCTTTTCGGAAGAAAGCGGATACCGCTGAAAAAGATTTCACAAAGGTGAGCATGTCAGCCTGTTTGATGAACTCCCGTACATCATTTAGAACCAATGTGTCGTTAACAACATTGCATGGTCGGTAAGCCACACCAACTCTGTCTGGGCATGGTATGTATTCCGAGATTGACATCCACGCGTCTTCCCAGCTAGGATACAGATCCAAGACCAGACACTCCAGCTTAGACGGGAAGATGTTGTTCTCACGGAGGAAGGTAGTCAGACCAACCAGGTCCGATCCAGGTCCTCCACCGATGCAGCACACCTTCAAGTTGCTCTTTCTCCGCCAAGCAGTCAAGATTTCTTCGGAGTTGATCTGAAGGGAGGTGCACACAAGATGGCAGTGCTGTAGCAAGTACAGGAATACATAGGCGCAGCGGTTGGCCGGATCATTCCAGTCAGTTCGATACTGGGACGAGGCACAAGAGAGTCTCTTTTGGTAGATTTCCCGGATACTTCCCAACGACTCTTTGATTCGGTCAGTCTTTGATGACCCATCCACTTGAGATAGAAGGTCATCGAGGACATTCGTCAAAAGACCACGGGCAAAGTCAGCAGCATGATGGACCTGAGGTGAATCCATTCTAACGATTCTGCGATCTTATTCTTAGTCATCAAAGAAGCAAACTTGGGATAATAAAAGCTTGCTCTCCGTTTTTGCACCACTGACGGAATGGCTTCATAATCAAGTGCATAGGCCTATAGTTAGTGCAGAGATACAAAGTTACGTTCATACGGACAATATTAATAGTTGTTCATTAACATTCAGGACTTTGGATCCAACGGCACTGTATTAATATGTTCTTTATCAGATTGCATGACAAAGTACATAATCAACAATATTGTCCGTTCCACTTCTAACTGCATTTGTGATATCACACATAATAACATTCAAAGATCAGTGTAGCCTACTTCACGAAAACGTGTACAGTTTTCTCCTTTAAGAATGCAGAGTAAAACTGAACCATATGCATTTTTGTGTGTGATTGAATGATTTTCAACCGCCAGATGTGATATACCATTACATTCATTACAACAACATCGAGTACTGTGCACAATTTGGTAAGTGGACTACGGTGTCATAATATTGATACACCACTGTTGAATTATTCTACGAATGTATGGAGCACCTTTCTTATTAAGATTGATAAAGCCGGCTGTGCCTAATAGTAATACCAGTTGCCTGATTTTGTCTATTTTGATAGTCACGGCGCCCCTTGAATTATGATCCGAGTGTTGGTGAGTTACCTGTGTAAAAGGCAAGGTACGGGTACAGGATTGAATTTTTGACTGTTTGTGACTGATAAAACAAAAGGAGGGTTAAGCCGGTCACATTCAATCCAGTCCTCAAATACCTTCGCCAAGACATAAATATATAACATATTAACAGACATAGTTCACTCGACTTTTTTTGCTCAAGTAGCTGTAGGCCTCCCTTGAGCACATTAAGGCCTATATATACGCCCGAGCATGTGCACACTATCATACGTCCATAATTTATGATCTTGACATCTGAACATCATCCCTCAGCACAGAGTGATGAATCATAGTGCTATATCTGTATTGCATGGGTTTTCCCCAGATAATGTTGCGAAATGGGCTCCGTAACTAGCTGCAACGCGTAGACATTACGTTTTAGTCATCGCGTGATGGCGATGTAGTCCGTATAAAAATGTACACAGTTACAACGAATCGTCATTTCATGCAATCCTCTCACTGAGAAGGGCTCACAATATGGCTCACAGTAATTGTGATCAGGTCAAAATGCTTTCCGTTTTGACTGAACTGGCTAAAAAAGATAAAGATTTAATGGATGCTTTGCGGGAATTTCTGAAAAATAAATGTGCAATAGTACATTTTGTCGACATCGTCGAAAACTATTTCAGACGTATTGACATCGATTCATCACTAGGGCTTTTTGTCCAGTTGATAACAGTGATGTACGGAAAACATCTTGGGGACACAAACACGAGACCCAACTGGAATGCTGTCAGTAACCGTCGTGCATACATCGCTCGATTCTTCATTATGCACTCCTACATGGTGTACTGTGGGTTACAGAAATCCCTCGCAGATCATCGGTGCATCATTGAGGACTGGGGGAGGCAAGGCCACTTTCACGTCTGCTGCATCGGCGGGGGACCTGGTTCGGACGTGGTTGGAGTGGTGAAGTTTCTTCAAGACAGCAAGCTGTTTACTCCTGCTGCCCGTTTCCAGTGCACGATACTCGATCTGTACGTGGACTGGAAAAACGAATGGGACATCATACAGAGGGCCAACTCCGATAAGCTCCCAGTGAACATGACATACTTACTAAGCGACATGAAATCGAAAGTCGCCTGCCTGAGCGCCGCTGGGCTGACTGCAATCCGATCAGCAGACATCGTCACCATGATCAAGTCATTCTCGCCCGTGGCTGCCTTCATAAGACGGGACCCCACCCACGGGAACCAGCTCCGACAGGTGTTCCAAGAGATGAAACCCGGCGCTGTGGTGCTGTACATCGACAACCGCTACGGCAGCCAACACGAGGAATTCCGCGGGATCGCTCGCTCGGGAGGTGTACGAGATTGTCTGTTTGAATGGCACGGAAAACTTGCCATGCCTACGTTGGGTGCGTCGGCTTCCATACGGAGCATTTCCAGCAGAAATGGTGTGAAGCCTAAGACCAGCTGCTTGGTATCGATAATGCTCCTGCGAAAATAATGTGACACTGGATCTTGCCATCTGGGTGGTTGACAATAATAGACACATTCTTCTTAAGACATCAGTTTGTTTTGTAATATATAACTGCCGTAATTATCATATAATATGCTTGGACTTTGTGGTTGATATTTTGGTGACCTTTGCTGGATGGAGAAACTGTGATTTTCATTGCTTCAGGTGCTTTGTAAGTAGAGCGATATAGAGAATTATTTCAAATTACATAAATAAATAAAATTCGGTATATTATCAATTGCATGTTCAGAAGATTGTTTCGTTAATTGTAAATACATTGTACATAACATTAATGTCAGACAACTTACCGGGTGTTTACCTTTTTACAAATGACAAGAAATGGTAGTACCGTGGTGCTTGTGGACTTGTATTATTTTTGTATAGTTACATTACTCCGTTTATTGAACTCGTATCCTCATAAGTATATGTACATGTATGTATCTATATAAAATAGTGCAATTAATTTTATTATATTTTATGTGGCCTTGTATTATTTTTTTATAGTTACATTACTCCGTTTATTGGAATCGTATCCTCATAAGTACATGTACATGTATGTATCTATATAAAATAGTGCAATTAATTTTATTATATTTTATGTGGACTTGTATTATTTTTGTATAGTTACATTACTCCGTTTATTGGACTCGTATCCTCATAAGTACATGTACATGTATGTATCTATAAAAAAAATGCAATTAATTTTATTATTTATTGCTAGTTTTCTTTAAGTCAGGTTAATTCCTACTGGTTTGACATTGACACAGTTATTTCGAATCTCAAATACTATTCCCACAAGTAATCGGTGATCACAGTGTAATTTTAAACTGTCATCCATTCCCGAGTGGATATGATAAAAGACCATTATAAAAAAGAATGTCTTTCCACTTCGACAAAGCGGCATAACTATATTAAGGTTAAACTGTTGGGATGCATCGGTTTTTCAAGGGGGCACTAAAGGCAAATGAAACAGTTTATTTTAATAGTGCAATGTAATGTTTTTAAATTTAAGATTTCAATTTGGGGGGGGGGGGGGGGGGGGTTGGGGCACGGACATCCGCTTGGGGATGTGCCCCTCGTTTCGTTACTGCTTACATGCCTTCTGGATACTTTTCAGGAAATTGATTCTAGGTACAACAGGTGTTTTTTTTAGGTTCTTTTTACTTTAACCTTAACATATTCAGAATTTTTTTCATCGATTAAGTAATATTGTATTTTTGTATTCAAGCTAAAGTATGTACAATTTACGAAAAAAATAAATTTTGTATTGTACTAAAATGCACACTTGTCTTTTATTCAACCTGTTTTATTGCTGTCAGTGTCGATAAGTTAATAGCTTAAATGGGCAGGCACATATTTTAGGACATGGAGACTTGGGCGTCGCCAGGATGTTTCTAGAGGGGGGCAAAGCACATTATTTCCAAAAACCATTGTACTTTCTCTATAGCATGTTCTCAATTTTTTTTTTTTTTCCGAGGGTGCATGGCGCAAGGGCGGATCCAGTGGGGGGGGGGGGGGGGGCAAAGGGGGCCATGCCCCCCCCCCAAAAACGAAACCAATTTTTTTTTTATGTGACATCGCAATAAAGGCAGGCAATGAGTACACCACCATCTTTTCCTCAAAAAAACATTGGTTAAAGTGGTCAGAAATTGCCTCAGATCGCACCACAGAGCATCTAGAATCCAAAAAAAAATTCGGGGCCCTTAAGCGGGCCCCGAACCCCACGCCGTAATTTTTTTGACCCACTTTTTTGGGGGACCAAATTTTTTTTTTTTTGGCCCCCCAAAAAATTGTGTTCTGGATCCGCCCTTGGCATGGCGGGGGACATTTGCCCACCCCACTCTGCATTGACACCCCTGCGGACGCCCAACGTTGTTATTGCAATCATGCGTGGAGAGGATAAACACAAATTACCAGATTTCCCTTTATCCATCGCGACTCTCTCGGAGCTGCATTGGGAATTATTTGTTCTGATTATGCATATAGCATTAATTTTACATCATGCATTGTGATATGACTCAATACATGCTCTCGCTTGGGAAATCCCCAAACGTCTAGCCTTACATCACCAGCCGCCATACACTGGCATCAGAAATAGTTACATGGCGCAAGTCAAAACGGTCTATAAATCCTCGAAGGAAGTCTAGCTTGCGGCGGATGTCTCTTTTCACACTCGCGGCATTGGATGGGAAAGGTCATGAGTGGCTTGTTTGATTAATATTCACTCATACCCGCAATAATGGGGAAAATCTGCAATCATATAACTCAATAAAATTAGACGGTCTTTGGATCCTATCATAATCTTTATCAAAGGTAAAACAACAATGGTACATGGATTGCATGGATGGGTGGAGGGAAAAACACAGTGACTACGCAATGACATTGGCCTTTCAAAAGGCGAATGCTGGGCGATTGCATATTTTTTTGTCATTTCTGTAATGAGGCTCGGGATTTCCCCAGAAGTTGAAACGCGGCGATGCGGTTTCGTTTAGGATATGAGGGAATGGGCTCAGTATAAAAACGTGTGCAGGCTTGGAATGACTCGCAGATAGAAAAGGAGTTCAAAATGGCCAGTGTTCAAGGATATTCGACCGATGCGTTCAAGGAACTGAATCGAACACTGAAAGGAATCTCGCTGTCTGTATCTTATATGCATCAGTTACTTCAAGTTACACTAGAAAACCTTGACGTGGCACATGCAGCAAAACATTTTGGCGACACCGCCGAAAGCTTTTTCAGCTGTATCGACACCGATGCTGGAATAGGGTCTTGTTGGAAGTCGATATCGGATATATACCGAAAATGTCTTAGGGACACAAGCAGGAGACCCGATTGGAGTAATGTCAGCAACCGTCGTGCATACATCGCGCGTTTCTTCATGATGCAATCCCACATGGTCTACTGTGGGTTACAGAAATCCCTCGCAGATCATAGATGCATCATTGAGGACTGGGGGAGGCAAGGCCACTTTCACGTCTGCTGCATCGGCGGGGGACCTGGTTCGGACGTGGTAGGAGTGGTGAAGTTTCTTCAAAACAGCAAGCTGTTTACTCCTGCTGCCCGTTTCCAGTGCACGATACTCGATCTGTACGTGGACTGGAAAAACGAATGGGACATCATACAGAGGGCCAACTCCGATAAGCTCCCAGTGAACATGACATACTTACTGAGCGACATGAAATCGAAAGTCGCCTGTCTGTGCGCCGCCGGGCTGACTGCAGTCCGATCAGCAGACATCGTCACCATGATCAAGTCATTCTCGCCCGTGGCTGCCTTCATAAGACGGGACCCCGCCCACGGGAACCAGCTCCGACAGGTGTTTCAAGAGATGAAACCCGGCGCTGTGGTGCTGTACATCGACAACCGCTACGGCAGCCAACACGAGGAATTCCGCGGGATCGCTCGCTCGGGAGGTGTACGAGATTGTCTGTTTGAATGGCACGGACAACTTGTCATGCCTACGTTGGGTGCCTCGGCTTCTGTGCGGCGCATTTCCGGCAAAATTGGAGTGGAGCCAATTACCAGCTGCTCGGTATCGATAATGCTCCTGCGAAAATAATGTGACAATGGATACTATCATCCGGGTGGTGGATTGAACAATACAGACATTGTTAGAAATCAATTAGTAATAGCTGATGTTATTATAACGATTTTTCTTCGTGGTTGATTTGGTGACATTAGACATTTGTGACATGTAAATCGTCTCGGACGTATCTTCGTTGTTTGAAATGCTACGTGAGTAAAAAGATAAGGAATTATTTAAAATTAAATCATAAAATTTTAAATTTGGTATAATTGGAATTGCAAACTGTACATAAAATTGATGTAGGAAAACTAACCGGAATATTTACCTTTTTACAAATTTACCAGAAGTGATCGATAGTACATTGTTGCAATAGCTTATCCGATTCGACATCATCATTCCATGGACTCGTATTCTTGAGAGCACAAAAATGTTGCAATTAATTTGAGTATTTATTGCTAGTAAAGTAAGGTTTCTTATTAATTTGAAAGGGGTACAAGTAAGTTGAATCTCAAATTATGTTTCCGAGTCATTTTCTGAGTGGAACTAGATAAAAAACCACTTTGCTACTGTCTTTCTATACAGCGGCGTACCTATATTCGAACCTTTGGGAGGAGGCACCTGGGGGGCATCGTTATTTTTCGAGGGGACACTAAGGGCAACTGAAACGTTTCACTTTTAATAGTGCACTTTTTTTCCAATTCAAGTTTTCAATTTTTTTTTTTTTGGGGGGGGGGAACTGGGGCACGGACATCCACTGGTAGGAACGTGCCTCGCCCCGCAGTTTAACGCTGCTGCTACCTCGTCTTATCACACTTTTCAGGTACCACACTTTTACATGTTATTTCACAATCCTTTTAGTTTTACCTAAACAACCTTTTCAGCATTCTTTCATCTATTGTGTATAATTATTTAAATCAAGCTCAAATATATAAATAATTATAAGAACAAAAGAAAGGTTATTTTTTTTTAAATTAAAAATACACACTTGCGTTTCATTCAGCATGTTGGAATTTAGTGATTGTCGTGAATTAGCTTAAACGGAGAAGGGGGAACGGACTTGGAGATAAGGCGGCCCTATACTTTTGCACAATTCGGAAATATTATCTTGAGGTTGGAATCAGTCAAACTGGAAAGGCTGACAACATCGATCGGCCTGAAATTATTCCAAAGCCAGCATATCATGCCATGATGGAAAACCTAAACGAGTACATTATCACCAACATAAGGCCTATACATATATACGCATATTGCGACAGAATGTTTGCCCCAACAGCATGCATGCACAGTATTGCGCAATCTGTGTTTTTATCACGAGACATCGGGGATTTCCCGCCGCACGCAACTTCTGTTAGTCACACCATAACGTACAATGGCGAGACAGTGTGTGTGTTATAATCATTGAACAGCGCAATTGACCTTTCCCCCTAGCATACTCATCAATAGCTCTTGACAATACAGTCACTGATGTTGTTAATGTTACTCATGACAGTAGCGGATCTTGATAGGGGGCACGTACCCCCCCCCCCCCCCTCGTTCAGCCACTGACTAATGTTATGTGATACTAAAATGGGCCAAAATAATCAATGAAACTTTTCAGTTTATTCTCGAATTGCCTTAGAATTCAGGAGGAAGTATGGCTGATTTCAGTAAAAAAATTACGAGGGCATGACCTCAGATAGCAGGGCGGGCCTTCGCCAAGCCTTAGACTCACCCCCCCCCCCCCCCCCCCCCCCTTTATATCAATCCCCGTTTCCTGAAAGCTATAGACCATTATCATGTTGCGGCCATCTTGATTTGTTTCCCATTCAAATCAACGTAAGCTGGAAGTAAAAATAGTCTGTTTCCTTATTGCACAAAAACATTATCATTCTGTACTGTTATTGGATACAGGGAACATGCCTGAAATGGTGGCAGCATGATAAAGGTCTATAAATCCGCCCCTGTTTGACTTAAGCTTAGGCCTATAGAAACTGAATATATTAATGAGCATCCGTGGTACATTGTGGGGTTGGACAGTTGCTCGATGGTCTTGCGTTTTAAAGGCACGTGGGAACATGTTTTTTTTTTACCTGGAAACTAAAAGTAAAAGAAAGGACTGTTTCCAAATACCCTGTGACATTTTTTTCGTGCTTTTTTTGGTTTTTATGCTCATGCAAATTTCCATATTTAAATAAGAACGCTGTCTCTTTGTTTTGGTCACTTCAACAATGAACACGGTCTGCAAATAGACAAACAGAAATGTAATATGATTAAGAAAGGTTGGTAATCCTCTAATATTCATGAGGAAATATGTGATGTCATTCAAGGCAGAAACGTCAGTTTCACATCTGCTTTAGTGAAAAAGGTCACCAGAATTGTAGGGGTTTGCTGTGGCTGTAATATATTTTTGCTTTTAGTGGTTCATTGTTGTTTTAGTATATGACAGTAATACGATGAGAAAAATGCATGCACATATGTTTTCAATGAGCAGAATTTTGAAGAGAAAAACCCCTAATCTGAAGAGTGTGTTCCTAAAGTGACATCACAGTAACAGCGCCCTCGAATTTTCTATTGTCAGGAAAAACATGAAGCGTTTTCAAAAGTGCACTTTGCAAAAAATCTTTACCAAAATTTAAGGGATGATATATTTCATAGTTTTGATGCATTTCAGAGGAATGGATAGAATTTTATTTGCTACAAATACGTTCAAGTGTAAAATTCATGGTCCTCTGTTCTGGATTTTTGAGACGTTGACCTTCCATAGTTTGCCAACACGTGGGTGGCAAAAAGTGCCAGCCAACGAAACCATAGACCGGTTCCACTACGGCCATCTTTGAGGTTTATATACTTTTGTTCACAAATACGAGGGCAAAGGCTATAGGGGCATGAACGCTGTTATCCAAAGTATACAATATGTGTTTGTGTACTTTACTCCTTAATAATTAACAAGTACACGGTTGGATTAAAGTTATTTATTGGTCGCAATTTACGTCAAAGGGTTTCCCCCTACATGGTGATGAAACGTAGTCCACAAAACAACCGAAAATCGTCATATTTCGGCATCATTCGACGAACTGCCTTTTATAAAAGGCACTTGTTTGAGCGATTTACTGTACTGCTGCAGACGAGGTCCTGGAGCTCAGTTTTTATTGACCAGAATGGACGACAGCTATATGGTGCGTCAGTTCGCTAGTCGTTTTCAGCCAGTATCGTACTTTGATAGTGTCGTCGGTAATTATTTCGATTACATTTTTCGGTCCCGTCCAGATAGGCATGCCGTCACCGACGACATTCGATCATGCTTCCAAACTATTTCAATGATATACCGATGTAGGCTGCGTGGTACACACAGCAGACCAAACTGGGATGATGCTGGCAACCGTCGTGCGTACATTTATCGTTTCTTCATGATGCACGCGTACCTGGTTTACTGGAGCTTGCAGTCGTCACTGGCACGTTTTCGAGACGCTTGGAGGCCTAAATACCTCCTGAAGGTGTGCTGCCTAGGCGGAGGGCCTGGGTCAGATCTTATTGGTCTGGTGAAATTTCTTCAAGACACCTCACTTACAGTATCCTGTGTGAAATGTACAGTATGTGATATCTTCCCACAGTGGCAGATAGATTGCGATACCATTACAGATAATCTGGATATGGATTATAGGTATGAACCTTGCTTTAGCGTTACATATCTTAAGGGAGACCTGATAGCGAAGAACGGTCTAACCGAAATTGGACACACCACAATGCACTATGCCGACATCATCACCATGGTCAAGGTTTTTTCGACCGTCGCTGCTTTCATGAGGACAGATAAGGCACACGGGGATCTGCTTCGAGAGATCTTCAGCGTGATGAAACCGGGCGCCATGGTTCTGTACATCGACAATCTCTACAACATGCAACACGAGGAGTTCCAGAGCTTGGCCCGCTCAGGTGGCGTCACGGAACGTCTGTTCGAATGGCACGGAAAAGTGGCGATGCCGAGCGTCCGTCACTCGTCGTCCATCAGACGTATTTCTCAGGAGACTGGTGTTACCCCGATGAATAGCTGTCGCGTCTCCATTATGCTGCTACGGAAACCCGAGAGGTATTTGCGAGGTGACCATCGACGAATCGAAGGTTTCAAAACTTACTAAGAATTCTTAACACCGTGAACTATTGATGATTACGGTTCATTATTCATGGTTTATTTTTTTCCAAAAGAATCAAGCACGAAAGGACAATAATTAGAACTTTTTATGTTTAATACAAAAGGAGTCTGTTTGGGGCCGATGACAAGCAAAATGCTTTGAGTCCCCGTTCTTAAGAGGACTGGGGCAGATAGAGAAAATATTTGGGGAATTGTGCCTTTAATGATACAAGCATGGCATTTGGCACACAATCAGAGTATGTCATGAGAAGATATGTGGCTATAGGGCCTTCGCAGATTTGTCCTTTGAAAAAATTTAGGTAGAATAACAAGCAATTTTCAAAACTTTTAACATGGCTGCCTTTGCTTGTTATTCGACCTATATTTTTTTTCAGAGGACAAATCTGCGATGGCCCTATAGCTAAATATCTTTCTCGTGACATACTCTGACTGCGTGCCAAAAGCCATGCTTGAATCGTCAAAGGCACAATCCCATCATCTGCCGTACTGTTAGAGTATGTCCTCTGTGACAGCAGTTTTGAGTCTTGAGAAGAAGACCTCGGGAAACACTGCTTAATTAAATTACCTTTTACTTTCTCGTTTAGTAAATATTCACAGAAACTACACAATAATTGTTTACACAGACTTATAAATGTGTTTTATTTGGGAAAAAAATTCCTTTCTCTTTATGTGTATAGATCGAGTAATATTAAGCAAATGTGGGAGCCAAAAACTGACAAGGAGGGTCTGCTTCGTGTCGAGAGTACATGTTTAGACAAACGGAACATTTTTAAAACAATTACAGGAAGGTCTAAAATTATCCAAATATTCGAGCATATCCCATGTCATGGATGGGAGTAAAATGTCTTTAAAATAATGTATACTCAACACAAATATGAATGTTGGTTGAACATGGAGGTTTTTATTTTTAGACGTAAAATTTCCCGGAGCACGCAACAACCTCCTGTTAGTCACGCTCAAACAATTATCATAAAATGAAATTTTGACCTTTCCTCTCGCAACTGGTTTTGAAACTTTTTAAACTCATTCTATGTAAATAACCAACGGTCGACATTTTGTGTGAAATTAAAATGATTGCCGATTAACACATAACCATGCATTGTTTTGTAAATTATTAAAACTAGACAAGAATATAGAAACTGTCGGCTTGTTCTTTTACAATTATTTTAAAGTGTGTTTTCAACAAGAGGAACCCGTGAAGTTAATTATTGAAAGACTTTGAAAAAAAGTGTGAGAAGCGAGGGTGGCTGGTGATGGGGTCTAGTTTTTGGGGATCAATTGTGAGTGGTGTGTGGGTTGTTTTTATTGTTGTTGTTTGTTGTTTATTTTTGGATGCTTTTTGTTTCTGCTGATAAGCACTTTGAAAACTACGTAAACGGACACGTTCTATACACGTATTATATCTTACAGGATCCATTGTCTCAGGGGAGCAAACCCTCTGGTCTATAGTTTCTATAACTCATCAAAATTATTTGTTATAAAACTCGTCCTTTCTAACACCGTAATGTTCGTCTCTAACTCTACAGTCGATCTGGTTTCCACTTGATGGCCCAGTTTTTTTGGGAGTCATAGTTGAAGCCCGAAAATGATCCACCAAGATTCATAATTCCCGTCCCGCTGTGCTTCTTATTCCCTTGCTCCTGATCTCACTCATTCTCTTGTGAGCTCGTCGGAGTGTCTCACTAATGCGGTCCTGTGCCCTCTGGGCGTCTCTGCCTGCATGTTTCTCCTTATTTCCTTCCTCATCTTATTTGTCCTCGCATTCACTCTGCCTTGGCCGACTTTCCTCTTCTGCTTCTCACCCTTCTTCCTTTTCAATTTTCTCCTGTTTGTTTTCATAGTCCTTGCCCAGCAGGGGAGTTTCTTCTCTGCTGTCATGTCCCTGAAGTTGTTCTCGAGGTCCCCGTACTCTGTGAACCCAAAGAGGTTGTTGTACTCCAATTCAAAATCATCCAATCTCGCCTGGTCTTCTTCGCATGGGATATCGTGGTATTCCTCGAACCAGATATTCTTAAGACGCGGTGTGTCCTCATAGAATCCACCGTAGTCTCCGACTGACCGACGATACACCCCGTAGCTGATGCCTGCCTTCAGGCCGATGTTCTGAATACAGCCAGGTTGAGTTTTTACAAACAACAGACAGGTGACCACGCAGCATGACATTGGGTTAAATTCGACATTCTCTCTGAATTCTTGGACTCGTTTAGAATATCCTCGTACCGGAACCTTAGGGAGACCCTCCCACTGGTTGACAAGCCGCAGACCAGTGGGTCGTGCGAACAGTTTAAAGAAAGGCCCTGTCACGATGCTGCGTCGACGATTGTCCACAAAGACTACAAGACATCCTAATTTTAACTCGCAGAGGATGGTTAAAAGAATGTTCCGGCGATGTTCCTCATTCATGAAGGCTACCACCGCTGAGAAGGACTTCTCGAGGGTAAGGATATCCGCCTCTCGGAGTCTCTGCGTGGCTAAAGCTGAGAGAGGTGCATCTCCTACCAAGTCACATCTCTCATAATTCACCGAGATCCTGGACTTTGTGCGGTTCTTGATCGCCTGCCACGCATGAGCCCACTCTGGCCAAAGATCCAAAACAGTGAAGTGCAGAGATTCGGGAAACAAACCGACGTCTTCAAGGAATTTGCTCAATCCTAAGACATCTGAGCCGGGGCCTCCACCGATGCTGCACACCCGCAGCTGTCGGTGACGCTGCTTCCTGTACTCCAGTCTAGCCCTGATGTGACAATGTCTCGGACTCATCACAGGCTGCATCGCCATGTACATCATGTAGCAATGTTGCATGAAGTACAGGTACACGTAGGCACACTGGTTCTCAGGTTTGCTCCAGTCTGATCGAGACTCAGAATTAGGTTGAGATAGTCCCTCTCTGTACAGGTATGAGATTGACCTCAAGGCTGTGCTGACCTCGGCGTACTTCTCAGAATCCGATTCACCATCAACTCGGCTCAACAGCTCATCAACTACATTGCTTAAGATTGTGTGAAAGTAGTTCGCTACATGTTGTAGGTCTACTTGGCAGAGAGATGGTCTCATGTAATACATACCGATGGGTGGAATCACCTGTTGAAAAGACACAACAAATTTGGTTAGATTAAATTACAAGTGCACCAATTCTGTTAAGTCAGTGGTATCCTGAAGATTATCAAAAGAACGTAAAACTGGTCGTGTTGATAGCAAACAAATTATAGTCTCAGTCTCTGAACCTTATACGGATTCTGCTTTTGAAACCTCAGACTCGGCGTAAACCTAGAATGTTAGGAGCAGCTCTTATACGAGGTTCACTCTTGAAATTCCCTTCCGGACTCTAACAAAGGCGGAAATTGCTCGGTGAAAATTACACGTGTACACAAGCGATGATTACTGGTCGTTGGAAATTCCCGTTCATTGAAACTTATAAAAGACACATGGTGTTGGACTTTGCAGTGATTTTCGTTATCTAAAATCACCATGTGTATGGACAATGAGGACGGCCGTCAAATTCAGTTATGACATGAGCGCGTATATGATAAAAAAACAATCGGCGGTTTGAATGGAAATAAGATTTTAAGTTTGTACAAGTTTGATTTTTTCAAACCTAACTTAAAAAGGCACAATGATGGCAAAAAAAAAAAAAAAAAAAAGCAGTGAAATTATTGAAATTGGCTTACCTTGCGATACACCAAGCCAGATGTCTTGACCAAAATCCTACTGCAATATTCTATACGTGTTGCTGATCAATGGATGTTTCCTTTGATACAATTAAATCGGCCCTGATAGAATATGGCTTTCCAAATGTAATGAGCAGCCTTTTCATGTATACGTGCTTGCAATAATGCAAGGTCGAATTGTGCGGGTGCGCGCTCGGTTAGCTCAGCGTGCATGCTGTTTGTTCTTGTACGCCTTGCCAGATATAAAGCTAAAAATAGTAACTCGGGGATTCCCCAGAAACCCAACACGCACGCAAGCTCAGCATAGCGCGTGGCAGTCGCGTGTCAATGACCTTTTCCTCTATCGTCAGATCACTTTGCTCCATTATTTGATCTACGGAGCTAGCTCTAGACTGAGGTGCCATCCAAGATGTTGCAATAAGGTGTCTGATGTTTATCATCAGACGTTGCAAGTAAGATGGCGACATCATCATTGTGAGATGCGGACATTTGAAAGGTGACAACAAATAAAATAGGATGTTGTAAACAGTGGCGCACCCAGGATTTGGTTGGGGGTGGGGGGGGGGGGGGGGGGGCTCAATTTTTTTCCAAAAAATGTTGCCTAAAAGTTGGGCCGCAGAAACAAAAATTGGAGTTTTTTTCGGGGGGGGGGGGCGGACTATTGTGGACGGACGTTGGTGGCGCCACTTACATCCCTATTATATACTGCTCGAAAATAGGCCACATACATCACCAAGGTAAAATCGTGGGACTAAAAAAATAACTATTGTTGATGTACCCTAACGTGGCGCGGCCCCTAACGTGGCGCACTTTGATTTTTCGCCTGTAGCGCCTAGCTAGAGCAAACGTTTTAACTGAAATTTCACAGAAAGTGAAATTTCATCAAGTTCTAAACACTCCCGTTCATAAATTGCGAATTTACTAACCCGCTACAAAGTTAAAAAAAAAAAAAATTTGGCGTGATTTTCCGATTTTATTTTCAAGTGCAAAGTGAAACCTTTGAAAATGCCCCGAAAAATAAGAAAATAATTTTCTGACAAACATCTGGCTGGGTATGTAAGTAGAAATAATAATGATTTATCAGAATTGATCAAGTTTACAGAAATTCTTAAATGTTAATTTGGAATTTTCCGAGATTTATTTAAGTGCGCCACGTTAGGGAACACTCCGCCAATTTGTGCCCAATTTCCGGACGCCACCGTTTTTTAATTTCGGCTTAAATTTTATGAAACCGAAATCGTTCACGGAGGTTAAATAGCAAGCATTAATAAGGTAAAAGTACCATTATTTTACTGCATGAATTTGAGGTTTGTCAACAAAGAGGTTTGGCAACACTACACGAGGAAAGTTGGGTAAGCTTCGAAGTGCGCCACGTTAGGGAACACGACTATACAAAAAAAAAAACCACCGGGGGGGGGGGGCTCAAGCCCCCGAGGCCCCCCCCCCCCCCCGGTGCGACACTGGTTGTAAACCTACTATTAGATCGTCGGCACCCGGTGTAAATCGCAGGACTGTCGACATTTATACATGTACTAAGTGGTAGATCATCATCTCGTATTGCAGGATCTCAGTCAACATCATCTTCGATGGCACCTCTAGAGCTCCGTACACATTATTTTCCCAGTTTGCAATGAAAGCTTCATCATTTTACCGCGCCCCGATAAACAGTTAACCACTGCAGTCAAACAAAATAAACGAACCCCCTGGGGAGGGGTTAAACTTGCCTTTCTGCAACTTGCTGCTTATTTTGCTAATATTTCGTAGCAATATTGCTCCCCTTTTTTCTTTAAATTACCACACGTGTGGTAATTTGCACACCTGCATGGTTTGCATTGTTGTACAGTTTATTGACAATTACAAAGAGTCCACTCAGAACAATTAATAAGTTGGTCTTTTTACACGATACCGATCGACACCTTTCCTTACATATGGGGGAATAATAAGTAGGGGAAATATCCCGATGAAATGCAAATTGAACACGATTTCTCTTCGTATTTTGGCCTGAGGCCTGGTCATTTCCGGTCCATTCAGTTAGTTTTGCGTTTCTGCACTGTGCACTATTCTCAACGTTGACGGCGCTCTTCAAATTTCAACACGTTGTCTTTCGAGTTTTGTTCCAACTTGGTCGGTGCTGAGAGAAGTTTGGATTGTTCAGGTATGTAAAGCAAGAAGTGTCACTGTCAGCCAGTAATGTATGGAAATGAATGATGTAAAATGTTCTCATTATCAGTTGCATTTTCAGCTATTTTAAACATATTTGGGCTCTGCTCTAGAAGGCACAGTATGTGTTGTGTTAATAGCCCAACACAGTCACAGTGCACCAAGTTAGTACAGCCTTAGTGCTACTGCTACTTGCTAGTCACTCTGTCTGCATAAAATTACAAAATGCAACCTACTTAAACAAGGCGTAGGCCCCGTGCACTCAATCAGCTATAAAACATTGTAAAATGGGAACTTTACTAAATATCTATGAACTCGTAATGTGATACCAAATCAAATGTCCCAAGGTCTGATGTCGGCATGGTCGGGATTTGGTCACTTTTTTTCATGCCCCAGGGTGGGAATTTAGGGCACTCAATTTACATTGTCACATTGGCTTACTACAAAAATAATCTTACAGGAAAGGTAATCACTAGTGCGCCCCATGTATGTACATGTACTGTATGTCGCGGCATGGTCGGTGATTCACTTAAATTTTGCATGAAGGGTGGGGATTTTGACACTTCAAAATTGACAAAAGTGGTGGGGCAGCAGGGGGGGGGGGGGAGGGGGAGGGGGGGGGGGAACAATTGATAAGCGCATATTAACTTGCATGTAAAAAGGATGGAAAACATGTCCAAATATAAATGAGGCCTTATGTATGTAACTTACAAAAGTTTGGAAATACAATATAGGCCTAAACATCTAAGGTTATATTCAGAAAGACCAATATTATTAAAGACTGAACGGAGAAACAGTAAATTATCCTGGGGCAAAAATCACATGAATTTCAACGCCTAGCAATGCCTTTGTTTTTGACAGATTCATATTGTTGTTCCGACAAGTATGGAGGCGGCATTGGATTTAAGCGTCATTTCTCCCAAATCACAAAAGGCTGCAGACTTCTTCCGTGACCTAGTGAGTGAAATCCTACCTGATCTCCTCGGACATGTTGAGGGAGTCTCTAACCAGGACCGAGCCGACAGAGTGAAGCAGGCTCTACAAAACATCTCAAGGACATACAGATGCAAACTCGGCAATACCGACACATGGTCGAGGTCTGAGTGGGACAATGCTGCCAACCGCTGTGCCTACGTGTTTCTGTACTACATGCATCATTGCCACATGGTGTACGTAGCCCTACAGCCACTCCTGGAGAAATCGCTATCGCATGTTGTCCAAAGATGGCGGCAGATGAAGTATCTCCAGGTGTGTTGCATCGGTGGCGGGCCTGGGCCTGACCTTGTGGGCCTGACTAAGTTTCTCAGGGACACTGATGTTGTTCCGGTGGGCATGCTGAAGTGCAGCGTCATCGATGCCTTTCCCAGCTGGAAAACTACCTGGGATGCGATTCGAGAGAAACTCCCGGATCCGTTTCCTGTGAATTACTTCCGGTGTGATCTCGTGAGGGATACTGCAATTGAGCCGGATGTACTGGACATCATCCGCAGGGTTGACCTGGTGACCCTGGTCAAGTGCTTCTCAGCTGTGGCTGCCTTCATGCGAGATGATCCAAGGAGGAGCTCTGTCTTCCAGGCAATCCTGAGAGAGCTGAAGCCTGGAGCAGTCGTTCTGTACATCGACAACGAGAAGAATCAAGAGACGTGGCAGTGCTTCAGTGAAATCACCCGCATGGCTGGACTTGATGTCTTACACGAGTGGCACGGAAAGCCAGTAATACCTTCCGGGGAAGATTCCGCCATCATCCAGAATTATTCCAGTGCTCTGGAGCTGCGACCTATGCAATCTTGTGTCGTGTCTGTTGTGCTTCTCCGCAAGAACAGGCCCACTCTGTCTCTTGTGAGAACCACCGATCCAAACAAGCCGGCCGTAGTTACCCACCCAGGGGTGCCCAGTCGAAATCCGTATCTTGAGACCAGATTGTTTAACCAACCAGATACGAATGCCATGCACGTAAATGGTCATCTCCAAGTAGAGTGGCCTTACCGTAAGCTGTCAAAACAGCAGCAACAGTCCACCGGCATATATGCAGGTGGGGATAACATCATAGTGAATGGTTTGCCATCACAGAAGTAGCTGTTCTAAATGTGCAGTTGCTTTGACGGTCTTTCACTTTGATGCTTAGTTCTTGACACAACGTCAGGATTTGTGATCTCAGAATAGTCGTGAATAGGAGCAGCAACAATTTCAGTTTTACATCAGTCACTGATGCAGAGACTCCCTTACAAAGCTCTTGCCATTTCAAACTTGCAGCACTTGACAGTCAATAAACAGAAAAACCAATTGCAAGATCGCTTACGACCAAGTTAAAAGTGGCCGGCCTTTTCCATGTGTGCCGTTTCGATGAGGATAAAGATTTCTAAACTACTAAACGATGGATCTGTGAAACTCAAGTTTATCGGGCAAGACAAGTTATCATCCAGATGGATTGTCTCATAAATTTGAGATTCATTGGCATCTGTAGTATGTTGTGTTTCTTCCGAGTTTTATGTCAGTTTTACTAAATAACCAAGCAATAAATCAAATTTTTATTTTAATCCATCATCGGTGATGCGACGTAATGATAAAACTAGGGCTTTACAATGTATTTGAAAAAAATAATACCAAACGCACTCTTAAAAGCATTGATGCCATAAAGTCACACATGTAGAAAATGTAAAATGTGAATATGATCAGAAAAATATCTGTCCCTTATTTTAGTAAACACTTTTCAGTGCTGCTCATTTGTTTTATTGAAGCATTATTTATGTAGAATAGTTGTTGGTAGTTTTTTTTTACTTTTTCAGTAATTTCAATAATGTCCTTGTCAATGTATCGGTATGTGCTTTATTAGTGTCTGTTGCAGTACAGTGTATTAGGGCTGTTCAAAATATACCAAATATTAGAATATTCGATCATCAAATGAACATGTTTTTTGCTGGTTCAAATATTCAGAAAAAAATATGATAATAAAAGCTACGCAAATTCACACGACTGTGATGCTATTTCAATCGTAGTCGCGGTGCTTTATTGCCAGATGCCACTTTTTTTGTCAACAGTTATTTTTTTTGGTCAATGACGGTTACTGTTCCCCTCCTTTTAGCAGCTTGAAACCCTTGATACTTAACACACAAACTTTAACTGGTGTGCTTTGTTTTATACAACTTTGAACTGCCCAGCACGATGGTAAAATGTCAAACAGCGAGTTTTGAATATTCAAATATTTGGTCACGTGCAGTTTCAAATAATCGAATACTAGTTTATTTGGAAATGGACAGCCCTATAGTGTATGTAGATGAAGTTCATGTATGTGCTTGTGCTTTGAATATATGTGTTAGTATTTATTTTATATTACTGTGCCCTAACTTAAATTTTCTTTTATACCCTGTTAAGATAGTTATATTGGTGGAAACATTTTGTAGTTGAATTTTGATTAAACGCTGATAATGCTGAGGACAATGGATAGGGATGTCGCATATTTCCAAGTGATCAGAAAGCAAATCATCAATGAATTTTATTGCTGCATAACATATTTATAGACGGAAAGTGGTATCAGAATGATCTTGAAACATTTTGCCAAAAATGTATAGGCCTCGTGCTTGCATTGTTTTATTTTATGCAAAATATGAACACACGTACATGTACTTGAATGTACTGAGCAGTTTTCACAATATTTGATAAGCGTGCCTCTGTATATGAGTAACATTTGGTATAATTGTATTTTTATTATAAAACTAATTTGATACGCACTAATATTTGTCTCAACTTTCCGTACTAGTTATTGAGATTTAAGATAAAATTATTTGAAAATAATATTCATCGTTTTTAATGTCGAGTATTGTATGTTCTTCAACCACATTTTCAATTTTGCCTCCTCTCATCTTGGCTGCATACGGTTGTTTCAAACTCGGACAGGGCCTAGTTAATTTCATGAAACCACTGCAGTGGGTACATGAATTAGGGGATTATAGGGCCCTGTTCCAATTTTTGTACATGTGTTTTCTCATCGAGTTCCTGTTTTCTAACACAAAAAGCCTAATTACTTGTTCATGTAAATTGCAATAATATATAAAATCGGCAACTACTGAAGTTCTTAAGTTCCTACAGATCATAATTTGTTGCTTTTGCTAGAGAATTTTAGGTGAAATATAAAAGAACGTTCTTTCTTTTCCACAAAATAGTTACACACAACTCAACAGGTTTACACAGATTTCAGATTTATTTTCTGTTAATTAGACTAGCTTCATAAACTGCTGTGAATTTATTTATCAGAATTAACGTAGGCCTAGGCCTATAATATTTTGTGCTGAATAATTCTGTAAAATTAAATAACAGTATGAAATTAAAGAAGTTTAATAAAGACACATGCCTCTCATATTTGAATTGAAGTTTTTGGGTAATCGTGAAGTTTAGGATCCCATTCCGTATAAGAGAACAAAAAAAGACATTTTATGTTGAAGGACTTGCCTAAACATTTGGCGATGATACAAGCTGAAAATATCACTATGTCTTTGGAATCTAAAATACCATGTTGAATATTTGCTAGCTTAATTTTGTGGAACTTGTAGTTGTAGGCCTAAGCCCCTAAAGCATAAAAGGTGTCCTAACAATTAAGACTTAATGGTTTGCATGGTGGACATGATGAACCACCCAACTCACAAAGTTCTTTGCAGAACCACACAACTTACAAAGAGATATTCACATGGTGTTACCGCAAACCTCCCATTGATTCAGTGTCTCTAAACAGTAAAGTATACATGACTAGGCCTAGGCCTACCCCCAAAGAATTATTCAATTTCAATTTACTTACTACTACCACCAGGATACTCGGAAGTCTTCGACCAAATGCTGACTGATAAATCGGCAAATACTTCTTCAATCTCCTTTGACCTTTCCTCACAAAGAATTTGTCATCAGTTTTATAGATTTCTCAGAGCCTCAGAGGCTCTGGAACTGAGTGGAACAACCATCCTCTAAACACATAGGCAACCAGAAAATGTAGAGCAGGCGATTGGTTACTTGCATTTCCACCTTTTTTATTACACGTTTGTTGATTGGCGGAATTGTTTTATAACGTCTAGTATACCCGGACTCCCTATTATCGCGGCATCCCTATTATCGCGGCATGGGAAATTTCTCTTTTTGCGTTGTCAAAACTCCTTCAAGTGGCGATTTTTATCCAGTTCACCAGTCATCAAGGATTTTCTACCGAGTTGTATAAAAAGGACGATTAAAAAATGTTGTGTCTTTCGGGACTTTTAACGATTTTAATAAATATTAACGTTTTCCAAAACTTGCAAAATGTTCCCTCACCGTGTCTGCTAAAAGGTACCGTTTATATTTTAACATAAATCTTTAATTGTGCTCTGTCCATGAAAGTTCCATTGTCTGGTTCCCATTCTTCAGCTGCAAATGTAAAATGAAGTCGAACGACGATATTTGCAGCGCGAAATCGTAACAACATTTACGGGATCAAAATAAGCACCGCGCGATAGCGAAAATAAAACGGCACACCGTGTAAAGTGAATGGCGCCTTCAATCGCCGATCAGTAGACTTGCCTCAGGGATTTGTGTTCTCCTTTCGGGGGAAGGGCAGGGTCTTAAGAAATCATCCTGCAGAAAATTTGTCTTTAATCAACTTGAACGTTACAGGGAAAATATCAGACTTTATTCAGGGGGTGTTTTGGTCAAAGATAAACTATGAACAAAAAAGTTGGGATCATTATAAAAACCACTTCCCACATACCGCGATAATAGTCCACCTCCGTTCGCACACGCCGCGCATGTCTATTTTCACAGGCATCGTACACGGAATAGACCACCAAACCGTCGGATTTTTTTATATTAATTTAAAAAGGAAGAGTTATACTACACAAAAGACAGGACAATTCAGGAAGGTTAGTTGGCAATTTCTATTCCGAACGAGAAACGTGATAAGTACTGCGATAATAGGGCAACCCATCCTACCCCGTGTCATGTACCACACTTATTTGCTCACTTTTTGTGGATATGGCGAACAGGTGTTTTTTTTTTCAATGAAGATAAGCAACGAGCCCTCTGATTGGCTAAAAGTTCACGCAAAAAATTGTGACTGTGAGGCGAGGGTATTCATCTTTCAACAATGGAGGGCGCACTTGAAAATAAATCAAGATGGCGACTCACATGGCACTGTTGAAAGCTAGTAAAAACAAGTGAGTTATTCCAATCTATTTCTGCTAAAATCATGAAGTTCGCGGGACACAATTGCTATTGTGTTTGGATCTGATAAAAGAAGATTACTCTTTGGTGGGAACTGTTCACTTTAAACTGCGGCAAAGTGTAAAAAATAGACTTGTTTCATGTTTGTGACGTCGTCGATGACATGCATGATTTATGATTTGGCGATCGTGAAATGAAGTGTTTTGTTTTGATCAAATTAGAGTCAAACAATATTTTTTATTGCTCAAAAATCACCTTTACAATCAAAAGCAGACCTTTCTCAGATGACACCCGTTTTGCAATTTTGAACAGATCTTATTCTTGGGGTAGGCTAGAACTAGAAATCACGATTTTCCTGCACGGTTTGTGCCTTGCGATTCAGCGTGCCGTGAATCTGTGTGTGATTGGCATCTTTATTTTCGGGTTGCATGTTGTCGCCGCGCTGTCATTGTCATTTTACCCCCAATTTTCCCTCAAAAACTCAAAACCATGCCCTCTAATGACACGTCTGTTCATTGAGAATGTTGCCAACTAGTTTGCTTGGGAAAAGGGCAAAGTTTTCCGGCCAACTTCTGATATACAGCTAGCTCTACTGAGTGGAGCGTTGAATTACGGGTACCCCTCCATACAAACGCTCCACCGATTTGCCATACTTTGGTAGCACCATACACGGTCGTCATGACGGTATGCATTTTGTGCATGCCCTCGCGAGGACAAGGCCCCAAAAAACTAATAAAGAAAATACAAATGAGGAAGACAGTAACCCTGGATAGATCCACACATTCATGACATTCCATAAGACCCCTCAAATTGTTTCAAACAACCGGTAATTTTGAAAAAAGAACAAAATAGTCTGAACTTACCGCTCACATTAATTAAATGTGTCTGCCGAGTTGCACAGTCTATTTCACTGACATGACTGATGCATAATTCATTGCGCGCGTGTGTGACGTCACTATTGAAGAAAAACAAGTCGCGCTTAATCAATGACTGTTTCATGTACTGATATGTGCCCCGCACCAAAAACCCACAGTCAGACGGCGCGGAGCACACATGACTACATAAAACAGCTATTGAGTAAGCGCAACTTGTTTTTCTTCAATAGTGACGTCACACACGCGCGCAATGAATTATGCATCAGTCATGTCAGTGAAATAGACTGTGCAACTCGGCAGACACATTTAATTGTGAGCGGTAAGTTCAGATTATTTTGTTCTTTTTTCAAAATTACCGGTTGTTTGAAACAATTTGAGGGGTCATATGGAATGTCATGAATGTGTGGATCTATCCAGGGTTACTGTCTTCCTCATTTGTATTTTCTTTATCAGTTTTTTTGGGCCTTGTCCTCGCGAGGGCATGCACAAAATGCATACCGTCATGACGACCGTGTATGGTGCTACCAAAGTATGGCAAATCGGTGGAGCGTTTGTATGGAGGGGTACCCGTAATTCAACGCTCCACTCAGTAGAGCTAATATACAGCCAAACACCACAAATACTGATTCACGTTCACAAGAGTAATTTCAGCAGTATTTGTGTACATGATATTTCTTGCAGAAACCATCATGGGTCATACGTTTCAATACTCTGGGGTGTGCACAGGAGCATAAATTGTACAACAATAGGCCTTGCACAACGGCCAATTCAAGATCAACACACGGTCCGCCTCCACAGACTTCACAGACTTTGTGTGTGTGTGTACAAAAGGCACGAGGGATTAGCGTGTTTAGATGAAACCCGGAGGCGTGTTGAGGCAATCTTGATGCCTTAACCCGTCAGCCGTGCCTGTGTATAAATAAAGCCAGTGTGTGTTAATATCACGTCCTCCGACGCGAACTGGCTAACACTTCTGTATGGCAGTATTGTAGTACTTGTACATGTACGTTAATTACCTTGTACTCGTAGTTATGGCAAGGTATTCATACTTGCACTTGGAAACCTGTAACTTGGAAACCATACTTGTACTCATACTCGTACTTAAACTCATACTTGAATACAGCATCTCCGTGTGATGTAGGCATGGTTCTCAACAGTTCACCTTTTTTTCCGTAACTTTTATTCCAGCCAAGATAAGGAGAACGTCCGATGCCAGAAGTGCCTGGAGTTTGGCCACTGGACCTACGAGTGTTCAGGCAAACGAAAGTATGTGCAGCGGACATCGCGAGTCTCTCATCTCAACAAGAAGATCAAGCTGGCAAAAGAACAGGCAGAGATGCAACTAGTGCAAGTTTCAAGGTGACAGCGAATATTTGTTATAGGGAAAGTACATCATTTTTTGTAGTTTCTTTAGGCATCATAGTTCATCACAAAGAACAGCTGCATATTAAGCTGTAGAGTGCCATGGTTCAATGGTTACGGTGTAGGACGCCATGGTAAAGTGGGTTCGAACCCTGACGGGGAACGTGGTATTTGTGTTCTTGGGCAAGACACTATACTACAATTTCTTCTCTCCACCCAGGAGTGTAAATGGGTACCTGTGAAGGTACAGACCAAATTGCGCTGAATCTCGAGCTGCTGCAGAAAACTGGTCTTCATGGCCTGATGAACAGGGTTAATAATTGTGAAGTGCTTTGACTTGAGACCTTCAGTGGTACAAAGATTGCTTTACTTTGCAAAGGTCATTTTGTAGTGACAAATACTATTAAGATAGAGGGGTCCCAAAATACACTCACCTTCATTTGGGCAATTCCACGGTGACTCACGTTACATTTTGGATGTACTTTTGAGTGTCCTTGGGCTGTATTTACCTTACTGAAAAGGTTTAATAACTGTTATCCCCATGGTAGATAGAGTAGACCAAGACCTACCTAAGCACCAAAGATGACATCCAGAAAAATGTGTTATGTATGATAAACAAGACACACAAAATCGGTTACTCACGTTACGAAAATGTAACGTGCGTAACCGATTTTGTGCATCATGTTTATCATACATTACATATTTTTCTGGATGTCATCTTTGGTGCTTAGGTAGGTCTAGGTCTACTCTATCTACCATGGGGATAACAGTTATTAAACCTTTTCAGTAAGGTAATTACAGCCCAAGGAAACTCAAAAGTACATCCAAAATCTAACGTGAGTCACCGTGGAATTGCCCATTTGCATTACTTCAATAAAGTGACAAAGTAGAATCTATTTAAACCTGTTTAGTATTGCAGTTTATAACACACCTCTCGCTGTTTCTTGGTTGGCTGAAACACAGTCACGTGGGGTTTACTTACATAGGCTAGTGCATGAAATTTGTATGTGTGAACTAGACACGTGTCATGTAAAGAGGGTCCTATTATCCTCGACCGAAGTAGGACCCTGGGGGTCACTCACAGTCCCTCAGGTGCATAGACGTGCACTAGTGACCTCGTCGCCAGTCAATATGTGTATAATATTGTCCAGTGCAGTGTATTGTCTTTCTAACCTTCGTTTATAATAAACCAACTGCGGCAGGATTTGAAACTGCGAATTCTGGAATCTGACTCTGGTGCTTTTAATTTATGGTAGTAGAAACGACTTACATCATTTCTATATTTCATTGCAGACCAAAGATCGACAGTAAAACAGCAAAAACCAAGAGCAAAAGGTGAATATATTTGTCTTTTGTATTTAAATTTATTTGATTTCTTCCTGGTTGTGAAACTGAGAGTTCTTAAAAATAAAAGAAGCAAAGTCAGTGTACATGTAGGTAGGAAGCCCGAAAAAAAAAAATCTTAAAGAGGCAAATTCCATCCTTTCCAAAAAGTGATTGATTGTAACTGCTGCTGGATTCGAACCAGCCAGCCGACCCTGGCAAGCTTGGTGTTCCAGTGCTAAGATACCCGAGTAAGCTTGTGAACTTTTTTGGCAAGATCTCAGACGGCAAAACTATCCCCAAGTCACAATCTGTGTTTCTGTTGATGGTAATTGATATTTTTTCGTACACAGATCAAAGAAGCATCGCAAGGCAAGCTCTTCGTCCAGCAGCAGTGACACGGACTCTAGTGACGACAGCGATTCTTCAGACTCCAGCGACAGTTCTGATACCTCCAGTGACAGCAGCGTCGTGTCCGACAGCGACAGCTCCGACAGCTCCAGTACGAGCAGCAGCAACAGCGACAGCGATAGCAGCAGCAGCAGCAGCTCGGACTCGGACAGCAGGAAAAAAATCTCCCGCAAAAAACGGCGGCGGTGAGTGTGGCCTCATTCGAGCGGCTTTCTGATTGGACGCCAGCCTCAATTTGAATAAATATTTGCATGTGTTCTCCGATTTACATGCAGCGAAAACTGGAGGCAAGGGAGGGAACCTTGCTTTGTGTTGGCCCGTGGAAACTCCTCAGCTAGTCAGCGAAGAATTGTAGAGTACTGACCTCCTCGGGTGGTCGATCTGCAATAATATAATCACCCACAAAATTCAAACTACAGAGAGGGGTATCCAGAATGGAGGGGGGCCCGACATTTGTGACCTGTTCTGTCAAAAGCAGACGCTTCTGGGCAGAGGTTGAAATTGAGATAGGGCCAAAAAATGCTGTGGGGGTGATTTTTTTCGATTTTCAAATTTTTGCATATGTGTAATCCTGAACATGTCTAAAATATACTATAAAAGTTTGAAACCCTTATTTGAACTCCAAATATAGTATTTTTGATGATTTGTTAAGGTATATCAGTTAAAGAAATTACTGTTTTGTGACGTTTGTGGCCATTTTCTCCGTTTTCTACTTTTCGACACAATGAACTTCAAAATAGCATAACTCTACCCAGGAATGACCGGTTTCAAAAATTAAACCACCTATTAAAAGGAAAAAGAACATATTTTAACAATATGCAAAAATCTCATTTTTGACCTTATGCCCAGAAAAGTCTGATTTTGACAGAACAGGTCACATTTTATCCCGTTTCTTTTTCTTAGTTTTTAAAAAAGGAAATGAAAGCACTAGCACCTCACAACTGGTGCTAGTAGTTACACCCTTCAGAGCTGTGAACCATTTTCATGAACGAAAAACAACACGAGGGCACTTTTTCTCCTCCAAAATGGGTCACCTTGCCGCCCTGGGCCAAACCTGGATGCACCACTGAAAAACTACATCTGAGGCATGGAAATCCTAAATAAATTTATAAAGTACACCAACATGTGTAAACTAGTGATACATTGTGGTAAAAAGGCCATCCATATTTTCAAAGTTTGTCCTGGTATTTATTGACTAATCCGGCAAACAAAATTAGAAGCCATTTTGAATGTGGCACCACGTCCACGCGCTCATCCCGCACGCATTCTTAAAGACAAGCAAGCAAATTTTGTTAACCCAATTAGTCGAAGGAGCCCGGCGTGCTTGCGTACTACCTGAGCGCGACTCGCGCAAACCTGGTGCCACTGCAGAAAATGGATGTCGCCGAATTAGTCTGTACCTTTTAGTGTATCTTGTGTATTTAAGTTATTTAAGGTTGGCGTAGGAGTCGGAGGCTTTCGAGGGAAATTTAGATGACCTATATGCTTTTACCTTATTTAAATGATCTACTTAAAATAAGCCCTGCTTAAAGATATAGTCCATCATTTGTAAGTTGTGCATTTTGTTCGTTTGAAGCAACAAAAGTGCTCAAAATCTAATGAAGGATACTGAACAACTAACCTGATGAAGTTTCAGCTAAGTTTCAGCTGTATATTCCGAGAAAAAACAGCATTCTAGGATCTCAATTTCAAATCGAAAGTTACTGAATCATGGGGTACCAACGAAATTAAAGAAAAGTTCATATTTTGAAGTGGATGCAAAATGTTGATTGTTTTCAACGGCACCATGGTTTACGTAGTTTTGTGTGCTCCAACTTTTGTGCGAACAAAAATTTCCATCTTCTGTTTTACAAGAACAAAATTGCAAAATGTGGATTTGGTTACCACATCCCCCATAGACTTGAGTGCATTTATCTGCTTTGTTTATCTTCCGACACTAAATCATTGAATCTGATGTGCGCACGTGCAGTAGTACATTTTTGTAACTCCAAAATGGGTTATATGGCCGACTCGTGAATAAGCTCTATGTTGATTGAAGGGTTGTAAAGAAAGATATTTGGTTTCACCATTTTAGATCTTGTCAGATTTTAAGAGGTTGCTGTTTTGTTTAAATGTGATTGATCAAGCTACATAAGTCGTTTGTCGACCCTGGTCAAAAAATTTTCATTTCATTACAGATTTGAAAAGAGCACAATCTCAGCATTACTGCTGTGAAAACCACATGCTGATACCATCTTTAGTTCAAAAATTATGGCAGTCGGAACACCAAGAGATGTGATGAAGTGATGTGATGAAGTGGCCCTATTTTGGCCTGTATCTCCACATAAAAATTCCCGACAAACGACTCATTTAGCTTGATCGCATCACAAATAATCTTAACATTTTTTTTTTTTTTTTTATAAATGGTTTATCCTTTTAGGTGTAATTACCAAGATTTGTTTGTTTTTCAGTATTTTTAAGCATAACATTAGACACTTTCTGCCTTAAATTGTTTTGAAAATAGTAGGGATTTTGCCACTCCTCATTTTGAGGATTCACTTTTAGTTTATATCACCAAATAACTGTTAAGAAATTCAAGGTTTCACTTTGAAGACAAGTGCACAAGTGTGCAGTTTTAATTCCATTATAATCAAATTTATCTCATTTTACTGGACGGATTTCACACTTATATACAAAATTGGTCAAGTGTAACATTACATGAAAATGTGGTTTTCTTCAACAAAATAGTTCTAGTTGACAAATTCATTACATTAAAATTGTACAATGAAAACAGTAAAACTACGTAAAGGCCAAAATCTTTTTTTGCAAAATGGAAATTCTGGACGGAATGCTGAACAAGATCCATCATATTTCTTGTATTAATAAAGAATATGGTACACAGAACATCATGGATTCACAGCCAACTAAGTATTTCAATATTTACAATTAATTTTTCAATAATTAAAAATCATTTTTTTTTTACATTAATTAAAAAAACTTCACCTCAGTATTTTTTATCAGGGCAGGGCAAAGTTAAGCACACTCGTAAATATATACATTTAGTAAATGAAATGTTACAACTTCTGGACGGAATATTTTGATTAAATAATAAAAAATGTATAAAAGTGTGTTTGATAGAAATTTGACAGTACTATAACTGGTGTATATTCTTTGTGGAAGTGCAACATTGTCACAGATAATACTGATACACTCAACCAAAAAAGAAAGTCCCCCACTTCCAATACTTGTTTGTCCAACTCAAAAACTACTGAGCTCCTCTCACTCAAATAATGACTAATCAGTACAGAAATTCCTTAGCAATCCAGCCATACTCTCTATTCGGCCCAAAACAGTGATAATGTGTATGAATTTATGCAATTTATGACAAATGATACCGAAAACAGTTGCACTTTTGTATACATGCAAGTTGTGGTTCACACTCACCTTGCACATATACAAAAGTGCAACTTTTTTTCGGTACCATTTGTCATAAATTGCATAATTTTGTACACATTATCACTGTTTTGGGCCAAACAAAGAGTATGGCTGGATTGCTAAGGAATTTCTGTACTGATCAGTCGTTATTGAGCAAGAGGTGCCCAGTAGTTTTTGAGTTGGACAAACAAGTATTGGAAGTGGGGAATTCTCTTTTTTGGTTGAGTGTACATACACTACCTAGTACGCATGAGGTTTTTTTTATTATAATGTCTCCGAGCAGATAATGTCTGTGTGAGCACAGCGAACACACGGGAAGGTGCGTTTCAAATGTCTGTCATAGAATGCTACAAAAAAATTCCTCACAAGTCAATCGCCAGTCTTGTTTCAAGTCAAGTCACAAATTTATTAAGACAACTATGCTGGGTGGGCATACATTTAATACAGCTGTATGTGGCACAGACAGTGACCATTATGCCATTTGATTAAGAATATGTGGTTATTTTACATGCAAATAATGTCTGCAAGCAGATAATATCTGTGTGAGCACAGCACACACAGGGAAAGGGGCGTACTAGGCAGTGTATCTAGCATCAGCATTTACTGTCTACACGAAGTGGTTGCTATCCAAACGCTTGCCTACTGCAATGGTGGCCGATCACGGGCAAACCGGACGGTCACGTGGTTCTTTGACGTCATGGCATCGGACCCTATATCCTCAGCCTGTTATCTTCAATTCCCTGGATGCCTTCTGCTCTGTAGCTCAATAGCTCTCTTGTAGTCCTGTACAGCGTCTGAGCGCTTGCCAAGCTTCCCTCTGACTTCGGCCCTGCGTTTGTGCACCAGGGGGTCGTCTGGTTGCAACTTCAGAGCTGTCGGACAGAAAGAAAATGTGAGAAAAAATATGAATGGAAAGTATGAAAAGCTAATAACCAAGTGATTACAGTCATACTGAATCTAAAGTTAATTTGAATTAAAAAAAAAATCTGTATGCCAAACAAACGAGCAACTTGACGTTAAAAACAGACATGCCTTTCAAATTCAAGGCACATATAGATCTATCGTCAAGATATTTATTCCAGAACCCTGAAAGTTATTTCAGATTTGATTGTTGTCGTATCTTGACAAGAAATGCACGCGTGACAAAAAGGTTCTACGAGGACTGCGTGGCACTAAAAATCATGTTGATATCATTTGTAAAACAAAATTCATAACATTATTGAAGGTCAAAATAAATGTAAAATATTTCTGCAACTTTAAAATGTTTTTCTAAAATTCGCAGAGTTTTCCCTGACTGGAAAAATAGAAACTCGTTTTCAAGGTTTTCCCTGATTTCCAGAGAAGGTGGGAACCCTGGACCAAATATTAAAAAGTAAAGAATGAAGTTCATCCCACCTTCTGAGTAGTCCTTCTCAGCGAGTTCGTATCTGCGCAGGGATGCGTAGAGGTTGCCCCTGTTGAAGTAGACGTGGGCAGACAGCGGGCTCATCTTGACTGCCAGCTGGAAGTCCTCCAGAGCCCCACGGGCGTCGCGCATCAGAACCTACCAAAATATAAAAAAAATTGTAATAATAGGCCATCAGCCTGGGGGTTTGGTCAGTACGATATAACAAAACAATTGTTGACTGCTGTGATGTGGGATATGCCGTTTTTAACCCCCTCCGGGCGCAATGCACCCTACGGATGTTAAAAATGTCATATCCCAGATCACAGCAGTAAAAATTGTTGGTTTATGGTTTATTTAAAAACATACAGCAGTTAGAAACTGAATTGCATGACATTAACATCATTAAAAAAAAAACAATTAAAAAGCACAAATAGATATTAAAAGTATTTAGACTTTGAACTTAAAAAAAAAGCCTCCTCTGTATTCTGTACGAGGATAGAGTCTCGGCCTTACTTGAAATACATTTCTATAGAGAAAACTGAAAAGGACTTAAATTGTACATTATTGTTTAAATAAAAAAAATAAAATCACTGGGCAAGAAATGGTATACATGAATTATACATTGGTGTTTATTTATTTAGTAGAGTTGTCAAATAGGGCAGAGGACTGCATCTGAATCGTTTGGTCTTGCACTTATATGTCCCAAATGTGTTCACTTACATGTCCCAAAATTGTTATTAAGATTTCCCTCGTAATGCCCAATTTGTTGACCGGATTTTCTTTTACTTGTAAAGCTACAAACCCTTACAGAACTACCACCTACCTTGGTGATTCCTCGGTTCAGAACTGCCGATTCGTCTTTTGGGTTGTGATCCAGTACTTTGCTGTAATAGTCTACTGCCTGATAAGCAAATAAGAAACAACAACGAAAGTTGGATAGTATTTAAATATACTTTTTGTTCATACTTAAACCACACATATGCAGCTGCGTTTGTTGCACTCTCGCATTGCGCTTAATAGAGCTCATCGTATGAAATTCCATTTCATCCTATTTCTGTACAGGGTGAGTAAAAAAAAAAGGAAAGCCAAATGTTGGGACCATTGTTTTAGTGAAATTTTGCATGTAGCACTTTGAAAAACCTACGATATGAAAGCCCAATTCATAAGCTTTCTTTTAGTACAAGAATCATTCAAATCACAAATGTACTTTTCAAGTTACAGAGTTTTAAACACAACCGCCGTTTTAAGGTTCTGTCCACAGATCACAAAAACGAAAAATTGTATAAGAATGTGCGTAAATTGTTTTCGTTTTGCTGAAAGAACGCACATCTTTTTTGTGATCCGTGGTAAATGGTGGTTGCGTTTAAAACTCCATAACTTGAAAAGTGCATTGGTGATTTGAATGTTTCTTGTACTAACAGAAAGCTTTTTTATGAATTGGGCTTTTATATCCTAGATTTTGAAAGTGCTACATGCAGAACTTCAATACAACAATAGTCCCGACATTTGGATTTCGTTTTTATTTTCTCACCCTGTATAGTTCACAGAGACATGTGATTTAACAAAGTCTGAGCCCTGGATGCTGCCGAAAGGATTCTATGCGATGGGAAAAGGCTTTAGCACTGTAGTTATTTAAACCATTAGCAACTGTTCTACATTGTACTACATTGTATTACATTGTATTACAATGTGTTTATTCACTGGTGAATCCATAAAATCATTGAGTGCTAGATTTCGGGTTGCTACAGGGAGTACAAAGCAGTTTCAGGCAAGACGGTGACTAACACGAGACAATAAGCAAGATTTACCTGTCTGAATTGGCGGTTGTGGAAGTACAGATTGGCGGCGTTGAAGTAAGCCAGCGCGTAGCCGGGGTCCAGCTTGATAGCAGACTGGTAGTCCCGCATAGCGTTGTGATGATCCTGCATAAACTGGTTGACCACGCCGCGGTTGGTGTACAGCTCGGCCGTGGCGCCCAGCTTGAGGGCGGTGTTGAGGTCCTGGAAGGCGGCGAAGGTGTCGCTCATCTGGAGGCAGATCACTGCGCGGCCCTCCAGTGCTGGACGGTAGTCTGTCGGTTCAACGGAAAAACAAGGTTTACGGAGCTTGGAAATTCCCACATTAATTTAATCCATTAGTCTTGTACTACATTGTATTACATTGTGTTTACTCACTGAAGAATCAACAAAAGCATAGAGGGCTCGGGCGGTTATAGGCGCCACAGTTATAGGCAGGGTTGGTTTCGCGAACTACAGTGACTAAAGGGTTAATTAGGTTGAGATCTGCTCAGTTAAAGGGAATGTACAACATATTTGCTGCAATTTTCAGAAATAAATGGATTTGGAGGAATAGAATGTTATAAAAAATATTGTTAAACTGACTTGTTTCACGTTTTGGGCTTGTAGATGCTGGAAAAACCAAGAAAACCTATCATGTTTTTGTAGTCTTGTTCCCTGACCCCACTTAAGATGAAATGAAGCAATTTATAGACGTTGGGGAATTGTAAGGTCAGAGAATCAGTCTAGCAGGCTTATACCCCTTCACAGGTGTGTAATCAATTGCAAAGAAAAGTCAGAATAACTAAATATGAAAACTTAGGAACAGTTTTGGGAAAAAGCCAGTTTTCTCCAACGCTGGTCGGCCGACCAGCATTGGAAAAATACAGTTTTTCTTGAAAATGTCAGCCCACCAGGAGCCACGATTTTAAAGGATGCTTTAAACTGTCAGTCCCTAACAATTCAGTAAGGTATTTCGTGATAATTTGATCAATTCGTTCTTTGATGTTTGCAAATGTTGTATCTTCCCTTTAACCAGTTCACGTCAGATAACGTTGATGGATATACACGCAACGAGCGAGGCCAGAAATATCAGTCAGCGACCCGCTCACAGCAAGCGTGCCCGGAAATATCAGGGTGTGCTACCCACAGATAACGGCCTGAACCCGTCGGACATCGAGGTTCATGAAAAACAATCGTGCGCCTGGGTCCAGTCGATGTCAATATTATCCCGGCGCGAAGCGGTTAAAAGAATGAAGTGTTCAGTAAAATGAAGGCTCAGAAATTTGAGAAACCATTTTTTTGGGGGGTCTTTAACATTTTCAATTTCAGATCAGATACATAGCAATAAATATAGATAAATAATAGTGAATATTTTCCTGTTACTAAAATCCTTTACTCATACAGTCAATTTCTTTATAAAGATATTTGATCCAGGTTTCCAAGTTCCTTCAAATTGTGAATATGCAAATTGGTTCTTATCTACCAAACCGAAACATGTTGTGAAGGTCCAACACATGCCAAATAAAAGCTCACATCCAGAGCTTTGCAACCACATGGAAATTTGCCAACAAAGCGCACCATTTAAGAGAGCAAGCTAAATTCAAGATTCGCTACATAAACACACTTTGCATTCTCCTCGCAACTTTCAATACCATTACAAAAAACACCCAAAATGTTCTGAAATGCTTGGTGTAGTTTATTATTTTTATTTTCAGCTTACTTGGATTGATCTTGAGGCAGGAGGTTAGCTGGTTCCAAGCCTGCTGGAAGTGGCCGCAGACCTGTAAGTTGTAGGCCAGATTGACCCTAGCTGGTAGGCACTGGGGATTCAAATGAAGCGCTCTCTCGTAGTCACGCCTAGAGTGAAATGACAAAAAAATATGACATTTTTATGTATAAAATAATGGTTCTTTAAAAAAATTCAATTTCCCACTTCAAGCCATAAATTTGTTGAAGGACGTCAGAGATAATTTTAGCCCTCGACTGACCGCAAAAGAAAATGTTTAGAGTAGAACTAGCACACTTGCACAATTTCAGATTCAATATGCACTGTTGTCCAAAGAAAGTTTACATGTTTCAAAACAATTAGAGCCTTCTCAACTCTGTCATAATAAATGTCTTAATGTTTCTTAGCTAACACAAGATTCAAACGGAAAAGCCAACCCTAGCAGAGTCTGTGGTTGTGAGGTTCAGACATCCACGCTAGTTGTCAGGAGGCTGTGGTTCGATTCCCACTTGAGCCAGCTTGTGAATTTGATCTCCCAGGCAAGTTGGACAACACAATAACAACACAATGCCGATTAAGTTACCATTTAACTTAGACAATCTTTGACTGTACCTTGCCATTTGGTGGGTGATTTCATGGCCGTAGTCCATGAAGGCGTTGCCCCTGCCAATGTAGGCATCCAGGAAGAATATATCCACCTTCAAGGCTGAGCTGAAGACAGTCACGGCGTCTTCCAATTTGTTGAGTCTGCAATGAATAAAAAGACGGACTCCAAGACTATAACTACACTCTCAACTTTAAAAATGCAAAAACCATTATTGTCATTGAAAAAGAGTTCAAAAACAAATTTCAGAAATTGTAAGAAAAGCAGTCCAGCCTTACTTGTGGCAGCACAGGCCCAGCGTGTGTCTGATCTTGGGGTCCCGAGAATCCATCTAAAATTGAAATTTATAAAAAAAACACCAATATTTTAATTTTGAAGGAGCAAGCTTACTAGCAGCTTGACTTTTTCCATCCTTGGAAAATCCCCCAAAACCTTCTGGTAGTCTGTGAGGGTCTACGGTTAAGCATGATGATTCTATCTTTACAAACCTTCACGGCCTGGGCAAAGTCCTCCCTGGCATTCTTGTAATCCTTCTGGGCAAAGTACATCAAGCCTCGGTTTATCAACACCTATTGAAAATATGAGAGAATATCTATACTATAATTCCGGGAATCTCTGTCTGTCTGTCTGTCCGTCGATTATCTCCAGAACCGGGCACCGTATGAAGTTGAAAATCGGCGGGTGTATTGCTCGGGGCCACAGAATGTGCAGTGCCAAGTTTGAAGTGGTTTGGATGAGCGGTTCTCGAAAAAGCTGCAAAAAAGCAGTATTTTCGGAGGCAAACGTGGCAGCTTAGAACATAACACCACGCACTGCGGTTCTTTTCAATTGTTTACGTCATGTTTAAGCTAAAGCGCGCGTGCTCAATATGCATGACGCAAACAATTTGCAAAAAGGACAGGCACGCGCACGTTCATTGTAGGGCGATACATTGTCCAGTATGGGTGAATAGCACGGCATACCATGTTTTCGTATGTACACGGGCACATTATTTTTGCAGTCGACTGAGTGACCATTGTAGGTGGTCGAACTTCAAAATTGGCACAAACTTTGACGTAAGTGTGCGTTGTTTGCACGAGCAGTTCTCAAACACTCTGCAAGTATGCAACCTATACCAGCGGCAAAGCAATTTGCGTTTCCCGAACATGCACATTTTAGACGGGCACTGCACTAGTCAACTAAATTTTGATAGGAAAATTTTTGAGGCATTTGTATAGACCAATCTGGGCATGTTATCACTTTTATCACGATGGCCCCCTTCAATGGCGAAAGCATTGTGCTAGCTATTGTTAAGAAAATCCATTACTGTGCAGTTGCTTGCTACAATAGCATGCACAATGGTTTCTCTATTGAAGGGGGCCTCGTGAGTGTAGATTGATCACGTGCAGAGATTCAACTGTAAGCCAGTTCGGGAATAGGGTTAGCAAGTTAGTTGGAGAATAACATATTCTGTGAAACACAACGCATATGAATTGAGACCGGCTCTTATTCACAGCTGTGTGAAAACAACGCCGGCGCAATTGCTCAACAAGGCCAGAGAATATAACAACAGCGCCCCCAGCAGTGTCTGCACCCACCCAATGGAAAAAATTTCACTGACCCTGAGGGCGTTGGCCTCACCAATCATCAGCACCCCTAAGCATGCTAAATAAAGCCAGGAATTAGAAAACAGCGCCCCCAGTCGCGTATGCACAGACCCAATAGAAATGAGTTCACTGACCTTGAGGGCGTTGGCCTCCCCCAGCATGAGCACGATGCCGTAATCCCTGAGCGCTTTAGTGTAGTCCTTGGTGGTGTGGTAGCAGACGGCTCGGTTGAAGTAGGCCAAGGAGCAGGTGTTGTCGATCTCGATGGCCTTACACAGATCCTTGATGGCCAGCTTGTAGGCTAGGATGTAGTACTTCAGCGCTCCCCTAAGAAATGGAATAAATCAAAAAATAATAATAACCTTGAAAAGTAAACGAATGCGTGACCTAAGGCCAATTTCGTGACGTTGCAATGCAAATTTGATTAAGCACAAAAAATATAAAGAAAATGAAAAATGGGGGTTTTTTCTTCACCAACATGTTTTTATAAAACACTGTATACTCAGTGTTGTCCCGAGCGATTTGTGAGAAAAAAAAAATCACAAATTAGTTGGGTAGGACTCGAACCAGCTCCATCTTATGAGAAAAAAAAATTCATTTTGTACAATGAAAAGCAAAACAATGTCTTTTCAGGAATGTGTGATTTGGGGCCAATTTTGTTAAGGTGCAATGCACTACCTAACAAACCTATTTCAGCAAGAATGTTAAATTAAGCATGTTTTGTTTGTGACATCTACTGAAAAGAATACAATTTTCAAAAAACCCAATCGCAGCAACAAAATCCATCCCATTCAAAGCACCAATCCCAGAATGGTCGGAGATTAGGACCTGGTGCAGTGTTCTGGAGGTCCGAGGTCCAACCCTACTTTACGATTTTAATCTGTGCCTACCTGTAGAAAATAAGCCCCGACACTGTTGGGCTGCAGTTTGATGGCCTCGTTTCAGTTTATGAATAAGAAAACCATCAACCGAGGTTAGTGGGTAGAGCACTGCACTGGTGTGGTGTTTCAGGAATTGAAGGTTCGAACCCTACTTTATCTACTTTCTGATTTTGATCTATGGGCTGCAGCTTGATATAATTGATGAATTGGAAAACCGGCAACTGAGTTTGGTCAGTGGAGCACTGGTCCGGTGCTCCAGGGGTTGAAGGTTCAAACCCTACTTTATGATTTTGATCTAAGCTTACCTGTCGACATAAGCCCTGATGCTGTTGGACTGCAGCTTGATATAACCTCAATACATTTGATGCATTGGAAAGCCATCGACTGAATAAAGTCTGTAGAGCACTGGTCCAGTAACCCAGATGTGGAAGGTTCGAACCCTACTTTATGATTTTAATCTACGCTTACCTGTAGAGGTAAGCTCTGACGCTGTTTGGCTGCAGCTTGACGGCCTCGTTACAGTTGACGATTCCCTTAGAGTAGCGTCCCTTCATGCCGTAGTAGGCGGCTCGGCTCAGGAAGGCCTGGAAGAGTTTGGGGTTCAGGGCCAAGGCCCGGTTGAAGTCCAGGATGCCCTTGGATTGGCGTAGCTTCATGCGGGTCAGGCCGCGCTGGTAGTAGGCCTGGGGAGATTACAAACAAGAGAAAGAGGTGAAAACCAAAGAAGAATTGCATCGCTCTGATGAGCCAATTTGGTATGCAGACTGCATGAGCACACAAGAAGACTTCACAAATTTTAGGATTCATTTGTTGGGTCGTAGATCCATAATTATAACATGAGTGCCGATCACCCTGTCCTTGACGGAGATTACTGATTCTTCTTTGAACAACATCTGTAATGGGTCCGTTTCAGATTAGGTCATATATGGCATGTACATGTACCAGGTGTGTGTTTTGGAGTACAGAGGCAAGCAACCCTTGTGCCCGTACTTGTTCCACATTTGAGTAGCCCTTTACATTTGAGTGGAGTGTGGCTTTGCAATTGGCAACTTCCATTAAAAAAATGCAGAAAAGTTCTTGGTTTGTAGCAAGTGCAAAATTCTGAAAGTTTTGGACTGCACTGTGTTTGCTGTAACTCTTGTGCAAACTTAACTTCAGTCTTACTGAATGCTTGACAAATTTTACTGTTGCTACAACAGACAAACTGATAAATGATTATACTCGGTGACTGGAAAATAGGCTGTCCCTTTGGGTCCGGCAAAACCGCTTACAAAATGACAACAGGGGAAAATCTTAAAGACAGGTTCTATAAATCTCACCTCTGGGTATTCACTGTTGATCTTGATGGCATTGTTGAACGCCTCAAACGCCTTGAGGTAGTTGGGGATCTCCGTGTGGCACATCCCGATCAGATAGTTGACCTCTGCCGCTTCCATCGGCCAGGTCTGACGCTCCTGCCAAGGTTTCTGTCAAAGTGTTTACATACGCCAAACAGTACAATCATCATTCCAGCAGAACATGATTTTAGTCGTGTTCCCTAACGTGGCGCACTTCGAAGCTTACCCAAATTTCCTCGTGTAGTGTTGCCAAACCTCTTTGTTGACAAACCTCAAATTCATGCAGTGAAATACTGGTACTTTTACCTTATTAATGCTTGCTGTTTAACCTCTGTGAACAATTTTGGTTTCATAAAATTTAAACCGAAATTAAAATACGGTGGCGTCCGGAAATTGGGCACAATTTGGCGGAGTGTTCCCTAACGTGGCGCACTTAAATAAATCTCGGAAAATTCCAAATTAACATTTAAGAATTTCTGTAAACTCGATAAATTCTGATAAATCATTATTATCTCTACCTACATACCCAGCCAGATGTTTGTCACAAAATTATTTTCTTATTTTTCGGGGCATTTTCAAAGGGTTCACTTTGCACTTGAAAATAAAATCGGAAAATCACGCCAAAATAATTTTTTTCTGTTAACTTTGTAGCGGGTAAATAAACTCGTGATTTATGAACGGGAGTGTTTATAACTTGATGAAATTTCACTTTCTGTGAAATTTCAGTTAAAACTTTTGCTCTAGCTAGGCGCTACAGGCGAAAAATCAAAGTGCGCCACGTTAGGGGCCGCGCCACGTTAGGGTACATCAACAATACTGAGTTGTCAAGTCACTCCTCATTTTCGTCACCATTTTAGGAGTCTGTTTTCAATAATTCATAAAATGTTTTGTGTGAAGAAACCTCAGCCAGCTGAAGGGGTTAGGGAGATGGTAGCTATCTAAATTTATTAATAAATGTTTTATTTTTTTTTATTCACTGGTGTTGTTTACTTGTTCGGCAATCATATCTTAAATTGTAATTGGTGTGTTGGGTCTTATTGGTAGTTTTGAAGTGTTGTTGTTAAAATAGACTTTTGTTTGTAAAACTGTGATTGTAACGGACCATTATCATGTTGTAGCCATTTGATTTGTTCCCATTCAAATCAATGTAACCAAAGCGAGGCTGGAAGGACAAATAGTCTGGTTCCTTTTTGCGTAAAAACATTATCATTCAATACTGTTATTGGATACAGGGGACATGACTGAAATGGTGGCAGCATGATAATGGTCTATGAGCTAGGATTCCAAATGATCAGTGTTAGCTGGTCAAACTGATCACGAAACCTCACAAATCCTCACAGGCCAGTCACAAGTCCTCAAAAGTCAGTCACAAGTCATACCAGGTCAATCACGAGTCCCGAGTCGAAAGAAGACATTCCTTTGTTATTGTTGATTCACACCCTGCAGACTTGTGAAATGGCATGTGATTTATACTTGCGACTGGGCTTGTGTAGACTTACGATGGACTCAACTAGCTGAAAGAGCTTCTCTCATATATGGTTTTAAAAAAAGAATCAACAATCCAAGCCCCCCCTTACCATGAAGTTGAGGGCTTTCTCCAGGCTGTCCACTGCATCCCGGTACTTCTTGGCCTTGATCTGCGTCTTGCCCAGCAGGATGAAGAGGGGCGCTGAGGGCTGGGACCGGGCGGCGGTGGACAGGACCTCGATGGCCTTGGGGTAGTTGTGAAGGAAGGACTGGACGGCCGCCTGCTGGGTTGCTGAGGAGCCCAGGCCGTGGCTCAGTGCTGCTGCATGTCTGAGAAATAAAGTAGGGATTGTACTACTGAATTAAAAGACACAAACTCATCTTTGCAGAGGAGTATTGAGTAGAGGTCTGCGCTCTGGAACCTTGGCCCAATATCGCGGCTCTAAGTACTATAAGCGAATAATTCCTGTTAACTACTGCAGAAACTTCTGTGGTTACTGGGAAACAGTTACTGTAAAAACTGTTACTGTATGTATTTCAGTGAGTTAGCAAGGAATTTCGGCATGTGCGCATGCACACTAGGGACTCTCTTTTTACAGGGTTAGTGCTTAGATAGAGCTATAAGCACAGAATGGTGATCGTAAGTGCAGAATTTCACAGTTAATAGCAGAGCCATCAAATTAGCTCTATTTTAACAATTCCATCACCCTAAACTGACATTGTGATTTGCGAACCACATTTCTTTTATGAAACTGAATTAAAATGCTGCAAATCTGCTCACTGACTGGATTGAACTGAAATGTACAAATCAAAAAATTAAAATGACCTGATATTTCAGCCTTTAATAGCAAGGCCTTCTTCAGAAGATCTCAACTTTATTTTTGCCTCTGACGAAAGCCTTGCTAAGGTTGAAATATCAAGCCTTTTTAATTGTTTGATTTCAAATGTCTTTTAATATATTTTTTGAGTATGTTATCCAACTCTTCATTTCAGTATATTTTTTTCTCAGCTGCTACTGCCAATTTTAAAGAGAAAAATATTTGCTCTTACTTGACACAGAAGCTGGCCAACTCCAGATTCTTCATCTCCAACAAGATTTCTCCCTGAAATTATAAACAAAATTCCCGTGTGTCACATCTGTATGAAAATTACATAAAATAAGAACCCAAAATTGTAATTGCCTTCGTTATACAATATCAGAGAGGTGGGACCTACCCTGTACATGTAGTAATGCTGCTGGTCTGGTCGGAGGTGTATTGCCCTGGTGAAGTCAAGCAGGGCATTCTTCAACTGCAAGGAGATAAAACAATAAGGAATATTAAGTGAATGAAGCTTAGTTTGAGACTAGACTTTGTAATTTGAAAAACCGTTGGCCCCAAGTCTGAATAAATGCAAATAAAAAACTATCAGTAAATGAAAGGTGGATTATCTTATTTTTTTGTTCAAATAGTGGATCTTGGTATTAAAGAGGTAACAAGGAGTTAAAATGAAATGAAATCAGTTTCGTAGTTGAGATCTGAAAGCTCGAGACCGAGACCGAGACCTGAGGACCAAGACCGAGACCTCCGGGTCCAAAGTCGAGACCGAGACCCAGAGTTTACTGTACTACGTATGACCATTCCAAACAAATATGTTGTTATTACATCGTGAATCTTGTGGTAGGCCTCCCCTCTGCACACCAAGGCGCGGACGTAGACGGGATTGACTTTGATGGCGTTGGTGAACTTCTGGATGGCTCTGCCAAAAAAAAAGTGTCACGTCATTAACTTTGAGGTAAATCACAAGCAGCTGACTGACGTTGGCCCAAGTTTTAATCTTAGACACATGAGAAGGAAAATATAAAGTCTTTCAACCCGGGCAAACTGGACTGCAGCCCACGCGAGTACTAAAGAACAACTGCATGGAAGCAGTCAAGTAAAAGTACCAGAGCACTTGTATGAGAGTTCAAGTACCACAGTGGAACACCGCTATACCGAACATTCAGCTATACCGAACATCGTCCTTGGCCCCCGATTTTTGTGTACAAAACGTACTGAACATTGTGGTTGAAAAATGTCACGAGAAGAGCGACAAGTGGCTATTATTTCCCCAAGGAATAGAAGGGGGAAGCCTCCAATTGCTGTAGGTAGTAAGCTCAAAAACTGAGTAATTACATAATTCAATAGTCGGCACGTGTTCAAAGTCATCTTTCAGTAACTACCAGGGCTAGATATATTTAAACAGTTGAAGGAAAACTATATCAATATCCCAAACTTTGATGATTTTTTTTTAGGGAATAAATTGTGATTGAAGATTTACTCACTTGTGGTAGTTCTCCACCTTGGTCATATAGATCAGACCCAGGTTGACATGGGCTGCCGCTATGGTCTTGTCAAGCTTCAGAACATTATCAAAATCTGCGATGGCATCCTCATATCTGTACCATAGAAGGAATAGCACACAGTATTAAATTATTTGCGAACCAATTTTTATTTTTCAACGTTCCATCCTGTGCACTTACTCCTAACCAATTAAATATGAAGTTAGTTTACAGTTTTCTGTTGTGCTGAACATGAACCAGCCATATTGGTGTTCTTTATAGGGAGACTTGCAAATTTAAGATGAATGTACCTGTCATCGTCCATGTACAGCACGGCTCGGTGGAAGAAGGCCATGACGTTTTCTTCGCTGTCATCAAGAAGAACTGAGACGCTCAGGTCCTGAAGAGCCTGCTTGGGATTAGCCCTGTAGGAAGTGGTCCCAATACACATTAAATTCAGAGTGGTCATTGAGGCAATCACAAGTCAATCCTAAGTCGATCGCAAGTCAAATCACAACCAAGGGCACAATTAACAAGATGAAAGTGGCAGGAGGAATGCTCGAGAGTTGATGACTTGTGATTGACTAGTGATTGACTTGTGATTGATTAGTGATTGGCTTGTGATTGACTTGTGATTGGCTTGTGATTGGCTTGTGATTGACTTGTGATTGACTTGTGATTGACTTGTGATTGATTTGTGATTGACTTGTAAATGACTTGTTTTTGACTTGTGATTGGCTTGTGATTGACTTGTGATTGACTTGTGATTGATTTGTGATGACTTGTGATTGACTTGTGATTGACTTGTGATGACTTGTGATTGGCTTGTCATTGGCTTGTGATTGACTTGTAATTGACTTGTGATTGGCTTGTGATTGGTTTGTGATTTGCTTGTGATGACTTGTGATGGACTTGTGATTGGCTTGGGGTGATTTGGGATGTCTTGTGAGGACTTGATTGTAACTCAGTTAATAAACAAGTAATTGCCGTTAATCAACTTAGTTAAAATACTTGTGTGTTTCAAACTGAGGGAACATTTTTTAACAGTCATTACATTTTCAAATTAAAGCCGAATTAACAAGCTAACTTTTATTCACATTTGTGCGGACAATTTTATTCTTAAAAGCACACTTCTGGATGAATTTTGTACTGGGCAATATTTTCGGAGTGATATTTTGATGCTCTTTTGATTTTGTTGTTTAATTCAAAAAGTAACTATTTGAAATTTCTATTTTCCATCAAGTTTCCCTAATCCTTCTGGAATTTTTCACTATTGATGAAGTCATTTGTACATGGGGTCCACAGGGCATCAGTCCTCTGCATTATAGCCCTTACATTGATGGCAGTGTGCCTCTGTGATGATGGTAGTGACCCTTTTTTTTTCATTTTACAGCCTGTCTAAAAAAAAATGGTACAATCGAAAAAAGACCAGGCTTTCCAATACTTTTTGTTTCATCTCATTTGCTTTTGTCAATCCAGAGATAACTCCAGTTTACTGCGGACCACAAAAATCGAGTTTGTTTCTTTTGCCAAGTTGCAATCTTTTGTGAGCTTCAAGACAGCATGGCACAGTACTCCAAACAACTCTGCCCATGCATAAACGTGGCACAAAATCGATTTTGGTGTATCGCACTAAATTGATTATATCTCTGAATTGACAACAGCAAATAAGATCAAACAAACACTATTGGAAAGCCCAGTCTTTGTTCTTTAATATTATGCCAAGTAAGAATGACTTATTTTGAAATTTCATATTTAACCAATTTTTTTTTCTGATTGTGCCATTTTTTTGGAGACAGGCTGTAGTTCTCGTTACCCATGATCCCCAACCTCCAGATGACCCCTTTACCTCCTGAGCAGACAGCCTCGGTGATAGAACGCCACGCTGCTTAGCGGGTCAAGGTGTATCGCCGAGGACAGGTCCTCCACCGCCTGGACAAAGTGGCCGTGCTTGGCGTAGGCTCGGCCGCGGTAGGTCTTGGCTAGGGCGTTGGCTGGCTCCTGGGCCAGCAGCTCCGTGAAGTCCTTGATGGCTGCCATCCAGTTCCTGAGTGGTAGACATTTTAAATAACAATGTTATGTGGGCATGGGGCTTTTGGCACGTTAGGGTGCTACGGGTCCTTGAGGATGAGAAAACACCTGCAGACCGTGCTATGCATAGGCTCTCAAAGATTCTTACTTGTTGTTGTTGAACTGATAGATGCCTCTCTTGAAGATCGCGTCCGTCTTGCTTGGCATCAGCCTGGTCACCTCTCTGTAATCTTCCAATGCCAACAGCATCTCTCCACGCTGCAAATACATTAGGAAAAATGACTTATGATGGACTTCTATGTCAGAAAAATGAAAAGTTAATCTTGGGTTTTGCCCTTCACTGACGTGCCTTTATAAGCATTGCATGCTCAGCGCTATCTAGGAGCTTTTGAGAAAATTACTAATAAGTCTGCTCAGATGGGAATTGAACCCATGACTACCAGCTTTCTAGTTCAGATGTCTAAGCCACTTGACTACCAAGTTTCCGGGGTTGCAGGGGTGTGAGTGACCACTGATAAGAATAGCTGAAATCAGCTGAAAAAGGTGTAAAGAAGCTGAACTTTGGAAATCTCCTATAATTTTGTACACAGTAAGTGAGGAAAAAAAAGCTGAAATCCAAAACCAAAAAAGCTGAAATCAGCTTTAAAGCTGAGATTTCACACCCCTGGGTTGACTTGCTGAAACGAAAAAATTATCTTGTCACTGATAGAACTGAATCGGATTTGAATAGGCTAACCAATACAAAGGACTGCCTTTGTGACAGTTCATTTGCACAAATTGTGACTTGAACTGAGACTGAAAGACTTGTGATTGACGTCTGAGGACTTGGAGGACTAGTACTTGCCTTGACTGTACAACACTGATATAGCGCAGTTGAATCTGAGCTTTTACTTGCCCTACCTTTTCATACATCTCGGCACGTTTGTAGTAGGCCTCGTGGTCTTCAGAATCCAGTTTGATGGTCTGGGTGTAGTTCATAATGGCCATGGTTACGTCGCCCCTTTGACGAAATATCTCAGCCCTAGAAAATTACATATTAAAAAAAAAAAAGAAATCGCATCAATATTCGGTGAAGTTTGTTGTTCAAACCCAGCTTTGTTTTTTTGGCTTTGGGCTACAGATCAACGACGTTCAATGCTGCTGTATAATTCTGCAGCCAGATCTTTGAAATCACAGCCACAGACGAAGATGAGATTTGTTGAATCACCAGTTTGTCGCAACTATATGGCTTCCCAACCACGTATAACTTGCCTGGAATTTCTCATTTCTAGATTCATTTATAATGAGTTTTAGCAAGCCAGTACAGCACAGGTGGGGGCCCAGCTAAAAGGCATATGTATGGGAAATACCTAAGCATACATTGTAAGGGAAGAATTCAACATTAGTGTAAGGTTTAATTTTGCATTCAACCCCTAACAGATAATGGGTAAGAAATCTGTTCTCAATGTTGAAATTGTCTACGTAAGTATTGGGCCTTCAGCCTTTTGGCTTGTTTTATGTTGTAGCCTTGCTATCCAGCTCACTAGCCATGTGTAACTAGCCTGGAAGTTCTCATTTCTAGATATATTTATAATCAGTTTTAGCAAGCGACTACAGCACGGGCATGGGTCGGGCTGACAGGCATACAGGATCCTACACTAAACAGAAACTGTCCGGGGAACAGCAGTAGAATACTGACCTGGATCTGTAAGCACCCACGTGTTCCTTGTTGATCTTGAGGATGGTGTTGAGGTCTTCCAGGGCTTTGGTCTGCTTGCGTCGCAGCAGGAAGAGCAGATGGCGATGCCAGTAGGCATCCAGGAGCAGAGGCTCCAGCAGGATGGCCTGGTTCAGGTCGTCCCAGGCTTGCTTCAACTTACCCAGCTGGTGAGAAAAAAAGGGATATTTTCTCATTATTTCTTTCGAATGAAGCCAAAATTCTTCACAAGGTGACCATGGCACTGCAACTTGTAATGTACAAGATAGTACTCGGGCCAATATTTTTGGAACAGTATCTCCTATGACAACACAGAATTATGCTAACCTCAGAAAAGATTTGCAGAGCAAAAATACATTACCGAGTTGTCATTGTTTCTTCGAAATTAATGAAATTCCTTAAGAAGAAAATTGCGTGCTTAAGCACGGCGCAAACCATATCACCAGTGCATTTTTTCACCATTGCAACATTACCCGCACGCATGCCTGATACCGTTCTATAATCGGTCACAGGATGATCAAACACACGATGACCAGTTACATGATAACAAAATGACAGTCGTCACTTTCAAATCATGTGAATTCCTTCGCGAATTTGATTGGTTGACATAAACATTGCGTCCGTTGAAATCGAAGTGCAGCCGGCACACCTTTCTGTTGACATCGGATCTGATGAAATCAGATGCGCAAAAATCAAACATGTTTGATTTCATCCGGTCGCCCAGTGTAGGGTCAGATCGGTCCGAATTTCAGCGCACACCTCTGTACTATGACCTGATGATCAGGTGAACCGGTAAAATTGGAAAAGCGTGTGTCAGACTTTAGCAACCCAATACAGTTGTGCCCAAATGATACGCAACATTCCAAGATAGCAGCTCTACACAGAGCCAATGCATAGCTGGCAACAGCTAACAAAGTTCAACATTCCACTTTTGGAGAAAAAGAAAAAAATTCCTACATTTTGCTCCATGTGAGAGAAAATGTCACATAAAGAGAGCAGGGAGCTGCCCATATTTTCTCCAAAAATCCTGAAACTCGGACCTACCTTGCGATACATAGCTCCACGTCGACAGAGATCAAAGGGCGAGGGTTGGGGAGACTTTTCAATGATCGCAGTCAGCTGTAATACCTCTTCATGTAGCCACTGATAAAAAAAAATGAAAAAACAAACAAACATAGATTTTACCACACAATTAATTTTCTCATAAGCCAGTTTGGATACTTCAACTGCACATGTCCACATCAAAATTTGGAAAATGTTAAAATGGGTTAAACAGAGTAGAGTTAAAGGTAGGGTAAATCATTTGTAATTTGTGCATTATGTTCGTTTGAAGCAACACAAGTGCTACAAATCTAAAGACAGATGCTTAATAACTGACCTGATGAAGTTTTAGCTCAGTAAATGCTGTAAATTTCGAGAAAACAATATTCTAGGATCTCGAATTTCAATTCAAAAGTTGCCGAGTCTTGTTTTGAATTGCGCCCGAAATCAGTGTACGGGACACGATCTTATTCAGCCGTTTGCAGTTACACGATGTCACGCACTGAACCGACAAATTATAGCAACTGCGCAAGTTAACGCTTGCGCGCATCCATTCACGGCTTCGCCGAATTAAAAACTAACAACGAACGGACATTTTGAAAAATGCGTCTAGACGCACCTTTGGAAATAACCCGGAGAGTTTAGTGCCATTACTATCTTCAAACCAAGTATGTTTTTCAACAATAATTTCTTCAGTTACTTTTTGGATAGCTGCAAATGATGCACTCCCCCTTAATGAACACATGTCTATTGAGGTTAATAGCAAACAAATCCGCGATCACAAATTGTTTATGTTACGAAAAAGACGATGGAAACACAGCTGACAAAAAGTTGCAACGTTTTGCATTTACCGTTGCAATAACTGCAACAGCTACTAAACACCGATCAAGTCTCGTCAATTTTTTTTAATAAGGCCTTACCTCCACTATCTCCCTGTCCTCCTCTGTCTCCATGATCGGATCGGTCATGTCAACCTCCACGGAAAGCACGCTGCTGGCAGCTGAGCCCCGCCTTGCAAGAATCAAAAGAACGTTGGACAGGATGTCATACAATATAAGGTATCCATGCGACGCTGATCAACAGAAAAGAGTGGCGCGGGATTTGAACCCACTAGGGACGTCTGGAATTTCATACTCTAGGTCACAGATTTGGATATGACTCCAGTCGAGCCCCGCCTTGCAAGAATCAAAAGAAGGTTGGACAGGATGTCATACAATATAAGGTATCCATGCGACGCTGAGCAACAGAAAAGACTTGAGCGGGATTCAAACCCACCGGGGACCTCTGGAATTTCATACTCTAGGTCACAGATTTGGATATGACTCAGTCGAGCCCCGCCTTCCAAGAATCAAAAAGAGGTTTGACAGAGTGTAATACAATATTAGGTATCCATGTGACACTGAGCAACAGAAAAGATTTGAGCGGGATTCGAACCCACTGGGGACCTCTGGAATTTCATACTCTAGGTCATAGATTTGGATACACTCCAGCCAAGCCCGCCTTGCAAGAATCAAAAGGAGGTTTGACAGGGTGTAATTCAATATCAGGTATCCATGTGATGCTGAGCAACAGAAAAGACTTGAGCGGGATTCGAGCCCACTGGGGACCTCTGGAATTTCATACTCTAGGTCACAGATTTGGATATGACTCCAGTCGAGCCCCACCTTGCAAGAATCAAAAGAAGGTTTGACAGAGTGTAATACAATATTATGTATCCATGTGACGCTGAGCAACAGAAAAGACTTGAGCGGGATTCGAACCCACTGGGGACCTCTGGAATTTCATACTCTAGGTTAAAGGCTTGGATACCACTCCAGTCGAGCCCCGCCTTGCAAGAATCAAAAGAAGGTTTGACAGGGTGTAATTCAATATCAGGTATTCATGTGACGCTGAGCAACAGAAAAGACTTGAGCGGGATTCGAACCCACTGGGGACCCCTGGAATTTTGTACTGTAGGTCAAAGATTTGGATATGACTCCAGCTAAGCCCCGCCTTGCAAGAATCAAAAGAAGGTTTGACAGGGTGTAATTCAATATCAGGTATCCATGTGACGCTGAGCAACAAAAAAGATTTGAGCGGGGTTCGAACCCACTGGGGACCTCTTGGATATCATACTCTTAAGTCACAAATTTGGATACCACTCCAGCTGAGCCCGCCTTGCAAGAATCAAAAGAAGGTTTGACAGGGTGTAATTCAATATTAGGTATCCATGTGACACTTAACAACAGAAAAGACTTGTGCGGGATTCGAACCCTCTGGGAACTTCTGGAACTTTGTACTCTAGGTCACAGATTTGAATATGACTCCAGTCGAGCCCCGCCTTGCAAGAATCAAAAGAAGGTTTGGCAGGGTGTAATTCAATATCAGGTATCCATGTGACACTGAGCAACAGAAAAGATTTAAGCGGGATTCGAACCCACTGGGGACCTCTGGAACTTCCAACTTTTATACGATCAACGCTCAATCTCTGACTTTTCTATTGCAGCCAAGCTTTCTGGACCCTAGATATTCCACACTACGTCATAAACCAATTTTGCATTACAGATGAAAAAAGAAATGAAAACAAATTTGAAAATTTAATTACTGACAATCAAATCTCAAAAGAAGTTACCTTTTGGTTGGGGAGATGGTCGGCGATATTTCCTCCTCAAAGTCCGACTCGCTATCTGCTTCCGTGGGAGGGAAGACCTCGTCAAACCAGGCATCCCATATGCCTCGCGCCCACTCACGCAGGTTGTCCGTCTCATCCCTAAAGAGATTAAATGAGCATTATTTATTCTAAGAATTATTGTTGTTAAAGGGAATGTACATCATTGGCTTTTGCTGTAATTTTCAGAAATGAACTATTTGAGAGGTTAGTATAATAGATCAAATATTGTTACACTGATATTTTTGAAGTTTTGTGTTCGAAAAGGTTGGAAAACCAAGAAAAACAAAAATGTTCCAGTAGTCTGGTTCCCTGACTCCACAAAAGATAAAATGGATCAATTTATAGATGATGGAAAATAGTAAGGCAGGGGAACCAGTCTAGCTGGCCTGCACCCGTTCATGAACATGTAACCAATAGCAAACAAAATTTGGACTGAAAAAATGGTAAATTTTGAGCAGTAGTTGAAAAATAATTAGGTTTTTCCTACGCTGGTCGGCCGACCACCGTTGGAAATGTTTACAAAAATACCATTTTCTTGAAAAAGACTTCACACCAGGAGCCATAATTTTACAAGATGCTTGAGACTGTCATTTACCAACATCCTAGAAAGGTATTTCGTAAAAACTTGGTAGTTTTATTTTTCGATGTTTGCAAATGTTGTATATTCCCTTTAACATAAAAAAAGACATGTGACAAAGACATCCCTTTGTTCAATGTCAATGTTCATCCCCGACCGCAGATTTAACATGTGATTGACTCAATAATGACTCGTAAATATGGGCGCCTGCACGAACAAGAGAAGGTGCTTTTTGACCATTTTCGCAAGCCCAGTGGACGGGACCGTGGGCACGTACTGGTTCGCATGCGTGTAACGCGAAGAATGCATGACTTATTTTATTCTACACAAAGCCATAGCGTTTTTGCATGACCGTCAGGCGTCATCAGCAATGCGTTTGAATGTCTCTCCCAGTGGTCTCCCCCAACTCTGCCTTTCTTACAATTGAGGGGAGTAGTTGGAACCCGTGGGCGGCAGCTTTTTAACATTTCTGGGCAGGCTGTTACTCACTTGTCTCTGTTCTCCCTGACGTACTCGTCGAAGTCCAGTGAATCGGGTAGACTACCTCTCCTCAGAGATCGGACCCTCCTAAAAGAGAAAAGACAAGATGAAATTACAGCTCTGTAAAGTCCAAAACACTGACACTCTGTGCAACGATGCAGGAAAAGACAAACAAGAAGAAGATACAAGACGTTTCACAAGAAACCACATTAACCCAATCATCTCTGTACTGCCCCAACCATCCTGCCTGTTACTCCCTGTACCGCAAGAGACCACCTGAGCCAAAACCCAATATGAACATTTACAACAAGCTGCCATTATTACAGCTTCTTAACCCTAAAAGGGCCGGGGGGGGGGCGGAATCCGCCCCCCCCCTTCAACATTTTCCGTGATAGCCTCTAAAAAAATTTTTTTCGCAACCCGAGCTGTTATGACTTTTTAGCCTCAAGCTTTGCCCATCTTTTGATACCAAAAACGTAAAAATCGGACCACGGGTTGCCGCGTAGCGAAAAATTTTCCGGCGCTACGCGCCGTGAAAACTGGATTTTCGCATATACGTCGTGTACACAGAGCAGAATTGCCATTCGTACATATGAATAATTTATTAGCCATAACTCCAAAACCCTTTGACCTATAGTCATGAAATTTCTTGGGTATGTCAAGGAAGAGTTGCTCTATGCATGTATCGAGTTTCAAAATTTTTCGTCACTCGATGGCCGAGATCTTAGGGGGGGGCCGAATCCGCCCCCCCCCCCCCCCCCCCCGGCTGAGAGATGGTCAAAATAACCCGGCCCCTTTAGGGTTAAAGGGAATATACATCATTTGCTTTTGCTGTAATTTTCAGAAATGGATGGAATTGGGTGGTTGGAAATATATAGCAAATATAGTTACACTGACTTTTTTGAGGTTTTGGGTTCGAAAATGCTATAAAAACCAAGAAAACAATCATTTTCCTGTAGTCTGGTTCCCTGACTCCATATAAGAAGAAACAGAGCAGTTTACATACATTGGGGAATTGTAAGGTCAGGGAACCAGTCTAGCTGACTTGTACCCGTTCATAGGTGTGTAATCGATTGCAAACAAGTGCGATGGTCAATTGAGGCCAGTATTTGAAAAAAGCCAGTTTTTTCCAACGCTGGTCGGCCGACCAGCGTTGGAAATTGATACAAAAATACCACTTTTCTTAAAAATGACAGTATACCAGGTGCCATGATTTTACAGGATGCTTTACACTGTCATTCACTAACAGTCCAGCAAGGTATTTCAAAATGATTTGGTAGTTTAATTTTTTGATGTTTGCAAATGTTGTATTTTCCCTTTAACAAACTCTTGTGCTATAGACCATTATCATGTTGCGGCCATCTTGATTTTTTTTTCCAATTCAAATCAACGTTGCCAAAGCAAGGCTGGAAGGAAAAAATAGTCTGGTTCCTTTTTTGCACAGAAAACATTATCATTCAGTACTGTTATTGGATAAAGGGAACATGACTGAAATGGTGGCAGCATCATAAAGGTCTATAGGTTGCAGTAAGATTCAGGTTTCTAGTGGTAGACATTTTAAAAATGATCTAAAGCAAACAAGACCAAAACAACTAGAAACTTACGGCGGCACCCGCAAGCCCCAAGCAACAGGCATCTGGATTTTTGGAAGACTCTCCGACCTGAAAGAAGGATGGTGTCAATATTAAAATGATTATCCAAATTGTTCAAAGTCCAGATTAAATTTCAATTTGGGCACATAGTTTAAGTGAAACACACTAAAAGGCTGTCACACTTGCCTTAGTAACAATTTCAATAAAAAACAAGTCAGGTGTGTTTACAAACACAAATGCCCCGCAACCGTGACTGTTTCCATGACATAACACCACTCTAACATCAACTTACATGTACCTTGGTCACATGGAACGTTCATTGACAGCATTAGTGTCTTCTGTAGGTTTTATATGAATTAATCCCTAATCCCTATGATCTCAAAATAAATACAAGATTCCTATTGTTTTAGCCACTGTGAACTTGACCCTTGACCTTTTGGCCCCAAATGCAATAGGCTTCTTAGGATTACCAAGAACAATCCACAAACCAAATTTGAAGTTCACATGTTAAGTATTTCTCAAGTTATCGCGCTGACAAGATTTCTATTGTTTTAGCCACTGTGAACTTGACCCTTGACCTTTTGGCCCCAAATGCAATAGGCTTCTTAGGATTGCCAAGAACAATCCACAAACCAAATTTGAAGTTCACATGTTAAGTATTTCTCAAGTTATCGCGCTGACAAGATTTCTATTGTTTTAGCCACTGTGAACTTGACCCTTGACCCCAAATGCAATAGGCTTCTTAGGATTGCCAAGAACAATCCACAAACCAAATTTGAAGTTCACATGTAAAGTATTTCTCAAGTTATCGCGCTGACAAGATTTCTATTGTTTTAGCCACTGTGAACTTGACCCTTGACCTTTTGGCCCCAAATGCAATAGGCTTCTTAGGATTGCCAAGAACAATCCACAAACCAAATTTGAAGTTCACATGTAAAGTATTTCTCAAGTTATCGCGCTGACAAGATTTCTATTGTTTTAGCCACTGTGAACTTGACCCTCGACCTTTTGGCCCGAAATGCAATAGGCTTCTTAGGATTACCAAGAACAATCCACAAACCAAATTTGAAGTTCATATGTTAAGTATTTCTCAAGTTATTGCGCTGACAAGATTTATCCGGACACACCCACCCACCCACCCACACACACACCCACCCACCCACCCACCCACCCACCCACCCACCCACCCACCCACCCACCCACCCACCCACGGAAGGACAAGGCGGAAACAGTATGCCCCTTCGGCTTCGCCGCGGGGCATAAAAATTAAAATATGAAGAAAATTGGCCCCTGGCCTGTAAAATACCTGTGAATTCTCCTGGGCCGCTGCATCAGAAAAGCCTCAATTGCATCCAGTCGACGCTGGTTGTAATAAAAAAAATTGAAATGGTAATGAAGATGTGAACAAAAGTAAAACAAGACGGAAGAGTAGGTAATATCTCAATCCAAAACTGTAAGATTTTGAGCTCAGTTTTGAAAAGAAAAGAAAATCAATAAACATACTTGTAAAGAAAAATCTTGTAATTTCAAGGAATGAAAAATAACAACCGATTAATAAGTGTACTTTCAAAAACCTTTTTTAAACAACCAATGGAATGCTACCAACTACACCCAGAGCTCCAGTGCACTCTGTTATGTACTCTGCTATTGGTCAGTTCCGACACACGTCGGATAAAGGAACTGACAATGATTTGCATATTCATTTATACATTTTGTGCACACTTCATTAATCAAATTTAGAAAGATAATGAAAAACGACTTACTGGATCAAGTGGTCGCCTTTTCTTTTTCCTGAAAAAAAGACACAGAAAACACAGCATTCTTAATGAGGAATGTAACAACCTACTAAGAAATTTGCGTCTGTTGGCCAAAACCCATTTAAATCACACATCAGTTGTGAAATACATTTAAAAATGTAAAATTTGCAGGAATGTGATTTTAATCTAAATCCTTTTCTTGACAAGGTTTCTCAAAAAAAAAAAAAATGATCACGCAGTGCCAAAAATGTAAAATTCATAAGGCAAAATCCTGATGACAAAAGGCACTGGACCTTGCAAAATTTGTTAACAACTCTACCCTCCATAAACTTTGGGTGACATTGTCTTCTTGATATCCAATTGAACAAAAACCTTACCCTCTATTCTTTGGATACATGACATACTTCATACCAGCCGACCGAGCTTTCTCTGCCAGTGTCGGGGACGAAGCTGTAGAAAATAACAACAAAATAACAAAACAGGCAAATAAGGAAAGGCATGCACAGATAATAGCAAATTTTGCTGGTGTAAACAATAACTTTTTTAAAATAATGACCCGTTCTGTTTCACCTTGGAAATAGTTCTCAGACCATTTCATGAATGCCAAAACCTAATATTGATTTACAGCACCCCAATGCAAAATTCCATCTTATGAACATTTTAATTGTGGTACCCGCTGCTACATGTACATCAGATTCGAACCAGCCAATTGATCCCGCAAGCTCAGTAGTCGAGTGGTAAGAGGTCAACACTAGAAAGCAGGAGGTCGTGGGTTTGAGTCCCACCCGTATACAGTGTTTATTCGTCAGTGAAGGGTAAAACCTAATATTGACACCATTTCATGCCATGGTCCAGTGGTTGCGGTGTTTGACTCATGTACGATGGTACGTGGGTTCAAACCCTGCCAGGAACATGGTGTTTGTGACCTTGGGCAAGACACTTAACTACAATTGCCTCTCTCCACCCAAAATGGGTACCTGTGAGGGTAAAGGACCGAATGTGCATTGATAGCAGCTGCCGCGTGGTCTTGTGGAGGCAATAATTGTAAAGTGCTCTCAGATTGTTTGACACAAACGTTTGACTCAGAACACCTTGACCAACTCACAAGAAACTTACCGTCCAAAACGTCAAATGTCAACGACGCTCGGTTCTCCTGAAAAAAGGGTGTTGAAAAATGATCTCTTGGTAATTCTGGTGGTAAATACATGTACTTACGTTTCTGGGCGCTGGCATTGGGGGAGGGAGACTGAGGTGTCATTCTTGCCATAGTAACCAGCTGCAACAAGAAATGAAAAAAAAATAAAAATTTGTTTTTTTACCAAAAGAACAAAAACAAATAAAAAGTCCGATTTAAAAACCATCACTAGTTTGGTATGACACAAATATTCAAAAATAGTTTCCTGTTAAAATTATTTGTTCTGAAAGAATGTGGCAGTGCTCTTTTCTCTGTGGTATGATACAAAAAACTGACTAAGCAGGATTCGAACCTGCACCCTCTGAGTACCTTACCGGCAGTAAACTGGGTAGGGCTACCCAGCCAATAAGGAATTGAGTCATTAGGCAATTTCCAAACCTTGTTTTCAAACATGGCTCTTGAATCAGTAAGTAGACTTCATTTTCTAACACCAATAATAAATACTCAAAATTAACCCATAACACCTGTACTACATATTGTATTACAATTTAATTATTCACTGATTAATCCATAGACCGCTCGGGCGGTTTCAGGGAATACAAGGCAGGGCAGTTTGGGGCAGTACAGGGATTTAAGGGTTAGGTTTATTATACCCAGGTAAAGAAATTCAGAGAAACGCAAGGGTTGTGGAGCGCTGTGGTCCAATGGTTATGGTGTTCGACTCACACGCTGTGGTACGTGAGTTCGAACCCTGAGGGGGAACATGGTGTTTGTTTTCTTAGGCAAGACACTTTACTACAATGGACTCACGCCACCCAGGACTATAAATGAGAACCTGTGAAGGTAGAGACCAGAACGCGCTGATCTCGAACTGCTGCAAATCTGATCTCATGACCTGATTAACAGGGATAATAATTGTGATGCGCATTTGATCATATTGACATGAATTTGTACAATATCAATGTATACATTATTATTAGTTGTTGTTTGAACCCTGACAGGGAACACATTGCTTGTGTTCTTGGGCGAGACACTTTACTACAATTGCCTCTCTCCACCCAGCAGTATGTGAAGGTAGAGAGACCAGAATGTGCTGATCTCGAGCTGCTGCAAAAACTGGTCTCATGGCCTGATGAACAGGGGTACTAATTGTGAAGCGCTTAGACCTTTGGTATAAAACGCTATATAATCACCACATTATAATTATAAATGACTGATCAAATTAAGAGGTCTTGAACGGTCTCGGAAAAGGTCTTAACTATGTCACTGACTCACCACCTCGCCTATAATGTCTTCGCTCTCATCTTCCTCGGAGCCTTGGCGCTGCATCGCGGCCTTGACGTCCTGTATCTGCTGCTGCTGCTTCTGCACCTCCTGCATGCAGGTGTCAAAGTCATCGTCCAGGATCAGGGTGTCGTACTCGGCCGACAGCGCCGGGGCCGACTGGGTGCGTCTATCAGGAAACACCAAACACAGAAAATTGATATTAAGGGCGTTTATGATACATGGGCTCCATCTCAGCTGTGGCTTTAGACTCCAGCCTCATGAAGTCCAACTGAGACTTTTATAGACTCCAGCAAATCTAATATTAGCACCCAAGCAAGCATTTGATGAAATTTAGTCAAATTACAATTAACTGAATGTCTAAGGGAAACAGCAAGAAAGGTAATTGATATTAAGGGTGTTTATGAAACATGGGCTTTGTCTCAGCTGGAGCTTTAGGCTTCAGCCATAAATTTAGTCCCATTGAGACTTTAAAGATATGTGCCCTGTGCTTCATAAAAAAAAATTCTGCTGCAAACACATTTTCAAATTTGTATGTTTTTTTTGTAACCAAAAACCCTTCTTTTTACCCGCTTTTGGCATCTGCAAACCTGTGAAAAGATTAATGCACCTTGTCTTAAATTTTTTTTCCAACTAAAAATTTTCAATATGCATGTTTTGTTTTAAGGGGAAAACTCATTTTTTTAAAAACCGATTTTGGGCGTCTGCAACCCTCTGAAAAAGGGCTTTCATTTTTCCAACAAATGAATCCGCCCTGCGAGAGCCCAATTATTGTCTGGCCGCAACTAATTCAAATTTTGTAAAGAAATAATTCAATAACTAAACATCGGTGGATTTTTTGTTCGATGTCTCATTAAAAAGTGATTAACTTTTATATTGCTAGGAAAATAGTAATTGGAAAAGCAAATCTATCTTTCGGGGTGAAACTCGATTTGTCTATCTTCGAAGACAAGAGACACATCTTATATTAGCAGCCAAGCATGCATTTGATGAAATGTAGTCAAACTACAGTTACTACAATAATTTTTGAATGATTTTTCTCACTTCTAGTTCAATCAAATGGATCACACCACTCCAGATCTGGCCATAAGCCCCACCCACTTCTGGCTTGTGACCCAGTTTGACCCAGCTACCATGGTCACCTGACTAAAAACTCAAGTTCCAATTGGTTAATGCTCAGTTTGGCTGACAGGTAGGAAGGGTCCCATTGGCCTACCTGATTGGCTGCAGCGTGTCAATGGCATTGGTAGTTTCAGGTATCTCAATGATTATCCCTTGTTCCTCGGATTCCTTCTCTTCCTTTGTGGTTGAGGTCGTGACCTGGGAGAACTTGCGGCGCAATTCACTCACACTGGTGTAAGACTTCACTGTCATATCAAAACAAACACAGCAACGTATCAAGGTTGGACAACAACTACAATATCACAGTTTGAAGTCGCGCCTCCCAAGTCAGTCAGTCTCCAGTCAAGTGATATGAAAATTAGAGGAAATGTTACGCTGGTATTGCTTTGTCATTGTTCATCTTCTTTCGATTGTGATCTTGAAATTTGACTTGTGATTTGACTTGTGATTTGCTTGTAAATGGACTTGTGAATTGACTTGTGATTTGACACGTGATTTGACGTGAAATTTGTTTGTGAATTGACTTTTGATTTGTTTGTGATTTGACTTGTGAATTAACTTGTGAACTGACTTGTGATTTGACACGTGATTTAACTTGTGATTTGACTTGTAATTTGTTTGTGAAATGACTTTTGATTTGTCTGTGATTTGACTTGTGAATTAACTTGTGATTTCACTTGTGATTTCACTTGTGAATTGACTTGTGAATTGACATGTGAATTGACTTGTGATTTCACTCGTGATTTGACTTGTGAATTGACTTGTGAATTGACTTGTGAATTGACTTGTGAATTGAATTTTTATTTGACTTGTGAATTGACTTGTGATTTGTTTGTAATTTGACTTGTGCTTTGACTGAGACTGAGCTGACTACAACTCTGCTCAACAAAACTAGAGGCAAAACTTAAAATGTCTTTGAATATCCGTTGAGACACATTTATTACAAAAAGGTTATAATTATTGCAGACTCAACGATATCATTTGATACGAAAATAGTCTGTTTTTATTGGTTGCTAGTTGCAAGAGTATCAAAATTAAATTATTTGTAAGAACACTATTTTCATGTGATACAGAAGATTTAAGGTATAGCACAAACAAGAAAGAGAGATTAGTAATAGAGACAACCTCAAGATTTTCGCAACAAATGTAGACTGTGCTTTCTTTGATGATTTTCAAAATTTGTTTACCCAATAGCCAAACCTCTTTCTAAACAAATCTGAAATGAAATTGTTCATGGATGCACGACACTAAAATATGGATTACTTCATTCATTTGTAAAAATATGGACGTAACCATCTCATATCACATAACTCAATCATGGTGATAAAAGCACAACACTGATGTTCCACGTCAATCACACAAACGCGATTTTCATGCAAAGATACATTTAGCTGTTGCATGTCATGAGATGTAATTGAAAACAATTTCCCCACATTAAACAGATCGTCCCTGTTATAAGTTGCAACGTGCTTACTTACCAGCTAAGCGTCAGTGTGCAGTTTCTACTTACCATGGATGAGCACATTGCTGATGGTGTCATCGGTTGCCTGGCTAGGTACACCTTGATGGTTAATGGTGAGAGGCACACAAGAGAAGTAAAACAAAATAGACAAACGGTGCAAATGTGCAGGGTGTGATTTCCGTTGGAGGGTCCTTGTCTACCGGGTACCCCATTGGGTAATGCTTGGGCTCACCTCTTGATGTGCTCATGGGAATACTAGGTACCACTGGGTACCATATGGGTGCCCCTCATTATGAGTATGACAGAGCTCTGGGTGCAACTAGGTACAAAAAGGGTATTCTGTTTTGATACGCATGATAGAACTCTGCTTACAGTTGGAGGGTCCTTGTCTACTGGGTACCCCATGGGTAATGCTTGGGCTCACTTCTTGATGTGCTCATGAGAATACTAGGTACCACTGGGTACCATATGGGTGTCCCTCAGGATGAGAATTACAGAACTCTGGGTGCACTAGGTACCAAATATGTATTCTGTCTGATAAGCAAGACAGAACTCTGGTTACAGTTGGAGGGTCCTTGTCTACTGTGTATAATGCTTGGGCTCGCCTCTTGATGTACTAATGGGAATACTTGGTACCACTGGGTACCATATGGATGCCCCTCATGATGAGTATTACAGAACTCTGGGTGCAATTAGGTACAAAACGGGTACTCTGTCTGATACGCATGATAGAACTCTGCATATACCAATGGGTGACAGATGGGTACCACTGGGTGCCACATGGGTTCTCTTCATGGTAAGTATTCCAGCACTCTGGGTATCAATGGGTATCAATGGGTGCAAGGGGTGCCTTAAGAACCTCCTAATGATAATAAAGAGGTAGCACTGGGTAATTCTGGGTGTTATGAGCTGGGTTCCACTGGGTGTACCTGGGTAGACAGGTAAGGGTGTGGAGGGTGATGGTGGATTACAAAATGATTCCATATGACTTGCAAATGAGAGGAATCTGCAGTCCATATTACATGCCTAATATGAATAATTTCCACTTAAAATGTATATTGTGCTTTTCATTGGAAATAAACTACTTTTTATTCTCAATCATGTTATTCCTTTCAAAAATCCATATTTGACGAACTCAAAGCTAGAAGCACAAGTAATCAACACATTTGCTTCATTCATATTGAAATTGGGAGACATTCCACATGCAGATAGGATGTAAGTTCATTTTTTGGAAAATAAGTCGTGGATATTAAAAGATACAATTGACATCAAAAAGATACAATTGACATCAAGAAAAATATATATTAGAATTTCACTCCATGCAAATTCATGCAAAAAACACTCAAATGAGTTGTGAAAATGGTCAGACTTTAATATTTGTCATTCACACAGAAAGAAACGATTTTTGTCAAAAGGCACAGCAAACGACAGCACATGTTCACGCAAAATTAGACATGTGGGACAAAATTAATTTAAGTGAGAAGAAGGGAAGATTAAATGATTCCATACCTGAGCTTGACCTAGCTGGGGTCACCGGTGCAGTCGTTGCACCTTCCTGTTGCCGTTCCTCTTCGCTCGGCGACGCGTCTCTGTCGCCCTCTTTTGATGGAGTTTGGCCAGGCACCTTGACTGCAGTGGCCGCTTCTCTTTTGAGCCAGCCCAGTTTGGTCAGGTCTTCGCAGGACCTGTGCTGATGCTGTAAGAGCCTGTGGAATGATTATGTAATCAAGGAAACTGTTCATGAGGGATGTTATAGTATACAAATAGGGACTGCTTTTGAGGGCTATAGTAAAACTATAATCGCTAATGTGAGCTTTTTGGTCAGCATACTTTGCTCATCCCAACTTTAATCATAAAAGTTGAGGAGCTTTATTATCAGATGCTGCTTTTTTGGTCGACGGCAACTTTTTTTGGTTGACAACGGTTCATTGTTCCTATCCTTTTAGCAGGTTAAAGCCCTTGGCAGTTATGAAATACTGCAAAATTCTCTAGCGGCCTATAATATCGATCGCCGCACGCAAATTTTAACGTGCACTTTGCATACAACTTTTGACCAATGCGGGTATTCCATTGACAATTTATGGCTGTTTAAATGTCACATTAATCGACATGTCAAAAAGTTAAAATACTGAGAAAAAGGCCTTTATAAAAAAAGTTTCTTGTATTGTTGTCATGAAAATGAAGGATGCCAATAGTTTTTTCCCCTAAAAAACACTTTTATTCCACGACGTTTATACTATTTCTTTACAATATGTGAAGTAGACATATAATATATCAAAGATTACAAATATCAATAAATCTGAAAATCGAAGAAAAAATCAACCCTGTTCATTTTTGTTTGCATTTCTCCCCAACTACAGCTTGTGCCCAGTTCCATCTTATATTGCCTGAATGCCTCACATATACAATTTGTGAATAGTGCTCAGCTTATTATTGTAATGTGCTAAGTATTTTAAGTATTTTGCTAAGCATTGTAATACGCAACAATCAGCCGAGAAATCGTTGTAACCAATAGAGACATCACATGGCAAATTAGCTGGTAAACTTAGCAAATATTTTCTGTGATTAGCAAATTTGTTTGCCCAAACTTATTAAATTAAGCAGCTTTGGGATAAGACTTAGCACAAATCTCTAAGCAGTTTTAATTTTTCCAAACCTGTGGGAATCGCTTTTCTCCTCATCGTCTCCTTCCTCCAAGGCTCCAGCCAGGCCGACGTCGCTATCCCCTCCTTCCTCCAATCCAACCCCTTCAGAGATTGGCCTCTCGCCGTCCTCGTCCAGCGCGGCCCCTTGGAATTCTGGGTACAGGACGCTGCGGATGTAGGCGGAGGGCAGGTCCATCTTGGGCGGGGCCGGGGTCCAGTAGAGGCGGGACTGGTCCTGCCTGAGGGGCATGCGCTGGCCAGCAATCTCCAGCTCCTCGTCGTCAAACTGTGAATAAAACAAAGAGGACATGAAAAAACTACTAGATCTAATGCCAAAAAAAAGTCTCCAGTTTCTGGTATGCGCGCATAGCCATGCGCATCGGCAAAATGAAAAAGTTTTTTTTCAAATGTAAGATGATGTCTCAAAACCGCCAAACTCACTGGTTTGACTGGAATCCTGCTGCTACACAATTTTAATGTGTTTTTAGATGGGGTTACGATCGAGTATAAGCTTTATGTGGCCTCTCTGGACTCCCATATATTTTGCACTAAATTTAGTCTGGCACCATTTGCAGTCATCAGCCGATATTTGAGGGAAAAAAAGTAAAAAATTTTTTTTTTAAAAGCCGCGTCGCCGCACCACTTTTTTTTTTGGCCTAAAAGAAATGTAAGTTAATATCTGTGAAAAAAATTACATATGTCTTACTCAGATCTGTAGTGGCAGGCACATATTTTCTAAAAACAACTGTCATCATAGCTATATTTACAGATTATGAATGTTCAGTACCACTGGGCGAGTAACTCGATTACTTGAGTGCTCACGAGTAGTTTATGCTACTCGTTGGTCTACTTTTGATTTTTATCTAATCGAGTACTTGTCCTGGCGCGAGTAGAAGCAGGTACTCGCGAGTAGTAATTTAGGGTTCACGGCTTAATGTGTCCCCTGCAAACAGGGAATCACTCCCTCCACCTCTCTCTCCCTAGGATTCCATTCGTCAAAAGAAAATATATTTCAAGTAAATGACTCAAAACGTTGCACAATAAGGATACCTCATTGCTGAATAATGTGGTTTGACTTGCACGCTATTTGCTTGTAGTTACTTCTCGTCATACTAACATATGTGATGCGATCAAGCTAAATGAGTCGATTGTCGACCCTGGTCAAACATTTTTTATTACAGATTTGAAAAGAGCACAATCTAAGCATTACTGCTGTGAAAACCGCATGCTGGTACCATCTTTAGTTCCAAAATTATGGAAGTTGGAACACCAAGAGATGTGATGAAGTGATGTGATGAAGTGGCCCTATTTTGGCCTGTATCTCTAAATAAAAATTCCTGACAAATGACTCATTTAGCTTGATCGCATCACACATATGTCACTTTTCTGCTTTTATGGGAATTCGGTTAACTACTCACGAGTACTCGACTACTCGCAAGTCATTTCTTTGTAAGTACTCAAGTAGAAAAATCCACTACTCGCCCAGGACTAACATTCAGTTTTTTTAAATGGTGACATAGTTTCATATTTTTTGTTGTTGAAAACTCGTGGGAAGAAGACAGTATCGTTTCTCCTTTGTGATTACAATTAAAATCCCTGTGTCGCCAATGGCCTGAGTTGCGAAAGTGCATGAAAAATCAAAGCAAACTGTCACTTATATTTCTAAATATTTTGAGTTGTTAAAATTTGAAGTGCCTGAAATCTTCTAAAATTTAAATAAACTAAGGTGCCTTGTCCATTCACTGTTGATTTCGGTCTTTGATCATTCTAGATCTGGAGATGAGGCCCAGACTGGAAACAAAACCAAGGTTTCGCAAATGTCCGAATAGTGCGGTCCCACTCACCACTTGTTGCGCCCTCTTCTCCCACGCCTCCAGAGTCTGGGTGTCAGACCCCGTTTTCTCCTCAGCCTCTTTCAGGATTCGCTGGGCAGCCGCCGACATGAGCCGCTGCTGCTGGTCCATGGCGTACTGTGCCGTCCGCTCTGAGGCTACCTTGCTACTAAGGCTGTGGCTGTGACTGGGACGAGAGGTTGTAGACCGCAGCGTCTGGGTATAGGAGTTCTCTGAGACACTTGGCTCCTGTTAAAATGTTTGTTAGAAACATCACAAGTCCAATCGCAAGTTCAATCATAAGTCGCATCACAAGTCGTCGGATGCGTGGAAAAAATGGGTCAAAAGGTCAAATTCAGCTTTTTCGGGTAATCGATAGAGCATGGAAATATCTTTGACATAAATTGATATACATTTTGTCTCGAGGGTTTTTTCATTATTTGTCCCCGGCAAAAGGACGTTAGCGTGTAATACTAATGTAACAAAATACGTTCCAAGTGCGCTAACGTCCCACTGAAGTCGGTATGCAAAGCCAAGTTCTGTCTTTAAACTTTTGTCTTTAACGGACGTTATGATTAAACATGCCACTTAAGAGCACTTTTGAGGCAGGGGGATTCCCGGTAAAAGGTTGTAAATATGCAAATAAATACGCATAAATATGCAAATAACTTCAAATTTAAGTAATACTTTGAAACAAAAATGCACAAAATTACTTCAATTATTTATGTGAGTCAAGCGTTGACACGACGCACACGAGCACGAAGTTGCTTAATTCATCGGTTCAGTGCGTGACATCGCGTAGCTGCAATCAATTCAAAACATGGCTTGGCAACTTCTGAATTGAAATCAACATCCTAGAATATTGTTTTCTCGGAATATTCAGCATTCACCGAGCTAAAATTCATCTGGTCAGTCTTTAAGCTCCCTTCTTTAGATTTTGAGCACTTTTGTTGCTTCAAACGTAAAAATTCACAAATGATGTACTCAACGTTTAAAGTTGGTTCCCTGACTCACCTTGACGGAGGTAGGCGGCAGCTTTGCGGTACCGGCATACTTGCTTGGTGTGTGATACATACGCGTGGCTAGCTGCAGACTACCAGGGATGGGCAGCTGGGCCGGGATGGTGCAGAAGTGATGGATGCTGTTACGATAGCCTTCTGGTTTGGCTTCTGGAACTCTCTGCCGATGTTAGGAAAAAAATCCAAAGTTATAGTCTATTCTGGAAGTTGGCCATTCTCGTTGGGCTTTTGATGGAATCTGTGGCGTAGGGTGAGACAAATTTTCACCTGTGAGCATTGTATGCTCAGTGTAGTTTTAGAGAGAAAGAAAAACATCACAAAACTTTGTTTAGGGGAGTCGAAAGCATAATCTCTTGAGATATTCTGCAGTATGTCCAAAAAAAGTGTCTGTCTGACTGTTTTTGAAATAACTACAAAACCATGAGGTCAATTTTGAAAATTGTTGGTTGTGCAGATACTTCAAAGCCTTGGCCTCAACCCCTATGAGTTTCATTTAATTTCAGTCACGCATCATTGCACAATTGTCACTTGATCACAACAACTTTTTTGGACACTGTGACCAAGTTCCATGCCTTAATCACTTTCTATGCTGTGTTATGCAAGCTGTGTAAAATCCTGCATGCTATTAAAAAAAGGCTGATGTGGTTTGGGATTGGAATCATTTGCCCTTGAGCATTAAACTGAGGTCTTGCCATGATGACTGATAGCCAGGCAAATGATTCCAAACCCAACTGCAGCCTTTTTCACAACATGAACAATTTTACACAGCTTACTTAACACAGTACTGAAATAGAATAAGGCAAGGAACTTGATCGCAGTTTCCAAAAATGTTGTGATGAATTGACAATTGTGTAGTGATGCGTGACTGAAATCAAATGAAACTCATAGGGGTTGAGGCCAAGGCTTAGGAGTATCTGCACAACCAACATTTTCAAAACTGACCTGGTGGTTTTGTAGTTATTTCAAAAATAGTCAGACAGATTTTTTTTTTTTGGGGGGGACATACTGAAGTTAAGACATCAACATTAGAAGCAGGAGGTGGTGAAATTCTGCTTGTGATTTGTCTTTATGGGACAGCATGGATAAAGCTTTACCACTGAAGTGCAAACCGAACAATAAAACTTTTAAAAGGTAGCGCATAATGATCTATGAGTAAATAACAATCTGACATTGCAGAAAATAAACACAATTGGAAGTCTGATCATCAAAACAAAATCATCACTCTACACATCTTTCTTTCAAAGACATATAGAAAAATTTGTTTCAGAACTGTTTATTAACCGCTGCGGGCATCTTAATGATAAAAATTCCCCCCAAAAAAGTCCATTAATAACTACACCGTAAATAAGTTATTGCAAAATGTGAATGTTTTCAACAGACAGCAGAAGATCATTTCTTTATGCACTAATGAATAGATGCGTTCATCTCAAATAAAGATACAGACTCAAAAATTGATTATGCACAGTCTACATCATTCAAAAACGAGAGAGTGTGTTTAAGTTGCATCCTTTATTGAGGGGACAACTCAATGCCAGAGTCCCGGGACAGACTCTAGATCATAAACTGAAGACTCTCACTTCCTCCCTGGGGGCTTTCTCCTGAGGTGCCCAGCTGGACAGGAAAGACACCGAGGAGCTCTGGACGGTAGGCTTGGACATAGGTTCCCTGATGGCTTCCCTGGCATCTCTCCTGGGATTCAACGGTTGAGGTTCACCTTCCACGTTCATGATCTCCTCGTAGGTGACATCTAGAGGCACCTGCAAGTCCTAGGAGGGGAAAACAGTACTTCAAGGGTAAGGCACTGGTCTTGTATTATCTAACAAGGCTTTTAATTAGGCTTGTAGGCTGGGGTTCTCCATTCCTATAATGCTATCATTGAATCTTGTTTAACAAGACTCAAGACTGCAGGTTCCTCTGGATGTCACCTACAAGGAGATCATGTATGAGGAAAGGAGAACCCGAGTCCTGAGGCTCATAGACTCGGGTTCCCCTTTCAACATTCATGAACTCCTTGTAGGTGACATCCAGAGGAACCTGCAGTCTTGAGTCTTGTTAAACAAGATTCAATGATAACATGATAGGAATCAAACCATCTAAATTATCTAACAAGGCTTGTGGGCTGGGGTTCTCCTTTGACATTCATGATATCCTCGTAGGTGGCATCTAGGTAACATCTAGAGGCACCTGAAGGTCCTAGAAGAGGTTAACAATGGTAATTCAATCTTAGACACTGGACTGGTGAATGAGTGGTCTCAGGTTTGATTTCTATAATGCTATCATTCAATCTTTTTTATCAAGACTCAAGACTGCAGGTTCCTCTGGATGTCACCTACAAGGAGATCATGTATGAGGAAAGGGGAACCTGAGTCCTGAGGCTTACAGACTCAGGTTCCCCTTTCGACATTCATGATCTCCTTGAAGGTGACATCCAGAGGCACCTGCAGGTCCTACAAGGGGAAAACAGTACTTATTAGAGGGTCAGGCAAAGGACTTGTAGTGGATTGTTCCCATTCCTCTTAGGTTATCACTGAGTATTGTTTAACGAGGTTTGAGGCTTATAGGCTGAAGATCCTCTGCAACATTTATGATCTCTTCAAAGATGATATCCAGAGGCACCTGCAGGTCTTTGGAGGGGGAAACAGTCCTACAGAGTCATGCATTGGACTGGTAAATGGATGGTCTTAGGTTCGAATCATTTTCGACTACCACTGAGTATTGTTCAACAAGGCTTTAAAAGGCTCATAGTCTGATGCTCCCTTAGACTTTCACAGGTGAATTCACTTTCAAAGGTTTAATCAACAATTGAAGGTGACATTTAGAGGTACCTGAAGGGCCTACACAGGGGAACAGTACTTAAAGGGGCATGCACCGAACTGGTAAACAATTGGTCCCGGGTTCGCTATCTATGATATCTGTCACTGGGTGACGAACAAGAATTAAGGCTTATAGGCTGACATTCCCCTTTAACATTTGTGATCTCATTAGACTTTTTTTTTCATAAAAGTGAATCTGGAGTTAGTCTTACCATCCAGGCCTGCTGTAGGTCAACCTCCTCTTCCCACTGAATCTCGGTGGGTTCCTCTTGGAACACCACAGACGGCTTGGTGCTTGCCTCCTTGTCTCCCCCAGTGGCTGGCTCTGGCTCCAGGGTGCCGTCTTGGGAGATCTTGGTGTCCGACGTTGGCAGTTTATCGGAGTCAACTCTGGGGAGTGACTCTGTGCTTGCCTATGGGAAATAAAAAACTGATTGAGATGATTTTTATTGAGGGTCGGAATTTGCACTTTCTGGGCCCGTTTGATTTACGAGGATCAGGGCTGGAAACACCCACTGAACTGCTATAACTCGATCAGATGCTTAGTAGTTTACACTATTGGTTAAAATTTTATGACGTATGCTACATTTGAAATATCCACTTAACCAACTCAAAAAAATATGAATAAATAAAATAAAACTATACAAACAAACACAACCCCATCCCGCCATAAACATCATCTTCCAAAGTTAGTACTGAGGATTTTATTTCAACATGTACCTTGCACACACACAGTAAAGGATAATAATTACATTTCTCCTGCTAAACAGATTTATAAAATCTCAGCAAATTAGGCAAGATTCTGTTCAGTTTGGAACAAGTTTTGGAGGATTCGTAAAAAGTTTCCAGCAAAAATTTGAAGGGTAACTGGGTTAATGTTTTACAGTCGTTTTTGGTGTTTACATACTTGAATTTTGCTGGCGTCGTCCACTTTTACAGAGAGGGCGTCCTGCTCTGACATTCCAATCGATACTTGGCTTTTACTGTCCAGCACTGTGATGACTGGAACACTGTCTTTGAGATCTTCAGAGAAAATAAAAATATCGACACAGTAATATGTGACCTGTTCTGTCAAAATCAGACTTTTCTGGGCATAAGGTCAAAAATGAGATTTTTGCATATTGTTAAAATATGTTCTGTTTCCTTTTAATACGTGGTTAAATTTTTGAAACCGCTCATTCTTGCGCAAAGTTATGCTATTTTGAAGTTCATTGGGTCGAACAGTAGAAAACAGAGAAAATGGACACGAACGTCACAAAACAGACATTTCTTTAACTGATATACCTTAACAAATCATCAAAAATACTATAATCAGAGATCAAATTAGGGTTTCAAACTTTTATAGTATATTTTAGACATGCTCAGGATTACAAATATGCAAAAATTAGAAAATGGAAAAAAATCACCCCCACAGCATTTGCTGGCCCTATCTCAATTTCAACCTCTGCCCAGAAGCGTCTGCTTTTGACAGAACAGGTCACATATCTGAACGAAATAATATCTCAACAAGGCTCCATTTCATGGCTCTGCTAACCAAACAATTCTAACGTTTAATGCAATCAATATTTTGTGCTTACAACCCTGGCACAGAAACCTGTATGCACAGAATCTGCAACTGTGGCGTTTGTTTATGGTGTAAATCGAGGACACACACATGAAAAATCATCGGTGAATCGAGGACAGGAACCAAATCGAGGACGAACTTGATTAGAAAACGTGTACAAAACCAATGAGAGCTGTTGCGAAAAAGTTCAACCAAAGGAAAAGGGAAGAGGAACAAAAGAAAATCCTCGATTTTAATACACCATAAACAAACGTGCTGGGATGCGTTTATGCATATAAGAAAACAAATTCAAATTTAAGGCGAATTCATGACATAATTTTTTTAAGTTGAATTCCATAGCGTCTACTGCTTTAAAATTAGGCCAAGAAAAAAATTAATCAGTTTCTCGTCCCTGTCCGCTTCCTTTATTTCTGGCCGCCTCCTTTTTAATTTTTTTTAATTCATACATTTGCAATATGTTTTGCCGGCACATACATGATACGATCAGGCTAATTGAGTCGTTTGTCGACCCTGGTCAATTTTTTTTTATTACAGATTTAAAAAGAGCACAATCTCAGCATTACTGCTGTTAAAACCGCATGCTGATACCATCTTTAGTTCAAAAATTATGGAAGTCGGAACACCAAGAGATGTGATGAAGTGATGTGATGAAGTGGCCCTATTTTGGCCTGAATCTCCAAATAAAAATTCCCGACAAACGACTCATTTAGCTTGTTCGCATCACATATATTATCAATATGTCTTTTGATTTGTTTCCAACAAAATTATAGCTATGTAGAGAGGGTTATGATTCTTTTGGACCCAATTTTGTATCAGCAAAAATAGTCCAGAAAAGTGAAGAATCCATCTGCCACCTTCTTGGGAAAAAAAAGAAGAAAAAAAGCACCTGCCTCCTATACTTTTCAAAAAGGCCAGACTAGAAACTACCTTTTTTTTAAACTTGGCCTGACATTGTTTTATTAATTAATTAAATAATAGTGAGCCAGGGGTATTTTGTAATATTTCTAAATTTGTATCGTTCAAAAATAAAGTGAAGTGTAGTTTATTATCCGAAATTAAATTCTCAGTAGACATATATTTTTTAAGGTCTACATATTGGAAACAATGGAATACCTAGTTCACTGAGGTCGGCCTCCCCCTCTATACCACCAAGCTCCTCCTCCCCCTCCTCCTGCTCCATCCCTTCTGGGGCCTCTGTCTCCGTTCCCAGCACGGCCGCCGTGCGGGACAGGACCCGCTGCATGATCTGCTGGATCTTGATGTCGGCTTCTGATTTCACGCCACTGTGAAATAAAATTTATGACAATCAATCAAATGACCAGTCTTGTATCAATAAACAATCGGTCGATAAGTAGCCAAATATCGAGGCTGACTGCTAACTACAGAAATCGTGATTTGCTTATGATGCAAATGGATTTTATGTTAACCCTGTAAACTAGTAAAAGTTTAACTATGAGTCCAGAAACACACCGGGGCAAACCCTTTCTCTTAGCGATAAGTGTTACCGTAATTTTCGGAATATAAGCCGCGCGGCGTATAAGCCGCAGCACGCAAAAATCTGCAAATTAAGATTTGAAGTCGGCGTATAAGCCGCACCGGCGTATAAGCCGCACCGACCGCTGCGGTTTCAATTTTGTAAGGCCTCCAAATTCTAGTCAAAAAGCTCTGAACCAGTTCCATTTACACTACAGAAGCTATTAAAGGACCACAAAAGTTATATCAAATCATTTACAATCGATACTTTTACAAACAAATATGGGAATTGATGAGAAATAAACACCGGGAACTGCTGCCGGCTGCCCCGTCATAGCCCGGCAGCCTGCGCCACGCACGCCGGTGAATGACAACATTTTCCCACAGCACGTGAGAGAGTATGAAACCCACCGTGTGTTGTTTGACTGGTCAGACTGGAGCGCTACAAATCTTGCTTTGTGGCAACAGATGCTGATTTGTTTTGTCCTAAAGAATAAACAGGTCCGTTTTTACCTCAAAACTTATCAAAACTTATCAAATTGTTGCGATTACTGACGAGTAGCTGCGATAAAAATTCAAGTTTCGATCGTAACTTTCTTCGGAAATAGTCAAAACGAAGCGGACATTTTAATAGACGAATCCATTAATTTTGTAAGGGGTGATTTAGTCCCTCTTTTGAGTTTTACATCGTTTCTTGAATACATTTCAAGAAAACAAAATATATTGTGACGTTGAACAACTGATTATGTAATAAAAAAATGTTTCGAAGGCCATAAATATTTTAGTCGTCTTTTTTCTTTTTTTTTAAACAGCGGAAATATTGGTAATTATTGTTCCCAAGAAAGAACACCCCTTTATTACCACAAATGGTGTGGTCCGCTGGGGGGAAAGCATGTTGCATATCGCTGCTGCACTGTACCAGTATCACGTACGGCTGGTTGCAAGTGTCGAAGACAACTTTCATCACCGTACTTTTTACCGCTCGGTACCTTTACGTGAGACGTGGTTTCGGTTTGTTAATGACTTTCTTAATTTATAATTCATTTCAGCAACACATCTCTTCTTGTACCAGTACATTAAATACACATACATGTGAATCTTATTTTTATTCTTCAAGGCTCGGCGTATAAGCCGCCCTGTGTATAAGCCGCAGTAAACATTTTCATGGGCAAATTCAACGTATAAGCCGCGGCTTATATTCCGAAAATTACGGTACTAGGTTCTTTTACGTGCGTTAGGCCTTATACAACACACAGGACCTACGGCTTTACGTCCCATCCGAAGGACAATGCAATAATGGTTAAGTGCCTTGCTTAAGGGCACAAGTGTCCGGGTCCAGGCTTGAACTCACGCCACTGTTGCCTCTGAAAAACCAGAGCATGAGTCCGGTGCTTTTAATCGCTAGGCCATGACACTCAATGGTGCATCGAGGTTTTTTCAATAGTTGTAGATGACGTATGAAGGGTCACTCGGAGTATCTTCAATGACATCCACAATGTTTATTTTGACTCGTCTAGTTGTAGTTGTTTCAGAAAAATATAAAGTATTCATATGCTGTTCAGCATGTTTTAAAGACAATGAAAAATGGAGACAATGTCATTTTTCTCAATGTTTGGTTGATTTCTATTCATTTAAAACATGTTTCCTCCAAACAAATAGCCGCGAACATTTTGCTTCACATTTTGGAAATAAATTAAAAATACCTACCGCAATTCCAAAAAAATCTGAAGACTGATGGTAAATGTTACGCTTTTCAAAATGTTGTAAAATGAAGAGATTTCAAGACTCACCCAGTTTCCCTGGCAGCTTTGAGGGAGGATATGATGTCATCCACCGATCGCTCCTTGGGCACGTCCTCCTTCTCCGGCTCAACCACCTTCAACTTGGAGACCCGCCTCTCAAAGGGCTTATCTGACCTGGCCTGCTGTCTCCTCCTGTGATTTAAATGAAGAAGGGTATAGAAGAAAATGACTAACCCTATAGTCACTATAGTGCCAGAAACTGCCCTGCGAATAACTCACTGTAGCGCCCGAAACCGCACAAGCACTCTACAGGGTGAGTAAAATAAAATGCATCCCAAATGGCAGGACCATTTTTTGAACAAAGTTTTGCCTGTAGCACTTTCAAAATCTAGATAAGAAAGCCCAATCAACAAGCTTTCTTTTAAGTACAAGAATCATTCAAATCACTCATGTACTTTTCAAGTTACGGAATTTTGAACACAAACAAGAAAAGGTACGTGTTCTTTCAGCAAAACGAAAACAATTCACATGCATCCCTATGAGCATTGTTTTCGTTTTGCTGAAAGAACACTTACCTTTTTTGTGATCCGTGGACAGAACTTTAAAACGATATTTGTGTTCAAAATGTCGTAACTTGAAAAGTACATGAGTGATCTGAATGATTCTTGTACTAAAAGAAAGCTTAATGACTGGGCTTTCATATCCTAGATTTGAAAGTGCTACAGGCAAAACTTCATGCAAAAATTGGTCCTGCCATTTGGGATGCGTTTTTTTTTTACTCACCCTGAATGGTTTTGTTGACTCTACAGTGAATATACACAATGAAATACAATCTAGTACAAGTGCTAATGCTAAAATAATATTTGTAAACTACACAAATTCAGCAATTTCAGCAATCAAGCCACCACATCAAAATTATCCCTGCTCATCCCCCTATGGGCTCCGTGTACGAGTACCCCCTCAACGGTAAGAAAGAGAGAGTTGGGGGAGACCACCCGGAGAGACATTCTTTGCTGACGGTGCCTGCCGTTCACGCGAAGACGCTTTGGCCCATGGCCTTGTGCACAGTCACGCTTTTCGCGCGCAAACAAATACACGCATGCATGTGTCTCGTCCATGAGGCTCCCGAAAGTGCGAACCCTTGTTCGCGCACGGAGCCCACAAAACATTCCTACAACCATCTCAGCTCTCCTTTGAGTATATAGCCCAATGCTGCCATTTATTTTCAAATGCAAACAGCTAATTAAAACACAGTGAATATTATATGCCCTAATAGGTACCCAATCTACTCCTGTGTAGCAATAAGCAACTACTTGGGCAATACCAGCATGACAGACATTACAAATAAGACTTTTTTATACTGTAAGAGCTCAGTGACTTAACCTAAAAATGTATTTATTTTTAAAAAATCTTATACATGCATCCATCATCTGGTAATGGGCAAGGAGATTATAGACTAGGAGTTTTGGATCATTTCTCTGAATCATTAATTAGATCTAATGGTTAATTGGCTCTGTCACAGATATTATATTTTCTTCAATAATGCTGGAATTGGTCAATTTCAAATTGTCTTGCCAAAGAACACATGCACCCCAACCCAGGCTGGATCTGAACCCACAACCTGCAGGTGTACCCTGAGATCTTGAGTTTGGTGCTCCAGACCTTGAGGTCATAGGGCTTCCCCTTTTGTTAGTCTGGACGTTAAAAGACCTCACATCAAGACTTCAGAGATCAGAGATCAACCAAGGCTGGAGACAAGGTTTCAGAACCCCAAGGATAATTCTTCAATGATGTGTCGCCCACTGACTGAATTTTTATCACGTACTTGAAGACCGGCAAGCTATCCGGTCCCGCAATGTCCCGGGCCTCTGCCAGTAACTCGCTGGCCGACTTGTGGGAGCTGCTGGACCCTGCCGAGCCATGCCGCATGGACCTGGCCTTCCTAAGGTGTGAAGTCTTGGAACCGGACCTGCTCCTGGTCAGATCTTCGCTGTCGTCGCTCAGGTACACAGTGGCCGAGTCTTCCTCCGAGTCCAGGTCAACCCAGGGGTCCATGACCTCTGACCTGGCTTTCTTGGCGCTCTTCTTGCTGCTCTTGATGAGTTCTGTCCGAGTATTTTGAGAGAGGGGAGATATGTTTCAGAGATAGAAATCAGATTTAAAATCCAGTATTATACACCCTAACCCCCTGGGCTATTTTGGCTAGAAACCTTGCTTAATGCAGCAACATGCAAAACTCAGGCATGAGAATGAATTTCAATAAAAAAACAGGATACTTGCACAAAAAACAGGAAAAAAGATGTGAAATCAGGCAAAAAAGCCCCAAAACAGGCTCAAAATTAATAAAAACGCGGAAATTTGGGCCAAAAAAAAAAAATTCCTGTTTAAACAGGAAGATTCTCATGCCTGGAAACTTGCCAAAATGACAAGCCTGCTCAGTGTATCAAGATCCATCTTTGCTGCAACACTTGTCTAAATGACAAGCCTGCTGAGTGCAGCAAGATCCATCGGGTCAAAAGTCGCAAGGCCAAACTGCCTCAGAGTCTGTGGTCACCGAATGCAGCAGGATACAACTGTGGCATTGTTCAATGGGGTTAGCTCACATTGCCTCAAAACTGGCCATTTGTTCACTGGTGTTGATGGCTCAATGCAGCAAGGTCCCACAGATTTTACGCCTGATGCACTGTGTTGCGTCTGGCAGGGTTAGGTTTAATACTTTAAATTCACTGAGCTTTTGGAAAAAGTCTTGGAAAAAAATAGCCATTTTCTCTTAATGGGAAAATTTAGTCTGTCTGGTTCACTTTTAATTTTATTAGTTATAGTTATTATACAAACCACAGCATAAACAGGAGTGAAATAGTAGGGTGTGAAAACGAGAAGGTGTAATGCCACTGACATTACGTGTCAAATAAGAAGAATGCAACATTCTAGTGAGGAGTGTTCTAAATGGAAAAGGAAAAGTAGAGTAGACGTGAAATACTAGTTTTAGAATGAGAGCTTTTTGAAACTTGGATCACCTGCCAGGTTCCATTTTAAATACATTTGTGACCTACTGAGGCAAAGTGAGACGCCTGAAGTTGGATATACTAGAAATATCATATCAAAATTGATATCGATTGTTTTGTATTTTTGAGTAGCCAAGGTATCCAAGATTTACAATGTGCATTTTTGTTGGGAAAAAACTACCCACAAAAGTGGAAAAACTAAGAAACGTTTTTCACTGCTGTTGGCGGCACAATCTTTTTTTCAAAGTCGTTTTTTTTTTAAAATGAGGTGAGCGAAACTTTGCAGGACACTGTTTAAGTTCATATCTTTGGAATAAATTCAGCTACAGAAATAAATTTGGTATCCTTGAAATGCCAATGATTTGCGCTTTAATATGATGTTCATAACGTGAAAAGTCAAAGGTGGGGGTTATTCGTCATTATGCTATGGCAGGTCACATTTTATTCGTTAGATATTCCTGATGTGTGCATTTTGTATAAGTTTGGGATACCTGATGTTCTGAGCCTATTCTCATCAGCACATGTTCTGATATGAAAAAAAAAATTGTATTCAATGAGAAATGGCAAAAATTTAAGAAAACCTCCTGTATCAATTCCCCTTACTTTTGATCTTCCTTCTTGGAGCATCGGCACTGGCCCCAGACGTGGGTCTAGCGGGCGGCTTGGCCCTCTGTGAGAATTTCACCGGGGCTAAGGTGCCTGCTGTGCCAACGATGGCTGGCTTGGTGAGTTTCTCTGGCTGTGCTGTCTGCTGTTGGGTGAGATCATCCTCGGCGGGCTTCGGTCTGGCAGAGTCTACGGCCGACTCGGATCTGGCGGTGATGGACGGGGGAGGGCCTCGGTAGGAGTCTATATTGGCCTAGTAAGTATTAATTAAGAAAAAGTAACAATGGGATCGATTGAAACTCTTAAACCTTCGGAAATGATGAGAAGGATAAATATGGCTGGAATGCCGGTCAATACAGTACCTGGACCGATTAAATTGGCTGAATCAAAGCACCTTATGCTGACTTTGAGCAAATATAAAAACTGTAGAGGCCCGTCTCAATTCATATCCAGTACAAGTTCTGGACAAGTTGTGGTTAGAATTATTCTTTGTCCGGAAGAAGCACTGCATTTGGCCTGGACATGTTCTTGGGAAATTGTCATCAGCAACTGCTTGACCCACCAAATTTTGACTCACAAATTTTGCAGGTACGTTTTGGGAAGGGACAGGAAGATTGCAGGTAAGTTGTTCAGAACCCTGCAACTTACATCCAATACAATATCTGCAACTTTAACAATACAATGTCTGATATGACTTGAGATGGCTCCTAATTTCAATTTGTTGTAATGAGCAGATGAAAAAATCAATGTTCCAAATCAAAAGAAATTGAAAATAATCCCAAAGCGTTACAGTTTTAAATTTGTTTTAACAAAGTCCGTCTTGAGCTGATATGGCATATCAGGCCAGTGTTTATCTCTGGTTTCCTTGGCATTCCCCCTGGATTGGATGCCCATCTGAAACAGGCTATTCTCCAGCTAAGGTTGTACTCATCTATGTCGTTGGGTGGAGAGGGGCGAGTTTAGTGAAGTGGCTTGCCCAACACAACATATGGCCAGAGGGTGGATTGGAACCCATCACCCTTTGATCATGCGTTATAAACCTTAGCCAATACGTCGTAATCCCCTTTGCCTAATTTATGACTGACCATTCTATAGAATAGCAATTGCGGTTGGACTCTCACTTGGAGTAAGGCCATCAAAATTTGGGATTTAAATTTGAAAAACATCTGGTGCACTGACTTGGGCAGATTGCTTGGCACGTTTTAACTTTGAATTATCCAGACCAAAGACACTGTTGCTGTACGGATTCTGGGCAAGCTCTTGCATAGTTACGTAAGAGACGCTCAGCATCAATACATTGTTCACAATGGGTGAGAATGGCACAAAGACACCAGACCATGCCGGAGCTGGGGGTTGCTAGCATAAGGCTTGCCCCGAATCACATCATATAGCAACAGTCTCTTTGGTCGGAAGAATGCAAAGTGAAAACATGCAAAGCATTGGATGAAGTCAGCGTTCCAGATTTTATTCAATTTAACTCGCAAATGGCCAACTGTTCATCTCACCTGTTCGATAGCTTTGATCTCCGAGTCTGGCTTGGCCATGGCTGGCTTGCCTTGCATCCTGAACTGCAGCCCCTCGATCTCCTTGGTGCTGCGTGATGGGAGGACACCAAGGGTCTGTACGCGTGGGATTCGCATCTCTGTTGACGTGGAAAATAAATCAAACAGAAGTGGATGTGAACCCAGGTCATAGTAGTGAAAGAAAAAGCCAGAACCAATTTGAGGCTTTGCAAGAAGAGGACTGCAACTAAGAAGTCCAGTGAGTATTAAGAGAAGAGGTGCTGAGAAGAACCAGAGGTGTTTATGCGATTTTTGTGGGGGTGAGTATGCATTGATGACAATCAGGTATGTACTGACTGAAATGTTGAGATAACACACCTCTGCCTTAACTCATAACCACAATAATAAGTAACTTCTAATGCAGGCATGGTGTTTTGGCAAACATTTCCTGAACGATTTAACTGAACGGCCTTGAATCCATCATTATCCCCCCCCCCCTTTAATAATTCAATGGATTCATGACTATTCATAAGATGTCATTTTTTGTGTCGGGGTGATGTAAATCAAATTAATTTTTGCCCTTCACCGACGTATAGACACTGTATACTCAGTGTGTTACCTCCCAAGTGAAAGTTGGAAAAATCACTTGGGTGGGACTCAAACCCACGACCTCCTGCTTTCTAGTGCAGATGTCTTACCACTCGACCACAGAGCTAATGGGATCGGTTGGCTTGTTCGAATCTCATAGCAGCGGGTACCGCATTAACTATTCATGTCCCACCCGAGTAATATTTTCAACTTTCACTCGGGAGGTAACACACTGAGTATACAGTGTCTATACATCAGTGAAGAGCAAAACTTATCACCCCGACGCAAAAAAAGCCATCTTATGAATAGTTAATGCGGTACTCGCTACTATCAGATTTGAACCAGCCAACCGATCCCGTTAGCTAGGTGGTCGAGTGATAAGACATCTGCACTAGAAAGCAGGAGATCGTGGGTCGAGTCCCACCCGAGTGATTTTTTTCCAACTTTCACTCGGGAGGTAACACACTGAGTATACAGTGTCTTTACATCGGTGAAGGGCAAAACTTAATTTGGATTCACGACTATTGGGCCAAAATATCATAAGTATATTCATAGGTCCTAGTCCAAATAAGCCAAACTTACCTTCAGTTGTAGTGGTCTCATCCTTGCTATATGGATATTTCTTTGTCTTTCCAGCTGGCGGCACATTGTATTCTTTATCCAGGGCATTGTAAGGGGGAACACTCCCTGGTTCCTGAATAAAATAATTGAGCAGTGTTCGTTATCACGCAAGCATGTAACCATTTCTGGGGCCAATTTTACGGACCTGGCACAGATGTTTGCTGAACAAACAATACTTTTTTTTTCAGAAAAAAAACCTGAACAACAATTTGTGATATATTCTTTTTCAGATATTCAAACTTACTTGTTTCTGTACTGGAACTGGATTACTGACAAAGGTCTCTTCAAAGTGAGGCTCTGTCTTCCGTACATACGGCATGCCTTTCTTGCCAAAATCTACGGCCAATTCTCTACAGTATATAAAAAAAAAAGAGAATTGTATATCCTAGATAACTTGACAAAAAGGTTCCATTAATATGACAAATTAGATTCAAACTTTTGTTAGTTTTATTTTTAGTAAACCAAGAACATTTGCCTTCCATCATTCAAAGACAGAATCTGGCTTCATTGAATAAAAACAAAAGCAAAAATAGGTTAGTGCAATCACAAACAATTAGCACAAACTTTTAGCAGTCATGTGCAGCTGTTAGTAGAGGCATACAAATTAATGGTTTAGCCAAATTAGTTGGAAGAACAAGTTTTATCTTTTACAAAATGTAATAATACTATGTAATACTAAAACCCTCATTTTCTTGGCTTTTTTTTAATAGGGACCTTCTTTAAGATGCCCAAATTCAAAACTTTGCAGTTTCAAAGCTGTAACTTCTTTTAAAAAAAGAGTAAAAACAATAACCCTAACTCCTTGGAACTGGACCAAGTCCATCAAAATCCATCAGTCACTGTGCTTCCAATACAAAACTGTACATGACATTATGAAATCCACCACTGACGCACTGGTTGACATTCATGGACTTGATGCACATGGCTTTTATCGCAATAGCAGTACAGGAAGCTAGGCAAAATCAATCGGATACCTGTAACTAGCACTGCTTCAGACCATTAAGCCCAAGTCCATCATACTCCATCAATATTTAGTCACGCCAGGTATCTGGATCAATGCCCCCTAAAATCCACCAAAATGGGGGGATGGATTTTGATGGAGTTGGGGTGGTTAGGGTTAACGATGAACAGACTGAGTACGGACTGTGAGGATTTGTGGTGTTTTGAGAGGGTTAGACGTTATATGTCAACAGTCTTCACTGCACAATTCATAAGATGGAATTTTGCATCGGGGTGATGTAAATCAAAATAAGGTTTGCCCTCAAATTAGGTTTTGCCCTTCACCGACGTATAAACACTCTGTAACACACTGAGTATACAGTGTTTATACGTCGGTGAAGGGCAAAACCTAATTTGAGTCTTCACTGCAAACGACAAACATTAATAGAACACATTTCAAATGACGTATCACATAAGGAATGAGCTCATGTTACATACACATTCTTGACCTTGTTGCTGCAGGGGATGCACATACATTAAAAAAAAAGCAAACGAGCACAAGCAAGCAATGATTAGAGCTTTGTTTAAAAATAATAGCATGGTTAAACAGATCAAGTCATCACAAGTCAACATGCGCTTCTCAAATAAACTGTGAAAAAGACATTCTGTTGTCATAATTCACCCCCTGCTACTTGTGAATTTGTTAAGACTTGTGATTGACTGTATTACAACTCCGTGATCAGGACTATAATGTGAATACAGTTACCACACTATGCGTGTCATTTGATTAGAATGAACTGAATTATTAATTTATTTATCATTTAATCGACTGAAGCACAACCTTCCACCCCATAATGATGGTCTCAAAATTCATCACTCTCTTGTATTCAAATCCAATGTTGGTCAATTTTATGCTATAATGAAATCTTCAACTGTCGTTCTTTGCCCTGGGTTTGTCTTCCTTTCAGGAAAACAAATAGGGCCATCTCGAATATACCGTATATTCAGTCATCAATCCAATATTAGAATAGCTTTTTGCCGGTTTTAATATTCAAAAAGAGAAAAATATGCACATGTGCAGAAATTTGCATTTTTTACTGTCAGATGATACTTTTTTGTCAACGGTAACTTTCTTGTCGACATGTATTTATTGGTCCCATTATTTCAGCTGGGTAAAGTCCCTGGACAGTTATACAGTACTTACTTCAATTGCAAAACACTCTGACCAGCGTTCCATAACATTTTACTACTAACAGCGTTTACTACAGCTGGCGTGTGTAAAACTTGATCGTCAAGTTTCGAATATTCGAAAATTTGGTCAAGTGCAGTTTTGAATAATCAAATCAAATGGACAGCCCTAGAAACAAACTCAGAGACATTTCGAAATCGGCCTAATTTTCAGGAAGCTACTAAGCCAAAATCACCACTTCACAAATGTATGCACTTGGCAAACATTGCGGCAAACCAGTCTCAATCAGCACACTGGGCAATACATTTTTGGCTGGTGACCTGTTTCTGCTAAGCAAATATTTTCCGTGCTTAGCAAATCTTTTGTGCTTAAGCAGCTTCATAAAACTGGCCAATGATCACTGACTCTTACAGCTCATATACCTTATGATCACACGCTGTTTGCCATCTTCCACCTCCTTCTGCTGCTCCTTGGTAAACTCCGCCTCCTTCTGGGACCTCTTCTTGATGTTTTCGATCTCTTTCTGCACCCGGAGAAGTTCCGCCCGGCGAAAGCCCGTCCGAAATGCACCACGGCTGGTCAATTAGAGATAAAAGTTATTGAAAATTGAATTCTTATGAAAAGATAAATTTGTGTTGTTTTGGGTCCTTATTTGTGTTTTTGTTTTCACATTAACTTATTTAGCCAAGTTGAAAAAGGTAACGTACTTTTACAGGTCCAACTTATTCAAAACGTAAATAGGATTATTAGTATTTCTCACAATAAAGAGTTTTAAAATTGTAGCGACACTGTAAATTACACCAAAAAAACAGCAACTCATAATTCTCAGAGGACAAAGACGATTCACCAAGAGAAACGGTACAACAGACTTCAGGGCCACATGAGTGTTATTGTGTAGAAAAGTTTTTAAGAAAGTCACTGTCGATACTTAATGCAAGATCAGAGTTTAGGTTACTTTCAATACTTAAAATGGTATTTTAATTTCTTCACTATAACTTACTCTTCAGCCATTGTGCAGTCAATGTTAGGCAGATGACGTCCCACCGTCAACAACAGCTACCATTACTTAGGAATCCCTACATGGATCTCCAGCAATTAAGACTTACTGCAGATTGTTGTTTCAGTTCCTGAAACTGCAATTATTAATGATTACTTTGTATTAAAAAACCACTGAATTTTGCTAAAAAGGCTTTGATAAAATGACTTTATAAGTAGTTTTGTTTCAACAGGGCAGCCATGGTAGTCTTTTCAATTATTTGAACTGCTGCTACATGTATTCTTAAGGGCCCTGAATACATTTTAACAAAAAAGTCTTTTGTATTTAATACAATTATTTATTACTAAATTGCGTCATATTACTTTCACAAGTTAAGTGCCAACAATCATGGCAGATTTTTTTTTAAAATTTTCCACGTAGCCCGAGACCGAGTTTTTTGTTAGGCCCTAGTTAGGCCCTACTTATCTTTTTTTAACATTGGGACATGGTCTATCGCCAGACCATGTTTCAATGTTAGAAAAGGCGACAAGTAAAGAAGTGCCCAAGCTATTGCAAGGCTACACTCCATGCAAATAAAGGCAATGCTAGAATTAGAAGCCCTAGGCAATGCAATGTTGATGAACAACTTAAAGGGAATGTACATCATTGGCTTTTGCTGTAATTTTCAGAAATGATCTATTTGAGGGGTTAAATACTTAATAGATCAAATATTGTTACACTGACATGTTTGAAGTTTTGTGTTCGAAAATGCTGGAAAAACCAAGAAAAACAAAAATGTTCAAGTAGTCTGGTTCCCTGACTCCACTAAAGATAAAATGGATCAATTTATAGATGCCGGAAATTTGTAAGGTAAGGGAACCAGTTTAGCTGGCCTGCACACGTTCATGAACATGTAACCAATAGCAAACAAAATTTGGACTAAAAAATGGTAAATTTGGAGCAGTAGTTGAAAAATATTAAGGTTTTTCCAACGGTGGTCAGCCGACCACCGTTGGAAATGTACACAAAAATACCATTTTATTGAAAATGACTTCACACCAGGTGCCATAATTTTACAGGATGCTTTAGACTGTCATTTAGCAACATCCTAGTAAGGTATTTCGTAAAAACTTGGTAGTTTTATTTTTCGATGTTTGCAAATGTTGTAAATTCCCTTTTTAATGTGCATACATGTGTGAACTGCAGATGTCAACCGCCTGAAATTTCATGCAAACTATCGTAAAATCATGCAAATACTGACTTAGTATACACTCTGTCGCTGGAATGCAACTTGGTCATCTTCAATTCTATTTTGAAAAGAGAAAATTCCAAATTATTTATACCTTAAAAATGTTTTGAATGATTCAAGCCAAACTATGAGAGATGCTCCTTCACAAGTTGTTGATAGTGTCGTCCGGATACTATTCTCGTGCTGTTAAAATACAATCACTCTGATTGGATAATATATTTTTTTCAGTTAATTTGTTTTCTGAACTTTAGGTAATATTATAATTATAATTTTATATATTAATATTGAAAACAAAATATTTATTAGGTAACTGTATCTCATTTGTAAATTTACTCAAGTAAGGCAATTTAATAATCTAATTTTTGAGAAAATGATTCTCAATAATAGACCAATAGCAGTAGTTTTTATGTGATACACAACATTTGTCTTGGTTTTTTAAAATACATCGGGTAAAAGTTGTAGTTCGCTTCAACGAATGTAGCTGCCGGCCATGATCTCCTTTTGCTTTATGCCATTTAGTTTGGATGTTGTTAGTCAGAATCAAAATGGCGGCGCGCTCGATCACCGCGAACATCTCCAACAAACTTAACGTTATTGCTAAAAATCTCGAAAAGGCACCCAAACCAGAGAAAATCATATTCGATAGAAGGAAGAGACCGGTAGGATGAAAATGTTTTGTGGCATGCGTAAATTCAGAATTGCTCGGAAAGGCTTATAATTGGCTTTCGGTCGGAAAAGTGGAGTCGACATAATTCTTATCACATGCCATTAAACCGTTATGCCTTCATTTCCGACACACATGACATGTTTGAACGATTATTTGTTATGATTGTTTTTTAATGTTCCATGGTGAATACCTAATTTAGTGTAACGATTTTATTGACAGTAAATATTCATTCATAATCTATTTATCCTAACTTAGCCTTCAGCCTAGCCCGACTGCGTCTGGCCGTACAGTACTATCGCAAGCTCTGTAGTACGGCCAGACGCCCGATGCTTCCACAGAGACTGAATTTTGTTGGCCGCCGATGTAGCGATTTTGCTACATCTTTCGATCACTATTATCTTTTCATCCAGTACACAAATTTCCAAAGTTAAGGTTCGTAGTCGTAGAGCAACTCATACCTTTTCGAAAAAACGTTGTTTGGTCTCAATATTTTCATCCATCTGGCCACAAGACGAATTTCAGTAATATCGTCCCCAATGCGATCCCCCATGCGATTTCAAAATGGCGGCCGCGCTGTAATGTATGCAATATGCAGGCGCGCCCGCGCAAACTCATGAATATGCATAAACAGTCTGTGACGTATGACCTCGTGTTTTTGGACGTACGGCCCCGCCGCACGCACGTCCAAAAACACGAGGTCATACGTCACAGACTGTTTATGCATATTCATGAGTTTACGCGGGCGCGCCTGCATATTGCATACATTACAGCGCGGCCGCCATTTTGAAATCGCATGGGAAATCGCATGGAGGACGATATTTGCGGATTCTGATTACTGAAATTCGTCTTGTGGCCAGATGGATGAAAATATTGAGACCAAACAACGATTTTTCGAAAAGGTATGAGTTGCTCTACGACTACGAACCGTAACTTTGGAAATTTGTGTCCTGGATGAAAAGATAATCGCGATCGAAAGATGTAGCAATATCGCTACATCGGCGGCCCAAAAAATTCAGTCTCTGTGGAAGCATCGGGCGTCTGGCTGTACTACAGAGCTTGCGATAGTACTGTACGGCCAGACGCAGTCGGGCTACCTTCAGCCTAGTTCAGGGTGACTTTTTGGGGGTTGTTGTTTTTTTCTTTTCTATTTCTAGTCATGCTAGTTTATGTTTTGTTTGTATGTTTTTATTGTTATTATGTACCCAATCAATTTGCTCCTTTTCCCTCCCTTTTTCCTTAACCCCTTTCCTTTCACAAGATGGTTTTGTTGTCAATGAACTCATGTTCATGGTCGTTTTGGCGTTTACGAATTACAGGCTGTCACTTAAACAGGTTGAATGCGATACGAATGATGGCATTTTTCATCAAGTTCAAAAGGATAAGTTTTTGAGCGAGAAACATGTCTACTTTTGTAAGCCAATGTGTCAAAGATTGTAATCACTCTTCGTAGACTTTGCATGCAATCACCAGAGTGGTATCAGGATACTACATTCTTTTCATCAAGCCTTGGAAGGAAGGGAGAGGGTTTCATACATCACTTCACAGTATTTTGCAAAATTACTCTGCAACTAGATGTGCCAGACTCTTGTCCATAGACATTATATCGTGTATTCTCTTTGGAAACCATTCAAATCAACCATTAAAATCTGATTGTCATCTTGTTTTTGAACAGGGGTTTTACAGCGAAGGTATAGCATCCAGGCTCCCACCAGCCTATTTCAAATGGAAAAGACAACCAGGCGCCAAGCCACCTGTGCTGTACTGGAACGATCCAGGAAGTAAGGCCATGTCCGAATTACGTGGCTACGGCTAGAAATTACACACACACCTATGAAAAGTGGCTGAAGCCACTTCGCACAGTTGCGTGTGTTATTTCCATCCATAGTCAGGTAGTTCTGATACAGCCTAAGAAATGGATTTGTGTTTATTTACGTTTAATATCTTTTTCGGCTTAGCTACATGAAATTTACCCTAATCCTCCAAAATCCTCTTTGCAAAATGGAGAATTTTGCAGGATTGAGGCTATCTGGCAAAAAAGTGTGGCTGATTTCGGAGGATGCACTGTGTCAAGGTCTTGGGCCGGACCTTGTGTTGTTTATGCCCAGCCATACACAAATTTAGGCCTAGATTATACTTTTCATCCCCCGCGATGCTCCAGGATGTCACTGGCTCTGCCTCAACACCTTGACAGTGATTGCCGGAGAATTTTGCAGGATTGAGGCAGTGGTCACCCCTCCAAGGACCACATTCAAGAAATAACGCAGGGTTTTGCAGGATTAAAGCTGTATGCAATTTTTACATGGAGGCAGTTGGAGGATTTTGCAGGATTGAGGTTGCATCCCAGCAAAAATGCCTAGGGAGTTAGAGTTAAATTAAAAAAAAAAAATATATATTTTCTGAAGGTTCAAATTTTCCTTGACCAGACATCCACTTAAATTTTGTTGTTGAATTTCAGCTGACTGGGCGAAGCACCCAAGGACGGGGGAGCGAGTCCGCACCAACAGGGTACCGCTGAACGTCATCTATCCGAAGCACAGCCAGCTGGGTCTGTGGAGTGGGGAGGGATACGTGCCGGGCTTCCGAAAAGCCAATATAACCAAGGGAGTCAGGTATGCATGCTATGCTGTGCTCGACAGTATCTGCAGCTGTGTCGGCATCATGCTAGAAAGGAGTATGTCGAGACGGCTTGTGATAAGCACAGATGGAAAATATTAGCTAAGGTTTTAGTCCAAGGGGAGCCTCAGCATCTCTCGGTTACCCTTTCGTCTATTTTGGTTCCCAATTTCAAGTTCTACAACTTCAAATTCTGCAAACTCTTTTCTCTTTATGGCAAACGTGGACTAACCAATTTTTCCAATGCTGACTGAAGCATATGCTAGAGCTTAACCCTAACTCCCTGGGCATTTTTGCTAGGATGCAACCTCAATCCTGCAAACTTATCTAACTGCCTCTATGTAAAAAATAGCATACAGCTTGAATCCTTCAGAATCATACGTTATTTCTTGAATGTGGTCCTGGGAGGGGTGACCACTGCCTCAATCCTGCAAAATCCTCCGGCAATCACTGTCAATATGTTGAGGCAGAGCCAGTGACATCCTGGAGCAGTGAGGAGGATTTCAAGTATAAAATAGGCCTGAATTTATGCACGGCTGAGCATAAACAACACAAGATCCGGCCTAAGACCTTGACACAGTGCATCCTCCAAAATCAGCCAAACACTTTTGCCATATGCCCTCAATGCTGCAAAATCCTCCGTTTTGCAAAGAGGATTTTGGAGGATTTGGGAAGGTTAGGGTTAATACAGACACAGCACAGTCATTATCCGACAATTTTTAAAGATATATTTTCAAACAGATTTCAAACACCAGGGATATAATTTGATTTCCGTTGCCTACCAAACAATTTTAAGAAGTAAAATGTTTTTATTTTATAAATGTAGGGTCAGGAAGTGTTGGAAGCCCCTTCTACAGAAAAAGGAGTTGTACAGCGAGATCTTGGATCAAAGTTTCACCATCACTGTCAGTTTGAGAACGCTGGATCTCATTGATGAGGCTTACGGCTTTGACTTCTACATTCTCAAGGTATATTTGAAGTGCATCGATGTTAAGTTATGATGACTTCTGATATTTCAAAAAGTTGGAATTGTCCATTAGGGACTTCATTACGGACTACATGCACGTAGTAGCAAACTGCATGCATGCCAATGGCATTTCCTAAAATGTTTCTCTTTATCTGTCAAGATATGATCTGCTTTCTCTCAAGAGAAACCCAAAGTCTCTTTAGAATCTGGGATTCTTAGACTTGATTTGCATTGTGTGGGTGACTTTCATAAATACTCAAAATTTAAAAAACAATTGTTACGTTATCAACATTAACCCTTAAACCTTCCCAAATCCTCCAAAATCCTCTTTGCAAATGGAGGATTTTGCAGGATTGAGGCTATATGGCAAAAGTGTATTGCTGATTTGGGAGGATGCAATGTGTCAAGGTCTTGGGCCGGAACTTGTATTGTTTAGGCCTGTATTATACTTGAAATCCTGTACACTGCCCAACATAATTGACAGTGATTGCTGGAGGATTATGCAGGATTGAGGCAGTGGTCACCCCTCCAAGGACCACATTCAAGACATAACGGAGGATTTTGCAGGATTGAGGTTGCATCCTAGCAAAAATGCCTAGGGAATAAGGCCCCTTTTGACAAGTTGTGTCAAGTTTTGTAATGTTATGGATGCAGTTCATTGAGATTTGGGAAAACCAAGGACTAGCTTGAAGTTTTGATGGGTTTTTGCAGTAAATTTGCTTTCCTTTACATCTTGTTTCCAGACTCCACCTGAAGTACTCAATTCGTTATTAGGCATGGCACTCAAGAGGCACATGCTACTCCGACTGGCGGAGAAAGAGAAAGTCTACCCGAACGATCCGGATAAGAGGGACACAATCTACAAGCGATACAAGGACTTTGTCATACCAGTGAGTACATATGTAGACTTTGCATTTAACATGTGAAAAATATATTTGACAAGAAACACAATATAGGGTGAGTCAATAAAAATGAAACCCAAATGTCGGGACCATTGTTTTAGTACTACTGTTTGATGGAAACTTGAGGAAAATTATGACATTTTGGTTGAAAACTTGATCATTGTAGAATTTTATTATTCAAATCTGAGTGCTGTCGCTTTAACTTACAAAATATTTTAATATTCATATGTTTAAATCTCAGTGTATGAATATTGATGTATTTTAACAATAAAAATGACTTAAGCCCGGTTCACACTTCACGCGAAAGTAAGTGCGAGACGAAATTCATGTTGTCAATAATGGTGAACGCACTTCAGACGTATCGTTGACATCACGAATTTCGCTTTGCTTTCACCTTCGCGTGAAGTATGAACCGGGCTTTAGGCTATCACTACAGAGCACGCACTAAGTTCTGTAGCATTCTATTCATATCCCCAGCTCGTGTCTTTGACTAAATGTAAATGACAATTACTATTCATATATGTTAATTATTTATGCATATGAATATTCATGTGTTTCAACCGCAGAAGGAAGAGGCAGAGTGGGTGGGGCTTACCAGATACCAGGCCATCGCTAAACAGCGCCGGATTGAGAGCAAGCAGGATTCACAGACATCCCTACGTCCACTGCGGGAATCTCCGGCGTTTGTACGGCCACTGCAGGAAGTATTCACAGAGCAGCTTATTGCAGAATTGAAAGGTATGTACCAGGGAATCTTGTCAAACCTCCCCCCGAAAAAGGGGGAAAATTGGTGCACATCTGCAGGCAATTACGGTCCATTTTTCAGTCCCACGCATGCTACATACCACAAAAGAGCTGACCAGTGAAGTTGCACAAAAGTCTTGCTGCATCTTGTATGCAACTGGAAGAAATTTAAGAGTTTGGTTCGGAACCACTATGAAATGTTTGAATGCACGCTGCCTATAGGCCAAACAGGTGTGCGCATTACACAACTGCTACAGGATTTCCCTAGACATTGTTATTGGCAGTTCGTGGTTGATATTGGTTGGTCGTGATAACGCCCTCTCGCGTGTCAAACGTGTCAAACCATAACAACATCTAGCCCCTAGACTACAAGAATATTGTTCTGTAGGTGTGGGGACTAACACTGCACAATACACATGTAGGTTTTATGGGGACCCAAAACTTTGTTTGGGACAATAGAAAGTCCTCAGTCCGAATTTCCCAGACAATAGAAACCCTCAGCCAAGGCATTATGTATAGTTTGTCACACACACACATGTTGTAAAGTTATACATAACTCGATATTTTTTAATACATGTATTAAGTTGACTCCATTATTAATAACTATTTACACGTGCGAATGTGTCGTGCAATTCAACCTACCGGTTGCCATACTGTACATTTTTAATAACTAATTTTTACGAAATAATCAATGATAATAGTTACATTCAAGCCAATATTGTGATATTCACATTTGATATCCTTTGCAATGGCTTGACAAAAGATTTGTGATTTTGAGAAGAGCGAATCAACACAACTTTCTATTCATATAAATGTAAACTCACAATTCACACCAATTTTACTGTACAACCTTTTGTCAAATTATTGTGGGTGCCTTGTTACCATATTTTGTTTCACTGTGTCCTTCCATACAGAGGAGCAACCGGAAACAAGCTATGAATTTGCAGAAGGTTTGCAGCACAAGTGAGTATAGTTTAACATTTGGAAAACTGTTTTTTCGGCATTTTCGACTTCACTATTTAACCCTCCTGCTGTTTGAACAGTCACAGACAGTCAAAAAAGAAGAATCCTCTTCCCCTGCCGTGCCTTTTACACAGGCCGGTCACCAACAGTCAGATCATATTTCAAGCAAGCACTGTGACTAGTCAAATTCAGTCAACATACAAAAGCAGGCAAGGAACAGCTGGCCTATCAGTTACCTGTACCTGAACAGTCAAAGCATACCAGTAGCTGAATCAATTGACATAAACGGTCACAGCCAGTCAATCCTACTTTATGTAAGCTCTAAAACAGTCACTTGACTGATTTTGATGCCATGGTCCAGTGGTAACGGTGTTTGACTCACGCACGATGGTGCGTGGGTTCGAATCCTTCCAGAGACATGGTGTTTGTGCCCTTGGGTAAGACACTTAACCACAATTGCCTCTCTCCACCCAGGAGTATAAATGGGTACCCGTGAGGGTCGAAGACCGATATTGAGTGCTGATATCGGCCTGATATCGGCTGTCGCGTGGTCTCATGGCGTGATGTTTGGGATAATAATTGTAAAGCGCTTTGAGATTGTTGATACGATGGAAAGCGCTATGTAAGTACTGCGACTATAATTATTAGGAAAACTTTGCACAGAGTGTATGTTTGCATAGGAGGGTTAACGCACTTTAAAAATATTTGTGTCTTGGCTCCACATTCCTCGATTTTGCAAATAGGATGACACATTTCCATTTCAAGGTCAGTTGACATTGAAGAGAAGCTGCAAATTTAGGACAAAGAATACTTGTTAATGCGTTTTGTTTTTGGTTTTGTTTATTTTTGTTTTCCGCACTTCAGATCAAGGCCTCTCATCAGCAGAATTTTCGGACGGGGTTCGACGGACAAAGACGACAAAACGAGCACGTAGCACACCGCCAGGATGAATATCATTTAAGATACAAGTTCAAATGTGAGACAAGAAGGACGTAATAAATGAGCAACATAAGTAAATTCAGGCAGCAGGGACAGTAAAGGGGGCCATTCAAAATTTTTGATGTTTTTAAATTTCGAATTTTTTTTATCAAAATTGTTTTGACCCACCCACCCACTCCAATTTTCGATCTTAAAATATTGATTTTCCATTCAATGAAAAACATAACGAATGTCCAGTTCAGTGACGGCGGAATGCAGCTGCAGTCCGTATATGGTACCTTACCAACAATACTGCCCACTGGCATTCCCGTGCGTAGGGAATCCACCTGGAAACCCGTAAAACTAGTCCATTCTAAACGGTAATAATAAGTATCAGCTCGCTTAAAAAAAAAATTAACTTTTGTCTTGGCATAAAGAGGTGTAATGACTCCCATTATTCATGAAGTTTATTAAGAAATTGCAGTCGTTTTTGATAGAAAACAAATTTGAACTCTCAACTCACACTTTCCAGACGTGTGGGCTCTGCCATGTTCATTGCACGGGTACGCAGATATACCATGTGCGTTTGTTTGTAAGAAAAAAAGACACAAGGATATGTCACGTTTTGGAAATATACCCTTCATGACAAACCTGATACCAAATACATGTGTAATTTGGCATATGCAGTGATTATGACATCATGAACAATCCATCTATGAGAGACAAAGACACTGTCAGGAAGCAACCCTTATTTTTCAGACATCTGGAAATACAGTTTGTTGCGGTTAATAAGTTGTTCACACCAAAACAGGTGGTATTTTCAGTGTAAATAGATTTTTTTTTATTTTCTGAGTGAAAATAAACTGGATAATTGTTGAACATAGAATGCTGGTACTGTTTTCTTTAAGTTTTTATTCACATTTTAAAACTTGTTTTTGAAAGACTAGTTTCTTTTTTTTTTCAAGGAAAGGGGGCAGGGGGCAGGTACAATGCAATTTTCCTTGAATACTTTAGAGGAAAAAGTTTGAAAATAGATATGTAACACTAATGCCCGAATTCCCAACCCTATCATATTTGTATATTTTTAAGGTTAGTTTCCAATGTGTGTTAAAACATTAAAGACGATCGTTATTCCCCTCCTTTTTTTTGTTTGTGTGCACCTTACATAGTTACGTTAGGTACCTTAAATTTTACTTTACCCCCCCCCCCCCATTACAGCTCCGCCTAATTTGTTTTAGCGCCATTTCATACCACTTGTACTTCTCTGCATTCAGCTATTGCAAGGAGTTATACAAAAAGGCAGTTCTTGGGGTTAAGATGTAGGAGCCCTTGGCCTAAAATTTAGTTCCCCCCCCCCCCTCAGCCCCAGTCCACGCTAGGCTTTCCCCTCCTCACCCCGACCCCGAAAAAAAGGCCCTGACATCCGATTAGTCATTAAAATGTCTCTCAATTTATCAAAAAATGCGCAATAATTAACAAAGAGTTCTTACTTTGTAAATAAAATGTGTCCCAAATCCGATGCGCGCCCTACCCCCCCCCCCTAAAAAAAAACTACCCTTCAAATCGGTTCAGTGCCCCCTTGTACAAATATTTATACAGATAGGCTCTTGAACTCGATTGCATCACCAACATTTCACAGTTATTTCTCTGCTTTTAGTATATACATAAAAAGGGCGAGCGCTAAATTTCATCATCTGTTATATCGCCTGTTCACCATCGAGTGCACAACCTTGACACATCCAACAGCAAGTCTATGTCTGTGTGTTTGTTTAGTGTCTCGTGATATGATTTGCCTGATAATGAGGCAGTCTGCGGATCAACAGTTGAACTGAACTTGGCTCTTGCGGCGCTATACTGTGACGACCGACAATGATGATGAAATATGAAATGTGGGCGGCATGATCTGCTGACGGGCGCATTTTTGGCAACTAGCTGCTGATGAAATAATGGTCGGGATTTGGAGCAAAAACGTGCCTTTGTGGGAAGGCAAAAACGTTTAAACAAAAAATACCTTGAGGGACTTGGTACACAGCAATTTGCATTTTCGCTGTAAATTGATAATTAGTGTTGGTCTTGGTTTTCGAAATAACTGTAAACTGGAGGTAAAGTTTGTAAAAATAAATGGATTTTGTCTTCCGGAAATTGCAGAGACGAGTGTTGATATGACTATTTTACAAAACGGTTAGGGATTTTTTTCTGCAAAGTTACATGAAGTCCTTTCAAAAGGAAGGTGCAAAAATGTTCAGTTACTCGAAAACATTGGTCAAATATAACTGGGTACGGACGTATCTACAGCTCGGGCATAGGCGTAGCCAGCGGGGGTGGGGTGGGGGGGGGGGGGGGGTTAAGGGGGATATTTACCCCCCAATATTTTGTAAAGACTGCCCTTTTCTATTCAAATGCCCTTTTTTCACCAGCGCTTCCCCCCTCCCAATATTTTGTAAAGAGTGCCCTTTTTTGTAACAAGTGCCCTTATTTTCTGAACAATTGCCTTTTTTTCTGAGCAAGTGCCCTTTAAAAAAAATAAGTGGTGCCCTTTTTGGAGTCATCGGCTCTTCGAGTGACTTTTTTGTGAATTTCGCGCATGTATCGCCCTGAAAAGCACCATATATTGTCCGTTAGTGTGCATAATCGTCGGTTTTGAACAGCGCCCCCATCGACAGATGGTACCAGCACCCCCCCCCCCAATAAAAATGACCGTGCTACGCCAATGTCGGGGGGTATACGGGTTCTAAACTATCCCCCCCCCCTTGCCTTATTGGGTGGCACAAAAATGAATACACTGCACAAACAAACAAACAACCCCCCCCCCCCTCGGCCCCTCTTGGTCCGCGAACCTGGCACCGCCCCTGCCACAGGAAACGAAAACAAGGTCCTTGCTCTATGGTTCAATATTGTGCTTTGTCACTCGTACAAATTCTCTCAATAATAAAATTGTGTATGTAGCGTTTTGTGGAGTATAGAGGTTAAATTAAGATGGGTCACGAGACTGTTTGTATGGGCTTTACAAGAGCGCACTCGTGGCGTAATCTCGACATTTGTAAAGCACGTGCTTCTTTCTATTTACTTACACAATGGTTTTTATTTTTAGCTAAATATTTCCTGTCACGCGAACCCTTTGGTATAAAAGTGCCGGTATATAGGACCCTTGCAACAGTTTGTCGTGGGAACCGAGTGAGTAAACGCGGCACTCAGATATACAAGAACGATGGCCGGGCTAACGCACATGCTGCTCTTGGTGGGAGTGATCGGCGCTCTGCTACCGTTGGACGTGGTTGGTGCGCCCTCGGGGACATCAGAAAGGTAATCATTTCACTCCTTTAAATTCTTACGAATTCAATAATTTTCTCGTGAATTTTCAATTTATTTGTTTTTTTTTTTAAACATAAATGCTTCTTTTTTGTGTGCTGTTTTTGGGGTCCGAATCCCTTTGATAAGGGAATTCAGCTTGTTTGCGCCATTATTTACACACACAAAAATAAAATAAGCCTCTTAGTTAGACTTCCTCGAGGAGTTCTGAAGAGGATAACCACCAAGTACCAAGTATCTTTAAAAGCAACAAATGGTTATCCTTTATGTTCTCCTACAGTTGAAAGCATTTTAATGACACCTAGTGACCTATATCAACTTGGATAACTAGTTTTATTAGCCAGATTTGACGAGAAAACAATCAAATTTGGACTCCAGATGATCACACTAAGGGTCAGCTGACAGCGACTGAAAATCGGTCCAAATATTATTTCTTTCACTAGATCACTGAATATAAACTCAACAATTACGAAAATTAAAAAGCTTAAGTGTGTCTTCCGTCACGACTAGGCTTCCGGTTCTAAGGACCTTGAGAAAGCAGTCAGTAAACTTTAGACCATTTTTTTCTCATCAGATACCAAGTACTGACGGTAACGCCACAGACAGAGGACGATGTTCAGACGCTCCACCTCATCAAGACGAATCCAAATCTCGAGGTAGGAATGAAACAGTCGTGTTAAAGGCTGATGTAACCCTTTAATTGCTCCCGTTAAATTGATTATAGAATATTGCATTAAACTCTTGCACCTCGTTGTTCAGGTTTCGTTCTGGACTTACCCAGGAGCCGCGGGCCAAGCAGTCGATCTGATGGTGTCATCCAGTCGCCTCAAACAACTTCAGAAACACCTTGAAAAGGGGAATTTCACAACGGAGGTATAAGCATAATAATTAAGAGATGTTTTCATCGGAATTTGTCGGTTGTTTGGTTTGGTTGGTTGGTTTGTCTGTTAGCAAGATAACTCAAAAAGTTATGGACTGATGTGCATGACATGTTTAGGGGTAGTTCTTGGCACAAGTACAAATCGATTAGATTTTGGAAGTGATCCGGATCTGGGTCTGGATCCAGGATTTTTATTAAGGATTTTTGCGAGTAGTTCTTTTGGGTGTACTGACAATATGGCGGGGAAATTATTGTTTAGCCTAGGCGGAGGTTCGCGCTCTCTGAGTGCTTTGAAGTTTCTGAATGATAAGAGCCTACATTTCCTGCTTTTGTCCCATTTTAGCACCAGACATCTGGGACGGGATTTGATAATGCTTGGGGGGGGGGTTAAAAAAAAGAGCAGGCTCTTTAGATTTATATAAATTGATCTCCAGTAAAAGATGTTACATTGATAACATGTCAAACAAAGGACGGAAAATTGTGACTTGATTATTCCTTCGAATTTTTGATTTTGCCAAAATTTCAAGAATGATACAAGTTGTGACTTCATTTATCCTCCCAAATCATCTTCCGTTTTGAAAATTTCAGGTCAAAATCGAGAATGTGGAGGAGCTGGCGAGGCAGCAGATGGCAGGAAGCTCCCGGCCGAGTGAGATCGCATCGCTCGGTCTGCAACCCACCGGTTTCGACTACGGCAAATACCACACTTACCAAGAGGTACAATGTGCACATTTCAGGCTTTAATAAACAAATTTATCTCTTCTGATTTTTTTAAAGTACCTTGCGGTGGTAAAACTATGTCACAGGTCATGTGTCGGCCGACATAGCATCTCTCGGCCAAATTCCAATATTTCTCGCAGATTGCAGACTACTTTAGCTTAGAAAACGAAAGAGTTGTGATACGCGCTTTACGAGATCAAACGATTAAACTCATCATATCAAGAAAGATAAACATCCAAATTTTATAGACACAGGACATTTATCGGCCAGATTCCAACATGTGTCGTAGATTAAGGGCGATTTCTGCACGGAAATCAAACAAAGTTGTGGTGAACTTTCGACAACTTTTATGGAGTGTCTTACAACGATCAGGGTTGAACTCGTCATGATCATGACAAAGATAGTTTAACCTATCTTTGACGAGTTTAAACTTGTCTTTTTTGGTACATCCTGGATTTTTTTTTTATCGGGGACAAGTTCGTGCGTTCTGTCTGACCGAGGGGGGCGGGGCGGGGTTTGAGGTAGGGGTGGGCAGCTCAGGGGTCTCGTAGAAAGTCATTTAAATCAGCAGATTTCATACGAGATCAAAATAAGTCTTCAAATTGCAATGAAAAAGAATGATTTGGACTTTGGCTTTTCACGTGCTAGCCTTATTCAGTTCTTCGGCGGTGATAAGTCAAGTGCAGGACTTTTGAATTCGTGTTGGTCTCAACTCTCAAAACAAGGCATTTTGTACCAGTTTGAATTAGGATCTGTGCATCAGGCGAAGTAGGATAAATCGATGCCTTTATTCGAAAACCATGAGTTTCTCCCCCTCCAGATTTTTTATTGGACAAGAAACATCACTGACGCTTATCGCAAGATGACAAGGCTGCACCACCTTGGGATGACGTTTGAGGGAAGATGGATTCATGGAATTCAGGTATTCTTCCTCCCAAAACAACCAAAATCTGATCTGCGATTTTGAATGAGAATCACTGAATCTGGTTACCTAAAATGCACATTTTTCAAACACTAAACATGTAATAACTTTGTTCTTTAGTTCAAACAGCTTCACAAAGCGACATGTTAAAAATAATCAGAAGCACTTCAATTTGTGAAACAAATAACGAAATAAAGTTTCTACTAGTACACATTGAACAATTTGGTTTGTTGTTATTTGCTTCACAAATTAACAATGCTCAGATACTTTCCTAACATTTGCGTTAGTTGCTTATTGGACTAAGACAAAATCAAACGCATTTATATGTGAAGTAAGTAAGCAAAATATTGGGCCAGGATACATAACTTGTACGAATCCGATTAGGAAATAAAAATGGGGAAACAAGAAGTAACTTTTTCATGACTCAAAAATTCTTATGGGTCATTCTTTAAAGTTGAGGTCAACTTTTTTCCTGTCCCTGTTACATATCTGACATCTATGATTTATAACTCTGATACACTCTTTAATGCAGTCATCCTCAGCCAGTGGTTATGAATAGCAAACTACCTACCAAATAAACACCATTCGTGTGAAGTTCTTCACAATGCGATCAAGCTATATGAGTCGTTTGTCGGGAATTTTTATTTGGAGATTCAGGCCAAAATAAGGCCACTTCATCACACAAGGGCGGATCCAGAACACAATTTTTGGGGGGGGGGTAAAAAAATATTTTGGTCCCCCAAAAAAGTGGGTCAAAAAAATTACGGCGTGGGGTTCGGGGCCCGCTTAAGGGCCCCAAATTTTTTTGGGATTCTAGATGCTCTGTGGTGCGATCTGAGGCAATTTCTGACCACTTTAACCAATGCTTTTTTGAGGAAAAGATGGTGGTGTACTCATTGCCTGCCTTTATTGCGATGTCACATTAAAAAAAAAAAAATGGTTTCGTTTTTTTTTTGGGGGGGGGGCGCCATGGCCCCCCTTTGGCCCCCCCCCCCCCTGGATCCGCCCTTGTCCCTTTGTCATCACATCACTTCATCACATCTCTTGGTGTTCCAACTTCCATAATTTTTTAACTAACGATGGTACCAGCATGCGGTTTTCACAGCAGTAATGCTGAGATTGTGCTCTTTTCAAATCTGTAATAAAAAAAATTGACCAGGGTCGACAAACGACCCTGTAGCTTGATCGCATCACAATTGATAGTTGAATCGCAAATTACAAAATGCAGAGGTACAGGCGATAGGAAAAATATCACACGTTGGACCAAAACATTTTACCAAGTGTAATATTACGGACCTCATACGTACCGGCCATCTTAGAAGGCATATTTTTTTTTAATGTTAATTCACTACCAATGAATGCACAAAAGGCTCTCTCATGCATATCCCAGCAAAACAAAGGCATTGTCATCTAAGATGGCTGCTACGCATGAGGTCTATAAAGTAATTAAACAAACTTCTATGCTAAATCGTCTTATATTCTCTGACCGTGTTATTTGTATTTTGCTACCAGATCAGCACTGCTTTGCAAAGAGACACATCTAATGCAGCACTCCGCCCAGCCTTGTACTTTCAAGCCGGTATGCATGCAAGGGAATGGATCGGACCGGCAACTATAATGTTCATGACGGCCAGCGTACGGTTTAAAAAAATAATATAGGTTTTCCCGGCCAATTTCCTAAAACGTTCATTCACTTCTGGAAATTGGTCATTCATTTTCGTCTGAATTTGAGAATCGCTCTGAACACGCGTTTCATTTTCGCTACCAGAGCATTCGATTCCATTTCAGTTCAATCAACTACGTGATTGAGCAGCACTTTTCGTTTATCCTCATTCAGATTCCTTTTCGCTTTTAGGGGGCGATTTCAAATATTGGCCATTCTATTTCTTTTTTAGTTAAATGTTATGTGATACAATCTGCTATTTTGAATGACAAAAATGTACTTTTGATTGCACATTCACGAAATTGTATTCCAGAACTCTGCGCGAAAAGGTGCGCTTGCGAAAATGAATGCACAGGTAAACGGAATTGGCCGTCTGTTTCTCAAAACCGACTGCTCGGACAATGAAAACGATCGAACTTTCGTTGAATTGAAATAGGATTCAAGACGTGCATTAATATTCAGACGAAAATGAAAGACTGATTTTTAGAACATTTCAGGAAATTGGCCGGGAAAACCTATAATAACGTATTGAATTTTATTATTATTTTTCATTAACTAAGTTTTACCTTTTAATTTGAAATTCGTAACCTGAGTTCAGTTTTGCGTCTCTATAAGTTAGTTCACCGTTCACGTATTATCATTAAGGTCCTTTTTTCCTAATTACATTGTACTTTTTTTCTCAAATGAAATTTGATTTGCAGTCATATTTCAATTGCTTTGAATAAGATCACTCTGAAATTCTTCGCAAAACTGACGAATAATTATTTGGAGTTCTAAAGGTGTTAATAATTTGTCTGAAAAGTGTGTAACTTGAAGTTATACGCTGAACGGAAGGACTGCAGCGGATAAAAGGATCAAGTGCGATTTTGTCTAACTGTACATTAATATTGATGCAAACTGAATCTTATCTAATCCTAGTCTAATGATCTACTCTTTGTTAGTAACCTTAAAGGCATATAGAATCATTTGCATCTATCCCAAAAGAGCCCTATCGAATTATTATGCGAAGAAATCAAGAAAAAATGTAGGTCATTTCCGAAAAATCAGTCAATTGAATAGCATTATATATACTCTCTAAATTCCAAAGAGTGAAAATTCACTCCATTCGAGTGAAGATTCACTCCCACGGTCGGAAACTAGGGACTAGACGTTTTAGAGTGAAATTTCTTCAATCGTAAAGATCGAGGTTTCACTCGAGCTTCGACTGAAGTGGTTCATTTTTCAGACTATGTCAATCGAAAATGAGAGTGATTTTCACTCTAAAACGTCTGGTCCCTAATTTCACTCTTTGGAATTTAGAGAGTATAGAATCATTTGTATATCTATCCCAAAAGTAACCTATCGAATTTATTATCGAAGAAATCAAGAAATGTAGGTAATTTTCAAAGATCAGTCAATTGAATAGCATTATATATCTAGACAAAAGCGCGATTCGTAAGCCAAAGGTTGACCATGATTTTTCATTGTTTTCTCGAAAAGTGTAATATCTACTGAGGTGAACCAATAACAGGTTGGGTTTTGAACATTCTGTGAGTGGTGATGATATTGGAAAGCAAATGACTGAACTCTAGGCCTATACGTTGACGCAAACTGAATCTCGTCTAATCTAATCCTGATCCTAATCTAATCTAATCCCAATGCTTTCTCTTGCAGCTCTTGGATCAATACGGCACGGACAAGGACGTAACCACTCTCCTGGACACGTTCGACGTGTTCATCGTGCCCTTGGTGAACGCAGACGGTTACGCCTACACATGGACCTCCGAACCAAATGTAGGCGTATAGACCGATTGCATGCAGCCGCCATCTTTGATAAATACCATCTTTGAGCCTTGAGGAGTGTTCTGCAAATTCATGAACAAAGCGCACACATGATCGAACTCGGATCACCTGATTAGAAGTCAGGACTACTTTCAACCAGTCCACGAATCAGCTGCCAATCGTCAGTGATTCAAACACCATTATTCCTTGTTATACAGCTTATAAAATCCCTGGACATCATGAATATGCATAACGCAGTGTGAGAGCGCCTTTCTGATATTATCCGATCTCGTTTGGGAAAAAAATCGCGAACGGGACACGTGTGTGGTTAACGCATCGTGCAGTCTAAGAGCGCATAGCGCGCACACAAAAAACCAACAGGTCAATGGACTCAACCATTTGGTACTATGGGGAGATGGAAGTCCAGTGGATAGGCGAACATTTCTTTTGGGTGTACTGACAATATGGCGGGTAATTGTTTAGCAGCTTGGCGAAGTTTGCGCTCTCTGAGTGCTTTCCAGTTACAAATGCATTTTGACTTCTGACGGACTTACGATCCGACTTGCGCTCTGACTTGTGATGGACTTGCGATAAACTTGACTATAGGCTGACCTTTCTAATCCCGTCTCAAGCGAAGTGACACACTACTTGAAATTAACTGTGAGAAAAGAATTTGTTATCATTGTTCATCCCCTGTTTCTCCTGACTTAACTTGTGATTGGACTTGTGGTGGAATCCAATACAACTCTGGTATTACGTTTTTTGGTACCGACGATGATCAATAGTATGTTGATCCTGATTTCAATAGGCAAGAGCGTGGCGGAAGACAAGAACGAACAACACGGGGTCGGATTGTGTCGGTGTCGATCCCAACCGGAACTTTGCCGTCAAATTTGCCGGTAAGTATATGCCTATACAGTTGAATTGACTTAGAGTGACTGAGTCAAGAGGCCCACGTGTTTTTCCCAAGTGGTGCGCATAGTGGGGGCTTATAATAAACCGGTCTTGCTTTCGACGAATACGTGAAAACTTTTGAAGTCCACACCGGATTGATCAGTGCAATCTTATTTTTGTCCGTGAAATATCAGATGAGGGTGCCAGTCAGGACCCGTGCAGCGACCAGTATTGCGGTCCCTTCCCGTTCTTCGCCGTGGAGGTGTATAACGTGGCCCAGTTCCTGGTCTCCCAGCCGGGGGTCTCCATCAAGGGATTCATTGACTTCCACAGCTACAGTCAGCTGTGGATGACGCCTTACGGCTACACGAAGGAATTACCACCGGACTACAAAGCCCAGGTAAGTAACTTTAAACAGGGAGCAGACTCCATGCACGCTTTCTGTTTTTCCCCGTGTTAACAGTTCTGTACGGTGAAGTAAATAAAAGGGGTGCATACCTATGTTCCCCAATACCTATGTTCCCCAACCCTAACACTAACCCTAACCACCTAACCCTAACCCTAACCCTAAGGATTTTGGGGAACATATATTGGGGAACATCGGGTAGACCCCAAATAAAATATATACCTTTTGGGGACTTGAGTTACAGAGCTCGTATCATTATAATAATGGGACTGGAAACGAACTTTCATGCTCCAGTTCTGTTTATGTTAACGTGTATCTTGCATTGATTGCTTGGTCGACGAAGGAAAAAACGTGGAGCTTATTTTATAGAAACAACAAACAAACAAACAAACAAACAAACAAACAAACACCCCAACAACCTGCACATTAATTGGCTGTTTACCAATGCCCGAGGGCGCTGTTGCTGTGATGTCACTGCGAGACGTGACTTTCAAATTTTGGGAATTTCAATTCAAATTATTAATGTCACCGTTGCAATTCGTAAGTTTGTTTTCATTGACCGACTGCCACGCATGCGTATAAAGCATAAGAAACAAACATTTCATGAGGGCCTTACCTGTTTTTTGATATTGAAATTTCGATGGTTATATTTTTATAATAACTTTTGCTTTAGTTGGAAGGATGTAACGAAAGTATCGCATCGCTGAAGGCAGTATATGGAACCGAATATCAGTGTGGATCTATAGCGAATGTCATCAACTGTGAGTACAAAGCTGTCGATAAAAAAATGACAGCCCCTCAAGTTCTTTTGCCAAAAAATGAAATCATTTGGGGGAGGGGGTTCAAAATTGTCATACGAAAATTACTACCAATTATGTTTTCCAAAGAAAAAAATGACAAATGTATAAAGAAACGTCAAAGGAAGTGTCTCACACCCAAACAAATGCATTACTTTTTGGCAAAGTAATATAGCCCTAGAATCCAAAAAGTGTTACAAATTCAATGTAATGCAGCTAACCATGCAAGACCATATAATTCTATCCATAAATACCATTTTTTCGAAAGCAATTCGCTTTCACCTACGTTTTCATCTTTTTTGTTTATTTTATGTCTTCTTGACTTTTATCTTGTTCACAATTGTCATGTGGATCAAGTGCCGATTTTTGTATACTGTACTTTTCCTTTTTTTTCAAATGTTTCGAAAACCTTTCGCTTTCAAAAATGTTGGTCATACGTTTTCATCGTTTTTGTTTATTTTGTGTTTTTCTTGACTTTTATCTTGTTCAGACTTGTCGTCTGGATCAAGTGCCGATTTCACGTACATCAAGCTGAACATCACCTATTCGTACGGCGTGGAATTGCGTGACGCCGGGAAATACGGCTTCCTCCTGCCGCCCGATCAGATCATACCCTCGGGGACAGAGACGCTCGCCGGCCTGGTGACCTACGGCCTGTTCGTCAAAGGGAAATTACCTTAACCGATCAACGGATAGAACATGTTATATTCCGCGTTTATTTTAAGGAATAAACATTTGGGAAATTAAAATGGGTTTATATCTTGTGTCACTGATGCGAAAGTGCTAATTTTATAGTGGTAAAGCATTGAATCAAACGCAGAGTAGTTGAAACGCACAATCTAATAAGTCGACGATCACTCAGTTATATAAATATATAATAAAGCGCACGTATCCACCAGGACTGGTGCTCAAGGCGCTACATCATTATTACCCCTGCTCATTGGGCCCATCAAACATTCCAAACACCATCTCAGCTCCCCGGGGAGTATACAGCTCGATGCTGCCATTTTGGTGCCAAGCAGCTAAATCAACCACACTAACCATCTCTGCCCTCACAGGTATACCATTTACTCCTGGGTGGAGAGAAGCAATGAGTGACAAAGTGCCTTGCCCAAGGGCACACGCATCATGACCCCAGGGTTGGACTCGAATCCACAACCTGCAGCTTTACCAGCAGATCACAAATCCAATGCCCTTAACCTTAGTTATTACAGGTGCAATATGTAACATGCTGTTACTAGTATCGCTTAAAGTTGCACACTGTCACCAGTGGAAACTGGGTTGGGCCGGACGCAGTGTAGGCCTACTTGTTAATAATGTCTAATTAATGTCTTATCGGAATGTCTTATCGCAAATTTGGGAATGAAACACACAAGTTTGTGAATAAATCAATTAACATTTTGAGTATTTGCTGGTTATAAGACACAACATCAAACGCACAGTCGTAAGTTAACAAAATCATGTGCTAAGTTAATATGCTGAGAAATTGAAATAACATGAAGCTAATTTTTTAATATAATATTTTGAATCTATAACAAACTTTCATTTTGTCTTGTTTTGTTTTAAAACTTGTGAAGAATTAGTTCCACCACTGTCCTCATATAGCCTATACAACTCTGTCAATGTCACGCCCTTTTCTGTAAACGAGTTGTGTACAAATTTCCCGCTTATAGAAAATGTCTTATCGCAATTTAAGAATGAATCGGAAGTTTGACAATAAATCGATTAACATGTTGAACATAATTACTTGTAACTTTACGAAATTGATTGACCCCAAATTTATTTCATGCACGAAGCAAACAAAATATCCTCGGATATTCCTATAATTAATCCGGTTATATAGGGGAAGTATTCAAATGCGAAACTTGAAAGGTATAATTTAAATTTTTACTGCAATGATTTCCCGTGCCTCTTTGTACACTTGTGAAAAAGAAGTGCGATATAAGGGTGAAATATATTTTTGAACAAGACAAGATAAGACAAGTTGTAAAGCTGTTCGGAGAGCGCTTACACGAAGTATTATTCAACAACTCAGAATGGTTATTTACTACAAGGTTTTTTCTCATTAATCTGGTCTATCTACACGATGGGCTGGATTTACTCCTATTTGCGTTACGGGGTAAGCCTATTCGATAGCACTGCCCGGGTTTACAATCAGTATAAGTCAAAAGTCATTCAGACACTATATATAGGGTTGCAGGCCAGTAAATCGGTCCGAAATCGCCTACGCCGGCTAAATCACGATTTGCATGCCCTCAAATTCTTCGCTATTTGAGCATATTGTGGGCCGTGAGCTTGAGGGTTTTTAAAAAATATGGGTGGAAGCCGTGCACAGGACTGTGAGCCTGTAGTTCTGTGCAATTTGGATGAAATTGGAGCCCTAAAAGCGCTCTATTTTGCAATGGAGTGTAGGCGTCGTTTTTCAAAATGGCGATGGGCTTCAGGACCCTTTTAAGGGGTGATCATCTTCGGATGGATATTTCTCCTAAAAGTAATCAGTTAACCTGTGTCTGGGATACCTTGGAGAGTTGTGAGTATTTTTCCTGAATTTTTGAGTGGGGGCATTTATCATTGGGATCTATGGCAGTTTATTTACTCGGTCTGCAACCCTATAGGCTGGCCCTCTGGAAGACCACGATACGCTCCATACATGCGCCAGTTTTTTTGCCAGCAAAGTTTCGGGGGGGGGGGCATTTGTCACTCTCATAATTGATCAGGCCTTTTGTGGACTAAACTCCCCCCTTAAGATCGTTCTTTTCATCCCTATCGATCGCATCTAATATTGCTCTTCGTGTTGGCCCCACAAGTGGCACGGACCTATGAATGATTAATGATCTTTTATATAAATAGGACCGTTCATGGTATGTGACAGCTATTAATAAAGAGTTTCCCAATTTGTTGGTTGTTAGATATGGACTGAGCCGGCAACACACATTTGCAATAGAATATCTTAGTTGATCATATCAAGCTAGATACTAGACTGACGGCTGTAGACGATCGAGTATCTGTTGTAAGTAACGATGGTTGATTGTAGCGGTTAAGTATGTGTCGTATGCTTGACAGCTACCGGTACTGTGTTTGTGACTATCGTTATCATAAGGGCCAAGTGAGTTTTGAATTCGAAATAATAACTCATGCATGAATTGATGAAGGCATACGACATTCCAGTTTTTCACTTCGATTCACAAAGGCCATTGGTTTTCTTTGTGTAACGACATCATTAACTGAAAATTCAATTCAATGTCGCACTTGAACGAAATAAATAATACACGTACCAAACAGTATACTGATTTGGCTAAAATATGCTGCGTGTAAGAATTAATTAAACGGGACACTGCCTTTGAGATTGTCCGTGATTGCAATGGCTCACGACTAGCCAAACAGAACGTTTGCGCAAGTTGTACGATATCGATATCTCGCTCAATGTTGAGCTCATTTTAAAACTCCGTATCAAGCCATACCATTTTTGCTGAATTAACACTCAATAATGTTCTTATTCAAAGTGACATTGTTTGATACTTCGTGACGGCAATGGCACATAGCAGTCAAGGAGAACTCCCAGCGTACTCCAAGCATTATCCCGCCGAGAATATCATCGACAAAACCCAGTGGGTCAAGCTCAACCTGGGAGGCACCATGCTGGAGACGACCCGAGCCAGCCTGGAGCGGCTCAAGAGCGAGTTCCTCTCCCTTCTGTTGGACCCCGACGATGAGGATGTTTGTACGGGGAGTCATGCTCCCTCCGACGGCATTTACCGCATCGACCGGGACGCCGACGCCCTGCGAGTGCTTCTCAACTACGGCCGCTACGGTCAAGTGGTCGCGGTGCCCGAGCACATCACCGAGGCGTTCCTCCTCTCCGAGATCCGATTCTACCGGATGCACGCGGAGGTCGAGCGGGCCGTCAGGGAGTTTTTCGAGGCGAAGCGGCTCGGGCCCAACTCGGTGAGAGTCGAGACGGTGACCATCACCGAGATGGCTATGGACAAGGGCCGCTTGCATCACAACGTGTACGACGTCATCAGGGGGAGTAACATCTGCTGTTACACCAAGGTTCCCAGGAGCGGAACGTGCTACCGTGACGTGGGTCACTTGTTCGTCTACGAAATGCCACATTCCAAATGTGAGTCTTTTTATTTAAATAAAAAGAAGCCAAAGGTACGGAAATGTCTACAAGTTAATTGGAGAACCACTTTTCATGAGATATTTTTTTTTAGTTAGTGAGTGAGCCTTTATACATAAAAGTGATAATCCTCAAATGTTCATTTCCCTCAGAATTTAACTTGAAATCCTTTCCATAATAATATAAAAGTAATCACATCTTAGCACTTTTTAGCCTCCACAGAAAATTGACAGAAAATTGTTTTTATTAATTCTCGCCTTATAGTAATAGGCATATGTATTTGGTTTGGTAAGCGTGACCATTAGGCCTACTTTACAGGAAGTCGGCCTTCCTGATAATGCACGCCGGCCGACACGCACAGTGGCCTACAGAAAAAGTAAAACCTCAACAACAAAAAGGAAAAGCAAAATCAAATTTACCTTTAATTTCTTCCAATTAATTTCTCTTCGTACTTTGTTTTCCTTTGTTGCAGTTCCTGCTCTATTCCGTGCCACGTGCCTGCAGTGTCGGCGCAAAGTTTATGTAGCAGACGACCCAATCATCGGACTCGAAGGCTGGTGCCACAAATGTCGACTGTGCCTACGATGTCAAGACGTTCTGTGCGACGCGGTACCAGACGAAGCCGCCGTCACCAACGAAGATGGCAAAAAAGCGCGGGAACTTCAAACTTTGTCATCGTCACAAAACGAAACTCACTTTGAGGTGCGAAAGACGGCGTCTGTAGTTTTCGTTTGCGACACCAGGCAGCCTAAGCGGTCACCAAGTCCGGAGGTGAAAAGAATTGACGGCCTTAACAGTGAAATGGACGATTCTACGGGCGCGGCCATCGCAAAAGCCACTGGACTGAAGTTGCCCAAGTTTTCTCGTCTGCCCCCTGTTGCAAGAGTAGATAGCGCCACCAAGCGTCCCATGACAACAAGAAAGTACTCGACCACGGAAACTGGCAGAGTCGCAGATTTGCCAAACTACAGTTTTAAGGATCTTGTAAAAATGCAGCAGTGGTCAATTTAACCCAAAACCATAATGTTTTGACTGGAATGTATTATTTTGGAAAAAAATAAACTAGAAGTTATTAAAAAAAATTGAACCTAACTTAGGAAGCAGTTCGCGCCGGAGGCCGTGATAACACGCACTTGGCTATTTTTTTGTGCACATGCACGGCTGACGGGTAAAGACGTCAAGATTGCCTCGCCTCCGGGTGACGTCTAAACACGTTAATCCCTCGTGCCTTTTGTACACACACAAAGTCCGTGTAGTCTGTGGAGGCGGAACGGTATGTGGGCCATGCCGCCATGGGCGACGCGACGCGAGGTGGGGCAAAGGGGCAGGGGTGCGCTTGCCCCTGGAAAAAAAAGGGGGGGGGGGGAGAAAAAAGAGAAAGAGGAAAACAAAAAGGGAAAAGAGATGCAAAGCCATATTGCTGTTTATTTGATTGGGGGAGGGGGGGGGGGGTAGGGCAAATGTTCCCCTGCCCACCACTCTCGGAAATATGTTAAATTGAGAATACATGCATGTTAAAAAAGTTAAGAATTTTTTTGGGAAAATGTGCTTTGCCCCCCCCCCCTCCCGGAAAAATCCTGGCGACGCCCATGATGTGCGCCGTTAATTGTTGTGTACGTGCGTAGGCCTATGCTCCATCCAGTGTGCACCCATATCGTACAAAATACTGTCGAAATGTTCAAAAGGTACAATTTCCCAGCCAACTCCTGATACACAGCCAAGTGACGCCACACTGAAATTTTGTGGCGTTTGGCTGTATATTAGAAGCATGCCGGGAACGGCGCAAAGTGTGGTTGCCATAATCAAGGGCGGATCCAGGGAGCGCCCCCCCCCCCCCCCCCAACGAACCCATTCTTTATACTAAAGGCAGGCACTGCGTATACACCCCAACTTTTCCTCAAAAAAAATTGTTCAAGTGGTCAGAAATTGCATCAGATCGCTCCACTGAGCATTTAGAATCAAACAAAATTTACACCGTAATTTTGTGGACACACTTTTTGGTCCCCCCCCTTTTTTTTGCCCCCCCCCCCCCATTGTGTTCTGGATCCGCCCTTGGCCATAATCTTTCATCGATCCTAATAAATTTGTTCCCCAATATCTCTTGATTATTTTGAGGTATCATTTAACCACTGCTTTAAGGACTGCAGTACGTGTATATTCTTTTATAGGGGTAAAAAAAATAAACGTTTCGGCGAGTTTGATATTGGGACAATGTACACCCACCACCCATGCCACCACCCGATGGGTGCACACCGGTAAATCGATCCGCCAAGCTCATGAATAAAAGTTATACCCTCAAAATATTCTATATTAGAGAGTTCTGAGCGCCGTAAAATTGGGGAATTGAAGAGATATGGTAGTGAACCTCTGGCCCGGACTTGGGGCTTCCAATTCTGAGCATTTTGGATGATATTGGGCTCGAAAGTGGCGCTAGTTTGCCATGTTGTGGAGGGATCGTTTTTCAAGATGGCTACTTTTCCGCTTTGGGGAAAATAGGGGTCGTCTTCTTTGCGTGATAATATCTCGAAAAGTCAATGGTCAACCCACCATAAATTGAAAAGAAATTGAAAGATGACACATTGATCATCATTTTTCTGTGCAGCTTGAATACCTGTGAGAGTTTTGAGTATTTTTAAAAGAATTTTGAAGTATGGGCATTTAGCACTAGTGTCTATGGGAGTTTATTTGCAGGTATGCACCCCGATGCGGACCGGTAAAATTAAATAGCGCCCTCTTTTGATCAGTCTGGTTCAACTGACTTCACTATGTACCTCCATTACAGATACTGCTGGGGAACCAGACGATTTCTTCAATATTACAAGCATTTATTTGATTGGATAACGAAGGGTCCTAGTTCAGGCATTAACCAATCAAAACTAGTGTTTGTAAACTAATCTTGGTTACGGTACCGGTAAATTGACGACGGAAAGGCAGCAAGCTAGTATTAGTATTTATCGTTTATGGTAAGCTTCTAAATTCATGTGAGAGTAGTAATAGTATACATGTAGCTAGAATTACACTTAACCATGTAACTTATGCCCTTTGTTTAGTTTGCAACATGTTTCCATTTGAAATTCAATTTTATCATTTATGACTGCCCAGTTTTCGGACAGTTGAGTTGATGTTGTTGATTCAATATGTTCAATAAACCTTTCGATATTCGCAATGGAATGCATCTTGGAATTGGATGTTCTACAGAATCCGTTGTGGAAAGAATTCCATACTGGGCCACCAGCTCAGTCTCAGACCTGCACAAACAACAAAGGTTAAAGTATAATAATATAATTTTTGCACTCCTTAAAGGGAATATACATCATTTGCTTTTGCTGTAATTTTCAGAAATGGATGGAATTGGGGGGTTGGAAATATAAAGCAAATATAGTTACACTGACTTTTTGGAGGTTTTGGGTTCAAAAATGCTATAAAAACCAAGAAAAACGATCATTTTCCTGTAGTCTGGTTCCCTGACTCCATATAAGAAGAAACAGAGCAGTTTACATACATTGGGGAATTGTAAGGTCAGGGAACCAGTCTAGCTGGCTCGTACCCGTTCATCGGTTTGTAATCGATTACAAACAAGTGCAATGGTCAATTGGGGCCAGTATTTGAAAAAAAGCCAGTTGTTTCCAACGCTGATCGGCCGATCAGCGTTGGAAATTGATATAAAAATACAACTTTTCTTGAAAATGACAGTATACCAGGTGCCATAATTTTACAGGATGCTTTAGACTGTCATTTACCAACATCCTATTAAGGTATTTCGCAAAAACTGGGTAGTTTTTTTTTTCGATGTTTGCAAATGTTGTATATTCCCTTTAAATTAAAGTGTTAATTGTGCATCAGATTTACAACTTTTGCAAGTTTTGGTACTTTTCAGGTCATATTATTATTAAGGAATATGATTATGAGTGGTGGCCCAGTTTGGAATTCTTCCAGATTACAGAATAAACTGACCTTTTATTTGAATATCATTATCAATCGTATTTTAAACTTTAGCCTAACACTTTAAAAAAAAAATTTTTAAATTTAAATGGGGATCGTATCTAATTACCGAAGGTGTTTCATGGTAATAATAATATGTGCCATCTGGCCAGCGGGGCAATTTTACATGCGTTGCTGTGTACGCATCATCATGGAACACTTTTGTGCTTCAAAGGCATCATGCATTCATTCTAAAATGCGCCTGCGTCTAGCAATGCATGTTCTTTTTTGCCGTGAAACACCTTATTGCATTTTTGTGTTAATTTCGTATTAATTGATTTCTGTTTGTAATGGTTTAATATTGTATTGTCATCTTAATTCGGCATGTGCCGCCGCGATGATTTTGAATAAACCAGTCTATCTATAGGCCTACAACAAAAACAAAAGTAGAAAATGCATTCGAAAATTTATAATGCTCCAGGGATGGGGCCTGTTTCACTTACAGGGCAGATGATAATGATATCAACAGCTTGTAGGCTGGGGCTTACTCAGCTTATGGCATCTGATATGCCCAAAGAAGATAACCTAGGGAGACAGTGTACCTGCCATCAAACATGTAATTGAGGGAATGAATTTTGCTTAAATTCCAGATCAGTAGTCATCAAGAGGTATTTAACTCCCCAATCATGGAGCAAGCGGTGCAACAGCAAGTCCTCAAGGCGGCTGAGATAGTGGAAGACCAGGTGGACGCGGAGCTGCACCGTCTGGACAACATGGACGCCGATGAGGTGGAGCTTCTGCGCCAGCGACGCCTGGACGCCATGAAGAAAGAGCAGCAGCGACGGCAGGAGTGGCTCGCTGCGGACCACGGCACCTACCAGGAGCTCCCCGACGAGAAGGCCTTCTTCGACCAGTGCAAGAAGAGCGAGAAGGTCGTGTGTCACTTTTACCGGGACGGCGCCTTCCGGTGCAAGATTGTGGACAAGCACCTGGGGCTCTTGGCTCCAAAGCATCTGGAGACGCGCTTTCTGAAGATCAATGCCGAGAAGAGCCCCTTCCTGGCCGAGAGGCTGAGGATCGTCGTCATCCCGACTATAGCTCTGGTGATCGGCGGCAAGACCAAAGACTACATTGTTGGGTGGGTGTGCCTTTTTCAGGATTCAATCAATAACCCCCTACACGTAATGCAGACTTTAGTACTTTATTGTGGGAGCCAAGTGCGGATGATGCAACTTGACAACACTTAGTACACATAAGAAAGCACACGGATAACTTAAGTCTTCTGGATGTCATTACTTCCAAGTTCTGTAACACCCAATTTGTCAATGGACTTAGTGATGGACTTGCAAGAACATCTGTTAATATACTTGACGACAACACTGTCACACATTATTCTTTCTTTTCCTTTTCAGTTTTGACGATCTAGGAGGTAAAGACGACTTCCCTACAGAGATGCTGGAATGGCGTCTGGGCTGTGCCGATGTGATCAGGTACAACGGCAACCTGTCAGAGCCTCCCGTTGCAGGCAGCTCCAGCAGCAAGAAATCGCTCCTAGGACCTCAGAAGAAAAAGACCATCAGAGGCGGCTTCGATGACGACTCGGACTCAGATCTTGAATAGATGGAACAGTTTTGTTTTTATCCCCATATGTCTTGCATATAGTGCAGTTAATTCTACTGCACAAACTGCCACCCCTGTGTATCACGGACAACAGTTGATGCTTTATAATACAGAGCTCAATGTGGTTTGTATTATTTTAAAACAGGGCATCGGAGTTGCTCCAACTGTATGATTTTACATACACTACCATAACAAACGGGGAGTTTAAAAAACCTTCGAGTCTAAAATTAAAAAAGCTTAAGAGTCTAAAAACACCCAGACTCTAGCGGGATGGGGCTGTACATGTAGCTGTTTTGCTGGGGGAAATCTATACCGATACCAATACAGACTCCCTTCTGGCTAAATTTGACGACAAGCGTTTTTATTGCAGTATGAAATCTGTGCATACGTACCCCTCTTTGGTGACAAAGTGAGTTGAAAGGCAGACTCTCTCAACTCTTTTGTCACCGTAAGCCCAGCGCCTATGTATTTAATGTACTGGTTTGAGCATATTTTGATGAAATGAGCCGTGCATACTCTGTGACAAATGTGTGTGTGAACCAGTGCATGGGACTGGTCACACAATGTCACTGTCCCTGTTCCTGAACAGAGTCCATATTTAACCGAGTGAACAAAGGCTTTGTTTTAAATGGTAAATTGTTCATGTAACTGCTGCTAGTCTGATTGAGGTTAAGTCCTCAATACAGAAAATATCGTGGGTAGCAGGAAAGCATCATTCCCAGCTCATTGGTTTGGGACTTTTGGGACTTTTTTTTTTTTTTTTAACTAATGCATGATATGCCGCATTGGTACTGTTTTAAGCTAATGTGCAGTCACTTTTGGGGTCTCTATGTCTCTCATATACAAACATGTACATTGTACCTGTGGTTATTCTTGCAGTCTGGCTATGTTCATCTCCATGTAAATAGAGTTTCATTAAAGGGAATGTACATTTGCTTTTGCTGCAATTTTCAGCCAGTTGGAAAAATACAGTTTTTCTTGAAAATGTCAGCCCACCAGGAGCCACGATTTTAAAGGCTGCTTTAGAATGTCAGTCCCTAACATTCAGTAACGTATTTCATGATAATACGATCATTTCGTTTTTTGATGTTTGCAAATGATGTATTTTCCCTTTAAATTCTTATGCGGATTTTCAACTATCAACAAAATAACAACATTCCCAGATTTCTTGTACTAAAATGGGTCCACATGTGCAAGCTAGTACATTGTGTATTGTTAAAGTGTGGTCCAGTATTGTTGTGTTATGGGTAGAAGTTTTGGAACTTTACATATCATGATTTTTTACATAATGTATGATATTCGTGACTTGCTCTATGATTTGTGTCGAGCTAACTTATTTAACTTGCAATAAAGCAAACTGCAGTGACTCATAATACCATTGAAGCCAAATTTGTTTTGTACGTGTCTGTAGAAATCAAAGCGTTTGTCATTTGATAGTAAGAGATGTATTGAAGTCAAGACCATCATAATATAAATGAAAAAGTAAGGTATGAAGTAACAAAGTAACAAAGTAACAGAATGAACAATGAATCAAATTATGTTTTGCCCTTCGCTGACATATAAACACTGTATACTCGGTGTGTTACCTCCCGAGTGAAAGTTGGAAAAAAATCACTTGGGTGGGAATCGAACCCACGACCTGCTTTCTAGTGCAGATGTCTTACCACTCGATCACCAAGCTAACGGGATCGGTTGCCTGGTTCGAATCTGATGTACATAGCAGCGGGTACCGCATAAACTATTCATAAGATGGAATTTGTGCGTCGTGGTGATGTAAATCAAATTAGGTTTTGCCCTTCACCGACATACATGTACAAACAATGAACAATGACCAAATAATGCCTTTTTTACAGTTCATTTGAAAAGCTTGTCGCAGGACTTAAGCATGGATGACTTGTGATGATCCGAGTACTGGTGTCTCCACTCCCAATGCTATGAATGCCACATCCAAGTTATGTCGTCATAATAAAGGAACAATTCATATCACTCTTGTTCAAGATTCAGAATTTTTTATTTGTACAAATATAATCTGGAGACTTCATAATACGAATACATTAAAGAGTCCACCTAAAACACAATCCATATGACGACATAGACATCAGCTCAGTACAGGACGGTCACTGTGTTAATATTTTGTTAATTAACCCCTTGACGCTGGGATTATCATGCCTCACTTTACCAACTTACACACATGACTGCACAGCAGCCTTTGTCTGGTGACAGCTGCATGGCCCACAGGCTGCATTCCATGGCATGGCACGGCTTACAACATACCAGGCCTGTCAGCTAGTGTTAAGGGGTTGAGGAAGAAAGTGGACTGCAGAGATACTTCAAAATTCTCATTTTTATTGAAAAGATTCCAAGATACTTTTTTTAAGAATGATTTTTTTTAAATATAAAATAAGATTTGCTATCTCCGACAGTCTAGTGCTGAGCTGATGATAAAAACAAATGATAACGGCACAATGACACCTTAAAGGCTCGGTTCATACTTCCTGTAAAATGCAAATGTGAATCGGATTTGACTTCACAAAACATCCCAATCGAAATTCGCCAGAGTTCAAAGGTATTAAACTTTTGCTAATTCGCAGTGGTAAACTTAGTCTATGGAATAGCTGCTTGCATACAAGCATCTGTGATGTCTGTGCATATTCGGCATACTTATGCAAAACAACACTGCATTGTTACATCCAGATTGTGACCATTCAGCGGGCGTCTACAATCAGGTCTTCCTTAACCCGTTGTTTTACAAAAACATGACATCCAAATTGACCAATCAACAGCTTAGTCCACATTTCTGATCAAAATGACGTCACAGTTTCTAAAGTCGTCTCCGATGGGCTGGCGCGCGGGATCGCATAAAATTTGAATGCTAGGATATATCAGATGTTCGTTCGTGTGGCTCTCCACACGTGAATGTGTAATCCACAGAATATGGTAAACAAAATGTGATGTCACAAAACCAAAACGAAATGAACCCAAAAAGCTGTTACACAAATTACAAATAAACGAACATATAACACGTGACAATATTCACTTAAAGGTTCAAAATGTGAACTGCATGTTCCAGCCTCGCACGTCAAATGCGTAAGCACGCATGTCCGACTTTGGTGCACGCATGTAGGACATTATTCACAGTTGTGATTGGTTGGAACACTCTTGGAAAATGGATCGGCCTATTGTTTTATGATGCTTCATGCTTTGGGAGCCGAGATGTAGCCGAAAAAACAACATGCGCAGCCAAGGTTTGGGAAACAGCCAAAAAAAATAATATCACAGCTATTCGTCCAAAACATGACTAAGGAAATACCGAGGCCCCTGATCAACTTGTGAGGACCCTGAATTGACGACCTCACACTGAGCAGGCTTGACCGTCAACATGAAGGTCGTCAACATAAAGGCTTGACTTGATCGATTCCCATGTACCTGTTGTCCTCCCTTAATAATTGGTGAGGACGTTAACCGAGGACGTTGTAGGCTTGACTTTTACTTGGTTGGTTCCTCAACTAACCGGTACCTTGTCCCCTTCCTGATTAACTTATGAGGACACTAACTGAGGACATCAAACTCCAAGGCTTAACTCAGTTGGTTCCCATGCTACTGGTTCCCTTCCTTTAATAATTGTAGAGGAACCTGAAGGCTTGACTTGACTCAGTTGGATACTCGTCTACCTGGTCCCCTTCCTGATTTAACTTTTGAGGACACTAACTGAGGACATCAAACTCGAAGGCTTAACTCAGTTGGTTCCCATGTAACTGGTTCCCTGCCTTGTTGATTTGTAGAGGACATTAACTGAGGACATCAAATGTGAAAGCTTGACTTGACTTGGTTGGTTCCTCGTCTACCTGGTCCCCTTCCTGATACATTTATGAGGTTGTCAACTGAGGACGTCGAGTATGAAGGCTTGATTTGGCTGGTTCCCTGTCTACCTGGCTCCCTTCCTGAACTTGCTGGGAGGCTTCTGGAGCTGAAGTGGCTTGCCTGTGGTTGCCGATCCAAAATTAGTCATGCCCAAGCTCCCTGTAGAAAAAAAGGAAACAATAGAAAAGAAAAAAAGTTATCAAAAGTTAAATGTATTGTGAGAAATTTGTCTGGGTTCATTTCACATTTCATGTAAAAAAACAAACATGTTTGTGAACTTTCTACATGAAACCCCTATACAAAGAAGTCTTTTTTCACTTTATGATATGCAAGTCAGAAAATGCTCCATAAAAATAATATAGAGATTGTTACATAAAAGTTGATTAAAACTTCAGGAAAAAACAAACTTGACTTTTATGTTAAGAAAATGTGAGGCTTTCTGGCAAAATGAGACAGAACTGGGCAGCGGTTGAAATGAGGGTTTGTGGGTATTAAGAAAGAGAATAAAATTCTCCTTGAAATACTGTTTGTTGCACTTCAATCAGAGGTTTCGTTGACAAGTTTCTGTGGACAAGTTTCGTTGGCTGTTTCAAGTTTGCATTTATCGACATGTCAAAAAAGTAAAACACTGAGAGAAAGGCCTTTAAAGGTTCGAGTTTTGTAGTCATGTTTGAGTTTTGTAGTCATGAAAATGACAGATGCCTATTGTTTACCTTAAAAACACTTTTATTTCATGAATTTTATAAATTATTATTTAAATTATGTGTAGTAGACATATCAAAGATTTCCAAATATCAATAAATGTGTATATCTGAAAATTGAAAAAAAAATCTTCCCCATTCATTTTCTTGCATTTTTCTCCACAACAGCCTGTGCCCAGTTCCATCTCAATTTGCCAGAACGCCTTGCAAATATGACCACGAAATGGTTTAATGAGCCTAACAGATTTAGCAAACGAAAGGAATGAGACAGAAAATGGGTGAAGCAACAGTGTACGCACAAATGTACATGTACATGTAGTATGTTTTGAAATGTTACAAAGGGGCATCATTTTAACTGACCAAATATAAAGTAATGCTAGACTCTTCTTTTTTTTTGAGATGCAAAAACTTATTAAAAGAGCTGTTTTTACAAGAAGAACAAATAGGAGTTGCAGGTAGTAGAAAACTAGCAAAAAGTGGCAAAATGTACATTGATATTAAATGCAAACACTTTTCATGCCATCATGGATACAGACATGTATGCAATGAGGTTCAAATGAAATGCATGTAAAACATGGTTAAAGGTGATATACAACATTTAGTTTTGCTGTAATTTTCAGAAACGGATGGATTCCGGGGTTAGTATTTTATAGCGAAGATTGTTACACTGACCTGTTTAAAATTTTGTGTTCATAGATGCTGGAAAAACCAAGTAAAAAAATGCTGTTCTTGTAGACTGGTTCCCTGACCCCACTTCTGACAAAACAGAGCAATTTATAGATGTCGGGGAAAAGTCAGGTCAGGGAACCAGACTAGCTGGCTTGCACCCATTCAAGGATGTGTTAATTGACTGCAAACAAAATGTCATGAATGTGGACAAAATTTGGTAGATTGGGGGCAGTATTAAAAAAAGGCATTTTCTATCCAACGATGGTCAGCCGACTATCGTTGGAAATTGATACAAAAATTCCACTTTTCTTGAAATGACAGCACACCAGGTGCCAAGATTTCACAGGATGCTTGAGACTATCATTCACCAACAGTCAAGGAAGGTATTTCATGATAATTTGGTAGTTTTGCTTTTTTGATGTTTGTATATTACCTTTAAAGTACAGTATGATGCAGCCATTTTAAAATATTTCAAATTTTTCTTTTTGTTTTTGATTAAACAGCCTCAAAACTTTCAACCATCAGCCAAGACAAACTTTATGTTTTTTTGGTACCAGCAAGCTACATTCTACAGGAACAGGTAGAATTGGAATTACATGCAAATTGCTAGAAATTTACAGAACACATGTTATGCTATGAGTATGAGTGGGTGAAGTATTTTCAATTTTTTTTGGCATTATTAACCCTAACCTTCCCAAATCCTCCCAAATCCTCTTTGTAAAATGAAGTACTTTGTAGGATTGAGACTATATGGCAACAATGTGAGGCTGATTTTGGAGGATGCACTGTGCCAAGGTCTTGGGCCGGACTTTGTGTTGTTTATGCTCAGCCGTGCATAAATTTAGGCCTAGATTACACTTGAAATCCACCGCACTGCTCCAGGATGTCACTGGCTCTGCCTTGACATATCAACAGTGACTGCTGGAGGATTTTGCTGGATTGAGGCAATGGTCACCCTCCAAGGACCTCATTCAAGAAATAACAGAGGATTTTGCACGATTGAGGCTGTATGTAATTTTTAGGAGGAGGCAGTTACAGGATTTTGCAGGATTGAGGTTGCATCCTAGCAAAAACAGGGAGTTTGGGTTAAAGCAGTTTTCAATTCTTCAATAGGCCAGATGCATGATAATAGTCTGAATAGATTTTTTCCCCTGAGTAATGTGCAATGCTGGATTGGAGAATGCATTTACACACAGCGTGTTCATCAGTTTGCAAATAGTCACCCAAACTGTGCGTAGCTTCTGCCTCGTCAAGGATCCCTCACTTACATAGATCTCATGAGTGAGCAACACAGCGTCCCTAACATTTCTTGCGCCCGCACCTAAGATACCCATCAATTATATAGCCTAGGCTATAAAACTTATCCCCCACACAAAGCTCACAAAATCATAACAAGCCACTGAAGATAGAGTTAGAAGCTATAAGTCATACACAAGCATGCTCACTTTTGAGTTTACTTTATATTTATTTTTTTTCAGAGTAAGGGGCATCCCTTTATATTTCTTTAATTCTTATTTCCGACCGACCCTATTCTGGTCTCCCGACCCTATTCTGGCCTCCCGACCCTATTCTGGGCTCCCGACCCTATTCTGGGCTCCCGACCCTATTCTGGGCTCCCGACCCTATTCTGGGCTCCTGACCCTATTCTGAGCTCCCGACCCTATTCTGGTCTCCCGACCCTATTCTGGGCTCCCGACCCTATTCTGGGCTCCCGACCCTATTCTGGTCTCCCGACCCTATTCTGGGCTCCCGACCCTATTCTGGGCTCCCGACCCTATTCTAGGCTCCCGACCCCATTCTGGGCTCCCAACCCAAGGAAAATAACATGTTTTTTTTTATTACCGCCGACCCCATCTCGAATTGAGATTGTTGATACGATGGAAAGTGCTATATCAGCATTACAAATGATGTACTTTTTGTTTATTTATTCTACTTCAGAAAGTTCGGTGCCAAAACAGTTATGAGAACCATAGAAATAAAAAAAAGACACACTAATTAAGACCAAGGAAATCAGCTCACTGCTTTAAATAATGAATTAATGAATGAAGATGGGAAGGTGTTAATGATCATGGAAGTGAGTGATCGGTGGTGAGGGAGGATGAGCAAAGCGATGAAAAAAAAAAGAAAAAAAAGAAAAAAAGAGGGAAAACAAGCAAGTCTGTCACTCACCGAGGTGAGGCTTTCAAGCGGTTTTTAGAGGAACACCTAAAACTTGAAAGCTAAAGGAGTAACGGACAGAGGAAATATGGATGAAGGGGAAAAAAAAGCGCCGTCAATTCACAAAATCAGATTCGATAAATTTTCAACACGTACAAAATTAAATCTATTAAAGAAAGAGGGACATAATGTGGTATTGAGTGTCGTTACAATTTTTTTTTTAAAGCCAGTTATAAAACAGTTAGAGAAGCCATGCGGTGCGTGTTTACTTTTTGGAATTCAAAATGGTAGCATTTTTTTTTTTTGGAGAGTGAAATTTCAGTATTTTTTCTTTCTTGCAAGTTTTCTGTGGAAGAAAACAAAAATCCCTTTTGGGCAAAATGTCATGAAATGACTAGAGTCTCAATACTGAATTGGTTATGAATATGGTTTGGTGCGTTCTACTGCAGTAGGTTAACTAATAGGAGACAGGAAATAAATGAGAAATGATATAGAAAAAGAAATGATATCAAAATGACAGGCTGATGCACAAATTGGCAAAAAAACAAAAATCATTGGCAGGGAAAAAGGTGGAATAAACCATTTGAAAATTGAAATAAAGAAGGAATATTCAGAAAATGAAAGAGATGAACTGAAGGAGTTTGGGAAAGGAAATGAATTAGAATGAGAATGAATAATTGCATACACAGAACACAATAACACGGCAAAGCATGATTTTCCACTTAACAGACAACAACTGTGCTTATTAATAGTAGGCGAGAGGCCACTTTATGCAAGGAAGTTTTTGAACAACGTGCAAAAAAAATGAAAATGTTCATTTTTCAAACTTAATGACATTTGGCCATCAAATCCTGTGTATGGTATTGGTGCAAGGAAGTTTTGAACAACGTGCACAAGATGAAATATGTTAATTTTCAAACTTAAACGACATTTGGGCATCAAATCCTGTGTAGGGTATTAATGGCTGGGCTTTGCGTAAATACTGTATCTGTCGATATTTTGCAAAACAAAGAGTTGAATTTGGACAGATCTGAGAGGCTAGGGCGATGGGATTTTGAAAAGTGAGAAATTCATTTTCTATAAGGGTGTGACTTTGTGTTTCATTTTGTATACGTTTAGCCAATATTTTAAGAACCGTTTAAACATTCAAACCATTTAGCAAATTCACAAAGGCTGACGCCTGCCCATTATGTCTGCAGACTTGAGTGGTTGGCATGATAAATCAACAATGATGGACATAATAAATAGCTGGTAGTCACTGAAAATAAGCCAGTAAAATAAGCCAGTCTCTGGTCAGCGCGCGCGTCCATTTTAACCATGCGCGTATATCTTCTTTTTTTTCCCAAAATGTTCCGCGGTAGCTCCAACAGCGCCCTCTATTGCCGCACCTCCTCAATTTTTTTTACCAAAGAGCACCAAGGAATGGGAAATTGCACCAAGGCAAAAAATTGAGGGCACTAAAGGCAAATTATGCAGGACACCAATGTACATGAGAACACCAAAAAAAAAGCAAAATAGTACCCCACCTTGTCTGTACAATCCAAGCTTGAAAAAAAAAAAAAAAGCCCCCCCCCCCAAAAAAAGCCGCGTCGCCGCATCAATTCCGGAACTTTGGTCTGACCAGAGACCAAGTTTTTTTTTTTTTTGGCCTTAGGTCCCTGTTTTATAATTCGGGTTTTGCTAAAACGTTTTGGAAAATTTGTAAACGGATTTAGAATTGTTTTTCTTCGTTTAGACGTCACATCCTTATCATTTTCCTGTGCAGATAGTAAGGGAGAAATATTTTTTGATGGTGGGGGTTGAGTGAAAAGCGAAGAACATTCCTTATATATGTACATCATGCAATTTTCATATGCGGGAGGATAAAATTACATAATGTCATGAATATATATGGTCATTTCACAAATTTGGGTCCAAAAGTGTGAAACATTTTGTGTGTGTCCCCGTTACACCTGACATGTGTAATTTGCCATGCAAGTATCATTAAAATGGACTTTAAACTATCTTTGTAATTTGTTTGGCAGGTAGTTTGCTGTTACATAATCACTTTTGGAGATGGTAAAATTAAAGTCTGTCCCGAGCCAGTGTGGCTCATCAGGCCGGCGTTTATCTCCGGTTTCAGTAGCATGAAACGACTGAGAATATTTCTACTCCCCCTGGATGGGATGCTAGTCCATCGCAGGTTACTCCCCAGCTAATGCCGGTACCCATTTATACTCCTGGGTGGAGAGGGGCAAGTGGGGGTGAAGTGCCTTGCCCAAGGACACAATATATGACCAGAGGATGGATTCGAACCCCGGACCCTCTGATCATGAGTCATGAACCCTAACCACTAGGCCACAAACTCCCCCATTAACCCTAACTCCCCAGCATAATTTACTAGGAACCGTACCCATTCAGGCAAATTCCAACACCCACATGGGAAATCGTACACACACACACTGTTGGACCTAGTTTCTGGAGGTACGCCAAACCCAATGTAAAAGACCATCTGTTTTAATAGGGGTACTGTACCTATCCCAACAGATTTAAACAAAACCTGCTGTTGAACTTTGATGGGTTGAGTTCGGCTAGGGTTAAAGAATGCGTCCTGAATTTACAAAATCTTATATGAGATGTATCAGGGCCAGCACAAAAAATGGGCATCAAAATTTACGGAATGAGCCATGTATGAAATGAGATGGTTAATGAAGAAAAGAACATGCAGTGCACAGTAAGGTGGATAGCTCCGAATTCGGGTGATTCACAATGCAGTGCGCCACCAAGAGTTTGCCACAGAGAGTTCATTTTTCCCAGTGCATTGTGGGTGATGGTGGACAAATTTGCAGCCCGGGACATTTGAAATTGTTATATTTTCCGGTCAGTAGTTTCGGAAGCGTATGATTCGAGGATCTGTTTGCCCTTTTCTTTTCTTGTTATCAATATGGTGTTTTTTTGTAAGGCAGCAGAACGCTATGGCCCAATCTATGACAAATTAGCTCAAGTTGTCTACTGACACTCATTCAAATGGGCCATGATTTGTCAACCGTAAACTTGAAAAATGATCTCTCCATGGCCAACTCTTGGTGGCGCACTGCATTGTGAATCGCCCAAATTGCGTGCATGGATACCGCTTTCAAAGTTTCTTACTTGAACCATCTAACAATGAGGTTTTACACAGACGTTTATTAAAGTACGGGTGTTAGACAGGGCAGAAATTTGCAATCTACTTACTATGCTCACTGTGTGCACTTATACCATTACACACTAACATGCTAGAAACACAAGCATTTTCAACATCAATAAAGAAAATGACACGAGGAAGAAGAAAAGGTTTCTGTTTTAGGTGAAAGGACCCTAACCTGTTCCGCCCCCGAATCCAAAGCTGCTGCCCCCGACGGTTGGTCCCGCGCTCAAGCTACCGCCAAAGCTTGCGGCGGTACCAGTGGGTTTCGTGGTTCCAAACCCGAACCCAGTGGCGCCCGTGCCAAACCCAGCTGTCCCGCCGCCGAGCCCGGTGCCCAGTCCGCTGGTCTGAGTGCCAAGCCCTGTAGTCTGGGTACCAAACCCTCCGGTGCCAAAACCCCCGGCGCCGAGCCCGCTGGTACCCAGTCCTGTGCCCAGTCCGGTACCCAGACCGGTACCCAGACCACCACCCAGACCACCACCTAGACCACCGCCCAGGCCGGTGGTGCCGGCTCCCAGGCCCAGGGTACCAGTTCCAAATCCTCCCGTGCCGAGGCCGGTTGTGGCACCCCCTAGGCCACCTTGGAAGGGGCCTGTCAGTCCTGCACCTTGTATTCCTGATTTCAAAGAAAAATATGGTAAACGCTGTGAGAAATTTTAAACTTTACTTATCCCTCAAATACAAGGCTTTTGTTATTAGCAAAAGCTAGGTACCACAACAAGTACACTAGAACTGAAGGCAATGCACAAATGCGATCAGGGGCATAAATTCAAAATGTGTCGTTAAGAAAATGTGTCGATAAGAAAATGTGGTGTTGTACAAAACAAGGTTCTTTTTTTTATCTAGTCTGGGTAGCATTTTAACATTTTTTAATCCACATGTTTGTATAAGAGTCTGTTTAGAATATTTCTATGTTTTAACATTATGCATAAAAAAATGGTCTTTTTAGAATACTTTAATGTCGAACATATGTATAAATGTTTTTTTTTTTAATGATTTCTGTTAATTGTAAATTGTAAACCATCGCAATTCAGTCTTCGGACTGCGAGAATGGTACGAACAATAAAAAAAACCTTCAATTCAATTCAAAAATTCTTCGCACAAACCCCTTACTTTAGACCAGTGAAAAAATTAAAGTTTGGTGTAATACCATTGGTAAAAATAATCTCCATCTGAAATGTTTGTCTGGAGCTTTTTGTTTAGGTCTTCGACAATTAAAACGAACTGGGGAATTGCTGACAAAAGATGTAGCCGTAGCTCTTGAGGCTCGCTTTAGACAAAGTTTACAACCTAACAAACCCAAAGCTCCCTAAATATGCCTATCCGTGATTTGGAAAGACGGGTATCATTGTGGTCAATCCATCAATCCTAAAATGGAACCCCATACACAGCAGTAGGGTCCTATCATGTGACATCAAAGAACCATGTGACCATCTGGTTTCCCCACCATCGGCCACCATTGCAGTAGGCAAGCATTTGGTAAGCAACCACGTCGTGCATTGTAAGCTAGAGAGTAGGGTTAATTTTCACGTAAAATAACAACAAATTCTTTATCAAATGGCATAATGGTCACAACCTGGGCCCAATTTCATAGAGCTGCTTAAGCAGAAAATGTGCTTAAGCACGAAAAAACATTGCTTAGTAAAATTAGGTTACCGGCCAAAACTACATGTGATGTACATTGCTTGTGACTGGTATTTAGCTGTTGTTTACTTAGCATAACAATCACATGGAGTTTTGGCCGGTAACCTGATTTTATTAAGCAAGACGTTTTTGTGCTTAAGCAAATTTCTGCTTAAGCAGCTCTATGAAATTGGCCCCTGTGCCGTGTACGGTTGTCAAAATCGTGCCGGCCCAGCACTGGGTGTTGGCTCTGCATTTTTCTCAGTTTCTGTCATCCATCACAAATTTAAAGGCTTGCCAACTACATACTGTGTGCTATGCTATACGATCTTTGCCAACTACAATGGCGCACTGACTTTACGGGTCACGTCGGTCATTGAACGAGCCCTATTTTCAATAGTCGTTTCTGTTTTCTACTCAGTTTTTCCAAACTAAATATTCGTGAAGTTTTCTAAAGATATTCGTGAAGTTTTCTTCAAAATTGCAAGATGCTCACCAGTTGGTCTCTGAGCGGTCTGAAGTGCGGTTGCCATGGCAATGGCAGCGGCGTTGGAGATGTTATCAAAGGCTTGTGGTCCGGTAGGGAGAGTCGCCAGTCTCTGTTCTCGCTCAGCCACTTTCTTCTGACTGGCAAACACGTTGTCGATTTCGCCGTGGTAGACTCTGCGGTAGTTGAGGTATTGATCCTTCTGGGCCTATAATAACAATAGCAGTGTTATAAAGTAAGGGAATAAATGTGTGCTTGGCCAGTTTTAAACACTATGTTTAAGACCGGGTTGGAGTCTAGACACTGATAATGATCCAAGCCGTAGGCGAGTGTCATTATCAGCATCCAGACTCCAAACTGATCTTAAACATATTGTTTAAAACTGGCCAAGCACACATTTATTCCCTTTCATAGATACCTTTTCGGTCAAACAGTCGAAACAAGTAAAAAATTATATATTTCTAACGTTATGGTATGTGCCTCTCGTGAGTAGCCGTAAACAACTCCTTATATGGGGATTTGGCACGTTATGCGTGATGTGCCAAGGAACGCAGCTGTGCCGGTGTAATGTGAATTTTAGGACTATGTAATACGGACTCATTGGTAGTATTGCACATGCGTAATAGAGGATTGTGAATGTTAACCAATAAAAGGGTAAAAGGGACCGGATTTCATAGAGTCCAAATTTCATGTGACACTGGAAAACTGTTTAAGATCAGCCAGCCAGTATTTCATCAACCGTTTAAGACTGGTCACGTGACAGGCTCTCGGCCAATAGGAATGGGTAAACTGTCTCAGGTTTTTATGAATATCTATTAAATACACATATCGGCTATATCGCCACCTTCGATGCTAGATCATTACCCCTGCTCATTTGTCCAATAAAGTATTCCGTGGCCCGTATTCCGTTGGGTCTGATGCTACCACTTCATCGGGAAAGCTGACACACATACATGAATTCAAACATGTACAAATATTGAGCGGCTCAGAGTGAAATGGAAGGAATATTATCGCAAGGTAAAATCTGGACTTTGCTGAGTGAACTGGAAAAGTCCAGATTTAACCGAGCGATAATATTCCTCCCATTTCACAATTTAAAGCCACTCAATATTTATTTTATATAACTGACATATAGATCCTTTTCATTTGATATATTTGAACTTTTATTTCAATACAGAATTGGTGGAAAATGTATTTCTCTCTTCCAAACCACCCCATCACGAAAATGTTTGAATCAAACTCTGTAGCGCTGGCTCTTTGGAACAATACGCTGAATGCGCACACCAGCATGCATTTGCACACATACCCCGTCATGGAACAAGAATGATCCTAACTGTTGAATAGTAATTTCCCATTCCCCATGGGACTTTTTGAGCCCCGGCATGAATGGAAGTAAAAATGAATGTCATGTGATGTACATGTCACATGATGTACATGTACATTTTCACATGTACTAGTGAAAATCACAATGAATCAACCATTGCAAACTCAAATTATATTGCTTTTGCATTATGCTTGGCTGTCATCTTGAAAACTTTTAAGACTGTTTGAAGCTATTATTTAAAAGCAGTCAGTTAATGTCAGTGTTATTCTCACCCTGACGGCTTCGTGAACTGACTGCAGCTGAGCAGCGAGGGCAATGAAGGTGTCGTTAAGCTTCACCATAATTGTAGCCAATTCTGCAAAAGACAAAAATAGTATGAAACAATATGGTGACTATCCTCATCTTTATAAAACTAGGATGGACATGACTTGACCGTTTTTATCTTGCTAGTTTCATCCCCAGCCTATGCCTAACACTGTGTGGGTCAGTGTCTGTCATACCATGTGGCATTGTGTTTGGTTCTCTTGATACATATTCACATGTTATATCATTAGTTCATTCAGAGCCTGTTCGTAACACAGTGTGTCAGTGTCTGTCATATCTTGTGGCAATACGCATTTAGTTGTCTAAAGTCCATATTCACATCTCACAACTCTCTTCAGTCTCCTGACGATGACGAGAGCAGGCTAGTCGAAACGTTGAGACCAAAGACAAGTTCTTTTTAATAGAACTTAAAGCAGGACTGTTCTTATCAGAACAAAAACTACTTAGTGAAAGTTGATAATAAGCAGGACAAGTTCTTTTCAGAACTAAATATCTTCTAAGCAGTAGTTATAACCACATGGTGTTACCGCAAACCGAAACGATACATATTCACATGTTTTCTCTTACGAGTTGCCTTCCCAGCTCATGTGTCTGGGTGAGTGTGTAAACACCGGTAACCGTGGACCTAGGACAAAAGGGTTAGGGCACAAACAATACATCCACAATTGACTGAAAGTCCACGATTGAAATGAGAGCTGTTGCTAAAAAGTTGCTGTTGCTACAAACAAAGGAATGAGGAATAGGGACAATAGGGGTCCACGATCAGATCACCGGTGTTTACAAAGCTGGGTGTGTGTGTGTCAGTGTCTGTCATGCCTTGTGTCCTGTGTGTCACACTCTGTATGACAGTGTCTGTCCTACCTTGTGGCGTGTAGACATTTGGTTGTGCCAGGGCAGCCATGAAGCTCTCCATCTGTTCAATCTGCTGTCTGCATAAATGCATCTGCTCCTCAAACTGCTCCGTCAATCTCTGAAAATACCTTGGTATTGGAGAAATTAAGGGGCCATAAGCTCCGTGTATATACCTCAGCTTTGAAAATGCAAAAGCAATATCAATTCGATACATTTATTTTGATGCTGCATAAGGATGATACATAATACATAATGTTATATATTCAAAATACATACTAGATATATTTACAATAGTGAACATTAACTAAATGGCAACAACTAGGTCCAGGGTGAAGCATCAGCTTTTGTTCCCCAGCCAATGGACAGACAGACAAGTGACAGACATACATGGAAAGACAGAGTACATGTATATAGGCCATCAGCCTGGGTTTGGTCAGTTTCAAATCAGGGCATAAATTATTATAGTGCGCATGCGCAAGGTATACCGCCTCATAGAGTGGTAACAAGCATTTTGATGGACATTTTGAAAAAAAGTGAAAACACCCAAAAAGCTGTCACCGCTGCAATGCTATCACATATTTTCCAACTCTGGAGGTGTATACCTTGCTAAAAATCACTATGACAATTATTCCCCTCATTTGATACCGGTGGCCATAATCTTGGAAAGAGGCTGATGGCCTAATATGGGCCAATGACTGACCAAAGCAGACATAGATATTATGAGTTTTGTAGACATTCTCAAAATCAGAATAAGAAATCTAGGTGGTTTTTGTGCTTATGACATTACAGTAAGAAAGGCGTGCGCTTTTTTTTAAGTGGGTGGGGGCAATGGGAAAGATGCCTCAGGTTTATAACAAATTTAAAAACACAATTTTTTATTTCTCACATTTTCATCATAATTTCAGAACCAACTTTTGCAGAAGCTCAAACCACCAAAAAAAATGTGCTTTTGGGTTTTTTGCAAGAGAGAGGAGTTTGGAGACTTCAGGAAGATAAGGGTTTATCAGCTTGATGATTTATTTTCTTACTTGGTAGGCCAAAATGTTTTGCTCAGAAAAACATAGGTGACCAGCCAAAATGTCATGTCATGTCATGTAATCCTGTTTAACTGGTTCCCAACTGTTTTTTGCTGATTAAGAAAATTTGATAGCCAATATCTACTATGCAGCTACATGAAATTTGTCCCTTAATTGTGACTTATCCTGCTGCGTGCGGTGACCACGGACTCTGAGGCAGTGTGGCCTTCAGACTTTTCCCCTGATGGATCTTGCTACATTTGGCAGGCTTGTCACTTAGACAAGTGTTGCATGTTGCTACGTTTGGCAGGGTTCTAGCAAACATACCTTGCAATCAGAAATATTGCAGCAAGGTAGCTTTCGATGTTATCGCGACATCTTCATTCACCGTTGTGAATTAAACCACTCCGGTCATGTGACCACATTTTGGGGTGATCACTAACCCTGGAAGGTTAGGGTTAATGCTTTATTTTCTTACTTGGTAGGCCGAAATGTTCTGCTCAAAAACATTAGGTCACCGGCCGAAATGTCATGTCATGTTATCCTGTTTAACTGGTTCCCAACTGGTTTTTGCGGAACAAGAACATTTTATAAGCAAAGCTTTGCAGTTCCATGAAATTGGATAATCTTGCTTACTCGGTTGGAGCGTAGTTCTCCAGCTGCAGCGCCGGTGGAATCTCCTGGGTCCGGTGCGCCACCTCGGCGTTCTTCAGCTCCTGGGCCGACTCCACCTTGAGCTTGTGGATGGCCCCGGCGTTGCGCTGCAGGCCGTTGGACACCACGGCCAGCAGCTGCTTGAGGGCCGTGATCTCCTCACGAACGCGGTGGTAGGGCTTGACCGAGAAGCCCTGGATGTCCTCACGGAGGGCTTTTTGCTTCTTGACATATTGCCTGTAAAGAAGGGTAATAATATTAATGTGTATTTTTAAGGCACACATATCCAACAGTATTGGTGCTCAAGGCGCTACATCATTATTACCCTGCTCATTGGGTCAATGAAACATTCCAAAGACCATCTCAGCTCCCTGGGGAGTATGCAGCTGGATACTGCCATTTCGGCGCAAAGAAGCTTAAATCAGCCACTATAACCATCTCTGCCCTAACAGGTACTCATTTACTCCTGGGTGGGGAGAAGCAGTGAGTGACAAAGTGCCTTGCCCAAGGGCACACGCACCAAGACCCCAGGCTGGACTCGAACCCACAACCTACAGAATTACCCGCAGAATTCAATGCTCCAGACCACAAGGCCATGGCACTCCACTTGTTTTATGGTATAATGGAATTGTGCGCTTTAAAGATGGAAGTTTAAATGCTTACACTCCAAAGTGGGATTACTCAATTGGACTGGTGAGACAAACACTCAAAAATAAAAACTTGAAATGGGTAAAACGGACATTAACCCTAACTCCCTAGGCTTTTTTGCTAGGATGTAACCTCAATCCTGCAAAATCCTCTAATTGGCCTCATGGAAAATAACATTTAGCCTCAATCCTGCAAATTCCTCCATTATTTCTGGAAAATGGTCCGTGGAGGGGTGACCACAGCCTGAATCCTGAAAAATCCTGCGGCAGTGACTGTCAATATGTTGAGGCTTGGTCAGTGACATCCTGGAGCAGTACGGAGGATTTCAAGCATAATCCAGGCCTATGTTTATGCATGGCTGAGCAAAAACAACACAAGGTCCGGCCCAAGACCTTGACAAAGTGCATCCTACCAAATCAGTAACGTCCTTTTGCCATGTAACCTCAATCCTCCAAATTCCTCCACTTTGGCAAAGAAGATTTTGAAGGATTCAGAGCAGTTAGGGTTAATCAATTAACTTACTTGAAAGATGTGACCGTTTCGTTGATTTCTGGGGGAAGGAAGGTCTCCTTGATCGCCTTGTTATCACTGTGGAAATAAAGTTACACACACATACATTATGGACAGGAAAACAAACATATTTTCAAACGTCAATTAAACTGTTGTTAAAAAAACCCCACAAATCAATAAAAAATGAGCTATTAAAATCGCACCTGTAAACACGTTGAAAATAGGCCCAAACAAGCTTTTCTTCAGTTTTCTTTCAAAATTCCTGTGGAATCATTTTTTATTATTCACTGGATTTCACAATGTCTCGGATGAAACTTCGGTACTCTCGCGTACATGTACATATTGTGTAATTCTTTGTAACGCACAGTCATCTTTTCTCAAGAAGATACGATCTAACATGCAGCTTTTATGAAATACTGACAGAATAGGGAGGTGTTTACAGCCTGTCTCCAAAAAAATGGTACAATCGAGAACGATTTTTTTTCAATATTAAATCTCAACATAAGTAAGTCGTTTTGAGCATCACATTAAAGAAAAAAGACCAGGCTTTCCAATACTTTTTGTTTCATCTCATTTGCTTTTGTCAATCCAGAGATAACTCCAGTTTACTGCGGAACACACAAATCGAGTTTGTTTCTTTTGCCAAGTTGCAATCTTTTGTGAGCTTCAAGACAGCATGGCACAGTACTCGGAAACAACTCTGCCCATGTATAAAAGTGGCACAAAATCGATTTTGGTGTATCGCACTCAATTGATTATATCTCTGAATTGACAAAAGCAAATAAGATCAAACAAACACTATTGGAAAGCCCAGTCTTTGTTCTTTAATATTATGCCAAGTAAGAATGACTTATTTTGAAATTTCATATTTAACCAATTTTTTTTCTGATTGTACCATTTTTTTTGAGACAGGCTGTATAATAATATTAACTGGATTTGTAAAGCGCCAAATTTCCAAAGGATACAAAGTGCTAGAAAAGAAGAAAGAGGAATAGAAGACAAAAAACAACAAAAGAAGGACATCCAGCTACGTCTTGGGGAAAAGGTAGGTCTCGAGAGCCTTTTTGAAGGGAAAAGACACTGCCTGAGTTTCTGATGGAGATGGGCAGGTTGTTCCATAGCCGAGGGGCAGCAACAGAGAAGGCCCTGTCACCAGCCAGTTTACGTGACTTGGGGATGACAAGAGACTCACAGGCAGAAGAACAAAGGGAGTAAGAACTCTTTTGGATTTTGAGAAGAGAGGAGAGATAATCTGGTGCAGAGTGTCTAAGTGACTTGTAAGTGTGAACCAGTGTGCGAAACTGAATGCCTTCGGCGACTGGGAGCCGGACAGAACATTAAGAGGAGTGGAAATTTCACTGGACATTCTCAGGATGGCACGTTACCTGGTCCCCAATGACGTAGTGCCGGTCGTTCCAGTCGTGCTGGACGTAGCCAACAGGGAAGAAGGGTCCACCCCTCCCAGCCCCTTGCTGATACCTGACGCTGTGGAGGCGGCTAGGGCGCCACCCCCTAGGCCTAAACCGGTGGCTGTGGTTCCCGATAAGCCCCCTAGAGACAGCCCTGTGGATGGGGTGGTGGTAGTGCCGAGACCTAGGCTGAGCCCCCCTGATATGATTCAAGCCAAAAAAAACCTTTCATTCAGTAAATAAATAGGAGCCCTTCACTTGAAATAATTTTCAGGGAATTCAATTCATATCATGTGATATTATCAAACATTGGTGAAATTACCATCAGACTTTGAATATTTGGAATATAATTAAAAACAGACGTGCTCACCAATGACAACTAACGTTCTGTACTGTTTCACTCTTAAGTTTAGTGAAAGAATTTTTCACTATCCACACGACAGCTCAAAGTGGATTTTGATGATTTGGTTTTATTTTCTCTGAGTAGTTTTGGTTCGACCAATAACAACAAGACTACTGTCCACCGACTGCTTGACTAACTATTAACGGACTGAGCAATAATGTCAGGATGTACATGCAATGTCCTACTTTTGCTTCAAATGTTTCCGCATGCTTTTAAGTTTCAACCTTTGGTGTCTTCCATTAAAAAATGCATTTAGCAGAAGCCAGAAATGACCAAACTTTCAGAGAGTAAATGTACCTGATGCTGCAGTGCCTCCGAGGGAAAATCCCCCCGTTGTTCCTGTTGCCGGCGTGGCGCCAAACAGACCGCTCGGTTTGGATGTAGTGCTTGTTCCAAAGCTCAAACCTGAAGCTGTGGTGGTCGTCTTCAGACCCAGACTCAGTGCCAAACCACTAGCAGTAGTTGCTGTTGTGCCTAGAAGTCCGCCTCCTAGGTAATGAATACAAAGAGCGCATAACACATGTTTAAACAGCCCAGGTTCCAAAACCATACCGACTTTCAGCAGCATTCTCACAATAAGATTTGGATTAACTACACAAAGCCATAATACCCATGCAATACTGCTAGTCAGTACACCAACTTTGGTATTAAAGAATGTGAAAGAGTACATACAATTTTCAATTCCTTTTTGATTAGTAACAATTATAATGAGCTGTACAGGCTGCACAGTCTTCAGTTTCTTCAATGCATAAGCTGAAATTGACTTGTGACGACAAAATACGGACTTGAGATACAATTTTGCTGACTACTACTCTTGGTTATTCAACACGGAGCAGGCTAACTGATCTCTATATAAAGACTGGATAGCATACAGAAAACCGCAGGAGAAAGCCCTTTGAAGCCATATTGGGGAGACCGGTTGGGTGTTCTATAAAGGACAACTTGCCGTCTTGGGCAGTTGTGTCCACTTTTGTAACATCGTTGTTCACCGGGTTTACCTTTTGTCCACCACCACTACTGACCATGGTTCACAGTTTTTCCAACGTCGTGGTTCACTTTTTTGAATGCCCAGTCCATTTTTTGCGACGTTTGGGAATATAATCACGTCGGAAACTTGCCCCCTTTAGAAACTCACAGTACCTGCGCGTGAACAAAATGCGCATCAACTCTTGATACAGCGCGTGCTGTTTTTAGGCATGAAACGTTCGTATATCGCCGGCCAGTTTTGGAGGACCGGGGCAAACTGGTCAAAAACCGAAAATAAGTCAATGTACAGCGTAAATAGGCATACGCTATACAATATTTATAGAGATCATTTGTGGGCAGGCTGCATGAATATGCTTAGCACAGAAGAAACTGCTACATGTAAGCACAGAAATCTTTGGTTGGCAACACAGGTTACCAACCACAAATTTCATATGATGCGTACTGCTTGCAACTGGTTCTCATTAACAATTTGCTTTCATAGCATACGAACTTGCTAAGCATCAATGTTCTAGCATTACCAGTGCTTGTGGTGCCTATTCCACCCAGGCTGAATCCACCCGTCTTGGCTCCGCCCAGCGAGAAGCCGGAGGATGCTGCGGTAGACGGTGTGCCGAAGCCCAGACTTGATGCACTCGTTGTTGCTCTAAGTCAAAGAATAGCGTCAACATATTAAAAAAATCACACAACTGACAAACAGAACGTCTTTTAAAGACAGCAATGACAAATCGAAACTGTTTTACTGTTTTTAAATGTAAACTGACAAAAATGTAAAAAATAAAATAAAATATAAATTCTGACTTCCTTTTAACCCTTACTCTCTGAGGGTAGTTTACTGCATGTCAGTTGGTTATGCCAATGCCCTCCAGCTGCAGTATATTGGCAGATAAACTATCTTGACAGTGAAGGCTCCAATTGGCAGGAGTTGGAGGCCCTGGAGGGTGCCTGATACTGACCAGCTGGGGGCACACACTTTGTTATCAGAGGACTCTCATTGTTCTCTGTGGCATGTATTGGAGTGCCTGTCCAGTTACCCTTGAAATGACATGGCAGATATTGGAGGGCCATGCAAAAAACATAGGAGATTTTCTTGAGGCACATATTGGCATGCGTTGGAGGGTCAAGTAGGGTAAGGGTTAATGTTTGATTGCCATGATTTACATTACATTTTGTCATGTAAATTGTAGGCGGTGTATTCTAATTTGACTGTGATTGTGAAACGGTCCCCAATAGTAATCAGCATTGTACCGGCAGAATGGCACTGACCATGTGCAGTGAGTGTTTTGGGGGGAACTTAGAAATCTTCACCGTGTAAATCTCGGTCTGGTTCCGTGCTAACATTGTCGTTGTGACTTCACGTTAAGGAGATGCCAGATGGGAATCAGACAGTATAGGCTAGTAAGGCTACACATTTTTCAGACTTTATTTCCCTTTCTTTACAAAAAGAGCCACGAATTAGAGGATGAAACATTTGGCAATTAAAGGTACGATTCGATTTAAAACAATAAAACTTAAAAAGAAAACCACCCTCGCTCTTTTGGAGAATTAAAAAAAAAATCTAAATTTTTAAATGACAATCGCAACATTTCGAAATCAGGGTAGATAACAAATTCAAGAAGGAGGAATTAATTACTTTTGATCAGCATGCTGAGCAATGTAATTAACTTTTAGCTATTTAGCGTTATCAAAATAACATAGGCTAGTATTATAATTAAATTAATAATTAAGTAAGATTGAAGTTCAAAAATTGCCTCCTCAGTAAATTACTAGGGCGCCCTCTAGTGGAAGAAAAAGGCCAGCATTTGTGATTCAACTTTGTTTGCGGATCATCGAGAAATAAACTCCTTTTTAAAGAAATGTACTGCACAATTTACATTAAAAACATATTTCCCTAAATCACACTAATTTCCGATCTGTGATGTGCAACTTACGATGGCGTTCCAAATGCAATTCCTGTGGGTTTTGTCGTTGAAAGTGAGCCAGTGCCGCCAAAAGAAAAACCACCGGTGACCGCCATTTTTCTTGAGGTCAAGAATCACTGACCTTTGAAAAAAATATGTAAATTATTTGACTTTCAAAAACACATTTTTAGAATAACATAGGATACAAACATTTTGTAAAAACAAAAGAATATAAAAATTATTTACATGTATTTGATTAGTGCAAAAAATAATCGAAATTTTTGCATTTTATTTGACACACAAAGTAGAGTTTCTTATTTAAATTCACTGACTAAAAAATCAACCGGAAGTGTGTCATGGAGGCCGAACGATATCGTGGCAAAAGAGGGAGCTAATTTTTTTGCATAAAAAGTCCTCGTTTTTCACTCCAGATGGAACACATCACAACACCCAAGGTTTGTATGAAAAAATTTGAGTAATAATTCGATAATTACAAGCCATCTGAACCGACATTTTCGTTTCTGATCTTGGGGGAAAAATAAAATTGAACAACTTGAGCACTGAGTGACAGACTGCACTGATGACTGAGTGCGGTGCATTTTTCATTCACTCAGCTCAGTTCAGTTGTCAGACGGGGGCGGGGGGGGGGGGGGGGTCGTGTATCTACGGGCCCGGTTCCTGATCCTGGTAATGGAACAAAATCCACTTTTAAATTGTTTGGGTACAACTATAGAATGCAGGGCCACTTTACTCTACATCCGCGCCTCCGTACGGCTGCGTGGAGGCGTGGAACCGCAGTCGACCTTCCTCTGAAAATCGATCGTGGAGTCGTGGAGCCGCAGAAAATTGCGCCCTCTATTGGTGCGCGTCTCTGCGACTCCGCGACTCCGCGCCTCCACCACTGAGAGACAGTGCCCCGTCGCCCTCCCCCCCCCTTACTAATTTGCGCGCCCAATTAAAGCGACTCTGCGACTCCGCGACTCCGCGCCTCCGCGACTCCAGACAGTGCCCCGTCGCCCTCCCCCCTTCCTAATTGGCCCGCCCAATTAAAGTGACTCTGCGACTCCCCGACTCCGCGCCTCCGCGACTCCAGACAGTGCCCCGTCGCCCTCCCCCCCCCCTTCCTAATTGGCCCGCCCAATTAAAGTGACTCTGCGACTCCCCGACTCCGCGCCTCCGCGACTCCAGACAGTGCCCCGTCGCCCTCCCCCCCCCTTCCTAATTGGCCCGCCCAATTAAAGTGACTCTGCGACTCCCCGACTCCGCGCCTCCGCGACTCCAGACAGTGCCCCGTCGCCCTCCCCCCCCTTCCTAATTGGCCCGCCCAATTAAAGTGACTCTGCGACTCCCCGACTCCGCGCCTCCGCGACTCCAGACAGTGCCCCGTCGCCCTCCTCCCTTCCTAATTGGCCCGCCCATTTAAAATGGATATGGATGCTTCGTTCTCAAAAAGATTCCGCCGAGAATTGCGCCCTCTATCGGTACGCGTCTCTGCGACTCCGCGACTCCGCGCCTCCGCCACTCCAGTGCCCCGCGTCTCCGCGATTCTGCGACTCCAAGACTCCGCGCCTCCGCCGCTCCAGACAGTGCCCCCAACACATTTACAAGCACGCCCTCCCTTCCGATCCTTCATGAGAAGCTTTGAAGACAAGTGCAGTGCATTCCTTCGCTGTACTTAGCACTTTTTTGCAGGTTTGCATATCTATTACTCCTATTCCATCCACGCCTCCAGGCAAAATAAAAAACCTTGCTTCGGCGTGGCCCTGCATTCTATAGTTGCTCCATTGTTTGACCTACCAAACTAGTTGGTGACATTAAGAATACGCAGGGGGAGTAATTGCAGAATACCCCGCCACGCGGAAATTAGGCCTACCCCCTAAAAATAAATGGCTACGGAGTCGGAAAATGTTGCAGAAATGTCCAAAGTACGTGTCGGGAAACGAAGTGGATACGCGGATACGACGGGGTGGATTCGAGCGGTGGAGGGTCTAAACATGCTAAAGAGGGCGCTATTTCCCTGTAATAAGAAATGCGGCCAGCAGGGACAACGTGAATTGAATGGGGAGCAGGAGTTAAATAAATCTAAATCCAAAGTAGGTGGATACGCGGATACGGGGTGGACTTTAGCGGAGGAAAATATTTTTGAGAATGAGGCATCCATATCCATGTTGGAAAATAACGAAGGCAGAGACAACGTGAGTTGAATGGGGAGCAGGGGAAAAATGTCTAAGTCCAAAGTAGGTGCCAGGAAGTGGATACGCGGATATGGGGTGGTGCACGCGTGTGGTTTTGGTTGAGCATCCAAGCGTGACTCCGTATCCGCGTATCCGGATACGAGGTGGGATAGGTGAGTGGCGGGGTATTCTGCAATTGTGCCCATGCAGGTATGTCATAGATAAAGGGCAGGGTTTTGAATTCGGAAATTTGGGGGTAGGCAAAACGCAACACGAAAATAAAGATGCCGATCACCGCGAGATGTAAATGATGAACCATGAATGCGCAAGGTGCACTGAATCGCATTGCACCAATCGTAAACCGCGTAGGACAATCATAATTTCTACCCCAAGAAACTTTAAAAATTACCAAAAAAATGTGCCATCCTGTTGAGAGAAGTCTACTTTGTGTTGAAAAGGTCATTTTTTAGTAATGAAAACACCCTTGACTCTAATTTAATCGAAACTAAACATGTGCCCTACATTACACGATCGCTATGAATATTCACTAAAATAATAAACGTTTTGTTTTCTTCAATTCAAAATATGATTGACTCAGCAACTTTTGAATAAGCCTTATCAAAGTCTCGGGCGCACAATGAATTCTGGGACAATGAATTGTGGGATAAATTGGATAATCAAACGTGACGTGTTGGGCATAGCGTACAGCAAGGCCAAACCCATGCATGTTTGTAACGTAAAGCAGCACTTGTTTTCAGTTGGCCATAACTCAACAAATATTTACCTGATCGGAAAGATTTTTGTTGTTGTTGAAAACACACTTCCAAACACTTTCTTGCTATCTGTTTGTCAACATGCTAACATGCTTAACATTAGCATTAGGTGATAGCAAGAAAGTGTTTAGAATTGTGTTAACTCGCTAAATACATTTTTGTAGGCCAGGCAAATGCATGTATCCACACTTAGGCAATTAGGCTACGTTTGTCCCAATGCCTAAAATTGAAAACTTGGTCCCACGGTCAATTCGACCTCACTTTTTAAAATTACTCATAACTCTGTCAAAAAATTTTCAGATTTGGATGTTTGATGTCTCATTTTAAAGTGGAAAGGCGTATCTTTCAAACCAGGTCTATATTATCTATGTTAGTTACACATTCGATTCGACGTCTTGCATTCTGTTATATTTTGTTTGCATTTTTATTTACACACGCTGTATTGTACAGATAGAGGATGTGCGATTGCTGGATCGATTTAACACTCGCAAGCCGGCGTTGGGCAACCTGTACCTGACCGCGACACATCTCATCTTTGTGGACCCAGCCGGCAAGAGAGAAACATGGGTGAGGCCAGTTTTCCAAAAAAGTCCAGTTGATCTTTACGATACAGTTTCTACAGAAGCTCGGTCTTAATTTGTTTCAGAGAAATACAAATGATTTGATCATCTAGAAATTGACCTTTTCTATTGAAAAGGGAAAGAGTGTTGCAACCTGATGCCACTTTCTTCTCTATATATCATCTCAGTAAAGGTCAGTCATTGCAAAAATGTCAAAAAGACATGAATCTGGGACTGAGAAACACTTCCAATTTTGTTAGGAAATAGTTCTTTTCTTGACTCTCCATAGACTTTATACACAACCCGCTGAAGTGGCGTCTGGATACTACATTCTTTCCTTGAATAAACATGCCGGGTAGTACGGGATGACATTCAAAACCCTTCTTTAATTTGTAAAGTTGGTAAAGAAATCCAATTTCATAATCTGGGACCAGTTCTAGTACGAAAATTTGGGACTCTCAACACTGTGTATGAGAGTCCCAAAACTTAAGGTATTGAAAACACGCAAAACAAGAAAAATAGACTGGCACCTAAACGAACCAGCCCAACACAGCTTCAGTACTGCATCAATCAACCATGCCAAAAGATTAAAGAAACATGTGGCATGAAGCGGGAACTAGTCAATTTACTACACATTTCTCCATAGTCAAGCCACCAGACTATTGACACTGAATGAAGAGGTCAGTCTTTTCAAATAGTTGGACCATGGTTGGACATGTACCAGTCTAGTCTTTAGCCTCATTTTGAAATCACTTGACTTCCCTCTCATGTGCAAAATATTGAAGAAAATCTTCTTTAAAATTGAATTGAGTCTGCAAACTTGGTTGGTGAAATACTGAGGACATTTTCTTTGCCCCAGTGGAATTTTTGGAGAAATTTGCTGGCTAAACTGTGAGTTAAGTGGGCCTGATTTAGTTTTGCACGTTTCAAAGCACTCCAGAGCCCTGTCTGAGGAATAACATGCTTTTAATACTGACAAATTGGCATAACGTCTTGTTCCTATTTTTTACATGTACATGTACATGTACTCCCTTGCCCAGGATTAGTGGCACATTCTTATATACAGACAATACAGTATACATGTATGGATTGTAAACTATGCAAAGATATTGAGACAAAATGTGGAACGTCGCTATACCGAACACTGCTATACCGAACATTCGGCTATACCGAACATCATCATGCTTGGCTCCCAATCTTTGTGTACAAAACATACCGAACATTGTTGTGGAAAAATGTCAACAGAACAGTGACAAGTGGCTATTATTTCTCAAAGGAATAGAAAGGGGAAAGCCACCCATTGCTGTAGGTACAAGAGCTCAAAAACTGTGTAAACATAATTCAATAGTCGGCACGTTTTCAAAAAGCGGATTTCAGTAACTACCAGGGCCTGCAGGGTGAAGTTCTGAAGGGCATTATTTATTGAAAAGTGAGAACCAGAGCACCAGCAGCTTAAAATCGCTATACCGAACGATTGCTATTACGACCAATTTATGTGGATCCCGCGATGTTTGTTAAATAGCGGCGTTCCACTGTATCCACTGAGTTGAAACTTGAACAAATTTACATGTATGTAGTTGTTACGCAAGATTTTGAGAAATGTCTCTGCTTCAAATGAAAGAAAAATGTATACACAAATGGCACATGGCCCTAAATAACTTAAATTGTTCTACAAAGCACATGTATACAATATATCTGATGACGTACCACTTTAGTTTTACTCCGTCATCAAGTTGGAATATAATTTTATTCTAACCACAGCGACTGACCAACACCTGCCCGCGGAAATGTCACGCCCGCAGATGCCAATAACCGCTCTGTAATGAAATCATATTCCCATGTAATCCCAAAAATTGCCAAGTGTGGGAACATATGAGCCAAGGGTGCTGTAGGCAATATTTGTTGTTCAGCTTCATTGAGAAGTGGGCCCCAGGTTGCATGGTACCACTATTAAGCCAGATGTTATCAGACTTGAACTGAAAATGCAGTGGGAATATAGGCCTTTATGGTTTACCAATTTGATTAAAATGGAAAATGACATGTGCTAAACTGTGCATAAATTGGAAAGTTCATGCACATGTGTAATTTGTTAAGTACAGTGTACATTTATGTACATGTATACTGTCATGACTGTGTTGAATATGGGGGAAAAGCCTTTTTTATGTACGTACATATTTCATCTCTCATATTTCTGAAAAGTTTGGTTGTTTCTGTCCTTACATGCAGGCAATATAATTGATCAGTGTTGATATGTTTTAATCTTCTTTTGTTAATAATGAATATTAATATTTTTTTTTTTTTCATTCATCACTTTTTTTTTAAAGAGGTTGTGGAATGCTCGAAGACTTTTCCGTCATTTTTCGGGTATATGTAGCCTAAGGTGTGATGAAATAAAAACGACCATTGTGTCCGTCATGAAATGAGTACAAAAGGTACTTTTGAGAGTTGTTTTTCAGGTCCTTTTTCGACCCGAACGTGCAATTTGTGTAACAGTCGTCGTTGGGGGCAGCAAACAAAACATAGTAAATCGTGACGTTATAAACAGGACTCGTTTATACTACGCTGCATCGGGAGTCCTGTTTATTACATGTACGTCACGATTTACTATGTTTTGTATGCTGCCCCCAACGACGACTTTTACACAAATTGCACGTTCGGGTCGAAACAGGACCTCTCAAAAGTACCTTTTGTACTCATTTCATGACAGACACAATAGTCGTTTTTATTTCATCACACCTTAGGCTACATACATGTATACCCGAAAAATGACAGAAATGTCTTCGAGCATTCCACAACCTCTTTAATCTAGTCCTACTGTAGTCTATGGTCTATACATGTGCATTGTTGTACATGTGAAGACAATACAATGATTGCTCTGTGCCTATAAATTCCATTCAAAACAGAGACAGAAACAGGAACTAAGTACATGTTCAAAACATGTGCTGCATGTGTATGTACATTGTACATGTACATGTATGCGTGCACTTGCGTTTGTTTATGGTGTAAATCGAGGACACACACGTGCAGCATCATCGGTGAATCGAGGACAGGAACCAAATCGAGGAAGACCCCGATTAGAAAACGTGAACAAAACCAGTGAGAGCTGTTGCAAACAAAGTTAGTGTATAAACAAAGGAAAAGGGAAGAGGAACAATAGAAAATCCTCGATATACACCATAATCAAACATGCGTGTATGGGTGTACATGTACATGTATATTCATGCAATAATAGCGAAACAAACATGTACGGGGACACTGTACATGCTGTACATGTCTGAATCATAACCATTGACATAATTAGCTTTTCCTGGATTATGCCTGGAGGTATTAGCAGTAAAAAGGAGGATTAACTTAAAGGGACACTCTAAGAAGTTTCACGAGGGCTTATTGAGAAGATGCTTGCATACAATATATAGGTTTAAATTGAAACATGAAAAAAAAAAAAATTTAAAATGAAAAAAAAGGCATATTATGAGGACTATATCATTTGTTTTGTGTACACTTTAAAAATTGTTTACTTTTTTACTAAGTAAAATAATTCTACTTCTATCATACATGTGTCTTGACAAATTCTTGATCATATTGTTTGTGTTTTATATTTAAAAAAAAAATCAGCCAATTAAATTGATTTTTTGACAACTCATTTTAATCTGATGCTGAAATTAAAAAAAAATTGCATTCACGTAAATAAAAATGATGATGAATAAATGGCTTTTCAAAAGCGTATTTTTTTTAAAAAAGTATATACCCTGATTAAGAATTTCAAAGGCCATCTAAAAATAAACACTACTTTAAAAAGTGGGGGGGGGGGGGGGGGGGCGTCCCCCACCGACTGACACCCATGAGAGAGAAGGAGGTCGTCAGTCGTGGGTTCAAGTCCTACCTAAGTAAACTTGTGAATTTTTCTCGCAAGCCTTCATACCATACTAAATACTAAACAGTATTTGTAGAATTCGGTGAGGGGCAAAAGCCAATTATATTAAACCCTAATCTTGATCAAAATGTGTAAGATTTTATTTTCAGCTGATTTCTCCTTTATTCCGTTTCCCAGATCCAGCACATGCACATATCCTCAGTCGAGAAGCTGCCACTGACTACGTCCGGCTCACCGCTGCAGATCCGCTGCAAGACGTTCCAAGCGGCCACGTTCGTTATCCCCCGAGACAAAAGCTGCCAAGAGTTGTATATATCACTGCAGAAACTTTCCAAGCCAGGTACGTGTAAGCAACAGCCAGCGATGAAAGTTCAGTTGCCCTCCAAGATCCTTCAAAAGCCACAGGGAGGCCTTCGAGAATTTTGTAGGATTCAGGAAGCTTATCTACCGCTACTCTAAGTGAGGGTTAAAACTCCTTGATACATGGGTGTTGCAAAAGTAGCCAGTAGCCACAAAGTTGGGTTCAAACATTTCATGAAGGGGTGGTTTGGAAGAGAGAAATACATTTCCCACCAATTTCATTTTAGCTGATATGTGAATTACATGTATATGAAACAAACATTGAGTGACTTTAAATTGTGAAATGGGAGGAATATTATCGCTCGGTAAAATCTAGACTTTTCCTTTCCCCTCGGCTTGCCTTTTCCCTCTGATTGGGGTGCTGTGGTCCAATGGTTACGGTGTTCAACTCGTGTATCGTGGTACATGGGTTCGAATCCTGACCGTGGGAACATGGTGCCTGTGCTCCTGAGCAAGGCGCTTTACCATTATTGCTTCGTCCTTCGGATGGGACGTAAAGCCATAGGTCCCGTGCACGTTAAAGAACCCAGTAACACTTATCGCTAAGAGAAGGGGTTTGCCCCAGTGTTTCTGGCAGTGGTTGCAATATGCGCCGCAGCACCTTGTAAACCATTATAAAAGGTGCTACATAATGGTTCTCATATTTCTCATGTACTACATTTACCTGTCTCTAATAATAGACATAATTTCCAGTGCCTTGAGTACCTAATTGTTGGTAGATACGTGCGCTATATAAGACTTCGGTATTATTATTACACTTTGTGGGTATTTTTCCTCTTTAGCAACTTTAAATGAGGTCTACGCGTTTCACTACAAGTCGGCCAGTTTTCAGCCCGGCCTGCCACCCCACTGGGACCCGTTCGATCTCACGGCCGACTACGCCCGCATGGGGGTCCCCAACTCAAACTGGTGTGCCACGTCCGTCAACAAGAACTATGAGGTAAATATCATTGGGCAGGGCACCAGTGTGACGGAGTACCGACCAGCCTCCTGAGTTTATGCGCCTCGGTAGTCAATTAAAATTAAACTGTGACAGATATACGCATGCATGGGGGTCCCCAACTTTAACTGTCAACAGGAAATATGAGGTATTAATATGAGGGCCGGACACTGGTGTGATGGATTACCGACTAGCTTCCTGAGCTTATGCGCCTCAATTACAATGAAACTGTTACAGATATGGCATCCACCAACACAAACAACTTCCGTCAACAAAACCCTACAAGATACATTTAAAGGGTTCATTCAATGATTTTTTTTCTTAGGGACATATTCTGTGCAACTTTCTCCTCCTCTTAGATGTACATTTTTAAAACTATTTGTTGTCCCTTTTTTGTTAATTTTATTGAAAAGGGCATTCCTTTAAACATTAAAAAAATTGTCCATGCTTTTCTGGACAACTGAGGGCGCTGTTGCTGTGCTGTCATTTCAGGAAGACACTATTCAGTTTAGGGGTTTTGGTGTTCAAATTGTGAACCCAAAAATGTGCTCATTGAAAACAAGTGCGAGAAAAGTTTGCTCATGGGCTCACTGCCACGCACTGAAACAACGAATCACCAAAGACAAGAATTTTTTTACAATATCAGCAAAATATCCAGAATTCTTGTAACTTTTTGTGGTGAAATAACTGTAACATTGAGGTTTCTGCCTGAAATAAAGCCACACTTTTGCTCATGAATATGGAAATTTGCATCAGCATAAACACCAAAAATGGGATCAAAGTAATCTTGAAATGGCAAAACGAAAATTGAAAATAAGGTGAAATGGGACACAGATGTGCATTTTCAAGGATTGCATTAAGAAAATTACATTGTCTGGCCCTTTAACCTTCCCAAATCCTCCAAAATCATCTTTGTGAAGGATTTCAAAGGATTGAGGCTATATTGCCAAAATGTTTAAGTAGTTGATTTTAGAGGATGCATTGTGTCAAGGTTTTAGGCTCTATATGTGTTGTTTATGCTTTGCCATTAGTAAATTTAGGCCTAGATTATACTTGAAATCATCCGTATTGCTTCTGGATATCATCAGCACCGTCTGAACGTATTAACAGTGATTGTGGAGGATTTTGCAGGATCGAGGCAGTGGTCACCCCTCCAACGAACAAATTCAAGGAATAAGGGATGATTTTGGAGGATTGAGGCTGTATCCAGTTTTTACATGGAGGCAGGTTGAGGATGTTGAAGGATTGTCGATGCAGTTTAGCAAACAGGCCAAGAGAGTTAGGTTACAAAAGGGGGAAAGGGCACCAGTGTGACTGAGAACAGATAGCCCTCCTGGGGTTACATGCAACGGTAGTCAACTGAAATTAAACCGTGAGAGATGCCGCGGTTGGTTGGCCTAGCGTTAAGTCCTGTCCACAAAACTGTCCATGGAGAATTTTACCGAGGCACAGTCAATTGCCGTTTTCTCGCCTCGTGACGGATAAATTTGATCCAAAGACGTCATGAAAGATTTTTAAATGCCATTTTCTTTCGATGCTCGAAAATTGCTTTCTTCCATACAAGTATGCATTGTACGTAAATTTAGGAACAGAACCTTAAAGGGAATGTACAACATTTGCTTTTGCTGCAATTTTCAGAAATAAATGGATTTGGAGGATTAGTATGTTATAGCAAATATTGTTACACTGACTTGTTTCACGTTTTGGGTTCGTAGATGCTGGAAAAACCAAGAAAACCAATCATCTTCTTGTAGTCTGGTTCCCTGAACCGAAGCAATTTGTAGACTTTGGGGAATTGTAAGTTCATGAAAATCAGTCTAGCAGGCTTGTCAGCTTGTAGTCTTACAGGTGTGTAATCAATTGCAAAGAAAACACAGACGAACTAAATATCAAAAATAAGGAGCACTTTTTGAAAAATAACAGAGTTTTCTCCAACGCTGGTCGGCCGACCAGTGTTGGAAAAATACACTTTTTCTTGAAAATGTCAGCACACCAGGAGCCACAACTTTAAAGGATGCTGTAGGCTGTCATTCCCTAACAATCCAGTGAGATATTTCGTGGTAATTTTATCATTTTTGTTTTTTGATGTTTGCAAATGTTGTATCTTCCCTTTAATCTATTATACAAAAAATTGCTTTGGGACTTGTTTATGATCGTTTTGAACTCTTTTTTTCTTGGTTCAGATTTGTGACACCTACCCCAAGATGATTTACGTGCCGGTCTCAGCCAGTACTCCAGTCTTGGTAGGCAGCGCCCGGTTCCGCAGCAGGGGCAGGCTACCAGTGCTGTCCTACCTCCATAAAGGAAACAATGTGAGTGGAGGAAGGGACACCAGCTTGTATGGTGGTTTGTCAGAAGAGGCCAATGTAGGACGCTCAGATGTTTTTTCTGTAATCAATATATTGAAGTATTCAAGTAATAGGGTATAGCATAGCAAGGCTTGACTTACTGCTACATATTGTATTTCAAACATTTTTGTTTTTTGTCATACCCCATCAGGCATCGATGTCTCGCTGCAGCCAGCCTTTGGCAGGCTTCAGTGCACGCTGTCTTGAGGACGAGCAGATGTTACAGGCTATCCTAAACACCAACCCTAAGAGCAATTTCATGTACATTGTGGATACGAGGCCAAAGGTAAACAAACGTTATTGTTTTTCCATTTTTTTTTCTCCTTCGGATTTTTAGCTATGTACGTTGTCTATCTTATGGCTTGCTTGCTATCTGTCAATCAGGTCAATACCATCCAGCTATCCACGCATACAGTTAGTTCATACTTTACATGATGAAAGTTCCAAGCAAAATTTGTAATGCAACATATTACATTGACATGTACATGGTTGGCGAGGCAGTACTTTCCTCGCCTTCCACCGCTGTGACCCGGGTTCGAATCCCGCCTGGGCCATTATGTGGATCGGGTTTTTAGTCTGATTCCTGATTCCGTGGGTTTCCCCCCAGAATATCATTCTGGGTTTTTTCCTCCCACCACCAAAACTGTAATTTCCTTCCACATCTTCTACCAAGGGGCCCCACTGGAAATAAGTCAAAAACTTTCAAGTGCTAACTGACCAACTGCCAAATAATTACAAAAATAATAAATGTATAAATACAAGTTGAAATATTTTCAATTTTTTGAGAAATCAGCTACACTGTGTCATCCATTTGTTGGAAGTGAATGTGTTGTCCTGTTTCCTCGGGAAATGTTTTTGCTTGGAAATTCTTGAATTGTCAAAAGTCCGCCAGTCTTCAGGAAACTACTAAAAGCAAATTCTTTGAAATTAAAATTTCCTTTTGGCATCAAGCCAACATGTGTTGTAATGGTGGCTGTACTGTACCATTCACAAAAGTAAAGTCCGTCCCGAGCCAATTTGGCCCATCAGGCCGGCGTTTGTCTCCGGTTTCAGTGGCATGAAACGACTGAGAATACAATGTATGTCTATTCCCCCTGGATGGGATGCCAGTCCATCGCAGATAACTTCCCAGCTAATGCCGGTACCCATTTATACTCCTGGGTGGAGAAGCAAGTGGGGATGAAGTGGCTTGCCCAAGGACACAACATATGGCCAGCAGCTGGATTCGAACCCCTGACCCTCTGATCATGAGCCACAATCCCTATCGGCTAGGACACATTTCCCCTGTAAATTTTCTTTTCGCAAACCCTGACAAAATCCTCCAAATCCTGGATTTTTGAACGGCCTGGAATGGACAGAAACCGTAGTTATCTGTACTTGAACAACACTGGGACATTAAGCTCAATAGATATGGCTAAAAACAAGGTGTCCGATTGTTGTAAGGGGCCGTCCCGGAAGTACATGTATGTACATGTACGGATGAAATGCCGACTTTTAAGACCCCCTTCCCCCTGTACTCATGGCATATGCAGTGGTTCCAACCCCGTGTTTTTTTTGTTTTTTTTTACATCTAGATTAATGCCATGGTCAACAAAGCCTCAGGGAAGGGCTACGAAAGCACCGATTTCTACACCAACATCAAGTTTAAGTTCCTAGGCATCGAAAACATCCACGTGATGCGAAACAGTCTGCAAAAACTTACAGACGGTAAGAAGGGATATTGTAAATAGATGTTGATGAGAAAAATATTTTCTTGTACGTCTCACACTCTCATAATTTCCATTATTACTTTGCAAATTGTGGTCCATAACATTTACAACAGCGTGCAAGGGCTGTATTTTGTAATGGCATCATATTACAGGGTTTGTTACTGAGCATTTTAGCACCAAAAATACCCCAGCTGTAGCATTTTGTTTTCCAAAACAGGGTAGGCCAAAACTACATCAACCTTCAGAGGATAAGTGTTAAAATTAATAGACTTAATGAATTAAACGAATGAAAAAAGAAAACGAATGAAAAAAAAAAATTGGTAACACTTGATTGGGAGTCGGGTAGCGGTACTTTCCTTGCCTTCCACCGCTGTGACCCGGGTTTGAATCCCGCCTGGACCAACATGTGGATTGGGTTTTCAGTCTCTACCTGATTCCGTGGGTTTTCCCAGAATAAACTTTTGGGGTTTTCCTCCCACTTCTAAAACTTTAATTTCTTTTCATTGTCTCCTGAGGTACAGGTTTCTTTAGGCTTGCGAGCTACAGTGCCTAAGGCTCTTTTGAGGAATCCTTGGTTTCATTACCAGAAATAAATGATAATATTTTTTTCCAGTGTGTGAGTTGAAGAATCCTTCCATGGAAGCCTTTCTCAGCGGTCTAGAGAACAGCGGCTGGCTCAGACACATCAAGGCCATCATGGATACCTCAATCTTCATTGCCAAGGTAAACCCACCAGCCTCCCTCCCCTCAAAAAAATAAAATAAAATAAATTGCTCATTTTGGTCGTATTTCAAAAGGGTTGTTATCGGGTCGGGTTGACCAGGCCAAACCGACCTGAAACATTATACATACGAACTGAATCCACACCCCAAACCATTTGAACTCCCTAAAACCGACCCGACCCGACAAAAATTCAAGGACCCGAAATCGAACCGACCCCAAAAATTCAGAATATCTGGCTAGGGCAACTGGGTCTGCTATTTTGTGCCTGAACTTACATGCATCGCGTGAAAATTCTCATCTCTCAGTAACTGAATCATACCGTACGGTACTCATAACGTGACGTACTGGTTGGCCTATATGTTATAAACCGTGCCTGATAGACAGCAAACCACATTTGGTTGTACCGGGCACAGTGTCTCTGCCATAAATATTGCACCGTGTGCATTTCCAAACTTTTTTTTTTTTTTCAGTTTATTTCAGGTTTTCCCAAAATTGCTTAACCTACCCGACTCGAAAATCGTAAATGAAAAACCAAAACTGACATGACTCGACTGAAATGATGGACAAACCGACGAGACCAGTCCCAAAGTTGGTTTTGGGCCGGGTCGGTTTCGGTTTCAGGTTTGGATTGCACAACATTATTGTGTATAAGCTATTGTGTAGTGTTCCAGGCATTGGTAAAGAAAAGTAGAAATTTAAATGACCTTGATGACCCATAAACAGCCATTTGTATCAGTAAATTAAAAAAGCTTGTTCTTTACCTCAAAAATTGAAACCATTTCTTTTCTGTGCTTAAGTATCTCCATCATCGTAACTTGAAATTTCTTGTCGTTTGCAGGCTCTCTCTGATGAGGGTGTTAGTGTGTTAGTCCACTGCTCGGACGGCTGGGACCGGACCGCACAGACATGCTCACTGGCTAGTTTAATACTCGATTCATACTACAGAACCATACAGGGCTTTCAGGTTGGTGCTCTATCCAAAACTCAACATTTCAAAACATGTAGTTTTAACCTTAAGTCTCGGTGCATTAAAACATAAAAAAAATTGTGTGAGGGAGATCTAAATTTAATATCAGGCTTTGTCCTGTTTGATGTTACTTATTTGCTTCCGAGAGCTTATAAGTCAAAACCCACTATTAAAACCCCTGTACATCTTCTATGAGATAGCTTCTTTAATAATGCTTCAAAATCAAACGGAATGCAGTAAACCAGAAGGACATTGTTTGTACTTCAATTAAATCATGTTTAAAGTGTAATGAAATTGTTGCTGAAGTTTATAGTCCCGAATCTATAAAGAAAGCAGTGCAAAACAAAATTTGGAATATTGGTCGATTTGGGTCGTTTCAAATCACGCACCCAACCTTGCGCAGTTGCTGCTTGTTGCCAATGGTGTACTTGCCACTAACTGAAATAAACGTTCTGTGTATCAAACTCCATTCCCTGATTTGTCTTGGAGGACATAAATATAAATAGAAATTCTGCAGCTGGATTTTTTTGTAATTCAACCATGTTTCTCTTTTTGATTTTCCAGGTTTTAATAGAGAAAGAGTGGCTGGCATTTGGGCACAAGTTTCTTGACAGGTATGCCATATATATTTCACACCACATAACCCCCAAAAAGATGTCCTGTTGTTACGACTTTAACGACCGAGCAAAATTAAAAGTAGCTGTCATCTTTTTTTAATTGCTTCTCAGCTTATTGACTTCCAATATTAAAAAAAAAGGCTCATCTCATTTGCAGTTCATTACAAAAAGATAATCACATAAGCACTCTTTTGAAAGGGTTTACCGGCTTGAGCAAAATTAACAACTAGATACAGTCATATTTTTAATTACTTCTACGCTCATCTCATTGACCTCCAAATATGGAGTACTGAAGTTAATACGTCACGCGCACAAAATGTGTGTAAAAGACATTAGCGCGTGATTCGGCCCGTGAACCAACATGCGCGCGTACTCCATTCGTTTGCACTACACTTTCTGGTTCTAAATGACGTCACACTTCGGTACTCCATTACGTGGAGTGCTGTGACCTCGTGGTTAAGGGCATTGGATTCGTGGTCTGCGGGTAAAGCTGCAGGTTGTGGGTTCGAGTCCAGCCTGGGGTCATGGTGCGTGTGCCCTTGGGCAAGGCACTTTGTCACTCATTGCTTCTCTCCACCCAGGAGCAAATGGGTACCTGTGAGGGTAGAGATGGTCAGTGTGGTTGATTTTAGCGCGGAAAATCTCAGCATCGAGCTGTATGAGCTCCGTGCGCTACGAAAAGAGGGCGCCCTTTTACCTAGCAACGACGTCCCATGGGCGGGACATTTCGCTGGTTGACGCGCACCACTCCTTGTGTGTGACGCACGTACACCAGGGGATTTGCTCTATTTACATGCAGTGGCCATGCTTCGCGGCAAATGAATTGCAGTCAGGCAAGATGGCGTCGGTCGGTCACCCCCAACTGTACTTCCTTTGCCGGTGAAGGGGTACTTGTGAACGGAGCGGATACTCCCCAGGGAGCTGAGATTGTATTTGTAATGCTTCATGGGCCCAATGAGCAAGGGTAATATTGATGTAGCGCGGTGAGCGCCATTACCTAGTCGATACATGCGCTTCATAAATACCCACTATTATTATTATTATTATTCTCCCTTCGCGATTGGAAACAGGTGCGGCCTGGTGTCTTACGACTCCCGCGAGTTCTCCCCGGTATTCACCCAGTTCGTGGACTGCGCCTGGCAGCTCACGCAGCAGTTCCCCTGCGCGTTCCAGTTCAACGAGCGCTTCCTGCTGGAGCTGCACGACCACGTCTTCTCCTGCCAGTTTGGCAACTTCCTGGGCAACTGCGAGAAGGATCGCGTGGACAACAGGTGAACGTTCGGCTGTCATTTACTGCTCTCTTTTCAAGGGAATATACAACATTTGCAAACATCAAAAAACAAAACCACCAAATTATTATGAAATACCTTATTGGACTGTTAGTGAATGACAGTCTAAAGCATCCTCCTCTAAAATCAAGGCACCTGGTGTGCTGACATTTTAAAGAAAAGTGGTATTTTTGTATCAATTTCCAATGCTGGTCGGCTGACCAGTATTGAAAGAAAATGGCTTTTTTCCCTTCAAATACTGCACCCAATTTGCCATATTTAGTTACTCTGAATTTTGTTTGTAATCGATTACAAATCTGTGAACGGATACAAGCCTTCTAGACTGGTTCCCTGACATTACATTTCCCCTACGTCTATAAAATGCTCCATTTCAATTTAAGTGGGTTCCCCTACGTCTATAAAATGCTCCATTTCAATTTAAGTGGGGTCAGGGAACCAGACTACCAGAGTATGATTGTTTTTCATAGTTTTTCCAGCATATACGAACGCGAAACTTCAAACAAGTCAGTCTAACAACATTTGCTATCAAATACTTATCCCCCAAATCCATCCATTTCTAAAAATTACAGCAAAAGCAAATGTTGTATATTCCCTTTAACACCAACCTCGCAATATATTCCAAAATCCAGCCACTGGCTTTGTTTAATTTTGAAGGATTGTGTGCTGGAGGGTAAGACACCATTTATTTTACTTTCGGCTTGTATGAGTCATTAGTCTAAGGCCAAAAAAAAAGTCTCCGGTTTCTGGTATGGAGCTTGCCCCAAAAGTGGTGCGGCGACGGAGTTTTTTTTTAATTTTTTTTTTTCAAATGTCGGCTGATGACTGCAAATGGTGCCAGACTAAATTTAGTGCAAAATATATGGGAGTCCAGAGAGGCCACATAAAGCTTATACTCGATCGTAACCCCATCTCAAAACACGTTAAAATTGTGCAGCAGCAGGATTCCAGTCAAACCAGTGAGTTTGGCGGTTTTGAGACATCATCTTACATTGGAAAAAAAACTTTTCATTTTGCCGACGCGCATGGCTATGGCGACGCACGCGCGTACCAGAACCAGAGACTTTATCTTTTGGCCTAATATACTGAGTGAACTATTTTATTTTGGAAATTCACGAGGGGCCAAAAGAAAATAACAATGAACAAATGAACATTATTGCCTAAAGCCTGATAATTGAAGCATTATATTGCCCATGTATTCTCTACACAGCATATCAGAGAGGACCTATTCCCTGTGGGCCTACATGCAGGGCCGGATGGCTGACTACTACAACCCACTCTACAAGGCAAACTCCCCAGCCACCGGGGGTATTCTTAGGCCGAACCTCAGCCCACAGATGTTCAGGTGAGTACCGTAGACAGACATCAATCCCACGAGTAGAAGATCCTCTCATTAGCACCCGTACTAAATTGAATTATATTTTACTTATTCCGTGAAAAATTCATAAAACCATAGTGCTGGGGCAGGCAGGATGGTTTGGGACAGTACAGGGAGTAACAGGCAGGGAGGTTTGACGCGTACAGGAAGTAACTGGCAGGGAAGTTTGGGACAGTACAGGGAGTAACAGGCAGGGTGGTTTGGGGCGGTACAGGGAGTAACAGGCAGGGCAGTTTTGGGGCAGTATAGGGAGTAATAGGCAGGGCAGTTTGGGGCAGTACAGGGAGTAACAGGCAGGGCAGTTTTGGGCAGTGCAGGGGGTAACAGGAAGGGTGGTTTGGGGCAGTACAGGGAGTAGCAGGCAGGGTGGTTTGGGGCGGTACAGAGAGTAGCAGACAGGGTGGTTTGGGGCAGTACAGGGAGTAGCAGGCAGGGTGGTTTGGGGCAGTACAGGGAGTAGCAGGCAGGGTGGTTTCGGGCAGTACAGGGAGTAGCAGACAGGGTGGTTTGGGGCAGTACAGGGAGTAGCAGGCAGGGTGGTTTGATGCAGTACAGGGAGTAACAGGCAGGGTGGTTTGGGGCAGTACAGGGAGTAACAGGCAGGGTGGTTTGGGGCAGTACTGGGAGTAACAGGCAGGGTGGTTTGGGGCTGTACAGGGAGTAACAGGCAGGGTGGTTTGGGGCAGTACAGGGAGTAACAGGCAGGGTGGTTTGGGGCAGTACAGGGAGTAACAGGCAGGGTGGTTTGGGGCAGTACAGGGAGTAGCAGGCAGGGTGGTTTGATGCAGTACAGGGAGTAACAGGCAGGGTGGTTTGGGGCAGTACAGGGAGTAACAGGCAGGGTGGTTTTGGGTGGTACAGGGAGTAACAGGCAGGGTGGTTTAGGGCAGTACAGGGAGTAACAGGCAGGGTGGTTTGGGGCAGTACAGGGAGTAACAGGCAGGGTGGTTTGGGGCAGTACAGGGAGTAACAGGCAGGGTGGTTTGGGGCAGTACAGGGAGTAACAGGCAGGGTGGTTTGGGGCAGTACAGGGAGTAACAGGTAGGGTGGTTTGGGGCAGTACAGGGAGTAACAGGCAGGGTGGTTTGGGGCAGTACAGGGAGTAACAGGCAGGGTGCTTAGGGGCATTACAGGGAGTAACAGGCAGGGTGGTTTGGGGCTGTACAGGGAGTAACAGGCAAGACAATTTGTTGGCATTACAGGCAGGGCAGTTTGGGGCAGTACAGAGAGTAACAGGCACAGACATTTGGGGCAGTACAACAGGCAGGGCATTTCGGGGCAGTACAGGGAGGAACAGTCAGGGAAGTTTGGGGTTGTGTAGGGAGTAACAGGCAGGGCAGTTTAGGACAGTACAGGGAGTAACAGTCAGGGAAGTTTGGGGCAGTACAGGGAGTAGCAGGCAGGGTGGTTTGGGGCAGTACAGGGAGTAGCAGGCAGGGTGGTTTGGGGCAGTACAGGGATTAACAGGCAGGGTGGTTTGGTGCAGTGCAGGGAATAACAGACAGGGCAGTTTGAGGCAGTACAGGGATAACCGAAGTAAGGCAAGTTGCAACTAACTCCAAAAAAAAAATGAATAAAATGTTCTGTCACCGGTAAGTCTTACAATCTGACGTGTTGTGCCATGCCCTATGCCTTTGTTATGATATACAAGACACTATTCGAGTGAAGTAAATGATGTTTGTGTAAACATAGCCTTTGACCTTTCTAGATTAACGACATTACAGTATGCAAGACGAGATGTAGCAACAATCAGTTTTGTCTCTTTCTCTTTTTATTGGCTGAATACAAAGTTTACTGAAAGTACTTTTTAAATTCTCTTTGTGGTATTCAGATTCTGGAGGGGGATGTACAATCGCTACGACAACGGCGTGCATCCACGCGAGCCAATAGCTGATATACTGAACGCCATGAAGGACCACACCTCCTCACTCACTGACCACGTCCGATTCCTAGAAAATGTGAGTGGCTGAACCTTCCAACCTTACACTGGCATTCTCGGACTGTCATTCTAGAGCCGTGCCACTCCTAATTAATTTCCAAGATTTTTAAGTTCTCTTTTGAAATTGAAGGACTACGGATGACTGAGTCTAGCAATGGCAAAGTTTGCCTCTCTGAACCCAAAGTTTATTTGGTTGGCCCTGAGGCCTTATACTTTTTGGTTCTGTGTGACTGAGGAATGCCATTCCATAATTTTCATTAAATTTTTAGCTATAAAAAAAATGTAGGACTAGAAAACTAAAGTACAAGGAGGGACCGAGGGACAAATTAGCGAAGTTGAATTCAGCATAATATGTATATTATAATAATAATACAGCTGTGCTTATAAAACCCTTTATTCTAATGGTCTCAAAACCGCTCAGTACCCCTGTTCATCAGGCCATTGTAGCAGCTCGAGATCAGCGCATTCTGGTCTCTGCCTTCACAGGTACACTATTATACATCCTGGGTGGAGAGAGGCAATTGTAATAAAATGTCTTGCCCAAGAACACAAGCACTATGTCCCTTGTATCTCTTCCTGCAAGTTTGTCTCTAAATGTTGTTTTCTGATAAAGGCGTTCATAGAAGTATTTCACTTTGAGAAATAACCAACTCTTCGTGTTGCTTGCAAACAGAAAGTTTCAAACTTGAAGGATGTTCTGGGCATGAGCGAGGACGAGGACGTGTCGGATTTGTCCGACGGCAAAGCCTCCTCGTTACCCGAAATCAACTCCCTGGAGAGCAGCTCGGAGGACAGCTCGGAGAAAGAGCTGGACACCTCCACGCCGCCCGACAACAAAACTCTGGAAAACCACCAACAGAATCAAAGTGCAATGATTGACAACAACCGAGTGGGGCGGGGGATGATGCCCAATTCTCCCAACAAGCCCATCCACATCCAGAGGGAGGACAGTGGGGACATTCTGTCGGCTTCCCTGCTGGCCGAGGCGGTGGAGTCTGTCAGCCTGAACTGGCGCGGGTTTCGGAACATCCGTCAGTGTGTGTGTTCGTCGCCGTTTGATCATTTCAGTCGGAAGGTGAGACCTGGAATCTGTTTCAGTTCTTTTATCTTGGGCATTTTTTGAAAGCCTGATTTACTGTATTTCTCCTGCTTTGCATTTCATCACATGCTCAATTTTCAGTCCTGCAGTGAAATTTGCAATGAAATTTGCTATAATCTGTGTTATTTAAATGGTTGTAGAAAACATGCAAGAGGTTTTTTGATGTCATTTTGGACCTGTTTATATTGATAAAGGGGAGTGTGTGGCCTAGTGGTTAGGGTTCGTGACTCAAGATCAGAGGGTCCGGGGTTCGAATCCAGCCGCTGGTCATATATTGTGTCCTTGGGCAAGGCACTTCACCCCCACTTGCCCCTCTCCACCCAGGAGTATAAATGGGTACCGGCATTAGCTGGGGAGTAACCTGCGATGGACTAGCATCCCATCTAGGGGGAGTAGAAATATTCTCAGTCGTTTCATGGTACTGAAACCAAAGATGAGCCACATTGGCTCGGGACAGACTTTACTTTTACTTTATATTTGGCTACGTTTATATTTGGATACTCATTCGTTGCAAAATAAATTAATATATTTACGAAAATGATTTATCAACGTTTAAAAAAATACTAGTCAAAATAAAAATTAAAGAAACACACTAAATATTAACAGAAAATCCTGAAAACTAAATGAAGATGCCTTCCTTTCTTAAAAATACCAAAGGGTGTAAATGTACTATTTTCGAAAAAACTGTTGCATATCGTAGTTGACTCAAAACTGATGGCCGCAAATTTAAATTTGCATTTGCAGACATGCAATTTGGAATTTAGAAAAACACGAGGAAACTCCAAACCACACAAGAGTTTTTACAGTATTTGTCCATTTGTAATGGCATTCATGAGAACGAAAAAATGAAGAAATCAGTGGATCTAAGGAAAAGTTGCTGGCCAGCATTTGATACTATTAAAACAAAACATCGACACGTCTTAGTCATCATCTTAACTGGTCGCCCCATTTTCCCACCCTCCAGTACCACTGCTGGAAGTGCGGTGAGGTATTCTGCATCCGTTGCATCGACAAGCAGACCACGCTCCCCGGCCACTTCTACGAGCGGCCAGTAGCGGTCTGCCGGCCCTGCTACCGGGAACTCAAGCAGGGGTCGTCGGAGGCAGCCTCCCCCCCGATGTCACCCCCAACGTCCCCCTCAATGTCGACATTCCAGCCCCGGTTGGACAACCTAATCAACGAGAACCACAATTGAATCCACGCAGGGGATTAGTTAATAATCTGCGGTCTGGTGTCCTGAAGTGTGTGGTAAAACAAACACAGGGAGATGGGTTTTCAGATGCAAGGTACCGATCTGTCTTTGGATTTGTAAAATCTCTTTTCTGACTTTCACGAACTGACAGAATTTTATCATTTTTGTGGATAACCGTACGTTGACAAATTTACATTAACCGTAACACTCCTGGATCCTACAAAATCCTCCAGAAGGTTTTTGTTTTGGGGGGTGGGTTGGATTTCACAATGGTTATGAAGATTGAGACCAGCCATGAGTGTGTTACATAAGGCTGGATTTCCCTTGGAAACACAAGAATTTGCAATGCTGTGTGTTGAATACAATTTGCTAGCATCAGTCAGCATGACATTGTTAGCAGCACGGAAGTTAAAATTTCGAAATTAATTGTGTAAATTAATTTGTGCAAAATTGCAACATGCGTCACATGTTGAGTAAATTTCTAGTTCAAACTGACCTTGGTATGGCCTCTGGGCACAAGTACCCCCTCAACGATAATTAAGGGAGAGTTTAGGGAAGACCACTGGGAGAGACATTCAAATGCATTGCCGACAACGCCTGACGCTCAGGCAAAGACGCTTTGGATTTGTGCACATTCAGAATAAAATAAGCCGTGCGCACTCTGTGTTATACATGCATGAACTAGTACGTACATGTACAGGGTTCCGTATGGGGTAGAAAACACTATAGAACATTAGACCCCATAAGGAAGCCTTTAGAAATCTATCTACCCCATAATGGAAATGCTATGGAGTTTGAGATTTCAATACGAACAAAGGAGAACAAAAGAAGGGAAACAAAGGTTTTCACCGCACTGATGGGGTACCAGGAACAAAGGGCAACAATAGAGACAATGGTACCCCGCAAGTCTGTCTTCAGAAATTGAAGTACCCCATAACTGTAACGCTATGGGTTTTGAGATTTCTAACGGGACAAAGGAGAATAAAAGAAGGGAATTAGGGTTGAACAATAGTGCAACCCCATAAACCCCAAATGCTAAGTGTGTGTGTACATGCATGGCTTTACGATAGAGGACAGACACACAAGGGGAGAACAAAAGATCCTTTCAGTCCTTGAGCGTTGGGTCTTTTGTTAAAAACGGTCCTCTATCGTATGCTTATGTGCTTAGTCTATGGGAGAGTGTTATATGACAGGGACAAAGGGAAAAACAAAGCATTGTCCTTGGGTGTATAGTAAAACACGACTGTGTGAGCACATGGTGTCCGTCCACTGGGCTCCCAAAAGTGGTAAAAAGAGCCCTCTCTTGTTCATGCATGGAGCCCATTACAACTTTGTAAAATGTTTTAAAGGGCATAACAAAATGCTCTTTGCTCAGAAAACATTCGTAACAAGTACTTAAGGTTGCTGGAAAACTTACAATAAAATGCTTTCAAATCCTTGTACATTGAGCAGATCAAAATTTTGAAGAAATAAAAACACGAGTAAGAAACAATATTTATATTTATACACCTCATTTTATTGTATTTAGCTGTATCTTTAAGGAAAGCTCATCTTCAGACGCAGTTATTTATTCTTTTTCGTTTCTGAATTTCGAAATTTACTTGCCAATTTCTTTATGTAATTCCTAGCCTCAAATTTTAATGACTTTGAAGACAGATGTTTGTTCTCTTTGGTTGGTTGTAATGAAGGAATTTTGTTGCCTTTTGTAGTTTTTTTCTCAGTATTTCTGATTGTTAAGGATGCACGTATTCATAGATTTCTTGTATTTTTGGAATTTGGTGAACAAGATACAACCATTGTTTCAGGCAAATGTAGGACATGGAGTTTGTTATGTGCGAATTTCTTGGACTTAATTCTTTATTTTATGCTTTTTTTTTTACAAAGCTGATATTGTTTCTAGAAGTTATTGGGGAAAAAAAACAATGTTAAAAACAAATCATGTCATCATAGCCATTTTGGGTCAGCTCTTGGGAAACAATAATAATAATAAATAATAATTATTAAACAATAATAATAGTAATGATAATAGTGGGTATTTATAAAGCGCACATATCCACCAGGACTGGTGCTCAAGGCGCTACATCATTATTACCCCTGTTCATTGGGCCCATGAAACATTCCTAACACCATCTCAGCTCCCTGGGGAGTATACAGCTCAATTCTGCCATTTCGGTGCAAAGCAGCTAAAATCAATCACAATAACCATCTCTGCCCTCACAGGTACCCATTTACTCCTGGGTGGGGAGAAGCAATGAGTGACAAAGTGCCTTTGCCTAAGGGCACACGCACCATGACCCCAGTCTGGACTCGAACCCACAACCTGCAGGTTTACCCGCAGACCACAATCCAATGCCCTTAACCACGAGGCCACAGCACTCCACATTATAAGCAAAGTGCATTGACATCTGGCTAAGCCCCACCCTCGAATCCCTCCACCCACAAGCCAGGGTGTTGATTGGTCAGAATAAAGCACACATGCTGTCAATCATGGCCCTGGAAGAAGAAAGGCTGCATCTGCTTTAGAAGGCTACGGCTTGCGATTGCACACGTGCCTATGGAAGCAGCTGAAGCCACTTCCCATAGACACGTGTGTTTGCTAGCCGTAGCCACATAATTTAGATGTGGCTAAAGTGAACAGGTGATTGATCATCCATACAAGTCGGCTAGACCAATAAAGAACACTTGTTGTACACAAGCATTAAGATAGTGGAGGGTTCTTGGAATTCTGGCTGTCTGTCTCAGAACATTTGTTTAAAGTTGGCTAATTACCCATACACAACTCCTGTGAATGTTTTAAAAAAAATTCCAAAATTTCAATTGTAAAGCAACTCGCTATAATTGTAGCCATGGTTGGCACTGGATCTGTAGCTATAGACTTTATGCGTAGCAGCCATCTTAGAGGGCAATGCCTTTGTTTTACTGGGATATGCATGAGTGAACATTCATTGTGACTTAATTATTGAAAAAAAAACAAGGGATGCCCCTTTAAGATGGCCGCTACCAAAGGTCTACAGCCGCTGCATTGGATACAGTGTCCAAATGATTTTTTTTTTTTTTTATTGTGGTCACCATGTTAATGCTACTAAGCTCTTGCATTGGGTAGTTTATTATAGGACAACATACTGCCTTCATTTAAAAGCGTGTTTTCGTTACTGTTGCAACTTTTCAGTGTTTTACAAGTATTTTTTTGCAGAAGTGTGGTGTTCAGCGAAAACACGCCAGTTTAATAGAAATTAAACAACTTTGTACACTGCGCAAGCCTAGTGTCTGAAGCAAAAGAGCACACAACTGTCCTCAAAAGAAAACATTGAAAATGTTTGGGTTTTTTTTGGAATATAGATATTTTGTTTACCGTTCACCAAGATTAAAGGGAAAATACAACATTTGCAAACATCAAAAAATAAAACTACCAAATCATTTTGAAATACCTTGCTGGACTGTTAGTGAATGACAGTGTAAAGCATCCTGTAAAATCATGGCACCTGGTATACTGTAATTTTCCAGAAAAGTCGTATTTTTGTATCAATTTCCAATGCTGGTCGGCCGACCAGCGTCGAAAAAAACTGGCTTTTTTCAAATACTGGCCCCCATTGGCCATCGCACTTGTTTGCAATCGATTACACACCTATGAACGGGTACAAGCCAGCTAAACTGGTTCCCTGACCTTACAATTCCCAAATGTATGTAAACTGCACTGTTTCTTCTTAAATGGAGTCAGGGAACCAGACTACAGGAAAATGATTGTTTTTTCTTGGGTTTTTTTTAGCATTTTCGAACCCAAAACCTCAAAAAGTCAGTGTAACTATGTTTGCTATATATTTCCAACCCCCCAATTCCATCCATTTCTGAAAACAGCAAAAGCAAATGATATATATTCCCTTTAATACTTAGATGGAGGTAGTGAGTGTACTTCTACAGTTTCTGCCCTCTCCATGTAGTGTATTAGCAGAATTTAGTGTAAGGCAAAATTGCTCTCAATTGTAAATAAAACTGTAAATTATTTTTGAGCAGTGCGTGCAATTATAGGATTTTTGATAATTGTTAGGGCGGTCAATTGTTCTGGGGAGATATGCCGTCACAGAAGTTGTCAATGGAAGTATATGTTACGAATTAAAAAATATATTTGACCAAATGTAAGGTAAATATTGTTTTAAAATTATATTCATGGGATTATAAATTGACAGTCGTCAGTGGATTAGTGATAGAACATGGACATTTAAAAAATAAACAGAAAATAAATGTACAGTGCGTGTATTGATTTTTGCATTTTTGTGAGGAGTACGAAAAAAATAGAGGAGCATGTGTATTGTGTGTGTGGCCCTATGCCTCAATAACCAAACAACATCATGTACATGTATATACACACCAGCAAACAGACCTGTTTTGATTAGCTGATATTGTTGTCTTGTACATCTCTAGAGTGCACTGTCCGGGGAGGGGGGGGGGGACTTGCGAAATTTGCTTTTCTTTACCCTTTTTAAGGTGATGACAGCGCCAGCATCACACAACCGGTTCTACTTTTATAGGAGCAATTACCCCCGCCCCTCCCATTTTTACATTATTGTTGTCAGGAAAAAATGACGCATATCTCCCCGGCCCAAAACAAAACTTAATGTATTTTAAGGATGACCCCAAACTAAAGACCCACAACTCTCGCATACCACCGTACCACTCTCCGTATTTGTATAGCCTGCTGGTTGGAATCGCTTAGCAAACCTTTTCTCCTATAATATCTTGAGCAAACATCCCAAGACGTCATAGAATGGACCATCTTGGGCGGAGACGTCCATGAACAAAGCAACGGCAAACAAAAGTATTATGTGCCACCTTATGCCATGTCATTCTGAACCTGCACTCCCAAACATCGTATCTTGCATTAAAATATCTGACAAAAATAGTTTTGCACCGATTCTGATGAAAGAAAGGCAATTTTTCGTTCAATCTCGGTTACTGAAGACTCGATTTAGCTATGAGGGGCACAGTGGTTGTCTTAGTGGCGGTTTTGTCCGGCATTATTTCGGTTGCATCAGCGACTGAAGGTAAGTACTTCATCTGGCTGTTTCAACCAAAATGGCGTCTCAAACATTTTCCCCGCTCTACATCTTGTGTTTGTAAAAGGGAATGTAATGCTGGGTCTATCTTTATTCGTGTTGATACGTTCACATCACACTTGTTGTTATAGGTAGCAGTTAGCTATATATTTTTTTTAAGATGATCCAACAAAAGTTGATGGGGGATGGCGTGTCCAGGGAGGGGGGATCTCACCCGGCAACATCCATTAAATTTGATGTACATGTAAACACTTAACTGCATCTTCCTTCGTGTCATGCTGCGTAGAACATTAAAAATAGTACTCTACAACAATAGAGTGTTTATAATTTTTGGTGATGTTTTGATTTCTTGTTTAGTTGAATGTTCGGACCCGGGGTTGCCCGACGGAGGCACACGACGGGGCCCGTCTCGCTTCACCCCCGGTAGCAAACTCAGCTTCGATTGTCCCGTCGGCTATGATAGGGTGGGCTCGCCTGTGTCTGTCTGTCAGGACAGCGGTGAATGGTCCCTACCTGTACCCCGATGCATCCGTAAGTAAGATCGTCATCTTTGTAAGCCCCTTCCCAAGTTCCCATATGTACCCCTTGTCCCCCCCCCCCTTTAATATAATTGCAAACAAAACTTTGTATAGAGTTTGAAACTATGATAAAACCACCCACAAACGAACCCCAAATCTCCAGAAAGCGAGAACCTTCCAAATATCCCGGAGGAAAAAATGTTGCAACCTGCATGACGCCACTTCCAATTCTGTGTAAAAAGTCCATGGTTAGTCAATGAAGTTTTCTAAGTATTTCCTAACTAAATTGGAAATGTTTCTCAGTCCCAGATTCATGTCTCATCATCTTTTTTGCATTGAATGACCTTCATTGAGATGACATATGAAGAAAAAAAGTGGCGTCAGGTTGCAACATTTTTTTTCCATCCCGGACATTAGACTCTCTCTGAAATTTACCATCAACAGTTATATGCTTAGGTGAAAACCTTGCCCTGTCCTTCTTGGAATTAAAAGACGCTTCACGATTTATCATCACTTTCACCACTCCATAATGCGTTGTTTAAATACCATCATCAGTTTCATACCATCATCAGTTTCACGACGTGGTCGTCTTTTGCAACATCATCACATATCCCATTATCGTCTCCATCTTGAACAATTCTCACCTTTAAAATAAACATTTTTCCTTTCTTTCCAACAGCCGACTGTCCGCGAATAGCTGCGCCTGTGAACGGCGCCGTGTCCGTCCGTGACGCAGCGCGGAGAAAGTACGGCAGCGTGGCCCGCTTCACTTGTGACCCGGGATACAGTTTGGTCGGCGCCGTCGTTATCACCTGCAATAACGGGCAGTGGAACCGGCCCGTGCCATATTGCTTCGGTGTGTTCACTCGATTTTCAAAGTCTTTTTCCTAATTTTGTTTTCAAAATACCAGCTTAACTATGACTGATTTGAGCTAAAGTGATCATGATTACAATTGTATTCGACTCGAGGTACATTATAATTATTCAATGAATGTCCCTGCCCCCCTCTAAAACTGATAAATCGAGAATTTGTTGAGAAATACAAGATTTTTTTTGGGAAAAATATGTTTTGCCCCCCCTCTAGAAAAAATCCTGGCGACGCCCATGTAGATTTCCCTGTGTAGCCTATTTTTGTGGGATGGGGGTGGGGTTAGGATGGGATGAGGTTGAGGGTGGGGTGAGGTTGGGGGTGGAGTTGGGATGGGGTGGGGTTGAGAGGGGGGCTGTAGTGGGGTTGAGGTGGGGGTTGGGTGGGGTGTGGTTGGGGATGTGGGTGGGTGTGTGGGTGGGGTGGGATTGAGGCTCAAATACTTAAATTTTTAAACCTTCCGTTCCAATCTACTTCGTTTTCTTTCAGCGGACTGTATGGCTGTGGAGGCCCCTTCCAACGCTGGTGTAAGGGGAGGAACAGGTCATGGTGACGTCATCTATTTCAGGTGCCTGGAGGGCTTTCAGCTGATTGGAAAAAGCATGATCACGTGCCAAGATGGCGCCTGGAGTGATGAATACCCAAGATGTGAAGGAAATAGCATGAATTAAAGTCAACCAAATTTAATTCAGATCTTCGCAAATAAATCGTAGCATCATTTTACTTTCATTCCCTTTTATTTAAAGACAATTGTGTAATGTAAACTCAAAATGATTTTAGTCCTCGGTAGTGATATATTCTTATAATTGAAGATGCAACAAATAACGTTGATCGTACGTCTTTTGCGAATTACGTTCGAGTAGCTTCTAAAATCATGAATAACGTCAACTATTTGTTGCTTAAACGAAATGATAATGGTCAGCTCCCCTTATTGCGCCACAGTGCCCTTTAAGTCACTGCGCGAACAGGTGTGTTGTGAGCTGCTCCTTTCATATGCAAATTATTTTACTTTTTACCTTAGTCTGACATGTCTCTGTAACATTATAGGAAAATCTATTAAATCGTAAAGTTCTCGACAAAACAAGATATTGTACTTACATTGTTATTAATATAAGCATTCTATATAATGAATTAAATACAAGGTACACGTAGCTAGACATAACTTTTCAAAATTATACGTTTAGAAAGGTCATACATGAACGTGGTAATAAATTTTGACACGAATTCCAAAATGGCCGAACGCAACTTTTTGATGTGTCCGAGTTTATCGTCTGCAGACCGTGATTTCATGGAATTCAACCACAAGAAGTGGATTGTGGCATGTGCAGTGGTTGATTTCTGGAAGGTTTCGGAGTTGGGAAACAAACACGAATGGATATTTGTTTGCTGTTGGTGTCTTACAAAAGTTACAGACGAAATGAGGAGGATGAACTATTGGTAAGTTTGTTGTCACGGCCATAACTGTTACAACGATATTATACAGTGGTTTATGCTTCTATTCTAAATGCTTACTACTCACCTTTGCACTATGGGGTATGGACTTATGATGTTGATAATTACGTTACTTAGTTTCATACCCAAAACCAAACCATTTTCTTTTCAGCAAGTACAAATAATTCAGTAAAGAATTTAAAAGTGGTTGGATAAGTATAGTTCCGGACTGTGTTTGTGGCATTCGAGGTGAATTTTTTGCACAAGCAACACGACTTGGAGACCGCATCAAAAATGCATTTCCGATTCTCGTCGCGCTGGCGCACATGTCTCTAAAACTAAAAAACTAGTGTATGCGTAGGCCTATTGTCTCCGTGAGTTTATGATTTTGTTTACGCTGTGTCGCCAGTGCCATGAAAACATATTTTTTTTTTGGTGTGCAAGAGGAATAAATCTCGTGTATTCTGTGATGCTTGCTCGGCGATGTCGGCCTATTTGGGAACACTCCATAAAAAGATGGATTATTTTGCATGCAAATTCCAAACGCAAGTGCAAATTTCTTTCCGACGGTTCATAAGTGCAGATATTCTAGTCATTGCCTTCTTTTAGTTTGTTTTTAACATTACTGGGTGAGTCAAAAGAAAGTGACCTTGATTAACTAAATTTGACGCACCAACGAAGTATATATTAAACAAGTATGTTCTTCCACTCACTTGAATAAAAAAGAGAAGAATTACTGAAACTGATCCACGCTATGAGAAGTTTTTAATTTTGAAGTTTGAAGCTATATTGAGCTGAGTGAGAACCAAAAGATTAAAACCCAGGCATTCAGATACAAATGAGATTTGTATAACTTTTGTCGAGACTGAAACATCATTTTTACAGTTAGATTTTGTGTTTTGGATGTAATATTTTTTTCTGAAATAAATGATGGTGATTTTTTTGTCTGTTTTCCTGCGCAAATTGTTGTTCATAAGGCAGGAAAACGCCCTTGTTTCATTGTATTTCAACGGTAAATGAGGAATTTTGTGATGAATTTTGCGATGTTTGTATCGGACATAAGTTGTGAACATAGTAGGCAATTTACTTGAAATTTTCACAGTTACTATTCCATATCACTACTTTATCCCTATGTTATGTTTATAACGAGCCAATTATGTTTGTTAATATTTTTCTCATTAGGTCACTTTCTTTTTGACTCACCCTGTATAAAATAAATCGGCTCATTGTTATAGACGATATTATTATTATTTTAATATACTCTTTTAGTATTCTCTTAAGTTGTTGGTATGCTCTTAATGCATCAGCTCATTTTTTTGCTTCCTCACGATTTCCTTGAAACTATAAGAATATCCTTGTAAGTATCGTATCGTGCATCCATTTCTCTTGTTTGGCTTTAGGCTTCTATATAGCTCAGACATAATTCGATTTTGTTCTACACGTTTTATACTTGCCATTAACAGGTGTGTTTCATACATTTATTCGTCAATGCCCTCGTATTTGGCCTTGAAAAGCTTGATGAAATCTTCCCCTGCCCCCAGGGCATTAATCAGGACCTCATCTGCCTCGAAGGCCTCGCTCGCCTTTCTGTGAAACGTCGGCACCTCTTTCCCGCTTTCGGCACCAGCCTCTGGCAGAGGCAGCTTCTTTTCGATGCCGTCGATTCCGGCCGCCACCACCGCCGCCATCAGGAGATACGGGTTGCATCGGCCTGTACCCTGGCGGGTCTCCACGAAGGTCTTGCCCTCGCCGCCCGCGTGAAGACGCATCGAGGACCCGGAGCCGTCTTTCTCCCACTTGTCGTTCACGGTCTCGGTCTTGGTCGAGCGGTGCTTCCAGCAGAAGTCGGTGGGGAACATGAAGCGAGTGATGGCCGGCATGTGCTCCAGGATCCCGGCCAGCCAGTGCTGAGCCGTCTCGGTCAGGCCGAGGGGGCTCTCCGGGTCGTGCGTCAGGTCTTTCTTACCCTCGGCATCCCAGAGGGAGTGGCGGAAATACAGGAAGCAGTTCTTCTGGAACTGGGGATCGCGAAGATACTTGGAGAAAAAGCTGACGTCGGCGCCTCGGCCGACGGTTGCCTCCTTCATGAAGGTCTTGAAGAGGTGAGCGAAGTCGGCTCCCTTGATTCCTGGCTCCTCCTTGTACGTACCATCGATGTAGTTGGGGAGCTTGCCGGTTTTGAGGAACAACGGCTCCATCCCGATACCTTGCAGGGTGTTGAGGAAACTGGCGAGAAGCTCAGCAGAGATGCTGTCTCCTGGCGCCACCAGGTAGAACTCGAGATGGAAGGCCGACTTGAGAGTGAAGCCCAGCTCTCCCAAGCGATCCAGCTGCTTGCGTGCGATGTGGCGAGGGTAGGTGGGCAGGGGACTGCCATCAAGATGAGGCTCAGCTAGGGTCAAGGCCAACCCATCACTGAGAGGAAGCCTGAAGAGGGTGCTGTCAAAATCAGGCTTGAGGACGCCAATCTTGTCGTGGTAGACACTCTTGTAGGTGCTGTCGGTGTCGTGGAAGATTCCCGGGAGTGGAAACTCCAGCCCTTCTGTGGCCAACTCGTGGTATTTATTCTGGGGGACAACTGTCGATTGGGACCGGTCGAAGAGGTCGGAGATCTCGAAGCGTATGTTTCTGGCACCCAAGTTCCTCATTCGCATGATGATGGAGTCTGCATCTTCTTTGTCGGCCATGGTATTGTCTTGATGATGTTGTATCTTTTCTTCCAACGCCTGTAGAAAATGAAATACAAACAAAATCCATGAGTAGTGATTTCTCAGTTATAATGTATCAATGGAAAAAACCACGCATTTATAACCAGAACCACTCGTTTAATATAAATTACAAATGAAATAATGAATTTCGATGTTACGTCGCTACACTCAATTGTTTGCAGCCCGCTTCGCACCATGGGAAATATACATCTTTCAATAAAATATGTCAATCAATTATTCCTGAACCCAAAAATATTGCAGTAAGGGTAGGACTATCGTAAAATACAAGTCGTTCTAGAACTCATTTACTCCCGACACTAAACCATATATACAAATGCAAAATGTCACACTATTTTGCACTAGTTTGTGGTGTGCCCATTTTTGGGATACATTTGTTTTTCATAATGTTTGTTAAGCACCTTAACCCTCCGACGCAGACGGCCCATTGACTAACACACTTACAGTAAGGGGTCCCTCCGGGGACCCAGACATTTAGCGCCTTGGTTTGAGGCTACACAACACTGTATATATATGTATACAATCTCGACATGTCTGTAGACTATAAATAAGGAGGTCATTGACAGGAAACAGATGTTGTATACATAGTCTGTGGTCAAGTCGTGCACTTGGCTACCCGCAAGTGACTTTGTTTTGTGCACGTGTATATGGGCAGCCCAGGTTGTCAGGCTCAGATATGCCTGACCGGGGTCACACACTAAAGGTGACTGCATATATCCGTAGCGGGTGCCTCTGGCTAGGATTAGATGGAAGATCACCAGAATTGGTTTGAAATTTTTTTTTTATTAAGGTAATTAACCAAATTGGGTCCCCAAAAGGGCTAGTTTCTGCGTCGGAGGGTTAAAACGAAACACTGAACTTCTTTTCATCTATATGACAAAGTCGTATTTTATTCATGTCCTCGTATAAATGTCAAGGGTTTGAAAATCCTTAAGTTCAGCATTTGTGAAACGTTACACTTCCTTCTTCCTCAAACCTCTGAAACTTCACGCCTGCAATCCTTTACCCCGTGCCGAGTATGAACTTCAGGAAATATAGGTTTTCCCGCCCAACTTCGTAAACTTAGCATCTGAATTAACGATAGGTTCATTCAATTTAGGGCGAAATTGATTGACGAACTAGATCTCCATTCAAAGAGCAAAAAGGATCGTTCAATTTAACTTCATGAGCAAATAATTGCACACATTTGTAAAACATAATTGAAGAGTCAACATTCAATTTGGAAAAACATGCAAAAGGCGTTCAAATTCGCGCGGACTCTCCGCGGTAAGCGTTTCGGGCTTTCAATTTCGTGAATAGGCAAGCATCTGTGACACTTGTGCAATGTTTTTCATTTAATGTTAATTTTCTGATACGTAATTTGTTTTGTTTTAAATAATCATGAAAAGAACGAACAACACCTATATTAGAAGTAAAATGAAATAAAACAGCCGAAAGTATATATTTATAACACAACGGATTAATAAATGAAAAAAGGAGGGGACATGCAAAAAGGAGAAACAAAAGATGAATGAAAAATGGAGAGACAAAGAAGTACTTGCAAAATGTGATAAATAAAGAAATTAAGCCATTGCGAACAAATTCCGAATAATTTTAATTGGCATACCTCACATAAATCATGCACATCTGAGTATGTAAACACCGGCACTAAGGACAAAAGGGTAAGGGCACAAACGAAGGGTCCACGACTGACCGATTGAAATTCGTGTACAAAACCAATGAGAGCTGTTGCTACAAAGTTAAAAGAGTACAAACAAAGAAATGAGGATTAGGGACCCGATTGGCGGTGTTTACAAAGATGGATGTGTGGGTGTGCGTTTGTTGTATGTAAAAATAACAACTTATTCAGTAAACTCTATTTAGTCAATATAAGCATCGTCCATTTCAGTTTTACTCATAAATATTGTACTTTCATTTTCCAATTTGAAGGCTGAAAGTGCGAAAATGATTGCCCATAGACGAAAATGAAAGTAAAATTCAGGAGGGTAGGCTCCTTCTAGTCGCCCAGCGCCAAATCGAATGACGGCTATGCATCGTCTAATTGAATGCAGCTAGTTTTAAATTGAATGCGTGAAAGTACACAATTCAAAGTCTGCAAACGAAATTGAAGGCTCAAAGTGTGAAAATGAATCATGAGAACAACGAGCTGAGAAAAATCGCTCGGAAACGAATGCACGTTAATGAATTTGACTGCTGTTTTGCTGAATTCGGCCGGGAAAACCTATATTAAATTCTTTTTGCTGAACCCGAGTTCTTGTTGTAACCATTCCTCTTTATACAGAGATACCTGATATGTGAGTTAATACGGTAGTGCCATGCCGCAGTGTTCATTTCAAAAGATTATTTCATATCTAGAAAAAAAAACAATGAAGCTACCAAACAAATCAAATAAAGACAGACAAGCTTTCACGATTATTTTCACATAGAAAGCTGCAGTGTTTAGAACAAAATGTCAAATGTTTTTCATTTTTTAAGCATCTTGAAACCGAAACATTGTCATTGATATTTGTCTGTGACAAATGGTTATTATTCATGTCCACGTATAAATTCCCAGGGATGAAAATCCTTCAGTTCAGTGATTGTGAAAGACACTTCCTTCTTCCTCAAACCTTGGACAAAATGCACGCTTGCAACCCTTTACCCCGTGCCCAGTAAACTTCCGGAAATATTGAATTACTTTTTCTTCACCCGAAATCTCATTTGCTCTTTATACAGAGATAATTATATTCACACTGATATTGATATGTAGGCTTTAGCAGTGTTTATTAGAATGCCAAGCCAGGTTGCTATTTTCCAAAAGTTTTATTGAAGTTTTCCAAAAGTTTTATTGAAGTTGATACCCCGTGTTCTTCTTGTTTTTTCCCCTCTGAACGACTTTTCAATGTGTATGTTTTGTTTTGACCAAACAACTACTTTATTCCGAGTTTGGGCGTCCGAAACCCTCTGAAGAAGGGGTTTTCATTTTGCGCACAAATGAACCTGCCCTACGAGAGCCGACTGATTGTCTGGCAGCCAATAATTCGAGTTTTGGGAAGGAATAAATCAATAAGTAAACGTTGGTTGATTTTTGTCGTTCGATAACTTCGATGTCTCATTCAAAAGTGAGTAACTTTTATATTGCTAGGAAAAAGCAATTGAAAAAAACCCCAAATCTATATTTCGAAGTGACACTCGAAAGTAGAACGGGAAACGTACCAACGCTATAATGTAACAAATTAAAGGATGGTATGTGTTCACAAGTTGTTCACATGCGGCGAATCCGCCCCCCCCCCCCCCCCCCCCCCCATCTACCCCTCGTAGCGGGCGAAGCGCGGGGGCCTCGTCTTTAATATTCAGTACATTGATGGAACTTCAAATCAAAAATGTGGCTTGTTTTGGTGTGCGGGCCGGGGCATATGAGGGAACGACAGGGTGTTTAGAATTAATAGTGAAGCTTGTCTTTGTTAATGTATTGGTGGCATAGCGCTAGCGCTTGGGACTCAAGCAACCGCCCCAATCTGTGAAACCACGCCCACATAATGACATCCATTCACTTACCAGAAGTTGATGCTATAAAGTCGTTCTTCTTTGAAATGGATACATCGATGTTTGGGTAGTTTTGTACAAATTGTCATTACATATCCGGACGTCTTGCCGAGACGGAGATTCGACTATACCCCAACACAGTTTCCTTTCACGAGCAATTATAAGCGTTCCCCTTACGAGCAATAGTAGGCGTAAGACAAAATTATCGTAGGCCTATCGCTGTTTATAAGATAAAATATTCCTATACACATCACTGAAACTCGAAATAAAATGTAACATTGCTCTGCGATGGCAACATGCACACAATTATTTAAACAGTGCTAACAAAAGGTCAATCTTTTGTAGTGTATGCAGGGCCCCAAGGGAAACCAGTTTTAAACTGTGTGGGTATACCCTGGGTAAAGAAATATAATACATAAATAAATAAATAAATAAATCTATTCTAAACCACATGTTTCATTCAAAATATACAATTCGATTTTCAGGTCTATTTCTGATGGTTAGGTTTTGCCCTCCATCGCCGTTATAATTATTACAAGTACCTGCATGAAAATTACATCGCGCCGATGCAAAAAGTTCATCAAGAGTTAATACTTACAGAATCGGACACCAAGCTGCCAACTTTGGAGGTTCTTGCTTCTTAATGCGCGTTTCATTTTACACGACGCAGCTTTTATATATTTGACGTGGCGGAAGCTACAACTTTAGTTCCGTGTTTCTGGGGTTTCGGCTTACCTATAAGGAAGTTTCAGAAGTAATCGTGCATTTTTTTGTATAAAGTTTTTTTCCAAACAGGTAAAGTTGAAGAATCCGGGAAGTAGGAAGTGTGACACATATTCAGACAAAGATAGCGATCATAAAACTAGGAGTGGTATTTTTTTGGGAGATATTTCCTATTTACCTTAATCTAAAATCAACTTCAAAACCTTTGGTCAACAATGTGGCTTTATCAGTATTTTAAGAACCGAAAACTGTACTCATGAACATTTATTTGTGGCACATAGAGCCTACTTTAGTGTCGCTATCGTTATCAATATTTGACTATCCACTGTGCATTTAATCTCCATAAATCCTTTTCCTCAGCTATTAGTAATTACTTGCAAATAAAGTTGATCTAATGATAACAATGTGTATTACAGCGCGCGTGTCCACCAGTATTGGTGCTCAGCTCAAGGTGCTACATTATTATTACCCTGCTCATTGGGCCAACATCTCAGCTCCCTTGGAATATATACCGCTCGATGCCATTTCGGCGCAAAGCAGCTCAGTAAAACAGATCACAATAACCATCCCTACCCTCACAGGTACCCAGTTTACTCCTGGGTGGGGAGAAGCAATGAGTGACAAAGTGCCTTGCCCAAGGGCACGCGCACCGTAGCCGCAGGCTGGACTCGAACCCACAACCTGCAGAATTACCCGCAGCCCATGCACGAGTTCATTGCCCCAGATGCAGACCACGAGACCACGGCACTCCAATAGTTGCTGATTCGAAAAGCGGCTGAGGTTCACAGTATCTTCATTCACAGTTCTGATCGAGTTATCAATGCATTCCGTGTATACAACTGTTTTTATTTTCCTATAACAAACATGGTTTCTGCATTAAACTACAGCTTAGGTTCTATAAGATTTCGTGCCGTATACAATCAAACATAATGTCATTGTTTTACAATTTGCATCTTTACCAAATAAAAAAACAGCGACTACTCGTTTACTGTATGATGATTAATGTATCACCTTGTAAATATGTTTAAAGCTAAACATCACGTGTCTCATTCCTAAACGTCAATATCCAATGCTTAAAGGGAAGATACAACATTTGCAAAAATAAAAAAAAACCCGAAATGATCCAATTATCACGAAATACCTTACTGGATTGTTTGGGAATAACAGTCTAAAGCATCCTGTCAAATAGTGCTCCTGGTGTGCTGACATTTTCAAGAAAAATTGTATTTTTCCAACGCTGGTCAGCCGACCAGCGCTGGAGAAAACCGGCTATTTTCAAAACTACTCCATATTCCTTACATCTGGTAATTCCACATTTTCTTTGCAATTGATTACACACATGTGAACGGGTACAAGCCAGCTAAATTGATACTCTGGCAATACAATTCCCCAGAGTCTATAAATTGCTCCATTTCATCTTAAGTGGGGTCAGGGAACCAGACTACAAGAATATAATTGGTTTTCTTGGTTTTTCCAGCATCTACAAGCCAAAAACGCGAAACAAGTCAGTTTAACAATATTTGCTAAAACATATAAATCCTCCATATGCACTTATTTCTGCCAAAGCCCATGTTATACATTCCCTTTAACCGTCCATTGATACTCTAAACATGCTTAGTATGTTTTGTGTAAAATTCACTGACTGAGTACCCCTTTAAACACGGCGTGTTCTTGTAAACAACAATCAAACTATAAATCGTCACATGCAATCCGATTTTAGATTTCACTCCTAGCGATAAACACTTATAATGAAAGCAGCTTAATATTTGAAAATACTAATACATGCATAGCGAAAAGTACCATTTTTCCCCGTGAGATGGATTACAATGAGCTATTATAACGATAGCTGTTCATAGTCTTGGATAATATAAGTTATACCATGAATTCTAAGCATTCCCCCATGTATTTTACGTTAGGAACTATTCCAATATGATGGAAGAATGTGACAACTGCCATTTAATGGTGTTCATTGACAAAATAGAGTCAAATGTACTTTTTTTTCATTCGATGTTTGTTGGCACTGAGTTATACGATTTATTCTAAACATTTCACCATGTATTTTACGTTCACGTTAATGGTAGAACTAGAATGTGACAACCACCATTTAATGGTGTTCACCAACATATAGAGTCAAATGCACTTTATCATTCAATGTTTATTATATAAATGCGATTCATTTTAAACTAAAAATGCTGCTTTTAATTTATTTGACGTCGTCATAACTTTGCCTGCTGTCGTTAATATTACCTTGAAATGTGACAGACATCTACGCCATCATATTACATATAACTCAGCGTCCCTTCCATGAGATCGAGGAAATCTTTTTCTGGGACAAATGCTGCCATCAAGACCTCGTCTGCCTTGAAGGCCTCGGTGGCCTTATCAACACTCGAGGGCATCTCTTTGCCATCGGTGCCAGCTTCTGGAAGAGGCAGCTTCTTTTCGATGCCGTCGATCCCGGCTGCCACCACCGCTGCCATCAGGAGATAAGGGTTGCATCGGCCCGTGCCCTGGCGGGTCTCCACGAAGGTCTGGCCCTCACCGCCCACGCGAAGACGCAGTGAGGACCCGGTGCTGTCCTTATGCCATCGGTTGTTTGGGGCAAGAGGTTCAGACGCGGGCCAACAGGATGTAGTTGGGAAAGTGAATCGGGTGATTGCCGGCATGTGCTCCAGGATTCCCGCCATCCAGTGCTGTGCAGCTTCTGACAGTCCCAGCGGACTGTCTGGATCAGTGGTGAGGTCTTTCTTGCCGTTGGCGTCCCAGAGAGAGTGGCGGAAATACAGGAGATATGGATTCTCCAAGAAGGATACATCGTAGAGGAAGGTACCCGCGGCCTCTCGGATGAAGGTCTTGAAGTACTGGGCGTAGTCGGCTCCCTTGATCCCTGGAACCGCTTTGTAGGTTCCATCCATACGGTCGGCCGCTGTGCCAGCGTGCAAGCTCTCTACTTCGAAATCCTTGCCGATGCGATCTGAGAAGTCGAAGAATTGCTTGATGAGGACCTCTCGGTTGAAGCGCTCAAAATCGTCTTTCCTAGCTTTCAGGGAGAACCCGAGACGGAAGGAAGACTTGAGAGTGAAGCCAAGCTCCGCTAGACGGCTGAGTTGCTTCCTGGCGACGCACCTTGAGTAGCTTGTCATGGGGCCGCCGTGGATGTAGGGCTCGGCCAGGACATAAGCCATGCTTCGGTGGAACGGATGCCGGAGGATAGCGCCGGTAGGGTCAGCCCGAAGGGTGCAGATCTTGTCGAAGAACTCGCTCGAAATACCTCCGTTTTCTTTGACTACTGCACGGACGGGAAGCTCTACCCCGTCCTCCACAGCTTCCTCAAGCTTGCTGCGGGAAACACAAACGGTCTGGGGCCTCCCGAAGAAGTCGCATACCTCGAAAAGAAACAAGTCGGCGTCGACACTCTTCAGACGCTCGACAACGGAAAGGAAGCTCTGGAAGTCGGCCATCTTCTGAACAGAAACGTGCCAGCGAGGTTTCACAAACTGCAGAAAGAAATGCAGATGAACAGATATTTTCAAAGGTAGTGGAGGTGCACAGGTAATAATTTTCTAAAGGATTGCACATGCGGGCCTTTGGCTATAATGATCAAGTCACACACTTATATTTCACTGAAATTTCAAGAAATATTCAAGAAATCCAAAATTCAATTACCCGTGTCCCTTAGTTTAGCTTTGAATTGGAGGTTGTATTGTTCTACAATTCTTTTGCACCATTCATATTTTCCATTATGCATCAAGCTTTCGGATGAAGCATTTGCTCCCGGGGTCTACCCGATGTTCCCCATTACCGATGTTCCCCACTACCGATGTTCCCTGAAATCCTTAGGATTAGGGTTAGGGTTAGGGTTAGGGTTGGGGTAAGGGTTAGGGTTAGGGCTAGGGTTGGAGTTAGGGTAATAGGGTAGGGATTTCGGGGAACATCGGTATTGGGGAACATCGGTATTGGGGAACATAGGTATGCACCCTTTGCTCCCTATTATAGTTGACAACTGCAAAACGGCTTTTGAAACTTATAATAAAAATCTAGGGTGTATAATCAATGATACTTACCGTATGGTCTGCCAACAAAAATAACGGTTCTTGAAATTTCAATTATTTCAGATGAAACCCACCGCTCAGTGCTCTTTTATACGTTTCCTGCAATATTGCTAAAATTATATATGTATGGTGCCTTTGAGAGACGAAACTCACACGGTGTTTCGTTTTCGACAAAAAAACCCGCATGTTTTCCTGGATTCAATAACTGTTGAAGGACGTTTCATTGTCAACTCGTGAGATTATGAATAGGGTCAAATGTAAAGCAAAGTTTCATTATGACTGCACGGAACCGACAGATTCATGTTATTCATGTTACCAAATAAGGTATTCAATTGTCCTGTCCGCCTCTATTGTCATAATTTTCCCCTCGTATTTCCTTGTTTCATTGTCGAGATTTTAGGTGTATATTATGAATATACTTCCTCTTTTTTGGGGGGGGGGGTCCGGAGGTGGTGGGGTTTAGAAGAGGGGCATCTGAGTTTTTGAGAGGGGGTGTTGCTGAGTAGTTCATAAAGGAGCAAGGCAAGCCATTCAACTCAACTTCTGTTTTATCACGTTTTTGTCCGCCCTGCTCCTCTTCATGGTCCTGAGAGTGGACATTGGTTTGGTAGAAGAACTAATTACGTCTCTCCATCTAATTCTACCTCCATGGTCTCTCTAAGAGCTGTGTCTTCGCAGCATAGCCTACCTCAAAATCCGAAGTGGTTCGACTTTAGTTTCAAGAGTGCACATGGCTTGGAAGCATTCTCTCCGAAATGGACCGATCCATTCCTGGAGACAACACTCCACTTTTGGTGGTGTTGAGTACCTCCGGTCTCCTGCCCCCGTTTGACTCGCTCGGGGCTCTGTTGCCGTGTTCTTTCATCAAGGGCAACGGTCTGCTTCTTGGGATAGGTCCCGTGGTCGTCATCGGCTTACTTGGACAAAGCAGATCCCCGCTTCAAAGTAGCCTTGACCAAGGCTATCAGCTTGTTCCCATACGAACTTGTTCCCGCTACTGCACACCGCGCGCGCCGCGACACAATCACTAGTTGTACTATACCGTTAGCCTCAACGACCCTTGCGTGTGCTTTGTGTGCATGTACGTACGCCCCACACACACTTCCGCAAACAGCCGTACGTACAGCAAGTCGAGGCGGAAGATAGCCTTGACGCAACCGTGGCGAATTCTTATGTGTTTCTTTATAGTTTCGACCGAAATCGGCCGAAAATTTCTGATGCGCATATATTACACGATATCCAATCAAAGCCCGTAAACTTTGACCCGCGATATACATATTCATGACCCGCAAATTACTGGTCCCATTTTAAACCATTTCTCCAGTTTTATTACAAACAAATAAAATATGCCGCTATATGAGTGAACAATTGTTCAAAATGATATATTTCCAATGTATTGCGAATTGGACAGTTCAAGACAGTCCGCCGACGTTTTGTCGGTGCAACAGCGTACATTATCACGCCGCTACCTGCCCGTGCTATTCTGACAGCGAATGTAGGGAACAGGTCAACTCGGACCCAGGTCAAATCGTACCCATTTAATCGAATGCAGGTTAACTCGTATCAATAAGCACCCGTATGAATTAAGTGCAAGAAACGAGCTACTGACTTTGAGATGGAAATATACGAAACTGTCAGGTACATGGTGAAAAAAAAACTCTCCCTGAATTTGCAACATACATGTACATCTCATACGTACGACACATGTATTTTAACGCGTACGTATGAATCGTATGTCGTACCTACGACATACATACGACATGTAAGTCGTAGATGTAAATCGCACAAGATACAAGTCGTTCTCACAAGATATGTTGTATGTACGACATAATCGACAAACAAGTCGAACATACGAGTTACAATTCATATTTTGTACACACGAGATATTAAGTCGTACTTATATATACGACTTTGTCGTATGCGACATATATCGTACCCTGTCGAATCGACTTATGCACGACATATATGTCGTACCGGCACCTGTCGACATTATGTCATATGTTTGATATGTCATACCCTGTCGACATATATGTCGTAACCTGTCGAAATATTAGTCGTACCCTGTCGAAATATGTCGTACCCTGTTGATATATTAGTCGTACATACGACATATAACTTATAAGTTGTTCATACAACTTATAAGAATAAGTTTGCTGAAGGAGAGATACCTCTCCCCCCCCAAAAAAAAGTCAGCGGTAGATACATACTCAATAGTGTGAGCGCTTTTTTGGCCACTGAACGTGAAAGCGCAGCGTGTCTCACTGTATGGCGCCAGCCGGGCCGGTGCCTACAGTGGACGGCCCCAACGTGGCCTCTGTGCATGCTGACATCGTTTTTGCCGGCGTGCGGTTTTGTACCGTTTGCCGTTTTTTGAAGGTCTAATTTTTCATCCTTTTCATTTCATTTTCGACCCAAAATATGTGTAACTTTATAAATATTATTCTACTATTATTTAAGATTTTAAGGGGGTGTTTTACAATAATTATTGTTACCACAGGCCGTCTGGTTTATAAACCTTTGGTCGTATTATGCAATTTAATAAATATTCATATTTTTGTCAGCCGTTATCCAATGAGAGAAGACTATTTACCATAGCGCGAATAATTATCATATTCAGCATACACGGTTGCGTCAAGGCTATCTTCTGCCTCGACTTACTGTACGGCTGTTTGCGGAAGTGAGTGTGGGGCGTACGTACATGCACGCAAAGCACACGCAAGGGTCGTTGGGGCTAATGGTATAGTACAACATTGTGTTGCTGGGCGCGCCGTGTGCGGTAGCGGGAACAAGCTCATATGGGAACAAGCTGATAGCCTTGGTCAAGGCTACTCCAAAGCGGCCCTCCTCGTGTTGCCAGGGGACCGCTCTTTCTCCGTTGCCGGACCCCGAACAGGGATGTACAGTCCAGTCCATAACAACTCCAGCTGCTAGTTACAGTGGATGGACAAAAACAACAGAATGCCCCACCTGTTAAAGCTCATTTGAGTAGCTTGTGACTAGAATTGGGACTGGAGGACTTGTGATGGACTTGCATGAACTTGCAGAGACTTGTAAAGGACTCGAATACATCACCAAACCCCAACACGGAACTCTCTCCCCATCACCATCGGGATGCCGGGATGCATCGTCTGTTGAACAGCTTAAACGGCTTCTATTCTAATCTGATTTGATTTGATTTATCACTCATCATAATTATAATAATGAATATTTTAATTAACGGACTATACAAATCTCACTTTATCCCAGTTCTGTTGATATAGCGCTTTGCATCATTGGCAAACGACCTATACAAATACCAGTTGTTACTTTATTTATTATTGATATTTGCTGTGAAGCTTCCACCGAGTGAATTTTGCTCTCTTGCACTCGACTGGGGAAGTTTTGGACTAGACCACTGTGTAAGACCTGTCTTGTGCAACCTTATGTTAGCATCAGTCGTAATAGTAATAGCGGCCCTATCGTTGGACGAACATCTGCATGCATTTTGTTTATTTTAATATAAGGTGATAAAATCATCATCACTTTCACGAAACGCTGGGTTTCCTATTATGATAAATCACCTTGGAGAACTGACGAAATGATCATCCGTCGTTCACAGCTATTACTTAGGCGTCAAAACTCCCAACCCACTAATTATCACCGAGCAAGGCCACACGTGGAAATTATTACAAAATTCGATGACCACACTTTTGCAAGATGACAGCTCATGCTTTTATGCTGCGGGAATGAACGATTGAATGCTTGTATTTCCATTCGAGAATTAACGATTTGAATTGATCGCGACATCAGGAGTCAACAAATTAAGAAAAATATGAGGGAAGGTTGCTTGGGATTTTTGTGTGCGTTGCAGCCCCATCCAGCCTATGTACTTGGACGCTATAACAGAGCAGTGAAATTCATGCACCCCCTCCAAAAAAATTGCCTTTTGAACGTTGTGTTTCTCAGAAAATATGCTCAGTGTGATTGAAATGTTAAATTATAACGGCAGAAGAAATTCTAAACTTCATGTCAGTAAAAAAAATATCGCCGTCATCGATGTCGAAAGTCAATACTGGTTACTGGTTAAGCTGCATCTTAAAGTCGGGAAGAAATCGTTCGAAAACTTCCCCAAATCTATGTAGTTATTTCAGTGTCTAGGAATCTCCTGAAGTTGTTATTTCACGAGTTGTTGGACACTTATATCTAAGTATCTTCCGAATTTCAATTTGATCAGTTGTTGCAAACGCATGTGTAACACCTTGAACTATCTTCAGGAAAATTTCGACCAGGATTTTTTCCGACCAAACCCACGTGCATGGTTTTCAGGCGGGCCGATTTTGGCCCGGGCAACAGTGACGAAGCGCATATTAGCATATTCATTAGCGTCACTCGGCGTGACTTCGCGTGGGTCTCGGTATCGACCAAAGGAAGCCGGCAAAAAGGGTGATATTTATTAATTAATAAGTCGCGAAGGAGGCTATTTTGTAAATTTTAACTGCATGTCAGTTATTCTTTTACCTTAATTATATTCGTGAGGCTTGAAAAGATTGACAGATATTGCAAACACCAGTGTAACAACACGTATGCACGTAACCAGGCCTATTTTCCAATTGCAACGGAAAGTACTGAACATTATCAAAACGACATACTTGGATCATTATAAGGGAAACAAACCCTGAAAGTTGCATGAAGATACGGTCTTCCAGACGGAAGATATTTTCAAATATTTTCATCGATTTTCAAAGATTGTCTGTGTGCATGTTGTTTTATTCAAAATAAAGTATTACCTAACTTTAGAAATCGGCCTTCGCAACCACGTGGCTGCATCAGTGACACAATGACGCTACCGGTCGATTTTGCGCACACTTGAACTGAGCACTGGGGGGGGGGGGGGGGGGGGGGGTATATAATGCTCGACCACCAGTAACCTGATAGAAGTACTTGGGACAGATGTCTATGCTCGCATCACTTCGCGCACACGCAGACCTTCGAGATTGTCGCAAGCTATTTTTACCTCTCAAGAATTTTACAGGACGTCACTCTTGCTATATACATCTCCTGCCTATCAAACATTCCAAGAAACACCTACGGGCTGACAAGGTAAGGGGTCTTTTAAACAATTTTCTCCAACATAGATAAGGCCTATTAATACATTCCCCCCATGTTGACCAATAATTGTAACTATAATATGGATTACTGTGGCCCACTATTATGGATACTACGAAATTTCTTTAAGACGTTTCCCACTTATTATGCGTATGCAGAATAGAACACATTTTGTTCTTTTGGTTTTTTTTGATGTAGCCTACCACTTATTTTGTCACGCTGATGTTGTAAGTACTCTAAGAGGGTGAGTCAAAAAGAGAGTGACCTGGGGTAATGATTTTTTTCTTAACAAGCATCAAATCTAATACACGAATGAAGAACGGCTTAAGAGAGCATGTTCTTGCACTCGTCTGAGAAGAAAAAAAGAGAGTAACTGAAATCGATCCATGCTGTCGGAGGTTTTGCTTGTTTTAAAAAAGAACCTCTTTTTTTTTTTATAGCTGTCCATGGAATACCATATGAAGCTATTGAGCTGACTGAGAATTACAGACTACACACACGCATTCAAATACAAATGGGATTTCAATCATTTCAGTCAATACTGGAACATTATTTTTACTGTCAGATTTTGTGTTCTTAATATGACGAACAAGTCCACTTTTTTTCTGAAATATTGATGGCGATTTTTGTTCATTCATGGAGGTGGGAAAAGGTTTATGTTTCATTTTATTTAATGATCATTCATCAGTTTGTAGAACGGTAAATGATCAGTGTTGGACAGCTGATTTTTGTGATCTTTTTATTAAAGTCCATGTAGTCAAGTTGGGAATAGAGTATGCGAATGAAGTGAAATTTGCACAGATACAAGTCATTGACATGTATTTATCCCTATGTGATTTTATGAAAAAGAGCCAGCCACATAATGTAAAAAATAAAATAATAATAATAATAAAATAAACAAAAAAAGTTCTGTAAATTATTCCACACTAGAGCTCTTGTGCTTCCTAGCTCACGAGGTCACGGACGGGTTACGTTAGAAAGAATGCAATCATTTGACTTTTGCCTACCTTTTGTAAGACTCAACACTTGATATTTGTCGTACCTTTTTCCTTTTGTTAAGAGTATTGTTTGATGCGTGACATGGTACAACCGCTTCACTTAATGTGGTATTTCAACCGTAAATTGGGCCGAGTAGCTCAGGCCAAAGTACTTGTGGAACTATCAAAAATTGATATTTATAATTATTTTGACAGTGCAATATGTCAAAGAACCTTTGTTACAGTTAACCCGAACCCGACCCATATCTGGGTTTTTTTTTCACGGCCGGTGATTTTTTTGTAGGTTGCCAATCCCCCAATTAGTTTTTTGGACATCCCCTCTTTCGTTAAAAAAAAGAGAGTAGAATCTGGCTTAACACTGCTGTCAGGTAAACAAAAAATCCGATGGGTTATATCACATGTCGTCACCCAGTTTGTTGTCGGCATACAACGTACATCAGTCGGTAGACCCGTGTCCGTTTCGGCCTGGATCACTGTACTGATTGTGTGTAGTTTTTAGCTTCATAGTCGTAAAACCACTTGACTATTTTGGAATCAATGCTTTCCTCTTTTCAGAAGCAAAACCCCAGCATCAGATATGAACGCCTTGAAGAATGACCACCCGACCTTGGCAAACCTACAGAGTGTCTTGGAAAAAGAGGGAATCGAATTCGTCCGCTTCGAGTTTGGCGACATGAACGGCATATCTCGTTGTAAAGTCGTGCCGTCTCGTCATGCTCCGGAGAAATCCAAGCGAGGTGTCAACATCCCGATGATTCAGCTGGCCATGGATACGGCGTGCAACCTTGTCTCCGGTACCGGGTACGCCATCGAGATTTGCTGGACCGACGGGGTTTTCTTCCCCGACCTAAGCACCTTTCGCTCGGTGCCTTGGCTTCCAAACACCGCCCTAGTGTTGATGGAGCCGACTTTCCGCGGCAAGCCCGTACCGTCCTACCCACGTTACGTCGCCAGACGACAGCTGGATCGTCTTCAGGAGTTGGGCTACAGTCTGCTGTCGGCCCACGAGCACGAGTTCTACGTCATCGATGCCGAGTCCAAGAAACCACTACACCAGGGAAACCTAAGGTCCTCTTTAAGCATCTTCGCAGACACTGATCTGATGTACGCCTTCTCGCGAAGTTTGACCGGGATCGGTGTGAACGTGGAAGCTTTGGACACCGAAATTTCCCCGGGTCAAGTTGAGATAACCTACAAACCGGCGTTTGGAATCCGCGCGGCTGACAACGCGCATCTCTACCGCGCAACTATAAAGGAGGTTGCGCAGAAACGGGGCTACATCGCCTCGTTCATGTCTAAACCGTGGGCGGATCGGAGCGGAAACTCCGCCCACTTTTGTCACTCCCTCTGGGATGTTGCAGGAAAGAAAGGCGTCATGTATGACCCTAGGGATGAGCTGAAAATATCCGAAGTGGCACGGCACTGGATCGCCGGTATCCTCGCCCACGCTCCAGCAATCAGTCTTCTCATGGCGCCAACTCCCAACTGCCCGAAACGATTCAAACCTTTCAGCTTCGCGCCAACCAACGCCACGTGGGGGATTGAGAACCGGACCTGCGCCTTGCGTCTGAAGATCCAAGGTGAGGCGGGAACCTACTTGGAGAATCGCATGGGAGCCAGTGCCAGCAATCCTTATCTGACGCTAGCCGCCACAGTGGCCGCTGGAATCGACGGCATCGCCAAGAAGTTGCCACTCCCAGCCCGAGTTACCGGCGACGCGTACGTGCAGGCCGACGTACCGCCAGATACCCAGGACCTACCCAGTACCCTCCAGGGCGCCCTGGAAGCCTTCGAAGCAGACAGCGTCATCACCGAGGCTTTTGGGGAGGAGTTCTGCCGGGCATTTCTCGCCGTCAAGCGAAACGAGATGGAGAAGGACAGGGAGGCACAAGCAGACGGAGACACCGACTGGGAATATCGCAACTATTTTGAGATGAACTAACCTGTCTGTCAGATAACTCACTTTGCCTGACTTCATGATTGCCATTTCTTATTCGCCATTATTTAAACAGTAGTTTGGGTTGGATTTCGTTTTGTTTGGTTGTTCAGGCTACCCCCCCCCCCCCCACACTTCTCACCTTGCAAATGTTATAGGTAGAGTTACCACTGCAGTGGTGTATCCAGGTATGGGGTCCGGGAAGGACATATATATTATAGACATATATTTATAATCTAGGCCAGCGTGGAAGTGCTGACGCGGTTCGCGCGTGTGTTACAAGTATCATTGGAGGAAAACAAAACCTCTCATAAGTTTTCCAATGTCGCAGCATGTAATCTCGTGCATTAAGCAATGTTTCAATTAAAATTGTAATAAGTAAAGTACTCTGTCTAGCTCATTGTTTATATAAGAATTATAATGAACAAACTAAGTCTTATGGTGGAAGGACGGAGGTTAGGGAACCGCCTAACGCGTACCTACAATCCTGGCCAAATCTCGCTGCGCCCCTAACCCCCACGGCCCCCGTTTAATGTTGTCTGTCATTGCGCGGTGTGTGCTCCATCAGCTGGAGAGAACAACATTGACCGGGGGAGCGGGGGAGTGGGTGACCATGGCAGGCTCAGAAAGTGTCCCAACCATTTTAGCCGGGATTGTAGCTTCGTGTACATTTGTTTGTTAGTCCAAGTTGGTTTTTCTTTTCACGGTTATATGGTTTTTGAAAGGCCCACTCTCTCTCTCTCTCTGTTTTACATGTATGTCAACTTCTTTTGTCAAACTGCGTGCATAATTTTGGGCTGTATCTTTCTGATTACATAAACAACTACAAAGTACTCATAACAGAGACCGCAAACCTCCGCCAAGGCTGAACAATTCCCCGCCATATTGTCAGTACACCCAAAAGAAATACTCGCACATCCAATTGACATCTATATTCTATTGCACTTTTAAAATGTCAACAGGATTGCTCATATTGGCGGCTTTATATGGTGTATGTAAGACAGTGTTAGTTATTCAATAAAACAAATCTTTAAACTCAAACATTTAGTAGTTCACATGTATAGGCATGTGTTGGTCTTCACTCCCCCATTGTATAAAATGGTCTACTCCATTGACCTGTGTGGTTGGATAAGGTGGCCGATAAGGTATACAGGGTCACCAGGTCAGTGAAACGCACGCACACAAGTGTGCATTTGCCTGCAACGGGGGACCCCAGTTGTCCCCCATTTGTTTCAACTTTTTTAGGAAGACATCCCATAAGTTTTGTACACAATCGCCAAATCGGGGACCTCTGGGAATTGGGGACTCTAATGTCCTCTATTGTTCAATGTCCTCTATTGCATGCAGAAACAAACTGACACACACAACACGCACTGTGATTTTCAAGCCTCCTTCAGTGCCAATAACGATACTTGACGTAACTGCCTTTTCCCCCAAAGGCTTGAATCTGCAATTTTCAAAGCTTCTTCCAACAACCCATACTTTCCAAGAACATATTCAAATGATTTTTCTGTCAAAAATTCTGCAAAATGAGAAGACACTGTGCCTTTGAATAATAAAAAAGCTGTGCTTTATGCGAGCCATTTCAGAAGATTCAAAATGTCATTGGTTTTCATGGGAACCTAGAGAAACAGCTAGGTGTGCAACTTGCAAGAACGTACAGTTGGTTTGAAAAATGCTCAATAAGACGAGTGTTTTTTTTTCTTTAAGAAGGCTGTAGTTTGAGGAGGCGTGTGTCTGCAAGCATTGCATTCATTGTGTGGACTCCCGAACAACAGATGTCCACATAAACCAGGTTTCAGCGACGTCGTGTGGACTGGCCCACGTCCACACAAGGCTTCCCCCTCTCTGGAAATGTTTAGAGGCATTTTGGGGTTAGGTTTATTAGCCGCAAAATGAAGAGAAACACTCAAGGGAATCATAGGGGGGAAAATGGGTTGAAAGTGTTTTCACAGTGTGAGTAAAATTATTGGGTTTTTTTCACAGGTTTTTTTAACTACACGAAAACAAAGGAATGTCCACATAATAACGTAAACGTGCGAGGTGGGAGAGGTTCGATGTCGTCTAAAGATTAAAAAAATAAGGGAAGACATTCTATCAAAAAGTCACCCTCTATACATGAATCACTACCTCTTCGGTCTCCCAACTCAGTTGCTTATTGAACGAGCTCATGTCAAACAGATAGCAACGAAATACTGTATCACTCCCTAGATAAGCAGGCATCTATCACAAGGATAACAAACATTACTGCCGACCCGCATTCCATCCCTCCCCAATAATATTCCCGTCAAACGGCTTCAAGTATGCCTCATATCAGTATAAACGGTTTTCCATGTGTCTTAAACATCTGAATGTGCTCAGGACTATTATTTTGTCCCTGCCTCATACGATTGCTCTTACCCACTTTTTATAGGCCTGTCGGGAATGGACCTGCATATATTCGTTATGACTGTCACTGATACTGTTTTTGAATGGCATGTAGCAATAAATATTGGCGCTCATGAATTTGAACAATTCGGCGTGATTGTTTGAACACATGGGACATATTCTCTCTGCAGAAGTACATTCTGTGTTCATAATGAAATGGTTAATACATTAAGAGTATCGTTAAAAAAAAAATCCTCTTTGAGTCCTAACATTTTACTTCATTTTCTGTTTCATCTCTCAGTGCGTCAGTTTTGGGGGAAATGTTTCTTAGGTGTACAACATATACCACAAGGGTACTTATATTTCGGCATTCACAAGTTAGTTGACGTGAAATTCATTAACCTAACCCTGTTCAAAATATCTGGAAAACATATACTAAAATTATAGAATTCATGGTTCATGACTGAGGCAATATTCAAAATGTATTCATGAATCATATTTTAGGAGCAATTCTGCGTGCGTTTTGCACACCACAAATTATTAGTTAATTTGTAAGAATAATTGAAAGATTATTTTTTTTTTACAGTTTCAATTACCTTAATTTGTTCTCTCTCCAGGTGCGACATCATTGGCCAAATTTACAACCATACAGTTCGGTACAGATGGTGCCACGGGCGGATTCAGAACACAATTTGGGGGGGGGGGGAGCAAAAAAAATTTGGTCCCCCAAAAAGTGGGGTGGGGGGGGGAATTACGGCGTGGGGTTCGGGGGAATTTGTTTGGATTCTAGGTGCTCTATGGTGCGATCTGAGGCAATTTCTGACCACTTTAACGATGTTTCTGGAGGAAAAGATTGTGATGTACTCATTGCCTGCCTTTATTGCGACATCACATAAAAAACAATTTAAAAATATTTTTTTTGGGGGGGGGGGGCATGGCCCCCTTTGGCCCCCCCCCCCCGATCCGCCCTTGGATGGTGCACAATCCACATAAATAATAAATAAATCCCTACAACCGAATAACAATTTACACAATTAAGTTTTCTTACTTTCATTTAATGTAGGGGACCGTGCCTGAGCAAGGGCGACCTCATTAGTCCTTCCCAATATTATTATGTAGATGACGTATCTGATTTGCATGTTTCTATATGAAACATTATTTTGTCTGCGACCTTTGTGCTTCCCGCGCATGGACGGTTTACGTTCGTCCTCAACAACATGAGAAGCTAGTCCTCAGGTCCATCTCTCACAATTTAAGTCGGGATAATTGTACCATTTTTATACTTTCCCATGTAAATATTTTATACATGTAATTCCAAGATTATTGCTTGTATAGGTTCATTGTCTGGTTGAACAATTGTCGAGGTGTTTGCCCTAGCGTATAAATATTCAGACGAGTGATTTGGCAGGTACTCGAGATGTATACTTTTCTCGGTCTTTTTCTGGAAGATACTAAAACCACACATCACAGCCACATTTCTGTCTGATTTTCGTGCGCCAGCATGGCTTTGCCATGACGGCCATGTGTCCTGAGGGGTAGAGCATCCCCATAAGAAACCTCCAGCAATGGGGGTTTTCATTCCGGTACAACTTGGAGTAAATAAAAGTGCCAAGTCCGTCAGCTTCCCTGCTCTGTTGCATGGCTTGTAAGGTCAAAAGAAGCCAGCTGGCAGACCAACTGTAGCTAGACCCACTATAGTTCTACGGAGCACCAGTCCTACATTCAAGTACTTGTGGGTCTGTAGCAGCGAAATGTGATGCTGCATGGCTTGTAAGGTCCCAGAAAGGTGGCTAGCTAGACCCGCTATAGTTCTACGGAGCACCAGTCCTACATTCAAGTACTTAATTGTGGGACTGTAGCAGCCGACCTTTCACTGTTGTCGGTTGGGGGAGGGGTGCATTGAACTGAATAAAGATGACAGTTTATAATTAGGCTAGGTAAAAATCTTTAAAAAAAAAATGTTGTTCAAATATTTTTTTAGTAAAGTAAATTGGATCGGGAAAGAATGACCAATGGATTAAAAGATTTTTTTAATTTATTTATTTATTTCGTGTTATTTTATCAGTTGTCAATGAACTGTTCTCCCTGGGGCCCTGGATTACATAAAAACATAACAACAATAACGACAAAAATTACAAAAGACACAATGAAAGACATAATGAATACATTACAAAATAATCCAAGGAGTTAAAACCACGCAAAATGAAAACCCTAAATTACAACAGACGATGTATAGATAAACAGATTTAAAATGGAACATTAATCCCGAGTTAAAAACCATTGTCTTGTTTAAAAATTGACTTTCGCTTTTCCCTTGTCCATTAATTAAAAGGCAGCTGATCTTAAAATACAAATAATATAAATGCATCTATTTATTTGCCCAGTACAGAGTTTTAAAAGACGTGAGATCATTGGCCAGTTTTATATTAGGTGCCAAGTTGTTCCAAACCTGTGTCCCAACAGAATGAAAAGATTGTTTACCTGCTCTGGTTCGGGGTCTAGGAGGACATATATTTTTTCCTACTGCATTCCTAGTCTGGTGTGAATGTACTTCTCTGGCGAGAATAAATTCATCAGAGAGGTAAGTCGGAGCACTGCCATTAACAATTTTGTACATGAGAGTACTTATGTGATAATCCCACCGGTCTTTTATGGGAACCCATTTCAATCAGGCATACATCTCAACAGAAGGAGTAGTGCAGTCAACATTCAAAGCTATTCTGGCCATCTGTTTGTGTTGTCTAAGGAGAGTGTTTCGGTCAACCGCTCCGTACATCCACTAATCCAGGCAGGACAACAGTACTCAAAATGCGGCAACACTAGAGAATTACATAACAGTTTAAAGGGAATATACATCATTTGCTTTTGCTGTAATTTTCAGAAATGGATGGAATTGTGGGGTTGGAAATATATAGCAAATATAGTTACACTGACTTTTTTGAGGTTTTGGGTTCGAAAATGCTATAAAAACCAAGAAAAACAATCATTTTCCTGTAGTCTGGTTCCCTGACTCCATATAAGAAGAAACTGAGCAGTTTACATACATTGGGGAATTGTAAGGTCAGGGAACCAGTCTAGCTGGCTCGTACCCGTTCATAGGTTTGTAATTGATTGCAAACAAGTGCGATGGTCAATTGGGGCCAGTATTTGAAAAAAAGCCAGTTTTTTCCAACGCTGATCGGCCGATCAGCGTTGGAAATTGATACAAAAATACACCTTTTCTTGAAAATGACAGTATACCAGGTGCCATGATTTTACAGGATGATTTACACTGTCATTCACTAACAGTCCAGCAAGGTATTTCAACATGATTTGGTAGTTTTTTTTTTGACGTTTGCAAATGTTGTATTTTCCCTTTAATTGAGTTAGAATCCAAATATCCTTTAAGGCGTCTGAGCAAGGCCAATCTACTAGATATTTTACTGACAGTTTTTTGCACATGTTGTTGCCAATTAAGATTTTTATCCATCCATATTCCAAGATACTTAAAAACATTTACTTTGTCTAAAGGCATCTGATCAATATGTAACTGCATATCATCTACTCCATTAAGTTTCCGGGATGTCCCAACTGACATACATTGTGTTTTAGAAACATTTAAGGTAAGTTTGTTGAGTTTGAGCCAATCATTAATAAGATCCAGTTCTGTGTTCAGAATAGATTCAATGCCAGCAATGTTGCTACCGCTGCACATAACCACTGTATCATCTGCGTATAAAATGACCGAGGCCTTCGAGACAGCTCGAGGTAAATCATTGATATAAATCATGCACAATAGAGGACCCAATATTGAACCTTGTGAAACACCAACCTTGATCAATTCCAAATCAGATGTCTCGCCCCGAAAAGTGGTGGCTTGTTTACGGTTGGTCATGTAAGATTTTAAACCAAGCCAGAGCACCGTTCTTAATACCATAAGCCTGTAATTTACACAAAAGTAATTCGTGATCTACTGTGTCAAAGGCTTTCTTGAGATCGAGAAAAACCATACCTGTAATTTTACCCTGATCCATTTGATTGTACAAGTAGTTTGTTACATACGTCAATGAAGTACAGGTTGAATACCCGGGCCTGAACCCTGACTGTTGGGTACAGATCAAGCCATTGTCATATAAGAAGTCATACACCTGCAAATGAATTGCTTTCTCAAAGACTTTCATCACAATTGGGATGACTGAGATTGGCCGGTAGTTATTCGTGTCGTCAAGGTTACTTTCTTTGTGAATAGGCGTGACTTAAGCCTGTTTCCACTCATTTGGTATGTCCGCCTCTACCAGAGATCTATTAAATAATTTACACAATGATTCTGAAAAGATGCTAATGAAATGAAGACAAACAAGTTGCTTTGTATTTTCCGGGAGGGGGTAGGAGCTACATCATGTAAAGCCCATGCATACGTGATGGTACGAGATGATATGTAATTTTACCCAAAATGTCCACAATGAGGTTATTGTTAAAATCCTTTCTTTTTGCAGATCATTGCAAGGCGTAGCCACGACGAGGGAAGAATGACTATTTCGAGACACTCAGGATGTGGTGAGTGCAAGAACTTAGCGAATATTTAAGCGAGAAGGGGGAAGTACCTCAGACAAGACCGTCAAGCACAGATTTCTTTTGCGGAGAAAAATATAGCTAGAATACCAAGGAAAGGCAGTCATTTTGAAAAATTTCAAAAATTGCTTTTTTTTTCAAAGGACAAATCTGCGATGGACTTACAGCCAAACATCTTTCTCATGACATACCCTGACTGTGTGCCAGATTCCATGCTTGTATCATCAATGGCACAATTCTTCTAAATATTTTCCCAATCTGCCCCGCTATGCAAGGTTACAAAGGCAAAAGTAAAGGAAAAACATTATTGACAACACCTCTGAAGGACTGTCAAAAAACGAACTAAACATTGCCTGAGGCCAAAAAAAAAAGTCTTCGGTTTCTGGTATGCGCGCGCGTCGCCGTAGCCATGCGCGTCGGCAAAATGAAAACGTTTTTTTTTTAATGAAAGATGATGTCTCAAAACCGCCAAACTCACTGGTTTGACTGGAATCCTGCTGCTGCACAATTTTAACGTGTTTTTAGATGGGGTTATGGTCGAGAATAAGCTTTATGTGGCCTCTCTGGACTCCCATATATTTGCACTAAGTTTAGTCGGGCACCATTTGCAGTCATCAGCCGACATTTGAAGCCAAAAAATCAGGTAAAAAAAAAAAGCCGCGTCGCCGCACCACTTTTTGGGCAAGCTCCTTACCAGAAACCGGAGACTTTTTTTTTTGGCCTGATGGCTCTCCTAAAGTGTTTTCAAGTGCAAAGAAAAACTCGCGTGTATAATATGCCCCGTCTTATTGTTGCTGTTATCAAAACAAATGATCAATTAAGACTGCGGATATCAAATTGACAAGGCAGACATCATGCAATTAAACTTAAAAAAATTACTCAAAGTTGGTATACACGTTCCTTTTGGGGTGTGGCACCCCGAAAAAATAGATTTTAAAATTGAACTGGTAATTTCCTGGCATTACATTAGTTATGAGCTTTCCAATGAGATATCGCACGAAAAAAATTCAGCCAACGATAAGTAACCAATTAATTAATTTTAACTTTTGAATGAAGAGTGTCCCGCTCCTTATTCGAATCTGAGGCCAGTGGGACCTAGTATTATACGCATACGCTCTAGCGACAGTGCAGTTTATTAATAATAATAAACGCCACACTTTCAAGTAACGTACGTACTATGTCGTGTGAGCTGTGTCAAGGGCAGATCAAGAACACAATTGTTTTTTGTTGGGGGGGGGGGGGGCAGCAAAAGAATTTTGGGCCCACCAAAAAGTAGGTCAAAAAGTTACGGCGAGGCGCTTCGGGGCCCGCATAAGGGCCCCGAAACATTTTTGGATTCTAGATGCTCTGTGGTGCGATCTGAGGCAATTTCTGACCACTTTAACCAAATTTGTTTGAGAAACCGGAAAAGATTGTGGTGTACGGAGTGCCTGCCATTTTTGCGACGTCACTTAAACAAAAATATTGGGTTCATTTCGTTGGGCCCCCCCCCCCCATTCATTCATTTATTCATTGTTTATTTTCCACATTAATTGGTGTCTACGCAAAACATGTATAATTATACGAAAAGCAAAGTAAATGTGGAAGGGGGTCCCAAAGATGCAACTGTTTTTTTTTTTTTTTTTGCTTTTTTTTTTTCTTCAAGCTTGGATTGTACAGACAAGGTGGGGTACTATTTTGCTTTTTTGGTGTCCTCATGTACATTGGTGTCCTCCATAATTTGCCTTGGTGCTTTCGATCATTTGCCTTGGTGCAATTTCCCATTTCTTGGTGCTCTTTGGTAAAAACAAATTGAGGAGGTGCGGCAATAGAGGGCGCTGTTGGAGCTACCGCGGAACATTTTAGGGAAAAAAAAGATTGACCAGAGACCGACTTATTTTTTTTTTGGCCTTACATTAACACTAAATTCACATACCATAAAATAGTAAACTAAGGACAGTAAGTCTTGTAACCCTGTGAGAAAATGTAAATGAGTGGACTAAATAGAGTTTAAATACCCAGTTAGTAGTATGGCCTCATATTTTTTTTTTAATAATGGAAGATTCCATACATTTTTTTTTTTATAGAAACATCTAGGGAGTTCCACAGCTTGGGACCCTCATGCTTGACTGTATTTTGGGCGAGAGTGGTACGAGCAAAGGACTGATGGTATTTGTTACACTGTCTGGTGAAATGCTGGTGCACTTCTTCATTTTTTTGTAAACATAGAATAGATGGATTTAGGTAAGTTGTTTGGATTTAGATGGTGCGTGAGGGTTCCAAGCTGGAGAGAATAAATATCAGTTACTTTAAGTGTTTTATAATTACAAAAAGAGGATTTCTATGTTCCAGGTACGAAGCAGAGTTACTTATTCGCAAAATCTGTTTCTGTAGTTTAAGTATTCTGTTGATTTGTCCGACACCACAATGGATCCGCCCATGAGCCGTGTGCATCATAATAAAGTGCATGTGTGAACGTTATACTCATTTGTGCTGGACTTGGAGAATTACGGGTTTTGCAATCCTCTGAGAGGAATCTCAAAACTTTCTGAACTTGAGCGCGCTGTGTAAAACTACTTTTTAAAACTATATAAAGGCCTGCAAATGCAACCAAGCAAATGGATTTGTTACAGGGCATTATATATTCCTTCAAACTGCGTTCGAAAATGGAATTAGAAATTTTGAAAAAGCACGTAGAAACCAACTTTAACACTCGTAAAAATAAAAAGACTGTTAAGTTTACTTATAAATTGTGAAGACATTAATGTAGAATTAACAATAATACATTGATAATTAAAGTGAAATTAACAATTCCTGTAAATGAATCTCTTAAGGAGACAACTTTTCTTCATAACGCTGAGGTAGATATCCATTAAATAGATCATTATTAAAAACATGAGATATGCAAAGATTAAATACAGCTGCAATAATTAACAGGATTTAACTACTTAAGAAATCGTTAGGTGCATACGAAATTCACCCACTAAACTTATTGTATATAGTTTCCAAGTAGTACAGTACAGTACAGTACAGTACAGTACAGTAGATATCCATTAAATAGATCATTATTAAAAACATGAGATATGCAAAGATTAAATACAGCTGCAATAGTTAACAGGATTTAACTACTTAAGAAATCGTTAGGTGCATACGAAATTCACCCACTAAACTTATTGTATATAGTTTCCAAGTAGTACAGTACAGTACAGTACAGTACAGTAGATATCCATTAAATAGATCATTATTAAAAACATGAGATATGCAAAGATTAAATACAGCTGCAATAGTTAACAGGATTTAACTACGTAAGAAATCGTTAGGTGCATACGAAATTCACCCACTAAACTTATTGTATATAGTTTCCAAGTAGTACAGTACAGTACAGTACAGTACAGTACAGTACAGTACAGTACAGTACAGTACAGTACAGTACAGTACAGTACAGTACAGTACAGTACAGTACAGTACAGTACAGTACAGTACAGTACAGTACAGTACAGTACAGTACAGTACAGTACAGTACAGTACAGTACAGTACAGTACAGTACAGTACAGTACAGTACAGTACAGTACAGTACAGTACAGTACAGTACAGTACAGTACAGTAGATATCCATTAATAACAATAATCAAACAAAAGGAAGAGGGCGATTATTATGGATGTCTACATTAAACATTACAAAGTTAAAAAGTTTCATAGCAAGTAAGAAGACATTAAATTAGCTTAATAAAACAAAAACCAGATAAGAATTAACACACGAAAACAAACAACATTCAAGCAAATAAAACAAAACACGAGAAAAATGCACAATTCAAAGATTGCCATGGCCCAACTATAGATGGGCCCCGCCCAAAGCTAATTTCATTGGTCCCAAGTAAAGTCGGACATGATGTAGGGAATGTTTTATAGTCGTACATCAATGTAAACTATAGTTGGAACCGCAAAATAAAAAGATTGGAGTGGCCCAACTGTAGATAGGCCCCACCCATAGCTAATGTCATTGGTCCCGAGTAAAGTCCGATGTGTATCGGAGCTGTAGGGAATGTTTTATAGTCGTACAGCAACGTAAACTATTAGGGGACCGCAAAATAAAAAGATTGCCATGGCCCAACTATAGATGGGCCCCACCAATAGCTAATTTCATTAGTTCCAAGTAAAGTCAGACGTGTATCAGAGCTGTAGGGAATGTTTTATAGCTGTACATTAATGTAAACTATAGTTGGGACCGCAAAATAACAAGATTGGAGTGGCCCAACTATAAATGGGCCCCACCCATAGCTAATTTCAATTGTCCCAAGTAAAGTCAGACGTATGAGCTGTAGGCCATGATGATTGATGCTAGTTACACAGTAACGTAAACTATAGTTAGGACCACACAATTCAAAGATTGGAATGGCCCAATTATAGATGGGCCCCACCAGAAATATGTATTATAAATTACAGAAGAAAAATAGAAACGATCTTGATTTTTGCTGCAGATCGATCAGCAGCAAAAATCAAAACAGGTCGATTGAATTAATACATGTACAAAGCATTCGTATCCAATTGTGGCTTAGATAATTAACAACGATGAGAAAAATATATTATTAACAAACAAATAACGGAGAAAAAATCTGACATTGGGAGACCTCTTCGGTTTATTGGGAAGGGGGGGGTGTAAAAGCTCATTTCTATTCGATCCCCATCCCATGGTTGCCGCGTGGCGTGTGCTAAACTGAGTTTAAACGTGTTTCCTTGTTCTGGGAGTTTACTGTGTAGTCCTCTATCAGTTTCCATGGAGGAATCTCCATGGTGATTTATTATAAAGTCAGGTATTGTCCAGCGAAAAAAACTAAACGTCTGCACATCCATTTAGTCCGAGTAACTAGGACTCTACGGATCGCTTTTTTAACATTTGGACATGGTAGGGCGATCACCCGACCATGTCCAAATGCTCGGACTAACATCCATAGGGCATTCGCAGCTGGACCCCTCGACTCCCAACTATAGTTGGGCCAGCCCAACTGTGGAACTACAGTTGGGACCGTCCTAACTATAGTTGGGACAATTCCAACTATAGTTGGGACCAATACCATAGTTGGGGCGTAACAATTTCACCCTTGTACAGGGAAAATGACCTCATGAGGGTGCTCCCCCAGACTGACCATTACGTCAGTCCATGGTCAGTCTACCTTTACTCAGAAATGATGTCATATAAGTTATGTCTTCCTTATATGACATCATGTCCTATTTTCACCTAAAGTTGCCCCTCAGAAATTGTATAAAATGTCCACATTTCCCCACTTTCATTGAGTTCTCCTTTTTCTCCCTGGGAAACCAGAGGCATAGCCATAAGCCGATTCAGCCCTGGCCAGTCTTCATCTGTGACCAGGTTTTTAATTGAATTCTTGAGAATAAAATAGTTTGTCCATAATGCTGAGCTCATACCAGTGCGTCTTTGTATTCTTCGTAGTCATCGTTCATCCCGCCCTTAGCCACAGCTTTCGTATCCTAACATCTGAGTATAGTCAAACGTCCCAAAGACTATATCCAAATTCTATATGTTACACTATGTTTGTTTTCCCCAAAAATGGTCATCGAGGCGAGTTGGCGCGTATGCTCGAGCGAAATGGCTTATTACTGTGCAGTAAGATATCTGACAGACAGGTTAGTTCATCTCAAAGTAGTTGCGATATTCCCAGTCGGTGTCTCCATTTGCTTGTGCTTCCCTCTCCTTCTCCATCTCGTACCGCTTGATGGCGAGAAATGCTCGGCAGAACTCCTTCCCAAAAGCCTCGGTGATGACGCTGTCTGCTTCGAAGGCTTCCAGAGCGCCCTGGAGGGTACCGGGGAGGTCCCGGGTACCAGGAGGTACGTCGGCCTGCACGAACGCTTCGCCGGTAACTCGGGCTGGGAGTGGCAGCTTCTTGGAGATGCCGTCGATTCCAGCGGCCACTGTGGCGGCTAGCGTCAGATAAGGATTGCTGGCACTGGCTCCCATGCGATTCTCCAAGTAGGTTCCCGCCTCACCTTGTATCTTCAGACGCAAGGCGCAGGTCCGGTTATCAATCCCCCACGTGGCGTTGGTTGGCGCGAAGCTGAGAGGTTTGAATCGTTTCGGGCAGTTGGGAGTTGGCGCCATGAGAAGACTGATTGCTGGAGCGTGGCGAGGATACCGGCGATCCAGTGCCGTGCCACTTCGGATATTTTCAGCTCATCCCTGGGGTCATACATGACGCCTTTCTTCCCTGCAGCATCCCAGAGGGAGTGACAAAAATGGGCGGAGTTTCCGCTCCGATCCGCCCACGGTTTAGACATGAACGAGGCGATGTAGCCCCGTTTCTGCGCTACCTCCTTAATAGTTGCGCGGTACAGATGCACGTTGTCAGCCGCGCGGATTCCAAACGCCGGTTTGTAGGTTATCTCAACTTGACCGGGGGAAATTTCGGTGTCCAAAGCTTCCACGTTCACGCCGATCCCGGTCAAACTTCGCGAGAAGGCGTACATCAGATCAGTGTCTGCGAAGATGCTTAAAGAGGACCTTAGGTTTCCCTGGTGTAGTGGCTTCTTGGACTCGGCATCGATGACGTAGAACTCGTGCTCGTGCGCCGACAGCAGACTGTAGCCCAACTCCTGAAGACGATCCAGCTGTCGTCTGGCGATGTAACGTGGGTAGGACGGTACGGGCTTGCCGAGGAAAGTCGGCTCCATCAACACTAGGGCGGTGTTTGGAAGCCAAGGCACCGAACGAAAGGTGCTTAGGTCGGGGAAGTAAACCCCGTCGCCCCAGCCGATGTCGCGGGTGTACCCGGTACCGGAAACAAAGTTACACGCCGTGTCCATGCTCAGATGACCCACTGGCATGTTGACACCTCGCTTGGACTTCTCCGGAGCATGTCGAGACGGCACGACTTTACAACGAGATATGCCGTTCATGTCGCCAAACTCAAAGCGGACGAATTCGATTCCCTCTTCTTCCAAGACACTCTGTAGGTTGGCCAAGGTCGGGTGGTCATTCTTCAAGGCGTTCATATCTGCTGCTGGGGTTTTATTTCTGAAAAGAAGAAAGTATTGAAAGACACATTCGTTTTAAACACCACAAAAATCCAATCCTTACACACTCCATTATTGAAAAATAGCGAAGTAGTTTTACGCACACGAGCTAAAAACTACGTACAATCAGTACCTCGACACTGTAGACCGTAAAGGTTGTGCAATGTCCATTTCAAAGCTTAAGACTGCTGCCGTGGTTGCACCCAATTGTACTGCTTTGTGTATTAACAGTTGTATGAGGAACGGCTGTTTCACAGCACTGAGCTTGATGACGACATATTGTTCATTGCAAAGTTTCATTCAGGTCTGTCACACAATGGGTCCGTTTTTCCCTTGTGGACGTGACAGAGGACAGAATTGATAAAACAGCAGAACAGAAAATAAAACACAGGACTGCAAAGTTGTACGATCAGAACTTAATACTAATATTATTCAATTATTCAATTAATATTACAACTTACCCACCACCACAATAATTATCTAATCAACGCAATTAATCTTGATCCCTGGGGACGAGCGGACAGTTCTAGGAGAGCTGAACTCCCGACGTTGTCGGCTGTAATGTCTGGTAGGGTGTTCCTCCTGAGGTAGGTCTACCCCGTGAGTAAGACACTGTGAAACTCACGCGATCTGTCTCCACCACTGAGCTCAGGTAAGGGTCTATAGATGGGCCTACTCATGGACGTCCGGCGTCTCCATTTAGGACGATGGATCGAGGTGCGTACTTCCCTTGTCGGATAGGTCACCTCGCCGATGGAAGGAGTTACGGGGTTACATACTGCAATTTCACACAGAAACTGTGTACATACCCGATGACACGGCACAGTCGGCTTTCACACAGGACCATTAGACGTGCACATGCGGTGGTAGTTCACACAGAACTCACATAGTCGGGTGCGTAGTGTTTACCCCCAGTCCACACAGGATCAATGGGCTCGTAGTCCACTAAGGACAGGCAAACCCCCGTAGTCCCACACAGGGAAAAGCCCTTTAAAGAAAGATTAAACATAATACACCATGACACTACAACTATAAGATTCCAAAAATTTGCAACCAATTAAATAAAATTTACATGCGCTATATCCTCAACCACAACTCCAGTTACATTTTTGCGAAATGAAAATTCCCCTAAAATCGCCATACTCTCATAACTATATTTTACTACATCCCTGTATTTCAACAGAACACTAAATCACAAATATAAAGGGAACTCCAATTTTCAATCCTTAAGATCTGCTTCAAAATTCAGTTCTTGGAATGAATGTTTTCTCCAAAAAACCTCCTCACACCATTTTGTAAACTCTTTACTTGCCAAACTGACTAATGATTAATAAATTTACAATGAAAGAAATACTTACAGTTTACTGACAAAACTGGCTTTTAAAACATGGGCCGCGCCCTGGTACACACAGTACCACTGTATATACTCCCAAAGGAATATAAGGTGACTGCACACAGTGAAGGCTAAAATAGCAGTGCCCTGGGGAATGCACATGGCATCTAAGTGCTAACAAAATCACTCAACCAAATCATTAATTTGCATACTGCATTAACATAAGAAAGATTTAACTGTGCTGTACATTCTGGGTAGCTTCAATTCTGGATGGGGGAGAATTAAATTAACTTGTGCTAAAAATAAATGTATAAGTGATAATCCAATAATTAATTACTTGAATAAAAACAATGATCACTACTTGATTAATAAATCTATCACATCTTGTGACAAGGTCGCTATGCATGATGTGCACAAGATAAAAGCATAAGCTCGGTTCAACTTCAAGCTTGTCTAAAGATTATACGGTTGGGTAAAAATGTTACTAGATATAGCTCCATGATTGTATATACATTTGTTCAGACTGCGTGTTTTGTATGCTGGGAATCAGCAGCATACTGGTGGCAGTGTTGCAAGTTGGCCACAGAGTTTTTTGCTGCCAATAAAGCTGAGTTTCTTCTTGAGTTGGAATTCCGGTGTGTGTGTGTGTGTGGGGGGGGGGGGGGGGGGGGGGGGGGGGGAGGGGGGAGGCGCGTGTGTGTGTGGGTGTACATGTACATGTACACTATCGCTGCCTAGCACATGTACAATATACAGACCCTAGGCGCGGAGCCAAGAGCATTATGTAAATGAACACACTCGAGCCTAAATCTCAACCAATCCCAATGCAATAAGGGTTATACTGTTGGAAAGCTGACGAGACGAAGACAAATGACTCAAGAGATCTAAGCTCCAAGGTGGCGCTATTTAACGTTGTGGTGATGTTAATGGGCTAGTTCTTGGCTGAACGCGCGGTTTACACACAAAACAGGGAGATTTTTTTGACTAAAAATGCAGTGTTTAACATAAGAATGCGCGAGTGAACCTGAGTGTTTTATTCAGTTTTCTTTCATTTTCTGAAAGAGTATATTGTTAGGGTCACACTGTAGTGAGATCTAAGGTGTACTATGTCGAGTAATGAAGTGGTGGCGACAGATGTGAAAAGGGTCCCGTTTTTAATGATTTTTTTCGCGTAGAGGCACATAAAAACCGGCCCGATTCCCCAAAGGAATTCATACTCATGATGAGTAGGGCTCGATCAAACGATCAGAATGCGAGAAAAAGTAATGCGTTTGAAATTGAATGGTCCAAATATAGACATGAACTTTATCGGTAACCTTTTGTGTCTCTCGAGGTCAACTCATCAGGTGATTAATAGAACAAAATGGCGCTCTGATAGTGCCACACGTGGCGATATGTTTTTCCGTACACATGTGCGTATTTCGAAGTACGTTGAGTTGCAAGTCAGGTTATCGGACTTTATTTTCCCTTGAAAAAAAATCCTCCAAACCACATATTTGTAAAAGAAAAATGTTCCACATGACTATAACAAACCTTTTTTAAGAGAGAAGAAGAAGAAGAAATAAATTTAAAATCAGAGATTGAGGCTCCTTGGAGAAATATAAATATAATGTTTGACCCCTTTGTCTTATTACAAAACATTATCCATTATACATTTATAAACATTATACATTGATAGACAGTATACATTTATAATTCTACATTGAATTAATTTGTTGGCGATGTAGCACCCATCAAGGGTGTTGACTGTCTCGGTAGCACCCATCAAGGGTGTCAACTGTTTCGGTAGCACCCATCAAGGGTGTTGACTTTCTCAATAGTAGCACCCATCAAGGGTGTTGTCTTTCTCGGTTGCACCCATCAAGGGTGTGGTCTTTCTCAAAAGTATCACCCATCAAGGGTGTCGTCTTTCTCGGTAGCACCCATCAAGGGTGTAGTCTTTCTCAATAGTAGCACCCATCAAGGGTGTCGTTCTCTCAATAGTATCGCCCATCAAGGGTGTAGTCTTTCTCAATTTTAGCACCCATCAAGGGTGTCGTGTTTCTTACTAGTAGCACCCTTCAAGGGTGACGTCGTTCTAGGGGTAGCACCCTTCAACTTTGTCGTTTTTCTCAATAGTAGCACCCATCAAGGCCGTCGTGTTTCTCAATAGCAGCACCCATCAAGGGTGTTAAAACACAATTATGTTACTGGTTTTACAACTTTATACATTAATAATTCTGTTGAATTGTTGGCGATGTAGCACCCATCAAGGGTGTTGTCTTTATCAATAGTAGCACCCATCAAGGGTGTTCGCGGTTGCACCCATCAAGAGTATCGTCTTTCTCAATAGTGGCACCCATCAAGGGTGTCGCCTTTCTCAATAGTAGCACCCATCAAGGGTGTCGTGTTTCTCAATAGTAGTAACCAACAAGGTGTCACCTATCTCAATAGTATACTTTAACCTATAGAGGGCGGTATTCCAATGGACACTGACCAACACAACAATTTCGCGAAATTTTCAAAGGAATGCTTAATGAACTACTTTACACCATTACTTCTAAAAGGTTATTCCTTTGTCTTTTTGCACAAAAATAATCAGCAAATTAATATGGCTTTGACGCGGCAAAGCTCAAGGCAATGCCATTATTAAATTGATATTATTAAGTCGATTAAAATTAATTTCCGTTGATATGTTGACATCTCCATGGGTCCGTCTGCTTCGTTGATTCTTCTATTTTCACATTCCAACTTGTGTTGTTATTGTCAATGCACAAGGCATTGTCAGGATCAAAACGTTGGTAAAACATTTTAAAGAGGTTGTGGAATGCTCGAAGACATTTCCGTCATTTTTCGGGTATATGTAGCCTAAGGTGTGATGAAATAAAAACGACTATTGTTTCTGTCATGAAATAAGTACAAAAGGTACTTTTGAGAGCTGTTTTTCAGGTCCAGTTTCGACCCGAACGTGCAACTGTGTAAAAGTCGTCGTTGCGGGCAGCAAACAAAACACAGTAAATCGTGACGTAATAAACAGGACTGTGCATTCCACAACCTCTTTAATATATTTCGTTCCCTCCCCAATTCCCAAAGTTCCTAATCGTCTTGCAAGCTGCTTTTGCATGGCTTTTTGCGGCAAGCTTAAGCTCCTAATACTCTATCATCCAAATTTTACTTATTTATAAGTATTATTCAATTATCACTTGTTCTCTATCCACTTTCATAATGTATATTTTTATTTGGCTACATATAGCTTTGCCTTACTCTTTTTCATTGATTTTCCTATAAAACAGGAAACCCTTATCGGATTTTTCTAAATTTAAGATTTAAAACTTGTGATTAAAATTTACATTTTTTTTTTAGTTAATGAGTTATAGGAAAAGCTGTTTTTACGATTTTTAGTCAGTAAAATATACTTATTCTTTACAATAATCATATTTTACAGAGCTCCGTATTTTAGTTACGATTTGACAAGATCATTTTTTTTAATCTCAGAAAGTTGACATCTATCGTCTGTTTTTAATTTATAAATTAACTGATTAGGTCTCGGGGAAAATGAAGATATCGCCAACCAGTGAAAAACCATCTCTGGAAGACGATATCCTTCAAGATATCATCAACCCGAGAAATATTTGTTTTCTCGAGAAGATAACATCTCACCCAAAAGATATCACCAGCCCGTGATGAAATATTATCTCGGGAAAACGATATCTAAATTATAAGACATCATCTACCCGAGAAATATTTTATTCTCGAGAAGATAACACCTCACCCAAAAGATATAGTCAACCCGAGAAATATTTGTTTTCTCGAGAAGACGATATCTCACTTAAAAGATATCACCAACCCGTGATGAAATATTATCTCGGGAAGACGATATCTAAATTACAAAGACATAATCTACGCGAGATACTTTTTTTTCTCGGGAAGATAACATCTCACACACAAGATATCTTCAACCCGAGAAATATTTTCTTTCTCGGGAAGAGAATATATCACCTACAAGATATCACCGACCCGAAAATATATCTTTTTTTTCTCGAGAAGACAACATCTCACCTAAAAGATATCACCGACCCGTGATGAAATTTTACCTCGGGAAGACGATATCTCACCTACAAGACATAGCGAAACGTACCCTCGTGGCCGTCTCTCATTGGTCAGAAAAAAAATTAATGAGCAGACGAAAAAATGTGTACTAGTACATTGGTACCATATGCGGTACTTGTCAGGCCCGGATCGGAGGGGGGGGGGGGAGTTTGGGGCTCAACCCCACCCCAGCTCTGTCAAAAATGCATTGTTTTCATAGAAATTCATGAAGAAAAATGCGAATCCTCCCCCCCCCCCGCTCTGACATTCAACAAAATTATACTGTATAAATTTTCGCCTGGGTATAAAAGATACGGACAGAGCCAGCTTGGTTAGGGGCTATTTGTAGACTATTCTGTAATATACAGTCGACTCTCGTTAATAACAGGTCCTTGGGACTTTACAAATTCCCTTGTTATAACAAGAACCTTGTATTATCAGGAGTCGAAAACAAAGAAAACATGAGTTGGGACTAGCAATTTTCCTTGTTATAACAGGAACCTTGTATTAACAGTGCTCTTATTAACGAGGTTCGACTGTCGTGTTAATAATTGTCGGATTTGAACAGCGCCCCCATTGAAAATATATATGGTACGAGCCCCCACCCCACCCATTGATTTACAGAGATCAAGTGTCCGGAGAAAAAAACCCTGACATTTCAGACATTTCAGACTTTTTTTTGCTGATGAACCCACCCATCTACCCCCCCCCCCCTCCCCGCAAAAAAATCTGGATCCACCCCTGCTTGTTTTCAATTGGCCATAACTCAATAAAGATTTGCCTGATAGGAAAGATTTTTTTACATTGTTGAAAAGCTAGTGGACTAAAGTCTCTAAAATAATGTGTATAGATATTAGCGATGTGAGAGACCCTTTATAAACTCATCTTTCATAATTTAACTCCACCAAGAAATTACCACTCATAAGCATTAAATGGAAAACATAGAAACGAGAGATGATTTTTAGACTGGCCTATAGATGCTTAGGCAAAGCATTTATTTATAGCAAGGACGTGCGAGCATCCTTCACTGGTGCAAAATCTAAGCTGTAGCACTGGCCAATATGAAACGAAAGAATAGCCTCAAAATGTCCGTTTACTGACAACTGCACGTTAAGTTAGGGTTTAAAAATTGAAAATGAAATTATTACAAAAGGGTAAAGTGGTGTTTTTAAAACTACACTTTTCTGAATTTTAACATGACAGAAATTTGAGCGACTTAGGGGGGTGACCAATGTTATTTTGTGAATACTACAACCTCAAAATGCCGTTTATTGGAGTAGTTTAGTAACTTTATCTAAATCTGGAAACTAAAGTTTGAACAATGATCTTTTAGCCATAGCAATGTTACAGCGCGCGACAGCGTCATCCTTCGTTCACGAGTAAGGCATAATATACAGTCTGTTGGAAAGAGTTCGCATGAAGTTGAAGCTAATTAGCTCGACTGATTCAGTCTTGGTTTACTCGACTCTGCACATCTGTGGTTGTACAGAAAGATGTTGTCGTAGCCACTGAACGCGATCTCCCAGCAGCAGAGCGGGGCCACATACTGCCACGTGCGATCGCCGCACACGCTGGGGTCGTACGTTGCGTACACGTAGATCGGACTGCCTGGAGGCGCGTTCCTCCGCACGCTCGCACAGGCCACCCGGCCCGCCGTGTTGGTGAACCCAGACCCGCCCATCCAGTCATGGGCCTCATCCAGGCAGTCGTCGGGGCAGTTTCGATGGACCGCCTGGCAGCCCACGACGAGCCAGTGGTGGTAGCTCGGGTCAGGTAGGTTCTCCAAGACCGATAAACCATTGGCGCTTTCCCCTGCACTTAGCTCGGTTGTGCTCCATCGAAGATCGCAAGAACAGCTGCGTCAAAGAAAAACAAAACATACAAAGCTCAGTGGTAATGTAATGATTCGAACTGCATACTAACTTGTTAGTAGTTTTCCCCTTTAAATGACGGAAGTCGGAGGCAGGGGCGTTAATCCGGGAAGGGGGGGGGGTATACATCCCCGGCCAGTTTTTGACCGGGGGGGGGATGGGCAATTGGATCTCCCACCCCTCGCACTTTTTCGTGTTGAGAAAAAAATGCGGATTTTCAGGTTTTTTTTTTTAAACTTCCCATCAACCAGAATGTCATCAATCGAAAAATGAGATGTTTCTAATTAAATGCGCCGTTTTAATGTACAGTGTTGATGTTTAAGGCGCGTACGCACATGTATACATTTGTTAAAGATGTATGTGCTGTATTATGAACAACGCCCCTAGTGTAATGGTGTTGTCCACGCCCCCCCCCCTCCCTCCCCCTTTGAATGAATATCCACGGCTGGCATTTTGGGGGATTTTGGTCGCCCCTATCCCCCCAAAACTCTCAAAAATAGCCCTCAGGGTGGAACCTGCGATGACCTCGGTAAGGCCATAATGCTTGAGAATTTTGCACCCATAACAATCTCGACCGACACGAACATTCTTTGGGAAATTTGGAAAGTCAAGACAAAAATCAGAGAAAACGGTAACGTCAGACCAAACAGCGACATCGACATCGTGCATGTGCTGTCAGGCTGGTTATTAGTCTGCTCCCTTACATATTGCGCCTCTTTAAAGCGTTTACAGGTTCCAGATATACACGACCATCGCTCCCTCAGTCTGGCACAATTAAAACCAACCTCATTCCCAGGGTGTCGAGCAGTACGCGCCCACCACTACCTGCTCTCTCTCCCTGGTATTGGATCATTTGCATGTGCAAGATTTGTGCACATGTATGCAAATGAGGAACAGTCTGGTGCCTGGATATGAGTTACACATTAGCGTTTGTTTTTGTATGCGGTGTCTGGGGTAAAAACAGAGTCAATTCGTAGCAGCGCGAGCACGGCGTGAGTTACGAAAACACGATTTTTGAAATCAAACTGTTACGATCTTATCGAGACAACATGCAGTATCATAGTTCATATTAATATGAGCAAATTGGAAAGGAAATTAGTATTTTCGAGAAGGCGTGGACAAATGATCGCGAAAACACGTACTGCACGTTGTGAATAATAGCACCAAGTACACGATAAATATCCATTACTAGCCAATTGCGGTATCCAATCAGGATACAGGAAGAAAGTTTCCTATCCAGGGTTTACTATTGGAAACGCGGTTGGAAATAAAGTAAGCACTGGGGACGAGGTTGAATTAAAACATTTACAATACCGGCTGCAAAATGGTGCCCGACTAAATTTAGTGCAAAATATATGGCAGCCCAGAGGGGCCACATAAATTTAGCCTATACTCGAACGTAACCTCATCTAAAAATACGTTGAAATTGTGCGGCAGCAGGATTCCCGTCAACCTATTTTGAGACATCATCTTACATTGAAAAAAAGTTCCACGGCGATGTGCGCGTGTACCAGAAACAGGAGATTTGTTTTGTTTTGCTTTGCTTTAAATCAAGTCTTTAATCGGAACTTACTGTTTACGGTCTGCATTTGCACCGAGGATCATGATGGCCGAAATGGCGACAACAAAGATGACATGACAGGCATTCATCTTGTCGAATTATTGCAACTATAAAGTGTCGGCTTCTCTCAACTTGAAATCGTCTGTTCGGCAGTTGAAGTCGCTTCCCTTAACTTTCTTGGCCGTTCTGTGCCAGCTCCACAACCGGTGTGCCGTATTTATAGGATTGCAACTAGGATTCCAACTGGCTCACCTCGAAGCCCGGTGTCGTGCCAAAAACCGTCCGGTAAAAGTTGGGGAAAGTCCCTTCGATACGACCGATGACCTCGAAGTTCATGGGCCAATGACGGGGAAAGCAGCGGGGGAGAATTTTCTTCGAATGATTGATGATTAAGACAGGTGTCGTGCCAAAAACCGTCCGGTGCCAAATAGTGTCCGCTAATTAGCATAATGCGATCTGATTGGTCATGCGTCCATGACGTCACATTGTTTACGGAAGCTTGCAAATAGTGTCCGCGCTTAGCGTGCATCCTATTGCGTGCCTTGTCGAGATGTCAAGGCGTCGTATAGATAAGATCTCTTTTCACCTGAATTTACATTTTACAATCTGTTTTAACGTTTTCCTTGTTATCTGTGATAACTATTTGACTAAGTTTCCCTAATAGTGTAAACATTATATTTGTGCAAAATGTGTTTTTTTTCCGTGTCAGTTCACCTGTTTGAAACACATGCAGTACGTACGAATAGGCCTAAAGTAACGCCGTAGTGTGTGTAGTATAGTACTGTTCCGTGTAGCATTATAACCAACGTTATTTCTGTTTGGTCAAAATCTAGAGGTCAAGATGCGGTTGTCTTGTACAATTAATCAGCGAATCTGCTCAAATGTCCATGGTCTATTGCATAGACTAGTCTGTGTGAGGGTTGCGCTTTAAAAGGTCTGAAACCCTGCAACTTTTTAAGAAGCTTGATCGAAGCACGCATCGCCGACACCTATCAATGTCTCCAACGACAAGATAAATCATAATCATAAGCATAACACGAACATTTACATCTTTGCGTGCGTTTTAACCATCAATCATTCGAAGACAATTCTCCCCCGCTGCTTTCCCCGTCATTGGCCCTTGCACTTCGAGGTCATCAGTCGTATCGAAGGGACTTTCCCCAACTTTTACCGTTGGACACTATTTGCAAGCTTCCGTAAACAATGTGACGTCATGGACGCACGACCAATCAGATCGCATTATGCTAGTTAGCGGACACTATTTGGCACCGGACGGTTTTTGGCACGACATCAGTCGTATCGAAGGGACTTTCCCCAACTTTTACCGTTGGGTGATCAGTTGATAAAGTTCAGGCCACCAACCTCCAATTCCTCCGCATATGGTTTACAAAAACAAATCGAACCTCTGTTCTGAAACTATGTGTCATAGTGGATTAATTTTGCTTTGTAATAATTCCTTCATTTTTAACCTGAAAGCATCTGAAAAATACAAATCATCAGGGCCATAGCCAGTCGATGGAAGGTGGTTTTATGAGGTGGACCTTTTCATGTCTTATAAACAGCGGTTGAATAGGAAACATAATCAATCCTTATGGCCTTACCGAGGTCATCGCAGGTTCCACCCTGAGGGCTATTTTTGAGGGTTTTGGGGGGATAGGGGCGACCAAAATCCCCCAAAATGCCAGCCGTGGATATTCATTCAAAGGGGGAGGGAGGGGGGGGGCGTGGACAACACCATTACACTAGGGGCGTTGTTCATAATACAGCACATACATCTTTAAGAAATGTATACATGTGCGTACGCGCCTTAAACATCAACACATTAAAACGGCGCATTTAATTAGAAACATCTCATTTTTCGATTGATGACATTCTGGTTGATGGGAAGTTTAAAAAAAACCCCTCAAAATCCGCATTTTTTTCTCAACACGAAAAAGTGTGAGGGGTGGGAGATCCAATTGCCCATCCCCACCCCCCCCCCTCCTGGTCAAAAACTGGCCGGGGATGTATACCCCCCCCCTTCCCGGATTAACGCCCCTGCCTCCGACTTCCGTCATTTAAAGGGGAAAACTACTAACAAGTTAGTATCCAGTTCGAATCATTACATTACCACTGAGCTTTGTATGTTTTGTTTTTCTTTGACGCAGCTGTTATTGCGATCTTCGATGGAGCACAACCGAGCTAAGAGCAGGGGAAAGCGCCAATGGTTTATCGGTCTTGCAGGACCTACATAACCCGAGCTACCACCACTGGCTGAGCGTGGGCTGCAGACGGGTCCTTCGAAACTGCCCCAACGACTGCCTGAATAAGGCCCATGACTGGATGGGCGGGTCTAGGTTCACCAACACGGCGGGCCGGGTGGCCTGTGCGAGCGTGCGGAGGAACGCGCCTCCAGGTAGTCCGATCTACGTGTACGCAACGTACGACCCCAGCGTGTGCGGCGATCGCACGTGGCAGTATGTGGCCCCGCTCTGCTGCTGGGAGATCGCGTTCCCTGGCTACGACAGCATCTTTCTGTACAACCACAGATGTGAGGATCCATGTCCACCGACTAACCCAGGATGCTGAGTTGTTTCTAGTTACTACCATACACATGATGGTTGGTGCCATGATGCTGACTAGCGAAGCTTCAACTTCATGTGAACTCATTCACAGACTGCATAGCGCTGACGCTGTAACATTGCTATTGCGAAACAATAAATTGTTGCAAATTTAATTTTCAGATATAAGTCAAAGTACCAAACTACTTCAATGAACGGTATTTTGGAAGTTGTAGTACTCAGAACATAATTTGTTACACCCTCTAAGTCGCTTGAACTCTGTCCCGTTAAAATTTAGAAAACAGTAGTCATAATTACCGATTTTTTTATTGATTGACTTAACGTGCAGTAAACGTAATAAATGAACATTGTGAGGCTATTTTCGTTTTTAAAACACATCTCCTGCTTGTTCTTTATCCTGGTTGGCTGAAACGCGGTCACGTGTGATTCACTAATATGGGCTAGTGTGTGAAACTAGACGCGCGTCGAGACATCGCGCGCGCGTAATTTCCAGAGTATATAGCAACTATACAGAGAAAAAGAAAAAGAAACACAAAATAATCAAATTGCGTAATAGACCTTATGCGTACAACGGCCATCTTACAGGGTACTTTTTTGTAATTTTAATTTGGTAACAATGAATGTACTAAAAGTTCAGGTATGCATAATCCCAACAAACCAAAGGTTCTTCCCCAACACATGAAATTGGTCAATTTGTACCCGATTTAACGAATGGAGTAACTATACCAATGCTTTGAAAATAACATTGCCCAGCAATGTTGTACCAATCTCTTTGTAAAGTGTTAAATCTACAAAGGTTTTCCTCCCACCTCAAAAAACCACTGTAATTTATCTCATTGTCTTCTTTTTATGGGTTCTTCAGGCTTGTACTGTAGTGGAACATTTTTGAGGAGTCTTTGGTTTCATTTCCAGAAGCAAAAATAACGAACAAAAGTAAACAAGCAAGTGAATCTTCATTATTCGTTCCATGGGCTCAAAAACGTGACCTATTAGGCCTATACCTCTAACAGATAAATCACCATTGAACAATGCACGTGTACATCGTAACTATGTCTGCGTACAGAAGTGAACAATTTGCAACCAAATGCACACAGTCAATGAACTTATTGTGAAAGGAATGTTTGCTTGAAAAAAAATATGACGAATACCTACTTTGAAAATCTGCCTGATTTTCTCTCGGTAATTGGGCACAGTGTCCACAAAGATGTTGGTGTTGCTGATGTTACCAGCCATCAGAGTACCAGTTTGGTCAGCCACCTCACGTGCCATGCGCAGAGCGTGCTTGTTGATTCGCTCCAGATCGTCCTCTCGACCAATCAGTGCCATCTTTTCACGATGTGCGTAATACTGAAATGTATAGAATTGGGCGGTTGTCACGACTTCAAGACACATGTACAAAAACTGAAACTGTTCTGGTGTTATTTTAAAGTTAGTTTAGTTTGATTTCAAAATTAACTTACCGTAAACGCCAGCACGACGTCACTTCCGGCGTGGACGAATTCCTCATACTGTTGCCGGACTAATTCCGGATGTTCCAGAACTACTTCCGGCACAAATGAGCCGGCTGTCAAATAGCCGCGTCGCTCGAACACGAAGAGATATCCCTCCGCGCAGATGACCGTCTCACCATCGCGCAGGCGTTCCATTAAACCTTAAAATGAAAAACGGGTTACGATCGTAGGCCTACTGCTGCTGGGCACAGCTAGTTACAAGCATTATAAGTTTTGTGAGTGTTTCTTTCTTTTCTTTTCTTTTTTTTGTTGGCTTGGTGCCGTCATTATAAGGCAATGGTCCGGTTCGAGCCAGTTCGGGTTTCGTTCGGGTCGCTTTTCCCTATAGAGTTTGTTGGATCGGATCGTTCGGATGATTGCAGCTCTGATTAGAATGTCAATTTGGTGTCAATCCGGGTAGCTGCTGTCAACCCGACCCGATGCCAGTTTATGGTCAGGTGGGGGAGGGGCACCTGGGGGCACTGGAAATTCGTGGGAAGCATGTGCCCCCCTCAGACGCCCCCCCCCCCGGACGGTCCCTCCCCCGGCGCCCCACCCCTCCTTGATACGCCACTGCATGTAAACATAATGGTTCCTTTCTTCATAGTTTTACCATGCAATAATTATGGTTTTACCCACATTTTTTTATAGACAGTGTGTAGTTTGCGTGTAACTTGAAAATTCATGTGAATTCCATTTTTTTTTATGTTGGCGAATTTGGGTCCAAGCAGCAGATAGCCTGTGTGAACGTATGTCCAGCAACCACTCACCTTTGACCTTTCGTTTCTCCGCCATATTGCTCCGATCCGATCTAATACCTCACTGGATTCCTGTGATGCGATACTGTAAGCGTAGTCTAGAAGGTTTGCTAAAAACTTTACAAGTTCACGGTCAGGACGCACTTGAAATTTAAAATAATTATTGTGATCTAAAATCGAAAGAACACAATCAACGTTGTAGATAGGGCAAACCTTTGAGGCTTACGAAGCCCTGATAAGTATTTGGAGTTGTTGCGTGGTAGTACAGTCAGTAGTGTGAAATATGGACTATGTAATGGAATCGTTTATCGTATTCAAATCCTTTGCAGTCAAAAGGACCCCATGTAAACCGATCAAAGCGCACAGCCATGCAGATAGCGCTCCCTGAGTCTGGGTGTGTGTGTGTGTGTGTGGCGTATGTGTGGGTGGGTGAGTTTGTCTTACATACGCAGTGTGGACTTCCGAACAAAAGACGTCCACATAATGTAGGTAGCACCGACGTTGTGTGGACTTACCCCACGTCCACACAGTGTTTCCCCATTTCTGGAAAACAGGTTTAGAGGCATTTTTGGGTTAGGTTTATCTGTAGCAGAATGAAGAGAAACACTAAAGGGAATCATAGAAAACAAATTGGGTTGAAAGAGTTTTCACAGTTTGAGAAAAATGAGTTTTTTCACTGGTTTTTCTTAACTACACGAAAGCAATGGAAAGTCCACACTAGTCATGTGAAACAAGTGTGGGTGGGTGGGTGGGTGAGCGTGGGTGGGTGTGTGTGTGTGTGTCCCCTTTTCCTGCGTTTTGCTAGATATGGAGGACAGGGGCCCAATAAGCTTACACTACAATACCAAATTCCTGTTGATTAGCTAATATTTCGCATATACTACCAGAATACCGCTGCACAGCTAATTCATATACAGATTATATATCACGCGTATAGTATACAGTTTCCCGCGTATGACACTAGCCGTTCAGTCGGCTCCGTATGTTTTGGTGTCCTGGCTATTATATCCCCCACTTCTCAACTTGGAAATTTTTTGGGTAGAGTTACCTCTGCCTCGGCGTGCCCAGGGACCTCTCCCGCCAGATATGCCACTGAACGAGAATTTAAAACAGTCAGGAGATGAAGTTTGAGATGAGCCCTTTCTGATAGGGTGACATAATTGCTTCGACCATATGGTTACAGACCAGTAAATAAACTTCCATAGACCCCAATGGTAAATGCTCCCACTTCAGAAATTCGGGGAAAATACTCACAACTCTCCAAGGTGTTCGAGACACACATCAAATTAAAGCTTATATTTCATCATCTTTCATTTTCTTTTCAATTTTCGGGGGTCAACTGATGACTTTTAGGAGAAATTTCCATCCGAAGATGATCACCCCTGAAAGTAGTCCGAAGCCCATCGCCATTTTGAAAAAGATGCCTACACTCCATTGCAAAATAGAGCGCTTTAAGGGCCCCAATTTCATCCAAATTGAACGGAACTACAAGTTCACAGTCCTGTGCACGGCTTCCACCCATATTTTTTTACAAACCCTCAAGTTCATGGCCCACAGCATGCTCAAATACTGAAGATTTTGAGGGCATACAAATCGTGATTTGGCCGGCTTAGGCAATTTCGGACCGATTTACTGGTCTGCAACCATATGGTAACCATTATGGTGGATAAACTCAGCAGCCATTGGAAACACCGTTCTCGTGTTGAATGGACGTCAGAACGGGGATTCGAATGACGAAAACAACACCGAACGGTACAGGCGAACAGTCCACACTTAGTGGGGAGTAGATAAAGAACGTCATAGGCCCTTTAATACCGCAACTTGCGTTAACTTTTTGTCTATTTGAAAGCACTCATTCAATGCAGGAGCAGTGTATTACTAATAAATTCCAACAAAATAAAAGTGTTTCTGTGAACATAGATTGGGCTTGTCTTTGCCAATTTGTATTGCTGTTCCTGGATTTTTAATTATTATCATACAAGCCCTTACTCGATGCGAAATTCTTAAGCATAACCCTGAGTACGTGCATGTGACAGAAATGTTGCAAAATTCCAGAATTGTGGGTTAATGAGGCAATATTTAAAAATGTATCGATGAATGGTATATTTTTTTTTATTACTGTGTATGTGTGTTTTTATACACCACAAAATGTATATATGTAGCCCAGGTAGAAATTGGGCCGAAATAGGAAAGAGGCAAGCGGCGACAAAGATCTTGTGTTTGCCGATTTATTCTGTGAAGAGCGATGGCGAAGTGATGTGGATGAGTCTTCGATAAAGAATAATATAACAATGTATAATAACTAACTTAAAGAATTAAACACAGATTACAGTAAATGAAATATATTAAACACAATCATCTATGGTTCGCGCCGAAATCTTGGTGGCACCCGCCAATTGGTAAATGAGAATATTTACACAAAACGAAGTAAAACAAAAATATAAAGAAAAGGCTGGTTTGCTAAACATTAAACAAATTAACAATTCTAGGACTTCCTCAACAATGTTAAACATGAAGTCATTTTGCTCCCTTACAAAAATGTCCCATAGCGATTCCCATAGCGATCGCCATGACGATTTCCCATGGGATCGCCATGGCGTTTTCCCATGGGATCGCCATGGCGATTTCCCATGGTGGTACATGGGGTTTTGGACCCCATGTACCACATGGGACTTTTCCCATGGAATTAACCCCAGGTATTACATGGGATTTTTCCCATGGAATTAACCCCATGTACCACATGAGGTTTTTCCCATGGCTTGTTTCAGAATATATACCTTATCATTATATTTTCCCAGTACCTTTCCATAGCAGCATCCTTTATCTGCATTATGGTTTTACTCCATGTCAATTATATTCACACATTGGGGAGTGGCCATCATGGGACTCCGAAGGTACGTGATCGTCGGCCCCCTCCCCATTACTATGTTGTGTGAGCTGTGTCAAGGGCAGATCAAGAACACAATTGGTTTTTTTTTGGGGGGGGGGGGCATACAGCAAAAAAATTTGGGCCCCCCAAAAAGTGGGTCGAAAAGTTACGGCGATGCGGGCCCCGAAACTTTTTTGGATTCTAGATGCTCTGTGGTGGGATCTGAGGCAATTTCTGACCACTTTAACCAAATTTGTATGAGGAACCGGAAAAGATTGTGGTGTACGCAATGCCTGCCATTTTTGCGACGTCACTTAAAAAAAAATATTGGGTTCATTTTTTTTGGGGGGGGGGGGGGGACATGGCCCCCGTTGCCCCCCCCATTCATTCATTCACTCATTCATTCATTCATTCATTCATTCATTCATTCATTCATTCATTCATTGTATATTTTCCACATTAATTGGTGTCTACGCAATACATGTATAATTATACGAAAAGCAAAGTAAATGTAGATGGGGGTCCCAAAGATGCAACTGCTTATCGAGTAGGGATCCCCATAAATATTAATCAACAATTACATTAACACTAAATACACATACCATAAGATAGTAAACTAAGGACAGTAAGTCTTGTAACCTTGTGAGAATATGTAAATGAGTGGACTAAATAGAGTTTAAATACCCTGGCTAGTTAGTAGTATGGCGTCATATTTTTTTTTAAAAAATGGAAGATTCCATAATTTTTTTTAAAAGAAACATCTAGGGAGTTCCACAGCTTGGGACCCTCATGCTTGACTGCATTTTGGGCGAGAGTGGTACGAGCAAAGGACTGATGATATATTTGCTACACTATCTGGTGAAATTCTGGTGCACTTCTTTATTTTTTGGTAAACATAGAATAGATGGATTTAGGTAATTTGTTATGATTTAGATGGTGCGTGAAGGTTCCAAGCTGGAGAGAATAAATATTAGTTACTTTAAGAGTTTTATAATTACAAAAAAGAGGATTTCTATGTTCCAGGTACCAAGCAGAGTTACTTATTCGCAAAATCTGTTTCTGTAGTTTAAGTATTCTGTTGATTTGTCCGACACCACAATGGATCCGCCCATGAGCCGTGTGCAGACTATAATAATAAAGTGCATGTGTGAACGTTATACTCATTTGTGCTATAGACTTGGAGAATTACGAGTTTTGCAATCCTCTGAGAGGAATCTCAAAACTTTCTGAACTTGAGCGCGCTGTGTAAAACTACTTTTTAAAACTATATAAAGGCCTGCAAATGCAACCAAGCAAATGGATTTGTTACAGGGCATTATATATTCCTTCAAACTGCGTTCGAAAATGGAATTAGAAATTTTGAAAAAGCACGTAGAAACCAACTTTAACACCCGTAAAAATAAAAAGACTGTTAAGTTTACTTATAAATTGTGGAGACATTAAAGTGAAATTAACAATTCCTGTAAATGAATCTCTTAAGGGGACAACTTTTCTTCATAACGCTGAGGTAGATATCCATTAAATAGATCATTATTAAAAACATGAGATATGCAAAGATGAAATACAGCTGCAATAATTAACAGGATTTAACTACTTAAGAAATCGTTAGGTGCATACGAAATTCACCCACTAAACTTATTGTATATAGTTTCCAAGTAGTACAGTACAGTAGATATCCATTAAATAGATCATTATTAAAACCATGAGATATGCAAAGATTAAATTCAGCTGCAATAGTTAACAGGATTTAACTACTTAAGAAATCGTTAGGTGCATACGAAATTCACCCACTAAACTTATTGTATATAGTTTCCAAGTAGTACAGTACAGTACAGTACAGTACAGTACAGTACAGTAGATATCCATTAAATAGATCATTACTAAAAACATGAGATATGCAAAGATTAAATACAGCTGCAGTAGTTAACAGGATTTAACTACTTAAGAAATCGTTAGGTGCATACGAAATTCACCCACTAAACTTATTGTATATAGTTTCCAAGTAGTACAGTACAGTACAGTGCAGTACAGTACAGTACAGTACAGTACAGTACAGTACAGTACAGTACAGTACAGTACAGTAGATATCCATTAAATAGATTATTATTAAAAACATGAGATATGCAAAGATTAAATACAGCTGCAATAGTTAACAGGATTTAACTACTTAAGAAATCGTCAGGTGCATACGAAATTCACCCACTAAACTTATTGTATATAGTTTCCAAGTAGTACAGTACAGTACAGTACAGTACAGTACAGTACAGTACAGTACAGTACAGTACAGTACAGTACAGTACAGTACAGTACAGTACAGTACAGTACAGTACAGTACAGTACAGTACAGTACAGTACAGTACAGTACAGTACAGTACAGTACAGTACAGTACAGTACAGTACAGTACAGTACAGTACAGTACAGTACAGTACAGTACAGTAGATATCCATTAATAATAATAATCAAACAAAAGGAAGAGGGCGATTATTATGGATGTCTACATTAAACATTACAAAGTTAAAAAGTTTCATAGCAAGTAAGAAGACATTAAATTAGCTTAATAAAACAAAAACCAGATAAGAATTAACACACAAAAACAAACAACATTCAAGCAAATAAAACAAAACACGAGAAAAATGCACCCCCGTTTAAAAAGTTTCATTACAAGTTAAAAGACATAAAATTATCCTAAAAAAATTAAAACCAGATGAGAATTAGCACTCAAAAAACAATATTGCCAATTATATTGCCAATTAACCCCATAATGTGAGGAAATGTAGCAACTAACCCCAAAATCTTAGGAAATCTAAACTAAAAATGGAAAACCGGGCGCCGCACTTACGTGCGTTATCTGGAAGACAGTATGCCTAAAGACCGAAATTGGTACTGTCCGTACATATGAGCACCCTACTACCACTCTCACAACAGGTGTTCCACATTACACCCCAAGGTCTTCACGTCACTCTTTTCCAAGCAAAACACCCACAGCATACCAAGATTGTGACTTTGTTACGCCCCAACTATCGCATCGGTCCCAACTATAGTTAGGACTGTCCCAACTATAATTAGGACTGGAGTTGGCCGGACGCTCGATACAGCATCTGTTCCGCGGCGCTGGCACCATGTATTCGTCGTGCATGCGTGCCGCATAGGGCCGGCCGGCTACGTGGTACTGCCTAGTTGGATGAGTTGTCCAGCTGGGTTATATAGTCCAGCAACATTTTTTTTTCTGCAAAATTCAAAGATTGGCAATACGGGTCCCAAATAAAGTCAGACGTGTATATATCAGAGCTGTTAATGTTTGGTAGCTGTACAGCCAGTGAACTATAGTTAGGGCCGCAAAATTCAAAGATTGCCATGGCCCAACTATAGATGGGCCCCGCCCAAAGCTAATTTCATTGGTCCCAAGTAAAGTCGGACATGATGTAGGGAATGTTTTATAGTCGTACATCAATGTAAACTATAGTTGGAACCGCAAAATAAAAAGATTGGAGTTGCCCAACTGTAGATAGGCCCCACCCATAGCTAATGTCATTGGTCCCTAGTACGATGTGTATCGGAGCTGTAGGGAATGATTTATAGTTGTACAGCAACGTAAACTATTAAGGGACCGCAAAATAAAAAGATTGCCATGGCCCAACTATAGATGGGCCCCACCAATAGCTAATTTCATTAGTTCCAAGTAAAGTCAGACGTGTATCAGAGCTGTAGGGAATGTTTTATAGTTGTACATTAATGTAAACTATAGTTGGGACCGCAAAATAAAAAGATTGGAGTGGCCCAACTATAAATGGGTCCCACCCATAGCTAATTTCAATTGTCCCAAGTAAAGTCAGACGTATGAGCTGTAGGCCATGATGATTGATGCTAGTTACACAGTAACGTAAACTATAGTTAGGACCACACAATTCAAAGATTGGAATGGCCCAATTATAGATGGGCCCCACCAGAAATATGTATTATAAATTACAGAAGAAAAATAGAAACGATCTTGATTTTTGCTGCAGATCGATCAGCAGCAAAAATCAAAACAGGTCGATTGAATTAATACATGTACAAAGTATTCGTATCCAATTGTGGCTTAGATAATTAACAACGATGAGAAAAATATATTATTAACAAACAAATAACGGAGAAAAAAATCTGACATTGGGAGACCTCTTCGGTTTATTGGGAAGGGGGGGTGTAAAAGCTCATTTCTATTCGATCCCCATCCCATGGTTGCCGCGTGGCGTGTGCTAAACTGAGTTTAAACGTGTTTCCTTGTTCTGGGAGTTTACTGTGTAGTCCTCTATCAGTTTCCATGGAGGAATCTCCATGGTGATTTATTATAAAGTCAGGTATTGTCCAGCGAAAAAAACTAAACGTCTGCACATCCATTTAGTCCGAGTAACTAGGACTCTACGGATCGCTTTTTTAACATTTGGACATGGTAGGGCGATCACCCGACCATGTCCAAATGCTCGGACTAACATCCATAGGGCATTCGCAGCTGGACCCCTCGACTCCCAACTATAGTCGGGCCAGCCCAACTGTGGAACTACAGTTGGGACCGTCCTAACTATAGTTGGGACAATTCCAACTATAGTTGGGACCATTACCATAGTTGGGGCGTAACAATTTCACCCTTGTACAGGGAAAATGACCTCATGAGGGTGCTCCCCCAGACTGACCATTACGTCAGTCCATGGTCAGTCTACCTTTACTCAGAAATGATGTCATATAAGTTATGTCTTCCTTATATGACATCATGTCCTATTTTCACCTAAAGTTGCCCCTCAGAAATTGTATAAAATGCCCACATTTCCCCACTTTCATTGAGTTCTCCTTTTTCTCCCTGGGAAACCAGAGGCATAGCCATAAGCCGATTCAGCCCTGGCCAGTCTTCATCTGTGACCAGGTTTTTAATTGAGTTCTTGAGAATAAAATAGTTTCTCCATAATGCTGAGCTCATACCAGTGCGTCTTTGTATTCTTCGTAGTCATCGTTCATCCCGCCCTTAGCCACAGCTTTCGTATCCTAACATCTGAGTATAGTCAAACGTCCCAAAGACTATATCCAAATTCTATATGTTACACTATGTTTGTTTTCCCCAAAAATGGTCATCGAGGCGAGTTGGCGCGTATGCTCGAGCGAAATGGCTTATTACTGTGCAGTAAGATATCTGACAGACAGGTTAGTTCATCTCAAAGTAGTTGCGATATTCCCAGTCGGTGTCTCCATTTGCTTGTGCTTCCCTCTCCTTCTCCATCTCGTACCGCTTGATGGCGAGAAATGCTCGGCAGAACTCCTTCCCAAAAGCCTCGGTGATGACGCTGTCTGCTTCGAAGGCTTCCAGAGCGCCCTGGAGGGTACCGGGGAGGTCCCGGGTACCAGGAGGTACGTCGGCCTGCACGAACGCTTCGCCGGTAACTCGGGCTGGGAGTGGCAGCTTCTTGGCGATGCCGTCGATTCCAGCGGCCACTGTGGCGGCTAGCGTCAGATAAGGATTGCTGGCACTGGCTCCCATGCGATTCTCCAAGTAGGTTCCCGCCTCACCTTGTATCTTCAGACGCAAGGCGCAGGTCCGGTTATCAATCCCCCACGTGGCGTTGGTTGGCGCGAAGCTGAGAGGTTTGAATCGTTTCGGGCAGTTGGGAGTTGGCGCCATGAGAAGACTGATTGCTGGAGCGTGGGCGAGGATACCGGCGATCCAGTGCCGTGCCACTTCGGATATTTTCAGCTCATCCCTAGGGTCATACATGACGCCTTTCTTCCCTGCAGCATCCCAGAGGGAGTGACAAAAATGGGCGGAGTTTCCGCTCCGATCCGCCCACGGTTTAGACATGAACGAGGCGATGTAGCCCCGTTTCTGCGCTACCTCCTTAATAGTTGCGCGGTACAGATGCGCGTTGTCAGCCGCGCGGATTCCAAACGCCGGTTTGTAGGTTATCTCAACTTGACCGGGGGAAATTTCGGTGTCCAAAGCTTCCACGTTCACGCCGATCCCGGTCAAACTTCGCGAGAAGGCGTACATCAGATCAGTGTCTGCGAAGATGCTTAAAGAGGACCTTAGGTTTCCCTGGTGTAGTGGCTTCTTGGACTCGGCATCGATGACGTAGAACTCGTGCTCGTGCGCCGACAGCAGACTGTAGCCCAACTCCTGAAGACGATCCAGCTGTCGTCTGGCGATGTAACGTGGGTAGGACGGTATGGGCTTGCCGAGGAAAGTCGGCTCCATCAACACTAGGGCGGTGTTTGGAAGCCAAGGCACCGAGCGAAAGGTACTTAGATCGGGGAAGTAAATCCCGTCGCCCCAGCCGATATCCCTGGTGTACCCGGTACCGGAGACAACGTTACACGCCGTGTCCATGCTCAGATGACCCATGGGCATGTCGACACCTCGCTTGGACTTCTCCAGAGTATGTCGAGACGGCACGACTTTACACCGAGATATGCCGTTCATGTCGCCAAACTCAAAGCGGACGAATTCGATTCCCTCTTCTTCCAAGACACTCTGTAGGTTGGCCAAGGTCGGGTGGTCATTCTTCAAGGCGTTCATATCTGCTGCTGGGGTTTTATTTCTGAAAAGAAGAAAGTATTGAAAGACAAATTCGTTTTAAACACCACAAAAATCCAATCCTTACACACTCCATTATTGAAAAATAGCGAAGTAGTTTTACGCACACGAGCTAAAAACTACGTACAATCAGTACCTCGACACTGTAGACCGTAAAGGTTGTGCAATGTCCATTTCAAAGCTTAAGACTGCTGCCGTGGTTGCACCCAATTGTACTGCTTTGTGTATTAACAGTTGTATGAGGAACGGCTGTTTCACAGCACTGAGCTTGATGACGACATATTGTTCATTGCAAAGTTTCATTCAGGTCGCTATGCATGATGTGCACAAGATAAAAGCATAAGCTCGGTTCAACTTCAAGCTTAGGCGGCATGCATGGATGATAGAGCTCAACAACCGGGATATTAATTTATTACAGATCGGGTGAACCTTACCAAATTTCTGTGGACACCCAGTGTTGCATTATCGCAATATTTATACTGTAACATGACACTTTATGCAGCACTTTTGGTGTCATTGCTTTCTTGCACTATGGGATCCGTGCACAGGTACCCCATCAATGTTGGCGCACGGAGCACATAGGGCTCCAGCGGAGGGGCTCCGGGCGCTACTGGTTTTGGGTCGGCCAGCGCGCGCTCCGGGCTCTATAAATAAAATAGGTTGCCTAAGTTTTTTTTTTTATCACTTACGCAGGTACGGCTTGTCTAAAGATTATACGGTTGGGTAAAAATGTTACTAGATATAGCTCCATGATTGTATATACATTTGTTCAGACTGCGTGTTTTGTATGCTGGGAATCAGCAGCATACTGGTGGCAGTGTTGCAAGTTGGCCACAGAGTTTTTTGCTGCCAATAAAGCTGAGTTTCTTCTTGAGTTGGAATTCCGGTGTGTGTGTGTGGGGGGGGGGGGGGGGGGGGGGAGGCGCGTGTGTGTGTGGGTGTACATGTACATGTACACTATCGCTGCCTAGCACATGTACAATATACAGACCCTAGGCGCGGAGCCAAGAGCATTATGTAAATGAACACACTCGAGCCTAAATCTCAACCAATCCCAATGCAATAAGGGTTATACTGTTGGAAAGCTGACGAGACGAAGACAAATGACTCAAGAGATCTAAGCTCCAAGGTGGCGCTATTTAACGTTGTGGTGATGTTAATGGGCTAGTTCTTGGCTGAACGCGCGGTTTACACACAAAACAGGGAGATTTTTTTGACTAAAAATGCAGTGTTTAACATAAGAATGCGCGAGTGAACCTGAGTGTTTTATTCAGTTTTCTTTCATTTTCTGAAGAGTATATTGTTAGGGTCACACTGTAGTGAGATCTAAGGTGTACTATGTCGAGTAATGAAGTGGTGGCGACAGATGTGAAAAGGGTCCCGTTTTTAATGATTTTTTTCGCGTAGAGGCACATAAAAACCGGCCCGATTCCCCAAAGGAATTCATACTCATGATGAGTAGGGCTCGATCAAACGATCAGAATGCGAGATAATGCGTTTGAAATTGAATGGTCCAAATATAGACATGAACTTTATCGGTAACCTTTTGTGTCTCTCGAGGTCAACTCATCAGGTGATTAATAGAACAAAATGGCGCTCTGATAGTGCCACACGTGGCGATATGTTTTTCCGTACACATGTGCGTATTTCGAAGTACGTTGAGTTGCAAGTCAGGTTATCGGACTTTATTTTCCCTTGAAAAAAAATCCTCCAAACCACATATTTGTAAAAGAAAAATGTTCCACATGACTATAACAAACCTTTTTGAAGAGAGAAGAAGAAGAAATAAATTTAAAATCAGAGATTGAGGCTCCTTGGAGAAATATAAATATAATGTTTGACCCCTTTGTCTTATTACAAAACATTATCCATTATACATTTATAAACATTATACATTGATAGACAGTATACATTTATAATTCTACATTGAATTAATTTGTTGGCGATGTAGCACCCATCAAGGGTGTTGACTGTCTCGGTAGCACCCATCAAGGGTGTCAACTGTTTCGGTAGCACCCATCAAGGGTGTTGACTTTCTCAATAGTAGCACCCATCAAGGGTGTTGTCTTTCTCGGTTGCACCCATCAAGGGTGTGGTCTTTCTCAAAAGTATCACCCATCAAGGGTGTCGTCTTTCTCGGTAGCACCCATCAAGGGTGTAGTCTTTCTCAATAGTAGCACCCATCAAGGGTGTCGTTCTCTCAATAGTATCGCCCATCAAGGGTGTAGTCTTTCTCAATTTTAGCACCCATCAAGGGTGTCGTGTTTCTTACTAGTAGCACCCTTCAAGGGTGACGTCGTTCTAGGGGTAGCACCCTTCAACTTTGTCGTTTTTCTCAATAGTAGCACCCATCAAGGCCGTCGTGTTTCTCAATAGCAGCACCCATCAAGGGTGTTAAAACACAATTATGTTACTGATTTTACAACTTTATACATTAATAATTCTGTTGAATTGTTGGCGATGTAGCACCCATCAAGGGTGTTGTCTTTATCAATAGTAGCACCCATCAAGGGTGTTCGCGGTTGCACCCATCAAGAGTATCGTCTTTCTCAATAGTGGCACCCATCAAGGGTGTCGCCTTTCTCAATAGTAGCACCCATCAAGGGTGTCGTGTTTCTCAATAGTAGTAACCAACAAGGTGTCACCTATCTCAATAGTATACTTTAACCTATAGAGGGCGGTATTCCAATGGACACTGACCAACACAACAATTTCGCGAAATTTTCAAAGGAATGCTTAATGAACTACTTTACACCATTACTTCTAAAAGGTTATTCCTTTGTCTTTTTGCACAAAAATAATCAGCAAATTAATATGGCTTTGACGCGGCAAAGCTCAAGGCAATGCCATTATTAAATTGATATTATTAAGTCGATTAAAATTAATTTCCGTTGATATGTTGACATCTCCATGGGTCCGTCTGCTTCGTTGATTCTTCTATTTTCACATTCCAACTTGTGTTGTTATTGTCAATGCACAAGGCATTGTCAGGATCAAAACGTTGGTAAAACATTTTAAAGAGGTTGTGGAATGCTCGAAGACATTTCCGTCATTTTTCGGGTATATGTAGCCTAAGGTGTGATGAAATAAAAACGACTATTGTTTCTGTCATGAAATAAGTACAAAAGGTACTTTTGAGAGCTGTTTTTCAGGTCCAGTTTCGACCCGAACGTGCAACTGTGTAAAAGTCGTCGTTGCGGGCAGCAAACAAAACACAGTAAATCGTGACGTAATAAACAGGACTGTGCATTCCACAACCTCTTTAATATATTTCGTTCCCTCCCCAATTCCCAAAGTTCCTAATCGTCTTGCAAGCTGCTGTTGCATGGCTTTTTGCGGCAAGCTTAAGCTCCTAATACTCTATCATCCAAATTTTACTTATTTATAAGTATTATTCAATTATCACTTGTTCTCTATCCACTTTCATAATGTATATTTTTATTTGGCTACATATAGCTTTGCCTTACTCTTTTTCATTGATTTTCCTATGAAACAGGAAACCCTTATCGGATTTTTCTAAATTTAAGATTTAAAACTTGTGATTAAAATTTACATTTTTTTTTTAGTTAATGAGTTATAGGAAAAGCTGTTTTTACGATTTTTAGTCAGTAAAATATACTTATTCTTTACAATAATCATATTTTACAGAGCTCCGTATTTTAGTTACGATTTGACAAGATCATTTTTTTAATCTCAGAAAGTTGACATCTATCGTCTGTTTTTAATTTATAAATTAACTGATTAGGTCTCGGGGAAAATGAAGATATCGCCAACCAGTGAAAAACCATCTCTGGAAGACGATATCCTTCAAGATATCATCAACCCGAGAAATATTTGTTTTCTCGAGAAGATAACATCTCACCCAAAAGATATCACCAGCCCGTGATGAAATATTATCTCGGGAAAACGATATCTAAATTATAAGACATCATCTACCCGAGAAATATTTTATTCTCGAGAAGATAACACCTCACCCAAAAGATATAGTCAACCCGAGAAATATTTGTTTTCTCGAGAAGACGATATCTCACTTAAAAGATATCACCAACCCGTGATGAAATATTATCTCGGGAAGACGATATCTAAATTACAAAGACATAATCTACGCGAGATACTTTTTTTTCTCGGGAAGATAACATCTCACACACAAGATATCTTCAACCCGAGAAATATTTTCTTTCTCGGGAAGAGAATATATCACCTACAAGATATCACCGACCCGAAAATATATCTTTTTTTTCTCGAGAAGACAACATCTCACCTAAAAGATATCACCGACCCGTGATGAAATTTTACCTCGGGAAGACGATATCTCACCTACAAGACATAGCGAAACGTACCCTCGTGGCCGTCTCTCATTGGTCAGAAAAAAAAATTAATGAGCAGACGAAAAAATGTGTACTAGTACATTGGTACCATATGCGGTACTTGTCAGGCCCGGATCGGAGGGGGGGGGGGGGAGTTTGGGGCTCAACCCCACCCCAGCTCTGTCAAAAATTCATTGTTTTCATAGAAATTCATGAAGAAAAATGCGAATCCTCCCCCCCCCCCCCCGCTCTGACATTCAACAAAATTATACTGTATAAATTTTCGCCTGGGTATAAAAGATACGGACAGAGCCAGCTTGGTTAGGGGCTATTTGTAGACTATTCTGTAATATACAGTCGACTCTCGTTAATAACAGGTCCTTGGGACTTTACAAATTCCCTCGTTATAACGGGAACCTTGTATTATCAGGAGTCGAAAACAAAGAAAACATGAGTTGGGACTAGCAATTTTCCTTGTTATAACAGGAACCTTGTATTAACAGTGCTCTTATTAACGAGGTTCGACTGTCGTGTTAATAATTGTCGGATTTGAACAGCGCCCCCATTGAAAATATATATGGTACGAGCCCCCACCCCACCCATTGATTTACAGAGATCAAGTGTCCGGAGAAAAAAACCCTGACATTTCAGACATTTCAGACTTTTTTTTGCTGATGAACCCACCCATCTACCCCCCCCCCCTCCCCGCAAAAAAATCTGGATCCACCCCTGCTTGTTTTCAATTGGCCATAACTCAATAAAGATTTGCCTGATAGGAAAGATTTTTTTACATTGTTGAAAAGCTAGTGGACTAAAGTCTCTAAAATAATGTGTATAGATATTAGCGATGTGAGAGACCCTTTATAAACTCATCTTTCATAATTTAACTCCACCAAGAAATTACCACTCATAAGCATTAAATGGAAAACATAGAAACGAGAGATGATTTTTAGACTGGCCTATAGATGCTTAGGCAAAGCATTTATTTATAGCAAGGACGTGCGAGCATCCTTCACTGGTGCAAAATCTAAGCTGTAGCACTGGCCAATATGAAACGAAAGAATAGCCTCAAAATGTCCGTTTATTTCATGACAACTGCACGTTAAGTTAGGGTTTAAAAATTGAAAATGAAATTATTACAAAAGGGTAAAGTGGTGTTTTTAAAACTACACTTTTCTGAATTTTAACATGACAGAAATTTGAGCGACTTAGGGGGGTGACCAATGTTATTTTGTGAATACTACAACCTCAAAATGCCGTTTATTGGAGTAGTTTAGTAACTTTATCTAAATCTGGAAACTAAAGTTTGAACAATGATCTTTTAGCCATAGCAATGTTACAGCGCGCGACAGCGTCATCCTTCGTTCACGAGTAAGGCATAATATACAGTCTGTTGGAAAGAGTTCGCATGAAGTTGAAGCTAATTAGCTCGACTGATTCAGTCTTGGTTTACTCGACTCTGCACATCTGTGGTTGTACAGAAAGATGTTGTCGTAGCCACTGAACGCGATCTCCCAGCAGCAGAGCGGGGCCACATACTGCCACGTGCGATCGCCGCACACGCTGGGGTCGTACGTTGCGTACACGTAGATCGGACTGCCTGGAGGCGCGTTCCTCCGCACGCTCGCACAGGCCACCCGGCCCGCCGTGTTGGTGAACCCAGACCCGCCCATCCAGTCATGGGCCTCATCCAGGCAGTCGTCGGGGCAGTTTCGATGGACCGCCTGGCAGCCCACGACGAGCCAGTGGTGGTAGCTCGGGTCAGGTAGGTTCTCCAAGACCGATAAACCATTGGCGCTTTCCCCTGCACTTAGCTCGGTTGTGCTCCATCGAAGATCGCAAGAACAGCTGCGTCAAAGAAAAACAAAACATACAAAGCTCAGTGGTAATGTAATGATTCGAACTGCATACTAACTTGTTAGTAGTTTTCCCCTTTAAATGACGGAAGTCGGAGGCAGGGGCGTTAATCCGGGAAGGGGGGGGGGGGGTATACATCCCCGGCCAGTTTTTGACCGGGGGGGGGGATGGGCAATTGGATCTCCCACCCCTCGCACTTTTTCGTGTTGAGAAAAAAATGCGGATTTTCAGGGTTTTTTTTTTAAACTTCCCATCAACCAGAATGTCATCAATCGAAAAATGAGATGTTTCTAATTAAATGCGCCGTTTTAATGTACAGTGTTGATGTTTAAGGCGCGTACGCACATGTATACATTTGTTAAAGATGTATGTGCTGTATTATGAACAACGCCCCTAGTGTAATGGTGTTGTCCACGCCCCCCCCCTCCCTCCCCCTTTGAATGAATATCCACGGCTGGCATTTTGGGGGATTTTGGTCGCCCCTATCCCCCCAAAACTCTCAAAAATAGCCCTCAGGGTGGAACCTGCGATGACCTCGGTAAGGCCATAAGGCTTGAGAATTTTGCACCCATAACAATCTCGACCGACACGAACATTCTTTGGGAAATTTGGAAAGTCAAGACAAAAATCAGAGAAAACGGTAACGTCAGACCAAACAGCGACATCGACATCGTGCATGTGCTGTCAGGCTGGTTATTAGTCTGCTCCCTTACATATTGCGCCTCTTTAAAGCGTTTACAGGTTCCAGATATACACGACCATCGCTCCCTCAGTCTGGCACAATTAAAACCAACCTCGTTCCCAGGGTGTCGAGCAGTACGCGCCCACCACTACCTGCTCTCTCACCCTGGTATTGGATCATTTGCATGTGCAAGATTTGTGCACATGTATGCAAATGAGGAACAGTCTGGTGCCTGGATATGAGTTACACATTAGCGTTTGTTTTTGTATGCGGTGTCTGGGGTAAAAACAGAGTCAATTCGTAGCAGCGCGAGCACGGCGTGAGTTACGAAAACACGATTTTTGAAATCAAACTGTTACGATCTTATCGAGACAACATGCAGTATCATAGTTCATATTAATATGAGCAAATTGGAAAGGAAATTAGTATTTTCGAGAAGGCGTGGACAAATGATCGCGAAAACACGTACTGCACGTTGTGAATAATAGCACCAAGTACACGATAAATATCCATTACTAGCCAATTGCGGTATCCAATCAGGATACAGGAAGAAAGTTTCCTATCCAGGGTTTACTATTGGAAACGCGGTTGGAAATAAAGTAAGCACTGGGGACGAGGTTGAATTAAAACATTTACAATACCGGCTGCAAAATGGTGCCCGACTAAATTTAGTGCAAAATATATGGCAGCCCAGAGGGGCCACATAAATTTAGCCTATACTCGAACGTAACCTCATCTAAAAACACGTTGAAATTGTGCGGCAGCAGGATTCCCGTCAACCTATTTTGAGACATCATCTTACATTGAAAAAAAGTTCCACGGCGATGTGCGCGTGTACCAGAAACAGGAGATTTGTTTTGTTTTGCTTTGCTTTAAATCAAGTCTTTAATCGGAACTTACTGTTTACGGTCTGCATTTGCACCGAGGATCATGATGGCCGAAATGGCGACAACAAAGATGACATGACAGGCATTCATCTTGTCGAATTATTGCAACTATAAAGTGTCGGCTTCTCTCAACTTGAAATCGTCTGTTCGGCAGTTGAAGTCGCTTCCCTTAACTTTCTTGGCCGTTCTGTGCCAGCTCCACAACCGGTGTGCCGTATTTATAGGATTGCAACTAGGATTCCAACTGGCTCACCTCGAAGCCCGGTGTCGTGCCAAAAACCGTCCGGTAAAAGTTGGGGAAAGTCCCTTCGATACGACCGATGACCTCGAAGTTCATGGGCCAATGACGGGGAAAGCAGCGGGGGAGAATTTTCTTCGAATGATTGATGATTAAGACAGGTGTCGTGCCAAAAACCGTCCGGTGCCAAATAGTGTCCGCTAATTAGCATAATGCGATCTGATTGGTCATGCGTCCATGACGTCACATTGTTTACGGAAGCTTGCAAATAGTGTCCGCGCTTAGCGTGCATCCTATTGCGTGCCTTGTCGAGATGTCAAGGCGTCGTATAGATAAGATCTCTTTTCACCTGAATTTACATTTTACAATCTGTTTTAACGTTTTCCTTGTTATCTGTGATAACTATTTGACTAAGTTTCCCTAATAGTGTAAACATTATATTTGTGCAAAATGTGTTTTTTTTTCGTGTCAGTTCACCTGTTTGAAACACATGCAGTACGTACAAATAGGCCTAAAGTAACGCCGTAGTGTGTGTAGTATAGTACTGTTCCGTGTAGCATTATAACCAACGTTATTTCTGTTTGGTCAAAATCTAGAGGTCAAGATGCGGTTGTCTTGTACAATTAATCAGCGAATCTGCTCAAATGTCCATGGTCTATTGCATAGACTAGTCTGTGTGAGGGTTGCGCTTTAAAAGGTCTGAAACCCTGCAACTTTTTAAGAAGCTTGATCGAAGCACGCATCGCCGACACCTATCAATGTCTCCAACGACAAGATAAATCATAATCATAAGCATAACACGAACATTTACATCTTTGCGTGCGTTTTAACCATCAATCATTCGAAGACAATTCTCCCCCGCTGCTTTCCCCGTCATTGGCCCTTGCACTTCGAGGTCATCAGTCGTATCGAAGGGACTTTCCCCAACTTTTACCGTTGGACACTATTTGCAAGCTTCCGTAAACAATGTGACGTCATGGACGCACGACCAATCAGATCGCATTATGCTAGTTAGCGGACACTATTTGGCACCGGACGGTTTTTGGCACGACATCAGTCGTATCGAAGGGACTTTCCCCAACTTTTACCGTTGGGTGATCAGTTGATAAAGTTCAGGCCACCAACCTCCAATTCCTCCGCATATGGTTTACAAAAACAAATCGAACCTCTGTTCTGAAACTATGTGTCATAGTGGATTAATTTTGCTTTGTAATAATTCCTTCATTTTTAACCTGAAAGCATCTGAAAAATACAAATCATCAGGGCCATAGCCAGTCGATGGAAGGTGGTTTTATGAGGTGGACCTTTTCATGTCTTATAAACAGCGGTTGAATAGGAAACATAATCAAGCCTTATGGCCTTACCGAGGTCATCGCAGGTTCCACCCTGAGGGCTATTTTTGAGGGTTTTGGGGGGATAGGGGCGACCAAAATCCCCCAAAATGCCAGCCGTGGATATTCATTCAAAGGGGGAGGGAGGGGGGGGGGGGGGGGGGCGTGGACAACACCATTACACTAGGGGCGTTGTTCATAATACAGCACATACATCTTTAAGAAATGTATACATGTGCGTACGCGCCTTAAACATCAACACATTAAAACGGCGCATTTAATTAGAAACATCTCATTTTTCGATTGATGACATTCTGGTTGATGGGAAGTTAAAAAAAAAAACCTCAAAATCCGCATTTTTTTCTCAACACGAAAAAGTGTGAGGGGTGGGAGATCCAATTGCCCATCCCCACCCCCCCCCCGGTCAAAAACTGGCCGGGGATGTATACCCCCCCCTTCCCGGATTAACGCCCCTGCCTCCGACTTCCGTCATTTAAAGGGGAAAACTACTAACAAGTTAGTATCCAGTTCGAATCATTACATTACCACTGAGCTTTGTATGTTTTGTTTTTCTTTGACGCAGCTGTTATTGCGATCTTCGATGGAGCACAACCGAGCTAAGAGCAGGGGAAAGCGCCAATGGTTTATCGGTCTTGCAGGACCTACATAACCCGAGCTACCACCACTGGCTGAGCGTGGGCTGCAGACGGGTCCTTCGAAACTGCCCCAACGACTGCCTGAATAAGGCCCATGACTGGATGGGCGGGGCTATGTTCACCGACGGGGCGGGCCAGCTGGCCTGCGAGAGCGTGCGGAGGAACGCGCCTCCAGGTAGTCCGATCTACGTGTACGCAACGTACGACCCCAGCGTGTGCGGCGATCGCACGTGGCAGTATGTGGCCCCGCTCTGCTGCTGGGAGATCGCGTTCCCTGGCTACGACAGCATCTTTCTGTACAACCACAGATGTGAGGATCCATGTCCACCGACTAACCCAGGATGCTGAGTTGTTTCTAGTTACTACCATACACATGATGGTTGGTGCCATGATGCTGACTAGCGAAGCTTCAACTTCATGTGAACTCATTCACAGACTGCATAGCGCTGACGCTGTAACATTGCTATTGCGAAACAATAAATTGTTGCAAATTTAATTTTCAGATATAAGTCAAAGTACCAAACTACTTCAATGAACAGTATTTTGGAAGTTGTAGTACTCAGAACATAATTTGTTACACCCCCTAAGTCGCTTGAACTCTGTCCCGTTAAAATTTAGAAAACAGTAGTCATAATTACCGATTTTTTTATTGATTGACTTAACGTGCAGTAAACGTAATAAATGAACATTGTGAGGCTATTTTCGTTTTTAAAACACATCTCCTGCTTGTTCTTTATCCTGGTTGGCTGAAACGCGGTCACGTGTGATTCACTAATATGGGCTAGTGTGTGAAACTAGACGCGCGTCGAGACATCGCGCGCGCGTAATTTCCAGAGTATATAGCAACTATACAGAGAAAAAGAAAAAGAAACACAAAATAATCAAATTGCGTAATACACCTTATGCGTACAACGGCCATCTTACAGGGTACTTTTTTGTAATTTTAATTTGGTAACAATGAATGTACTAAAAGTTTAGGTATGCATAATCCCAACAAACCAAAGGTTCTTCCCCAACACATGTAATTGGTCAATTTGTACCCGATTTAACGAATGGAGTAACTATACCAATGCTTTGAAAATAACATTGCCCAGCAATGTTGTACCAATCTCTTTGTAAAGTGTTAAATCTACAAAGGTTTTCCTCCCACCTCAAAAAACCACTGTAATTTATCTCATTGTCTTCTTTTTATGGGTTCTTCAGGCTTGTACTGTAGTGGAACATTTTTGAGGAGTCTTTGGTTTCATTTCCTGAAGCAAAAATAACGAACAAAAGTAAACAAGCAAGTGAATCTTCATTATTCGTTCCATGGGCTCAAAAACGTGACCTATTAGGCCTATACCTCTAACACATAAATCACCATTGAACAATGCACGTGTACATCGTAACTATATGTCTGCGTTCAGAAGTGAACAATTTGCAACCAAATGCACACAGTCAATGAACTTATTGTGAAAGGAATGTTTGCTTGATAAAAAATATGACGAATACCTACTTTGAAAATCTGCCTGATTTTCTCTCGGTAATTGGGCACAGTGTCCACAAAGATGTTGGTGTTGCTGATGTTACCAGCCATCAGAGTACCAGTTTGGTCAGCCACCTCACGTGCCATGCGCAGAGCGTGCTTGTTGATTCGCTCCAGATCGTCCTCTCGACCAATCAGTGCCATCTTTTCACGATGTGCGTAATACTGAAATGTATAGAATTGGGCGGTTGTCACGACTTCAAGACACATGTACAAAAACTGAAACTGTTCTGGTAGCCATTGGAAACACTCAGTAGCCATTGGAAACACCGTTCTCGTGTTGAATGGACATGAGAACGGGGATTCTAATGACGAAAACAACACCGAACGGTACAGGCGAACAGTCCACACTTAGTGGGGAGTAGATAAAGAACGTCATGGCGGAATAGGCCCTTTAATACCGCAACTTGCGTTAACTTTTTATCTACTTGAAAGCACTCATTCAATGCAGGAGCAGTGTATTACTATTAAATTCCAACAAAATAAAAGTGTTTCTGTGAACATAGATTGGGCTTGTCTTTGCCAATTTTTATTGCTGTTCCTGGATTTTAATTATTATCATACAAGCCCTTACTCGATGCGAAATTCTTAAGCATAACCCTGAGTACGTGCATGTGACAGAAATGTAGCAAAATTCCAGAATTGTGGGTTAATGAGGCAATATTTAAAAATGTATCGATGAATGGTATATTTTTTTTTATTACTGTGTATGTGTGTGTTTTTATACACCACAAAATGTATATATGTAGCCCAGGTAGAAATTGGGCCGAAATAGGAAAGAGGCAAGCGGCGACAAAGATCTTGTTTTTGCCGATTTATTCTGTGAAGAGCGAAGGCGAAGTGATGTGGATGAGTCTTCGATAAAGAATAATATAATAATGTATAATAACTAACTTAAAGAATTAAACACACATTACAGTAAATGAAATATATTAAACACAATCATCTATGGTTCGCGCCGAAATCTTGGCGGCACCCGCCATCTGGGTAAATGGGAATATTTACACAAAACGAAGTAAAAAAATATCAAGAAAATGCTGCTTTGCTAAACATTAAACAAATTAACAATTCTAGGACTTCCTCAACAATGTTAAACATGAAGTCATTTTGCTCCCTTACAAAAATGTCCCATGGCGATCGCCATGGTGTTTTAAGAGACCACCATATGGTATTCAAAGAGACTAACATGAGACCACATGGTGGTGCCATGGGGTTACAGTAGCTGCTCATAGTGTTCACATGGGACACCATGACGTTTCTTTAGCTGTCCATGGTGTTCCCATGGGACACCATGGTGTTTTAAGAGATCTCCATGGTGTTTTAAGAGACCACCATGTGTATCTCTTTGATTCCCATGGGTTCCCCATGGGGTCCCATGGGGATCCCATGGCTTCGCCATAGAACATTTTTGTAAGGGCTGGGAATCTGTAAATCTCTAAATCTTAGCTCCCAAACAAATCGACTCAAAACATACATCAGTAATCAACAAAGTAATATCCAAAAGAGTAAGCGTGATTAAAGAGTGATTAAAGTACAACAAAAGATTATTACCTGTAAAGAGCGAAAACGAAGTGATGTGGTTGAGTCTTCGGTAAAGAATTATATGACGGGAGGGTGAAAGCGCGCGAAATACGAAAGAAACATAGAGGGCGCTTCGCAATTTTTTTTTGCCAATTTGAAATTCAAAACTCACATTTATTTCCATACCAAAATGATAAATACAAGCATAGAATACACGATTAAGTACATAAATCAACAAAAAGAGTTTGTTAAAAGTTGAAAATACAAAAAGGTATGGAGGCATCTTCTGGAGGCCTAGGCGTGTGGGGAGATGCCTTGGACGGACAAACACAAAACAGAAACGAAAACAAATACACACGGACAGTTGGACCGCACTGAGACAGAACCTAAGCATGAAAATTATGAACTAGAACAGAATTTAATGTATTAAGAGAGAACAAAAAAAACCAAACAATTGCTGAAAAACCGAATGAGAAGCAAGCTATGTTACATTTATTGAGAGATGAGAGCTCTTTTTATAGGCATGTTTTAAGGCAAGGCAAGGCAAGGCAATCGTCATTATTATGTGCAATTTTACCATATTAATGATTTTTATTTGAACAGGGGTCTGGACAAACACATCGTTAGATGACAGTTTTATACTTTTGTTTTATACTTTTGACAGCCCCTGTATCATTTTATATATTCTTAACTTTGTGTTTTATGTCAAAAGATGTAAAATAAATAAATAAATAAAAGGCAAACACAGCGCTGTACAAGGCAATGCATATAATACATTACACAATGAACAATCAGACTCAGTATACAGAACATAAGCAACAAAACGAAGTACGTACGAAGTAATACAAGAAATTAGACAGACAGGTGTGATTTAAGAAGACCTTTGAAAATGCCCAAGGTTTTGGCCTCCCTGATGTTGATGGGCAAACAGTTCCAAAGGCGTGGTCCAGCGGCTTCAAACGCTTTATCACCGGTACGAGTTCTGGTTTGAAACGAAATGAATTGAAATGAAATCAGGTTTTGAAGATACTCCGGGGCTTGTGAATGAATGCATTTGTAGACGATAACAATGATTTTGAATTCAATGGGCTTACGGATCGGCAGCCAATGAAGACGGCGTAACAAGGGGGCACTGGATGTATCACGCCCTACAAAAGATATCAGTCTTGCCGCTCTATCTTGTAGGCGTTGAAGACGAGTTAGGTCATAGTCATAGGCTCCAAACAGTAAGGCGTTACCATAGTCAATCCGGGAAGACACAAGAGCTTGAACAGCAAGCTTGCAAGTATCCTGATCTATAAACGGCAAATTCTTGACAGATTGCGTAGATGGAAGCTGACACATTTAACAACAGATGAGATTTAGCAAGATATGTTCATAACATCAGGATCACAGAAGACTCAAACATCCTACAGTGTCAGTGTCGGGGCGATGGTGGCACCATCAAGAGTTAGCTCGACATCCGAAAGAATACCGATAGTTCTCGAAGAAGCTGGAACAAAAAACCTCTCTTTTTGCTTTGTTTAATTGCAGCTTTTTTTGCGACATCCATGATGCTATTTGTTGCACACATGTCCTGAGTTTGTTAAGTGCCAACTCGCATTCACAGGAAGTTTTGTAACGACATCGTACAGCAGTGCAGTATATACTGAGGATGTTTACGACGAAAGCGTAGATCTACGACTTACTTTCTTTGAACACTTCACCCACCGACATATTTACCTTTCCTAAACCAAGCATCTTTGTAATTTCGGACACAAGGAATGTGTAAACGAGATTTCAGCTTCCTCCATCAGGTAAAAATATGAAAACATTGTTGTAATTTGTTTCGCTACGGCAGCAGTTTCTGTTGAGTTTACGTCGTTATAGCTGTTATTGTTAAGCTAAAATATGGCCCATGAACATGAACACAAAAAAGTCTGGAAATATCGCCGAAAGAAAGTCACAAAATTTGAGCATTTTAAATGTTTATTTCGTTAAAAAGGTATTTATTAATGGGAATAACAGTGTGAGGATCCGGTCTTCACTGCGTGATAATGACCGGGTGTGGGGGTGACCGCTGTTAATGGACCTCGACTTCGTCTCGGTCCATTAACAGCGGTCACCCCCACACCCGGTCATTATCACGCAGTGAAGACCGGCTCCTCACACTGTTATTCCCTTATTACTTCGACAGTAGTTTGGGTTAGATTTTGTTTGTTGTCAAGGCTAATGTTATAGTTAGAGTTACCACTGCCTTGGCGTAACCAGATTTGGGACCTCCCCTGCCAGCTAGATATGCATGTAATTCTGCATGCTGCTGCTTCTTCTTCTTCTGGTGCAACAATTCTGCTTCTTCTTCTAGTGCAACACTCTTCTCAAAGGGATATTTAAAGTTGCAGGCTCGAGGTGGCTGGAACTAAAGGCAAGAGGGCTTATACAGGGTGTATAAAAAAAGGTTATCCAAAAATAAAGGGTTAATAAGCGGAAGTTATGAACTTGGAACACTGTCAAAGTGACTCCATCTTAAAGCTTTAGTCCATCATTTGCAGCCATCCGAAAAGTAACTGGCTTAATTATTGTTGAAAAACAAACTTGGTTGAAAGATAGTAAGGGAACTAAACTCCCTGTGAAATTATTCTTTCTGGGAAGCTGTCATTTTGAAGTAATCAACGAAAGAAGGCGTCTTAAGACGCACCGTAGGAAAATTTAAATTAGTAGTTCGTTTTGTTATCCGGCGAAGCGCGCGCAAGCATTGGCACGACGCACACGCGCGCGCGGTTGCTATAATTCGTCGGGGGCCGTATCATAAGTCCGACGCCTCATAAGTCCGACGCCTAGGCGTCGGACTTGTGAGGCATAACATTTATTTATTCCACCTCATAGGTCCGACGCCTCATAAGTCCGACGCCTCAAAAGTCCGACAACGGAAAAACGAGGCATTTAATTTGTCGGACTTACGAGGCGTCGGACCTATGAGGCGTCGGACTTATGAGGCGTCGGACCTACGAGGCGTCGGACTTATGGGCCTTTATTTGATTAGGGGATGCGATTTTGTCGGACTTATGAGGCGTCGGACCTATGAGGCGTCGGACTTATGAGCGGACCCCATTCGTCGGATCAGTGCGCGACGTCGCGTATAGCTGCAATTCAAAACAATTCAAAACATGATTCAGTAACTTTTGATTTGAAATTGAGATCCTAGTATGCCGTTTTTCTCGGAAAATACAGCTGAAGCTTAGCTGAAACTTCATGAGGTTAGTTGTTCAGTATCCTTCATTAGATTTCGAACACTTTTGTTGCTTCAAACGAACAAAATGCACAAATTACAAATGATGGACTATATCTTTAAAGGGTAGGTCATTAGCTTTTCATTGATATTTTATTTGCATCTCTTCAGTCATGGACGACCGAGCACCATTGATTTCAAAACAAAGGCCGATAAACCTCTGTTTCCAAGTTTGCTGAACATGTGGTGACTGAATAATCTGTCGGATGAGTGGCTGTCGCTGTGGACTGCGCTCTGAAAGGACTATGTTAGAGATGTTGGTGGTGCATACATGTAATCCATGAATAATTGATATTTCAGAGATTTTGTTAATCTTCATAAAGCAACACCTACTTTTTCCAAATTTACCTGATTCGGTGGCGAATGGAGCTGTCCAAAAAAGTGTGCAGTCAAAGTAGATTATGTTGAATTGGAGGAGAAAGACATGTTGAAAGTGTTTGAGCATATTAAGTGGAATATCATGTTTCATGATCAATCATTTGTGTGGCTTGGGTGGCTTGTGCGTAAAGCGCTCGCCTCTCACCAAGGTGACCACGGTTCGAATCCTGGCCGCGGATCGCATGTGAGTAGAGTTGTGCGTTGGTTCTCTCCTGTGCCACGAGGGTTTTTCTCCGGGCCCTCCGGTTTTCCTCCCTCCGGAAAAATCAAACACTTTCGATCTCAGGCTGTGCTCCGTGGTCATATATGGGTCGATGTGGCCGGCAGCCATAGGCGCCTATTCACGTGCCAGCGGCCCGACCACGTTGTAGCCGCGTCCTTCGCAATTCAGCATACCAGCTGCGAGTAAGGATGATTAGCCTCCCAAATTATTATTATTATTATTATATCAGAAATAAGAATGGTGGGACCCAGTTAGCGCTTTGATAGGCGGCCGACAGAGCACATACCATTTCTGGTTGGGGGAACCATATTTCAAACTTATGCAACAAAGTTACAAACAAAAACACCGAATATGAATTTTATTTACTTAACAGTAATTTAATTTCATAAGATATTTTCAACAATTGTACATTTTATTAAGATAAAATACATTTCATTTACCAAAACAAAATTAACTCTTTTTGCAAAAAAAACATTCATAGGACAAGTGAAGAACAAAAATCTGTGATCTGCAAAGTCTCCGTAAGTACAACACACAAAAGACACGTTGTTATGGCAATTTTTGCCTCAAAGGCAAGAATTGGACATTTCCAAAGCTTCCACGGCAATCGTTTCACATCCGTGAATGGGTGCAAGCCAGCTAGTCTGGTTCCCTGACCTGACAATTCCCTGACATGCTTAAATTGTTCCGTTCGTCTGAAGTAGGATCAGAGAACCAGACTAAAGAGCAGCATTTTTTTCTTATTTTTTTCCAGCATCTTTGAACACAAAACTTTCAACAGGTCAGTGTAACAATATTTGCTATAAAAAACTAACCCCCGAATCCATCCGTTTCTGAAACTTACAGCAAAAGCAAATGTTATATATCGCCTTTAAACATCTGAATCCACTCGGCACTACTAACAAGAATTTATCCCTGCCTTTATAATGATTGACATCCACTTTTATCAGCCAGTCCGGGTTGTTAGATATTCAATACGACTATAAGGCCAAAAAAATAAATTAGTCGGTCTCTGGTCAGCGCGCGTCGATTTTAATCATGCGCGTCGATCTTTTTTTTTCCAAAATGTTCCGCGGTAGCTCCAACAGCGCCCTCTATTTCCGCACCTCCGCAATTTTGTTTACCAAAGAGCACCAAGGAATGGGAAATTGCACCAAGGCAAATGATCGAAAGCACCAAGGCAAATTATGGAGGACACCAATGTACATGAGGACACCAAAAAAGCAAAATAGTACCCCACCTTGTCTGTACAATCCAAGCTTGAAGAAAAAAAAAGAAGAAGCCGCATGGCCGCGTCAATTCCGGAACTTTGGTCTGACCAGAGACCAAATATTTTTTTTTTTTGGCCTAACTTAGATTTTTATTATTTTTTTTGGACGGCATGTACCAACAAATATTTGGCAAACTGACGAATTTAAACAATTTGGCAAATCAACGAATTTGAACAATTCGGCGTGATTGTTTGAACACATGGAACAGACTCTATCAAGCATGTGCCGAGTTCATGGTAAAATAACACATACATTTGACAAAAAGCTGTAGTTTTTCCCACGTTCGATTCTTACACTCTCACTACATGTTCTATTTTCGTATCTGTGTGTCAGATTGTGGGGAATGTTTCTTTAAGGAAATCAACATACAAGGGTACTTCTGCAGTCACATTTTACTCAATGCGAAATTCTTTAAGCATAACCCTGAGGGCAGGTGACAAAAATATTGTATTAAAATTGCAGAATTCAGGGTTAATGAGGCATTGAATAATTAAAAATGTGTTCATGAATACTGTTTTTTTAATTACTGTTTGTGTGTGTTTTCATACACCACGAATGGATATTTAATTAAAAAAAAAATAATTGAAAAAATTACTTCTTATTCAATTACCAAAATTTGTTTTGCCTTAAAGTGCGACATCATGGGTGAAATTTACAACCACACAATATCAGTACAGATGGTGCACAAACTAACTAAATAAATAAAACCCTACAAACGCATAACAATATACATAAATATAAAATGGCAAGTCGTGAAAGTTTATATTCTATTTTACAATTGACAACTTTATAAACTGTAAAAATGGGTACAAAACAAAATTAAGGAACGTGTGCACAACCTGAAAGGTCAGACTATTCGTCATAAAAACTAATTACTGTAAATATGGAATGACAAATTTTAAAAATGTTTTAAACATTAAGAGTGAAGGCACCGTTGACAGAATGTGGGTGGAGTCAAGTTGGCGGTAAGAATTCATCTTAATATGGGAGTAAATGAAGAATGATACATACGAATTTTTCCAATACAAACGCCTCGTATGTGAACCTTAATTACATTTTGCACACACAAAAAGCGAAAACAAGAAAGCAAAAATCTGCACACAAATTGAGGTAGGAGTTAAGTAAAGAAAAGTCAAGGTTTAATGTTTGTATTCATGTGGAATGTAGTTTTTAGCTGTGGAATAGCAGCACAACAAATCTTCTTGTCTCTCCATTAGTTTGTTAGTTTATAGTTAGTTTAGTAACAAACGTTGACATTGTCTATTGCTCAAACATATTTTGACTGATTTCAGCCAAACAAGTATCAGTAACCCAGCCCCAACATGTCACATGACCAAACTGGGGTCAAAGGTCATCATGGGGTCACTGGGGTCAAAAACCTGATTTTTTTTACTCTAAACACTACTCAAAACACTGCATGGCGCAATCACGTGACTCATGCATGAACACGAATTAGTTGGCCCGCAGCTTACGAGATATTTTCCAATCGAGCTTGTTATGAGACAGACATCCAAAACCTTGGAATTTTTTTGGTGTGTTTTTTTTTTTTTTAAGAATGAAATTTAAGATTTTTCTGAAAACCGACATCTCACATGCAATACAAAAGGCTATAACTCAGCGGAAAACATTACTACTTAAAAGAACTACCTTGTTTCGGTTGGATTTAGGCACATACAGATGTTGCATGGCTTGTAAGGTCCTAGGAATGCAGCTAGAAGACGCACTGTGTTCTACGGACCATCAGTCCGACATTCAAGAGTTATGGGTCTGCAGCTGCCTACCTCTCTCTATGTCCTCCAGTATGCACCAGCAGCAGATGACGTTGCATGGCTTGTAAGGTTCTAGGAAGGCAGCTAGAAGACGCACAGTGTTCTAGGGCGCACCAGTCCAACATTCAAGACTTGTGGGTCTGTAGCCGCCTACCTGTCTCCATGTCCTTCTGTATGCACCAGTGGCAGGTGATGTTGCATGGCTTGTAAGGTCCTAGGAAGGCAGCTAGAAGACACACTGTGCTCTACGGACCATCAGTCCGACATTCAAGACTTGTGGGTCTGTAGCTGCCTACCTCTCTCCATGTCCTCCAGTATGCACCAGCGGCAGGTGATGTTGCAGGGCGTGTAAGGACCCGGGGAGGCGGCTCGCAGACCCAATATGTTGTGCAGATCACCTCCTTCATTCAAGGCTTGTGGGTCTGTAGCCGCCTACCTCCCTCTATGTCCTCAAGTATGCACCAGCGGCAGGTGACGTTGCAGGGCGTGTAAGGTCCCAGGGAGGCAGCTAGCAGACCCAATATGTTATGCAGATCACCTGTCCTTCATGCAAGACTTGTGGGTCTGTAGCAGCCTACCTCTCTCTATGTCATCCTGTATGCACCAGCGGCAGGTGATGTTGCATGGCTTGTAAGGTCCTAGGAAGGCAGCTAGAAGAGACACTGTGTTCTACGGACCATCAGTCAGACATTCAACACGTTCAATTAGACTTGTGGGTCTGTAGCTGCCTACCTCTCTCTATGTCCTCCAGTATGCACCAGCGGCAGGTGATGTTGCATGGCTTGTAAGGTCCTGGGAAGGCAGCTAGCAGAGGCACCGTGTTCTACGGACCATCAGTCCGACATTCAAGACTTGTGGGTCTGTAGCCGCCTACCTCTCTCTATGTCCTCCAGTATACACCAGCAGCAGGTGATGTTGCATGGCTTGTAAGGTCCAAGGAAGGCAGCTAGAAGACACACTGTGTTCTACGGACCATCAGTCGAACATTCAACATGTTCAACTAGACTTGTGGGTCTGTAGCCGCCTACCTCTCTCCATGTCCTCCAGTATGCACCAGCGGCAGGTGATGTTGCAGGGCGTGTAAGGTCCTGGGGAGGCGGCTCGCAGACCGGCTAGGAGTCTGCAGTGGCACTCGTTCAGTTTCCTGCGAAGCTGGTCTTGTAGAATACACTGTAGAGAATAATAAGTCATGAATCAGTGCCTGATAAAAAGTTCAATGTCTGGTTCCTCAAGATACCTTTCATATTGGGGTGAGATTGAGGGAAAATGAAAAAGCCACAAGATTATCAAGATGGTTTGAGGATAACTAAGCACCCTAAAGTAATGTAGGGTCTATGATAAATATTTGAATTTGCTTAAAGGCACCCCTTAAAGGAAATATAAAACACATTTGCTTTTGCTGTAATTTTCAGAAATGGATGGATTTGGGGGTTGGCATTTTATAGCAAATATTGTTACACTGACCTGTTTAAAGTGTTTTGTGTTCATAAATGCTGGAAAAAAAAAAAGTTGTTCTTGTTTTCTGGCTCCCGACCCTACTTCAGACAAAACAAAGCAAGTAACAGATGTTAGGGAATTGTCAGGTCAGGGAACCAGACAAGCTGGCTTGCACCTGTCCACGGATGTGTAACCGATGGTAATCAAAATGCAGACTAACTAAATTTGGTAAATTGGGAACAGTTTTTAAAAAAAAAATCCTTTTTTTATCCCAACGATGGTCGGCCGACCATCATTGGAAATTGATAAAAAAATTCCACTTTCTTGAAAGTGACAGCACACCAGGTGCCATACATGATTTCACAGGATGCTTGAGACTATTATTCAGTTGTAGGCAAGTACGGCATGTCATCATAATTTGGTAGTATTGTTTTTTTATGTTTGCAAATGTTGTATATTACCTTTAAAACACTAATTTTGTTGTTCTATATAAACTTTTGTAGGTAAAAACGCCTTTACCGTAAAACCTCTGGAATTCTAGTTTTCAAAAGGGATTCTTTCAAAAATCCTGAAATCAGGTAAAATACTAACAAATCTCACCCTTTGTCATATTCCTTGTATAAAGGGGTTTCAAAATGCCAGTGCAAATTTTCAGCCATTCCTCCCCCCCCCCCCCACAAAAAAATCCCTTCAGTGAACCAACATGACTCCTGCAGCGCTCTTACCAATGATTTAAGTTGCTGTCGTTTAGATGATTTCTTTCCGTTCCTCACCCTGAAAAAGACAAGATAATTATTCAGAGGGTCAGATGTCTTGTCAATAACACGGAGACAACAGTGTTATGAAATAATAAATACATGTACTGCAAAAAAAGAAAGAAAGTCCACACTCATTGGAGGGGTCATAATATTTAAATCTGATCGTCTTATGATTACATCATTTATATAGACCTTTGGGGAATGTTGTTAGCTACATTTTGATACCCTGTTTGCTACCAAAGACTGTAAATCGTCCAAGATTGGCAACGGATTATGAAAAATGATGCACTTTGAAAAGTATACAAATTTGGTATGCGAGTCGAAACTGCTGCATGACAATGTTACACTGCCTGAAACAAATGGCAGGGAATATTGATTGCACAGTGCTCGCATGCATGGGAGCACGCGAAATTGAATTACCAGGGCTTTGTTCGGGCACTGTGCAGTCAATAGGGGTCAATTACGAGCATGTGTGTTTGCGCTTAGCAATTTCTCCTCGCGTAATCTTTAAATTTGCAATTTTTTCAAACTGCATCATTTTTCAATAACTGTTGTAAAACTTGGACAATTTACAGTCTTTGGTAGCAAACGAGGTATCAAAATGTAGCTAACAACATTCCCCAAAGGTCTATATAAATGACGTTATCATAAGACGATCACATTTAGAATAACGACCCCTCCAATAAATGTGGATTATCTTTTTTTTCACGGTGTTTAAAAACAATGACAACAAAAAGTAAAATTTAAATGAAAATAATGTGTAAATAAATTGTATCTGACACTGAACGATGACTTCAACACGTACATGCAAGTTAATATTGATCTCAAACAAATGCACAAATGTACAAAACACAAAGATACATCAACACAGATATCACTTTAGTGCTAACTAAATCACAAATGTGACGTAAATTAATGTACAAAACTGTACGACAGAAACTACCATTCTATCAAAAGAAAATTAACAAGTCGTGGAAAATTAATGACCGAGGCTACATGACAAGACACATTGTTGCACAGATGGGTTACCTGGTCCTATTACAGACGTATGAGCATCGTCCTAGTCAGTTGTTACGAGAATATGAAATGAGATGTTTGTTAGAATGAAAGAACAAATATGTGACCCACTCCACAAAAAAGGTATTAAGTTGCGCTGTGCATTATCGTGTAATGGCCCGCTCAACATTGAGGGTGAACATTTTGTCAAAATGTGATTTTCATTTTTAGTCATGAATGACAGCTTTATTACTTAAAGTTTGAGGGTTCATTCACAGAAGTGACTTCAGTGGAAAAAAAAGACAATTTTGAGTGCATCGTGCCCAAATCTACAACATTTCAAAGCCTGTATTCTCAGTTGTAATCTGAACTCCAAGGAAGTATTTAATACACAAATAGGTCATATCTCTAGAACGGGAGGGGCTATGGAGCTCTATTGTACACCAAATGAAAGCTTATGTTATGGGCTTTCGTACCATGTATATATCTCAATTTCACTTGTTTGCAACATAATACCTTTTTTGTGGAGTGGGTCACATATACTGAAGTGGAAAAATGAAAGACTAAGAGAATTTAAAAATGTTAACAGTTGACAAGATTTGGAAGTTGAAGTCAACAGTGGGAGCCTATAATGCGCTAAGCACAGACAATAAATGCTTAGCAACGGCAGGTTACCAGCCAAGCTGTCATGCAACGTATATAGCTTGCGACCGGTTCCCGGCTGACATTTGCTGAGCCAATTTTCTGCTTACCAGCTTGATAAAATTGGGCACAGATCAGTAACAAAGGAGCATGCAAGAACTGGGAAGACTAGGATAAAAAGAATATAGACCAGAACCCAAGAAACCACCCACACCGAGCGAGTACAGCTCAGTGAAGTTCACACAATGATCAACTACTCAGCTATCAACAGTTCTACTCAGAAATGAGAACTCGAAAAAACTCTTCAAGGATTTTTTTCCCAGGATTCCTGGAACTCACCAACCGCGACAAACTCAACTTGGGCACCACGGGATCCCCAAAATCCTTGTGTACCCCATTGTGCATGATCGCGCCATTCTTAAACCCCTCATCAAATTCCAAAAACCTATCCTCATCCATACTTCTCTCGGGCGAGGAGGAACGGTAGGCCGGCGACGACCTCAGGATCGACCTCTCGGGCGACCTTCGACCCGACCTGCCCGGCGAGAGAGACCTGAGGGTCGGGGAGGCTGACCGGAGGGGGCTGGTGGACTTCCTGGAGCTGTGGTTGGTCAGGGAGGTGCGAGTGTAGCTGGTGTTTTCCACGGTGGTCGGGGAGAGGGTGGATCTACGAAGTTCCTGAGATATTCTTTCTCTGCAATAGAAAATAACGCATGGAGTCAGAATGCCGTTACAGACATGTAGGAATAAACAAAACATAACCACGCTTTGAAACCACAAGTGCAGATCTTACTGTGTGTCTTATCATCTTTCAATACAGGCGATTCCCAATACAGTGCGCCACCAAGGGAGGCGTGAGTCTGTAGCCGCATTGAGGGAGACGGTCGACACATTCGCAAGGCGCGGGACACTTAAACTTGTAAGTTTGTCTGGTCAGTAGTTCCGTAAGCGTTTGATTCAAGTATCGTTTTTCTTTACTCTTTATCAAGATGTTGTTTTTCTGTGAGGCAGCAATTTCCTCGAGTTTGTTCAAATCACGGCAAGTTGGCCATGTTTTTGTTGACCATTAACTTGAAAGCTAGACTCTACGGGGCAGCCTCTTGGTGGCAAACTTATTGGGAATCGCCTGTATATGTAAGTACATTTTAAATGGATAATGTTTTTTTGGCCATTACAACCTGTGTTGTCCGTAAATCCTAAGTTGTTGTTCCTAAAAAAGTCTGTCTTTTGTAAAAGTTATATTACCCTTTATTGTTTTGAGATGCCTGATTGTGATCCTCGATGCAGTAACAATTGAAATTCTACTCACTTGTCGAATCGTTCGCTGGTTAGCTGCCTGCGGACTTTCTCCAGGTCTGCTTCCAGCTGCGCTGCCCTGGATCTCAGAGTCTGGACTTCCCTGCTCTGGCTCTGACTGCAATCAGTGCGGAAAAAAACATTATTTCGTAAATTCCAATAATTTTATTCTGTTATCTTTCGCCCAGCAATACGGTCATGTTTCATGATTTCAGGAATTATAGACAAGACATTCAGATACCTTTCCAGTATTAACATCCACACTCTACTGTTCAAGCAATTCAGACTATGTTTCTCGTTTTTCACGTTCTTTTTGAAGATCGTTTTCATTTAAATGGATCACTTGCTCTTTTAAATGAGCAGTGGATTACCACCAGCATTGCTAAGACCATCTAAGCTCCCTGGGAGTTACAGCTCTGTGCAGCCATTTTTTTCAGACACAAATGGCGGAATAGACCTTTATCATGCTGCCACCATTTCAGTCATGTTCCCTGTATCCAATAACAGTACCGAATGATAATGTTTTTTGTGCAAAAATCAAGATGGCCGCAAAACGATAACGGTCTATTAAACCATATATTATTATGTTTATTTATTTCTGGTAATTAACCCAAGGATTCCTCAGAAGGGCCCCCGGCACTGTAGCTCACAAGCCTGAAGATACCCATACAGAGAAGACAATGAGAAGAAATTACAGTTTTTAGAGGTGGGAGGGAAACCCTAGAAGAATACTCTGGGGCAAACCCACGGAATCAGAACTGAAAACCCAATACACATATTGGCCCGGGCGGGATTCGAACCCAGATCACATCGGTGGAAGGCGAGTAAAGTAGTGCTACGCCAACATGAATCATCTCTGCCTTTACAGGTATCGATTTTACTCCTCGGTGGGGAACAAAATAAAATTGCGACAAAGTGTCTTGCCCAAGGACACAGGCACCATAACCACAAGCCGGACTCAACGCTGCAGAATCACCCAAAGCATCTTGAGTCCTGTACTCACGAACACGAGACCACAGCACTCCAAGGCATAAAATGATAATTACAGTGGAACGTCACTATACCGAACATTCGGCTATACCGAACATCGTCTTTGGCTCCCGATTTTTGTGTACAAAACGTACTGAACATTGTTGTTGACAAATACAAACCAACGTGACAAGTGGCTATCATTTCCCCAAGGAATAGAAGGGGAAAGCCACCTATCGCCGTAGGCCATAGTAAGCCCAAAAATTGTGTAATTACATAATTCAATAGTTGGCATGAGTTCAGAGTCGTCTTTCAGTAACACATGTACCGGGGTGATGCATGCAGTGTAAAGTTCTGAAGGGCACTGTTTATTGAAAAGTGAGTACCGGAGCATCACCACCTTAAAATCACCATACCGAACGATCGCTATTACGAACAATTTGTGTGGATCTCCCAGTGTTCGTTATAGCGACGTTCCACTGTACTTTGAGACTCACACTTTACTGTCGGCCAGCGCCAGCCTGTCCTTAATGAGCTGCAGCTCCGATCGTTGCTCCTGGCTGTCCAGCTGGGCCTGGAATTCCTTCTCCCGGTTGTTGGACAGGAGGGTCTCCAGGTTACGCACCGAGGTCCTCTCCGTCACCACCTGGTTGCGTAGCATCTCTATCTCGCGCCTTAGGTCTTCGATGGTGGACTCAAGCTGTTCATTAGATCACAGAGAAAGTATAATTATAATCTAATCAGCATAGCTCATGGCACAAAAAGGAGTAACTTGATACTGTGTTATGAACCAAAACAACTGTACATCTCGGCCGAATTGAGTGACTCTGCGACTGCAAGTTTTTGAATTTTTTCTTAAGCTCTCAGACAGCACTAAGTGTAAAGTATATACTCAAGAAAACTAAAGTCTGATCTTAATCCTGACAAGAACTTAAAGGAGAACTTTGAAGGGGAGAAGTCTGTGGAAAGAAGTGGCCGTGAGGAGAACTTGAGACGTTAACCTTGACGTTTTGTTAAGATTGTGTTCTTTGATTGTAATCAGGAGAATACCTAAACTCTCAGAGATGGACCATTATTGGTTGGAGATTCAGTGTGGATCAGTGCGGCATGACAGAATGCAGCAAGCTATGAGATTGCATCCTGATAAGTTGTGTTCATACTGTAAGGATCTTCTCTAGAGTGTCCTCGGCCAAGTAGGCCAAAGGTGACCCATTGGTTGGGACAGTCTTACCTGTTCTGTGTCGATATTTCTTGTGGTCAGCTGTCGCGACATTGCCTCCTTGGTGTTCTCCAGCTTGACGCAGAGATCCCTGACGGCTGAGAGATCCTGGACTAAGGACTCCTTCTCATCCTGCAGCTGCCGGACGGTGTCCTCCAGGCTGGCCAGGGACCTGGTCAGGCTGGACACCTGCAGCTCGTAGGCTTGGACCGAGGATATATGCTGTGGAAATAACGGTGGGGATGAGGAGAGTCAGCATTTCATTGTGGACTGTGAACAGCATTTTTATCGAGTTTTTTTAGCTTGGTGAAGTAAACTACAGGTGAAAGTTGACAACTGGTAGACAGCAAACATAGGGCTGGATAGCTCAGTTGGTAGGGCACCCGTGCAGTGTTCCAGAGGTTGCAGATTTAAAGGGCTCATGACATGAATCTTACATGGGAATACATTTTGTGCAACTTTCTACTCCTGTTAAATGTATGAAATCGAACTGACACTCTTTTGGTAATTTTATTGAATGGGGCACTTTTTAAAAAATTAATAATTTTCCATGAATTTCCTGACAAATGAGGGCGCTGTTGCTGTGATGTCATTTCAGGACGACATTGTTCACTTTAGGGGTTTTCTGTTCAAATTGTCAACCCAAATTTGCTCAATGAAAACTCTGTGAGAAAACTTTAGTCATTGGCTTTATTGTCATGTATCGAAACAACAACGAATCACCAAAGAAAAGAAAATTTACAACAGCAAAATATCCAAAATTCAAACATTAGTGCTGAAATAGCTGTAACAATGAGCTTCAAAATGCATTTAAAAATGGCAAAAAGAAAATTAAAAATAAGGTTAAATGGGACACAAAGGTGCATTTGCAAGGACTGTATTAAGAAAAATACATTACATGGGCCCTTTAAACCCCTTCCTAGTCCTAAAAGGATTTGAGATGTGGATTAAAAATCACTGCACTCTAAAAAAGTATACAGCACCGACAGTGATCCTTTCCGTTTTACTATCGATGGGAAACTTGTGCACATACGTGTAGATCCCACATAGAGGATGTTGAATAATTGTCTCACAGAAAGAACACCTCATGTACTAAAGAGTGTGAGATTTGCTTTGAAAGCTCACCACATTCTCTACAAGATTTCAACAAAATAAGCAATAAGCCCTATGGACTCCGTGCTCTAACAGTAGATGGTGTTTTTCGACCACTTCAAGATCTCAGTGGACGGCACACTGGTTTGCACATACAGTCGTGTTTACTTTACTCTCGAGGACAGTGCTTTGTGTTTCCCTTTGTCCCTGTAATATAACACTCTCCCATAGACTAAGAACATAACTGTACAGTAGAGAACCGTTTCAACAAAAGACCCAACGCCAGAGGACTAAAAGGATCTGTTGTTCTCCTTCTGTGTGTCGGTCCTCGGGGGGTTATGTAGAACACGTACATGTATGCCGCGAAGTACATACACACGACTTATTTTACTCAGAATGCGCACAATGCCATAGCATCTTCGCATGAGCGTCAGGTGTCATCGGCAACGCACTCGAATGTCTCTCCCAACTCTCCCTTTCTTACCGTTGAGGGGGTACTCCCGCACGGGGCCCATGTATCTCAGGAGCACAAACCGAAGGTCTGAAAAGTTACAGTGAAGGATCGAAAACTGACAAGTACCTGTTGCATCTCCCTGTCCTGTAGAGTGACCTTGTCTCGGAGTCTCTTCATATCGGCATCTTTGGTCATCAGTTCCACCTTGAAGGAGGAGGACTCCCCAGAGCGCTGAGAGGCCTCCGTCTCCCAGCGCTGGGCCTCTGAGGTGGCGGTCCGGTAATTCTCCAACAGGTCCCTGTGCTCACGTTCCTATGTCAGACAAATGATTTGAAACGATGTGATTACCAATAGAAACATGTCACCTGGGACGTCACGCCGACAGACGACTGACAAGTAAACCAAACACGCAGCTTACATTAAGTAGTAAATGTCAACATACAGGCTGACCGAAAAAAATGAAACCCTAAACATTTGCCTTTAAAAAAAAAGATTGGTACATTTTGATGTTTTGGGTATCAGATTAAAGCTGAGAGCTTTTTCTTTTAAATACTAAAAAAAATCATGAAAATAGCATTTTGGGTTGCTGAGAAAATGCCAATTATGTCAACATAGTCATTTTCGTCCTGTACACAAGGAATTCAAACAGTGAAACATTTTACTGTAGGCCTACTGTGCAATTATCCTTCATTCATAAATACCTCAGACAGTTTAGCCATTCCTATTGGTCGAGAGCCCGTCACGTGGCCGGTATTAAACGGATGATAAAGACATGGCTAGCTGGTCTTAAACACTTTTCCAGTGTCACAATAAAATGTGGACTCCTAAAAATCCAGTGCCTCTTATCGTTTCATTGGTTGAACGTTCACAATCCTCACGTAGGCATGCGCAACACTACCAGGGAGTTAGAATTTTATAGTTCTAAATTCAAAACGCAACGCGCCAGGTGCGTTCTGCGCGACATCGCGTAGAACATGATACGCGCGCGTCAATCTCCATAAAAGGGTTGTTTTCATCTTACTCGCCAGCTGAACACTCCATTATTTTGCAGGAGGGATGTTTCAAAAAGCATAAAGTGAATTTGTTGAACAAAATCGGGATGTTTTGAACGAATTATATGATTTTTTTTTACCGAAAAGGTATTTATGAATGGGAATAAATATGTACTCCGTCGGTATTTATCACTCTGTTTAATACCACTTAGAGTCTGGGTGCTGATAATTACCCTCGCCTCCGGCTCGGGTAATTATCAGCACCCAGACTCTAAGTGGTATTAAACAGAGTGATAAAAACCTCCGGAGCACACATTTATTCCCTTATTTGTGCAATTTCTTTAGTATTTTGAAACATTTATGATGTTGAAAGGGTTTAAAATAGGACTAAAGAGGATGAGATACATGTTCAGGTGGAAATTAAAAGGTATTTCCATCAAATTCATTTGTACTCTTGTCATATTATATGCTGTGTTGATTGTAAGGATTAGGACATGCACAAATAGGTACAGTGAAAATCCCTTACCTGTGGTAGTTTTTTTGTGTACATGATGAAAAATGACTACTTTTACATAATTGGCATTTTCTCAGCAATCCAAAGTGCTATTTTCATGATTTTTTTTCAGTATTTGAAAGAAAAAGCTCTCAGCTTTAATCTGATACCAAAAACATAAAAATCCACCAATCCCTTCCTTTAAATAAGGCAAATGTTTGAGGATTGCATTTTTGGGGGGTCTTCCTGCATACATGCAGTACATAATACATCCGTTTTTTAAAAGTCAGCAGCACGTGACAACATCATCCGATTCCCGAACAGGTGTGATATGACCAAATGACATTTTATCATCTGCCATCAAAATTAAATTCATTCAAGATTCATTACTCGTCTGGAAGAAGGCAGACCACGAGATATACAATCACAAGACCAGCCACGGATGATTTTCTGAACATCACGGTTGTATGCTTTGCCCTACCTTTGCAGCCAGTAGATCCTCGATTCTTGCAACCTCGCCGATGTACTCCTGCACCTGCTCCTTGAGAGATTCCCGTTCTTCTATTGCCTCCTCCAACTCGATATTTACTACCTGAAAAAGGATATAAAGTAGATCATCATCATCCAGCTTGAATCTTTATCCTGGGGACAATTTCATTTCAAAGACTGCTGCCAAGCACAGCAGAGATTTGCTCAGCCAAAAACAGGTTACCGACCAATTGTTGTCTTGCATATTGCTGTTACTGGTACTCTGCCAATTTCTGCTTAGCACAAAAGAATCGCTCATAAGCTGTACTTTCTGTTAAGCAGCTCCATGACACCGGCCCCTGATTGGTTGGTTCATTAACTGCCATATTTCAAATATTGAGGGGTACAGGGTTTTCAAACCTTGAGCACATCCAGAATAAAATCGTGACCTACTGAGGCAAAATGAGGAATGTCCCCCAAAACCTTGTTTTGAGTAATCGACGCCTGAAGTCGGATATGCTAGAAAAATCATGTGAAAATCGATTTGATTGTTTTGTATTTTTGAGCAGCCAAAGTATTTAAGAATCACACTATGTATTTTTGTTGGGGAAAAAGTACCCACAAAAGTGGAAAAACTGAAAAACGTTTTTCAATGTCGTTGGCGGCGCAATGCATGTCTTTTTTTCATAGCCGTTTTTCTCGAAATGAGGTTAGAGAAACTTGACAGGACACTGTTAAAGTTCCTGCCTCAAATCTTTGGAATGAATTAAGCTGCAGAAATAAATTTGGTATCATTGGAAAGCCAATGATTTGCACTTTAACATGATGTACATAACGTGAAAAGTCAAAGGCTGGTTTTATTCCTCATTATGCTATGGCAGGTCATAATTAGTCATGCCTGATTCTTGCGTGTGAACCACTGCGCGGATGCACTGTGTCCTTCCCTCTTCAATTTGTTTATGAGTGGTGACAAAAGCGCCCTCTATTGTCTATGCGTGGAGTCATACCTGGTTCTCTCTTGTCATTGTTGCCAGGTCTTCTTGGAGTCTCCTGTTTTCCCTCATGGTGGCGTCGCGGCCTCGCACCGTCTCCGTCAACTCGTCTCGCGACGAGTCCAGCTGCCTGCGTAGACTGCGCACCTCGCGATCTTTGCTGCCCAGCTCATCGGTAGCACGTCTGAAATTATGGAGCAGTGTTGGTAATAGACTGACTGAAATTGTTCTAGAACTTGCTCAACTTTAATCAACAATTCAATATGGCTTTCCATTTTGAACATGATATTTCATGTTAAAAAGTTACACATTTTAGAGCCAACCTTTGCATACTTAATAAATTACAGTAGCCCGATGCCATGTCATCGCTAACAATGGGTGAGAAAAGCGAAGATTTCAGACCATTCTTGAGCTGGAGGTTTCTGGCATATAGCCTCTTCAAGTCACAGTTAGAATTCACATGTGAATTCTCAAGTGTAATAATGAACTTATTGGGTTATTAGACTTTTTTCAATTCTATTTGCACTGAGGCTTATTCTGAATTTATTATCCCGTCAATCAGAAGTTAGAGAAGTCAAGTTGGTGTAGCGGTACTTTCCTCGCCTTCCACCACTGTAAACCCGGGTTCGAATCCCGCCTAGGTCAATATGTGGATTGGGTATTTAGTCCCGGCCTGAATCCGAGGGTTTTCCCTAGAATATTCTTCTGGAGTTTTCTACAACCTCTTAAGACTGTAATTTCTTCTCATTGTCTTCTCTCTACGGGTTTCTTTAGGCTTTGGAGCTACAGTGCCTGGTGCGCATTTGTGGAATCCTTGCTTTTATTACCAGAAATAAATAATAACAAATATGAGTAAAGAAGTGATATTAGGTTAAAAGTAACAAAGGACGAATAATAATAAGGGATACCTTTGTCAGGTTGTTTGAATAGCTAGTGACATGACTTGAGACTGAATACTTTGTGTTAATTTGTGATTGACCATTGTGGACTTGTGATGATTTGATTCCAACTCTGGCTTAATTTCCTTACTCGAGTCTTTCTTGAAGATCCTCCAGTGTCGCCCGGGTGTCGCTGAGCGTGTGTCCTCTGCTGGCCAGCTCGTGCTCAAAGGCAGCAATCTTCTCTGTCTTGTCATCGAGGGCGTTCTGAAGGACGTCCTTCTCCCTGTCCAGCGAGCTGATCGTCCCGCGAAGCTGCCGCACCTCATCGTGCAGGCCGTTGTTGGAGATGGTCAAATCGGCTGAAAAATATTTTTTAGACGTTATAAATTCGTAATTTGGGCTTTGTTATATATGCTAGGTAGTCTTGGGTTCTGGGAGTCTTGGGTATCTGGGGTTTTGGGTGTCTGGGGTCTTGGGTTCTGGGAGTCGTGGGTGTCTAGGGTCTTGGGTTCTGGGAGTCTTGGGTTCTGGAAATCTTGGGTTCTGGGAGTCTTGGGGGTCTTGGGTTTTGGGAGTCATGGGTGTCTGGGGGCCTTGGGTTCTGTGAGTCGTGGGTGTCTGAGGGTCGTGGGTTTTGGGAGTCTTGGGTGACTGGGGTTCTTGGGTTCTGGGTGTCCAGGATTCTTGGGTGTCTGGGGTTTTGGGTTCTCAGGGTCTTAGGAGGTTTTGGGAGTCGTGGGAGTCTGGGGGTCTTGGGTTCTGGGAGTCTTGGGTTCTGGGAGTCTTGGGTGTCTGGGGTCTTGGGTTTTGGGAGTCGTGGGTGTCTGGGGGTCTTGGGTTCTGGGAGTCTTGGGTTCTGGGAGTCGTGGGTGTCTGGGGGTCTTGGGTTCTGGGAGTCTTTGGTTCTGGGAGTCGTGGGTTCTGGGAGTCGTGGGTGTTTGGGGGTCGTGGGTTCCGGATGTCTTGGGTGACTGGGGGTATTGGTTTCTGGGTGTCTAGGATTCTTGGGTGTCTAGGGTCTTGGGTTCTGGGAGTCGAGGGTGACTTGGGTTCTGGGAGTCTTGGGTGACTGGGGATCTTGGGTTCTGGGAGTCTTGGGTGACTGGGAGTCTTGGGTGACTGGGGGTCTTGACTTCTGAATGTCAGGGAGTCTTGGGTGTCTTGGGCCCCAGGGTTATGGGAGTCTTGGTGTCCAGGGGTCTGGAGGTCTGAGGGTCTGTAGCCTTTGGGACTAGGCTCTTGGGATCTTAGGGTAAGTATTGAGGTTGTAGGATCTTGAGGTCTTTGGTTCTTGGGGCAACAACATCAGAGAGCAGATACTTACTGATACGCTCCTCCAGTCTAGCGCCTCTTTCATCAGCTGCTTGTAGCTCCCCTGAGCGTTGATTCAACCTTCGTTGATGATCACCTAGCGATGTCTCTGCTTGCTCGGCTAGCAACCTGCATAGACCACACAGAAACAAAGTGAGCAATCCTAATTGCTGATGCTTTTGGGTGCAGTTTGGGTTTCTGAATCAGGAGAATTTTTTAACTTTCCTTGTTTGAAATGAGACAACAGTCAAAGAAACAGAGCCAAATATGATTTCTATTAAAAAGGGTTGAACTATAATTTTTACAGCTAACGACTTTAAAAATTAAAAAAATGACAGACAATTCTCCCGACCTCATCTGAGTTGAGGTGGCCTTGTGCTGGGAAGACTCTTCGTAAGCCTCTTCTATCCGCAGAGTCTGGGATCGCACCTGCTCCTCCAGCGTGGATATCATGGCCTGGAAGGACTGGACCCTGGATTGAAGGCTGCTACGATCCTGCTCAGCCTGTTGTGAATGGAACGAGAGATGGGTGTGATTTTAGTCCGTCAGTCTGTAGTCCGGGCTTTATGTCGAATCTCACAGACTCTGTGCATGAACACCAGATGGCACTTTCCATGTGTGGGACACACTGTATGTGGGCACAATTAGTTGGAGCATGTGGGCATTTAGTTGGAACCAGTGTTGTAGTCGAGACACCAACGTCGAGTCCGAGTTCCGAGTCACAAGCCTCAAGTCCGAGTCTCGAGTCACAAGCCTCGAGTCCGAGTCACGAGTCACTTCGTTCTTAGTTGTTCACCAAACAAATCAATTTTTTTTTTTAATTATTTTTCAATCATCCGTTGTGTCTTTTAAGTACATCCCAGTGTATATAGTTATTCCTCAATGATCCTTTCCCATCCCTACGTTAGGTTTTTAATTTTTTTTTAATGAAATTACGTGACTCGAGTCACGAGTCACCAAGCTTGAGTCATCATGGTCGAGTCCGAGTCTGAGTTATTTCCCAATGTGACTCGAGTCTAGTCCGAGTCACGAAAAATGTGACTCGAGTCCGACTCGAGTCCGAGTCCTGGACTCGAGTCCTACAACACTGGTTGGAACATACAGAGCTGAAGGACGCATGAAAAGTTTTCATCCGAAATTGCACACAAACCTTTATCGTGATTGCCTGAGCTCAAGGCATAAAGTGGCAATGCTTTCAAGGGTCCCGTCCCATACTCTCTCTTTAACTGACAAGGGGGCTATACTTGAACATGGAATGCATATTGTTGGAATTCACCACAATGCTTGGTACATCACCCAAATCTTCCCTGAGAGGCTCATATATTCTGAGAAGTATATTAGAATTGGACTACACTGTCGATGCCACAATATGTCAAATTTGGGTCAAAGAAAAACGGCACTCCTGCAAACATGTCCACATGCACATCATGCATGAATATTTTGGTCAGGGGTGTAACCATGGCTCACTAAAAAAAGGGGACCCAAAAAAATCAGAATTCTTCACATTGCGCATCAAGAAAACAGTCTGATCGAAAAAAATCACGGCGTAAACATTTACATGTATACATATTAATTTATTAGTGATAAAAATACAATGAAATTTACATGTTCTACAGCTCTTTCCAAGTCCTCCACTTTCTGCTCCAGGCGTGCCTTCTCACCAAGATGAGAATCAGTAGAAATCTAAAAGAACAAAATCAGGTTGTGCAATTACTCACTATACTCGCACTTACAGGGTGAGCAAAAAAAAATATAAACCAAATGGCAGGAACAATTTTTGAACGAAGTTTTGCCTGTAGCACTTTCAGAATCTAGGATATGAAAGCCCAATTAATGAGCTTTCTTTTCGTACAAGAATCATTCAAATCCCTCATGTACTTTTTAAGTTGCAGAATTTTGAACACAAACACTGTTTTAAAGTTCTGTCCATTTACTTACACTTACTTTTTTGTGATCCGTGGACGGAACTTTAAAATGGTCTTTGTGTTCAAAACTCCGTAACTTGAAAAGTACATGAGTGATTTGAATGATTCTTGTACTAAAAGAAAGCTTAAAGTGCTACAGGCAAAACTTCATTCAAAAATTGGTCCTGCTATTTGGGTTGCATATTTTTTTCCTCATCCTGTAGTTTAAAGTTCACAGAAAACGTCTTGTCTCATGAAACAGGTTACTTTGAATGAAAATCCAACCAAATTAATCTCCCCAACATGTAACCTTTAAAGACTGACCTTTAACCTCTCCCTAAGGCTGTCCCTCTCTGTCACCATCCTCCTCAGGTCAGCCAGGGCCTCGTCCCTCTCCAGCTCCACCCGCTGCAGGATGGACTGAGCTGCCACAGAGGCTCGGGACGTCTTGGGCGACTTGACGAGGTCTCGTCTTAGTCTCTGAAGCTCGCTGTTTGCCTGAAATGGGGAAAGAGCAGTTATAACAAACGATGGTTCCTTCAGGATCCATTGTCCTCAGCAACGGGGGTTTTTCCACAGGTAATTGAAGTACAACTTTATTTTCTGAGGCATTTGCTATTTTTAAAATTTTTATTTGCATGCACTATTATTATTATTTTTTTTATTATTTATTTCTGGTAATGAAACCAAGGATTCCTCAAAAGCGCCCCAGGCACTGTACCTCACAAGCCTGAAGAAACTTGTAGAGAGCAGACAATGAGAATAAATTACTGGGGGAGGGGGGGGGGGAGAATCAACGGAATCAGGCAGAGACTGAAAACCCAATCCACTTGGGCCAGGGCAGTATTTGAACCCGGGTCACAGCGGTGGAAGGCGAGAAAGGAACCAACCTGACACTCCTGTCACCACCTTGAAAATACAGAGAAGTCAAATCTGTAGATGTAGATAAAGCACTGAATACCTCCAGTACTCTTCTAAAACCTGTTTTACATTTCCAGTATTATGCTCTAACATGGACTTATTTCTTTCATACAACCCTTTGATGTTACCAAGATGAACCAAGGTTCCTTTGCTAAAGTCTTCAGGCCCTAAATTAAAATCTACTGGCCGTAGCTCCTTCAAAAGCAGTGTGGGGTCTCACCTGTTCATATAGAATATTTGTCTTGTCTCTCTCATTGGTCAGGACTTTCACATTTGCTTGAATCTGTCCAAAAAAAAAAAAAGAAATGAAAAAAATCAAATCACCAAATAAACTTCTGAAATTCTTTTAGAAAAATGAGACATTTCAAGGCAACAATGCTCAGACCTGCAGCCGATTTCACAAAACTTTACGCAATGGCGCAACTCCGCTTGCCGCCACAATTTATTACGTAAGTTACACAACATTTCAGGCCGCGCAACATTTCAGTTATGACACATTCCAAGGACGTATCAATTATGGCGTAACTTGCACAATCAATTTTAGGTAGCGTAAGTTATGGGGCAGTGACTGAAAGTGACCTATTTTACCAGCAAATTGCGATCGTCGAGCCGAAGCCTGTCATTGCACAACTTATCAAGGTTGATACTCAAAGACACTCACAGCTTTGTGTCTGAAGTAAACAAATTGTTTTTTAGAGTCCTAACACGATTCTAAAGAAAGTCGGACAAATTTATTTTCAAGATAGCGGGCTGAGGTGATTCAACGACAGTTTCAGGAACGAACAAAATCATACACAAACAGCCATCGTAAATACCGTTATTATCCTCGTCCAAGATGTTTAAAATGTTTCGCGACTGCGCCACGTTTCGTGAAATCGAACACACATTTATTGCGCAGCTGCGCAACAAATTTGTTGCGAAAGTCCTACTCAAGGTGTTAGTTACGCACTGTTTTGTGAAATTGGCTGCTGAAAGGCAACCTGAGGCCAATTCATGGCACAGCTAAGTACAGAGTTTTTTTCAGATGATCCTCTCTGAGATTAGCCTCTGGTCTTAAGAGTATGCGGACTAACACCTACCTCTGCCAGGTGCCTCTCAAACTTGTCAAGGAGTGACTGGAGCTCGTCGCGTTCCCTCCTCAGTTTGATGATCTCGGCTTCATCCGCGACACTCTGTGTGCATGAACAAAATTTGCGTACGTCAGAACAGGTCAAGTGAAGTAAGGTCAGCGTTTCACAAAGGTTTATGCTGATGGAAACACTTTGTATTATCTGGCAGATGCAATGGTAGCGAAACTACTCCGACTGATTTCAAGTTTTCTAGAGATCCAGAAGTTGTTCATTCTACTTGTATACTTTACCCTGTCCTTTCTTGGAGGAGACGAGGTTGATTTCTTGGGGCTCCCAGATGAGCGAATCACTCTCAGCGTGTCGTATTCACGCTTGTAGAAGTCCCTCTCGTCCTCCAGCACACGTATGATGGCCTCGTAGTGAGAGGCAGACTGGGCAAGAGACAGAGATAAGATATTAACGGTTTCAGATTATAAATAAATACTGTACAGATTTTTTTTCTTCGAACTGTGCAGAAATCCTCAAAAACCTCCTTGGGATCTATGGGGGTCAGGATTGACTGCTGTACACAGGAGGCCAGTTCCTACTTCAAGAAAATTTGATTGCCCAGTTACAGTATGAAATAACAAAATATCTGCAAAATACACTGGACTTAAAGCAAGGGCTCGTTCTGCAAATTGACAACTCAGATACTTAAAGTTTTCACTCGATTTGGGCCACATATGAATCAACCTTTGGTCAAATTCTTACAACACGTTATAGACCATTATCAGGTTGCAGCCATTTGACTTTTTCCCATTCAAATCAATGTAACAAAAGCGAGGCTGGAAGGACAAATAGTCTGGTTCTCTTTTGCACAAAAACCCATTATCATTCAGTACTGTAATTAGATACAGGGAACATGACTGAAATGGTGGCAGCATGACAAAGGTCTATACCTTTGTATCCGTTTCGCTGGGTGTCCTAGATGGAATTGTTCCCCTTCCTACTTAATTAGTCAACTTCATACACACAACACCTTTTATGCCATCTATCTATCCAGGTTTCCTAGATGGAATTGTTTCCTGTTTTACTCAGCCCAACTTCACACACTGCCCAATCCTACCTTCTTATCCATCTTGCTGGGTGTCCTAGACGGACTGGTCCCCCGTCCCGCCCTGGTCGGACTCCGGCCTCTGGACGCCGACTGGGTCAGCTGCTGACCCTTCAGCACCTTGTTCAGGACGTCCACCTCCCCCTTGTAGTAGTCCCGTTCCTCCTCCAGGCTCTTGAGATACGTGTCCATCTTGGTCGGCGATTTAGTCTTGGCCTTGCCGCCGGCTTTGGTCCTGATTCGTTCTAGCTCTAGGACCAGTTCTCTCTCTGCATAAAAGCAAGGCAAGTGCAAGTTGCTATAAGAAAAACGGTTAAGTTCACCACAAGCCCAATTGCAAGTCAGCTCGTGAGTAGTGGAGATGAGCGATGACTTAGGAATGGCTTTTTGTCATAGTTAGTTTCAAAAGCTTATAGCTTGACTTAAGAGTGAACGATTTGTGATCACTTGTAATTGACCGGTGATGACTTACAAGGACTTAACAGAAAATTTGAGCAGAGAGGATGATCAATGCTTGCGGAGACTCTGACACGATAGTTCAAATTAACATAAGCTTCCATACTGAAATTTGTATCCTTGTGGAGTCATTTCTTTGTTTTCGTGTTCTAAAGTTTTCGAGTTTGAAAGTACAGTTTCAAAATGCTCTTATTCTAACCAGAATTAATTTCCTTGGCTGTAATTCGGAATTAATATCCCTTTTCTAAAACTCTACCATTTGCGACATACCTTGAAAATTCAACATCAACATACCTGGGAAATTCCTAGTTTTTGAGTAAAATCCATATATATATTTCTTGGAAACCTTGTGGAGATGTATTCATCTATAGAAATTGCCCTATGGAGACGTATACAATCTTTTGTTCCCCATTGTGTGCATGTCTCCAGAGGGTACGGTGTATCAGATCTTTAAGACGAACCTGTTTATTTCAAGAATTTCTTTATTTCTAACTGCATGCATTTTCAATGAAAAAAAAACCTCTCTACTTCAGTTAAACACTAACAACCCAAAACATTTGTGCCAAGCACCTTGTGCCAAGCACCTAGACTGGCCACCACTCCTAGGGCAGCAGCTTCACAATTCCTGGAATTTCATGAGTTACTCAATACCTTTATGGGCCTTATTCACAAGTTGGCCATTTTTGTCGAGTTCCCTGAATGTATTTCATTAATTGTTAACTGTTGAATGGGATGGCGCCAGACTATTTATGCAGGCACAATTAATGCAGACTTAAGTTACTGCCATTTTTTTTTAAATATGGCTTTAAACATTAGGGAATGTTTAATTACAAATTTTAAATTATTCATTGAAGCAAACTGGAATTTATTATAAATTAATTTGCTTTCGATTCTCTTTGCAAGTTCCCAAAATTAAGATTTTACCTAACTTTCAATTCAATATGGCCGACTCGTGAATAAGGCCCTTGTCTCTTCAATCCTGATTTTCAGATTGGCTATACTCACAAGCTTAAGGCATAGTGTTGAGACATAAAATAACAATTACTGACTGCTATGATGTGGGGATTGTGTTTTTTACACCCTCAAGGAAGCAAAGCACCCTCGATATTGTCTCATGTGCCACGCATCCCTTGGGTGTAAAAAAAACCAAAAACATGTACCACATCACAGACGTCAAACAAATACCAACCATTTGATGTTAGCCTGTTAACTTTATCACTCAGCCATCTCTTGTCGTCTTGGACCCGCACCAGGAGATCCTGCACTCTCCCCGTCTCTTGCTTCTGCAGCGACAGCTCCAGATTGAGCTGGTCGACGTCACCAACCAAATTCTTATTCTCCTAAAACAAAAAAACAGTTTCAAAAATGAAAAGGATTCTACTGCTCCTATTTAAAATCAGGAGTAAATGACATATCTATTTTAAATCCAGCTTAAGGGAGTGGTCAGGTATCTGCTATGTTCACAAGTACCCCCTCACCGGCAAAGAAAGTACAGTTGGGGGTGACCGACCGACGCCATCTTGCCTGACTGCAATTCATTTGCCGCGAAGCGCGGTCACTGCGTGTACTTAGTACAAATCCCCTGGTGTACGTGCGTCACACACAAGGAACGGTGCGCGTCAACCAGCGCGATGTTCCGCCCATGGGACGTCTTTGCTAGGCAAAACGGCGCCCTCTTTCGTTAGCGCACGGAGCCCATAAACATACCTGTCTGAGTTGGTCCAGCACGCGATCCAACGTCTCCACCTCCCGCGACGTCTCCTGCAGCTCCACTTTGGCCTCGATCACGTCATGATCGGCCGCCCGGATCACGTTATCCTTGTCGGCCTTCAGCCGGTGGGCCAGCCGGTCCACGTTCCGCAGCTCCTCGGCGAGCTCCTCGTTCTTCTGGCTCAGCTCCAGGGCCTTCTGGTTGGCGTTGTCGCGGGCCACGGTGGCCTCCCGCAGGCGGCGCTCGGCATCACGGTTGGATTGCTGTAAGTAGTCAATCTGTGGAGACAGCATTGATCCAAATGCATTCAGAATGCCATTGGGGATCTGGGAGGCGATGGGGGGTGGAGGTGGGAGGTAGTGGGGGTGGGGGTTGGGGGGAGGGGAGCGTGGGGGAAGGGGGCTGAGGAGGCTGAATCACAATGGACTAATGGGTTTAAAAGTCAGTCCCCTTTCACATCTGATTTCTTGGTTCTGTAAACACTGTTTCTCCACCAACAGTTTACACCCATGCTGAGTTCTTCAAGTCCACCAGCCCCACTTTTGTTCAGCAATTTGTCACATACATGTCCATGTCAACCCTCTAACCATTACTACCCAATAGTGGTGACAAAGCAAAATGTTAACGGACGGTAATCCAGTCATATTTCATCATGTGGCAACACTCTAAAAAAGATGCAACATGTTTTTATTGGCACGTTGTCCACCAAGCAATGAATTTTTTTTTGGAATACATGTAATTGGCTCCTGTAAGCTGTCACCAAGTGCCATCAGGCAGTGCTCTATAAAGTGTGTATGTACAAAGTATATGTTGTGAGTAATACCACAGCTCTGTCAAGGGTTGTCATGAGGAGCCAATATCACAATTGCAAACGGAAACATCTCTGAAACATTGCATCAAATAGAAGACAGAGGATAAGGCATTCAAAGGAAAGTATCATGCACAAAAATGTGGCCTTACATAAAACTATGGAAATTACAAATATACATGCATTGCATTGTCACATAATAATATTAATAATAATACAGAGTATTTATACTGCGCGATACCACTATCACAGTGCATAACAAAAGGGGAAAAACACAGAGGGGTCGGGACAACAGAGCAACTAACAATAACAACCTTCCGGGGGGTGGGGGGTGGGGGGGGGGACAGGCAATTTAAGAGAGATCTGGGAAAAGGAAGGTCTTTGAAGAACACTTGAAAGTTGACACCGACTCCGCGTCTCTCAGATCAACGGGAAGCTCGTTCCAGAGATGCGGCGCTGCTAATTTGAAAGAGTTATCCCCGGCTCTCTTGTTGGGTCTTGGGAGGGAAAGCCGGGTATGATCGGAAGATGAGCACTGTTCACTCGAGATGGTGGACGATATATGACAATGAATTGAATGAAGTGATGACACAGTGCTCAAAATTAACAGAAGCAAAGCCAGATGGTGATGATCACAGAAGAAAGCTACACAGATTTGAAAGCTAAGTTTTAACAAACATTACATGATGTGAACAAAAAAAATAGTCTCGTCAACAGCATTGCATCTAAAGGTTGATTCCACCGGACAACAAAATACACCTTCAACATAACAAGCACTATACATGTACCACAAAAATTAAAATGAAACCAATTATTCACCTATACCATGTATACCTTTGTATGGCAGTAACATTTGCATTGTGGTCGTCCACACTTTCTAGGTATGTGGACGTGCAGGTTAATAGGCACACAGGCACAACGGCAGTCAGAAAATTCTGGTGTGCAGTTACATGATGTTGTCTCCTGGTCACGCAAGTCGGTAATGGAAATAATGCCACACATGAAAGGTAAGTGCCCTTTTCGCTTTTGTTTTGGGAAAAAGTTGAGGCTTATGACAGAAAATGTTTGGTAGTGCCCAGTTGCTTTTCGCCTCAATGTCAAAGAGCTATATTAAATTACTAGAGCACTAACTACTTCTTGCTTGCGGAGATACTTTGAAGCCGTCCTGGGCGCAGACATTTTGTATTCATGTGCGTGCTTGTAGAACATAATGAAATTACATGTTGATGTAAATGATGGAGTGAATTTTGAAAGTGTACTCTAAATGCAACGCGCAAGTTCCTGCTTTAATTTCCGTCAGCCATAAAGCATGAGGTGCTTGAGACTAAGACTACGACTTTAAAACGTCAATCATTTAACTGGAATAGAAAATGGAAAATGGTTAATCTTCACAAATTTTTAACGAAACCTTGGAAATGAAACTTGGAGTGGCCAATTTTACTGAGAGTTCTGAACTTTTTTTCCTCAAAACCAAATGAAACTTGGAACTTAGTCTCCAAGTCTGTCTGCACCAACCTGCACATTGAGATGAGATATCAGCCTCTCGTTGCTCCGGTTCTTGGCCTCGGTGGACACCACGTCAAAAGGGCGCCCTCCCTCCAACTGCCGCGACAGACGGGTGATCTCGTTGTCGCGAGTTTCAACCTGACGATCAGAAAAAATGTCAAAACTTAGATGAGCATAGGTCTCGTTCAAATGACGTCATTTCCTACAGAGCATCCACGTGCATCGGCATTTTGAGCGTCAAGTTGCATAACGCGCATCAGCTGCTTCGTATTTCGAACACATTTCGAGCAACAAGCGCGCGTGTTTGGAACATTTTCAACACTACGTAATGCATGCTTGATTGCGTAAAATACGCAGTTGCAGTTCTCCTACAGAGATGGCCGTCATTGAGCGAGCCCTATACATGTACTACTTTTCGTGCCAAGGCAAGGGGCCAATTTTGCGGCTCCCTAGAACAGAACGGTAACCAGGGGCACTGCGCAGATTTCCCTCCTGTAAGACCAATGGGCAAAGCTTTTTGCTTAACTGTAACAGCAACATTTTCTCTCAGCATTCAAGTTTGATGAGTGGGCAACTTTGGAGGATGCACTGTGTCAAGGTCTTAGACCAGACCTTGTGGTATTTACGCTCAGCTATGCATAAAGTTACCCCTAGATTATACTTGAAATCCTCCCCACTGCTCCAGGATGTCACTGGCTCTGCCTAGACATATTGACAGTGATTGCTGGAGGATTTTGCAGGATTGAGGCAGTGATCACCCCTCCAAGGACCACATTCAAGAAATAACATTTACAAGGATTTTGCAGGATTGAGGCTGTATGCTAATTTTGCATGGAGGCAGTCAGAGGATTTTGCAGGATTGAGGTTGCATCCCAGCAAAAGTGCCTTGGACTTAGGGTTAATGAGCCCAAACAAGTGCATTTAATAGTGTATTCAGCGAAAGAAAAAAGTGCATTCCTGTTCACGACCAAGGATCAAGATCGTGTTTTTTTTTAATTGCATAAACTACACATTTATCAAATGGTGTACACAAAAAAAACCAATTAGTCTTTAACAAGTACCTGAAAATGGCAGATTAATTGTTTAATCTGCAGCTGGAAACATGATCCTTGTACCCTTGTTTGGGGCCTTCATAGGTGTCAAATGTTTTGAAATAACCTAGTGGTACAAAGTACCTGGCAACTCTCAAACACAGCTAGATTGGAATGTTAATTAACCTCCGTATTTAATTATTTGTTTCTTGTGTAATTGCTTACAATGTAAAATTTGTCAAAAAAGTGTCTGTTAAGGATTCCCTCTCAATGGGAAAATTACACCTCATATGCTTGGAAACTTGATAATTTGGAAAAGAGTTCTTGTGTTTTTCAATACAACGAAGCCTAGAGTAATATTTAACTGTAATTGATTTGCAGAAAAATGAGAAATTAATCCTAAACATAACCATGAAGAATTTCATAACATAGGCGTTTTTAGAACAGGCTTGAAAATAGCATGTACAATGTTAGCTTGAGTAACTCCAGCTGACATACTCATATTCATTCACATGCTACATGTGAATGAATATGAGCATGTCAGCTGGAGTTACTCAAGCTAGTACAATGTATGAAGGTCATTCAAATGGCGGCTAGGTTTAAAAAAAAAAAAATCATCATAAATAAATTTCATGTCCATACATGCCATAACATTTTATATGACAATGACAAGAAATTTAATGGCACATGAAATTTTAATGAGTAAATTTAATGAGGCACCATTAAAGCTTGTGGAAAACCATTAAAAAAAATCATGACATGTACAACAAACGAGACATAAATATATTACAGCTGCTTTACAATAGGATCACATTATGCAATTCATGACAGGTGGTAGATAATGAATTGCATTCAATTATCACACATAAAATAAAATACCAAAAGTCAATTTAATTTAACAACTTACCTGTCTTCTAGGCTTAGTCTTTCGCTTAGAACTATCAGCCATTTTTTGGTAAAGTTAAAAGAATCACTCCTGAATCATAAGAATCATAATCAACAACCCGACAGGTTGGATATTTTCTCCTCAAAACATGAGATATTTTAAAGCAATGGTGTTCTGATGCTGAAGTGACTGCCGGTTTTTAAACCTAACGGCTGTGCATATCTGTGTGTGCACAGTGAGTGAGTGTGTGTAGTAGGATGGGCACACTTATCAATGAAGTGTTGACCTCTATATGCTAATGAGGTCACAAAACCACCTGCCCTAATAATCCCCCATTAACACTGTGTAAAAACCACTACTCTACCCACTTTATCAATGGTCCAGGACCCTCTTCATTCAACAACCCAGCATGTCAATAAATCGCCTTTTGTCCAATCACAGTGTGGGGTTTTTGAAAGCTTATTTACATATGGATTGGGCTGATCAAAGGTCAGTCCTGGAGGGGTGTTGTAAAAGGGTGGCGTGCCTGGTAACAGTTGTGAGGGACAATGGGAGGTTCCATTATGCACAGAGGGGATCGTGAAGCGTGCACAGTCTTTCACTGGCATGTTTGCACACACATAGGCCTATAAAGTAAATGTATTCGAACAGTCAATATAACTTCAACAATACTTCTTGGATCACCAATGGTAGGTGATTTCACCCGATTTACAGTCTTGCTACACAAAATTGAAATCAGATGAAACTTTTTCCAAATAAAGGTAGGGGTAAAACACTGAAAAGTCACAACCATCTACCGAACCGGAAGGAAGCAGGCTGCATGTGTCATACACAGTGTGTACAGTACATGTACAATGGGCTTGGCGTGTAATGCTGTCAGGCTATAGTGTGAGCATATTGAGGTTAATAAGATCGTACTTTAGGCATAATTTGCAGCAAATGTTCTTGTTGTGCAGATTTTCACTGTGTAATTTCTATGGTGACTAGGCAACAAGTGATTTAACGTCTACAAAGGGCAAATATCTCAGTGATCAATTATTTTTTTACGAGCATAATCCAAATAGTATTAGTGTCCATTTAGCAGAGATGCTCATAGTAAATGTTGTGCTTAGTATTTACAAGACAAGTGTTTATTAGGTGCAGTAAAAAAAAATAAAAACATGTTTAGCGTCCCCACCCGCTTCCTTTTTGGCGGCCGCTTGGATTTAAAAAAAAAAAAAAAAACCAACCCAAAATGTCGACCGATCCATCGTAAATTTCAAATACTTGCAAATCGGAACTTCGAATTCTAGACTCTATCGGTCACTTCCTACATCATGCAGTCGACCCTGCGATCTCCAAACCAGCCTCGACGTGTACAAGAATGCCTGTGCGGCAGTGTTTTTTAATTCTTATAAAAAAGTGCTAGAAAACTATTAAAAACACTGAAAATATGTTTAATTCTCTTGTCCAGCATGTCTGTTATTTTTTTATTCTTTGAACAGTGTAAAAACCAACGGTTGTCGGCTATCTTGAAAAAAAAAAAAAAAATCTCCGCCTCCTCCCTTTTTTTCTCCAAAAACCCAGTTGCTAAACATGTTTTCTACTTTTTTTACTTGGCCTTAGGCAAATATGTTTTATTCACAAAATCTTGGGAATGTTTAAAGAAGGAAGCTTTTATCAAATTTTAATTTTTCAAAACTAAAATGATCAAGTTTACTTGAACTTGAAGAATTAGTAGGCCTAGGATTTACTGAATAGATTACAAAACTGTACATGTGCATTTATGGCATTAGTTTGCCTAACAGGTAAGTGTTTCCGAATGTGGAAGATAAAACATAAAATTAATAAATGTGTCTCATGCAATCTTGAAATTTCACTTATAATTGAATTTTTAATTACAATTGTACGACTGTTTATTTCTCCTTGATTATTATAATTATTACTTCAGATGGAAGTACGCACACATTGAAAACACATGTGAGGCCTCCTGGCAAAATGAGACAGAACTGTGCAGAGGTCGAAATGAGGGTTTGCAGGTATTATGAAAGAGAATAAAATTCTCCTTACAATACTGTTTGTTGCACTTCAATCAGACATTCCATTGACAAGTTATGGCTGTTTAAAGTTTGCGTTTATCGACATGTCAAAAAGTAAAATACCGAGAAAAAGGCCTTTTATTTTTCAAGTTTCGTAGTCTTGCAAATGACAGATGCCAATTAGCTTTCTTTCCTTAAAACCACTTTCATTCAATGATTTTTTAAATACAATTTGTTTAAAATATGTGTGGTAGACATATCAAAGGTTATAAATAGCAATAAATCTGAAAATTGAAAAAAAAAATTACCCCCATTCATGTTTCTCCAATATGGCCTGTGCCCAATTCCATCTCATTTTTGCCAGAGCACCTCACATACATAGTATGCATACTAAATATTCTGTGTAAATTTGTTCATTTTGAATCTGTTAATTTGAATGCAAGCAAAAATCACACTAGTTCATAAATGAAGAGTATGAACCATTTTTGTAGTCTCTGGACTTGATCAGACACTGCCGCAATATCAGATATTAGAGTAAAACCAATTAAAATTTATATCAGTAACACAAATCAGTAACACAAATCACATTTGATATAACAACGATTGCCGAGAGCTTGTGAAAAAAAACGAGTAATTTTGTTTTTTGTGAGGGACCTGAGCCTGCAATATCCTGTTGGGAAGTTCAGATGTCAACTACTGAGCTTGCTAGGGTCAAAACTCAAAAGCTTGGGAGAAACTAAAGGTTGTAACTTTTATCACCTGGCGGAAAAAAATCCATTAAATTTGAGGGCAGAGAGTCAAAATTAAAAGGATCTGATATGAAAAAGCATGCTTATAAATATGCATGAGGTGTAGTATAACCACTATTACAGTCACCTGCTAAGTGTGTCTCTTGATCCAACCAATGAAAGAAGCATGTTTGGCTAATACATATGCATGAGGTGTAATCTTAACCACTCACTCACCTGCTTAGTGAGTCTCTTGATTGCCTTCTCGTTTCTCTCCTTTTCCGCGCTCAGCTGTTCCGCCTCCCGTCTGAGAGACTCCGCCCTGTTATCGGCGACCTTCACCAAGTCTGCCACGTAAGGGTCGTCCGAGGTGTCGCGGACACCGCGTTGCTCGGCTAGTGGGGATGAGTAGGGGTCGTCATCGGCGGGCACGGTGCAGTCGATGTCCATTCTCTGGCGCCGGAAGGGGATGTGCCGCTTACGGCCGCCTGTGCCCAAGACAAAATCAAATTGTACGTTTCAAAAAATTAACATCATACTTGCCAATGTAATTTAGTTTACATGCAAATAGATTAATTACAACAAGTGTCTAAACATGTCTATCACTCACAGAATGGCACTTCATGCTGAGGCCAAGTAAAAAACAAAACAGTTTCCCGCCTCCTTATCAATGTTTTTTTTTTTTTAAATCATACATTTGCAATATATTATCTCTCTTTATTTGTTTCCAGCAAAACTTGTAGAAATGTATGCAAGTTCAACATCTGGTAGAAAGGGCAACGGCTCCTTTGGACACAAAAGTATCGGTAAAAGAGTCAAGAAAATTTACTTCTATTCATTTTTTTATTAATCCATCTGCCATCTTGGAATTTCCGCCATCTTAGATATTCGGCCATCTTGGGAAAAAAAAAAGGACCTCCACATTTCTTTTTTTTTCAAAAAGGCCAGACAAGAAACTGTTTTTTTCTTCACTTGTTGTGATTGTGACTGGACTTGTGAATTACTTGTGACTGGATTTATGAATTACTTATGACTGGACTTGTGATATTATTGTGACTGGACTTGTGAATTACTTGAGATGGACTTGTGATTTACTTGTGACTGGACTTGTGATTTACTTGTGACTGGACTTGTGAATTACTTGTGACTGGACTTGTGATTTACTTGTGACTGGACTTGTGATTTACTTGAGATGGACTTGTGATTTACTTGTTACTGGACTTGTGAATTACTTGTGACTGGACTTGTGATTTACTTGTGACGGGACTTGTGATTTACTTGTGACTGGACTTGTGATTTACTTGTGACTGGACTTGTGATTTACTTGTGACTGGATTTATGAATTACTTGTGACTGGACTTGTGATTTACTTGTGACTGGACTTGTGATTTACTTGTGACTGGACTTGTGAATTACTTGTGACTGGACTTGTGATTTACTTGTGACTGGACTTGTGATTTACTTGTGACTGGACTTGTGATTGGCTTGTGATTGGACTTGTGACTGGATTTGTGAATTACTTGTGACTGGACTTTTGAATTACTTGTAACTGGACTTGTGATGGACTCAAGTACATCCCTAAAAGTAAAGCCAACCTACCGGGCGTCTGCACCACGGCCTGAAAGTTCTTCTCCTGCAGTTGACTGATCCGGTCCCCCTTGGCCTTAGACTCCTTCTCCAGGCTCCGCACCTTGTGCACAAACTGGGAGTTGAGGAACCGCAGGTCGGCGTTCTCATGCTCCACCTTGCGCAGTGCGGCCTTGAGGTCTTTGATGGTGGCCTCGCTGTCCTCCTTAAGCTTGATGAGCTGGAGGTGGAGGTCGTTGTTTTCCCTGACCAGTTTGGCGTTGTCGCTGCGGTAGGCCTCGTCCGTGCAGACTGGGGGTTTGTCTTCGACGGTCCTACTTGCCTGCAGTGACAAGAAAAGAACTTTTGATGGCTACGTCTAGTGCCAGCCTGTTCCCACTAGTGATGTGCGGGTTGACGAGGCCAAACCGACCCGAGACATTTATTTTATACACTGAATCCAACCGAAATCGAACTGGACTACCAAAAACTGACCCGACACCAATTCAAAGAAAACCCATCCGAACCGATCGAAACCGACCTGAAAAAAAACCCGGCTTCGGCTAATGTGTTCGCTTTTTGCGCCTAAACTGACCAGCTTCGCGTAAAAAAATGTTGGCTTAAAGTAACTGAATCATGCCGTGCTGCACTCACAACGTGACCTACTGGTGGGCCTGCATGTTATAGGCTGATCGAGACAGACCGCAAACCAGTTTTAGTCGCACCGTGCACAGTGACTCTGCACTAAATATAGTGCACCATGTGAATTTCCATTCTGTTTTAGTTCATTTCGGTTTATTTCGGGTTTTTCCAAAATGGCTTGGAAAGAATGTTGCAACCTGATGCCACTTCAGCAGTTGTGTACAAAGTCTATGGAGAGTCAAGAAAAGTATTTCCTAACAAAATTGGAAATCAAATTAGATTTTGCCCTTTAAACACCGAATACTCAGTGTGTTACCTCCCGAGTGAAAGTTGGAAAAAATCATCCCGATGCAAAAAAAAATTCCATCTTATAAAAATTGGAAATGTTTCTCAGTCCCAGATTCATGTCTTATCATCGTTTTTGCAATGACTGACCTTCATTGAATTGAGATGATATATGAAGAAAAAAAAGTGGCGTCAGGTTGCAACATTCTTTCCAATGGCTTAACTGACCCGACCCGAAAATCGCAAACGCAAAACTGAAGTCGGTTTCGGGTCAGGTCGGTTTCGGTTTCTGGTCGGGTTTGCACAACATAAGTTCCCACATACTAGTACATGTAGTTGCAATGGACAGAAGACCTATAGACGATAGCTCTGGACAAAAGATTATAGATGCCGACTTTGTTTCGCCCCAACTATGGCATCGTCCAAACTTTCGATTCCAACTAATACTTAGGATTGACCCAATTATAGTGAGGACTTCTGCTACTGTTGTTGGTACTGTAGTTGGGACCATGGCCATAGTCGGGCGTAGCAGCCTTTACCTGCAGTTTGGCATTTTTCAAGCTGCTGGTTGTGTGCACCAGATCATTGAAGAGTTTCTCCACCAACGGGAGGGACTCGATGCCCAGGGCCTGTCTGTAGCCTAGCTGGTCAAGCCGCTTGCGCAGTGCGGTGAACCTCTGCTCTGCTAGCGTGGTCATTGTACGGGCCTTGTATCCTGCCGGTGAAAAAAATATTTTTAAGTTGAAGAATGAAAGTTGATTTTTCTTAAGCCCATTAGTGCATTTCTGAAAAAACAACACTATGGAAAAATGAAAATTATGAACAAAAATAAATTATGTTATACGGTCATTTGGTTCAATTGTTCATTTTAGTAAATCTTCCAGAAAGAGTTCCATACCTGGACATCACTTGACTTTTTAGGACATGTTATTGTTTTCTGATGGCTGGTAGGTCACTGCAGTGCAGAGAAAAATTAGTCCGTGCATGGAATTAAATTCTCCCTGTAGGCCTATTGAAGTTGACAGTAGTTATTCATTTTGATTGTGTCAAGCTACATGGTACTTATTAAATAACTACTAAAAATACCAAAATGTTCAAAAACAGTTGATTGCTTTCTGCATGCTTTCTGCAAATTAGGGACTACCGAAGTCGAAGAAAGAAGAAAAACATTACAATTTCAATTGAATTAAAAAGTTACCATTTTTACCAAGGGCAAGGCCAAGCAATAAGCCTATATCGCAAATGAATAGGTAGGCCTTGCATGCCTAGCGAACAATGCCATGCTGAAATCTTGTAAGATGCATAGATGTAGGGCTAGGCTATTCCATCTGTGTGCCTACCGCACTCATTCTGGGCCTACGAAGTATAAGCTACGTACACGTACGTACAGTTCACATGTATATGTACATACATGTTCATATGATGGCCTACATGTTCGACATGATGTTGTCATACACAATGACATTGACACACATAGTGACATACATTTAATTTGCACAACGCTGCATGCAATCCGCATCGATACACATGACGGTTTTCAAAAGGACCGCCAAAAGTCAGACTTTGATCCGAGGCAGCTACGCTAGCGATTGCCAAGAAAACCCGAAATAAAGCATCTCTATAAGTCATACCTCCTTACCTTATCCTATGATGCGAGATATCTTGCACTCTTCGAACATTAACTTAAGTGACAATTTGAGAGAAAACAATGCTCAAAATCGTACTCAATTTGTTCTTCTTCCGCGCGCCGCATAAATGCAATAGCGCCCTCCATTGAACAAAATTATTTTGCATGTTGTTTATGAATGCGGGAATTATTTGTCACCGATGACGCGTGACACACATGATGACGAGCTGACTGAAAACACCGGTTTAAAAATGAAATATTGTGTATAGATTGAACAGAACCTTTGTGGATGCTCATGAAACATAAATATAGTAGGTAAGTATCGTTTCACGTGTTGGATTTTAACTTGTGTAGACAAGACATAATGAAAACAGTCAAGATGCAGTCAAGTGGTCTTTGTAGTGAATGTCTTTGTACATTTTCAATGACTGCGTTAGTGCGTGCTCTTTAATTAATCGAAGTGGCTATCGTTACGGCAGCCGTTGTTTGGCGCCCTCAACGATACTTTTTTGATACGCACCAGGTATATAATTATTTGTTTCCCCACGATTTAGCGAGCAGTGCGACAGCTCAGTCGATAGAGGGTAGGATTTTGCACCGCGAGGTTGCGGGTTCGCATCTCAGTTTTGCACTCGAACTTTTTTCCTTTTCTAACCTGAGGCTTTGGAGGATTTTTTTAAAAAGGGAAATAAAGTCCAAATTTCATAACGTTCAAATTCACTTTTTTTCCTTCTAATTATATATTTTCTTCTCATGTTTTTATAAAAGTTGCAGTACTACCGTAACGATAGAAAATGGGAAATGCGTTACGGCTGCCGTAACGATAGCCACTGCGTTAATTAATTATCATGATGCAATGTTTGCACTACCACAACATCTACATACACGAATGTTGAGGGAGTTCTTCAAGACTTCAAAGGCAATCTCTATAATGTTTTGAAATTCCACAACTACAGTTTACTCAAAGAAATAGATGGAACAAAATGTGCAACCTGACGCCGCTTCAGCGGTTGTGTACAAAGTCTATGGAGAGTCAAGAATTTTTTAAAAGTATTTCCTAACAAAATTGGAAATGTTTCTCAGTCCCAGATTCATGTCATATCAATTTTGCAATGACTGACCTTCATTGAGATGTTATATGAAGAAAAAAGTGGCGTCAGGTTGCAACATTTTTTCCAAATTTATCTCAAGTGCTACATAGTTCATGCATGACAATTGACATGTATTCTTTTCTGTCACATGTATATAAATTTCTATTCTGCAACCATATTCCCTCGTAATTAATTCAGACCAGATTAGGGGAAAAAAATGTTGCAACCTGACGCCACTTCGGCGATTGTGTGCAAAGTCTATGGAGAGTCAAGAACAATTTTCGAAGTATTTCCTAACAAAATTGGAAATGTTTCTCAGTCCCAGATTCATCATCATTCTTGCAATGAGTGACCTTCAATGAGATGATATATGAAGAAAAAAGTGGCGTCAGGTTGCAACATTTTTCCAGTTACTGGGTCTATTTCGGGAGATAAGGCCAAGTAAAAAAATAAACCAGTTTTTCCTCTTGACCTGCTTCCTTTTTCCCGCCTGCCTCCTTTTTTTTCTTTTTCTTTTAAATTCATTCTTTTGCAATATATTTTGCAATTTCTGTCAGTATTTTGTCGGTTTTTTTTTAAAAAGCCTGGATGGCAACAAATGGATGAGAAAGGGTTTTTTGTTTACTCAGCCTAATCATGAGGAAATAGTGTTCTCAATGTATGTGAAATAATAAAAGCTCTTTATGTCATCGAGAGAATTCAAGGAAAGATTTCCATATATATACGAAGTTATTTCAACACCCTGTGTACAAACCCTATGAGATTGGACTGAAAAATTTTAAGTGTTTTCTAAGAAAATGCTTGTATTTTCTCACTGCTCAAATTGACTTTGATGACATGAAATTACTATCTGGGGGCGTGTTAGTCAATACAGAGGAAAACTAGTGAACTTCGTATATGGAAATCTTTCCGAATTCAAAAACTGTTGCAAAATTTCTTTGTTGATGACGTTAGAAAATCTGAAAGAGTTCCATACCTAGACGTCACTTGACACCCTGTGCACAAACCCTACGAGACTGTTCTGAAAAATTCCACGTGTTTTCTTAGTAAATGTGATGCGATCACGCTACATGAGTCGGGAACTTTCATTTGGAGATACAGGCCAAAATAGGGCCACTTCATCACATCACTTCATCCCATCTCTTGGTGTTCAGACCTCCATAAATCACCAATTTTAAATTTTGATTTTTGTCAAGTGTGCTTTTCAAAAATTCTACTTGGTATCTATTATGAAAGACCAGTCATCAGTTGGTGTCAAGCAAACAAGAGAAAACAAACCAACCATGGCATGGTCCATTTATTGGACTTTGACTAAAAATACCCATTTGTAAATCAACCACACGTAACAATTGTGAACAATCAGCCATAGGTGAACAATTGTTACGTGTCAAAGTCCAATAAATGGACAATGCCATGGTTGGTTTGTTTCTGTCCCTAGTGGATTGATCTATAGTATGATCCAATTTTTTTGGTAGATAACAACCAAGACACATATCATTCTTACCATGCATAATAAGAACATTTATGCATTCAGGTTTGCTTGAATTTGTAAAAAAAAAAGGAGAGTGGAGCATTTTTGTTGGGACACCCTGTATACAAGACATTTGTCTTTTGAATATGCCTCCATTACTGCCCCCTTTTTTCAGTTGTCTGTCACATAATTATTCACCTTGTATTTTTTCAAACATAGTTCGTATATTGACCTTCTGTATACAATGTAGTTACTTGAACGCTCTTTGCAACATGGAAATAAATGTTAAAGGGAATGTACATCATTGGCTTTTGCTGTAATTTTCAGAAATGAACTATTTGGGAGGTTAGTATAATAGATCAAATATTGTTGCACTGACATGTTGACGTTTTGTGTTCGAAAATGCTGGAAAAACCAAGAAAAACAAAAATATTCAAGTAGTCTGGTTCCCTGACTCCGCTAAAGATGAAATGGATCAAAAATACCGGAAAATTGTAAGGTAAGGGAACCAGTCTAGCTGGCCTGCACCCGTTCATGAACATGGAACCAGTAGCTAGCAAAACAAAATTTAGACTAAAAAAAATGGTAAATTTGGAGCAGTAATTGAAAAATAGTTACGTTTTTCCAACGGTGGTCGGCCGACCAGCGTTGGAAATGTATACAAATATACCATTTTCTTGAAAATGGCTTCACACCAGGTGCCATAATCTTACAGGATGCTTAAGCATGTCATTTACCAACATCCTAGTAAGGTATTTCGTAACAACTTGGTAGTTTTATTTTTCGATGTTTGCAAATGCTGTATATTCCCTTTAACATGAATTGAATTGAATTCATAAATTTGAATGCCAGTTGTAATACTGTGTCTTTTTCAGAATTTCTTGTTCACCAATCCTGCAGTATGGGAACGCATCAAAAATGACGAAAGCTAAATTATGGGATATGCATTCAAGGTGAGTACTACATTGTAGTTACTTATTTGTATAGACCTGTGGTGTCTTTGATATTATACTGGTATACCTACCGCTGGGCATTTGTAAATGACGCTTTTAGCAATCTCTTCATTAGGGCAACGGGCTGTGCTAAACGGCTGCACCCTACTGTGTCGAATTCTGCGCCCGCTGAGAAATTCCTTAATTGAAAGAATTAACTACTTGTAGTTGAAAAATCAGCGACCTGCGCATAAAATGTGTATACAGCCAAAACTTCAGTCCTCTGCTGCTGTCAGTGTCATTGACCTGTGAGAGACTAGTTTTTAACTTTGTTATAAACTTCGATTTGATTTCTTTGCTTGAAGAGCAGTTTTGTGAACAATTTGAGTGACTCTGCTTTAGTACCAAATGAGAGGTTTTCCGCAAATAGTTAAGAGTTTGAAGTCCTTACACCAAGTTGGAGCTATGTGTATACATGTACAATGTACACACATCAAATACTCGTACTCTCAGAAATATATTGTACTTTAAGTATAGGTAGTGGTCTAGTGGATAACATTTGCAGAAAATGTGTTTTTGCCGATTCAGGGAACACGACAATAAATCTGAAGCAGTTTGTTAAAGGTAGAGTATAGATCATTTGTCGTTTGTGCACTTGTTTGTTTGATGTAACAAAAGTGCTCAGAATCTAAGGAAGGGTGCTTAACAACCAACCTGATGAAGTTTTAGCTCTGTGAATGCTGTATATTTTTAGAAAACAGTATTCTAGGATCTTAATTTCAATTCAAAAATTGTGTTTTGAGTTGTGCCCGAAATCATGCGTCATGCTCTTTCGGCCAATTGCAGTTGTGCGATATCACGCACTGAACCGATAAATTATAGCAACCGGGCGCGCGTGTGCGACGTGTCAACGCTTGCACCCATTCACAGCTTCACCAAATTTAAAACTAACTACATGTACATGTACTAACGGAAATTCAATATTATGCATCTTTAGACGCACTTTTGGAAATGACAGGTAACAGGTTCTTTTATTGTTTTCTTCAAGTTCAAAATGACAGCATGCCAGAAATAATAATTTCACAGGGAGTTTAGTGCCATTACTACACGTATCTTTAAACCAAGTAAGCTTGTCAACAACAATTTTGTCAGTTACTTTTTTGAATAGCTGCAAATGATATACTCTACATTTAAAAAACTAACCTGTCGAATTTTCTGTTCAATAGATATATTATGTATACTTTTTGAGAAAATGTTAAACATTTTTTTTTGATGCAATTTGTCAGTTTTCACAGAGAATGCAATGGTTTGGTTGTAACCATCGCAATTAAAAAGATGGTACATGTAACTCCTCATGTCTCCAAAATGACAGCCCACTAGGTGAAATGATTTTACAGGATGCATTGGGGCCTATCCTATTATTTCAAGAAGGATCAATATTTCATAACATTTTGACAGTTTTATTTGTGAATGTTTGCATATACATGTATGACGTCCATTTAATACCTTGTCATGAATAGAAATCCTGATATAAAATATTTATACAATATACAAACTTTGCAGAATTAACCTTGATTTTGTAAAATTATTTTGCCACATGTATGCTGTGTTTGCCAAATCCGTTTTCTAGTTAAACTTAAAAATGTTTGATGATCTGTGATGAGATTAAGCTAATTAAGTCGTTTGTCGACCCTGGTCATTTTTTATCGCTTTTTACAGATTTGAAAAGAGCACAATCTCAGCATTACTGCTGTGAAAACTGCATGCTGATAGCATCTTTAGTTCAAAAAGTCAGAACACCAAGAAATGTGATGAAGTGATGTGATGAAGTGGCCCTATTTTGGCCTGACTCTACAAATTAATATTCCTGACAAACGACTCATTTAGCCTGATCCCATCACATATAGAGGCATTGAGTGGCAAAAACAGCGGCACTTGAGGCCAGCTATAAGATGTGATATCTGCATTTTTAATGAGGCATTCGATATCCATACTTCCTTGCTCTTGAATTCTTTCTTCATCACCTAGAACCCATGCGGTAGGATGAGTCAAGCAGGCATTTGCATCTCATTACCCGTCGCGTGTCATTCGGGATGCATGCAGCCATGAAGCTGGATATGCGTGTCAACCGCGTGCTGCTGCCGTTTAAGGCCGTTTACTTCTTCTTCCTGGCAGGTTGGTCTTAAAACTCCTTTTGTTTTGATTCTTGATTATCTTGATGTGTTGGATGATCCATAATTTATTGATGGTTTGTTGATAAACTGTACCGTAGGCCATAAGCCTCAGTCCAAAATTTTGGCCTCCAGTATCAAATGAGGGGAATAATCATCATAGCGATTTTTGGCAAGGTATACACCTCCAGAGTTGGAAAATATGTGATAGCATTGCAGCGGTGGCAGCTTTTTGGGTGTTATCACCCTTTTTTTCAAAATGCCCATTAAAATGTTTGTTACCACTCTAGGGGCAGTATACCTTGCGCATGCGCACTATAATCATTTATGCCCTGATTTGATACTGACCAAACCCCCAGGCTGATGGCCAACCTAGCTTGATTGATTGAACTATTTATTCAGGGTTCCCAGATCTGCAAATCAGGAAAAACCTTGAAAATGAGTGTCTATTTTTCCAGTCAGGGAAAAATCAGGGTATTTCTGGGGGAAACAACACACTAAATATCAGGGAAACTCAGGGAATTGAGAATGACCCAGAAGCAAAAGGTTTTCGCCAGTTTGGCTTGTGTGCATCTTGTGCCATGTGTCCATGTTGTGTCCATGGACCTTATAGTATACATAGCGGCCATCTTAGAGACAGGTATGTTTAATTCAGTAACAATTTCTCGAGGAAATATCAGGGGAAAATCAGGGAATTCAAAGTTGTTTTCGTAAAGTGCTGTGAACCCTGTTATTGGCCGATTATATTTTTGATGAAATGCTGATTGATTGATTTATATTTGTGTGTGTGTGAATTTATTGATTGATTGATCATCGAAATGGTGATTTGTTCCTTGTTGGAAGTTTTGATTGATCCATTATTGATTGTGGATTGATTGAATGAGCAACTCGATTCGTTGATAAATCATTTTTGTGGATGGATTCATTGATTTATATCTTCCTTAAAAATCTTCCTTATGATGTGTAAAGCTGTGTATGTAAGTTTGGCTAAATCAAACTTTGATTGAAATCGCAATTGCGTGGTTTCGCTTGATAAAGCATAGATACGTGTCCATGTTCATATATTGTTCGGGGTGTCTCTAAGTAATATGTTTGATTTGGTTGTGTTTACTTTTGTTCCTTTTCAGTGTTTTTTTTTTTAAAGTTCTTGAATGAAACAAACCCTATTTACTCTTCTAGTCTCTTGGTTTTTATGACCCTTTTTCAGGTAGGTCACCACTTCGGCAGATACATTTATCTTATCTTGTCTCACTTTACAACAAGCTAAACAACAAAGAACTGGCTACCTTCATTTTTCCTCACCTTATCATTAAATGGTTGGTCATCTTGTGTTGTCTCACTTTACAACAAGCCAAACAACAAAGAAATGGTTACCTTCACTCTTGCCCCCCTTATCATTAAATGGTTGGTCATCTTGTGTTGTCTCACTTTACAACAAGCCAAACAACAAAGAACTGGCTACCTTCGTTTTTACTCACCTTATCATTAAATGGCTGGTCATCTTGTGTTGTCTCACTTTACAACAAGCCAAACAACAAAGAACTGGCTACCTTCATTTTTGTCCCCCTTAATATTAAATGGTTGGTCATCTTGTGTTGTCTCACTTTACAAGCCAAACAACAAAGAACTGGCTACCTTCACTTTTGCCCGCCTTATCATTAAATGGTTTACACGCCTTTATCAAGTCTACTTAATAGCTTAGAGGTTTTGTCAACCTGACTGGGGTCATCTACACGACCTTCTAACTAACTGCTGCTGTGCTGTAAAAAAATACATACACCCTGTAGTGGGTATATTGTATTCATTTTAAATTTCACATTTTTTAAAATGAATCTGATGCGAAATTGCCTTTTTCCATCCAATCCACATTTTGACGATTCACCATTGCTTTCTCAACATGCTCAAGTAGGAGTGAAATTTGTCAGGATTTTTCTTAATTTTGTGAATTTTTTTCCCCAGGATTTTTCCCAATTTCTGGATTTTTTTTCCAGGATTTGTCCAGATTTCAGGATATTTTGTAAGGGTTTTTTCTGATCTCACGATTTTCAGAAGAATTCATTTTTGAAATCCGATATTCCTGAGGTTTCCCCGCAAAAGGTGTTTCTAGTACGTACAAAAGTTTATATCGAGCAAAAGAAATTGGTATTTTAAGAGGTGCCTTTAGGCAAACACAGGGTGCGTCAAAAAAAAGGAAACCCAAATGGCGCCCCCGAATTCGTTTTTAAGAAGTTCTGCATGTAGCGCATTCAAGATCTAGGATGTAGAAGCTCAATTAATAAGCTTTATTTTAGTAAAAGAATCATTCATATGGCTCATGTACTTTTCAAGTTATGAACTGTTAAACACAAACACAATTTTATAATTTTGTCCACATATCACAATAAAGGTAAATGATACATTATTTCAGCAAAACGAAAAACAATTCACATATAAAAAAAATTCGGAACACTCTCATAAGTACCGGTACCCATGTTTGTTTATGGTGTAAATCAAGGATTTTCTATTGGTCCTCTTCCCTTTTCCTTTGTTTATACCTTAATTTTTTGGCAACAGCTCTCATTGGTTTTGTACACGTTTTCTATTAAATCAAGGTCGTCATCGATTTGGTTCCTGTCCTCAATTCACGGATGATGTTGCACGTGTGTGTCCACAATCTACACCATAAACAAACGCATGATAACTGGCACTTATCATAACCTTCATTTAATCACCTCCGCTCGTACCCCTCGCCCTGCAAACAGGACGCTGGGATACTCTGATGAATTCACACTCTAATTGGCTGGATTTTGCATGACCTGTGACCTGCGCGTCATCAAGGTCATGACTCTGCAAGGTTTGAAATGGCCGTTGAGACTGATTCATTACTCTTTTATTCTAGTTTAAGAGATTTTTTTTCTCGTTGAAAAGCGTAATAATGTAGGAAATTCTGTAAAACTTATCTGTGTTGAGAAATCATATCCGGTATGGAATGTGCGCATTTCTATAGGAAGTTTTCGGATAGCATTTGCACGCATGGACTAAAACAGCTTCAGCCAGATGCTTTATACATAGGTCATAGGCCACTTCTTTCACAAGATTCTGTGAAGCTCATCAGAGTATCCCAGCGTCCTGTTTGCAGGGCAGGGGGGGGGGGGGGGAGGGTTTGAGTGAATTAATCACCTTCAGCTTCCAATGAAAGAAACCACATCTTTTATAAAGTGAAGAGTTAATAGTCTTGCCCTGCCTTCTACTTGGCTACCAGGAGAATATGTGATTATTCTGATATCGTTTTCATGATACAACATGGTTTCATTTTGCTGAAGTGTCTTGTACCTTTAATGTGATTAAAATCGCAAAACTGTGTACGTGTTCAAAATTCCATAACTCGAAAAATAGATGAGCGATTTGAATGATTCTTGTACTAAAAGAAAGCTTATTGATTGGGCTTTCACATCCTAGATCTGGGAAGCGCTACATTAGAACTTCTTTACAAAAAGGGGTGCCATTTAGGTGTTGTTTTTTTTACTTACCCTGTACAAACATGCACCATAGACCCTATGCTGCTCTCGGCTCTCTGCAAACCCTCCAACCCTCTACTGTTTTATAGGTGAAATAAAAACCAAAATATGTTTTTGGGAGGCTGCCTCATTTTTTTTTTTTTTTTTACCGAAAAAAGGATACATTTTCTACAGTGACATCATTTTGGCCTCTTTATCTGTTGCATCTATCCCATATAAAGCTGTTATTGCATTTACTGAGTCCAATGGCGGCCATTAATAAAACCAAAAAATTGGCAGCTATCTTGTTAAATAGCCTGGTCGGGCGGCCATTTTTGAGAAAAAGAAAGGGCCTCTCGCTTTTTTAAAGGCAGGACGCTAAACATGTTTTTTTTTCTTCAATATTTCACTTTACGTTGAATTTTGTGGATTTTCCATTTTTTCCCAATTTCCTTTACTTGCCAAGTCATCATTTTTGTTGACCTTCACACACAGACAATAAATATGCAGCATTGTCGGCAAGTCGATCAATAATGGGCCAGATATATAACATGTAAATATTCCACACTGTCCGCTCCTTATGTGTAAATTGCATTATCCTAGTCTCGCCTGCCGTGTTTGTATCAAACTGACTTTGTGTGTTCGTTGAGGCGAGATATGTACATTGCCAGTGAAGGCCATCACTGCGTGTTGTGTGTGTTAATTGCAATTTGCATATGTTGTTTTTTTGGTGGGTAGGAAAAGCTGCCCTGAAATTATTGGTGGGTAGGAAAAGCTGCCCTGAAATTATAGTTTAGGATTTTTTGATGAGTGTTTTGTGTTTGAATATTTACGACTGGATTTGTCTTTCAATACAGTTGAATTGTTTCACTGGTAGACAGACTGTCCCGGTATCGCTTGATCGGACAATCAAACGCATTCAGTCACGAATTTAGAATTTGTCTTGCGTGCGTGTAATTGATTAAAAGGATTGTTGCATATGTAGCTTCAGACGAAGGGAAAAAATCATTTGAAATTGACTTTTTTTCCGGATCTGAGGTAAATTGTGAACATGGTATAAAATAAGGTGAAATACTGTTGAATTGTTTCACTGGTAGACAGACTGTACCGGTATCGCTTGATCGGACAATCAAACGCATTCAGTCATGAATTTAGAATTTGTCTTGCGTGCATGTAATTGATTAATAGGATTGTTGCATAGCTTCAGACGAAAGGAAAAAATCATTTGAAATTGACTTTTTTTTTCCGGATCTGAGGTAAATTGTGAACATGGTATAAAATAAGGTACAATACTGTGCTGACATTTTTACAAGTAATATTTTTTACAAGAATATATATATTTTTTTTTTGTTTTTTTTTGGCATTTATCATTTTGAATTTTGCTGTTTCACATTCACTGTAATAAAAAAACCAGTCATATTTCACATAGTACCCTGTTTGCAATTGTTTCATCATATTTTATCATATTTATTATTCACAGCTTAAAAAGCTGCAACATTTTGTAAATTCATTTAAATCCAACATTAATTGAAATGCACATTTGACATAGGGCCTACTGTATTAAAAGAACATTTTACCGAAGCATTTTCCAGCAGCTGGCATTTGGCAAACATTTCATCTTGATTGTTTTTTTTTGGGGGGGGGGGGGACATTAACTGTCTGCCATGGTTTTGTTAATATTCACCAACATTGGTGGCAAACATTCGTTCCACCTGCGCCAATTTTGAAAACGATGGTAAGGCCAAAAAAAAAAATAAGTCGGTCTCTGGTCAGCGCGCGCGTCGATTTTAATCATGCGCGTCGATCTTTTTTTTTTCCAAAATGTTCCGCAGTAGCTCCAACAGCGCCCTCTATTTCTGCACCTCAATTTTTTTTACCAAAGAGCACCAGGAATGAGAAATTTCACCAAGGCAAATGATCGATAGCACCAAGGCAAATTATGGAGGACACCAATGTACATGTACATTGTACATGAGGACACCAAAAAAGCAAAATAGTACCCACCATTGTCTGTACAATCCAAGCTTGAAGAAAAAAAAAAAAAAAGCCGCGTGGCCGCGTCAATTCCCGAACTTTGGTCTGACCAGAGACCGACTATTTGTTTTTTTGGCCTAAACGTTGGCATTGTTTGTGTATTAAAGGGAAAATATAACATTTGCAAACATCAAAAAATGAAATATCGAATTATCATGAAATACCTTAATGGACTGTCGGGGAATGACAGTCTAAAGCATCCTGTAAAATTGTGACTCCTGGTGTGCTGACATTTTCAAGAAAAAGTGTATTTTTCCAACGCTGGTCGGCCGACCAGCGTTGGAGAAAACTGGCTTTTTTCAAAAACTGTTCTTAATTTTCATATATATTTAGTTATTCTGACTTTTCTTTGCAATTAATTACACACCTGTGAAGGGGTACAAGCCTGCTAGGCTGATTTTCTGACCTTACAATTCCCCAAAGTGTGTTAATTGCTCAGTTTCATCTTAAGTGGGGTCAGGGAACCCTAGGTTGTCCAGCATTCTTAGTTTGTCCAGCATCTACCATGTCTACAAGCCCAAATGTGAAAGAAGTCAGTTTAACAATATTTGCTATAACATGCTCATCCTCCAAATCCATTTATTTCTGAAATTTGAAGCAAAAGCAAATGTTGTACATTCCTTTTAAAGAGGAATGTACCCCGGATGAGATCAAACAGTTCCAAATTAACATTTGTTTTTTTAATTGACCATACTACAGGCATGTCTTGTCTGATTCCGTTCCTGCCCATCTACATGCACCAGCTGGGCCTGACCATCACCGAAACAGGCCTGATCCGAAGCCTGGAGCCCGCCATCAGCTTCATAGCCAGCCCCGTCTGGGGTAGCCTGGCCGACAAACGCAGCAAGCACAAACTCCTGTTGATCGTATCCCTCTTAGGCAGTAGTCTGCTTACGTTTGCCCTCATATTCGTTCCTTCCTCCGATACCCCGGATGCTCATGATGTGTCTGACAATTATACCACCAATCAGGAACTGTGCCCAAGTTGGAATTGGCTTTTAAACTGCAGTGAGCCTGAGTGGGCGGGGAGCTCACTTTGCAACCGTTCTGATTCGGGTAACCGCAGGACAGACGTCTGCTCAGAGGTTTGTGACACTGCAGCGAGCAATAGGGACCTTCCGATGCGTGTTGGGTCAGACGTTTATTTGAATTGTACATTATGCACCTCTTCTGAAATGGGAACAGCAATACCTCCAAGCAAACCCAACGCAACTGTGCAGAGCACTAGTATAACCTGGACTTACCAGCCACCGATGCACAGCAGTTTTCTCAGGGTGTTTTGCCTTCAACTTCAAGAAAATTCTTCAGACCTAAGCCGGAAAGTGAGCAAGTGTCCCAACAAAACAAGTGATGGAGATTCGCGGTGCGCATCATTCTCGCAAAACTCGTCCAGCAGCTTCCAGGAGTGCCTGCCGTGGCGACATTGCGCCTGTTCAAACTTGACTGCCACGGAGCCACGAGAGGTGTCGCCGCCGCCACACGCCAGCAACTTGTACATTTTCAGTTTGGTGATCGCTCTAATCCTGTCCAGCAAGATATTCGTGTGCAACGTCTTCCCACTACTGGATTCCACTTTGATGCTGACTCTGGGTACCAGACCGCAGGACTACGGCAAGCAGCGCCTGTGGGGCTCCGTTGGCTGGGGCGCCTTTGCAGTCATCAGCGGCGCCGCCATCGACGCGTTCAGTCGAGGCTCCCCGCGCACCAACTACGTCCCCGCCTTCTACCTGTTCATCGTCCTCCAAGCCGGCGCTTTTGTCAGCAGTTTTTTCTTCAACAGCCCGCCGCACGTGCCGAACAAGAAAATTCTGAGGAACCTTTGCGGTCTGCTCTTACAAGCCAACATCGTCACATTCCTTCTAGTGGTTACGGTCGCGGGAATGTCGTTCGGGATCACGGGGACCTACCTCTTTCTCTTCTTAGAAGAAATCCACAGTCCTCACATCCTAATGGGTCTGACTCTCACCGTCAACTGCGTCTCAGAAGTGCCCTTCTTGTTCTTCGCCGGCCGCATCATCAAGCGAATCACCTACATTGGTGTAGCATACTTGACATTGCTCTGCTACGCCATGCGATTTCTTGGATACTCTCTCCTGGGTAATGCGTGGTTAGTTCTTCCGTTTGAACTACTACATGGGTTTACCTACGGGGCTTTCTGGGCTGCTTGTACATCGTTTGCCAGCGCCAATGCTCCTACTGGAATGACCACCACCCTACAGGCAGTCATCTCTGCCTTCCATATGGGAGTAGGTGAGGCGTTATTTAATACTTGCACGTATACACAGGCAAGGCTTCTGACAAAAAGAAAGACTTGGTTTGCTAAGTTGAGCTGGACCCAAAAGTTTGACATTATTTTTACTAAGTTGCTCAGTCAGTCAGTCACCTTGTGAGTCAGTCAGCCAGGTCAGTCGGGTCAGTCAGGTCAGTCGGGTCAGTCGGGTCAGTCAGGTCAGTCAGGTCAGTCAGGTCAGTCAGTTCAGTCAGGTCAGTCAGGTCAGTCAGGCCAGTCAGGCCAGTCAGGTCAGTCAAGTAAGTCAGGTCAGTCATGTCAGTCGGGTCATTCAGGTCAGTCAGGTCATTCAGGCCAGTTAGGTCAGCCAGGTCAGCCAGGTCAGTCAGGTCAGTCAGGCCAGTCAGGTCAGTCAGGTCAGTCAGTTCAGTCAGGTCAGTCAGGTCAGTCAGGCCAGTCAGGTCAGTCGGGTCAGTCAGTTCAGTCAGGTCAGTCAGGTCAGTCAGGTCAGTCAGGTCAGTCGGGGTAGTCAGGTCAGTCAGTTCAGTCAGGTCAGTCAGGTCAGTCAGGTCAGTCAGGCCAGTCAGGTCAGTCGGGTCAGTCAGGTCAGTCAAGTAAGTCAGTTCAGTCAGGTCAGTGAGGTCAGTCAGGCCAGTCAGGCCAGTCAGTTCAGTCAGGTCAGTCAGGTCAGTCAGGCCAGTCAGGTCAGTCAAGTAAGTCAGTTCAGTCAGGTCAGTCAGGCCAGTCAGGTCAGTCAGGCCAGTCAGGTCAGTCAGGTCAGTCAAGTAAGTTAGGTCAGTCATGTCAGTCAGGTCATTCAGGTCAGTTAGGTCAGTCAGGTCAGTCAGGCCAGTCAGGTCAGCTAGGCCAGTCAGGTCAGCTAGGCCAGTCAGGTCAGTCAGGTCAGTAGGGCTGACATTTAACAACTGTTGACTGCTGTGATGTGGGATATGTCACTTTTAACACCCGAGGGGTGCATATATATTCGCCTCGGGGTGCTATGCGCCCCAAGGGGGTTAAAAACAACATATCCCACATCACAGCAGTCAACAATTTTTGTTGTTATATCGTGCCAGTGAGTCAAAAAGACAAAGGCTTGTAACTTACTTTGCAAGAAATAAATCACCACTTTATCCAACAGGCAGAGGTCTGGGTACAGCCCTGGGAGGTGTGGTCTATCAGGAATGGGGGAGTCGGACCCTGTTCAGGGTGTGCCTTTTCACGTGCCTGGGCACCGTGGTCGTCTACTTCCTACTGCGGCGGTTTCTGGTGGAGGGAGTGGAGGGCCCGCTGGCCATGTATCGCAAGTTCTCCTTGATTAGAGGGGAGCCGTCCAGTACAGGTGAGTTGGGAAGCCTCAAAAAGTTAAGAGTTGTAGTCAAGCCAATCCCAAGTCAATCACAAGTCAATCACAAGTCAATCACAAGACAATCACAAGTCAATCACAAGTCAATCACAAGACAATCACAAGTTAATCACATATGGGTGACAAGTCAATCATAAGTCAGTCCCAAGTCGGTCTCAAGTCAGTCGCAAAACAATCACAAATCAATCACAAGTCAATCACAAGACAATCACAAGTCAATCACAAGTCGGGGACAAGTCAGTCTTAAGTCGGTGACAAGTCAATCACAAGTCCTAACTCAATCACAAATCAGTGACAACTCGGTCCCAAGTCTGACATAAGTTGGTCACAAATCAAATCACAGATCAGTTGCAAGTCGACCACATGTCAGTCACAAGTCAATCACAATTCGATCACAAGTCAATCACAAGTCAGTCACTAGTCAGTCACAAGTCAATCGCAAGTCAATCACAATTCAATCACAAGTCAATCACAAGTCAATCCAAGACAATCACATGTCAATCACAAGTCACTGACAACTCAGACACAAGTTAGCCTCGAATCCAATCGCAAGCTATTCAAATTAACAGTTACAAAAGCATTCCTTCCTTGACATCCATCCCCTGTTACTTGTAACCTTAATTGAGATTTGACTTGTGATTGATGATTCGAATTTGACATCTGAGTCGTAACTCTCTAGGGGGTGTGCAAAATCGTATTGAAATTGGAGGATTCAGGACTGTTAGGGCTATTGATGGATAAACTTGACTACAACTAGGAGTCCAACATTTTATCTTATTGTTTTGTTTTTGTTCCTTTTGTAATGAAACCCTAGTTGTATTCAAGCTTTACATGTATCATACGTCAGTGTCCAATCCGAGTTCAGTCACAAGCTGGGCCATGAGTAACGGGCAACAAACAGCGACACTGGACTGCGTGTGTCACAGTTCATTTGAAAAGTTTATCACTTGCCATTGATATGGATAATTAACATTAACTTGATTGACTTGTGAGGGATTGACTTCAATGCTGAATAAAACCAAGGGTTCCTCAAAAGTGCACAGGTACCGGTACTGTAGCTCAGAACTTTGGAGGGACTTAAATATAGAATATTACCACGACATGTTTCAGTTTTAGAGGCAGAATCAGGCCTGCTAACATAATCCACATTTCAGCCCGGCCAGGATTTGAACCCGGATCGCCGAGTTGGAAGGCGGGTTGGAAGTGCTGCCACCGCTCCAACTCGACACCCTATCTTCCTGCATTGAAACAAAATATTGCACAAAATACTTCCCAGAAAATGCTAGTGTATTGTCAAAACATAAATTCCATACTTCCTTGTATCATATTACAAAGTAGAAAGTTATGGTACATTTTATAAGTGATGACTTTTCACAAACTAAGAAAACGTGTGAGGATTTTGCTGCAAAGGAAATAAGGAAAAGAGTTACTCAATGTGCTTCCAAAATGAATCCCGGAAAGCATTCACCTATTAATCCATTAAGCGTGCCATTTGTGGCACATCGCGGTGTCCAACTCCGCAAATTGGGCAACCTTCACAGCAATCAGGCCCAGAGGGACGTTTGGTAATCAAGCTTAGGACACACATTTCCTTTTTTCGTTCTTTGAGGATGAGGTTGGCCTAATCTTCATTCCCCCAGGGATGCCAGAGATACTGGCCCAGTAATGCGGGACGCTTCGGTGACCCTGGGGCTAAATGGGCCGTAATCAAGGCAGGAGGATTCCGATTTCAATTTTTTTCACGCCCTTGCCGGCAGCTAAGGGCACAGAGCCAAGTCTCTCTGTAATATAATCTTGGATGTAAGAGAACCTTGGAAGCAATTAAATTTTATCTTTATTTTTTTTTTCCAGTTGCATACTTGGGATTTAAAAAATGACAATTTTAAAAATACACCCTACATTGCGGTGATATAGGTACATGTTTCAGAGTACATTATTGTAAGCCTGACTTTGATTTTTTTTGGGGGGCTTTTCGGCATAGTTGCGGAAAAGCCTTTCTTTTTATGCTGGTTTTTTTTTTTCCTTTCTTCTTTTCGTCGCCTTAACCCCATAGACTTTGTACACGTCTTTTCTCACCACCACTTTTTGCATTGATCTTTGTCATACATCATTCAAAGTCAGCATAGGCATAGTCCTTATGGCATAGTTGTGTCCCGAAGAGTGACGTCATCATGGGTCACGTGATGTCACGTTAAAGATTAATAGCTTTAATCTTTGAAATTAGTATAAAATCAGCCGTGAGAGACCCGAACTTGACGTTTGGGGGAATTGATAGAATAATCCAGGATCTTCATTTTATCTCGTGTGAGTAAAATCACGTGACTTTTCCTTCCGATCCTAACCGGAAGTAATTCGACATGCATTATAATTTGAAATTGGAAAAAGATGTGAACTTGCTTGCAACGATGTTAGTGGCTAGGTTGTACTTTACAACAAAAATACCGGTGACGTCATAACATATTAGAGCGCCCTCTAGCGGCAGGTTTACACCATCTGCAAATGGTTGCTGACTATTCTGTGCAAAATATATGGGAGCCCAGAAAGGCCACATAAAGCTTATCCTCGATCGTAACCCCATCTAAAACATGTTAAAATTGTGTAACAGCAGGATTCCAGTCGTACCAGTGAGTTCGATGGTTTTGAGACATCATCCTAAATTGAAATTTTTTTTTTCATTTTGCCGACGGGCATGGCTATGGCGACGCGCGCGCATACCAGAAACCCGAGCCTTTTTTTTGGCCCAATAATGGTTTACTTCGTTTCGTATGAATAAAAAGGAGTAAATGCTTCAGATTTCAAATATGCACTTGTCATTTACAAGGCTGGGTTGGGGCAACCTTGAAATTATAAAGCACAATAATTCTGCGCAAAAATTACTGCATTTATTAATATTAATCGCGAAAAATTAATATTAACATTGAAGTTCATAAAGTTCAAATGATACCAAGTTTGTATGAATAAAACATGGCATTTGCTTTTACTACCAATTTTGAAGCATTTTACTCGCATCTGTATAAAAGCAAACACTTTTATTAAAAACCATTTGCTAAAATCTGAAAATAATTTCTTTTTACCTTTAAGCTTTTGCTACACTATGAGCGTTTACTTCGTTTCTTATCATGAATGAAAAGGAGTAAATGCTTCAGATTTCAAATATTTACTTGTCATATTTAAAGGCTGGGTTGGGGCTACCTTGAATATATAAAAGCCCATGATTCTGTGCAAAAATTACTGCATTTATTAATGTTAATCGCGAAAAATTAATATAAATAACAAGTACAAATTATACCATACGGTAGTTGGTATGAATAAAAACTTGCATTGGCATTACTCCTATCTGTATGAATAAAAATTAATCAAAGGCTTTTACTGAAAATCATTTGCTCTTGAGTAAACGGCCTGCACAATGTAAAGCTTTACACGTTTATAAGTTTGCAGAAAATAAAACTATTATAACCGAAACGGTAAGCGGCACCGGGGAGGGTCACGTACTAGAGGACAGATACCAAAAAAAGGGCGCCAAACGTGATGATGATATAAGCATGGTATGTGGCACATAGTGAGAGTTCATGTTTGTCTTAATAAGAAAGATATTTGGCCATGGGCCATCGCAGATTTGTCCTTTGAAAAAATATAAGTTACAATAACAAGCAATTTTTCAAAATTTTCAAAATGGCTTTGCTATTCTACCTGTATTTTTTTTCAAAGGACAAATCTGCAATGGCCCTAGAGCCACATATCTTTCTCATGACATACTCTGACTGTGTGCCAAATGCCATGCCTGTATCATCAAAGGCACAATCCCATCACCTATCTGCCGTACTATCACTATTAATGCAGTCACGCTCCAAGAGAGATTATGAATAGCAAGCTACCTACCCAACAAATAAAACATTGTTTGAAGTCATTCTTAATGATACCCGAATGGCAAATTACTAAGAACCAAGGAATTAACAGAGACAGGGAAAGTGTCACACTTTAGACCCTAAATTTATGGAACGACCCTTTTATAAAGTCCTGCCTTTTAAGGAACAATATATTCATAGTGACCGTTTTGGCTGATTTTCAGCTAACTTTGACAGATTTTGTGTTAAAAAATGAGTTTGACAGAAAATTTGACAGAATGGATTTTTTGGCAGATTTCTGGCAGAATTGTGCAAAAATGGTCATTTGACAGAAAAACAGCAAATTTGCAAAAAAAAAATGGTGTGTTGTTTACAAAAGCTTCAATCTTTTCAAACAAACCGTTGCAAAATAGGACAGGTTGCCTGGTCTAGGTGCTGAAGTTCACTGGGAACCACCGGATTTTGTCGTGACGCAACCGCGTTTTCCCTGCAATTTACGCAATTTCATGTTATCTTTATGTGGCTATAGATTCTTTATTATGTAATTTGAACATTAATTAAGGCAATATTACAACATCTGCATGTGATTTAAAGTGTTTATAGTGTATTTTGAGTCATTCTAGGGAATTTGGCAGATTTTTGATAAATCTGACAGATTTTTAAAGCGCATTTAGCAGAATTTAGTCATGACCTTATGGTCACCCTGAATATATTTTTACCATCTTCATATTTCAGTCTTCCGGAATGGGCAAAGACCATGATATAAGGAACATCTCAAAGAACATAAAGGGGTTCTGGGACTGCGCCATGCTACATGCATGATTGATGGTGTGTTTATTAGAAGTCGGCCTAGTGGATGACAAACCAGGCCCAACACGAATGTAAACAATTTGCTCTGAGGCTGACTGTGTACATTCACATGCACATACATTATGCACACATGTAATGCACCTTCACTCTGTGTATGGCGAGCTATTATATCGGCTCCAAGTTAAAGATACAGGCCATCATTTGTAATTTGTGCATTTTGTTCATTTGAAGCAACACAAGTGTTCAAAATCTAATGAAGGATACTGAACAACTAACCTGATGAAGTTTTACCGTTGGAAAGGCCTTCTTTCATTGATTACTTCAAACTGATAGCTTGCCAGAAAGATTAATTTCACAGGGAGTTCAGTCCACTTACTATCTTTCAACCAAGTATGCTTTGCAACAATTATACGCCAGTTACTTTTTCGGATGGCTGCAAATGATGGACTATAGCTTTAAAGGTATAAAGGACCTTTTTGCATTTTTTCATTCCTTTGCATCAACACAATTGCCAAAATTTTAGGCAGTGCTCACAACAGCTCAGTGGGTACTACGGTTTATGAAAAAAATGATGCAGTTTAACAAGTTGCAAATTTAAAGAGTGTTGGCCTTAAGCAGTTTCTCCTCGCGTACTCTTTAAATTTGCAAGTTGTCAAATTGCACAATTTTTCATAAACCATTGTCAATCTTGTACAATTTACAGTCTTTGGTAGCAAACTGGGTATGAAAATGTAGCTAACAACATTCCCCAAAGGTCTATACAAATGACGTCATCATAAGACGATCAGATTCAAAATTATAACCCCTCCAATGAGTGAGGATTTTCTTTTTTTTGCGGTGTTTTGTACATGAACGTGTGGAGTCTTACAGTGAACATCTGTGTACACCCATACTGAAATTTGTATCCTTGTGGAGACATTTCTTTTTTCTAGTGTAGTAAAATTTTCGGGTTTGAAAGTGTAGTTTAAAAATGCTCTTATTTTGACCAGAATTAATTTCCTTGGCTGAAATTCGGACTTAATATCCCTTTTCTGAAACTCTTCCATTTGCGACAGATCAACCCACCTAGGAAATTCCTAGTTTTTTTGAGTAAAAATCCATATATCTATTTCGTGAAAACCTTGTGGAGACGTATTCATCTATAGAAATTGCCTTGTGGAGACGTATACAATCTCTTGTTCCCTATTGTGTGCATGTCTCCAGAGGGCACGGTGTATCAGATCTCCACACATACAAAATACATGTAGCAGGGGCAAACAAGTTGTGGTACAAAATGTACATGTACCTACATGTAATGAGAATGTTATCAATTCAGGCCCTCTCAAATAGTAACCCTAACCCTCCATCCAAGATCCTTCACAATCCATCAAGAGATTTTACAGGATTTTGTAGGATTAAGGAAGATACAGTTAAGCCACTGTGGATTAATGCGCTGTGAAAGTTTCAATGCATGTATTAAGAATGAGCGATTGGTTTTCATGCTGAGTGGCGAGTTGGACGGATTTAGAAATGTTCCACAAAAATGCCTGGGGAGTTAAATGGTTAATCCTATAAAATGCCATCCGTTTTTCACTGCCGTGTCAGTGCGCAACTTCTATATGTCCCTCCAAGCTCTTAAAAGAAAATAACAAATCAAATTTTGAGTGAGCCATTTGGAGGATTTTTGCCTTTCATTGCCTTGGGCAGTACTAAACTAATATTTACCGCAAAACAGCTTGAGAGCCTTAATTGCAAAACGGTTTCGGTGACAGAAATTGGCCAACCAGGTGACAGCCTTTTTTGAGAAGCGGGATAGAGCGGAAGAAATTTCTGTATCACAATTGGACTTTTATAAGATGGACAATTGGACTTACTGCATACAGATGTGGCCGAATATTCTGATTGCTTACGTTCTTACGAAGTAAATGAAATATTTTGTTTAATTGTCGTAATTATTCCCAATTTGTTCTCGCCATTCCATGACAGTTCTGTTTGTGTGCTTCCAAAAATTGTGTTTACATAAATTATCATATTGTTTGGCTTAATTCTGATTAATGTCTGTATGTAATGTGTACAAATTTGAAGAATGATTTTTTTTAACTATACATTGAATCCACATAGTGGTACTTAGTTTTCATGTGGACCTTAAAGCAAGTTAGAAATAACAAACGATGAGTTTGCAGTATAAATGTTCTGGGACCAATACATGTAACTTCAGCACCTCAAGAATCCCTTAATTGATGACAAAAAGTGCTTAGTATTGAAACCAACGTGGGCACGTGTGGTGTAGCTGTAGAGCATGAGATTCAAGATCATGAGGTTGTTGGTTCGAGCCCCGCCGTGGCCATGCTTGTTGTGCCATTGAGTAAGGCGCTTAACCTCAATTACTCCTCTCAACCCACGTGTTAGGCTGGGGGAGGATCGCCACACCTCCTCCACAGCGAGTCTGTTACCTAATTCCCGGCATTGAATAATGCCGGGAATTAAGTAACAGACTCACTGTGGAGGAGGTGTGGCGATCCTCCCTCCCCACAGCAGCTTTTCATGGACTCGAGTCGGCACTCCGTTCCTGTGAACACAGGTTAGTCCTCTTTAACTTATTGAAACCAATGCGTAAAGACAAACATGACAAAATGGATAACATTTTTTGAAACCGGGAAAATCATTTGCTCATAATTCAATTACTGAGTGCCAGAATTCCAAAATAAATTACTATTTCAGCCCACACCTCATGATGAATTAATCCAATATGCTTGAGAAAAAAACACCACATGCCTAGCTCAACCAATTGACAGAACTACATGTATGCTTGAGCAATCATCCTGCTCGATACTGCCTTCACGTTTTACGGAGACTAACTGGACTTCCGTTAAAACCTGACAGAGTGTAAACACAATCCTTTTAAGAGCTTATGCAACAGCAGTGTTGCAGACAACCAGATAGTACTACACATTTTCAGACATCATCCGCTTGTTTGACTTGGACTTCAGATTCCTATCCAATTATCTAAATTACACGACGCACATTTTTCTGATCTTGTTAGGGTACGTGACTCATTTCTCAGGTCAGGTGAAATTATGGGATTTTTTTTTTTGGTAACGGGATTTGTTCAAACAGTAATGTTCCATTGACATGGAAAAGAAACACGTACTTGCAAGCATCAATGTTTATCAAACGATACCTGTACCTCACCAAAAATGGGAAGTGCAAAAGATAAATTTCGGACTACGTTGCAGAAACTATACTGTGTACAAAATGCGTCACTGATGCTACAACATCCCTATTTTTCAAAGGGAAAACTTCTCTGGTAACAATAATTGTGCAGTTTCAATTAATGCATATATTAACCCTAACTCCCTGGGCCTTTTTGCTAGGATGTAGCCTCAATCCTGCAAAATCCTACAATTAGCCTCATGGAAAAATAGCATATAGCCTCAATCCTGCAAATTCCTCCATTATTTCTTGAATATGGTCTGTGGAGGGGTGACGTACCACTGCCTGAATCCTGCAAAATCCTGCGGCAGTGACTGTCAATATGTTGAGCCTTGGCCAGTGACATCCTGGAGCAGTACCGAGGATTTCAAGCATAATCCAGGCATATATTTATGCATGGCTGAGCAAAAACAATACAAGGTCTGGCCCAAGACCTTGACAAAGTGCATCCTACGAAATTAGTAACGCACTTTTACCATGTAACATCAATCCTCCAAATTCCTCCACTTTGGCAAAGAGGATTTTGAAGGATTCAGGGCGGTTAGGGTTAAAGACGCATCCCCCGTGCTGTTTTCGAGTTTTCAAAAATAGATTAGTTTTTTTCAATCGCTTTTTTCCTAGCAACATAACATGTATTCACTTTGAATGAGACATTGAACAAACAAAAATTCACCAACGTTTTACTTATTGAATTATTTCTTCACAAAATTTGAATTATTGGTTGCCACAAAATAATTTCTCTCGCAGGGCGGGTTCATTTGTTCACAAAATGAAAGCCCTTATTCAGAGGTTTGCAGACGCCCAAAATCAGAATAAAGTGGGTTTTCTTGTTAAAACAAAATAAATTGAAAAATTTCTTTGAGGAAAAAATCCATTTTTGAAGAGCATAAGGCATCACTTTTAAAGTACATCATATACCATTGTAACACTGCCTATCCTGAAATAAAATGCTAATATTTCCAAATTGCTGTTGTCAAGTAATTCATTGAATCCGATTAAATTTTCATAATTCTTCCTCATTTATTCATATTCTTTCAAACAAAATCCTGTATTATTCTCTGTCCGTCATCTGGATTCCCCACACATCCTTTCGTTTTCATTAAAATTTTGAGTTTTCTCTCGATGGTCTGCATGCAGGAATGAAAGAAACCAAACCATTTTCACTTAAAAATATGGACATCTGACATTATAAAAAGGTCGGAGAAGATTCTGTTAGGAGTATACGTTCCAATAGTAATCCAATAGTCACTGACGCAGTAAGTGAAATCACTCGCAAGAGCTCTAAGCCTTTTACTACATGCACATGTACTCCCCTGGTAAACCAGCCTTTAAATCTGTGAGGCGCAATCCCGTGAATATATCCCTGCAAGGGTCCCTCGGATGCGAGCATGCAGACAAGCAGAATGCCTTACCGCTCAATGTTGGCTTGTGTAAGGGAAAAGACATTCAAGGCTTGGGCTTGTACGGCAAGCTTAATTGGCCCTGGCTTGCCTTGGGTTAAAAGAGAATCTACTTCTTTCCCCTTAAGACTAAGAGGTGGTGTGGTTTTACCCTGCGGTTGTCTCGCTATAGTCGGGACTTTCATTAGCAGATGAATATGTGAATTCCTTGACAATATATGAAGCTGGGTTGTTTGGTGTGATAAATTCAAGGTCCAAAGCGTGACATTTTTCCTGTTTCTGTTACCTTCACACTTAATTTTGCCTCTACACCTTGAATTCAAGTTTTCATTAGCATAAAAACCCAAAAAGTACCAAAATATCCTTTAAAATGGCAAAGCAACAATTCAAAATTTATCATATGGGACACAAAGGTGCATTTCAAGTACATTACACGGGCCCTTTAACCTCTGCTAGAGCAAGGAACAGATCTCTGTAACTTCATTCCCCAAAAGTTATTCTTGTACTTTATTCTAAATACTGTCTCACAGTTTACTTATAAAACACAACAAGTTCTGTAATTGTCAGTTCATTGTGATTGGAGGTTCACTGACTATGACAATAATTTAGTAAATTAGTAAGTTTGTGTTCATTAGTAAATTGTTTTTAAAAATCTGTTCAATAAGGTGTTACATGGTAATATGCGCCGTCTTGTTCACGGGGCAAAACGAACATGCGTTGATAGACGCAGGCACATTTTGGAATGACCGCATGATGACTTGGAAGCGCTAAAGTTTTCCATTGATGATGCGTACACAGCAACGCGTGTAAAATTTTTCCCGTCGGAAAGATGGCGCATATAACCGTGAAGCACCTTATTATCTTGCTTGTTATAAGCACACAACAGTAAATGCAGAGCAGTCATTAAATGACACACTTGGCTGCTCAGGAATAGAATTAGTCTATGAATAGACATTTTTTGGAGACGCTTTGTGTACCATACGCTGATGTCGAAATACGCATTTAATGGCCTATGTTAAGTCTGGCACTTAGACACATCTGCACTAAAAAAACAGAAACAGGATAGTGGTAGGTACCCGGTACGAGTCCCACCTGAACAAGTTTTGTGCAATTTTTCTCGCAAGCTCTCAGACAGTGAATGGGCTCTGTGCAATGCACTAGTACCCCCTCAACGCTTGCAAATGGAGAGTTGGGAGAGACTACTAGGAGGGAAATTTGAAGACGGATTGCCAAAGACCGCTGACGCACACGCGATGACGTTATGCTCGTGTAAACACCGGCAGTCATGGACTAGGGCAACAAAAAGATTAGGGCACTAACTAAGGGTCCACGATTGACCGAACAACCACGATTGAAAATCGTGTACAAAACCAATGAGAGCTGTTGCTGAAAAGTTAAGAGTACAAACAAAGGAATGAGGATTAGGGACAAAAGGGAGTCCACGATTGCCGGTGTTTACCCACGTGTGTGGGTTTGTGCACACTCGGAATAAAATTAGCCGTGTATACTTCGCGCCGTACCAGTGTATGCACGCGGTGTCCCCCGGTTGGAGCTTTCAAAAGTGGTACATGTATATATAAAAAGAAACGCCATCTACTCTGTGTGCACGGAGTCTATAGTTCCTTTTAAAAAAAAAATTGATGAAAGGGAAAAACTGAATTTTAAAATTTGCATCTCCCTGAAGCAAAATCCATTTCCTAGTCCTCTGAGATCCTTCCAGGAGCCACCAGGAGGTTTTGATGGCTTTTGTAGGATTGAGGAACATAGCTAGCACCTATTGACTATTACCTCACATGGGGCTCGATGCTCCCTGAAAAAAATGACCAATTGGATTCCTGGGCATTGGGAGAGTCAGGTTGGTGCAGTGGTCCTTTCCTCGCTTGTCCACCTCTATGGCCGGGGTCAAGCCCGCATGGACGAGACGGGGGGGGGGGGGGGGGGGGGGGGGGTTCACTTTGGGTGCTGCAGTTGTAGTAAATACTAAAGCACCCCCCCCCCCCTGCTCCCTGGCAAAAATGTGTTCCAGCACCCCCTGGCAAAAATGTGTTCCAGCACCCCCTGGCAAAAATGTGTTCCAGCACCCCCTGGCAAAAATGTGTTCCAGCACCCCCTGGCCAAAATGTGTTCCAGCACCCCCTGGCCAAAATGTGTTCCAGCACCCCCTGGCCAAAATGTGTTCCAGCACCCCCTGGCCAAAATGTGTTCCAGTACCCCCTGGCACAAATGTGTTCCATCACCCCCTGGCAAAAATGTGTTCCAGCACCCCCTGGCAAAAATGTGTTCCAGCACCCTCTGGCAAAAATGTGTTCCGGCACCCCCTGGCAAAAATGTGTTCTATCACCCCCTGGCAAAAATGTGTTCCAGCATCCCCTGGCGAAAATGTGTTCCAGCACCCCCTGGCAAAAATGTGTTCTATCACCCCCTGGCAAAAATGTGTTCTAGCACCCTCTGGCAAAAATGTGTTCCGGCACCCCCTGGCAAAAATGGGTTCCAGCACCCTCTGGCGAAAATGTGTTCCAGCACCCCCTGGCAAAAGTGGGTTCCAGCACCCCCTGGCAAAAATGTGTTCCAGCACCCCCTGGCAAAATGTGTTCCAGCACCCCCTGGCAAAAATGTGTTTCAGTGGGCTTGGCCAAAAATGGTGGCTGGGGCTCAATTCCTGCTCTGGTCCATGTGGATTAGGTTCTTATCCCCACCCTATTCTGTGGGCTTTCCCAGAACATTCCTTTGAGGTTTTCCTCCCACCTTCAAAACTGTAATATCTTCATTGTCTTCTCTCTGCAGGTTTCTTCCGGCCTGCGCACTGCCTAGGCTTTTGAGGAATCCTTGGTTTCATTACCAGAAACAAATACTAATGATTTGGGATTATTCCGTAATGTTTCTTGAATCTAAATGCCATGAAAATTCAAACACGACTCTTGAAATTTCTCCCCGACAGATGGTGCACGAAAGGACAGCTGTCTGTCTGAACTGGACAGCGACACGTGCAAGGCCATGGATGCCCAGCAGATGCAGCTCACCGTGACAACCATCGACCAATCTAAACCAGACAGTCCACCTGTCACCACGACGTACCACACCCACCGCCCGCTGTTGCACAAGATACCCATCCCCAACACACCGGTAAGTAGGATAGGATAGATCTGTATCTGAAAATGTGGCTCATTTTTTTTACAATCTCTACCGTTCATAGATGAAATTTGCCTCAGGGTGACGCAAATTCAATATTGGGTTTTGCCCTTCACCGATGTATTTCATGAACACTGTATACTCAGTGTTGTCCCGAGTGAATGTGAGAGAAAAACCACTAACTTGGCAGCGGTACCCTTTTCTATATCAGATTCGAACCAGCCAGCCGACCCTGGCAAGCTCGGTGGTCGAGTGGTAAGAAGTCTGCACTAAAGCAGGAGGTCATGGGTTTGAGTCCCACCCGAGTGATTTCTTTTCCTCACAATCACTCGGGACAATACTGAATATGCAGTGTTCAAAAATTACATCGGTAAAATGGCAAAACCCCATTATTGAATCTCTATATATCTTGCTACCAGTTGTGAAGTGCTGGGCTCAATGAGCCAAATAGGAATTACAACTGTACATGTGCAAAACAAGATTTGATTATTTGTAGTTCGGGATAAAAGCGGCTGAGAACTTTTCATGCAATCAAAAAGACGATGGAAATTTTCATTCGCACAAAAAGTTGGGGCATAAGAAAACACCTTAAAGCCCTTCGCTGTCAAAACTTTTGAAATGTTCTGCTTAATAAACTATTCATAAATACCTATGACCGTTTAGGCATTCCTATTGGTCGAGAGCCCGTCACGTGGCCGGTCTTAAACGGAGGATAAAGACATGGCTAGCTGGTCTTAAACACTTTTCCAGTGTCACATGAAATTTGAACTCCCTTGAAATCCGGTGCCTTTTACGTTTCATTGGTTGAACGTTCAAATTCCCCACGTATGCATGCGCAATACTGCCAGTGAATCATTATTTCATAGTCCGATATTCACACTAAACCAGCCCAGCTGCGTTTTGCGATTCACACTAAACCAGCCCAGCTGCGTTTTGCGCGACATCGCGCAGTACGCGCGAACATGGAGGTGGAATGCGCGTTGAGCACGCAATTGTGGAGGGGCATTCCATATTATAGTCAGAGGGGTGTTTCGTAAAACATGAAGTAAAATTGTTGAACAAAATGGTTGGCAACGTCTAGTTTTTGACTTGTTTTGATTTTTGGACCGAAAAGATTTTTTTTTTGACCAAAAAGGTATTTTTATGAATGGGAATAAATATGTGTTCTGTCGGTATTAAACACTCTGTTTAAAACCAGTGTGAGTCTGGATGGGTGATAATTACCCGAGGCGACAGGTTTTAAACAGAGTGTTATAATACCTCCGAAACACACATTTATTCCCTTATTTTGCGTTGGAGGACGTGATTACACGCACTGGCTGTTTTTATGCACGGGCAGGGCTGACTGGTTAAGACATCAGGATTGCCTCGACTCACCTCCAGGTGACTTCTAAACACGCTAATCCCTCGTGCCTTTTGCACACACAACTCAACGTCTCCCTGCTTTACTTCCAATGCTCTCTCTCTCTCTCTCTCTCCAAAAAAGGATTCTCCAGAGGATGACAACAATGCCAACGCCGACTCCCCCTCCAGTATCTCCAGCATGTCCAGGCTTCTGCGCATGGAGGAACGCCTGCCAGCGGCCGGTCAGGAGGTCTTGGAGATGAGAGGGGAAGGGAGGCCCCCAGCGCTGGGCGAGGAGTCCTGGCCTCAACAGGAATTCAGGGGAAAAGGAGGGAAGCAAACAACGGTGTAGTAAGTCAGGGAGAAACTAAAGATTGTCAGTATGCATGGAGGAGTGGCCGCCAGTCATGGGCCAGGGGGTGCTGGACAGAGATGAGTAGGGAAGGGGGTCTGTGGCACCGGGGAGGAGTTCCAACCTTAGGGGGAAGAGTCCCAACCTCAGTGGGAAGAGTCCTAGCCTCATCAGGAAGATGCTGGAAGAGGAAGGAAAGCAAACAACGGTTTAGTAAGTCAGGGGGAAAACTTGAAATTATCAGGGAAGGTAGAAGCGGCACCCAGAAGCAATCCAGGAGGTCCTGGAGATGAGCAAGGAAAGGAGGCCCCTGCGCTGGGGGAAAGATTCCCAACCTCAGCAGGAAGATGCCAGGAGAGGAGGAAAGCAAACAAAGGTGTAAAAAAACTTAAGAAGGCAGGGAAAAAAACTTTAAATTATCAGGGAAGGTAGAAGCGGCACCCAGCTGCCACCCAAGAGGTCCTGGACATGAGCAGGGAAGGGAGGCCCCCGGTGCTGAGGGAAGACTCCCAGCCTCAGCAGGAAGATGCCAGGAGGGGAGGGGAAGCAAACAGCGGTGTAGAAATAGAAGGCAGGGGGAACACAGGAAAGAAATTGATATTCATTTATGATCTTAGGAATATTTGCATTTCGGAGATGTAAATGTAATATTGGGTTTTGTCCTACTTTAAGAAATCTGCCCCAGTAAGCAGGAGGTCTTGGCTCTCTCCCACATGAGCAAATTTGTATTTTTTCCCCAATGGGATTTTAGCCAGCACTGAGTAAATAGTATCTTAAAAGATTACATCTGTGAAGGGCAGAACCTTACATGTATATCAAATTTAATCAAGTGTGACTCTTTGAGTGCAATATTTGCAAGCTTGACGGATATTTGCAAGCTTGACAGATATTTGCAAGCTTGTCAGATATTTGCAAGCTTGTCAGATATGCCAGTATATCTCCCAAACTAAGTGTATTGGAGGATCCAAACCCATATCAGCAAACACTCTTAGAGAGTGATTTGGAGAGTGCTCATTTGCTCATCAGAGGATTCTGCTTGGCCTTCCTTAGGGGGTGTGGCTGCTCATCACGCCTGTATTAATTGATGTCCACACAGTGAAGGTGGGCATTATCTTAAAGCAAATACGTTTTGGAGGGTGAAGTAGAGGGTCGGTCCATAAATGTGGGATCCCAATTTGTCTCGTGCACCTGTTTCATCTGATATAAGATTTTATAAATTTAGGACACGTTCTTTAACCCTTATCCCCAAGAGGTTTCTCTGGCCACCCTGCCAAATGCAACAAAATGCAACTCGGCTGAAATGAGAGCCCTGCTATATGCAACAAATTGCAACAGTGGTTTCTGTTGCAATGTGCAGTGAACCCAGTGCATACCAGCCTTGGCACCAAGCAGTTACCCTGCTAAATGCAACAGTGGAACTGCAACAGTGGATTGTGTTAAATGGCCTTGGACCTACCGGTATGAGCAGTTGCCCTGCTAAATGCAACAAGATACAACAAAGCACGGGACTTGAGTGTGCTGCTAAAAAAAATGCAACAGTATGCAACAACTAAAAAATGCAACAGTACATGTATGCAACAACTGTTAACCTTTGTTGCTTTCTGTTGCATTTAGCAGGATTACAGTTATTGCCTTCTCCAAGAGTGATTATGTAAAGCAAAAGACCTGCCAATTAATTAATAGTTTGAAGTCAATTTTAATGATACTTGTATAGCAAATTACACAGGTCAGGTGTAACAGGGAGACACAAATGTCACACTTTTGGACCCCACATCTATGGACTGATCCTAGAGTAAGGGTTTAAATGTCAGTGGTAGAACTTTTTTTTGCATTGGTCAGTTCTGAGATGGTGTGTGATCATGATGTGCTTTATTTTGAAAGAAAAAATACCAAAGCATGTTCCAAAAGAAAAAAAAATTCCAAAGCATGTTCCCAAACTTTGGCTTTGTTTCCAGAAAAGGGTTCACGAGATTTTAGGCCCTGACCTGGAGACTCCGGTACTTGCGTATACAGGTGTCTCACAAACAAAAACAAAGCCTCAAAGCCGCCTCTTTTTCACAGCTTTTTAAAAAATACATCGCAAATATCGATACTCATTTAAAGAGTATTTACATTAGCTTTTCAACCCTGAAAAAATCTTTCCAATCGGGTAAATATTTATTGAGTTATGGCAAATTCAAAATGAGTGCCGATTTTTCAATCTGTCCACGGTCTCAATTTTTATTTATTAGGAATTTAATGGGTTTGGGATGAGGGTATTTTTGCTTTCTTCAATGTATTAATCTGTCTTTATTTGGTTCTTTCTATGTTTTTAATTTTTTGAAACAATGGTCATTTATCCTTTTGGAAGTAACGGTAGTCCTGAAAAGGACTGTTTGGTTAACTTCTGAGATGTTTACTGTGCTGCTCTGTCTCTGCCCTCTACTTGGTAGCCTTTTTAAGAAATGCAAGTTTTGGACCATGTTCTTATTGCGGCAGTCAAAATATCAGTTGCCGTGGACAAAACGAAAAAAAAAAGCGGTAGTTGTATTCAATTGGCCATAACTCAATAAATATTTATATGGTGTTGAAAAGCTAATGAGATATACTCTCTAAATGAATGTGTATCGATATTTGCGATGTATTTTCAGTCCTTCTGATTTGAAAATCACAGGCGTGTGGAAAAAGGTACACCTGGATTTTTCTAGGCATGTGGTTTTTCTAGGTGTGTGGTTTTCTAGGTGTGTGATTCTGCAGTCCAGGGAGGTTCAGGCGTGCAATTATTCACACTTCTCGGGAAGCTTTTAGGCATACGATGGCGTGGGTGTGCGATCACACACCTCAAATTTGAAGGACTGTATGTTTTAAAAACCTGTGGAAAAGAGGGCGCTTTGAGGGTTCGTTTTTTGTGTGTGAGACACCCTGTATATCAGGGATGTAGTTAAGTCCATCGCAAATACATCTTTAGTCCAGTTACAGTCACAAGTCCAATAACAAGTCCAATCGCAGGTCCAGTCGCAGGTCCAGTCGCAGGTCCAGTCGCAGGTCCAGTCGCAGGTCCAGTCGCAGGTCCAGTCGCAGGTCCAGTCGCAGGTCCAATCGCAGGTCCAGTCACAGGTCCAGTCACAAGTCCAGTCACAGATCCTGTCACAAGGCCATTCACAAGGCCAGTCACAAGTCCAGTCGCAAGTCCAGTCGCAAGTCCAGTCACAAATCCATCACAAGTCCAGTCACAAGGCCAGTCGCAAGGCCAGTCGCAAGTCCAGTCGCAAGTCCAGTCGCAAGTCCAGTCGCAAGTCCAGTCGCAAGTCCAGTCGCAAGTCCAGTCGCAAGTCCAGTCGCAAGTCCAGTCGCAAGTCCAGTCGCAAGTCCAGTCGCAAGTCCAGTCGCAAGTCCAGTCGCAAGTCCAGTCGCATGTCCAGTCAAAAGTCCATTCACAAGTCCAGTCACAAGTCCAGTCACAAGTCCAGTCACAAGTCCAGTCACAAGTCCAGTCACAAGTCCAGTCACAAGTCCAGTCACAAGTCCAGTCACAAGTCCAGTCACAAGTCCAGTCACAAGTTACAGTGGATGAACAATAACAAAGGAATGCCTTTGTCAAAGCTCATTTGAATATTTTGTGAGTTGAATTGGGACTGGAGGACTTGTGTTGGACTCGACTACTTCTCTTCATTAAATACATGTAAACTGGTGTATCAATGCAAGGCAGATGTGCAAGTTTATTTATTTTATTATTTATATTTATTTTTATATTTTTTGGGGGGGGGGGGATAGGTGGTTGTTTTTAGTTTGGACGAATGGCTCACAGAGTGTTTGAAGTTTTGAAGTAAATGCGCATGAAGTTGTTGTTTCTTTGCATGAGAAATGCACCGGACGGGTGCATTATGGAATGGTGCTGATATGCCCTCCGTTTGCAGTAATATTTCTAAATGTTCAAACCCCCCCTCCCCCCCAGCATAATTGTGCTTCGAACCAATCGTCAGGCATTAAAAACTTTTGCCAAGAGTTGTATCTACTTTCAGCAATGAAGACAACTTCCATGTCCAAACAGTGTGGATATGATCATATTTAATGGCCAGTTTCAGCTTGAAATACTGTACTATTAGTTGAGATTTTAAGATAAGATTTAAAACATGGGTGTTTTTTTTAAGTGGGTCAGTTGAATTTTATTTTCACATTTTTAAATTAACCCAACAAATTTAAGGACAAATTCCAGCAAATTTCGAAATTTGAAGTATTGATTATATAAGTGTCCTTTACTTGAAGGACAGAAACCTCCTTGTATTGGGAGTTTGAAAAAACGTGTGTGCTGTGACCAAAAACTGGATGAAATAATGATAAATGCTCATTTTCGTCAATAGAGGGCGCCATTCATCTCAAACAGTCAATTGGAAGAAAAACCACTTTGAATGATCTTATTACTATTGTTAGTAAGTAAATACAGTGTATGCATAATGACTTCGTGTTTTGTATGGTAATAATTTACCTAATCAATTTCTGGATAAAGCTGTTACAATGGGACAGGGTAATTTCCATATAAGAAAACAATTTGAGTTTTTAGGAGGGGGATTTTATAATTTAATTGTATAAGGACGAATATGAGAATCAAATTATTTGAAACTAAATATTTACTCCTTTTTATTTAAATTACTGGGTGTTGGAATATAAACTAAATATTTACTCCTTTTTATTTAAATTACTGGGTGTTGGAATATTGCCAGTTCATTAACATCAGCACCCTTGTTTTTTGAAAACGCATATTTCTCTTTGAAACTAGAATCCACAATTGATGCACGTTTTCTATCCAATTGTGGTGTGCCCTTTTTGTGGACAGTTGTTTTTGCCTTGTACCTTAAAAAAAACACCTGCAATAAGATGAAATTAATGTCAATCACAAAGAGCCTAATAGGTACATGTATCCGACCATATGCCAGCACTGTGCTGAATAAGGCACATTCTTCATGTACTCATAAGTTTTGGGAATTGTGTGTGTTTTTTGTGTGTAATATTGTAACACTTTAATGACAGTACATGTAATTTTAAATGGCACAGTTTGTATTTGGGAAAGAGAAAGATTGTCTTAGGTTCAAAGTACGGCCCAACATTGGATATTAACTGATCATTAAAACCCTCCCACTCTGGCTGGGTTAACCAGTCCCCCCCCCCCCCCCCCCGAAAACATCTATTAGCTCATGCAAAATTAACCCTGTTGGAACACACACACTTCAAAATGTGCTTCACTTTTTTTCTTTAAAGGTAGAGTATATCATTTGCAGCTATCCAAAAAGTGACTGACGAAATTATTGTTGAAAAGCATACTTGGTTTAAAGATGGTAATGGGGCTAAACTCCCTGTGCAATTATTCTTTCTGGCAAGCTGTCATTTTGAAGAAAACGATAAAAGAAGGTAATTTCCAAAGATGCGTCGAAAGACGCATTTTTTTTTATTTGTTTTTTTTAAACTCGGCGAAGCCGTGAATGGGTACGAGCAGCGTTGACACAACGCACACGTGGTTGATTCGTCAGTTCAGCGCGTGACATGACGTAGCTGCAATCGGCTGAATGAGAACGTGACTGAATGAAAATATGACTCGGCAACTTTCGAATTGAAATCGAGATCCTAGAATATTGTGTTCTCGGAATATGCAACATTCACTGTGTTTATAACTTCATCATGTTAGTTGTTGAGCACCCTTCCGTAGATTTTGAGCACTTTTTGTTGCTTCAAACGAAAAACAAATTCGCAAAATGACAAATGATATATTCTTCCTTTAACTTACAAATCTGTACATCCCACCTATACCCTCTTAATGATTAGCTCAATTGTACCATGCCACACCAATCAAAATATCATCCTTTTTTTCTCCGGTCACAGCACAGTGCCAGATCCTGCACTGCCCCGTTTTTATAAGCTCACCGTTATTAATGTATTAGTGGAATTATTACATTTTGACAAAATAATTTATAATTTAAAGAATTGTGTTGTTCATTACTTATGCAATCTCTGATTCCAATAAAAAGGATGTATGCAATTGCAGCCCATGCGTTTGTTTATTATGACTCGTAAATTCAACATTGTCTCTGTTAGGCGAGTATTTCGATCTAATGCGATTACTTTGATAATTAGTCTTATCAAGTTGTGAACAAAACTTACACCGCTGGTTGTGTTGGAGTTTTATTAATTTCCACAGAAGTTTTTGTTTTCTCGCGAAATTTTTGTAATCTTGTATTGTATCTTATCTTTATCTCGTTACTTTATGCACTCGTTCATCAGACGTCGTATATGCTTGGATCATAAAGGTTATTGCTATTACTTGTCAATAATTAATGATGAGAGTAGTTTGTTAAAGATGTGAGCCCCGTGTTCTTTTAAAAAAAAACATTCTAACGAAATTTTAATTTGAAAGTTTTGTTTCAACGAAAAGCTGATTTTTTTCCCGATTTTGGACGCCTGCAACACTCTGAAAAGGGGTTTTCATTTTGCGCACAAAATAATACATTCTATCTGCGAGAGCCGAATAATTATTGTCGGGCCACAAATAACTGGAATTTGTAAAGTAATATTTCAATATCTAAACGTCGGCGGATCTTATTCAAAAGTGAACACATGTATAGGAAAATTGCCATTGAAAAACATCTATTTTCGGGTAAATCTCAAAATGCGAGGAATGAATCTTTAAGCGTTCCATTTAATAGTATTTTCATCCAAACAGTTTAGCGTTGGCGACGACACGAGCATCGCACCACGGTCCGGAATCCCTGCCTGAAACGAGAGTTGGTGGCCCCGTATATCACGGGGTTCAGGCAGCTGTTGAGGTACACCGTCATGGAGATTATCAGCTCGTTCCGGTAGGACAGATGAGCGTTCATGATGAGAGAGATGAGGTTGGAGATGATGTACGGCAAGGAGAGGAGGGTGGAGAGGGTGACAAGGATGATCATAGTCCGGGCCACGGCCACCTCCTCCTTGGACATGAAGGGGTTGGCTGGAGGGTTGCGCCGGCCGGTTTCCGGTGGGGCGGACTCGCCGGCAACCGGTGTGTTGGACCGGTCGGTGGCCGGTCCTGATGACGCCGGTCGATCGGCGCGGAGACTGAGCATGGCCGACTGCTGCACGCGCCTCCTGCTGGCGCGCACCTCCACGAAGATCAGAAAATAACAGGCAGTGATGAGAAACTGTAGGGCGAACCCGAAGACAGTCAAGAAGGTGATGGAGTAGGACAGGCTGTCCAGCCAGTCCACGGTGCAGGAGGGCTTGTTGGGCAGCCAGGTGAACTTCCCCCAGCCTGCCAGCGGAGGTACCGCCAAAACCAGGTTCAACGCCCAAGTGATCAGGATCGGGTACAGCATAACCCTCGTCCGGTTCATCCCGTAGCTGTAGCGGTACCTGATCCGTAACAGCCGGTCCACTGCAATCAGGAGCATAGTAGAGCGCTGGACCTGACTCAGAAAGGTCTTCAGGAGTCCCTGGATCTGACACAGTGCGTGACCGTAGATCCAATCCTGGTTTACCACAGTCGCGGCCGTAAAGGGTAGCACCAGGGCTCCCATAGCCGCATCGCTCACTGCCAGGTTGACTATCAGCTTGCTGGTGGGTTTGCTACTCAAGGTCTTAACGCACATGAAGGTCCCGCAGACCAGGGCGGAACCTAGTATCGAGGTAGTTGATTCGATGACCAGTATAATCACATAGACAACGATCTCAGCTTGTGTGATACCTTCATCCGTGCCAGGAATGCTTGTATCAGTACTGTTGGTAGTTGTGGTCATCTTGTCTGGCGTGTTATCCTCAAGTAGAGCAATGCCATATGCTAACTGACTCCGATGATTGTCATCAAGTACTTCTCACATTATTGATGCGTCGATCTTGCCTAGTCAGTCCATCTTAAGATGCATGCAGCTGTCGTTCATGCTCCAGATGCTCATTTTCAGACAAATTTCCATCGAGACTTTTCCATTTTTACCAATCTCAAAGTCTCAATCCATACACTAGTGTCATATAGTTTCCTGTGCAGACTGATGACGGATCCTGCTGCAAAACATTAAAAACCGCAATGTACGGTACAATGTTGGTAAAATCGCCTCGCGACTTGTTGAAAAGCGCTCCTCATCGAGGCGTCGTTGAGCACCGTGTTTGAAAGCCGTCACCTCTCTATCGCGTTTGTCGATTGATGAATCAACATCCAGCAAACGGCGTTTAATTGGATTGCGTCTCCGGTATTAATTGCCGGGGCAGGAGGCTCGACCCGTCCGCGGCTGGTGACAATCAAAACCCTCGTACTTCGAGCCCGTTATGGTGTACTGGCAATCTCCGACCAATACATCAACTCGACCTCTCAACTTATACAACATTCAGGATTGGCTATCCACTCGTGACTTTGACGTTCTTTTGTTAACCATGTATATAAACAGACATTTCATGTGGAAACTGAGCCAAATTGGTCACCGAGACAGCATGCCGACGGAGCTATGCATTTTGGGTCGCGTCGGCCCGAGACGTGTCGCGGTCGTTGGGCGTCGACACCACTAAAAAAAATGCCCGCTCCGGCCGGTACCCCTTTGGCATCTCGAGTGAGTCCCGCAACCGCGTCCGTTCTCCCGTAGATTGCTTTTGGAAATCATTAACGAATTTCTCGATGCTTACCCTCCAATCGTGATGTATTCGTTCCGTTAATTTAGAGGTATAAGTTCAGCCTGCCGTGATTGTTAGTAATCGAATCAAGCTTGTCGGCCCATATTTTGTTTTTTTTTGGCCTTTCACGATGGTTCTCGGTTACTCTATTATTCTAAAGATGTTCCCTGGCCCATTCACAGCATTTATCAATGGAAGTCAGTTGTATACTACAAAGCATTAAAGGTCGGACGTTTGAAGTGTCCGCATTTTTTCCGGACACAGGACTTCAGACTGCCTGGATGCTGTCTCCTCGTGCCTTCAAATTGGGAGTTCATACATAATGCTCTTGCTTATTGGGAGCCAGGGACAGTATTGTTGCGTTCCCTAATGGCAGTTCATTAAACATTAGAGTCAACAATTAAATAAGTTGGAGGGAAACAGAGCTTTGGGGTGACAGACACACATGTCAATACACTGATTTATTCATCACTTCACCTAACTTTGTTAGATTTCATCAACCTATAGGGCTTCTCCTTTTGGTAGTTTGGTAGCGTTATAGAGATAACAGATTGGTGTCTACAAAGTCCTTACATTGTACTCTGGCAAAACCATGTCAACCAATATGAACCGAGTGGGCACCGGCAGGATACCTCGGTCCCCCCCCCCTCCCCACTCCTAGAAACATTGATATACAGCCCAGCCTCTGTGTGAGGCATGGACCTGTCTATTCCAAGTTACTTCAGGTACAGTACAAAGAAAATGTATTTGCCACTGGGTTGCTGCACCATGACTTTGTAGCAGATAGCAAAGTTTCTGCTAAAATAATGAGTTTCGGGTAAGGCTTTTTGCCTCATCTATATATAATAATCGACCGGATGTCGTGGGTTCGAATCCCATTCGAGTAAGTCAGCGATTTGTCCCCCTTGTATATCAATGCAAGCTTTTAGAAAGCATTAAGTTAATATACGGTACTACTGCGTTTCAAATGGTGATAACCCCGTTCCGTGTTTTTTTTTCTTCTTCGCGTGGGAAACGCCTCAACCGCGCTGTCACAAAGTGACAAACGACCCTTGAGTATTGTGTGATGCATGTGCAATCTTAATTTGGCGAGTCGGTCGGCGAGCCATACATCATTAAAAGCCATCATCCAGGACACACATGCATGATTTAAAGGGAATGTACAACATTTGCTTTTGCTGCACTTTTCAGAAATATATCGATTTGGAGGATTAGTATGTTATAGCAAATATTGTTAAACTGACTTGTTTCACGTTTTGGGCTTGTATATGCTGGAAAAACCAAGACAACAAATCATGTTCTTGTAGTCTGGTTCCCTGACCCTACTTAAGATGAAACGGAGAAATGTAAAGACTTTAGGGAATTGTAAGGTCAGAGAATCAGTCTAGCATTAGCAGGCTTGTACCCCTTCACAAGTGTGTAATCTATTGCAAAGAAAATGCGGAATAACTAAATATGAAAAATTAGGAGCAGTTTTTGAAAAAAAGCCAGTTTTCTCCACCGCGGGTCGGCCGACCAGCGTTGGAAAAATACAGTTTTTCTTGAAAATGTCAGCACACCAGGAGCCATCATTTTACAGGATGCTTTAGACTGTCAATCCCTAACAATCCAGTAAGGTATTTCGTGATAATTTGATCATTTCGTTTTTTGATGTTTGCAAATGTTGTATCTTCCCTTTAATGGTCCATTTAACAAGAGGATCATGAACATTCAAAATACATCCAGGGGCCTGTGCATGGCTGATTTATGCTACCTGGGAAATAGTCCGATCGCTGCGAATCATTTCGAGACCTAGAAAGTAATTTGATGTTTTGGCCTGCGCCTGTCTTTATAGTAAAATATTACTAAAAAAATGAATAGGAAGTCTCAACAGCAATTTGTTTTAGTGGTTAACCTTTAACAGCAGTACTTTTGTTTATCATTTTCTCTGACACGCTTGTTCATTTAGGGTGAAGTCTTGATTCTTGAACCGGTAGATGCACTCTATACGGCTAATTTGACAAGCACTGGCAAACAGTGCCGTGTGCTTGGTAAAGCTTATATGGGTCTGAGAGTTCATTCAGGTAAATATAGTGGTGTGTGCTATGCAGCGTTTCTATGCAACCAGCAGGAACATTTTGTCAAGACGATGACATCATAACGGAGACGGTAGAATGTAACGGTTCACTTTCCCACTTCCAAGCGGAATGGTTGGAGCTTGCTGCGTAGCACGTGAGATATATTTGCCTTAAGCAAAAACAATTTACTAGCCACAATGACGCAATAGGTTAATGTTAATGCTTTATAGCAGCTCCGTGAGCCTTATCGGGAGTTCAAATTTTGTCCAACAGAATCTTGGGAGGGCATTTGAAGCAAGATATGCGACAGAGGATAGCTCCTTCATTTGTGTTGGTCATTGTGTTGCCCGAATCTGTGGAATTCTTTTGAGATATCTAGGGGGGGGGGTGTTCGGTAACAATAGTCGAGAGTGTGAATAGGGTGTAGAAATACTGGAAGTACCTCTCTTGTCTCAAATCGTGCACGATATAATGGGATGGGGGTGTCACTATAAATTATGGTTGCGGAGCATTATTTCTGGTATATACTCCATGAGTTGAGCTCAACAGTTAATTCGGTGACTGCTCTATGTTCCGACACCCCTATGTTCCGACAACCTAGATTGTGTTACTCCCGGTTAGGGTTAGGGTTAGGGTTAGGAATATGTGCAGTCGGAACATAGGGGTGTCGGAACATAGAGGTGTAACCGTTAGTTCAACTTTGTATCGGGAACCTTGGGATTGTTATTGATTGAGAGTTAACAGGGCCTCGTTTAATACGTTTATAAAGTAGGCCCTTCTGAAACCTCGTTCCTTTGCTGACAAGATGCCTCTCGAACTTTTCAAGTTGTTTCCCAGTGCGAGCCGATTCATTGTATTTTCTGTTTTCAACGTTTGCCTGTTCTACTTGTGTCCTTGTTGTACAGAAACTGAATGTATCCGTGACTTGGTTGTGATCATCGTGGGAGGATTGTCACACGTGTAGTTTCCCACACCAGGGACGTGATTTTGAAGAAAAAAGAATCACTAAAGCCTAAGCTTCGTGCTTTTGTTGTGTGAAGTGTGTTGCGCAACGACCATTACGTATTGAGGTATGTTCAAATTCTACCTCCATGGTTCAAGTGACACTAAAAACACGTCCCTTGTTAAGTGCTCAAAAGCATACCCACACAAAATATTATTGCAGGGTCATGAATCGTTCTTGCATGATCAAAGCATTCCGTCAGAGACAGTACACGGAGTAAAATGTCATCTGGCCAAATTGTGAGGCTTCTGCGACTACGCTGCTGAGTGGTCAGTCAACGAAGACACGGATGAGATCACGCTGGCGTTCCGCGGTAGGAGCAACGGGTGGGTGGCCGTCGGATTCTCCGGTGACCAGGCAATGGTTGGTGACCGAGACACGTTGATTGATTCATACCGTGTAGAATGAAGTCAGTTGTCACTTCGTATTGTGAATAAGTTAATAGGTTTGGACGATAAGTTGTAATGACTAGGCCTGTACTGGAAAAGCTTTGTTTAAACAATGAAGCGTCGTTTTATTTCATTACTTCATTATGAACATGTAGATGTGTAGTCAGTGTTCATTTATTACGCATATAGGGCAGCGCAGCATTGTGTCAGCTTCGTGGAAACATCTTTTCATTAGTACGTGCGTATTCATCGGTTGCTATGAGTTTACCACTCAGCACGCTGGACTCAATTAAGAACCATTCACTTGCATGGAAATGGGTCCGTGGGATCGAGAAAGGGAGATTTGAGAAGTTTTTGGATGTCCGCGCCAACCTATAGACAAATCCGGGCTGAGGGGACCACTGTACACTCACGGGGCCCCCTTCAATGGAGGAACTATATTGTGCACGCTATGTACAAAACAACTGCCCTATGACGGATTGTTTTAACAATAGCTAGCACAATGCTTTCGCCATTGAAGGGGGCCTTCGTGATGAATTTGTTAACGTGCTTTGATTTGTCGGCGAAATTAAGAGAAAGAGTGACGGTTTTATTTCGCAGTGAAATTTTCAGAACAAAAGGTGCCTTGAATGTTATTTATGTCGTACATGTTATTTCAATATGTTGTGGTACGAGTATAATGGTTGGGTTAAGCCCGGTTCATACTCGTCGGGAAAGCGAAAGCGAACGCGAATTTGTGACGTGGTGTCAATTATTCGCGCTGCGAATTCGTAAAAGTTGAGCACATTTCAACTCGGGCGAATTTCGAAGCGAATGTTTCATGACGTCAAATTCGCTTCGCATTCGCGTGGAGTATGAACCGGGCTTGAGTCCTATTCCTAGATATGGTAGGCTGAACCAACACCGTATAAAGCCCGGTTCATACTTCATGCAAATGCGAATGCGAAGCGAATTTGACGTCATGAAACATTCGCTGCGGAATTTTCCCGAGTTGAAACGTGTTCAACTTTTGCGAATTCGCAGCGCGAATATACTTGCCATGACGTCACAAATTCGCGTTCGCTTTCGCTTTCGCGCCGAGTATGAACCGGGCTTAATGAGTATGTTATATTCCCTGTTATATTCTATTTGATAGGCAGGTGATGATGTCCTCATGTGCATAGCCGACCCTCCGGGCGCGGGCGCCAATTCCACCGGTGCACGGTTCGAACACCGCTACAACTACGGCTACTCCAACCTGCCAGCAGAAGCGGTAAAGTTCTTGCGTCCTACATAACCCAGCCCAGTGACGCATCCCATTGCGTCTTTCTTATATTTCTTGCCGCTTTTCATGACTATTAAGGAAATTTGTTATGGTTTTCACATAAAATGAGATATCTGCATCACGATTCAAATTTGATTTTTTTTCTGCAAACATTATTTCACAGGAAGGCATCACCGTGAACAGTGCATCGTTCACAGACGGCATACTCCAGTGCTCCGTGACACGTGACCTCACTGTGTTCAACAGCAGCCACATGACCTTTGACCTGTCATCTGATTGGTTCATGCTCTTCGCTCAGGGGCCAATCTCGTCATCGGGTAAGGACATCGACGGATAGCCATTCTCAAATAAAATAATTGCCCCTCACTTTTCACTGTCATATTTCATAAGATAGGACAGTCAGATTAATGTCTGTTGATGAATTTGTTTCATATTTTGCTGTGGATCGGAGTCACGACAGTTTGTCGCTGCTGTACAACCAATTGATGGTACGGCAGCGACCATGATGCATGTCGACCGGTATATCAGGACTGCTTTGGAATCAATCACAGTTTCGTATATTTTGGAACACTGTCCAATAGTATAGTCAGCATCCCTGGCGTTGCAACTCTTGATTTGCAACTCCTGAGAGATGGATACAAGACCCAATGCTATCGCGTGGATCCATTCTACTCACTCCCAGGCACTCTTAAAACCTTTTCGTGTATTTCAGGACAGCCAGTTCGACACTCCGTGTACCCCGCTATCACCGACATGAAAGCTAGTCTGTCCTCCCTGGATGAAGTCTTTGTCCTGGGCGAATCTCGCCGCCCGTCACCCGGTCAGGGTGACGGGGGAGGAAGTGAAGATGAGACGGGGAGCGACAACGGTAGTTCCGCTATTCAACTCACAGGTCAGTGCAATGTAAATTCTAATCGGTACACGACACTGAAATCCTAGTATAGCCAAAGAAACCGGCATATAGAGCGCGGTGCAGGAGTGTCAGGATTTTGCCTGGCTAGTGGTACGAATCGACTGCTACGACTTCGGAAAACTCACACAAAAAAATAAAGACGGCATGCATTGCGCTCAATCAGTGTTTCTTTTTGGTGTCCAACTTGAAATAGCAAAGAACGCCCAAAACCTCAAATACATAATAAGAGATTACTTCCACAATTTATTTAATTGGTGGAACTAAATACAAATCTGGATTAGCATTATTTTAAAGCTTTCAGTAATATATATGTTTTTGCTTTTGTTCTCTATGATTCCAGGTCATTGGATGGCTTTGTTTGTTTGTCTACACGTCCTCTTGATCGGCTGGTAAAATAAATTATTTACCTATACAACTTTTTTTTGCGAGACTCTAGCGTCGGCGGGGAAACACGTACCGCCATTATATTTATATCATTTTAAAGCTTGGAATCTGAACTATATCCCTGGCGAGTATTGGTTCGATATTTTAATGAGTTTTTAATTTATTCGTGTTCAAATAAAGGCATGACGAAAACAAACTCAACTGATTCCAAGAGAAATCCATGATGCGGTACATTTGATGCAAACTCGAGTCACACTTTGAGCGCGCTTTTTGAATAGGTACATACTTGCACGTGAATTTCAAAATTGAACTTGAAACAAAAAGTATTGTGAATTGATTTGAAGTGTATAGTCTCCGTGGATCGAAAAGAATAGGAAACACAGAAAGTAAAAGGCAACGAGATCGTCACATCATGAACTTGATGAACAATTTCAACACTAGAAAACATGCGCATGAATGATTTTCCTTGAAATCAGTCGAGTTTGTTTTTGACATGCCTTTATTTGAACACGAATAACTTCAAAACCCTTTTGAAAATCAAACAGTACCCGTCAATGGAGAAACCATTGTGTACGCCCATTGGACAAAGAAAGTGCCCCGTGACGGATTATTTGAACGATAGCTAGCACAATGCTTTCGCCATTGAAGGGGGCCTTCGTGATAGAATTGATATCGTGCCAGGATTGGTCCATATACGAGCTTGCAAATGGAGTTGTTGCCACCATCGGGTGCTAGTTATAAAGGCATCGGAATTCTTAAGACCCCAGTTCCAAAATAATATTTTATTAATACATGTATTTGAATAATTTACTGCGTTCTTGCAGAATACCAGAGTAATGTGGTCTCAAATTGCTATGACTATAGAATAAAAACGCGAGCAAAATGTTTCATTTTCAAGTCGGATATTTCATTAGGTTTTATTTGTTTATTCTGATTAAACAAGGTAAAACTGAAAATAGGTTTTGAAAACAAGATGAAATAATTAGCAGATATAGGGGGACCTTTAATGAGTGGAAACATACAGCTAGTCAGTCTTATGGTATAGTGATAGTAAGTACATTTGTATATTGCGCTCTAGATGCAATATTTTCGGTAATATTTTCTGTTGAAATCAAACTACTAAAAATAAGCGATTACTAGTTCTTCCCTTCACCAAAACTTAAAATGATCTTTATTGGCTCATTCATATTTTTTTCAACAAGAAACAAAACTAATCTTATCAATTGCAACCAGAACTCCCCTTAATGTTGGATCACAGTTTTGGGCTGCAGTAATTTTAGTAATAAAAAAATATTCAATATCAAAACTGTGCTATATCGTTCTTGGTGCCATGTTCATTGCCTGTCCATAATGCGTGTTTAATTATAGTTGAAGAATTTTGTGTTTATAAGCTGAGCGCTTGTGCACGCGTTTGTGGTATGATGCATCTGGTACAAGTTTATACAGGCACTGCAGCGTTTACGTCGGTATCCGTTCTACATGTGTACGCCCATCAGAAGGAGAATGGTGCTGCACATTATCAGCAGAAAACCTGTGGAATCAAAACGAAAATAAAGTATGTAAGTGCCGGTTCTATCATGATACAAGCATGGCATTTGGCACACAGTCAGATTAGTGTCATGATGATATTTGGCTATAGGGCCATCGCAGATTTGTCCTTTGAAAAAAATATAGGTAGCATAACAAGCAATGGCAGCCATTTTGGAAATTTTGAAAATTGCTTGTTCTACCTTAGCTCTACTGAGTGGAGCGTTGAATTACGGGTATACCCCTCCATACCAACGCTCCACCGATTCGCCATACTTTGGTAGCACCATCACAGTAGCATAGTCACAAACCCACGCGAGGACAAAAAGACCCCAAAAAACCGGTAAAGAGATTACAAATGAGAGAGACAGTTATCCTGGATTGATCTATACATTCTTGACATTCCATGAGACCCCTTATATTGTTCCCAAACAGCGAACATTTTGGGGAAAAAACAGCAAAATAGTCTGAAAACTTACAGTTCCATGTGTTTGCATGGAGGCTCAGTTCTTGAATTAGCTTGTCAATGAGGGCGTCTGACGTGACGTCACCGTCGTTGCTCGATCGCGAAGAAAAACAAGTCGCGCTTTATCTACGACTGTTTTGTGTAATAATCGTCACGTCAGACGCCCTCATTGACAAGCTAATTCAAGAACTGAGCCTCCATGCAAACACATTGAACTGTAAGTTGTCAGACTATTTTGCTGTTTTTTTCCAAAATGTTCGCTGTTTGGGAACAATATAAGGGGTCTCATGGAATGTCAAGAATGTATAGATCAATCCAGGATAACTGTCTCTCTCATTTGTAATCTCTTTACCGGTTTTTTGGGGTCTTTTTTGTCCTCGCGTGGGTTTGTGACTATGCTACTGTGATGGTGCTACCAAAGTATGGCAAATCGGTGGAGCGTTGGTATGGAGGGGTACCCGTAATTCAACGCTCCACTCAGTAGAGCTAGTTCTACCTATATGTTTTCAAATGACAAATCTGCGATGCATGGCCTCACAGCCAAATATCTTTCTAAAGACGTACTTTGACTGTGTACCAAATGCCATGCTTGTATCATCAAAGGCACAATTCCCCCAAATAAATTCCCTATCTGCCCCTCTAAAACTGGTTTTACTCGTTTGAATACTGCAAGAACTTGCAAGTTCCAAGAAATATGTCACGTGGCTGGTACTAGTCATGTTTCGCCTCCAGGGACTCTAGAGGGCGGTGTGCACCCGATGATGCGAGCGAAAGTATAGGCTGGTTCACGGCCATTTTGATAAAAGTCCTCAGTGACCTCGGCGTATAGATATAGGCTTTGGCTCAATTCGGCTTTACCAGTTCATTTTTTTGGCCTTGACTGGGAAGGGGAGGGATTTTTTACAGTGCACATTTTTGTTATGGTCGCCTTCATTTGCTTAAAAAAATACGGCCTAGGCATACTATTCTCAACACTATCACTGACGACAATAAGCCTACCTGCTCGCTGGGCCGTGGCACCGTTGTCGTTGGTGTTAGGATAGTCTAGGTCGCCAGGAGTCAGGACGGGCAGCTCGGAGAAGTCCACCTTCACCTTGGTGATCCTGGGGATTTTGTCGTGCTGCAAGGGGCTTCCTAGGGTGGACCAAAGCCAAGGGAAATAAGGTGTTGCAGGGACTACTAACAGATGCTCTAGAATAACAGGAAACTTTGTAGATAGTCAGTTCCATAAAAGTAAATCACAAAGTCAGCCGATCTCAAATAATTTAAGGCATTACTTTGTCATCTTCATCCCCTTTTAACTTCAATAACCCGACTTCTGAGTTGTAATTAGTGGATAATTTGTTGACCAAAGTTTCGGAAATTGAAATGAATATTTCAGGAAAAATGCCATAAAAACACTGAAACACTTCCACATTCTCCGCGACCGTACGGGGTGTGGGGTTATTTCGAAATCTGAACAACAAAAAACACCTCGTGAATTTACGTTTGTATCAGTGTTGTACAGGGTGAGTAAAAAAAATGAAACCCAAGTATTGGGACCATTGTTTTAAAGAAGTTCTGCATGTAGTACTTGCCAAATCTAGGATATGAAAGCCCAATCCATACGCTTTCTTTTAGTACAAGAATCATCCAAATCATTCATGTACTTTTCAAGTTACGGAATGTTAAACACAACCACCGTTTTAAGGTTCTGTCCACGGATCGCAAACAAGTTGAGTGTTCTTTCACCAAAACGAAACAAATCACATAGGGATGTGTGTGAATTGTTTTTCGTTTTGCTGAAAGAACGCACACCTTTTTTTGTGATCCGTGGACAGAACCTTAAAACGGTGGTTGTGTTTAAAATTCCGTAACTTGCAAAGTACATGAGTGATTTGAATGATTCTTGTACTAAAAGAAAGCTTATGAATTGGGCTTTCACAACCTAGATTTTGAAAGTGCTACATGCAGAACTTCTTTAAAACAATGGTCCCAATACTTGGGTTTCATTTTTTTTGTTACTCACCCTGTAGTAGCGATAACCACACGTGCTCATTATAGTCTCACGTAGTTCTTTACCAATCATCCATGCAGTCTCAAGTCAAGTCACACGTTTTTCAAACGAGGTTTCATATTGATAAAGGCCCGCATCATTACATGGACATGCGATTAATTTTGATGGGGCTTGTGATTCCCAAGTACGAATGGGTTCGCCTACCTGACTGGATAGGACCCTTTGCGAAGAACATGTACCAATCGGTGGTGAGGTCGACGGTCACGCCGTTGTTGGTCACGCTCAGATCACGCTCGATGCGGCAGCTGACTACGCCATTGACGTATCTGCGCTCCGTGGACAAGACACCCGTCTGGAAAAAAAAAACAAGAGCACTTAAAAATAAGTGTCTTTTGTGCTTGATTGGTTTAATAGAGAAGGCCAAGACTCGAAGACAAAACTCTGAAACACATCCTCAATCTTCGTCAATAGAGAGCTTATGGACATGTTCAAACTATAGGGGAGGCGGCACAGCCTAAATGGCTAGCAACCAATAGGATATTAATAGAAGCTCGAATATAGAGGGCGACATTGTGGGTGATGAAACCTACCCCAGTGCCTGCGATGTTGCTCCTGCCGAAGTTGAAGCGATGCTCAAATTTGGCCCCATCGCCCTCTACGATGCACATGTATACGTCATCATCTCCCTGTAAAATAGGATTGTATTGGGATAAAAACATATCGTCAAATGTAACCAACGTAACTATCAAGTGAAATGCAAAGAGGAGTACAAATGGCGAGAGTGTATGTACCGCGGTTGTCCTTTTACGACTGAGGACTTGGAACAAACGATTACTTGAGAAAACAACCTGAGAACCCTTTTTTAGTGTACAAACCTATTGAGACATGTCAGCAAAAAGTTTGTGTAAGTACTGGGAACTAGGAACAAAACAGGGAACAATAGGTCCTACAGACAGGTCCTCGGTAGCAAAGTATTAACCAGACTCTATGCAAGCGATTTTGTGTTGAAGACACGAGGTAAAAGGGTGGTGATTTTTGGATGCTTGTAGTATATTTTGCACGGGAACGAATTTCTCGGGATCCAATTTTGCAAAGTGTCAAACATGTCAGGTTGGCCTAATTGTAACTTCACATCAGGTAAAGCTTGCCCAGCAGAAAATGTGCGATATTTCGTACTATTATGCAGAGTACACCGTTCGCACTCGTTGCTATCGGCGCCTTAAACAATGCCTAAAACCGAGAAAAAAACTGGTTAGAAACGGAACCCGATACGAACAAGAGACTTTTTTGAAATGTAACGATTGACCTGACATGATAAGTTTTGTTCGCCAGAATTGCGTCGATCGTTACAGCGCCCCCTTCGCTCCCAAAAAAATTATCAGCCACTTGGATTTTTAAAGAATTTAGCTCTCTTCTGGTGTCCTTTAGTGTCATGCATGACTTGTCCTCATTCTGGCAGCGGGGGAAAAGGACACAAAAGGCAAGCCCGCCCTAGTTTTTCTTTCCAGACGGGGTTCAATCAAATAGTCCTACCTCGCCTACCGATGAAATTTAATTTTTTTGTGGTTTCTTTTTGTGGGGCAGCGGAGCATTTCAGTCGTGGTGGCGGGGTACTAATAACGGCCTCTGTCGGAACTTGGTAAACTTTTTCATATTACATGTACCTTGAGGTTGATTGCTTTGCTCAATTTTTTTTTAAAAGTTTTCTCACTGAATGAATATTGGTAGTCTCGTTATTTTCGTGAGTACTAAAGACTGTACATAGTCTAGGCGCAGACTCCTTTGTTTGCCTATTACAGTGTGCGTGATCGATTGGTAATAGGTCGGGGTCAAATTTTGAAATTAGTAGCCCCCAAGCAATTTTCAGTACGTTGTAAATTGCACAGTGTTCCTTTATAATGTTGAAGAAACCAATTTCATTGCAGTTCTTTCACCCAAGCCTATATTTGAATGAGAAACTCCCCACGCTCCGTCGCTGTAAAGGGCCCTCATGTCTAAATTCCGCAGCGAAATCATTTGCGAGAGAAACGCAATACATAGCCTGTAGCTCAAGCAATAATTAGTCCACGAACTAATGAGCTGTCCTTTAAAAAAAATGGGAAAATGCACTTATGACAAATAATTTATCTTTTTATCACAAATACATAATGAAAAATAAATACAATTATACAGTAGGCCTATGTCCCCCAAAAAGTGTCCAGCTGACTGTTTTTGATAACTACAAAACCATGAAGTCAATTTTGAAAATGATTGTTACTCCTTATCCTTAGCGTAAACCCCTATGAATTTCAGTCATAAATTTCAGTCAAGTAAACCCCTATGAAATTCAATTTTCAATTGATCACAACAACATGTTTGGACTCTGCGACCAAATTCTTTGCCTTATTCAATTTCAGTACTGTGTTAAGTCAGCTGAGTAAAATCCTTCATGTTGTGAAAAGAACTGCAGTTGGGAATGAAATCATTTGCAGGCTATCAGTCATCATGGCAAGACATCACTTTAATGCTCAAGGGCAAATGATTCCAATCCCGAACCACATCAGCCTTTTTTCCCGTAACATGCAGGATTTTACAAAGCTTACATAAAACAACAAAAAATTGATTAAGGCATGGAACTTGGTCACAGTGTCCACAACATTAATGTTGTGATCAATTGACAATTGTGCAGTGATGCGTGACTGAAATTAAATGAAACTCATAGGGGTTGAGGCCATGGCTTAGGAGTATCTGCACAGCCAAAACTTTTCAGAATTGACCTCATGGTTTAGTAGTTATTTCAAAAATAGTCAGACGGACACTTTTTTGGGGACATACTGTAGAAACGAGTAGACGTGAACAGTCGGAGGCTGTTACTGTTGCGTTCACCATGATCGTTTTTTTCTTCTTTTAATAAATGTTCAACTTGTATGTTTTATTCCAACAAAAAAAAATCCTTTGTTCCTTTTCAAAATTTTGTAAAGTAATAATTCAGTAACTAACCATGGGTAATTTTATTGGTCGACGTCTCATCCAAAAGTGAAAAAATTTTGGACTCTATTTTCGGGATGAAACTCGGAAATAGCATGGGGGAACGTAACTTCAAACTAGCAAGGAAGGCAAAAGTTTTGAAACCCAAATTTTGTATCTTACCGAAATGAGAGTATACTACTTATTACTTTTCCTTCTAAAATTGTAGGAGTTAAAGTCCCGTCAACCACCGGAAATTATCTTATACGCTTCATATGTTTCGTTGTTTTGGTCAACGAATTCTCTTTTCGAAGCTCCCAAAATTTCTTTTGTGACACGGGCCTTTTCATTTAGGCCAATTTAAAAACGATGGAGGTCATTTTGTTTGATGCGCTCAAGCGGCAATTTTGTAATGGCAAAATAAAGGTCATCCTATATCGCACACAACTTGTGTTCTTTTGTGTATTATTAAATTGGCAACCTCGGCAAATATTGTACGTATTGTCCCAGATCAGCGTTCTGGCAAATTAAACTTTCAGAACTGTAGTCGACAGTGTTGTCCAACCCCAAGCCGACACGATTTGCATGTACATTATGTACACTGCATGCATACCAACATTTTCTGGTCTATTCGATAATGATACATCAAATTGGTACTACACCGGACGTACTGATATTGTGCCGGCCAAACCGATATTATGCCGGACTAAACCGATATTTTGCCGGACAAACGGGCACTGTGGCCGGCCAAAAGGTGTCTTCCCTGTCCAAACCGGCACTGTGCCGGCTAATCTGGTACTTTGCCGTCGAACCGGCACTTTGCCGGCCTAAAGTTACCTCCGCGCCCCGCCCAAATCAGTACAAAGGCACAAAACATGCCGCCGCGCGCGCCCACATCGGCTCCGTGTCGCCTAAACCTTTCCCCTGTGGTCCATCCAAACAGATCCAGTTTTGCCTAAACCCGGACTTTATCCCGCCCAAAACTGGCACTATCCCGCCCACACGGGAACAGATTTTGCCCAAAACGGGAAAAAGATTTGCCCATCGGGAACGGTGCGCCGCCCTGACCCGGCACTGCCAAACCCAAACCGGACCGATACCACCTATTAAACGGTATCCATGCTGTCCATAAAAGTAGCATTTAGGCCTAGATTTTATTTCCAAAACACGGTACAGGCCTATCCATTTAAAAAGGAAAAGTTTAAAGAAATTTAAAAAAAATAGACCAGCCTAATATTTCATCATTAGCAAGGACTTCTTCAGTCAATGAGCAGTTTACAGCAGTATTATTCTTTTTCAGTCTTACAGTTTAAAGAATAAAAACAATATAACAGCTGTTTGTAGACTTCATTTTTCGTTTTATTGTCTTCTTAAATTGTGTTTAACTTGAGAGAAACCGGTCAAAACTGACTTTGGGCAGGCAGGAGTGAGTGAGATTCTAAAATTGCGATTATCGCGTTTTGGAAAACAATTCTTCCCAAAATTTGCAATTATAATAAATCTTGCTTTATTGCATCTTCAGTGCTACAAGATCAGAAATAAACTTCGACCAGAGGCCCACTGAGTTCCAGGTCATTTGTACATCCTCGAGATGTTGAGTCTGATTGTCGTTTGCTTAAACTGTGTGGAGGTGAGTGGCTAAAAGTGAGACTATATTACTTACCATGAATTTGTCACTGGAAATGCCGAACGCGGCCCAGCCGGTAGTCCTGACGGCGATCTTGAAGTCGTACTTGGTGGTGTTTTCCTGCTGGCTCCACACAACCTCAAAGTCGCAATTGCCGTAGGAGCAGCCGTCAGGCGTCATGTAGCAGGCGTTGTGGATGCCGCAGAAGTACTCGGCCCTAGAACACGGCATCGCCAGCAATCCGACGAAGAGAAGAAGAATCATGGTCGAACTCGAAACTATGGCTGCCATGATGAAAATTCAGGTGGTACCAAAATGCGTTCTAACCGCTCCCGCTCAGATGAAAAAAAGTACAACTCTGATCATGAGATTCACTTTACTGTGAGGCCTCTATCAGTTGTTTGTTCACCTACACCCCTGCAGAAAGTTCCAGAACTGGTGTACAATGATTTGAATACAAAATATGATTTTTGTTTGTTCCATTTCAATAAAAAGCTCCCGAGTCCTTGTAAACTGTGTCAGGGCAAACCCGATTGGATGTCATTGTCTGAGAACAATTGCAACTTTTTTTTTGGTCGGCCAGCTGGGGGAATGATGAAATTGAAAAGAGACTGCACTGCGCATGACCCTGATTATCACTATAGTCTTCATGCAAGACTGGATTTAATTTTTATTTCCCTTTTTGCAGCCAGTACCGTGACAAAACGCGGGGTTGAGGTTTCTATCAACATTACAAGATTATAGTATAGCAGAGAGGTGATGGGATTGTACTTTTGATGATACAAGCATGGCACTTGCCACACAGTCAGAGTATGTCACAAGGAAGATATTAATTTTGGCTATAGGATCATCGCAGATTTGTCCTTGAACAAAATATAGGTAGAATAACAAGCAATGCATGGCAGCTATTTAAAAAAAAAATGAAAACTGCTTGCTATATTGTACCTATATTTTTTTCAAAAGAGTCTGCGATGGCCCTATAGCCAAGTATCTTTCTTATGACATGCTCTGACCGTGTGCCAAATGCCATGCTTGTGTAATGTATTTTGCTAAAATGCGGCATGAATATCCCTGTTGAACAAAAACATACGCCTCCAAGACGGCTGCAGTGCAAAAGGTCTATAACCATTTTGGAGATGTGGAAAGAACGCCCACCAAAAACGAACCACAGGTAGGCTTCGTTGGTGAATTTGTTGCTGACAGAATTTTGAAATTGCGGGCAGGTCAAAGTTGAATACTGGGCCGTGTTCTCTAAACGAGCTCTTGAGCTACGACTGCGTCGATCATTTTGTCGCCGTGTTCCCACGCAGTGTTTACTCGTAAAAGACCTAGACAATACATTTACGCAGACCTCTCAGTTTGCCTCGATACGGTTTGGGGACGAAAAGTAGTTTAGTTCAACGCACTATGGCATCGAATGAGGTTGGGTTCACAGAGTAAACAAAGTGTAACATCCTCAGAGCCTACACAAAAAAATGTAATTATAAATGGTGGAAAAAGTCCGCTTCTGAAAAGAGCTTAAATTCCACCCCCCCCCCCATCTCAGTATCTGAATTTCATGTAATAAACAAAATACACATTAATTGCATAATTAACGCCTCAAAATTACTGTGTCAGATATAAAAAGCCTATAGTCGGGAAGTTATATTATCCGAACCCATTCTAAAACCGAATTTTAATTTTTTATAAATTTTGAAAGCATCCCATTTCTGACAAGTTCACGATCCAACTGAAAATCGCGGGCGGCGATCCGTGACTCGACGCGACTCCGTTAAAGGCTTAGGGCGCCCTCAACGGTCAAACCATTATGTTGTTTATGCAGTTGACACAATGTTTCGTTACAATTTAGCTGGACAAAATTGGGTGGGAATCCAGGGAAAACATGACAAATATTCAACTCGTGACATTCCTCCTTGGTCTTTCAACTGCTGCTAAAGTCATTGACTGCGGTATGTCCGTTTTATTTCTCAGTAAGAGTTTTATTTAGAATTTCAATCAAATATATGTCAGTTGTGTGGACTGCCATATGCATCAATCATCATGTTCATTTCACATTTGTCATGTTCAACCATTTTCGTGAAAAACGTGCATGTACATGTATCGGCGATCGTGTAGTGTAGGGCCCGGTTCCTATATAAGGGAACAAAATCCACTTAAAAATTATTAGACCGACCAAACTAGTAGGCGACATTCTCAATAAACAGGTAGCTGGAGTTACCCAGCCCTGAGTTTTATCATTGGGTTGTCTATTAGGGCTGGAGCGCATTTTTCTCAAAACTTGTAGTATTTGCAAAAAAAAATTGGAAAATGTTCAATTTTGTCCCCGTTACACACTAATTGCAACTGCAACTCACCCCAAACTTGCCTGGAATAACCATTACACAGGTCCTTGAAGTAAAAAACGATCCACGATGAAGATTCAGCCTACAATTGCAGTGAAAACAGGAGGAATAACCGCTAACTTGACAACCTTGCTGGATTGGCCAGGACCGCTATTGGTTTGTGCACAAAAAAATTGTGTACAATCAATGGCGGTCGATTAACAGGCACAGAGAGCGATCGCTGTCAACTACTCGTTTTTGCCGGCTGCGCTGCTGTTGGCGCGTGACGTCATGCGGAAGCGTAACACCCGATGACTGTTTCATGCTCTAGTATAAGGTTTACCACTCGCATCACAGCTTTGGTACTGGAACCGCAACCAATAGTGCATGAAACAGTCATCGGGTGTTACGCTTCCGCGTGACGTCACGCGCCAACAGCAGCGCAGCCGGCAAAAACGAGTAGTTGACAGCGATCGCTCTCTGTGCCTGTTAATCGACCGCCATTCATTGTACACAATTTTTTTTGTGCACAAACCAATAGCGGTCCTGGCCAATCCAGCAAGGTTGTCAAGTTAGCGGTTATTCCTCCTGTTTTCACTGCAATTGTAGGCTGAATCTTCATCGTGGATCGTTTTTTACTTCAAGGACCTGTGTAATGGTTATTCCAGGCAAGTTTGGGGTGAGTTGCAGTTGCAATTAGTGTGTAACGGGGACAAAATTGAACATTTTCCAAATTTTTTTTGCAAATACTACAAGTTTTGAGAAAAATGCGCTCCAGCCCTAATAGACAACCCAATGATAAAACTCAGGGCTGGGTAACTCCAGCTAATAAACAGGTATATAAATTATCATAAAGATAATGGATATTTTGCCGGAGGTAATGACGGCAAACTAACGATTACTAAAGATAGTGAATATTTTGCCGGAGGTAATGACGGCAAACTAACGTTTACTAAAGGTTTGCCGGCGGTAATCCATATCAACAGAGGGCGCTGTACTCTTTAAGATAGGGCTGAATTATAAGATGTATTAAATTCCCACCAAAAGTTGTGTAGCAATGTTTGGTGTAGTGGTTAAGCAAAGGCTCTAGAAAGCGGGATGACTCGGGTTCGATTCCGATCGGAGCACATTTAAAAAATTTTTTTCTCATCCCCAAATGAATAAGAATATTCTTCTTTTGTTATTTTAACATGTCTCAAACATTTTTTGCAGAGTATTACATTTTCTTTTTCAGATTTGTGGCTCTGGAGGTTTTTTTTTAAAAGGGAAATAAAGTCCGAAATTATAAAATGGTCTGAATCCCATCTTGTGAATACGAGGTAACAACGATAATTTTGGCATGGAGCCAGACTAAAACTTGTCACCGGAAAATGTTTAAGTACAAAAAAACAGTAACTGCGCATGTTCAGTGCATATCCGGCAAAGTAACGTTTACTAAAGGTTTGCCGTCTCCGACAAAATATACACTGCCTATCATAAATAGAGTGCAGGGTTTTGATTTTTTGAGGGAAATTCGGGGGTAAAATGACAATGACAGCGCGGCGACAACACGCAACCCAAAAATAAAGAGGGTGATCACCACGCGCGCGATGTAGGCCTACCGTGAGCACACACGGCTCGCTGAATCGCTAGGCACAAACAGCCCAGGAAAATCATGATTTCTACCCCAAGAAACTGTTCAAAATTGCAAAACGGGTGTCATTCATGTCATTAGAATTGAGAAAAGTCTGCTTTTGATTGTAAAGGTGGTTTTTGAGCAATAAAAAACTTTGTTGACTCTAATTTGATTAAAACAAAACAGGGGCCCTACACTACACGATCGCCATTAAGAGCTCTCACTCAGTTTCACCATTTTTAAGAAATTAAGAAATTATCAAATTGTTTCACTTGAAATTGAACTTTTCTTCTTAAATTGCCGAATTCTGGAAATATCGCTTGACAGATTCCAGGCCCAATGTGCTTCTCCTGATCATCGATGACTTTCGGCCGGCCCTGGGCAGCTATGGGGAGCAGGTCATCACGCCCAACATGGACCAGCTGGCTGCACAGTCCATCAGGTTCACTGATGCCCACGCCCAGGTAAACTACTTGTACACATGTCTCTTGCCTTTCATTTGTTCTGGTAGGACGCCCTCGCTTGATTCCAACCTAGGAATGGCAGGCAGGAATTTTACTTGATGCCTGATGACTGATGCCCACACCGAGGTACATGTACATGTACACTGACAGTTTTATTGAACAGTTGTTGGGGGCCCTTGTTTTTTTCCAATACAGAAATGATAGGCTGAAATTTAATAAGTTGCAGGATGCACCATGAAGGAGTCCAGACTGGGACCTTGGGTGCTGAAAAACACTCGAAACGAAATCAGGCCAACCTAACTCATCAGGCCGAACAAAAAAAATGGTGTGTTTACGGTAACGGTCTGAAAAAAATCCAGGTAGGTAGTAGGGAAATAATTTTATTTTGTAATTTTTTTTTTCATTTCAGTTCTGCATGCCCATGCGTGTTCTTTCGCCAAAAAAATTGTATAAAACCACTATTCAAGCATTGAAGATATTCAATCGATACATTTCAATCCAAATTAATTTGTATCGTCGGCCAGGGTTCTCCCCAGGATTTTTTCAAACATGTGGGGGAAGATTTGCTTTGATTCAACAACCCGAAAATTTTTAAACTTTAGAAGCTCTCTGGTGCATTTTAGAGCAAATCTGGGGGTCTTTATCTTAAGATTTGTCCTTGAAATTCAGAGGAGATATCTTGTAGGTCACTAATATTTTTGTAATTAAAGAAAAAAAATCAAAATTGTTAACTTAAAAAAAATTAACATTTCACAACCTGTGTTTCATTGCTTCCTAACTAGAAAAGTATGAATTACATTTACATGTAAGTTTCAAATTAAGAAATTAAGGTGGAGAAAAAAAACAAATTTTGCTTCCGATTACATGCCTTTCAAAATAGCGTCAGTAGGTCGGAAAATTATTTCGCCAATTTTTGGGGTGCTGATTAATGGAGCATCATTCGTACTAATCATAGAACAAGGAATCATGTTTATTTTGTGCCTGGATTATTTTCATTTGCGCCACGAAAATGATCAAGACTGGCTATCAAAAGTGATTAAAACTTGCCTCACCTAATTAAAAATATATTTGAGGTCGGTGATTCCACTTTATGCTTAACATACATCACGGCCGCTGGCACCGCCAACATTCCGCCTGGCTGGCCGAACATCGCGCCGTGCTCACGGCCCACGTGGCCGAAAATCTTGCACTACTGCAGAAACACGCTACGATGTTTCGCCACAAGTTCGAGCTTTGCAATCTCGTCATTTTAATGGAAAACACATACACAGAAAGTAAAGATCACGTTCTGTGAATTAATTCGCAGAAATTCTCTTTCTCCAGCATGTCCAGCGATGTTTGTTTGTTAATATTTTTACGATCCAACTTCGGCCCACTACATCATCATGCTGTATACGAAGTATGGACCGGAGAGAGGCAGTAGTCACTTGTTCCGGTCCTTCATCATAGCATTGATTCCGTTAGCTGGCAAAGGGAACCAGTGTACCATGCTGTATGTTAGCTGGGTGCTGCTGGTGGTCAACAGAACACGTCATCGTGTGCATTTTGATCACACATGCATCGGAAAAACAGGATTTTGGTCAAGATTTTGCATGTCAAGATGAAATAATGGCGTATGTAACGATCAAATTGTGCATTTTAATGGCGTGTATGATAATTATATTGTGCGTACCAGGGGCTAAAAATGTGATCGGCATTTTTTTGTAGGCGTATCGGGCCGGCCGCGATTCCAGCATATCGGGCCGATACGCACGTTTGTACATGTACGTGGGGAGAACCATGCCGTCCGTCGGGCAGCCAGGCGTACCCTGATGCGTTTGTGCAAAAATAATCGTACTTCGTAGTTTGAGAATTCAAGTTTTGAGATCGTCGCGATTTTCGCACGTTTAACACAGGTATGTTTGTGTCAAATCATGGTCAGATTCAAGTGTGGAAAATGTTTTTTGTTCGTGGCAAATAATTAAAACTACTTGAAATGTTTGAAATTTGTCAATTATCAACCTTCAAAATGGCAATAAAAAGGCAATTTGGCCGAAAAAATTCCAGGTCGGTCGGGTTACTGTAAACACACCATTTTTTTTGTTTGGCCTCACTCTTTAGCCAGCAAAATCCTGCAAATTTTTCATTGGGCAAAAAAAGGTCCTCAGTATGTTACCAACCAAGTTTGAAGACTCAATTCAATTTTTAAAGGAAACTTTTCTTCAGTATTTTGCACACGAGAGGGAAGTCAAGTGATTTCAAAATGAGGCTTATGACTCTAAGACAGGTATATGTCCAACCATGGTCCAAAAAGACTGACCACTTCATTCAGTTGATTGATGCAGTACTGAAGGGGTGTTGGACTGGTTGTTTCAGGTGCCAGTCTATTTTCTTGCATGTTTTCAATAACTTAAGTTTTGGGACTCTCATACACAGTACGGAGAGTCCTAAATTTTCGGACTACATGTACATGTAGTAAGAGTCCATCAGGTGTAAGCTAATTGAAAAGAGAAAATAGTTTTGTGTCCGGCCTTTTCTTAAAAAGGAAGGAGGCTGTCCCCATTTTCCCCTTAAAGTGCCAGCCAGGCAGTCCAATAGTTCCAATGGGCTCAATGTAGAAGACAATCGGGACTGGCTTTGATTCATCTTGTCACTGTACTGTATTGCTGCAGCTTGACCAGCGTGTCAGGGATTAGGACCGGTATCGTTTGAAATTGGGACTCCTATGAAATGTGGTCTATACTTTTACCTATGTAACCCTCATGTGCGACCTGTCACTGTCCTAATAGAGCTTGCAAGTATAGGCCTAAGGTCATGCGCGAGGACTGCCAACTTTGAGTGAGAGCTGAGAGTGAGGATTTGGCAAGGCAGCTTGATCAGAACTAATGCGAGCGCGAAGCTCTAACGGCTTGGGATATGGGGCCAACGTACAATGTAAGGGCCCTGGGAAATTTTGGATTCAGGTCTAGAATGATTCTAGACGCTCTGTGGTGCGATCTGAGACAATTTCTGACCACTTCAACCAATTTTGTTTTAGCAAAACACCATCATTTTTGAGGTTTTTTATAGCGTGAAAAATCCTTTATGGGCGTAACAGCGTGAGAATAACCTGTAATGCGCGAGTCATACGCTCAATGCGTGAGAGTTGGCAGGCCTGCATGCGTCATTCTTCCATAACCTGCACGCGGCCCACCTATGGGCATTTTACACTGGGTTGCCCTTTCTCTAGCTATAGTTTTTGGCAGAATTATTTCTAACCATAACAATCGCAATAAGCATTCATGTTGCAATTTTACCAATTTTACCATCTGGCATTTTCTTCCTCGGTCTCCTTGTTCGTTCATGTTTGTTTTCACATCGCGTACATGTACTTGTGTCAGAATGATGTATAATGACGCGAAGATGTACCTACATGTACCTACAGCTGATGGGTTCTAGATTAAATCAGGCTGGCTTGACTGCAGTCCTTAGTAGCAGTCACTTTAGATTGTTTTCCTAATTATGCTAATGAGCTCTTTAGGTTTATTTAAAAATTGTAAGCTCTAAAAGACATTTTGGTCTTCTACTTAATTTTCAGTTTTCCCCTAATGACGCTACAAACTTATTTCATACATTTTCATCAATGTTCGAATACGGTACACCAAGTTGCACTAGTCTGCGTGTATTTTAGATTTTCAAAAAAAATAACATCAATTGATTACTTCCTCATTCACCTTCGCATACCAGTTATTCATTGCTATTTTCTCTCATATAAGTAAACACTTCTAAAAAATTAAAGCATGAGTGTGATTAAGAAAGACCCATTGTTGGGGGCCCCATATGTATGGGATGGACTCCATTCCCATCTAAAACTCTTACACATAATAAAGGCTGCATTACGGGATTCCTGAACTACATGTACATGTAGTATAGGCAGCCAAAATACATTGTATAGCATGTATAGGAACAATTTGCAGTAATGATTGCATATACAGTATAGGCCAAGGCAATTTCTCTTCTTAAAGGGCCCATGTAATGTAAATTTTGTAATGCAGTACTTGAAAATGCACCTTTGTGTCCCATTTAACCTTATTTTTCATTTGCATTTTGCCATTTAAAGGGCAATTTGGTCCTTTTTGTGTTTTTTATGCTATTGCAAATTTCCATGTTCATGGGCAAATGTGTGATGTCATTTCAGGCAGAAACCGCAATGTTACTATTTCGGTACCAAAATAATTTTTCATATTTTGTGATATTTTGCTGTCGTAAAGTTTGTTTTCTGTGATAACTCGCATTAAGCCAATGAGCAAAGTTTTCTCACAAATGTTTTCAAAAGTCAAATTTTGGGTTCACAATTTGAACAGAAAACCCCCAAAGTGAACGGTGTCTTCCTGAAATGACATCACAGCAACAGCGCTAGCGTATACATTGTAGTGAATACATTCTCACTTTCGTGAATTTCACAGCAAGCCCTGTGCGCTCCCAGCAGGATTTCCCTCTTGACCAGTCGCAGGCCAGACTCCACCCTCCTGTGGGACTTCAGGTCCAGCTACTGGCGGGACTCGGCCGGCAACTTCACCACCTTACCCCAGCACTTCAAAGACAACGGGTACTTCACGGTGTCGTCGGGCAAGGTCTTTCATAAAGGTACAGTAAGCACATAACAATGTCAAATTCTCAATGAGTTTATTGCGTATTTATGATATTAGCAGTTCTTAATTATCAGTTTTTCTTAAATTGTTAGTTGATTATTATGAACGTTACTTTTTGAAGTTTTAACATTTATTGTTCCTGTTTAAATATTTATCCTCATGATTTTTCAATTTGTGCTCCGCAATATTAACCCTCCTATGCAAACATACATTCTGTGCCAAGTTAAGAATTTGTGGTCTATATCAAGCAGGATCGACTGGCTGGGACTGTTTAAGTAATTTGATACAGCTTCGCTTTGACTCCGGGCGAGTGATAAAACAGCCGTGGCCATAACTTGCCTACTTTTTGTCTGTTGACTGAGTTTGACTAGTCACAGTGCTTGCTTGACACATGATCTGACTACTGGTGACTAGCCTTTGTTAACAGTATTGCAGAAGATGAAAATATCTGCATTTTTCTGTCAAACATCTTTTCTAACCCTAACCAACCTGAACCCTTCAAAATCCAACTGCATGTTTGCTTGATTCTGTTGGAGTGAGTACTGCACTAGTAAACTGATTATGATTTACATGGGGTTAGGCATACCACCATAATCAGGGTCCAACAGTTTGGGTGCTGAGTTTACCATATGGTGTTAGATTTTGTAAGAACAAGGAAGGTTCCTAGTAAATCACCCAAGGGGGTTAGGGCTAAGGAAATAAATGAAAATTGTAAAGTGTGTTTTCAGAAATTTTCTTAAAAGTTTAGAAACCAAAATTTGTTTCTTGCTTAGGCCAAAAAAAAAAAGTTCCGGTTTCTGGTATGGAGCTTGCCCAAAAAGTGGTGCGGCGACGCTGCTTTTTTTTTTTTTTTTTACCTGTTTTTTTTTGCTTCAAATGTCGGCTGATGACTGCAAATGGTGCCCGACTAAACTTAGTGCAAATATATGGGAGTCCAGAGAGGCCACATAAAGCTTATTCTCGATCATAATCCCATCTAAAAACACGTTAAAATTGTGCAGCAGCAGGATTCCAGTCAAACCAATGAGTTTGGCAGTTTTGAGACATCATCTTTTATTGAAAAAAAACCTTTTTCATTTTGCCGACGCGCATGGCTACGGCGATGCGCGCGCATACCAGAAACCGGAGACTTTTTTTTTTGGCCTTATACTCGTAGACTCAGAAATCCCATCACGCCCTACCCCGGCAGTACGTCTGATTTCTATTCATATTGGAATTAATCATGGTCTGTCCCCTATTTATTCTATCTGTCCATTGTTCATCCTTCTATTGCATCCCCTTTGATCTACACCCACACTGGTGGGTCCCCTAATGAATCCCTCTTGGTTTGTCCCCTATTTAATTTAGAAGCAGCTTGATTTTGCTGGCAAGAAGGTCCCATTTACTCCCCAGTCTTACACAATTACTGGAATACGTTTGTACAAAAATGTAGCTGACCCAAATGCTGACCCAAATCAAACATTTCACAAAGGCACCTGAAGGATAGCAACCAGTTATCTGCTTTATTTACACCGTGTATGATAATGTAAGCCGCTTCGAGGACTTCTCATTCAAGGAAGCCGTGGTTCCAGAAAATGTGTTCCTACAATGTATTTGGATAGTGCCGCTCCGCAATTTGAGACCGGCATGATTAAATCCACTTTGTACTCTTTAGAAACTGTCAGCACAGAAATTTTACCTTAATCAAATCACTGTTTATCATTTGCTGAAATCTAGATTAATCTTTTGTTGTCTTTCATTAGTGGTGTGCAGGTATCTTCTCTGTATTTGCATGTCAGTGAGCACCATCGATTGTTGATATATCGAGTATTCCATGTAAAAGTTAAAAACCATTTAATGACACTTTTAATTAAAGCAAAAATCTGAAGTCCCAAGGCTTTCTTTGGAGCATATTGCTCAAAACTATTTAAAACAAATCTCAGCACTGACAGTTTGTTCACTCCAGAAAGGGCGGGTTTTGGGGGGAGGGGGAGACGGCGAATTCCAGCAAACACAGAGCACAAAGCGTTGCCGCTTAGAATTTTGCGATGTTATTATTTTGAGTCTCAAGCACAAGTTGCCGTCGAGTTTTATTTTATTCCACAGCAAACGTTAAACACAAAGTAAAAGCACAAATGGGAGATTATTTTGACGATAATCTTATGCATTTTCGAAATTTTTGATGTAGGCCTATCATTCCTCAATATCGAACATTTCGATATTTTGATTGCTATCAGCGATATCGGTATCAAAATAATTTAGAATGATGGAGTAATATTGATAAATCGATGGTGCTAACATATATGTCACTGTATTTAATGCGTGTAACTACTTTGGTATTGGTACTATACCAATTTTCTCTGGGTTATATCTTCCCACCCAAAAATTGAACACACCGTCACCAAAATAAAACCACCAAAAAAAAGTAGATGTGAGGAGAAAGTGAAATTTAATTTTTTTTCTCCAAATCTTGACAAAACTGGGATAAGAGATGCAAATGCACATACCTCTGGATATTTATGGTTGGGCTTGTTAATAATAATTGTTTTTTTAATGAAGAAATATCATTACACAACAATATTTAGGACGTACGGTACTTTTAAACAAAGGTAATATGCAACATTTGCTTTTGCTGTAATTTTCAGAAATAAATGGATTTGGGGTTGGTATTTTAAAGCAAATATTGTTACACTGACCTGTTTAAAGTGTTGTGTTCGTAGATGCTGGATAAACTGAGAAAAAGTTGCTGTTCTTGTAGTCTGGTTCCCTGACCCTACTTAAGACGAAACAGAGTAATTCATAGACATCACGGAATTGTCAGGTCAGGGAACCAGACTACATGTACATGTAGCTGGCTTTCACCCGTTCGCGGATGTGTAACCGATTGCAAACAAAATGTGGACTAACTAAATTTGGTAAATTCGGGGCAGTATTTGAAAAAAGGACTGTTATTCACTTACATGCACAGTAAAGTTATTTCATAATAATTTGATACTTTTGGTTTTTGATGTTTGCAAATGTTGTATGTTACGGTACCTTTAGGGATTTCCAATGCTGTGTGAATTTGCCTGCGATTCTACTGTCAAAAAGTCTGAAACTTCAACCTCCAAAAGTGCATGTAGTCAGAGGTCAAGGTGACAGCATGCATTGTGCCCAACTTTCCAAGGTTCAACTTTTGACGACCGAAGCGTGAAATTCGTAACTATTATTTCACCTTCCAGTTAATTTATATTTTTCCAGTCGGTTGCTTTCCAGGTGCTAACCAGGTTGTTTGTTTCCTTCCTGTATTTTCCTCCAAAAAAAAAAAAATTAAATAAAATAGGAGCCTGCTCCAATTTCACGGATGATTACCCGCTGAGCTGGTCCGTCCCCGTGCATCGGCCCACCTCAAAGAGAGAGAAAGGAATCAAGGTAGGCCGAGAATTCAACCCCCTTTTACACATTTTGTTTGGAAAGCTTCCAGAGGAATTACTTATGGTAAATTTGATTTGCGCAGCTTAAAGTTCCTGTGTAGAATTAATGGTAGCTTTCCAGAATTTTCAAAAAAAAATTGAAAAAAAAAAAGCTTTCAGAATTCTTAGGCTGTAAAGTCAATCAACAGTGTGGTAAGACCTGAAAGCCCGTGTAGATATAGAGTTGTTTATTCAATTCTGATGAAATTTAGTTGTTACGGAAGCATTTATTCCATTTAATATTTATTTGGCTCCATTGAAAACTATGCAACTGAGAAGTGCATTAACACGACTTTTTGTGAAATAGCCCTCCCGTATCTTTATAGATAATATACAACATTTGCTTTTGCTTTAGTTTTCAGAAATGGACGGATTTGGGGGTTAGTTGTATTTTATACAGGCTGAGTAAAAAAAACGAAACCCAAATGTTGGGACCATTGTTTTAGGGAAGCTCTGCATGTACCGGTACATGTAGCACTTTCAAAATCTAGAATATGAAAGCCCAATTCATAAGCTTTGTTTTAGTCTAAGAATCATTCAAATCACTCATGTACTTTACAAGTTACAGAATTTTAAACACAACCACCGTTTTAAGGTTCTGTCCACGGATCACAAAAAAAGGTGTGCGTTCTTTCAGCAAAACAAAAACAATTTACAGCAAAACGAAAAACAATTCACACACATCCCTATGTGATTTCTTTTCGTTTTGCTGAAAGAACACTGAACTTTTTGTGATCCGTGGACAGAACCTTAAAACGGTGGTTGTGTTTAAAATTCCATAACTTGAAAAGTACATGAGTGATTTGAATGATTCTTGTACTAAAAGAAAGCTTATGAATTGGGCTTTCATATCCTAGATTGTGAAAGTGCTACATGCAGAACTTCAATAAAACAATAGTCCCGACATCTGGGTTTTTTTTTTTTTTTACTCACCCTATAGTGTACTCCAGCAACTGGATTTTAGCCCCGAACCTTCGATCATGAGTCACAAACACTAACCACTACGCCATGCCTTTCTGAGGACACACCATAAATTCACTCACAATAGTCCTTGAACGTAGGTACATGTACAAATGTATGTTCCAAGATGTGCAAATTAAAAAGTATGCAGTACCCATACATTGTGTACACCCAAATTCCCTTCATTGATTAATTTCAGCCATAATAGCAGGCTTTCAAGTAGTCCTACTTTTTCCTAACTTTTCCTATTTTTTTTTTTACCATGCTCCTACTTTTCCTACTTTTTTTCTTGAAATTCCTACTTTTTTGTCCCACAGCTCAAAAAAATGAAATCTCATTAAATATTTTTTATAACATTGTTACACACTGTCATAGTTCATATAAAAGTAAATCACACAATGAAGGGCTTGGGCGCAGGAGAACTACAACTGTACTTCCAAGAGCTTGTGGTTGAGGATGAAGCACAAGTGTTGTGAGAACAGAACATGCCAAATGAGGCTTATGGTGCAATGGACAAGGTTGATATCAACGAAAACTACTCCTAAAAGCCCGCAAAAAACCTACTTTTATCCTGATTTTGTCCTCCAAAGTCCTACTTTTGTCCTGTTTGCAAAGTGCTGCATGTTGCTCTGTTTTGCTGGGTTTCTAGCCAAATTATATCCACGGGGCATATGATTAATCCTAACAGAACTCAACCCATCAAACCTGTAATATATATTTACATGTATATATATAAATTATGGGACTACTTTATTTAATATCCTTGCGCACAGGATCTAGCTTGCCCCTATATAAAGGGCCACGTGAGCAAATTAAAGTTGTTGAGTTTTGTAACACCTACATGTATCGGCCGGCATTCGTGTTTCATCCTTTGCGTTCATTCATTTATTACTACATGTACTAGATACAACAAAACCCCAACGGCATGTTTTGTTGGAATCTGTCAGGATGGGTGCAGTCCCCCTAAACTGACAGTCTTTTACATTGGGTTGGCACACCTCCAGAAACAAAGTCAGAAATATGTGTGTGCAGTTTTCCACATGGTGTTGGAATTTGCCAGGATGGGTATGGCTCCTAGTAAATCATGCTGGGGAGTTAGGGTTAATGAACAAATTCTGTACATTTGACCTTACCTCATTCAGATAGAAAATAGACCCAAAACTATTAGCCTTTGTCTGCCACATCAAGGACCTAAAAGTATTGGAAAGCCGAAGATAAATCCAAGGTTAAGAGAACTCTTTGATAAAGCTCTGCCAATGCTGGTCACATGTTTTTGTTTATGCCCAGCAATGTCCAGGTTTAGACGGTAATCTCCACTCATACACCATGTGCCCGGTCAACGTTACCCTTATGCCTGGCGGCACGCTGCCCGACATTGAGACGTCCGACTACGCAATCTCCGTCTTGCAAAGTCTGTCGAGGACCAGGGGCAAGCATAACAAGAAGAAGAAGAAGAAGAACGACACCCTGCGCATTGAGGAGCTCACCAGGCCTCACCTGCCGTTCTTCCTGGCTGTCGGGTACTACAAACCCCATTTGCCGTTCAGGTGAGAGCATGGGCATTGCTAGACCAATTTGAATGGGGAAGGGGTGTGTCAACAAAATGGCCAATAGACATTAGTCACCCACCGCAACAATATCGAAAAGGAGAAGGGGGGGTTGGGGAAGTAGTGGGGTGGAGAAGTAGGGGCGGGTGCCCACATTTGGGGGGGGGGAGGAAGAGGGGCTGGATACCATTGGACTATGGGCTCCGTGCCCCAACAAAAGAGGGCGCGTTTTAACCACTTTTGAGAGCCCTTGGGCGAAACACCCCGTGTGCATACTGTACTGGTACTCTCGCGAAGTACGCACGATTTATCCTGAATGCGCACAAAGCTAAGCCTTTTGGGCAATTCCACAGTTACTCAAGTTACATTTTTGATGTACTTTTGAGTTTCCTTGGGCTGTAGTAACCTTACTGAAAAGGTTTAATAACTGTTATCCCCATGGTAGATAGAGTAGACCTAGACCTACCTAAGCACCAAAGATGACATCCAGAAAAATGTGTTATGTATGATAAACAAGACCAACAAAATCGGTTACTCGCGTTACGAAAATGTAACGTGAGTAACCGTGGAATTGCCCATAGCGTCTTCCTGCGTGAGCGTCAGGCGTCGTCGGCGCGCGAATACGTTCAAATTTAACTTGCGATGGTCTCCCAGACTAAGCCCCGCCCCCAATAACTTTGGATCATTCGAAATACGCAGTGGATGGACCGGGAACCAGTCATGGTCTCCCCCAACTCTACTTCTTTGGCGGTTGAAGGGTGAAGGGGTACTTGTGCACGGAGCCCATAGGTGGCGGTATTATTGGTGGAAAATATGATGACAGACACACGATTTTGCTGAAAGGTAAACAAATAAGTGGGGGTGTGACACCCCCCCCCCACCCCTCCCTCCCCCTATAAGTGATGCCCCTGGGTAAGTAGGGAGACTTGGAGGATGAAGTGAAGAGTGCCATGGTCCAATGGTGACAGCATCCAACTCGAGTTATTACATTAGACTTTTTTGGTTCAACTAATCAAAACCTAAATTTCGAAAATGAAGCCTTCCTTTCAGTATGCACAAGAGCCTACAATTTTCTCGAGCAGGAAACCTGAAAAATCGCATGCACGTTACTCTTTCATATTAACCCTCCTATGCAAACATACATTCTGTTCCAAGTACCGTAATTTTCGGAATATAAGCAGCGGCTTATACGTTGAATTTGCCCATTAAAATGTTTACTGCGGCTTATACACAGGGCGGCTTATACGCCGAGACTTGAAGAATAAAAATGACATTTACATGTGTATTTAATGTACTGGTACAAGAAGAGATGTGTTGCTGAAATACAAATGTAATTATCAATTAAGAAAGTCATTAACAAACCGAAAGCACGTCCCACAAAAAGGTACAGAGCGGTAAAAAGTACGGCTAGTGAAAGCCTGCATGGATTCCCCATGGACCACACCATTTGTGGTAATAAAGGGGTGTACTTTCTTGGGAACAATAATTACCAATATTTCCCCTGTTTAAAAAAGAAAATCGACAACTAATACTTTTTGTGGAGTTTGAAACATATCTTTATTTGATAATCAGTTGTTCAACGTCACAATATAATTTTTTTTTCTTGAAAGGTATACAAGAAACGATGTAAAACTCAAAACAGGGGTGAAATAACCCCTTACGAAATTAATGGATTCGTCCATAAAAATCTCAGCATCGTGTTGACTGTTTTCGAAGAAAGTTACGATCCAAACTTGAATTTTTGACGTTACTACTCGTTAGTAATCACAACAATTTGATAAGTTTTGCTGTAAAAACGGACTTGTTTATTCTTTAGGACAAAACAACTCAGCGTTTGTTGCCACTAAGCAGGATTTGTAGCGCTCCAGTCAGACAACACATGGTGGGTTGCATACTCTCTCAAGTGCTGGGGGAAAATAATGTCATTCGCCGGCACAGGCTCACTGACGAGCCAGTCGGCTGCAATTCCCGTTTTTTATTTCTCATCATCAATTTCCATATTTGTTTGTAAGAGTAATCGACTGTAAATGATTTGACATAACTTTTGTGGCCCTTTTATAGCTTTCGTAGTGTAAATGGAACTGGTTCAGAGCATTTTGACTAGAATTTGGAGGCCTTACAAAATTGAACCGCTGCGGTTGGTGCGGCTTATACGCCGATGCGGCTTATACACCGACTTCAAATCTTAATTTGCAGATTTTTGCGTGCTGCGGCTTATACGCCGCGCGGCTTATATTCCGAAAATTACGGTAGTCCTTTTTATAAAAATCAACGAGGTAACTGTTTTCAACAGTTAAGAATTCCCAGCCTACATAAAGCAAGATTGACTGGCCGTGACTGTTAATGTAACTCGATACAGCTTTGCTTTGACTGTGGGTAATTGATAAGCCAGCTGTGCTCACAACTTGCCTGCTTTGTCTGTTCATGGTCTGTTGACTGACTTTGACTAGTCACAGTGCTTGCTTGACATATGATCTGACTGCTGGTGACTAGCCTGTGTTAAAAGTATAGCATGGGAAGTGGATAGATATGTTGACACTCTGTGACTGTTCAAATAGCAGGAGGGTTAGAGAAAGGGATAACTACTAGGGCATTGGAAACTTGCAATTTAATGACATTGTTTCAGCTGAACAGAATTTTTAGAAAAATTAGCATATGCTATAAATAAATCTGTGACTGAATTTTTTTTATATTGGTAATTTTTTTCATTTAACTCGTGGCCCTCAGGCCAAATTGCAAGAATGTTACAATATAAAAAAATTACAAAAAATACACAACAACATAGTCCAAATATGAAAAAGAAAAATAGGCAAAAGTAATGGTAATGGAATTATTCAGAATTGCGAAATGGTTCAAGAATGGTTAATTGTTCTCTAAAGAATAATAAAATAATGTTGTGAATCTCCTATCGACTTTCCAGATATCCTCAGGAATACAAAGATCTGTACCCTATTGACAGCATAGAGATGGCCAAGAATCCCTTCTACACCGCCAACCTGCCTGCGGTGGCCTGGGAACACTGGAAGGACGTCCGGCGAGGCGACGACATACCGCTCTCCAGACGGGTACCGGACTATTTTGAGCCCATGCCCAAGAAGTATCATGTGAGTAACTCGTCACTCGTGTAGGTTCCATGGGCCAAATTGATCAGCCTTTATTTTTTTAGTGATACGGTGAACACAATAGAAGGGTGCTATTTGGAGTGAGTAAAATCCTTTGTTTCCTACCCAGATTCGTTTTCTCCAAGTAGTATGCAAATCTCAGAAAGGCTATTTGAGCACAAGGCACAGAAAATTTGTTAAGCACAGACAAATATTTGCTAAGCAGAAACAGGGTACCAGCCAAAAAAGTCATGTGATGTATACTGCTAGTAACTGGTTCTCAGCAGATTTTTGATTGCTACATTAATCTGACTAGCAGAATTCTGAAATCTAACCTAGCACAGCATACAAAATAATGAATGTTTATGAGTGCAATGGAAAGAGTTATTCATGAGGTGACAAATGGAATGGTCCATTCCACTTAGTGAAGTCAAGTGGAATGGAACATTCCGTACGTCACTGAATGAAATTATTCTTTCCATTGCACGAATGTAAAACTTTCATTATGTTGTTTTATACAACACCTGAATAAATTCTGGTCATCTGACTGGTCAGAGCCACCAGTTGTGTGACCGTGCAATGGAACTTCTATTTACCGTGGGATAGAACTTCCATTTTTGCAGTGCGACCAGGCTGCGTAATTTTTTTTCCTAGGAGGGTTAGGGGCAATGTCATGAATAATTCAGTTTTTCCTTGGAATCATTGCAAGACTTAGGTTCTCGTTCTATTTTACCCCTTAATTTAAAATTATCTCAGTGATAAATTTGGAGAAGAAAAATAGCTGATGAAAATGAGCAGCGACGACGTGGATTCGAACCAGGGATCTTTGTATCCATAGCTCATCTCGCTATCCACTAGGCTACTGTGTGGTAGCTCGACGACAACCGTTCCTTAAAATGCTTTAATGTATTGTAACTAGTTGAGTAACTAACAACAATGCTGTTGATGTCATTGTCCGTTCTCATGGATAAACATGAATTATTCATGACATTGCCCCTAACCCTCCTAGGAATAAAAATTACGCGACCAGGCTGTGGGTTTTTGATGGGGATGTATTCAGATGATGGGGATTTATTCAGGCCTCGTATAATAGGAATTAAACCTTAGAAACTAGACAGAGTGTTTAGAGTACTTGGGCTTTTGATTGTGGGTATGAGGAAACAGGTAGGAATCAGAGTATTTGGACAAACAAAAATGCTAATTTTTTGTTTGGTTTTAAGTTGAACAAAGAAATTGACTGGAGCGGGGTTTGAACCTACGACCTCCAAATTGTTGTTGCGGTGCTCCACCATCTGAGCTATCCAGCTCTGTGTAGGTGGTTCCCCATTTAATCAATGTCTTTGTTCAAGGGGCGCTAGTCAGAAGCCATGAATCTGTATGTAGCATGTAGCCAGGGATCACATGCAAAGTCGCTACGCTAGCAACATTAGCAGTGCTGCAAACCTGCGAAATAGCAAGCGAGGATCACTCAGAGAAGCTTTTTATTGAAAATTTTCAAAACAGAAAAACACAAAGGGAAACTGACTAGGTGCAATATAACTATTTTAAAGTTGAACAAAGAATTGACTAGAACAGGGTTTGAACCTGTGACCTCCGGATTGCCATTCTGGTGCTCTACCAACTGAGCTATCCAGCCCTTGAACATTGACACTAGAACAATTATGTCAGCAGTGCATTCAAAGAGTCCTCCCAAGGGCACGTGTAGTCTAGCGGTAGAGCTAAATTCACGATCGTGAGGTTGTGGGTTCGAGCCCTCCGTGGCCATGCGTGTTGTGCCCTTGAGTAAGGCGCTTTACCTCAATTACTCCTCTCAACCCAGGTGTTAAATGGATACCGGCATTATTTAATGCTGGGAAGGTAACAGACTCGCTGTGAGTGGAGGAGGTGTGGCGATCCCCCACAGGAGCATATGAGTCTGGCCCAATCGCTAATGAAAGAGAGATGGGCACTCCATTCCTGTAAACACAGGTGCACCCCCTTTACCTGTACCTTCCCAAGTGGTCCTTCCCAACATTCTACTTTTAACCGTTGAGGGGGTATTTGCGTGCAGAGTCCATAGAGTCCATAGGTTGCAGTTCGTAATGGTCAACGCAGGGGGGGGGGGGGGGGCCGGAGGGGAGGCCCGAGAAGATCGCGAACGATGGTCTGTGTGCCTCTTCCATTCGTAGAAAAGGGGTGTGCAAAATGGTGATAATAGAAATACCCCTCGTTATTTGTACGCTTTCTTTTTCTACAGTCATAATTCAAGCATTTGTTCCATACCGAATGTGCATATTAGTCTATTATTGAAAGGCAAATTCTAGAAAAGAGTCTGTATTTGCTTCGTTCTGTCATGCAGTGAGTCCTGTACACTGACACTTGGTCAATGCACTTACAGTGTATCACACAACCTTCATAACGCCCCTATAATTCCTGCTTAAAAACAATCTTTTTTGTGGAAATGCTTTTTTAACATTTCATCTTTATATCCAAAAAAGATCATCGAAGGTCTAATTTTTACTCTGTAGTCGTTTAAAGGAAATCCCTCAGTTCAACACAACCGTTTTTTGACCAAATTTATGAACATGACGAAAGTGAAAATGGTTAAATCTCAAACGGTATCTTGGCTGTGTCTCAGTGTGGCGTGATGATTGTGTGTGGGTCAACGCACGGCTGTTGGGCGCTTGTAATATGATATCGCGCTGTAGCTCTAGCTAGCTCTGTGTTATTGTATACGTCGTAGACGGGGCCATGCAGCCGCACCTAGTTCAGACAGCGTTGTGGACAGTTACAATGGGTTTGCTTGCCAGTGATGTGTGTGCGCTGCTGTCTTTGAAAGAAATGAGACACGTTCCTTCGCTGGGGGCGCCCAACCGGCATGGACCCTCCCCCTCCCCCCCCCCCCCCTCGGTCAAGGATAGCAGACACGTCACATAGTTCTTTTGTTGAGTGCCCGTCGCCATGCGACTCTTGTCAAATAAAGTATACCCATTAAAGGCGTCAACGAGTGGCAAGTAATATCCAAGTTCAAATATTTCTGTACAACTGTGTTGATTCTTCCAAAGCATGAATTGCTCTGGTCGATGAGTTTGGCGTCTTTCTTGGTAATCATGAACAAACGATCCAGAATTCTACCAAAACAAGGGAACAGTACTTCGCCATTTATTTGTCCAATCAGGAAAACAAACAATTGAGGATTTGCACTCTTGTCTCTTCAAATATAAATGTGTCGGCCGGTCGTCATCTTTTTAGACGACAAACATTTGCCGATGGAAGACTCTGTTTATTCGATGGGCAGAGCAAATGTTACACTGCCGCTTTAGCTATATTCCGCGGGGTTAAATGTGGTCAGAGAATAGTTTAAGTGCGGAAAAACATCTCTCTTTAGTCCTTAAGGACTTGTGATAGATGCATGTGTATACAACTTTTACGTTCAAATATTCATAGAATTATTCAAAGCCTTTTTAAGCCTTCAAAAACAAACTGACTAGCTAAACAAACGGAAAGCTTAATCCATGTCAAGAGATTGATGTTTGCCAGTGATTCCACCGCCAAGATTTATTTGAAACTTTCGTTCCCTTTGGACCTTAAGTTTCACAGCACAGTCTCTGAGCGTTTGCAATCTTGAGTGTGTACATTGCACACAGCAAGTCACCGAGGACTGTTTTCGCATAGAACTAGGACCCAAGAAGTCGGAACTCTTGGGCGATTTACATTTTGACTATTACATCAGAATGTCCATAACATCAGAAAGCATCCTTGCAACAATTTACAAATTATGTCACAGGGCCTAAATACTGGTACAATATCTTTACAAATTAAGTAAAATAAATATGTAGATGAAAGTACATGGTTCTCAACTTTGAGTACAGAAGAAAGTTTATATGAGCTAGAATTCTTCTTATTGTTTAAAAAACTCCTACTCCAAAATTTCAAGGCAAAGTGGCTAGGAATCGCCTCAGATTGCACCACAGAGCATCTAGAATCCAACATTTTCTGGGCCTTAAGTGGGCCCGGACCCCATGCCGTAATGGCTTCCCGTTTCGCGCTCGCTGGAGTTTGCACTTCATGCATACAATTTTCAGGTTTTTTGGTCAGAGTCCAATCACATCCCAGATAGCTACAGCACTGTGACCGCAAGCCTCGACCATTCATCGCGTGACTGCAAGCGGCCTTTGAACATGATGATCGCTGCCCCCTTTTTAGTTGGTAACCAACAGCCTCCGTATATGCTGTAAAATAACTCATGTCACGTCGTTGCTCTTTTTTGGAAAATATATTTTACGACAAGATAGATTTAACAAATGCCCAGTTGTTAGATGTGAGTTATTAATTTAAGTTATCGATGTGCAGTTGTTGGTCCTTGAAAGCGCTATCCGTCCCTGTCATTTGAAGATAAAATGGATTTTTTTCAGATAAGTTATCACGTCTTTTCTGACATTTTAATTGGCAATGCATCTTTTATGAAATGTGATTTTTTTTTGGGGGGGGGGGGGAATTTCATAAGTTTTCATACTAAAGGTATAGAGCATTTTGATTGTCATGAAATGATCGCTTCAGTGATGCTGACCGGTACATGGTTGGAAAGCCCACAACGTAAGCTTTCATTTGGTATGTAATAGAGCTCCATAGCCCCTCCCGTTCTGGAGATAAGACATATTTGCATCCTCGGTATTCGAATTACACATCTGACTTCTGAGGCTCTGTTGTATTATTCGGGCATGACGCACTCCAATTTGTGGATTTTCCCACTTTACTCATCGAAATCATACATTTCTGTGAATGAACCCTGAAACTAAGACAAGATAAGTTTGCGGAAGCACCATGCGAATAAATCTCTTTACTGAGTATGTGTGGTTCTGAAAAGAACCGGAGGGACTCAACGTTTCGAAAACAGTATGCTCTGCCCGTCGTCAGGAGAATGAGGGATTCCAACGACGAACCCTGAAACGTTATCACTTATGTAATAAATTCATGAGAAAAAATGAAAAGCACATTTTGACAAAGTGTTCTCAACTTTGAGCGGGCCAATACATGATAATGCACAGCGCGACCTAACATTGCCTGATACCCTTTTTCGTTGAGCGGGTCACATATGTACATGTACTTGTCTACGGCTAGCAATAGCACATGTCCATGGGCAGTAGCCACAGCCGCTTCTATAGGTCCATGTGTATTATATTGCAAGCTGTATCCGAGTAATGTGGATGCTTGTTCTTTTGTTCTGCACAGCTCCTGATGAGACAAGCCTACTTTGCTACTACCTCCTACATCGACTACCAGGTGGGCCGAGTCCTGTCCACACTAGAAGAAGAAGGCCTAGCCGATGATACCATCATTGCATTGCTCGGAGACCATGGTTTGTAAATTTTTTAATTTCTGTTCCCCCCTCCCCCCCCCCCCCCCTAAAAAAATATAAATAAATTAAATTGAATTAAAATTAGATTAAAAAAAAGTGATTTTTTTTTTATTTTTAAGTAATTGAATAAATTTAAAAAAAAAACAATGGCCATCCACAATTTCAGAAAATGGAAAATTTTGATTTCGCAATTTTCCTAAAACAAAATAGAAAGTTTAAACCAGTCCAACGTTTTCTTGCCCACACTGTACAGATTTTCTGATATCTGACTGTCTGTCCAGATCCCACTGAATTCACATATTGCAGAATTAGTTTTATTTGTCTCAAAATCAAATAAAAGAGCTAGAATTTTCTTCCCAGTAGCCTCAGTTATACATGTACAGCAGAGATCATTGGTTATCTGTGTTGGATTCTGTAGGGTTCATTACTATTAGATTTTGTTGGAATCAGCAAGAGACAAAGAGTGAAAGTTCTTGAAACTGCCTCTCCCGAAGTGTCTAATGGGCACTTCCAATTAAACGCTAGGATTTCTCATTTTGGACAAACCTTCAGGTTTATGTTGGAAACCCTGGTGAATCATGATACATGACATATGACAACAGTAAAGCATGAAGCATGTAAAAGGTATGTCGTTAGGGGATGTGGGATAACTAAGTCGATTGGTTAATCAATAGGATAATTGACCAATCAGTATCACGGTTATCACCCATCCTCGTTTGCAGGATGGCAGCTAGGCGAGCACCAGGAGTGGTCCAAGTACAGCAACTTTGCCTCAGCAACTCAGGTCCCGCTCATGTTCTACGTGCCGGGGGTGACCGACAGGACAGGGTCGCTGTACCGACGCAGGTTTCCCCTCAACAGTGCCTTTGACAGGCTCCACCCTGACCACAACCTCCATCCCCAGCACCCCCACCCCAGCGGTCAGACAACACCAGGTGAGTCTCCCATTGATCTCTCAGATGAGCCAATTCTGTACCGTCACAACTCAGGGTTGGTCAGTCACGCCCTGGCGGAGCTGGTTGACGTCTTTCCGACGGTAGCCGAGCTCGCTGGGCTCCCTGTCCCCCCTCTGTGTCCCTTGACCCCCACCGGTGTGACCTTCTGCACGGAGGGAGTAAGCCTGGCACCTGTAATCAATCGAACCGTCGGCCGCCCCACCGACTTGAAAATCCGGCGCTGGAAGAAGGCGGCCTTCAGTCAGTACCCACGGCCGACATTCTTCCCCTCCCACAAGACCAACACGCCCTCTCTGTCCCGAATCAACATCATGGGCTACTCCATGCGGACCAAGGAGTACAGGTATGCGGAGTGGCTGCCGTTCAACAACTCCAATTATCACGTGGATTGGTCCGGCCTGCTAGCCAGGGAGCTGTACCTCTACGACCAGGACCCGTCGGAGGACGTCAACGTAGCCGAAATGCCCGAAAATATCGAGCTGGTGCGAGCGGCCGCGCATCAGCTCCGGCTCAACTGGCGCCACGCCCTGCCCGTCTTTTACGACGGCGACCTCCCAACGACGGATATGACAACCCCGCCGATCGTCTCCACTGTCAAACAGCAGGAGACAAGAAACGGCGCGGCTTCGTTCAGTTCCAACGCACTAATCACAGGGGTGGTTATCCTATTCCAAGTTGCCAAAGTGGCGTGTCAGATTATCTTGTGCTAAGCTCCAGTGTGTCAAGATTAATGCAGTATTAAAATATTTCCACTAACTGAAATGATGTACATACATGTAGCAACTAAAAGTTCAAGTGAAGCCAATTTTTTTTTAACCCCTAGATTGTTTTACAGTATTTCCATAAAGTGTCCATTAGCCTAAGTGACTGAGGAGGCAAATTATTGTACTATAAAGTCCTTCAATTTCAGACGTGCCAAAGTGAGCCTTTTATCAGCTCAGGTTACCCTCTCAAGACGCTCTGAAGGAGCGAATTGAAACATTATTCCATTCATTCTGATCATTCAAGGCAACTGGGCCTGGATTTCAATTAAGTGTTTTCAAAGAACAACTCTAATCACGAGTGGAAATTGTAAAAGAGTACAAACACCTAAAAGGAATTACTCGAGCAATTCAATGTACCGGCAATAAATAAGTGATGATTTGCTCTGTTTTTTTCTGAAAGCTTTCTGCTTTTGTAGCTTCAGGCGACACTTTTATATTGAGGACGTATCGGCGGTAAAATGATACCGTACTTAAAAAGGAATTGTCGCAAACAAGTCCACGGAAAGATGTCTCCATTTTACAGGAAAACGATGACAGTCGTTTTTCAGAAAATGAGTGCATCTGGCTTCAGATTTCAGATGAAAATTCTTCGTTCTCGAAACTGATAATTGACATTTCCAGTGAATTTTTATTAGTATTTATTGACTTCAGTAAACTAAGCATTATAAAATTTCTCTTTGAATAATTTGTTGGATTGAATGCAACTTTTAAAATGAGGCATTATAAATATCGGGTGGTTTATTTGTTTGTGTGAAATTCTGATTTTTAGCCATTGTCCAGCCATGATCCAAGTTGTGTAAGTACTTTGATGGCAAATTAGAAAGTAGTATTTCTATGCATGGACATAATATTATGCAAACCGTAGCTCTAGCAAGACTATTGGAGACTCTGTCTGATAGTATTCCTGGATGCATTAGTACACAAGCTTCTGTCCAGGTCAAGCATACATTGTAACTGAAATTGACTTCTGAAAAAGAGACAACACTTTCCATTACACTACCCACCGTCATCTTAGTCCAAAACTTCCCACCACATTGCTGTCTCCCAACTCTGTTACTGGCAAAAAAACGTAAGTAATTAATTGCAATACATGTAATTGTGACTAAATTTTATAAAGTTGAACAAAGAAATTTACTGGAGCGGGGTTTGAACCTGTGACCTCCGTATCACCGTTCCGGTGCTCTACCAACTGAGCTATCCAGCCCTATGTTTGCCGTTTCTCATTTTTTTTGACAAATTTTTCTGTCAAGTTTTTGGCTTCAAACTATCTTCAAACATTTTCGTGCTGATGCAAATTTCCATATTCATGAGCAAAGAAACCTCAATGTCACAGCTATTTCTGCACCAAAATTTGCCAGATTTTTGGATATTGTGCTGTTGTAAATTTTTCTTTGATGATTTGTTGTTGTTTCAGTACATCACAGTAAACCAATGAGCAAAGTTTTCCCACGCATGTTTTCAATGAGGAAATTTTGGGTTGACAATTTGAACAGAAAACTCTTGAAGTTTAGTGGCTTCCTGAAATGACATCACAGTAACAACGCCCTCATCTGTCAGGCAAAGCATAGACAATTTCAAAAGTTTTGAAAAAAAGTGCACTGTTCAATAAAATTGACCAAACGGGGATGTCAAATAGTTTTCATACATTTAAGAGGCGTAGAAAGTTGCATAAAACATGTTGCCAAGTAATGTTCATGTCATTGGCCCTTGAAGTCTTTGGATTGCCAGTCGGTTCGACGTCACAGTGACTAGTGTGTAGAGGGCGAACCGTATCTTTCCCGACACTGCGAAAAATGTAAAACCTCCGGGGAAATTGGGGTTAGTGAACACCATTGATTTTACTAACTACATTCCCAGTGTAGTGGAAATCCATGTGAGGTCACATGTACTTTTAATTCTTTCCCCCCCCCCCCCTCGTCAATACATGGCACTTTGTGCCAATAAAATCGACCCTTGCTTCTTCTTTTTTTCAACAGCTTGTTAATTTGAGCTGATTTAATATATTTCTCGGGTTTAATTTAATAACCAGCGCCTGTCAGCCGGACTTCACTGTAAACGATTCTGTTCATTGACGTTGTCTTTTAGGGAATAGAAGTGAATTCAATTTTCAGGATAAGAAAATTGAATTTGAATTCCTGTTTTTGAAAATTAAATTCCTTTTTTTTTTTTGCGAGACATGCAGTTTTTATAAACTACAAACTAATTCCTACATTCCATAGAGCTATCTATGCTTTTCTATATATCTTTTTGAATTCAGAAACTAAATCCAGTTTTTTTTTCAATCTTCGCAATATTTTGGAGTGCCGTGGCCTAGTGGCCCAGAGCATTGAATTTGTTGTCTGCAGGTAATTCTGCAGGTTGTGGGTTCGAGTCCAGCCCGGGGTTAAGGTGCGTGTGCCCTTGGTCAAGGCGCTTTGTCACTCAATGCTTCTCTCCACCCAGGAGTAGATGGGTACCTGTGAGGGCAGAGTTGGTTACTGTGAGAGGTTGATTACGGCCAAGAGCGCCAAAATGGCTGTCTACAGGCCGTGTTTGCTCCCCAGGGAGTTGAGAAGGTTTCAGGAGTGTTTGCCCGTTGATCAGGGGTGATAATAATTGTAAAGCGCCTTGATACCCAGGTTAAAAGCGCTATATAGGCCTAAATGCCTGTTATTATTATTATTAATATCTACAATTCTCTCAGAGTCAGTGTGTGCCTTGATATAGACATTGAAATAACTCAAGCTCACTTGTGTGTACATTCGTGTATTAACCCTTACTCTCTGAGGGTAGTTTACTGCATGTCAGTTGGTTATGCCAATGCCCTCCAGCTGCAGTTATTTGGCAGATAACAAGTCTTAACAGTGAAGGCTCCAATTGGCAGGAGTTGGAGGCCCTGGAGGGTGCCTGATACTGACCAGCTGGGGGCACTCACTTTGTTATCAGAGGACTCTCATTGTTCTCTGTGGCATGTATTGGAGTGCCTGTCCAGTTACCCTTGAAATGACATGGCAGATATTGGAGGGCCATGCAAAAAACATAGGAGATTTTCTTGAGGCACAATTGGCATGCATTGGAGGGTCAAGTAGGGTAAGGGTTAACAGAACATCTTACTCTAAATTTGCTGCTTTCAATAAACAAGAAATGCAATCATATTTTATATGATATACTGATTTTTTTCCATTGTAATGTAAATTTATATCATGAAAAATCACAATATCACATCATTATATTTGTGCTTATAGTATTAAAGTATATATTTGAGCCAGTTCATAGTGTTTGAAAATCTAATGCATTCAGATGTAAATAAACAGTATTCATTGTGTGTGCTTGGCGGGCTTTCGATGACTGAAATGACAATTTGCCTTGGCAGAACGGGCAAGACAAAAAGTAGGGGAGATGCATATCTGTGCTCTTTATGTATTTTTTTTCTTTGAAGTGCTGTGTAGATACATGTGTGTATTACTGTTTTTTATTTTGTAACTATGTAGATTCACCTCAGTTTTTTTTTCCATTCCTTTGACAAACCTTGTACAAATTTCATCCATATTAATGTGTTATATCTTTGTTACTATTGCAGGGGTGAGATTTATGAGGATTGTTCCTGATTTTGGGATTTCCTTAAGAAATCCATTCGAAATCTGGATTTTGTGAAAGTTAACAATTAAGGTCTCTGTACCTATAAAGGTTGATGTAGTACCTTAAAATATTGAACAAAAGATATTGGTATTTTATTTTTAGGCAAAAACAGGGTGTCCCCAAAAAGTTGTACAAGCAGATATCCGTAAATTTCTAAAAAAAAACTACCTAACATGAGAATTTCAGCTAGATGGAGCATATTAATTGTACTCTTGTGTATATCAGTAGAAATGCCATGGAAATCCGTTCATGCAAACCGGAGATCTAACAGATTATAGAAGGCTATGGGTTTTTTCACCCATTCCAATGGGATGAGATTAACACAGTTTACTTACTTTACATCAGAGTGAAAAGGCCCATGGCAATTTGATGCACTGACATCTCTAATTGTGTAAATCCCATTGGAATGGGTGGCAAAACCCATAGTTTTTTACAATCTGTTAGATCTCTGGTTTGTATGAACGGATTTCCATGGCATTTTCACTGAATATACACAAGAGTATTATTGATATGCTCCATCAAGATGAAATACTCATGTTAAGTAGTTTTTGAGAAATTAAAGGATATCTGCTTGCACAATTTATTGTTTGGCACACCCTGTGCAAACGTATACCATTGATCCTACGTTGCTCTGGGGCCGTCGTTATCCTCCAAACCCTATGCCGAATATTTCATGATTTTTTCATCCCCCCCCCCAAAAAAAAAACTCAGCCTAGATTTGGGGGAAGTGAAGACTTAAGTCTGCTTGATAAATTCATTCTATGTATGTCATCTTGTTTGAGTGAGTTAGGCATGGAAGTATAAAGCAATATTTGTTTGTCTTAATGTATGCAATGATTAGGCCCAATGGTAAAACATTTTGCAAATTTCTAATGAGGAATAACCTTAAATTTATCAGAAAATTCAAGCAATATCCCCGATATATGCAGAAAGTAAATGTGCTATTGACATAACCACTTTGTGCCAAATGCTGCAGTGCAACTCGGCACTGGACATACAACCTATCACTCTACTATTTGACGATTTGTTGATTTTTTTTAATCAACCTTGAAAAAGTTCAGTGCTACGATGAAATACATTTTGCAAATAATGATTTAACATGGTTTGGGTTTTTACTCCCCCTACCCCCCTAAAGAAAAGCTTCCACGCAGAAATATTCTTTACATTAGGTAAAAGAGAATTAATGTAACTTGAAATATTTTTTTTTTTTACCATTTTGGTTAAAAAGCCCTGTTATATAAAATAACAAGCATTTAGACACTACTGATTTTTATGTACTTAACTTAGCAATACTTGTGTAAATTTGTATATCCTTAGAACTACCGGTACAGCATTACAAGGTAAATGTCTAAATAATCTAAATGTCAAGTGTAATGACCATTTGACAATTTATGAGTTAAATTTCTGTGTGCTTCACAAAATTTTACTTTTTTTCGTGTTGTATCTTTCATGCTTTAACTCAACACATTTCCAACTTTACTTTAAAAAAAAATTATGAACCTAAGCATGTCTTATGTATGAAACAAAATATTTCTGAGAAATTGTAATCTTTTTAGTTATTTTGAAGTTATTTTGATTGTTCATATTCTTTATTTTTGATACTAAGCTTGTTTAGTCATTTTATTTAATGATAAGCAGTTAACTTTATTATTTTTATTTTTTAAGACAAGCATTTTTTCTGCGATAAAGGTTGTACATGGTTAAATGCATATTCATTGTGTGTGATTTGCATATGCATATTTATGTAAATGTAAAGGCCTAGAAGGCAAACTGTGTGTTAAAATCCCAACTTTGTGAATTTTTAAATTGAGGAAATGCATTTTGTGCCAAAGGGTTTTCCCCTTCAAAATTGGACCCAAGTGTACGCTGCCAAAAAAAATATAGTGTGAAATCCTGTATGTCAATTCAAATACATCAGGGTTGACTTTGACAGGAGTTTTCCTGATTTCATGATTTTTAAAGAATCGCTTTTGAAATCTGGAATTCCTGAGGTTTCACCGTAAAGGTTTTCTCACCTATAAATGTTGGGGCCGTATCATAAGTCCGACGCCTCATAGGTCCGACGCCTCATAGGTCCGACGCCTCATAAGTCCGACACCTCATAAGTCCGACGTCGGAAAAATTTGTCGTTGGAGCTATGAGGCATCGGACTTTATGAGGCGTCGTACTTATGGGCCTTTATTTGGTTAGGGGATGCGGTTTTGTTGGACTTATGAGGCGTCGGACCTATGAGGCGTCAGACTTATGGGCCTTTATTTGGTTAGGGGATGCGGTTTTGTCGGACTTTTGAGGCGTCGGACCTATGAGGCTTCGGACTTATGAGCGGAATGTTTATAGGGAAATAAAAGAAATAGGTGTTTTAAAGGTTGCCTTGATACCAAAGACCCTACTTTGGCCTGGAGCCCTCGGCAACTCTCACGTCCTCTGCCGAATATTTGAGCAATTAGCAAGATCACCATCCCAACAAAATATTGTTCATCTGATGTACTCTTGTCTTTTTGATTTTGGTCTGTTTTGATCACTGTTTCTTTCAGCCTCCCAGTTCTGATCTGTGTCTATACATGACTGTACAGGGTAAGAATGATCTGGACCCAAATTAAAGAAAATATTTAAAAATATGTCGCAATTATCATAACAAGTGCAAATGTGATATGCTATAGGCTGGTATTTTGGACATATTTGGTGAAAGTTTCATGTATATCCATCGTACCATTTTGAAGAAATGCGCTAGCAACGAACGCATGCTAAAAACCACTCTAACCACGGTTCCGTGGTTCAACAACTTGATTGACACCGCGTACTCATGTGAAGCAGTGTTATAACAAATACAAGCCTAGTCATGGTGACTGGCTCACATGAAGTATATTGACACATTTAAAAAAAGGCAAAACCAATTCCGTGTGCAGACTGGAAAATGAGCCACTTCATTGAAAATGGCATAACTCCTCACCACAGCCACTAATTTGAAAAATTCAAAATGTCTGTGGAAGACAAGGTATTAACCATTCATATGAATCACTCAGTTTTTCCCTCAATATTCTCTATTTGCCACCCAAAAAATGGTGAACTTGGGTCCAGATATTTCTGACTCATAGAGTTGTGTACATGTAGTTGCCAGTCTTCATAAAAAAAAATACAAATTGGCAAATCTGGATGTGTGAATGTGCAGTTAAAATTCAAATTTTGCTTATATTTGAACAGTTTCAGGTTAGAAGGATTGGAACTTTTAATGATGGAAAAGTGTTTTCATGTTTTTGATGCGTGCATCTACCTTTAGATGTGTTGCTTAATTTCTATAATAAACGCATATAACAAAAGATGTACATGTGAATAATTGATGACAATAGGGATAGATGAATTATCAAGTTTGTTTGACAGGGTTTATACTTATTTTTGATTTTTTTTTATGTCGTTTACTTTCATTCTTTCCTGTGTTGAATAGTCATAAATACACCTTATTCATGAAGAAGCCATTTTTGATCGTGTTCCCTGAAATTTGTATTTTATAAATTGTCAAATGTATTGGTGCCAGACTATTTATGCGTTCCAATACTCACTTTTATTTTTTTTTTTTTTAAATGTGACTTAAAACATCAGGGTATGTTCAATCACAAATTTTAAATTATTCCTCAGAGCAGACTGGTAGTAATTTGTAATTAACTTTATTTCATTGCATTCATTTCTATTCGCATGTTCCAAAAATGAAGATTTTACCTCGCTTTCAATTTAATATGGCCGACTCGTGAAGAAGGCCTGTGCGCCATCACATTGGTAAAGATTTTCCTGCATTTTCACTACGGACTGTTTACTGAGAAGATAATTTTGTTCAATTTGTTTTTTAAACGAAGTTAAGGCTTGATATAACAAAGTTATATCAGTCATGAACAGATGTACATTTAACTTTGTGTCGTTTTAGTTCTTCTGTACTTCAAAGATGATGCATTCCTATACTCGAAAACCAGACATATGGAAGATGTATGATACTTGTAAGTTCATTTCAAATAGAAATTTAATTCATAAGATTGACATTTGGAGTGGAGATTTTCCAAGAATATGTGTGTTCATTTTAATACCTTTCTTTGTGCTCTACATGGGAGATGCAAAAAGAAGGAAACCCACTTTTGACAGGAATTTCAAACTACTTACTTAATTAGTTTAACTGGGTTTTTTTTTTATTGAAAATGTAGTGATGTATAGCTCTTCGACCATACGTGGTGATAAAAAAATCTTCAAAAAAATCGCAAGAATAGTGTTACAGTGTATTGTGCTAATTTGAAATACAAGTCACCAAAATCACTGTTGTCCACGTGTAAGTCTACTGTAGCGTTTTTTTTGTCTTCAAAATCAACCTCCGGAGCTCAGTCAAGCGGATGGAATAAAGCCTTCCGTGGACAAACAGGTTTGGCAAATGACATTTTTAAACAACCATATCTCAGAGACAAAATATGCATTTGCAATCATTTTTTCGTCACTTGTGTTTAAAGATCAGTATTTTAATACCATGAAATTGAATTTTTGAAATATGTTCAACAAGTAGGTGAAAATTGCTGTCAAAAGTGGGTTTCCTTCTTTTTGCACCACCCTGTGTATAAAGTTCTTGTAACTAAAGTGGATCAATCTGGTGTAAAAATGTATAATTTGCAAGTGTGTGTACTAGTATGAGCAGCATTAACGATATAACTGTGCCATCTAACATTACCATTTTCTAAGAAACTAGTTTTAACTTATGCATTGTATGAATAATTACTAATTATCAGTACTCGATTGTAACGCACTATTGTACAGCAATATGGAGAATATATTTAATCAATATTATTATTATAAAGCGTGTTCTTGTTTTAATTCTTCATTAAAAATTAAAAGTATTTTGGTAGCTCAAATAATGTTATCCTCCTATTAGATTTAGTCACTCACAGAAAGTTCATTATTTTCCCATCGGGAATGTCAGCGCAATGGAGCAATCGGACGTTTGAATAAAAAAAAATGTGATTGGTCAGTTATTACATGGCGTATTTGTAAAACAAATTTCACTGTCCAATCAGAGTGGAGATTCAGGATTGCTGAGAATCAAGGGTTCTGATTGGTCAGTCGTGATGACGTAAACCTGTGAGATGTACATTGGTAAATCTCTGGGATCAAGGTGGTTTACTATCTTTGGTTATTGTGCCATGATTTGTACGTACTTAATGATAAAGAGTTGCCCTGAACTATTTGAAGGAAATCGGGTTGTGCATATTCAGACAGGGTAAAGTGAAATTTGTGGGGTTTTTTTTCAAAAGGAAATGGCCAATTCGAAAAAAAAAATGACCTCCAGAGATAGATGTTTTAAAATACATGTATACTAATGATTTGGTCAGTACATTTAAACATGATTTATGCATTTCAAGAGAACGGAGCGATAATTGTGTGTGTCATTTTGAATTGTATCTACAGCAAATACTAATGCATATCTGATAATGTTTTTAGCTATGTAGTATTTATCATTAAAAAAAAATCTTTTAATAATTGTTTCAATTAAATTATATTAAAAAAAAATCAATTAAATTCTTTCACATTTATCACTAATAAAAAATTATCTGCTACTCTTAAACGAAATGAAAGTTTGAATAGTAGTTGTAATCTTTGTCGTGGGGGAGGGGAGGCCACGCCCCCGGAAAAGCAAACAAACAAACAAACAAAAATGGGTGTGAAGTCATGTTTGCTATTAATTTAATACACATTTAACAAAATGGGCGTCTGCAGGGGTGTCCATGGGGGGTGGGGTGGGCATATGTCCCCACCCAACGTCAACTTTTTTTTATAAATTGAGAATATGCTGAAGAAAGTGCAAAGATTTGGGGGAAAATGTGGTTTTCCTCCCCCCCCCCCAAAAAAAATCCTGGCGACGCCCATGGTTGTGATCACGTGGTGTTAAGGTAAGGTTGTGTGACATCTATAGATCTTGTCCAGCCGAAGCGTATTTTTGTTAGATATCGGATTGATTTTCCCGTCGAACAGCTTATACATGAAACACATAGCACAGTGCTGCAAAAAGTCAGGCAGCTGATAAACACAGCACAATGCTGCAAAAAAAACACACAATAAAAAAACAACTCTATAGAGCCGAGCCAATTTACTTTCTGAAGGGAACACAGGTTTCGAATTTCCCTGACTAATTTGACCATTTCCTAATAACCACTCACACTTGATGTCATTCCGTCAAGGCATTGATTATTGTTTTCTCCGTCGTGACCGCCAGCAACCCGGACAGTATCCCAGGCATTTCTTGTCAAAACACGGGCGTTGATTTGAATTTACCCCCGGTGACAATTCTCGGTACTTTGGGCCCCGGATGCGTACGTGCGGCCCGTGTGTGCGTACCCCGAGTAGCCGGCCTAGATTAATTGCACAGCGGAACCAACCTTAATTGTTCAATTACCTCAGAGAAAAAGGGGAAGTGGGATTCGAGGAACAGTTTTAAAGGTAAGTCATCCTGCCTAAACCTCTCGACGTCGTTTTTTTAATGTCAGTGTTGATTGCTGAAGCTGGTCTCTGTTCTGGTTACCTGGTTCTGGCCGGAACTTCTACATGTCACTTGGTGGTCGGTCGGTCGGTCGGTCTGTTTGTCTGTCTGTCTGACCCCGAAAATTGACCAAAACTATATGGTGTTCGATATGTGCCATCGGCGTCGCATTTTTTGGCGCGGCATTTTTAAGCTCTGGCACGGATCATTTTGATAGATGTCATGCAAGACTTTCATTTTAACTGGAGATGAGCTATAGCATAACCCCCCTTCATGTGCTAGCTGGGGAAAAAATGGTGATTATAACTTCTTTCTGTCATCAACATGATGTACAAAGAGGTAAACGTTTTGGTCGAGGCGGTAGATGAAGAGTACACTTTTGACTAGTAGTGTTCTGAACTTATACACGTAAATTGCCCCTATAGCGTCACCAAGTGTCAAATGGCATACAGGTCTTACTCCATTTTTCGAATAGACTGGTTCACAGTCCCTTCATCATCGATTCCGACTTCGATTTTACTTCGAATGTAGGGAGCGGTCCGGCAACCAGACTAGTACACTTTTCGAATTTCAAAACGTAATGAACGTCCGGGAAGATAATTTCCAATATCTTTTAAATAATATGCTCGATTGTTTAAAACCTCAGCTCCCTGCTGTACATTGTTATGCAGCTGTTGACAACCAGCGAATGTCACGGTGACTAACCCAAGTAGGCTGGTACCTGGAAACTGTCGACTTTAGGAGTCCAACCATTGTCAACAAGGCCAAGGTTGCATACAAAACCTTGATTAAATCCCATTGTTCTTGGTCGTACTACTTAGACACTGATGGCGCAACCTCGTCCCCAGGGTGTCGAGCAGTACGCGCCCACCACTACCTGCTCTCTCACCCTGGTATTGGATCATTTGCATGTGCAAGATTTTTGCACACGTATGCAAATGAGGAACAGTCTGGTGCCTGGATATGCGTTACACATTAGCGTTTGTTTTTGTATGCGGTGTCTGGGGTAAAAACAGAGTCAATTCGTAGCAGCGCGAGCACGGCGTGAGTTACGAAAACACGATTTTTGAAATCAAACTGTTACGATCTTATCGAGACAACATGCAGTATCATATTTCATATTAATATGAGCAAATTGGAAAGGAAATTAGTATTTTCGAGAAGGCGTGGACGAATGATCGCGAAAACACGTACTGCACGTTGTGAATATATAGCACCAAGTACACGATAAAAATCCATTACTAGCCAATTGCGGTATCCAATCAGGATACAGGAAGAAAGTTTCCTATAGGGTTTACTATTGGAAACACGGTTGGAAATAAAGTAAGCACTGGGGACGAGGTTGCTGATGGCGCCTTTTGCCTGACGCCATTCATTCTTGCGTGACCTGGGTCAATTGCCGGGTATCCCGACAGGCCTAGTGTATCATCATGCTTTTCGCACTACGCGGTACCAGTGTATTGTGCGGTATTCACACTCCAGTTTGCACGTTAGGTAAAAGTCACGCACAAGTTATGGTTCTTTAGGGATTAAACCCATTTTAGGTCTAGATATCCCTTAATTGAATTATAATCCCCTTCTGTCTCTTCCACCAGATCGCTACATACACAAGAACTTTAAGAAATGGTCCAGGAATTGAAACGACGGTAGCTAGGGCTTAGTACTGGTGAGTAGGACTGTGACCTCGTTTTAAATCTTGCATCTTAATAATTGTCAGTAGGCTCCACTGTCCTACTTTCCTCGCGTAGTATTGCCAAACATTTTCTCGGCGAGCTTCAACCTCACAAAGGCTAAAAGTGGCTCTATGCAAGCCGTGTATAAAAATGTACTCCGGAAGTAAAAACAAGTGGTGTCCGGAAATTGGGCATCAAATCGGGCTATAAGGATCTACTCACGTGGTGGCCGGACATAACTAAATCTAGATGAATCTTATGTTGACCTGTACAAACCTTTTGGGATTTACAAAACAAATAATGGTCTGCCCGACACACCCTTTCCGAAACCAACTACAATGTACACATTTGTTAGATTTCTTTTGGGTCAGCATATGCAGTGAACCCCCATTTTTTAAGGGTTCTAAATCGGGAAATCGTGTCAAAATATAGGCATAGGCCTAGGCCTAATTCACTTTATACCAGGTCAGTAAACACAATTTTGTGAACATTTTGGGATGTTGGAGTTCGCCAGAGTTCCATTTTCTGTGCAATTCGGGCGATTCGCAATGCAGTGCGCCACCAAGAGTTTGCCACGGAGAGTTCATTTTTCCCCAGTGCATTGTGGGAGATGGTCGACAAATTCGCAGCGCGGGACATTTGAAATTGTTAGTTTTTTCCAGTCAGTAGTTTCGTAAGCGTATGATTCGAGGATCTGTTTGCCCTTTTCCTTTCTTCTTATCAATATGGTGTTTCTTGTAAGACGGCAGAACGCTTTGCTCCAATCTATAACATATTAGCTCAAGTTGTCTTCTGACACTCATTCAAATGGACCATGTTTTGTCGACCGTAAACCTGAAAAATGGACTCTCCATGGCAAACTTTTGGTGGCGCACTGCATTGTGAATCGCCCGAATTTAGCATAAGACTGTCACGTAGGAAAACGATAAAAATGTACCACGTTATAGTAGTACGGCAGATAGGTGGTGGGACTGTGCCTTTGTCGATGTAAGCATGGCATTTGGCACACAGGCATGACACGAGAAAGATATTTGGCCATTAGGCCATCGCAGATTTACCCTTAAAAAAAATATAGGTAGAATAGCAAGCAATGGCAGCCATTTGGAAAATATAGAAAATTGCGGTGTTATTCTCCCTATATTTTTTTCAAAGTACAAATCTGCGATGGCCCTATGGCCAAATATCTTTAAGACATACTCTGACTGTGTGCCACAATTTTTATGCCTTGCTGGAATCATCAAACTGAAGGCACAAATTCCCCAAATATTTCCCCTGTCTGCCCCACTATGGACACCCGAAACGTTAGGTGACACTGACATCAACCATCGAGCGAGAAAACATTCGTATACGTATTGCACTCGTGCCTGAGTCGAGCTGGAAAGCCCAAATGTCGGTCGTGATCCATTTCTCCTGGCAGGGTCAAACGATTGAGCGAATTGAGTTTCCTCTTCAACTAACTCGAAGCCCCAGATTTTAAACACTTCCCTGAACTACGAACCAATATTCGGTTGTTTGTTTTGAAAGAAGAGGAAAAAATGAACAAGTATTAGTTTTCTTGGGACTTATACGTGACATGAGTGGGAACAGTAATGGATGGATTTCTGTCGACGGTGAAAGGTAAATGTTTTGTTCAGCCCTCAAGAGGGGAAGGAGGCTAACCGCGGGGAGTATGTGTCCCGAATATTAGTATTTGCAAACATAACACGAAGTGACCCAGTTCACCTCTTATGGCAAGCGCCTGTATAGTGTGTGTATTTGTGGAGTCATAATTTAGGTTGACCGAGCAGGGACGAGTGCCGTTGTCATTATGGCGTCCGAGCTGTGAAGTGTTTTTGGAGTGTCGTATTGCCGGCCTCTCACAATGATCACAGCAACCCCCAAAAAAACCAACCTCGTGGTCTCGCTATCACGTCGCTCGCGCTAGATTTATCCATGCATGTTTTCTGGGCGGGGGATTGGAGACGCTTTTCTAGTGCTAGCAGTTTATGACGAGGCAAAATGATCCCATGCCTCGCAAAGTGAAGTGCCGAGTCCTCAAGTTTCACTACGAAATTCTGTCCGCACAACTGGACTTGTTTTACAGTAATATGGTGCACTCGTTTTGTGTTTGTTGACATGGTGACTCTCTGAATGCATGGCATAGGCCTACTTTGGGGTCGTCCTTGAGAATTTGTGATGTTGACGAAGTTGATTGTTCTGTCTCAAATGAACGTGATGGACTGACTACGTGCACGAGACAGTAACCCCTCAGCGGCAACGAAGAAGTGAGACAGATGGGGGCTATTTTGAAATAAGCCACGCCCAACGAGTGCAGATGGTAAGAGCTTGTGTACAAATGTAATGTAGCTCCGTAGACTCCGTGCACAAGTACCCCCTCAACGGTCACATACAGAAATATGGGGGGGGGGGGAACCACAGGGAGGGACATTCGAATGCAATGATACCCAGTCTGCTCCGTACGTTAGCATTCTCGTGTGTGATGTTAATAGGGCGCCATCTACCGTTCTGCTCAACAGTCCCACCTGTAAGACAAATGTGGGCACGTGATAATGTGCATTCGCGGAGGCCTCCATAAATGGCGAAAGCATTGTGCTATAGCTACCGTAACATAAGGTGATTTTGTCTTTTAAAAGCCAAGTTCTTTTCTTCAATACCAGGATTTTGTTGTTTATCTTTTACTCATCCCACTGTAACACCTAGTTAATCCCTGAAGGTGGTTTGCTAATCCACAGGTTGTCAGTCCCGACCATCATCTCTGGACACACACAAAAACGTGTGTCCACCGTCGATCGTGGACGTTCTATCGTCCCTCTTTTGTTTGTACTCTAACTTTTTAGGAAGACTCCCATAGGTTTTGTACACGACCCCAATCGCGGACGTATGCTGGGAATCGTGGACGATAGTGTTCTCTTTTGTTCTCTGGTATTTTTCGTTCACGGTTTGACAGGATGAACACGTACACACACGTACAGGCCACATCAGTTCTTTTCCTCTTTCTTCTTCCAAGTTATGCGCCAACTTCATATGGTTGAAGACTAAGGCACATTGTTGGGTGCGCAGCTTGTTGCACATTAATGTACATGTACAACCTTGTAGCCTACTTCAGGATATCCAATTTTGCTGAACCAATTTAAACGATCAAAAACGGAAAGACGTTTTCATTTCCGGACAAAAAACCCCCAAATGTTGCACTATAATGAATCTGTTGAGAACAATTATGCGTATTAATAGGCCACTTGGGAAGGGTTTGAGCAAACCTAACCAGTCATTCAGTCAAGTGATACTAATTGCTTCCTGTTGGTTGTGGGCGTTCAACCGGTAATAATTATTCCCCACGTGGATTAAATTTGGAGAAAAGAGAGAATCACTTGAAATCCTCGAACAGGCTTGGGCAAAAACCTGAATGTAAAAGCTCTATACACTCGGGTTTTGTCTTAAAAGAGGGATTCGCGGCATGAAGAGCGACTGTTCGTCCATGACACTAATATTGAACAATAACTGGCACAATATGCTTGCGCCTTTAAAGGGGTCCTCCGCGATAGAAGTGATAGCGTGTCCGCGGATTGGTGGCGTGTGCTAGGTTGATCTCCCTTTAAAACGAGCAAGTATTACACCGTGCCAAAAGCATGGTTCACAAAACCCTTCTCGGCATTATAGAATACTTCCCGGTATCGCAGTTTTCCACGGCTGTGTCCTTGCCCTTTTGAAAACCCATCAGGTACAAATGGCTTTTAAAAATTCATGTTGATGACCTCTTTTTCCTCTGCATCCTCTTCAGAGAAACCAATTTAGCAGCGATTGCAGTGACGCGCTCTCGCGTTCATTGTGACGCTCGTAATAGCTTCCCCGAAATGCGATATTTTCCCCCCATTTTTTCTTTTTCACCGAGGTATGGTTTCCTGTACCTCGGCCATCATAAATGAGGATTAATGACCAGAGACGTTTGACATTCAACGTTGGGCCTCGCCGTTCATTAATCGACCCTTAAGGCTTCCTGGGGGAACACAGCCAAATAGTATGTTGGATTATACTGCCACCATTAGCGTTTATTCTGTCCTCGATAGGCATGATGTAATAGGATATACATCTTAATACCAATCGTAATAAATCGCCATAAGATTTAATGTAACCCATGGGCGTCGCGAGGGGGGCAAGGTGGGGGGGGGGGGGGGCAAGTGCCCCCACCCTGGAAAAGCAAAAAAAAAAAAAAAGAGGCGCGAAGACAAAGTGGTGTAAATTTAATGAGTTGGGGGGGGGGGAAATGTCCCTGCCCCCCTCTAAAACTGATAAATCGAGAATGTGTTGAGAAATACAAGCATTTTTGGCCAAAAAAAATTTGCCCCCCTCTAGAAAAAATCCTGGCGACGCCCATGATGTAACCGCGTTGGTTATAACTGCGGTTGATATCAGAGCTCAATCTGAATAAGAATTACACGTGTTATTTTTGTTCTACTTGTTCATGTATTATAAGCGTTTAATCTTGATTCGTAATTTTTTTTTTACCAATAATGATGTAACCCAAACCTACAAAATGAGACACAAGTTGCCAGTGTTCCTTTTCGAATGGTATGCCTTTTAACGGAATCCTAAACAATGAAATTCAACATGCGGTTAACATTTTAACTCACATAACGTCCGCATAATGCTTTCAATCTGAGAGGTTTAACAAGATAAAGAGCAAATTATAAGTGAAATATTGTACCGTCGACGGCTCTTTTTGTGATATTCCATTACAGTTTTCGATTCGTTTGTTGCAGAAATACCCTAAAGGCTCTGTAACTGCTGTGAAATAATTACATTATATCTCACTTACGGCCGTGTCTGATTTTTGGTGTTCAATTTCTGACCGTCATAATGTCTCAATTTTCCTGTAGCCCGGAGAAAAAAAGAAAGGTATACTGTGGCATAGGAAGTGTGCAAAGTACCAGCATTTTCGTGTTTAGTAATATGTATATTTAGGCTATTATAATATGATATTAATGACTACAAAATGTGGAATTTGTATTATTCGATTATTCCGTGTGAAGTCAAGTACGCTAAAGTGCGGGAATCAACTATACAAAAGCTGTAAAAAAAATAAAATAAATAAATTCTGTTCCAGTTAATAAAGGGGGGGGGGGGGACAAACCTGTGTTCACGGGAACGGAGTGCCCATCTCTCTTTCGAAGCGATTGGGCCAGACTCGAGTCCACGTAATGCTGTTGTTGGGGGATCGCCACACCTCCTCCACAGCGAGTCTGTTACCTTCCCAGCATTGAATAATGCCTGTCACCCATTTAACACCTGGGTTGAGAGGAGTAATTGAGGTAAAGCGCCTTACTCAAGGGCACAACACGCATGGCCACGGCGGGGCTCGAACCCACAATCTCACCATCACGAATTCTGTGCCCCACCACTAGACCACACGTGCTCAACTTAAAAAGCTATTTTAATAAGAGCGTACAGTGATGAAAATAAAATGAATGCAAAAAAAAAAGGTCTCATGTTAATTATGTTTTTGTTCAATCTGCTTAGGGCCTACTTGAGAATAATCGTTGAAAGACTGTTACTTCGTATATGTATATACGGGTATTAATTGAAAACAATATAACATATATCTATGCAATTAGCGTTTGGCGAAATTTTATGTACTGACCTTTTCGGTGCTTGTCGAAAACTAACGAGCCTGTGTGGAGATATAAAATATAAAAAAGCAATTCTTCCGTGTTGTGGCTGAAAAAAGGAAATTACATTTTCACGCCTGAGTACCGCCGTCACTGGGTGTTATGAATAAATAGTGCAATTTGTGGATATGTGGACCTGTCTGTGTGACAGGAGGCATTGAACGCATAGGTTATATTGACTTTACATCATTAAACCTGAAATGTCAATTATATTATACAGCTCTCATGGTTTTGCTTGTATTAGCTTTTGCTGTTGTTGTTGCCTTTTTGTTGTCAAAACGCTTTCAGAATTTCGCCGGGAAAAAATAAGTCGCCATTACTAACCAACCAGGTATCTGTCTTCTCCACTGTGGTTTGAGAATAACTACTCTTTCAAAATATTGTAGTCAGATTCTCCCGGAAAAAAATAATCTCGCAAATCACCAATCTGCCTGATATAATTATTCAGTAATGGTCCGCAATTTGACTCGCACTGAATGCATTTTCGGGAAGTTCTTTAATAACGTATACATCGTGCGTCATTTTCCACAGAAAATCTGCAAGCTCGCTGAATTCCTCCCTGGACATGATTTACAATGTTCTCCAAACCTTGATTAATCTACAGGATGCCCAGAAACTCGGCAACACCTCGCGCGGCATCCACGAACTCATCACCGATTTCACGAATCATGTTACAGCGAGTATGATAAATCGGACACAAGAGGGCGGTATATACCTCGCACCGATTTCGGAGCACTTGGATGGGTCGTAAGTCCTTGAGTATATAGACAGCATACGAGCGACCCAGTCATCACTGACATGTGGGTGAGTAGCAGCTATAAATACGGTGTTCTGCAGGTGAAGCTGTCGACAATTGGGACATATTACCTGGACGGTGTAGCGTTATGATTTTCCTGCGGCTGGGCTGTGCCTCGTCAAGTATTACTCGTAATGAAAACCCGAGCCTAGTCACAGAGATAAAGGCATAGAGAGTGTGGCGAAGCAATTTCCCCACAGGTACATTTTTCTTCTGTTTATGGACTGTTTGAAAAATTATCGACGTCTGCTGGAGATGTTCCAGGTGACGGGCTCACTGGTCGGCACATCCACGGGGCTAATTGGCACGATCCTCCCGATGAGTTAGGGCATCGCCCCGCTCTCCATCGATTCTCGGTTCCTGCCCTCCAATATCTGAAAAACAGCGGTTCTTGTACGGTTTATTGACAATATACATAGCAATCGGAGTGACAATTTTGCTGACGGTGCGGGTAAACGCCGACGGCGTGTGTCTGTAATACTCCATATTGCTACACGGCGAGGGCCTGCATCACGCCTCTGTGTAATTGCTTTCTGTGTTTCACCGTGTCAAATTGTTGCGGAGGCATTGATCGGGCATTGGCAGCTTGTATATCACTCCAGCGGATGATACGATCCAGAGTTTGGATAAAAAGAAAACTCCAAAACTCCGTCTGAGGACATTTTAGACTTCCGCCTACGGACTCTTCTCTTTAATTCCTTGCCGCCGCAGTTGGAGAGTGCTTTTTAAAAACCAAAGATACTTGGAAAGATAGGTCTTTCCTGCTTCGCGTTTCGACGCCGTCTTACCGTACATTGTCGTCGACGCCAAAGAAAAAGAGATGAACTCATAGTCGTGTTTGACTGGTCAGTCGTGCACATCTAGGAAACAGAGTCTTACATTCACGACTAAAATGGTATGCGGACCACGAGTAAAGTGCATTACTGATGGGCCCCGCTGCCAAGTGCATATCCTGTCATCGTTGAAGTGCGCGGGGTTAAACGACGCACTTTAATGCCACAAGCCGGAACGAATGACTGTTGGACGCAGTGCCTGTGAGTCGGTCGTCCGTCTACCCCGGCCCCATTAGGCTCGCGAAAGGAGGCCGTAAGTTCCTGCACTCTACTTCTACTGGCGGGCCATCACCGAGTGCAGACGATCATTCGCCGACATTTCGAAAGGTAATCAAGAACATTAATCGCCGGTGTACTTTATTTTATGTGCGTTTACGTTAACGCAAGTCAAGTTGCTGAGTGACGGAAAATTGGACTCAATTGGATGGTTGGAGATTAATTGGTGTCTGGAGGAAAACATTTATGGACCATTTTGTGGACTAACGGTAAATACGCGACGTATACTCGACAATTTAAGTCAAGTTTGGAGATGCTGTGTCGTCAGGTATTATACGGCAATCAATATACATACAGCGCTAACTACCAGACAATTGGGCTACACGACCGGTCACTGTTCTTCCCTGCTTGATTGAAAAAGCTGGGTAATAAAAATCCTTAACTCGTGCGTGCAACCTCTGTATTGCTTCTCAGAGTCTCGGCTGATAAGTAACCGTATTTCTTGCTTATACAATTGGCAGTACGTAGTCGATCTCAAAACTGTTTAAACGATTTACAGAGTAGCCAGCCTAGGAGACAATTATGGCAGCTGAGTTAGACAATTTAGGAAAAGTAGGTGGTACCGGGGAGCCCCATATGAACGTGGAGTCGGACAACTCGTCCATTCTGGGCGATGAGTATTGGGACATTGCGCTCCAGGACAAAAAGCTAACGCAGTACGACGCTACAGAAATCACCATTGTCACTGTCATCATGCCGTGCATCCTGGTGGTTGGCCTGGTGACAAACTCGACATTCCTGTTTGTCATCCACCGGGTGACCTGGATGAGGACCAACGTGAACACCTACCTCCTCAACTTGGCCGTCGCCGACATCTTGGTCCTGAGCCTTGGGGTCGGGGACAAGCTGTGGCACTACATGAAGACGCCGTTCTTGTCGGACGAGACATTCCGCGGGGTTGCCGGATGCGTGCTGTCCGGTCTCCTGGTGGACTCCGTCTACTTCACCGGGTTGTTCCTCATCACCCTGGTGTCGGTGCATCGCTTCAACGCCGTCTGCCGTCCCCACTCTGGCAGCCACCAGCAGACCAAAGCCAGCACCAGGCGCTGGATCGCCGGCGCGTGGCTTGGAGGAATCCTGCTGGCCGGCATCCTCATCCCGAGCTACTGCAAACTGGTACTCTACGACCTACCCACGTGGCCGGACACCCCGAAGTACAACAGGCTCCCGCAGGTGATCGGGTTCTGCCAACCGGTCCGAACGTGGATGATCATGGCGGCCAACTTAGTCCAAACTGTGCCTTTCTTCGTGGTGATGACCGTCAACACCTTCCTGTACATACGCATCATCATGTCCCTGAATCACATCGTGGCAAAGGGAAGCGAGTTCGGCTGCAAGGACGTCAACGAACGCATCCGAAACAGAGTCACCAAAATGCTGGTGGCTAACGGCTGCGTCTTCTTCATGTGCTTGTTCCCTTTCGAGCTAGCCTCCATCCTGTCCTTCGCAGGAGGCGTAGACATCGGTGCTGCCTGGATTCACGGTTTTCAAATGTTACTGTACATCAATTCCACCGTCAACCCCATCATCTACGGGATCACAAACTCCAAGTACCGTAAGGCCTATGTGTTGGCCTACACCTGCTACAAGCAAAAGTCCAGGGACATGGTGAAGTATGAGTTGAGTATACCTTTAAACCGCATGAAAGATAGGCCCGCCACGGATGTAACTGATTGCAGGGTGCGCGGAGGAGACTCGTAGTGGAGATGTACAGTATAAACCCATGTAAATATGTAATCAGAATTAATCAAGGTAAAATAACTGTGCAAAATAAACACCTCCGCAGTGGCCCGTCTTAGTCTTACGTGAGCCATCATCAGGCATTGGAAATCCCAATGCGTCTGTGTCCCATATGCCACATTGCTTGAAAATTAGTTTCATTACAGGACAAGCCACTAAAGTTAGGTCCGTCAATTCATCAGATGCGCCCCTTTACTTGACTTTTGAAGAGTGCCAATATCGTTCGATAATCAGTTGGTAGAGCACTGGACTTGTTTTCCAGTGGTCTAGGGTCCGATCCCTGTTCGGCCATAATACGTAAGCGAATGGGTTTTACAAAAAGTAAACGAAAGGAGATTGTTATCAAAATATCCATTTACCTGATTCCCTTGAAAAGCGTTTTCGTTTATGGTTTGGTTTTCTTTTGTTCGTTTGAAATCTATGTTCTTTCTTGCTCTAAAGAGTAAAGTAGTTTTCCCCTGTAAACAATGTACGAAAGCAGTGTTAGTTTGCCAAGATTCCTTGTCTTTTTACTTTTTCATTTTGTGGGCACTCACCGTGTGGCAACGGCACTTTTTTTTAGCCCTCCCACTCGCAAACGATCGTGACTCGCGGCCCCAAATCACGAATTACCGTGGAACTGTCGGGTGCCATAGCGTTGTGGGCAGTACCCACAGGCTGCTGTACGCCAACCGTATAGTGGGCGAGCTTTCTAAGTTGGACAACGTGTCGTTCCAATCGAGTCGGGATCCGTCTGTCAACCCGCCCAACTGTTTTGACACACAGCCCCCTCGCAAGACAAATTGATGATCCTCCGCGTGAAGTCACGCGGAAGAGGTAAACGAACCTGCCAACCGTGCCGTGGCCACATTGGTGATGGCAAGCCGCGATTATACAATCTCGTTAGTCGATCACGTCTGTCTGTTTTCTCTTGTCATGTATCATTGCAGCCATAGTAACATACGACATTTGGAGTCAGTGTTATCAGTATCAACTTCAAAATAATGTGTGAATATGGTATTTACAATGTAACTACATATTTGTTATGAGCTTATACACGAATCCGGGCGCATACGCTCTTATTGGAACACCTCTCTTTTGGCAGCGCACACTTTGGCTATTGTAGCTGCCGCAATGCTGCGGACAAAACAGCGGTGTCCCTTTTGCGTCATGTATTGACAAGTCCGGGTTCGTTTTTATCAAGATGTCTGAATTTGTATCTTTTTTGTTTGACTGCGTAATGTACACCATGCCTAATGCACTACCAGTTGGTAACAGATTCTGTTAGCAGAGTTGCTGCGCGCGCATTGAAAAACTTGATCAAAATTACCCGAAGCAAACAGCTGGGGACTGTGCAGACTGACGCTTCTAGCAAAGGACTGTCTATTAATTAGTTCGTATTAACAACTGACACTTCTTACGCACGATCTTTACTCTGTATTTCAGCACGGACTCAGGACTCTGACAGGCCACAGGCGAACCGTCTTGCGGACCAAAGTGCGTCTTGACTTGCGACTAACTCTTGTTAATACTGATGCAGTGATATTTTAGGAAGTTATAAGGAAGAAGACACGAGGAAGCTATAATTGCGCTCATTGAGTGATAAGTTATTTCATTTGTGAGGTGAGCTGAGGTGCGTAGCCAAAACACAGTCATTGGACTTAGCTTACGCACAAAATGCAGTGGTAACTGTTTGTATAGTTCGTCGTGACATTGAGCACGGACGTTGCAGACGATCAGACAGTAAAAGGGCCTCGAATCAAGACCAGCCATATCGACCCAGTTTCGCGCCCATGCGGTCTGCTCTCAGCGTATTAAATCATTCTGCATTGATGGTCGGCGGAATCATTGAAACGCCAAGGTAATTGCGAAGATCGTCTTCCCTTCCGTAGGAGGATCCGGACAGGAAATGACCTTGATTCCAGACGTAACTGTCATTCAAGAGCTTAGGGTGTACATAGTTAATAGCTGTACTTCGGGAAACAGAGGTGAACGCTCACATGGTAATGACATAGTATACAAAAAACTCAGTTGTTTACTGCCATGGTGTGCATTGCTTGTAAGATATGTATAGGTTTTCGTTCTGTATGGTTGTTATTGTATTTAATGTACATAATAATTCGAGATAACGACATTTACATGTATTGGGTGTAGCGCTGTGCAGTTTATATTTCGAGGATGAATTACCATTTATTTCACGGTGTACGTGAACGTCTGCTCCGTACTCTCATTTTTTTTCTTCTATTGAGCAAATACGTCCAATGATTGCGAATTCTGAATGCAGCGTGGGTAGCGGTCGATTATTTTAATATCAAACTTCATGTGCAGAAACATTATGAGATATCAGCCTTGCTTGCATTTTGTATAGGCCTACATATACCGGACTTTTCCGTGATATTATTACACCGGTTTAAGTTGCCAATCTGTGGTACCGGTATATATTAACCGCCTACGCACTGTTTTTTGCTGAACTGGAGTTTTGACAAACACAATGATACGCTATATTTTCTTGGAGCTGCCGTTCAAAATGCATGAACCCAATTATCTAAGGTGCCGACTTGCTGTCGACGCCCATAGACACTGCAGCTGATTTTTTTTTCCCCTGGACGCATTTAACCGAGAAACATCAGGTTTCCTGGGAGTTCCGAGTGCCAAACCACTTGCGAGTAAATTGACTTTGGGTTGGGGGGAAAGGGTGTGAAATAAACAAGGCAATGCTTAGGATTACACATAATGCATGAGTTCAATTAATTTTACCGTCAGACTGTGCGCTTCATGTTTCGAACCAATGTGATTTTATTGTGTGGTTTCCCAATTTTGCAATATGTTTCAAGCGTTCTGCCTTTTAGTCTCAAGTGCTGAGGCGACGGTGCCGGAGATGACAAGAATTGCTTTTTTTATGATTGGAATGACCAAGTAAGTGTGGTCGATCTAAAGTGTAGCAGCCACGACAGTGAAACGCCATTAAATATGAACCACTAATGGCCCTTTTATCAAATTACATGCATTTGTTTTGCCCCAATAAACGAAAAAGAGTAAGCCACTTTGCGGCACTATAATGAAGGTTCTGCTAAATGCCCACATGAAGGCGGGCTCCAATATTGCCATTATAAACCACATCGAATTGACTTCCTGTTTTAAAACATTTAAAAGGGCTACCATATACGGGGTCGAACTTTTAGTGTCATGACTTGAGAGATGAAGATGGTTGCCGGAAAATTTAAATCAATATCAGGCTTGCTACAGTCACTCACTGTCATGCTTTTGTGCCAGACAGTTTTACGAGCCAATTTGGTACAATGTGGAATTGTAATTTTTGGCGTTTTAAACCCAAATGGCAACTTATATACGGACACTAATTTGAAATGAAATTCAATTAGTGTAATGGTATGAATGAAATACAGAGAATCTGTATCTGTGTACACTGCAAAAACTGTAGTGTTAATTTAACACCATTTGGTATCTATATAGGACAACACCAGTAAAATTTAACACCAGATGGTCGTATATAGATACCAACAGTGTAAATTTAACACTGCAGTTTTTGCAGTGTATAACAAGCTCGAAATGATCTCAGAAGCTGCGGGCCAACAAATTCGTGTTGATGCATGAGTGACGTGATTGTGCCATGTAATGTCTGGAAGGAGTAGTGTTTTGAGTACAAAAATCAGGTTTTTGACCCAAGTGACTCCCAGGACTGCATTAAATTGGTAGGCGGTCAGTGAAGACCCATTAAAGTGACACAAAAGAGGGCCAGGGCCTGAGGGATGAGTTGATACCCATGCAAGGCTGTCGTTTGTTACTATCGAAGAGACACGACGATTTGTTGAGCTGCTGTCTGCAGCTACTAACTTAAGTAATTGGTGTTAGAGCGAAACAGTCGGACAATGGAAAGCGGCATCGGACGATGCACTGTACAGGGTGAGTAAAAAAAAAACGAAACCCAAATGTCGGTACCAGTGTTTTAGTGAAGTGCTACATGTAGCACTTTCCAAATCTAGGATATGAAAGCCCAATTCATAAGCTTTCTTTTAGTACAAGAATCATTCTAATCACTCATGTACTTTTCAAGTTACGGAATTTTAAACACAACCACCGTTTTAAGGTTCTGTCCACGGATCGCAAACAAGTTCAGTGCTCTTTCAGCAAAACGAGAAAAAATCACATAGGGATGTGTGTGAATTGTTTTCGTTTTGCTGAAAGAACGCACACCTTTTTGTGATTCGTGGGCAGAACTTTAAAACGGTGCTTGTGTTTAAAACTAACTTGAAAAGTACACGAGTGATTTGAATGATTCTTGTACTAAAAGAAAGCATATGAATTGGGCTTTCATATCCTAGATTTTGAAAGTGATACATGCAGAACTTCACTACAACAATGGTCCCGACATTTGGGTTTCGTTTTTTTTTTACTTACCCTGTACATAAACAATGAATAGTGGGTATAGGTTTGGTAAGATAAATGCTGCGCAAACGTCCGTTAATGGGCCCGTGGGCGTTGGGCTACCAAATCGATGGATTTCGGTTAGTTCGAAACAATATCACGATGAGAAAGTAATCAGTGACTTACGAGTCACGAATTCTGTGCACGTTCATGGAAATTACGCAGCAAAAAAAAGAAAACCCAGCAAACAAAGCAGTGTTTAATGTGTGATTTGGTCTGTCGTCGAGAAATTGATCGGTTGCGCTTTTTTTGAAAGACTAATGGTTCTGAAAACATTAATAACTCACTATATGGAGCCAGCTGCATTGGACTATTATGACTCATTTTGTATGCTTCAAGCGAACCTATTTGTGGCTTTTGGCTATGATAGCCTTCGCCTATAACATGTGTCATTTTGAACAATATCGTCGATATCACTGCTTATATTAACCTAATTTTGTTGGCACAAAAATTAGTTTGTATTATAAATGATGTAAAATACTGTTATGAAAAAAATGTAAGACATCGAAATAATTCTGGAATATTTAGTGTTGAAATCTATATTTAAAATAATATGATATATTAAAGCATTGCCTGGGAGTCCGTAACATGTTAATACTTCCCATTGTACGTTTTGGGGTTTTAGTTTTGTGTTTGTTCTTTAATTATTTTTAAGGAAAGTGGATCGTTTGGTTTTGGAACTTTAATTACTGTAAATATAGGTTTTCCCGGCTATTTTTAAAACGATGATCATTCGAATTCCGCAGATTTTAATATTGAAATTCGTCCATTAACATCGATTTAGTGCACTTCCAATGTTAAATTGTGTCTTTTGTCAGACAAATCTAAATTCAGTTCAAGCAAATTTGCATACGTTCTTGTCCCACAGTATTCGATTCCGTCTGGTCTACGCCAAACCTTGTTATTCAGAAATCAAATTCGTCTAATTGATTTATACAAGACGACTTCGATCTCTGAATGCTGCCATTCGGCAACAGCTTAGACGAATTTGATCTGTTATGACGAAAATTCTCGACCCGGTGACTAAAGAGGGTGACCAAACTTTCAAATTTAATGGTAAATGACTACATTGGTGTTGGTAAAAATTTTCGTTGACGGAAATCGAATGCTAGAGTTGGTGTATTTGAATGAAAAATCTTTTAAAATAGCCTAGAAAACCAATACTATCAAACTATCGAATATATTTTTAAGCAGACTGTATAGTAATGCACCAGACGCTTCGAAAACTTTTCGATTGAAGTTTTTTTCTCCTCCGATGCACTGTTATTATTCCAGAATTTGATACTTAATAATATTTTGTTATTAATTTTTGGATATTTCTATAGGACGTCCTTGGCCTAGTATATTTCGGATTGTTGTTGAAATTGTTCTATTCAAGAATCACTTGTGATTCTCTGACTGTTATTTCAGTTTTCTTTGAATTTAAGCTATTACGGTTTATTGAAGGTAATGTACAGTTGCACACATTAATTTGAGAAAAAAATGTTTTGTGGAAGATCTGGTTCATTAATTTTCAGGTTTATTGATATGATAAATAAAAAATTGTTATTGGGAACAACAATCTGGAAAAGAGTCATAAAAAGTGTAATGCGGAAGAATAATGGTTAGTGTGTTTAGTGAGAAAAACAAAACCTTGTCTAGATTTCAGTAAAAGAAGGATAAAGATTACTTTGGAGTTTTTTTTGGGGGGGGATTTCTACTTAATTGCTTAGTACTACACCATCGTAATGTGTGTAGATACAATGCATGAAATTGTTTTGTTTCGAATCGGGATTTTTTTGTAAAATTTCTGTTCCACACCCTTTTAGGTAAAACTTCCCCTGTTTCCATCATCAACATTCAAGGAATCGCTCCAGCTTTGTAAGTCCATTGCCAGGCCACTGTTCATGTCAACATTGCGTGACAGCGCACACCATTTCAATACAAACTACATTCCTTAAAGTCATTTTCTTCATCCGATACATCTCCGCGCGATTTCAAGAATGAGAAAGTCTGATATAGGCCTAAACAAAAATGTTTCGGCAGACTTGTGTTTTTCAATCTGTATTGCTGAAACTCAAGGGCAGCGATCGCTTCTCCAAATTGAATTTCGTAAATAATTTGTGAAACATTCGTGTATCTCCCCATACACCACTGTTCAGCATTCCTAAGCCCAGTTCTACTCAGAATAATATTCTGAGTTTGCATAGCAGTTAACGAATACGCGCTGCGTTACTTTTTGCCGGTAGAGTCCTCAGGCACACGATAATTGAGCATGCGCACTTGCACGGAAGACAAACTCCGCACAGGATAGTCTCAGCATGCTGCAGCTGCCTAATTTCATCACGGCTGTGCGGTCGCAGAAACAATCTTGGCTTAGCCTTGAATGCCGAAAATGAGCTCCTCCATGGTTGCTCACTGACAGACGCGAGTCCCCAAATGTGACGCCGTCATCCAGCGTGCACCGCGAGTGAGCTCCAGCGGGTACCGAACGCCGTCTAGCCACGGTCGACAAAGCCAGTAGCAATTACGGCACTCCCGTGAAATCGCCGTGGAGAAAATTGAAAATAAATACGCCAATGAAACATTAATCACCGTCAATTTCTCTGCAAATATTTGGAATAGTTCAGTGTTGATTTTACTAATGCATGGAAAGTTAGACGCTGTCACCGTATGGAGCCCGCATGATGGCAAAACAACTCTCTCAGCCCAAACCATATGGGATGGCTTTCCCTTTTTTCCCTCCCTTTAAACCAAAAATGGTTGATAGTCGAGACTTGCCAATATACTGGTGATTGACTGTCAACTCTTGTTCAATCCATTGGTTGCCTCCTTGGAACCAGACAAATCATAATCACAATCGAAATCTTAATCTATTTCAATCCACGCGGATTCGACTAGCGCCAGGTCCATCGACCACAATGAAGCAGACTAATCCGCATAGGTTAAGGCTTACCCGACGGAAAAGTTAAGGCTTCGGATTTGCCTCGACTATAAACTCTCAGCAAGCCACAGCCTCTTTAAGTGATGAAATCTGGGTGAAGATAAGTGAAGCTGACATCGAAATCGCGGTTTGACAAATACCCCCAACTGCTTAGAGGGTTTAAGAAACCACGACGTCGTCTCCAGCTCTGGCATCGTGCATGGCTTCAAAATCATGACATACCTAGACTTTTATGTCTAACAATCTAAACCTCGGCCAATTGTCGATGTTTCATGAGAAAGAAATGAACCAAGTTAGCTATCTAGCCAGAAATTGTCCGTGCAGCCAATGCTGAAAACGAAGCCGCAGTTTCAAAATCCTCTACAATTTTCGAGTTTACACATTCAATACAGCCTTCAATTCAATCGTCGCACGGTATGAATATAAAATTATCTTCAGGAATTCAAGTTGACTGATTCCGCTGAAAAGTGAAGAAAAAAAAGCTATCAACTACTTTATTTTGTCATTGATCGTTGGTGTGAAATATTTTTTTTAGACTAGAGCCACGGTTAAACTCCAGTCTAAGCCCAACATGTAATCGTCTCTTACATCAAGCAAGCTGAGTTGATGTCCTTGTCGGACATTAATAATGTCCGTTGATCATTACCTTATCGTTGAATGAACGGGGAAATTATGGAGTGGACTTAGGCTATAGGAGCGAGGATGCTGAGCAATCTGAATCAAAGCGGAAGATGTTGAATAAAAGTCTATCAGAAGCCGCCTTCAATACAGCCCGGAGAATTATGCACACCATTAATTTTTTCGCACCTTAAGCACCTGTCGTTTATTATCAATCAATTATTACAGTTGACAATTGTCGCTTATGATTTTGCTTGTATGCCGCTGGAAGTTAGGCAAAAACAAACCGAAAGCTACAGTGATAAATTTCCACCTTGCGGAATCTGTATTGAATATTTTGTCATAGAGACACGAAAAGGTGTTAAACATTGAGGTACCAATAGACTTTTGGAGTTGCAGGTGTCTGTTCTCTGTTATTATAATCTACCAACAATGAATGCACAAACGGTTTACTCACACCTGTCCAGGCGATACCTGCCCAGGCGATACAAAAGCATTGCCCTCTAACTCCGCCCTATACACATAAGGTATATAACCTAAGCCCCGCCCACTGCTGTGATTGGTCCTAGCCTTATCACAATGGGCTGACTGGATCGGTCTTGTTTCTAAATTTAAAAATGACGGTTGAAGATTAATACATTCCATTCTCTGACGCAGTCTTCTATATCGGAAGGTTAATTTAACTTTTTTATTAATCGGACCCTAAAAGTGAATTTACCAAAAAGGAATGCGTGGTCCGGTAACTTCCACACAGGCTGGATTCTCCCAAGGAAGCCAGTTGCCTTTTTATCATTTTTGCTCCCCATCAGTGAGATAATTTTAACTCACCGCGTCTTTTTAAGTAGGATAGCAACTTGTCTGCGCAAATATCCCCGGACGCCGGTTCGGCAAACTCTCTCAGACGACGCACGCGACTAAGATACAAGTAATGGTCCGAGTAAACACTCTATGTAATTTCATACTTGAGGCTGTGAAATGCCTCCCGGCCGGCCCAAATCCAAGCCTCGGCTTCTGATGTATCCGTTAGATATTGATGATCAAAACAAAGCCCCTTAATGATTTTTCCCTACGTTATGAGCGCAAGCCGCCATGTAACACGATCCGGCCTAGCCGCACGCTTGGTCAATACAGGCAGCGCTACGACAAATATTGACCACATTCAACGGGACGTTTTGTTCGTTTTAACGAAATATCTTTTACAAAAATATCGAAGAAGAAGAAGAAGAAGAAGAAGAAAACCCATGTATTTATGAATGGTTTTGTTCAAACAAAGTGCCAAAGTTTTGCGACAGCTTTATTCTGAAAGTTGAGGATGCACCAAGCAAACCCATCCCGAGTTACATGATATATCGAGTTATATATCAGTTACGAGCTACCGTATTGCGTAAGGTATCTGGTGTATTTTTAATCATAACACGATGCTCGAAAAAGTGATTGCGACTGTCACCATACCTCTCATTAGATAAATAAATAATAATCCAGATAAACCCGATCCTTCTCTCACTTCAAGCAAAATACCTGCTGCTGTTGTTCTCGTACACCAAAGTTTTCAAAGGGTTTCCTCAGAAAGCGTATTGCTCACTCCCTTCAGTAAATATTTCCCATAACGTGACACCATTTATAAGTTCAGAGAGTTAGGCCGTGTCCGAAATGGGCTTCCAGAGCTACGGCTACGTCTATTGTCAGCGCGTCCCCGCGTATTTTCAATGGGCGCGGACCTACACCTAGCTCTAGACAGTTGATTCGGATGCAGCCTTAGTATGGTGTAGATGCATTTCCAGACAACTGAGGGCGATGTTGCTATGATGTCATTTCAGCTTAGTCTGGTTCCCAGACCAAAAGTTTCTGACTATTCCTGATGAATCTTAGGTCAGGCAGCCTCCGTGGCTAAAAATATACATGACGACATTGATGGCCCCTTTTCAAAGCTCGGCTTCGTTTCCGATTTCGCTTTATCACTTTTAGCTTTTAATGTTCTGATCAAATTTTTAAGCAAATCACTTGCTTCGTAATATCATACAGTTATGATAATACAGTTTAATGTTTCTGTAAGATAACATTGACTAATGTTGATCTGGAATCTTCAAAATTAGGCACCCAAATAGCACTATTAGCAGGCGGAGCCGAATGAAGACCGAGTTTTGGAAAATCTCAGTAACGGTCGTCAAATTCAAAATTGTACATGACGCATCAAAAAGTTCGCCCATACGATCCGAGTATATTTGATGCACAAAATCGTCAGTGAATTTCAAGTTTTCTAAATGAAAGCAATGGATATTGATTATCAACTCATATAAAAAATTTTTAATAAGCAATTAGCAGTTAATTAAACCTATATTATATTCGGAAATACTCGGGCGCTATCCGATTGTCGACGAAACGAATTCGGCAAACTTCGGAAATTTTTGGAAAAAGGAGGAATTCCTCCCGTTTTAGTCACGTGGCGTAAATTGTGATACAATGTATTACCGGAGGCTACCGGACCTAAGATTCATCAGGAAAAGTCAGAATCTTTTGGTCTGGGAACCAGACTACTTTCAGCTGAGACACTGTCCAGTTTAGGGGTTTTCTGTTCAAATTGTGAACCCAAAATTGTATACTGAAAATATTTGTGAGAAAAATGTGCTCATTTGCTTACTGCCATGTACTGACGCATCAAAATTCACCAAAGAAAAGAACATTTACGACAGCGAAATATCCAACATTCCGGCAACTTCTGGTGCTGAAGAAGCTGTAGCATTGAGGATTCTGCCTGAAATTACATCACACCTTTTCTTACGAATATGGAAGTTCGCATTAGCATAAAAACCAAAAAGGCACCAAAATACCCTTGAAAATGGCAAAACAAGTATTGAAAATAGGGTTAGGCCTAAATGAGACACAAAGACGCAATTCCAAGGATTGCATTAAAAAATTAAATTGCAGTGTCTCTTTAACTTTCAACATGTGTGTGGTACTAGTAGACATATCAATGATTTTAAAAACCAATATATTTGAAAATCGAAAAATACACCCCATTCGGTTTTTTTTTCTCCACTTCGGCTTATGCCAACTCCTCACATTTTTAATAAGAGTGTTACAGTTAAAAGTGGACACTTTAATTCTCAAATGCGATCTGTTTTCACCACGCTAACAAAAGTCCGAACCGTTCGACCTACGTTTGAAAGTGCAGGTATCTCATAAATGTAACACTTTCAAAGTTAATGTTTACATAATACAATAACACGTATTCATTGTCTTATATAATGTAAATGCCAAAGAAATAATAGTCCAAACATCCAATTCAGTCCAAACGAAGCTTCCATGATATTTCTTTTAAACCTGCGAACAAAACCCCATATACCCTTTCAATGAGCAAAAAGTAATCACTTATACGAATCCCAGCAGGGGGCAGAAATATGCAAATTAGGCGCTGCCAACACCTGTGAAAGAAAAAGAACACAATGCGTGGTATTTCAAGGCACGCTCCGCTTGTCACATCCGCACGCGCGCACGCGTACACGCTTGCATGGGCATTGGTCTTTTGAACAAAAATGGCGATACCACCGCATGCAACAAGTGACAATAACTTTCGATGTTGGCTTTACAAAAGAGCAACGGTGGACTTGGACTGAGCTGGGTTGCCTGTGTGTATCACTGAAGTGGCTGGCACTGACTGGGAAGGTGTACAATTCACCACTGGATGGCAGGAGGACACAGAATAACGGTAAGACTGACAACTGCTATGTATATTGTTAGTTTTCAAAACAGCCCGCCATTTTGGTTACGCGTGGTCGAGTGATACCAATCAAAATGCTCGCGTAATACCAATCCGAATACACGTGGACCGCCATGCATGGTTGGTCAAGCTCCGAGCTGGTGAGCATCTCGCTGCGGAATTTCTTGAAGAATTGAAGCCCAAATCTACGTAAGCATTTCCTACTTTTAGGTCTTAAATATGAAAACTGTGTCGAGAATAGGCTTACTAGCGTACTCGCACGAACGCACTCATATGACTCAAGCACTCGAAGCTAAAGTGCTTCAGATATACATTTCCCAAAGTCAAAAGACGATGCTTTCCCCCGTAAATATCTTTGTAGCAGTGTCGATGCCTACTTTTTTGGCTACCCGGCTAGGGGCCAGTGCTTGTTCTCCGTGTGTACAGTTACCAAACCTCGACGGCGCTGGTCTGTTCAAAATTAGCTGATATGCGTTTCTCTGATGTTCTTCATTGTACCATTGGTAGAGGCCTGCATTGAATCCTGTATTCCTTTTATATTGGATTATGTGATTCCTCACTACGTTTTATTAAAGCCAAGGCCAGTTGACATATAACAGTCTGCTGCAGTTCTCAGGCGAAGTTGTACTTTTCACATTATTTTGTTCAAACTAAGTTGAGTGATCAAATTTCTCACATGCTCCCACGTGAAAAATATGTTTGTTAAACCGTGAGTTGCTTCCTTGTGAAAGCCACACCGCTCTCCTTCTACATGGAATGAGGTCAGGTGTGATAATTGAACCCCCTTTACAAAACATTCTCTATGTGTGAATGTTATTTAAGTATTTCAAGAAGTTCTCCGAAAGTAATATATCCACTCCGATGCTCCGAGCTATTCACATGCTTCACATATTTTTCACAAGATCTTGCTAACCATGCACAATGTCATTGTAACTTCTCGGTCAGTACATCTGAGTATCTAGTGAAAGCGAACCCTGAGTCCTGAATCCTCCAATTCAATATGATTTTGCACACCCCCTACGGAGTTAGGGTTCTTTTATAAATGTCCCTTGGTCTTTGATCGGTTTTCTGCTAATTACAAAAGTTTGATATGTAGATTGTGTAGTGCCTGTACGTTCTTGCCTTCGGGGCCCAAGAGCCTATTCCTTTCACTTCACTCAACGGAGGTGTTCTACGTTCCCCGCGGGTTTCGGCAGCTTTTGTCTCCCGTGTTTGTTCCTTCCAGATGTTGCGCTCAGATAGTCTTGGGTTGTCCCGCTGAAAAGATGCCGGAAAAGATGTAACTTATCCGTCTAGGAATCGTCTTCCTCGGCCCTTGAGAGTGAGATTCAAGATGTAATTGTCTTCGGGTCTGGGGTCTTGGACTCTTGCAGAATATTGCTTGGTTTCCCGGGGCACGCTGAGCGGTAACCAGAGGGGTCCATCGCGTCGCTGGGTGCTATTCGCGCGTTTTATTAAATAAAAAAAGTATCGATTTCGTCGTACATCAGAAGCCAGCAGCAGATCGCTTGCTATGTACAGCCTGTATAAGTCGCAGAGGCAGATGTTGTTATTTTTTTTTTATCTGGCATTGCTACCTGATTTTCGAAGTTCATTTCTGATTTGCCTGTTTATTCGTGTCGCATTAGACCTGGTATGGCTAGTTGATGACATCTTCTGGCCAGTTCGATTTGAAAAATAAAATAAAGGTTGCATTTGGCGATTTTTAGATGCGGGATAGCAGCTCAACAAATTCTCATCCTCATTTTTTTTCAATTGAATCTTTTGAAAAAGAAAATCGTGTATCTCTTGATTATGGTGCGAATTACAATGCTTCAATAATATTCCGTAAGCACTCCTTTCTTGGGGACATAACAGTTTAAAAGTCGTACATGTATTTTCTGGTGCATATCGTAATAATTTTCTAGAAAGTCGCATTCAAATTTCATTTATCTCATGATCTATCTGTCAACTTATATCACCAATATTTGTGTTTACTTATACCCTGAAATATTGTTGTCCACTACCAAATGAAAAGCAAACACGATGTCATACAAATAACAAATGTTTACGATTGCAATGGTAAGAATAATTTCATGAGGTGACAAATGACATGGAACATTCCATCTGTCACCGAATGAAATATTATTCTTTCAATTGCACGAATGCGAAACATTCATTATTTGTTCTACACAACAGCTGAATCAATTCTCGTCATCTGATTAGTCAGAGGCACCAATAGTGTTACCGTGCAACGGAATTTCTATTTACTGTGGAATAGAACTTCTATATTTGCAGTGCAGCCGGGCCGGGGGTTCGGACGAATAATTCAAACCTGTGCAAAATATGCAATGTACGTGCTTAATATAATTTTTGCTACATCACTCTGGAAAAAACCATCGCTATATTTTTCTCAATGATATGGACTCGATTTTCATTGAAAAGTAAAAGTATTTCATTGATGCAGCTCTGTTTCCATTCTGAAGGGAGTTTCAACAATGAAAATCTAAAATGTCAAGTGAGCGCATTGAAGCTCGTCGTTTCAAAGTCATATTTTCCAAACCTTCCCAACGGATTGACAAACCTTCAACATGTCAACCCGAAGGCCGGATTAGGTGTCGCTGTCATAAGGCGTCAACCCTAAAACGAAAATGACCAAGAAACCGGAGCTTGAACGAAACCCCTTGACAAGTTGGCAATATTACCGCAGCTATATCACGATACAATTCAACAATCTTGCTGTCATTCCTCTTTCTTTCCCTACCCCCGGGGAGGGAGTAGTTATTAAATGGGGCCCCATCTTCACTCGAATGGCAGCCATTTCTTCAAGCTGCCACAACACCTCGAGGAGTTGCTCCACAAAATGTCGTGACGTTTATTATTTTTTTTTCCAATGGCGTTTTGTGAATTGACACGTCAAGTTGTCAGTGCTTCCACGGTGGTTATCTGTCACAGTAAAAAATAAATATAGAGAGCATCAAAGTTTGTGACAGCCGCGTTGGTGCTGTGTTGTTTATACCCATTGCCTTGTGTACTCCTATCATTTGGACAACCACTTGTGACAAATATAGAAGCGCCGTAGGCCTTTAAAAAAAAAAGTGGTATCTTATTTCTCCTGAATGATTCTCAAATTTCTGAAGCATCTTCCAAATTTGGTAGACAATTATGGTAACGTGCATTAACGGTAGGCGTGCGTCGGGCACTTTGCACCAACACAAGTCTGCGTTCTAAAGGTTAGAGCAAAAAAAAAAAAAAAAAACACCATGTAATCCATAACAGAGAGAGTGGTTTTTCTGAGTGTTTCCATCGTGACATTTCTAATAAACGGGGATAAGTCTCTAATGTCAATAGAAGCAAGGGGCTCGTTGTAACTTCACGCGAACGCGAAACCGTACAATTTGTTTTCGTCTTTTTTTTCACGTCAGCAAACGTTTCCATCACCTCAATTCACGCGAGTTGACTGAAGCGACGGATCAACCGTATATATATACGGTACGCACTCGTTGTGCGAAAGGTGCCCAATTGACGTCACAAATTTGCCCGCCGTGCGCACCGGTGTACACGAAACGGGATTCCTCCACACAGCTCGTTTCTCAAGAAAAGTTCAAGCAAGTCGAAGAGAAGGATGTGGATTTGCCTTCATTTACCCTCTCCTTTCCGTCTGTCTGTCAAACGGCACCAAACTCACAGAAATGCTCAAGATATTGATAAATCAACAGCGAAAATATCTTCGCAGGATTTTGAGCCGATGCTATCCGTCAATCATGTCTCAAGGCGTCACTCTTAATACTTTGGCCAGACAAGACGAAAATAGGAAGAAAAGAGGGTTTATCCTTTGATCCAGATCTGTCACGAGGCTGAAAATATGAAAATCGACCGTCCGTCAGTTCACATTATTGGACTGTGTTCGTGTGACCTGGATAACCAGATATACCGGTAGGTCTGGTTATGAAACGACAATCTGTATATAGTTCGTGTGGTATGTCTACTTATAGACATCCACCCTGAAATTAAAACGTTTGCTTATGTTATGTGCCTATCAATTGTTCTCCACCCCTCCCCCGGGCTGCCCCACACAAGACGTGGGATTGCCACTTTTGAATTGAAAAAATCCTCACCCCTCGGGCAAAATTCTAGTGACAGTCCTCGACCATGCCCCGGCGTGGGGCGCACTAGTGATTGCCTTTCCATGTATAGTACGCCAATGGGAACAATGTAATTTGAGTGACCAAAATCCCCACCCTGGGGCATGAGAAACGTGACCACTGATCCCGACATCGAACCTGGGGCAGCGCGGGGGGGGGGGGTACATTTGATAGGCGCATTACCCCCCTTGCACTACGGTAATTATAGGAACACCATCGTATTCTTCCCTATTTGTACACCTTGTTGAAGGGGAGTATGGATAATGCACTGTGCAGTCTCAAAGTCACAGAAAACTTTCTTGTTGTCATAATGTCAGCTGAATTATTTTAAAACTATTTTATACCGTATTTTCGAATCAGCAGACTTTTCGTTATTAATTCGTTCAATAATGTTTAGATCTCGTCCGGCAGTTCACTGCATAATTACATTAACTATACATAGACGAATTTCCTTTTTCAACCTGCTGTTTACCTCGACTTGGTAGATCACTGTATCCCCAACATTCAGTTTACCTTTCTCATATTGAGCAAATATGAACATGCTTTATATTCAGTTTAGTTACCCCAACGCTGCATGGGGCAAGTGTTTGCTTTCATTGTTTTAAGTGCTTTAGTATCAGGGGACTCGGAGCCTCAGTCTTTTGCTGTGCATTGCATCTGTATATAATAGGGTGTGTATTCAGTGACATTTAGCGATGGGAGGGTCTAACCGGACACTTCTGCCAATGATCCGTGGAAAATTGACTGAAGTTCAGTGTACTTTCAACTTGTCCGGGCGCTGCTGATGAAAGGATGCCAACTTCGTGCACTTCATTTTGTGGGCACTGTTGGGTGATACTAACCTGTATAAAGTTCCACTGGATTTGTCGCCCGGACATTGCTTGATTGCCCCGTGTATATCTCGGCCTCCGATAACATGACTCCGGGCGATTACAGATACTGTTATTAAGATGACTGCCTTGGGACCGTGGGAGCATGTGTACTTTGAGTTTTCCGGAGGAGCTGAGCTTTTCCCCAAGTAAGCCTGACTTGACTGTATAGTCAGCTTGACTGAAGAGACTCCTGTCCTGCACTTTTCATCAACACATTTTTATGTTTTCACCTTTGGCAGTGATCAGCGCATGGGACTCTCATGGGGTCGATCGGCTCGTTAATTTTCAACACATTGTGTAAGAGGATAAAGGCGATGGGTGATATATCTAGAGATAAGGGAGAGGAGGCAAGGTAGCATCACAAAGGAAGAGGAAACTGGGGACAGGTGTTGATGCGGACGGGATGGGTTTTGCAGGAGCCAGGAAATTGCCACTGACCGGAAGATCGCGTGGAGATACCGACGCGGGGCCCGTCTGGGACATGTATAATGGACCGAATCGACACCGACGAGCCCCGTGCATTGGGGAAATTAAAAACAAATTACAAAGGAAAACAACATTAGATAGGCAATCATTACGTGTTGACAAGGAAAGCTTTTCTCGCCGACCAGAGCGGTCAAATTGTGGTTGGGATTAAAGCTGATGACGATCGCAATGGGAATCGCATCACAAAAGTGTTGACACTATAGTTTACAGCATTGGCTGCGAAGATGCTCCTGAAGCAACTTTGACGCAATCAAAACTTACATCAAGTATGTCCCCACTGTAAAACTTTCGAAAAGCCTGAACTGTTAGTTTGGATGCGAAAGGTCAATGGAAGATTACCCTAACTAACGATACTGTGTGTGGTAAAAAAATAAGGGCTGGGATCAAATTTCAGCAGAAATTGGCATCGCACATTCGAGGGACTATAGCAAACTTGAGACCTAAGCATTGGCATCTGTATAGGTGACTGCACTGTCTCTTTTCGATATTGTTTTCATATCTCATGCAATACGATATAGGCATAATACTTGATGCACCGAAAGTCCAGCGCTTCAATTGGTATAGCCACATTTTGAGAGCGCACCAAAAGTACGCACGCCTTCCCCAATCCATAAAGAGGGGGAAAAACATCACCAGGCACGACATGGGACTTAATCACGAGTTGGCCATTTTTGTCGAGTTCCCTGAATGTATTTCATTAATTATTAACTGTTGAATGGGATGGCGCCAGACTATTTATGCAGGGACAAGGACAATGCAGCCTTATTTTACTGTCTTTTTTTAATCTGGCTTTAAACATTAGGGAATGTTTAATTACAAATTTTAAATTATTCATTGAAGCAGACTAGAATTTATTATAAATTAAGTTGCTTCCATTTCTCTTCGCAAGTTAAGAAAAAAAATTAAGATTTTACCAAACTTCCAATTCAATATGGCCGACTCGTAAATAAGGCCCATTCTCCGATACTCTCTCACATTTGAAATGTCGACTCCGCACGAAATCACATGTTACAAAATTGCAGCCGCTGTAGAAACCACAGTGTGTGCGGGAGATAGCAATCAAATCCGGACTTTGAAATGCGATGCGAGCTACTGGTGTCCCCCACCTGAGCGTGCATGTGCATAAACGACCTCGGGCCTGGATGCTGATGCTCCATTCCAGCGCATCACACGGTAATCTGGGGGATTTTGTGTGGCCGAGTACTCAGGATAACTATCTCGTATGAGTTTACTCGCAAACCATGTATAGGTCTATCATGTTATGTCGAATGTTGGTCGGTAAGAACTTAAGAAGTGTGCCAATGACGGTGTACTTATTGTGAACCCGTTTTCTGCCGTCTTTCCGTCCACTTCTTCCTACTTCGTTGTAGATGATATTTTACAAGAATTACCGTAACATAATACGCATGTTACGATATTGAACCTGACATTTTACTTGAAAACGTTCTGACAATTTTTGATTGGCTTTCTCACTTATTTTTTTATTAGGTTATATAGATTGCACTTCAAATATATATGACTTTTCATGTACGAAATTCTTTTTCCAGTTTCATAAATTTTTATTTCACTTTTTTTTACCGGGTTATATATTGTCATATTTAGCCAGAAATGTATGACATGCGTGTGTACGCTAGTGCATGAATTTGTATTCGTTTTGCATCATTCCCGCTGAACTTGATACTAAAAATGTTCACCGTAAGGCCTAATTTTGGGTTCAATTCACCTGCCTTATGCTGATCAAATGGATTTATGCGTAATGATTGAAAGCGACATTGCGCGCCCACTTCTTCCTACTTTGTTGTAGATGGTATTTTACCAGAATTACCGTAACATTATATGCATGTTACGATATTGAACCTGACATTTTACTTGAAAACGTTTTGACAATTTTTGATTGGCTTTCTCACTTATTTTTTATTAGGTTATATATATTGCACTTAAAATATATATGACTTATCATGTACGCAATTCTTTTTCTAGTTTCATACATTTCTATTTCACTGTTTTTACCGTGGGTTATATATTGTCATATTTAGCCAGAAATGTATGACATGCGTGTGTATGACAGTACATGCATTTGTATTCGTTTTGCATCATTCTCGCTGAAGCTGAAATTGATACTAAAAATGTTCACCGTAAGGCCTAATTTTGTTTATCAAATGGATTATTATTCGTAATGATTGAAAGCGACATTGCGTGCATTTAAGGTTTCATTACCGCCTTGATACATTCGGACGTGCAATCCACCTGCTTAAGTTGCAGCAGGTGAACCCAACGTCAATATTTATTAGGAGGACTCAGCCGCTGAACCTGTGATCGCGTATTGGAAATGACAAGTGTGTCCGCGTGGAGGTTCCAAAATAATGGCTTGAAAGTGTATTTTCAATTTCATTTCGCCCAAATCAGTTGAATTTCATCTATCTGGAACGTACGTGCGTGCTCGTTTTGGTCTCAGCATGCCTAGAAATTGTCGAGGCTGAATTCGTTTCCGCCAAGTCATCTCAACGGGCAAGCGTTCGTATCGAAATTGACGTCCACAGTTTGGAGAAGTGTGTGAAGCGCTCCTCGAACTATTCTGAAACGAGAGCAACTTTGATGAATTTTGCTACTTTTCATTGATAACCAGTCCTCATAACTAACAGGACAGTAGCACGCAGCCAACATCTGATGCATGTGGGTGCTATACAGGGAGGTAAAACAAAACACCGGAACGGCATACTTGCACTACCTTGAGACACAAACCATCTGTACCAATTGATGGAGAATCCTTTTAGAAGAATTATGATACCAAAATCTCCCAATTCGGTCCAGTAGTTTTTGCTGCAGAACCTATTTTATGAAGTAGGCCTACATTAATGTGGGTATATTATTACATAACAATCCCTCTGTCAATTGCAATGTAAGTCAAATTCCCGGGCGCGGTTTAGTAATTCATTAGGACAAAAATGACCCCACCTTGCTTCACAAAAGGCTTTAGAACAAAAACTACTGGACCGAATCGTGCGATCTTGGTTTCATTTTTCTAAGTTCTAAAAAAGATTCTCGTGCATTGGTATATATCGTTTGAGTCTCGGGGTAGTGGAAGTATACCATGCCGTTTTGGGTTCTTTAGACCACCCTGTATACAAGCAAGCGTTCCTTCAAAGCTTCCTAGAAAAACATCGGAAAGTGTTCTGACCTGAATCAGATTGGACGTGATTCGAAGCTGCTGTTAAATTATGCATACGAAGATGAGGCCTGCCTTAATGGAAGCGCAAAGCAAACAGACTCGAGCCATCAGTTGGAATCACATTCCGTATGTTTAAAAAGAAGACTCGTAAGAAAATCTGCATCTGCCTGAAAAGAGTGAATTACACTACCTCCACGACTTTGCAAAGCTGCCAATGCATTAACCTTTTCCGCAGCCGTGTTCAACGTCTTCCCTCCACACGACCCTCGCACACGCTGGAAGCGAATCGAGACATCGTGGAATTACATGCCGCGAGGTCCCCTCAAGCACACAGATCTTTGGCCGCCGTATGCATGAGGTGTGCTATCCTCTTGGGTAATGCCTTTCTGACCAACAGCCCCTCCATCTAAGTTAAAGGTATGCTTTACGAAGCTATTAGAAAGGATTTGACAAGATTCAGGGCTTAATGGTCAGCGCATCACGGAAAGGCCAGGTGCTTGACTAAGTCATCGACCGGATGTTCCTTTTGGACTCTTGTAAATTCAGTTCAAACCTGCGCTCTGCTTTCTGCGTGAGGCGTCGTGAGCCCGCCGTGCACTGATAAATCATTCGCTTCCAATTGTAGCTTCTAGTTTTCTCGCATTATTCCTGCACAAAATGTCTTAAAATGATATATTCTCCAGACATTGCCAAGATGGTCTGCTTTGTGAAGCGTAGGTTCTGTCTGCGTAAACCAACATTTCATCTGACATGAGAGGCATTTGAATGTTTCATGTGCACCCGGGCTAGATGCTGTCTTTTAAACGCTAAACGCTAAACCTTTCTCCACCTTTCCATTGAGGATGCTCGGCATTCACGAGGGGGCGTTCGAGAGCCGATCTCAGTCAATATTTGCTCCCCTTGGCGATCCAGTGAACCCCATCCCCGAGAAATACGTTTCGTGGCCGGGGCGTCACTGAAGACGTCAACCTAGACGTGTGTGCACACACGCCATCTCAGTTTCTAGAAGTGCAGCTACTCGCTGCGGGGCCTTTCTTACTCTGGCAGGACAGACTCTGAAGAGGCTGCCAATCGATCTCACGGAGGGTTGAAGGGGGGGGGGTGTGATGAGGGAGGAACTTCAATTGAGTCAGTCAATTAAATTCCCAGTCAATAAAACTCAGGCGCATTGGACAACTGAGGGTTTGGGAAAGCACCTTTGAACTTTGAAAAGGGTGACCCTTTCTCTAAAACTGTGGCACGTGCATACTGATACGGTCACGCGATTGCTTGCATATACCACAACTTTCAATATAGGTCTCGGCACAATTAACAACGTAACCCTATTGCTGCCGTCAGAATCGAGTTAGTCCATGGTCAAATAAGCGGCACTCAAATGTTCCACTAGAAATTCTTCAACTGTCTGCCTTTGTTAGATTGAAATGAAACGCATATCCTGTCGCCTCGGAGCTCAACACTATCTATGAGGCTAATATGACGGACACATGGAAAATACTTTGTTGTGAATGCGAAGCGCTTGCGTAATATATTTAATGATACCCATATAATATCTAACCGAAGTGATACTGTGTCTTGATACAAATCATATAGCTCCACTTCAAATTGAAAGCTGAACTATACAGATATGCAGATTCATGTGTAGTCTATGTAATAGAAAAAAATATAGATTCGCTGATTAATTAGGCAAGACAACCGCCTCTTGACCTCTAGATTTTGACCAATCAGCGGGCGCTTTCTATATCTGGTCTTCGGTAATTCACCAGTTGCGCGTTAAAGACAATGGATAAAAAAACCTGTGTCGCGCGCTCTGTATCATGTTACGCGCATATGCGCCTGTCTAATGTTTAATTCAAAACACTGCATTCGAATTGACCAATCAAACCATTTAGTCCTGATTTGGGAATTAAATGACGTCACGATTTAGTAAAGTCGACTCCGATTGGTTGGCGCGCGGCTTGCATAGTATCTGCATGTCTAGACATATATACAGGAGACTTGCTCCGTGGATAACGGGTGATACTCAGATTAATTCATGTGAGCCTGGAATTCATTTTTTTGCCGCATGATTTGTTGGAATGCATTCTGATGCGTAATAACCTTCATTGACGGTGAAGGAGAAATAAAGTGGGGCGCGTGTGAAGGACATCTTATCGGTTACTCCGGCAACCCTATATATAAGCCCGTGGGTTGAGACTTAAGACGTCCGTTCCGTCTCACCGTCGCCTGCAGTGAAGTCCACTTCAGGAAATAACAAGGCCGACCAGATATAACATGCAGGTTATCTATTCACACTTACTCGCGATAAAAAAATTAAAGAAAAGGCCAAAGGTTATAGAAGTATGAGATCGAGTAGTGAGTAAAACATGGCGAAAAAGAAAAGAAAAGAAAAGAAAAAACTCTTTGCTTTGGAATCTGATCTCTGGGCAAGGCTTTGAGCGCTGATCGATGTTCTTGGGATAAGATTATGCAATATGCATGAGATTGTCTAGGGATTTTGCTGGAACAAAGCAACGCCATGCATTTGAAAAAAAAATCAATTTGGGTGTTCTTGAATTCAATGCATACGAAATTTGTAACAAAGTCAGAGCAGAAAGAACCCTGGAAATGTGACACCCTTACTCCTATTGCCAAATAGGTCGAACGTGATCGCAGTATTCAGGAATATCTACATTTGAGCCTGCCGTTTGAAAAACAGCAAAGGATTTGAACTTTATTTACTGTTATCGCGCCGGACGTACATTGCTCTCAGTTTCACCGATTGTATTAGGCCATACCAAGGCACCGTGAATAGGTACCCAAGATAGAGCCATTGTTGGCATAATAGTTCTATTGAAATGTTTTTTTCGCTTTGTTCTTGTATTGATTATGCTCCGCATGTGCACTTTTGCTTTAATTAATTTTTGTTTCATGTTTGATGGCTTGGACGCTCTAGGTTTGTTTGCCAAGATTGTTGTCCGGCAATCTAGAACCAAATTGAATTGTACTCTCACAGCAGAACATCGTTTTACCCAACTTATAGGTTATATAGGGAGGAGGGGAATTCAGACGAGTGTGTAGACAGCTGCGTGATGCGATTAGGCGTCTCCTCCAGCAACCTCTCCATGTTGATAGACCTTTCCCCCTCCGGTGGCCAAAAAAAACCGTTTCAAACCTGGCGCGCGTGCGTGAGTGCCCAACCGTGCTCGATGGCAGTATCGACCGGCATCGAGCGCTTGTTGGCCGGGGCTCGAAATGTGTGAAATCTCCCATGGACCTCGTTAAAGTTGCCGGCGAAAATATGTCCCGCATCTGCATCAGCTCACGACCTCCTGAAATGCCGTCTGAGGTACACTCGGTTATTAGCCGGTAGAAAGCCCCTGGGAACCGGAAGGATGCGTTGTGGAGAAAATTGGTCATTAGCGACCATCGTTGGGGCTTCAACTCCCACCGTGACGTATAGGAGAGACGCAATTTCAAACGCAGTATCCAATTAAGTAGAGTTCAATGTGAACATTAAGTTGTTGTGTGACTGTGACTGTCATGTGTCCTCATTATCAGCTGTGGGCGGTAGGTTTTTTGCAACCACGAACGACGTTTCTTTCGGCCGAACTCAAAGAGTGACGTGGGGTCTAGAATGGGGTTTTTGTTTCTTCACACATTAGGTGTCTTGTAGCCTAAGTCATCATGTAATGATTTGAACCGTGTTCGCTTACATTTGATTTATGAAGGAGCCCCAGTATTCTTGGTATACTTGGTATTTAATTGATGTTCTCCGGAATCATTCAAAAGGGAATCCTCCTATAGTCCTGTGACTATCGCAAAGTGTCAACAAACCTTACCCCTAACTCTCTCGGTATAGCTTTTGTACAGGCTGGTCACCAACTACCAGAAGTCCCTATAGATTAAACTTTATAACTGCCAAAGCATGTTTAATTGGTTCAATAGATAGGTTGACCATTCATACTAATACAGCTTGTGTAGCAGCCATTTTAACATGTCCATTGTACCAATATGAGACCAGTTTCAAATAGAGACCTGTTAAAAATTGTAGCCTGATAGATTTTGACCCATACGGTTACTCGCTACAGATTGTCGGGTGCATACCTATATGTTTCCCTATATGCTCCCCAATACATATATGTTCCCCAATACCGATGTTCCCCAACCCTAACCCTAACCCTAATCCTAAGGATTTAGGGGAACATCGGTATTGGGGAACATATTGGGGAACATCGGGTAGATCCCCAGATGGTCACTGAGAGAGGAAGGGACATATATAGATCATGAGAGATGGCATTAGCTCATATAATTCTTGAACAGTTTTGTATCATAGACGCTGTCTGTCAGTATAATATCTCTGGAGATTTTTCTTGTAATAAGTTGTAAAGATGAATATATTACTGACTGACGGAAATCATTCTGCCAACAAAGTATAAATTTTCCTACATTGATGCCGTTGCCTTTTTTCTGCAGTTCCCACACTTTTGGTAAAGTTGCTAAGACTGCGATAGTTTGGTATAGATGCGATGATTTTGTGACAAATTTTCTGAAGTTTTCTGGTTTTTAGAGTTGAAGTATATCCCCCGCGTTTTGCCTGTATTTTTTCGGACAATATGAAAAATCCTTATCTTCTGGGGAAACAACCGTATATCGCTCAAGTTACTCAAAAACAAATAAACAGGTTCTCCATAGTGGGTAAGTTCCTATACAAACGATATCCACGCAACAAAACGCCTCTGCATTGTTAGACAAAGTGCCCACGTGCCTCGTGGTTTTACCAAAAGGTGTGGTAAGCCAGCGTGTTTTCATTGTATTTCGATCAAGCACCCCATGCATGTCTGATGATCTTGCGACGCTATCATGATGCGACCCAGAACTTGAAGCTGTTCCCCTTGAAAAAACACCTTCTTATTTCTGTGGCGTGACCTATTTTTTTTTCTAACCCTTTTCGTCGTATATCTCGATCAAGGCCTTCGTAGATTGCCTGACCTCGACGAGATCACGATTTGACCTAGAACTCGAAGCAATTTTTCCCGGACTGCCTGTTCCACTTAACTTTCTCGGTGTCACTCATGTTTTGAACGAACAATTTATATTCTATGATGTTATAAGTTCACAATGTTTGCGTTCAATTTGTATTTTTACCGATCACTTCACATTTGACCCTAGTCCGAATATCTGGGGACAGTCATGTAGGACAGTACTGGTACACTGTCGTGACTCAGGAAGACTACCCGAAATAAGCAAGTAAGCCAGCTGAGAAACGTACTTATCGCCTTTTTTAACATGGCACATGGTCTGGCGATAGAAGGGTCGAAGTCGCATGGCCGCAACCACTTGACACAATAGCCACGACCCAAAAGAAAAAACACCATCAGATTAAAACGGCCACAAAAATACTAGATATGCCACCTGAGATACAAGTATAGTTTGAGATTTAAGATTGTGGTAAAAAATAGTAACTTACGATCTGGATGAAAAGTGAAATTTACCGTTTATCGGCGAGGGCTCCGTCGCGACTACCGTGCGGACATGGCGGAGGCTATATTTTGCAGGCAATAAAAAAAAACTAATTACCCGGAAATTTAGAAGTTAATCAAAACCAAATTTCGGAACACTTGTTCTCGATAGTGGATCAAAGCTGTTTTCGAATCCTCAACATGGTTTCCTTATAGACAAAGTGCCTACGTGCAGCGATATTTTATTGGTAGATTTTATAAGCTAACCCTGTTTTCATTTTATTTCGATCAAGGACTCCATGCATGTCTGATGATCTTACGACAGTGTCAAGAACTTGTAGCTGTTTCCCCTTGGAAAAACACCGTCTCATTTCTGTGGCGGGACCAATTTTCTTATTTCTTTGCCTGAGCTTCGTTGTATGTCGATCAAGGCCGCCGCCATGCATTTCTGGCGGTCTTACGACAGTATCAAGATGCGACCCAGAGCTTGTAGACTTATAGCTGTTTCCCCTGCGGAAAACAAAAACGCAACACCGTCTCAGTTTGAGGCGAGATCTACTTTCTATACTTTCTAACCCTCTTTCGTTGTATGTAGACCAAGGCCTCCGTAAGTTCCCGACGGCGACGAGATCAGGATTTGACCGGCAATTCGAAGCAAGGTCTCCGCTGACTGCCTGTTTCTCTTTCTCGGTGGCACTCATTTAATTTGAATACAAACAATTAATTTTCTATGATGTATATTTCCGAATGTTTGCGTAAAATGTGCGTTTTCTCTGATCAATTCACATTTTCCCCTATTTTTACGGGCAATGAAAACAAAAACACCTAATTTCCCGGATATTAGAAAGGCAATTTCTTGGTAACTCTCGTTACATTTACTGCTTTAGAGCGGGTCCTTCATCACCTCTGTGCTGTTATTCTATACGGTCACAGCTTTAGGGTGTTTTTTTTCTCATAGAAGATCACTAGAAATTGAGTGACTAAACTGTACTACACAAAAAATCCAATAAAATAACCTCCTGTTGGCTTGGCAATAGGGGTTTTTTATATCGGTAACTCACGTTACAAGAAAAGGAAATATGGCAAAATTTTTATTACCTGCATTTGGAAGTTTCCTCATACATGTACACTCATGGAAAAAAGAATCTTTTTAGTGCCCTTCAATAATTAAGGAGTAAGTCATATTCTACCATTTCTATCATTAAAAATGATCAATCCTAAAACAGAGGGATAATTTTTGGGTAACTCACGCGACGGTAACTCACTTGACGGTAACTCACGCGACGGTAACTCACGCGACGGTAACTCACGCGACGGTAACTCACGTGACGGTAACTCTTGCGACGGTAGCTCACGCGACGGTAACTCTTGCGACGGTAACTCACGTGACGGTAACTCACGTGACGGTAACTCACGCGACGGTAACTCACGTTAGGGTAACTCACGTTACAGTTTGGTACAAGTTAAAACATAAGAAACTAATAATCAGACAAAAAACTCTTTCGCGTATAATATGAACTTTTCTCTCCGCCTTAAAAAAAAACTCACAACACTTGCATTTTTCATGTACAAACAAGGTGCCAAAACCAGTTTTGTGACAAAACTGCATGTAACCATATATTATCTCACTGCCACATCACCCAACGGTCTTGTAGTCCCCTTTAATTTGATACCACATTTGAGGTTGTGATGTTTGCAGTTTTGAAGATTTCACAATTTCAAATTTTCAGCCATGTCCACTTTCTCACGGAAATACCCAGAATTGCATCAAAACTAAATTTCGGAATAAAGTGTTGTTCTCGATGGTGACTCAAAGTTCTTTCTAATCCTCCAAAATGGTATCCAGATAAAAAAAAAGTTCCTTTACTTCAGACGACGTGCCTATACGTGGCACGGAATTTTACCGGTAGTATTTCGATCAAGGACTGCAGACATGTCTTATGCATGATCCGACAACGCTATCATGATGCGACCTAAAACATAGAGCTGTTTCACCTTGCAGAAAGAATGTCTCAATGCTGTGGCGGGACGTATACTTACTACTTTCTAACCCTCTTTCGTTGTTTGTCGACCAAGGCCTCCGTGAAATCCTGCATGACGGCGACGAGATCAAGATGTGCAATGTTCCCACTGACTACCTGTTTCTCTCACCGGTGGCACCGATTTGTTATTTCTAACTCAAGCTCTGTCCGCTGCGGGAACTCGATGGCGTTGATGTAGCATAAAGATTTTATAAGGATTTCAGGATTTACATAATTCCACAACAGTTTTAGGCGCTTAGTTTAAGATTTGGGAGTAAAATGCCCCACCAGTGAGTCGGTATTTCATAGTCCTAAATTCACTACGCACCGGCACAGCTACATTCTGCGCCACATCCTGCAGTATGCACAATGCGCTCCCCAATCTCCATATACGGAGTTGTTTACGACTTCCTTGCGAGCTGGACACTCCATTATTTCGAAAAACATGAAGTAAAATTGTTGAACAAAATCATTGGAAATTTATAGTTTAGACTTTTTTCGACTTGTTTTGACTTTACGATATTCATAGCAATGAGCTCGCAGGCCTGAAGAAACCTGTTGAGAGAAGACAATTCAGAAATGTTCAGTTTAAGAGTTGGGGGCAAAATACCCAAAAAATGCTTTTGGGGAAAACCCACGCAATCAGGTAGGGATTGAAAGCCCCATCCACATGTGGCCAGGGCAGGAATTGAACCTGGGCCACAGCGGTGGAAGGCGGGAGAAGAAACCACTGTGCAAATCTGACTGCTCTATAACTATAATCGTTTTGCCCTCGACTTTTATATCCGTTTGTTCCATCATGCCGGACCGCCGATGATGACCGATATTGACGAACTATTTCCGACCCATCATTTCCGCAGGCCCATTACGACCGACTCTCAATTTCCGCAGACCCACTCTCAATATTTCCAGACCTTTCAGTGGATAACTCGGGGCAGGTCTCGCACTCGAGACCTATAATGGTTGTGATCTTGCCGATTTGAAGAAAAATTGATGAACATCCGACTCTTTTTCAAGACTCCAGATGCAGTCCCGTCGAATCCTCTTTAAATCATCAATATTTGGGCCCACATTAAAAACGTGCGCAGATCCGGATCGTTAATATGTGAAGGATTGACAAAACAGTTGGATTGGCGTCTGAAATATTCAAACTAAACTCCACCGAATTATAAAGAATTTTGGTCCAGTTCAGGGGACACGCTTGGTTGTCCTTTCACAGTGGAAGTAGATATAGTCCTGTAGCCAGAGGTTGTTTATTAGATTTCCATCCTCAATGGAAAATGCACACTATATCGTCCTGACAGTGATTTGAAATTATTATCTGTGTGAAAAAACTGTGTTTGTCTCAGTGGCTTAAATGTTTCTATTTTATAGGGCCGGGTATGTTTGTTTTTTTCGAAGTAAATAGAACACTTGGAAAATATAGCAACAGTGTTATGCCGTGCTCCCGTCCGTGCGAAATCAGTGTGCCTTTACCGCCTCATGCACGCCTCCAGGCTATATATTAGCCCTCAATACACCCGCACAAATCTACCTGGTTGATTAGGAATCTCGTTCGTTCGTCGCAGACTTTTTTTGGCTGTTTCGGCAACCGGCCGAAACAGCCTTTGATTTCGTTAAAGTTTTTTTGTCCCCCCCCCTTCTTTTTCAGCCATTCCCCATAACATTTGTACACGTTTTTACATTGGAAGGCACTTTGAGCACTAAAATCAATCCGATTGACTTTATACTCGGCACACACTTAGACCAGCTTCTAAAGATGTGCGCCGAACATTGACGTCATCATTTTTGTCTTTTAACCGATGCGGCCGTTTTCAAAGGAAGTGGAAAAAACAACAGGACGGGAAGGTTTTCATGAGCCATCAATATTAATGAATCTGTCCAGTTTACCCGACGCGCGTTCCCGGCCCCAATCATTTGTTCTAATATCGTCCCATTACAGTCATGTTTGTGAGATGACATATTATCTCCGGAAGGCCGTCGTCTTCATTTTTTCCCCGTTTTTGTGGGGGGAGGGGATTGGTCCGTTGCTGTGGACAAAACAATTTTGTTGGTTTTGTTGGTTATGGTGGTTTTATCCCGACTGACGTATTTTGAGAACCTCCGCTGTTAATGATATACCAATGTTTGTAGCTAATTAATTATAATTACATGATGATGTGCCTTATAAAAGGTAATGGACAGAATTTGCGGAGAAAAAAGTGTTTGCCTCTTTAAGGAACAACAATATTATAAATCCGAAGCAGGTTGTTGAAACTAACCTGTCGAAACTTCAGCTTAGTGGATATACCTTTTTTGAATGTGAAAACGCAAATTCATTTTTCTCGACGCAAACCATATAGCTTGCGTTGAAAGCGCGATGGTTTGGTCCTAAACATCGCAAAATAATGATTTCAATTCTTCTTTTCTAATAAAAATAATAGGCGCAATGATTTCACAGGATGCTTGATCCTATTATTTACTCAAGTAGGATATTTCATGATATTTTGACAGTTTTTTATTTTTAAATGTTTGCAAATGGTGTCCATTATACCTTGAAATATTTAAGTTTCTCGTATATATTTCTTTTCCGATGGTGAAGAAATGGTATTATGGCATTTTGTCATTTTGGTGCACATTGATCGCCCAATCAAGTAAATGCAAAGGAAATAAAAAAGTGGGGTTTTTTTTCGAATCGTGTTTCATTGTTACGGATCGCCCATGTTCACTCAACTTCCAACAAGCCTTCATTGGTGACAATCAAAGATCTGTCGTCACAGTGATAATCAATTGTACGTCATGTGTCCGTTATACGTTATGAAATATTGAAGATTTGACGAGAGACAATTTATTTTTGTCTTCCTTTCACTTTTTAACGCTCTGTTTCCCGCTCTCAGATGGCAGAGATCGGTGGCCTTATTTCTCGCCCGGCTGACTCCATAAATAATTGATTCATTGCGGAGTCCGGGACGACGAGTATCCACAAAGCCAAACTATATCTGATTCTTCTGGGGTTGTTTTCCCTCACAGGGAAGCTCATCTACACTGCGGTGTAAGCAAACAATTTTCTGGGTCAAAATTAAACGACTTGGAGATTGTATCTCCATCTGCATCATCTATACACCGCGTAGAATGATGGAATACATTAAGGTCTACCGTCGCACTGTCCTCGCAATCTTGTCTGCGCACAGTGAAAGATTGGCTTGCCCTGCTTTCGGTGTTTTTCAATTATTTTAACGTCAGTTGTTTGTGTGTGTCGTAACTCAGGGAGAGGAATGGGACGAAGGTTACTGACACATATACATGTGATTGAGAAACAAACTGTTTCAGCTAATGCCGGATGAAACATTTTGGGTGACTGGAGATATCTTTAGGCCCTATATTATATTTGGTTTTTCGTTATTCTTTTAATGTTTGAACACAGAATAAGTATTTTACTTGTACACAGAATAGGCCTACTTACACTGCACGAAATTTGCCCGTATTTTTTTGGTAAAAGCACTGTCAAATAGATTGCCAACAAAAAACCCCGTAAAATCACGGCCAGTTACGGGTTTCCTAAAATGACTGTGACTGTAATTGCGACACGAATTTCCCGTAAATTCGACGGTAATTTGCCGTAAAGTAATGTAATACAAAGTGGGGTGGCGTCGGGGCTGGGTGCAGGGGGGAGGGAGGGGGATAGGTTCCAGTTACGGCAGCTGGAAGTGGGGTATGCATTTAGGTTTTACAGCTTGTCTTTTATACGCATAGTGATTTTCATATCATTTTAGGTGAAATTATCATTTTTAGTTGTAACATATAACTTGCATCAGTAAGATGTCATGTTATTTTCATTAACAGCTTTTTACTGATCCCACAGAAAGGGGTCGACCTTTTGCTGGTCAACACCGCAGGATTAGCTGCTTGGCTCTCCAAATTCTGCAATTTCAGAGTATTACGGCTTTGACAGCGCAATGATCAGTTTTTTCCAAAAGGCGGTTGTGGGGGTTTGAAAGGGGAGGGGTTTTGAAAGTGCGTCAAGGCACTGAGTTTTACGGGAAATTTACGTAGCACGTTCTTTCTTGTGACGGTTCGAGCAATAACGGTAATAACCCGTAAAAATTACGGGAAATGGACAATGTTTGTACGGGTTTTGTTTACAGTGTAGGTACATAAATTATACAACACTTTCCCAAACGTAAAAAAACCTACCCAATTTTTGTGAAATACCTTACTTGACTGTGAGTGAATAATAGTCTCAAGCATCCTGTGAAATTATGGCACCTGGTGTGCTGTCATGTTTTTTTTTAAAAAGGTGGCATTCTTGCACCAATTTCCAACGTCCGACCATCGATGACTGTTTTTAAAATACTACCCCCAAACTACCTACCAAATTTGGTTAGTCTACGTTTTGTTTGCAACCGTTTACACATCCGTGAACGGGTGCAAGCCAGCTAGTCTAGTTCCCTGACCTGACAATTCCCTGATGTCTTTAAATTGCTTTAAACACAAACTTTAAACAGGTCAGTGTAGCAATATTTGCTGTAAATACGAACCCTCAAATCCATCCATTTCTGAAAATTATACAGCAAAAGCAAATTTGATCCGTATTCAGTAGCACGTACGCGTATTCGCAAGAGCACACCTTTTTTTACCCTATGGGTGATGGCTGTCGACTCGTAACTTGGGTGATTTTGTAAGTGCATCCGACGATTCTTCATTAGAAAAAAATGAAATGAGGATTTTTTTTTTTTGGAAAGGAATAAACATTTGTTTGATGTTTCTTGCTTCGGGGAGTAATCGAGTATTGCATACAAACATGTGCGTATGTGTCTATTCGCAAAGTGACCACGGCGCAGTTTTAGCTGCAGGGTACCGATATAGAAACGCGCTGTGAACTCCGTGGGGACAAAAACTCCCACCTTATTTGCTTCCGTAGACGGAAAGAAAAATTGTAGTCTGTTAAGCTCTTGGGTACGGTGGCTGATTTCCGCCAAGAATACATTTTTTTTATTTATTACGGCGTTATAACGCCATAAATTATCGCGTTATTACGCCGTATTATCGCGTTATAACGCGCTATTATCGCATTATAACGCGCTATTATCGCGATATAACGCGCTATATAGCGTTATAACGCCCTAATTTACCGCGTTATAACGCCCTAATTTATCGCGTTATAACGCGCTATTATCGCGTTATAACGCCCTAATTTATCGCGTTATAACGCGCTATTATCGCGTTATAACGCGCTATTATCGCGTTATAACGCCGTAATTTATCGCGTTATAACGCGCTATTGCGGCGCCATAATTTTACAGTACACGCATCCATTTTACTTCAGTGCATGTAGGCGTGCATTGTTTGCCCGCTTTCGGATCCATTTGCACATTATACACCACCCGTGTAGATATATCCAAAAAAACATTTGAGTTTCTCAACCATGACAACCACGAGATCAAAACTCCTTGCCTCTACCTCTTACCGAAAGTTCACAAATTAAAAGAATCACCCAAAGAAACGCGGTTTGTGGGGAGGCCTATTATTAGTGGTTGCGGAGGTCCGAGTCAATCAAGGCAATTTCAAAATACATAGACTATTTTCTGCTTCCGATTTTCAAACAACAAAGCACATATACACGCGATTCCGGGCATGTGCTTGAAAAACTAAACAACGTGACATTGAAGCAGGATAGCCTATTGATCACATTGGATATTGTGTCCATGTATACGAATTGCCCACAAGATGAGGCAATTGAATCAGTCTGCGATGCACTTGAAGTTGCCGATAACAGTCTGTACGCAATACCCAAACCTACAAGAGAACACGCTCGCTGTCTCCTGGAACTTATCATGCATCGAAACATATTTGAATTCAATGGAAAGTTCTTCAGACAGAAAATTGGCGTGGCTATGGGAAGCGAATGCAGTCCAGAAATATGCGATATAACCCTGTTCAAATATGAACAAGAAATTATTCTCCCACACAATCCTTCAATTGTGAGTTACATGAGATACAGGGACGACGTCTTAATAATATTTAACGGTAACGAAGACCAAGCCGGTGACCTCGTCCAAACTCTAAACCAAATTCATCCCACGCTCAAGTTCACGTCAGAGATTTCAAACAGTCAAGTCACCTTCCTCGACCTCGTCATCTACAAAGGCGAACGGTTCAAAAAAGAAGGGAAACTGGATACTCGAGTAGCAACCAAAAAAACTGATACCTTTCAGTATCTTGCTCGAGATTCAGCCCACCCTGAGTCAGTGTTTGGCGGTTTGATTAAGGGAGAAATAATGAGATATGACCGTATATGCACACACTCAAAAGAATTTGAGGAGAAGGATGAATTCTTCAAAGACAAACTACAAAAACGTGGATACAACCAAGAAGATTTAGCCCTTCTTCCCCAAAAAGGCGAAACTCGCGTGAATCTAAAAAGCGTGTAAAAACCGAAAAGAATATCCCGCTGGTCTTTGTTTTACCCTACAACCCACAAATTAAACACCCAGCTCTTAAGCAGGCCCTTCTGAAACACTGGAATCTGATCAGCGATAATGATTTTCTCAGTGCACTCTTTGCGACCCAACCCATCCTGGCATACAAACGACAAAAAAACATAAAAGATGGCCTGGTCCGATCAAGGATTAACCCATCTCCACCATCCAACCAAGAAAAAAACTTGGATGAGGAGAACGTTCAAATCCTTTTGGAACTTCTTGAAGAACAGAACTAACATAATGGTCATTTAGGCATGGATTTCGAAATAAAAATAAAAAATAAGGAATCCACTTAGTCTGATCATTACAAGAAAAGCTAACGCGTAAAATATTCTTTACTATCATTAGCAATAAAGTAAATACGTACAAAAGAATTAAACAAAGGGTGACTGATGAAGTGCGTAAAAAGGGCACAGAAAATATGCACTGTTTCCCCCGACACACAAAAAAGAAACACAGGTGGGACGGCATATTATCACCGGTATAAATCAAAACATTAAGTGAACTAGAAACAAAAACCACATGTACACAAACCAGTCCCTGCGTCGCCTAAACACCGGATGAGTTTTTTTTTAAACTCCCGCTCTCCGGTTATCACCAATCTAATGGGCCCGCTATGTGTTGACAAGTTATAACCCACCCATCACCGCAACCCAGCAGTGGAACTGATTTTACTCCCTATATGCGTATTGAATTTCCAAAAAAGGGAAAAAAAACCTAAAAAAAATACGCTCTAGGCAGTTTAGTCATATAACTACACAGGTATTCATACCAGTGCTTGTAAGTCTTAACCCTAAAGGGGCCGGGGGGGGCGGAATCCGCCCCCCCCCCCTCAACATTTTCCGCGATAGCTTCTAAAAAAAAATTGTTCGCGACCCGAGCTGTTATGACTTTTTAGCCTCGAGCTTTGCGCATCTTTTGATACCAAAAACATAAAAATCGGACAACGGGTTGGCCCTTAGCCAAAAAAATTCCGGCGCTGCGCGCCGTGAAAACTGAATTTTCGCATATACGTCGTGTACACCGAGCAGAATTGCCATTCATACATATGAATAATTAATTAGCCATAATTCCAAAACCCTTTGACATATAGTCATGAAATTTCTTGGGCATGTTTAGGAAGAGTTGCTCTATGCATGTGCTGAGTTTCAAAATTTTTCGTCACTCGATGGCCGAGATCTTAGGGGGGGGCGGAATCCGCCCCCCCCGGCTGAGAGATGGTCAAAATAACCCGGCAAACACAATGTTTTCAAAAAAAGATTCATCAGCTCGCAGAGCCCCTAGTACTCCAATGTTATCATACATCCCATAAAAAGAAAAGAATGAGGAACGGCCCTGCTGATGCTGATAGCAAATCCCATCCCCCTCCCATGTTTTAAACCCTAATTCACGGCGGCAACTTTCTTGGAATGACCTTGGAACTTTCCAACAAGTTATTAATATCAACAGATTATTCCCTGAATTTTGCTTGCACAAAACCGGTTCTTCCTTGCTATTTTACTAGCCAGAAAACCACTTCTTTTTAAGAAAACACAAGTCTGATAAAAACTTAAATGCATGGTGGCGGCCAAACTCCATTCCATTTAACTTAAAATGTAGTGGCGACATGTATGATTACGCCCCTTCCTACTAAACTCAAAATACGAGGTTCCCGTTCAAAATCACTTAAACAGTACAATGTAAGGACGATAATAGCGCGTTATAACGCGATAATACGGCGTTATAACGCGATAAATTAGGGCGTTATAACGCGATAAATTAGGGCGTTATAACGCGATAAATTAGGGCGTTATAACGCGATAAATTAGGGCGTTATAACGCGATAAATTAGCGCGTTATAACGCGATAATAGCGCGTTATAACGCGATAATACGGCGTTATAACGCGATAGAATTATTTATCGCGTTATAACGCCGTAATAAAAAAAAATGTATTCTTGGCGGAAATCAGCCACCGTACTTGGGCATCACAGGCTGGAAAAAAAATAAATAAGATAACATCTTTTTGGGGGGCGCTATCGGCAATTCAAAAAAGAAATATCAACCTTGCTGTTATGTAAACTGCGGGCCGGGGTCGACTGCCCCCAGGAAACCCCACGAGAGCTAGATCGGTCTGTCTCATCACCGGCAAGACGCCTCTGGGATGCCGTGGCATCGTTGTTATTCGGGCATTACGGAAATTGCTATAAGATTTAGGAGCTTGGATTACTGTGTGATTTTCTTTTCTTTTTTCTCGTCGGTGTTTTTTTCTTCAGTTCTTTTTCTTGTTTTGACGTGAATCTGAGGTTGAAAAACAACTGGGGTAATTCCTCCTATACCAGAGGGGACCCAAACTCTGCCGCGAGTACTGACTTGAGCCGCGCGGCTTAATAGTGCGCTGGCTACGGAGGCATAAAACACCGCTGGTCCGTTGAGCGCGGCTGCGGAAGACGCCGTTGCCGGGCAGTATAAACCAAGTTTCCTCCCGACTTCATCGTCGGCATAAAGGGGCAATCTCAAACAAGTGGTGAACAGTCTCCTTGGTCATTAAACCCTATGGTGTTTACGACAAAATTGCATCAGTAACGAATTGATTAATACTTACAAACATGCATGCCTTACAACCAGCCACGAATCCATGTGGTTTCCCCCTTTCTTTTAATAATAACCCCTGCTCGTGATGAAGGAAATGATGTGATGTTGCATGATCGAGTGCCACATTTATTTTCAGAGCACCTCTAATGTGTTCTGGGATGTTTTCTATTCTCACAGCTTCAATACCCACAGTGGTTATTGCCGGCCGCGTATGAGGTTAATAAAATGTCAAAGGTGAAAGGCGGTATTTTCCCTCTTTTCGGCCATATTATCATCTTCAATTAAAAGCAAGCTTGATATTTGGCAATAATGCATCGTTCAACGGCTGGCTAATGGGCAAGCAATTTCCGTGCTGTGGCTGTCGAGCCCCGATCCGTTCAACGAAACGATGCATCAAGCAGGCGGGTTTCTGCCGTTCATGAAAGAAACGCCGATATTAATTTCTTCCGACTGACCTCCGAATACGGATAAACCGCCTCATGCGAAAAGGTTACCGGAAAGGACCAGCTTCGTATCAGTCCAATCTTATATCTTTTACCACCACAGACATTCGATAATCATAATCATCGAAGTTTTCCACTCCTTTAACCAATACCTTCAGGCTATATACTTTGAATCATATTTATATCACATGATGCAAATCCGTACAATATTATTGCACTGGTCGATTCTCGGAAGACCATCTTCTCGAATATTATATGGCCGTCTCTGTGTCGTCAAGTTTTGAAACACATTTCAGCGGAAACCAATCGAAGCAATTCAACTTGAATTTGTCACTCAGCGGGGAGACATGGAGTCACAAGATAGCATAATCAATTTATTCCCGCCAGGTTGAACGTACGGCGGTGTTTCACCTTTTGGCTTACTTCACGGAACAACCTAAATCCCCCGTTTTAATTATCAACACGAGCATCAGAGCTGCGATAATATTACCGGAATGGAGTATCTATTTTTCACTCGCCAATTCATTCGCTGGAAATACATGTTTCATTCTAAATTCCAGTTGGACAAAGAATCTATCACGCAATCACACAAAAAGATGATGTATGAAATCCCGTAGCAGGTTCCTATACCCGGTTGCGTTACCTCTGCGAACCGGAGTTGCATGAACTCTAACATTTCCAATCCAATCAGCTATGGCAGCTGATATATTTCCCGAATTAATTTTTGTTTTGACTTCAGGCACACCACCGAGAAAGGACACATACGTGCTATCTCACGATGAAATCACTCCAAAGCTATAGCCGCGTAACCTTTAACATCGAGCTCTTCTTCTGTTCAAATGGTAAGTTAAATGTACTACCTCGATATGATGCTTTCTATACTAATGGATGCATTTAACGAGAAGCATGCGTGCGCGTGATTGATTGATTCTTTCATCGCCCCCGTTTTTGTAATACTACATAAAATATAGATGATATTCAATCCCCATGAAACAGCAGTCTGGTCTGTTCTTTTTCCCTGGAGATGTACGCGTTCCCATTTATACTACTTTTGATAATATGTCTACCGTTTATCGTATATAAAATACCCTTTATATAAAAACAAACCCGGAATAATCAGAAAATAATAAAACGGCAGGTGTAATCTGAATCGACTTAGCGCACTTCCCTGTTAGGGTCAGTTCTACTTCAATACTCGTATAGTGAGGGACCATTAACGCGGGTGGAAGCATTATTTATGTTTTTTTCTGATAGTCGGTTCTAATGCCACACGGTATTTGATGCTGGCATGCTAAGGATGGACGTGGCGCAGCGCCCTCTTTAGGTGTGCACGGGTGGATTAAACCGAAACAGTATATTCAGTAATTAACTTCAAGCCTGGTCCCCGGCTCCCGTTACGTTGAACCACGGTTGAGATTTAATTGGTACCGGTATCCATGGAGAATGGTATAACTGAGTATCTGATGACTTGATTAGTGAACACGGTATACCCGAGAATTATATTACTGTAGCTCGGATCTCCAAGTAATCAGAAACCTAAAAAGAGAAAGAGTTTGAGGTATGATTACTTAAAAAGATGTATGTGCGGGTAATGTTGTATTAAAGCAAGACGTATCCCTATACACGTTCACAGGATCGTACCTAATACCAATATGTAGCACTGCGACGATTGTTTTCTTGGTATAGATGAAGTCTTTCGTAATTTCACTCCATGGGCAGGATTAAGTTCTAATCTAAGGCACGAATGGCAGGCTCCGGTCGAGCTGCTCCTCTGGACTTAGAGTTCGGTTTATTTTTTTCAAGAATCGGTGCCAAGTCAAGGGATGAAAAAAATAGATCATGGAAACATCGCTACTCACATTTAGAACAGTCTGCGGACAGAGCCGGATAAAGTCTTCCGTAGGCCCCTTATAGGCACCAGTGTTTCGTAGGCCCTACTCTGCACTAGGCAACATCACCAATTTCATGTTGATGTACTAAGCAAGACACGACAACCGATAGCTCTAAAAGCCTGTTGGCACACATTGGTATTTTGTAGGCCCTCATCTTTTTCGTAGGCCCTCAAATTTTTCGTAGGCCCCCATTTTTTTCGTAGGCCCCAGACACAGCGCCTACTGTGCCTATTGGATAAACCGGGCCTGTCTGCAGATTGTCGATTCCTGGAAACTTTCGTAATTAGGAAAACCCGTGCACAGCAAACAAAACAAACCAAAAAACATGTCGGTGAAAACTCGAGCACAATATGTCATTCCTCCCCGCCGGCCCACAGCTTTCTTTTATCGGGTACAGTCAGCCTGATCCGACACGGTATGAGCATCTTAAAATTGTTTTCCGCGACGTGCGTTTAAAATCAAGTAATCGGCCGGAAAGTGCCGGATTATGACGTCTGGGCAGCCAGCTATAAATGAATGATTGACCCAATCTCTCGTCGCAGCCACTTTGGCTGAGGAAGGGTTTTCTGTCTTAACCGTATTCTCTGTGCCCCGGCTAATGCTTGCCTTTCAATCTCAAGCTTTTAACCGCCGGTTTTACTCCCCCGGAGGTAAAAAAAAAAAAAAGGCATATTAATAATTGAAAAACTGGAAAGCCAATCGCAACTTTCATGATAACGGAAGTTCTTTCGTGTTGAGAGAAGAGGCACATTATTTCTATGTATAAGTTTGCCGAAGCCAATTTTATAGATGAAGAAACTGAGTGAAACTTGTGGCAAACATAGTTCATCAGTTATCAGAGAATCATGCACACTGAGTTGGGTTGTCCTGCAGTAAAACATCCTACGCTGTCTGTCTGTCTGTCTGTCTGTCTGATGTCTGTCTGCTTGTGTGATGCCTGTGTGTCATTTTTTTGTGTAAAAGGCATATTAGAGTGTGCGGAAGCACAAAAAAACAAGTGTGAGTGGAGAGCCTGGTAACATAATATCAACGGTCCTTAAATGACATACAGTAACGGTTGGCACATCAAATAAATGATTTATTTGTTTTGTTTTGCTTTTGGGGCAAATTCGTTTCTTTCAGACTTTGAATGGTTAAATATTACAGCTGCATTATCTCTATGAAAACACTCCAACACGTATCGCTATTTCGAAAACAAAACATTGATGATTCAAAACTTCTTCATCAAGGTTTAACACGCCCACTTGGTGTCAACATGCAAATTCAGGTCAAAGTAAACATTTGTGTATGACTCCACCCAGCGAGCGGGTGCCACGCAAAGCGCAGCATCCCGCTAGTATATGAAAAAAAAGTACCAATGTGTAACACAGATAACATATTGTCACAAACTGCGGCATCCCGCTAGTATATCAAAAAAATGTACCAATATGCAACACAGATAACATATTGTCACAAACTGTAACATAATGTCACAAACTGCGGCATCCCGCTAGTATATGAAAAAAAATGTACCAATGTGTAACACGGATAACGTATTGTCACAAACTGTAACATATTGTCACAAACTGCGGCATCCCGCTAGTATATCAAAAAAAGTACCAATATGCAACACAGATAACATATTGTCACACACTGTAACATATTGTCACAAACTGCGGCATCCCGCTAGTATATGGGGTAAAAAATGTAACAATGTGTAACACAGATAACATATTGTCACAAACTGTGAAAGTTTACCAAAGGTTACCGATTTCTTGGTAACAAACATAGATGAATGATCCCGCAAACACCAAGAGGCATGTTAGATCTGTCAAACTCTCTTACTACGACGGGCGACACACTCAGCCGAAGCGGATCACTCCATCAGGAGCGTCCGTGGCTTTCAAAGCCCCGCCGCGGGGATCTTACGCTACTGACAAATGAACACCCTTGGCCCGCCGCTTTAGCTGCATCGGCTCAGGCTACAGCAATTATCGACTGTTGCATTCTAAAACCCTCGGAGACGACGACAACATGAACCCGTGACAGTGCACTCTCAGGGTACAATCTCAGAGGTTTTTTTTCAGGTTCTTTTTTTTGTGTGATGTGGACAGAGGCAACAACACAAGCCGGTTCAGGCTTCAAGTTGAAAGCGATTTTACTTTGGAGGTGTTTTTTTTTAAATTTCGGTAAATGGCACACCAGTTTTCGGAATCATATCAATTTTTCAACCGACAAATCAATATCGGAGGAGTTCCATGACCGAGGCTGCCAGGCTTCCGTGACTATCGTCATTGTACGTCTTTCCAAAAGCTTCTGCAGCATATTATTTTGTTTACGTGCCAAATCCCATTGTCTGCATGAAATAATATTCTCCAGCAAATTTCGCAAGTTATCGATGTTTTTCTCAAATTAATTCCGCGTCAGTAAAGGCTGGCATACAAATACTACCAAAATGGAGGACGAGAAATCCGGTCCTTATTATGGCGAGTGGGAATGTGTTTTTCCATCTGCGTCGTTGTGCGTGCTTAGGGTCTTTACCAAAGAGGCTTGCCGGTCGTTTACCCGAAGTCAATACCAATTCATAACGTACTCTTTTTTTTACCCGTAGTCATCTCAAGTGTCCTCTAGCCTGAAAGCAAAATTAGTTGACTTATCAAGTGCGAGGTCGGATTCAGCCTTGCCGCGATTAGGGTGCCCCTTGAATTGGCCTGTAGTGGTGCACCGTAAAGATCACAGTATACAAATTGCCGAGCTGGAGTTCTACACGATAACAACGCGCTTCGGCAAGATGTATGGGGTTAATCGAGGACGTCCAGTTATCTTTTGTGTTTTTTTTTTTTTTTTTTTTAAATTAAACTGTTTTGCAGTGCCTGTCATTGCTGGTGTTTCATTTTTTTTCAATCGAGGACTGTCCTCACTTGGTACATGTCCTCACTCAGAAAAGGAGTTTCCTCATTTGTTTCCTCCTTTAATAACTCCTGCAAAGCCGAATTGATTTCCCATTACATAGCATTGCTCTTCTCTCGCTCACCATGCTCATTTCCTCTTTCCGTTTAGTGCGTTTTCTCCTGTTCTTTTCGCTACTAATTAGGCAGGCACACTTCCCCTCATTATACGCTCCGTAGATAATTGTTCGTGTCTTCGTCTCTTGTTTGTGGGTTCATGTTTGTAAGTTCCTGGCATGCCTTCGGCTTCTGCCCATGCTACCGTATTGCAGCGTTGTTAATTTCTTTAATTGCCGAGCCGAAGATTTGTGGATAATTTACATTACTTGTTGATTTATTACAGTATTTGTATACTTCTCACCTCTTTTAGTTCATACTCTTTTTATTTATTATTCCATTTTATGTTCCTAGTTCAGTTTTTTCATTTAATGTTGTTTATTCATGTCTTGTAATTTTCAGCAATATAGCCTACGAAAAGAAATGTATGAACGAATGAATTCATGTCTTTGATTTAAACCATAAACATTTGCACGCACCTAAAGATGTGCCTGACGTGATTTTAATTAACGGAGCTAAAACTGGCAACAGTATATACCACGGTATGAAAATGTTGGATGCCGGTATTAAACCAAAACGGATATAGTGAAGTAAGGATGTAAGCACAGAAATCCACTTAGTGTATCAAGGGTGTGTGGGACAGACAGGTAGTCTCCTCGAACAGGTTATGGTAGACAGATGCATGTATCATTGGATTACAGCGATATTAGATAATGGTATCATTTGGCTTTGGTATGATACGTTTTGCTGCTGCAGCAATACACACTGGATTAAGTCATGATCTTTAGTAGAGATTGGAAGGGGCCGTGTATAATTATACTTTAAAGGGAATATACAACATTTGCAAACATCGAAAAACTAAACTACCAAATTTTACAAAAAAACGTACTAAGATGTACGGTATTTTGGAAAAACCTAGTTATTGTTCAACTACTGCTCCAAATTTACCCTTTTTTCAGTCCAAATTTTGTTTGCTATTGGTTACATACATGTTCATGAACGGGTGCAGGCCAGCTAGACTGGTTCCCTTACCTTACAATTTTCCGGCATCTATAAATTGATCCATTTCATCTTTAGTGGAGTCAGGGAACCAGACTACTTGAACAGTTTTAATTTCTTGGTTTTTCCAGCATTATCGAACACAAAACTTCAAACATGTCAGTGCAACAATATTTGATCTTTTATACTAACCCCTCAAATAGTTCATTTCTGAAAATTACAGCAAAAGCCAATTATGTACATCCCTTTAAGGGAATTTTGTTTCTCCGGTTGTACATGCAATTACCAAAGGCTGTATTCTTGCATGTTCAACTGCATTATATTAATAGAGGCATGCACAGGCCTATATGCTCACGTGTCAATAGAACTGAATTTCCTACCTCCATGGTGACATGAAGAATTAGTGATGTAACATTTAACTCCGTTTTATTTATTTTTGTGACGTTGTTTAGTGGGATTTTATTGAAAATCCTATTTTTTTCTTTGTCATTTTTTTTCTTTAGATCATCACTCTTTTTCAGTTGTAATTTACAGGAAAAGATGCCTTTAAAACTAGGCTACAATTTACATCTTACATTTTATTGGAGTACTGATCCGACGTCTTTGACATAATTATTTGTGTCACTGATTCTTTTCCATGTCTGTTTGAAATTCATATAATATGCGTACCCGTTTGACAAGACAGGGCTGTGCGGCGTTACAAAAATTACCACAGTCAAAATACTTAGCTAAACTTTCTGGTCAGTCTGGCATGTACACGTGCAGATAATCCCCTTCGTTTACTACTTCGCACGTAGACCTCTCCCCATTACCCTTTTTTGATGTTTTGTCCTATAAGCGATGTCCTCAGGCCATTACTGGGATCTGTCAAAACAGGCATGCGCGTTCACTGACCGGGAGACACGATGACTCCGCGCCAAAAGGAAGATCTCCATTTCTGATAGGTAAACCGCCATGACGTATACAGCCTGACCAGGAAGAGCTAGCAACCCTCCCCCTCTCAACTCCGGCTCTCCCTGCCAGTAAAGACTCGATCGAGTGGTTTAACCGTGAGGCCGACTCAACCACTTGACGAACCCCGCGCTTGGAGTCCTAATGACCTGAAAGAAAACAACTCGAAAAATAGCCACTTTGAATGATAGCAATACTTGCTACATACAAGCTTTATATACACGGTCTGTTTTTGTGTTTTGCTTTAGTTTGGTATGATGCAATTAGCCATCAGGGTACACAGGGTGAGTCAAAACAACGAAACCCAAATGTCGGGACTATTGTTGTATTAGAGTTCTGCATGTAGCACTTTGAAAATCTAGGATATGAAAGCCCAATTCATAAGCTTTGCTCTAGTACAAGAATCATTCAAATCACTCATGTACTTTTCAAGTTACGGAATTTTAAGCACAGCCACCGTTTTAAGGTTCTGTCCACGGATCACAATAAAGTTCAGTGTTCTTTCAGCAAAACGTAAACAAATCACATAGGATGTTTGTGAATTGTTTTCTTTTTGGTGAAAGAACGCACACTTTTTTGTGATCCATAAACAGAACCTTAAAACGGTGGCTGTGTTTAAGATCCCGTAACTTAAAAAGTACATGAGTGATTAAAATGATTCTTGTACTAAAAAAAAGCTTATGAATTGGGATTTCATATCCTAGATTTTCGAAGTGCTACATGCAGACCTTCCCTAAAACAATGGTCCCAACATTTGGGTTTCGTTTTTTTACTCACCATGTATAAGTATAATATTTGGTTTTGCCTTGCACCGACAGGAAGGGAAAATGTCGGGGAGAAAGTCGTTGATTCAAGTCCCGCCCGAGCAAAAATGCGGAAATGTTCGCTGTTTGGCATTTTCTTGAGCATTACTTTGTCTCTTTTTTTTATGGATTATGGATTTTTTTGTTTGCGTTATATGTTTTTGATTTTTTACCCTGAAGCTGTAAACTCCATGATTACACGATGATTGAGGGTCCTAATACAAATTACTTATAATACGTTGATTAGGAAACGTAAATTGAAAGAAAGAATTGGATGAATCGAGTGCAGGAAATGAACTATAAGCCGCAGACTAGGAGACTGATTTGACAAGGACGAATGTATTAAGTCGTTTCAATAGCTTTTTTATTATTCACAAGAGCCCTCCAACGGCGCGAAATGACCTTTCCAAATTGCGGCTACCCACGGCAAAGAACGTTGGTGTTTCAGCTCAGCATGTGATGACGTAGCCGTTAATTTTACGAGTGATGCTTGAAGAGAAGTTTGATGGATGAGAACTATGTAATAACCGAAGTGCATATACCGCAGGTGATGTGACAAACGTCACCCATAGGTACAATTCAGAAGAAACGGTGGGCTTGCACTTCGGACCGCAGGCAGCTTGAAATTACACCGCATCGCTCATGAATACGAGTGGACGAACTTGGTTTTGAATTATGTATACAGTCCGTGGCCGTTAGCTGCTTTTTGTGTGTGCCGTAAACTGGTGTTGCAGGCTACCTGAGCTAAGAACAACTTGCCCGGCGTGTCATCGACACTTTTGGTCCAGAACTTTTGCGAAAAGAAATCCTCCCCCGACTGACATCTCAGTACATTTCTTAGATGTACACTAAAGAGTCAGTTCCATCTTTCTTAGATAGGCCGAGATGTGTCTACTCAGACTTAATAAGCAGAGGGGAACACCAAGAATTTAATGCACGACTCCAATTTGGTCCATGATTTGTTGTGCAAATACTGTTTTCAGCATATGTCTTACGACATGGCAGGTAGGCATCAAAGTCTCGGCGTTTGCGAAAGCAAGTCAAACACCTTTGTAGGATTCAAAAAGCCTCCAACAGTGTACTCAATAATTGAAGACGACGTGAGTGTTGACCGAAGCCAAAGGGATTCTCGGCAATCAAGTGTCACGCACACGCCCGTGTACATCTTTTTTATGGGGGTGCGACACAGTGCGCGACATTACACTGAGATAGGCTTATATATTGATCAGAAAGTTGTATAGCGATTGTCAGGAGCAATTGCTTTCGTTTGCCTTCGGAGGTACATTGAGTGTCGGTTTGTTTTGAAACCATCTACCATGTACTTCGTCCTATTTCAAATAAAATATATAGGTAACTTTTGTTTGCAACCTTTAAGTTGCATTATTAATATGCTTTAGGAGTGTTCCATGAGATAACTTGGTTGTAAGCTGTTCATTTACGTGCAATTTATCGTTTCTCCAAAATGACCACACTGAAGAACACCTCAAGGTGTTTTATACCACCTCACTGAATTGTGGCAATTCGGCTAGTTTTTGAATTACGACCAACTTTGTTCATGGTACATGATCCGTCAGATTGACCGGCGGTCACCGGGTTACTTTTTGCGGTCAAAACAATGACACTCTTCCGGGTCAAAATAACTTTGACTCTACGTCATTTTCCGGGTTATTTTGACCCAGAAACCTTCTCAAAAGTGTCATTTTGACCCAGATAAGGTGTCACCTTTGACTAACAAAAGTGTCAGGTTTGACTCCAAGAAGTGTCACCTCTGACCCAGAAAAGTGTCAGTTTTGACTCCGAGAAGTGCCTCCTTTGACCCACAAAATTGTCATTTTGACCCAGATTTGTCACATTTGACCCGGAAAAGTGTCACCTTTGACCGAGAAAAGTGTAACCTTTGACCCAGAAAAGTGTCAATTTTGACTCCGACGAATGCCACCTTTGACCCCAAAAAGTGTCATTTAGACCCAGAAAAGTGTCATTTTGACCCAGAAAAGTGTCATTTTGACCCAGAAAAGTGTCACCTTTGACCCAGAAAAGTGTCAATTTTGACCCTTAAAATGTCACCTTTGACCCAGAAAAGTGTCAATTTTGACCCTGAAGAGTTTCAGGCTAATAGAACCCAGATTCCCGGTCGAATCCCGTCAGGGATTTTGGAGAGTGTAACCTCCAGTTCTCCAACACACAATTAGGCGTTCAAAAATCGTGCACAAAACTTGAATTTTTAATCAGCGCTATGGTCCACAAGAGAGATAGCTACGTAACTAACCAACCCTGGCTTGTTGCAGGAAAGTCACGGTCTAATACACCGCCTGGTCGTTCGGCCAATATTTGCCGGCCTCTCTCTGAATCGAGGGCACGTATAACGACATCTGAGGCATCACACTGCTCCAGAGTCCCTCGGCATATTTACACACCGTAGCCAAACACGATATGCGACCGGCTGTGTACGCTTCCCCTAGCTTCGCACCACGCAAATGTCCCCGTGAAACTTTGGTCAATTTGCACTGGAGTTTTCCCCCCTTCCCTCCCTCATGCGCGTGTTGCACATGACTTGTATGGAATCATAGTCTGAGCGAAGTGTAGGCCTAAACCTTATTTTTTTCCCCGTCTTGTTAGCTGTAGTCTGATGTTAGTCGGTGATTGGCAAAATAACGGCAGTCCATTTTTCGACATAAATAAATGACGAAAAGTATCGATATTGCCTTAGCAAACTAAACGACATTTTTTCCCCCCAAAGCTACCAATTCCAGCAACGGATGAAATTTATGCAAACTGCGGCTGCCCATATACAATGATGGGCAATGCAATTTGACAATATTGAAACAAAAGACAGGTCGAAAGAAATAGGTATCATTTTATGCTTCTGATTGTACTTGAGACGGTTTAATTGGGGAATTCTTTATAGGACTTCGCTTTGTTAGAAACACTATCTGTACAATCAATAAGGTGTAACTTTTCCTATAGACGTGTATACTGTCTTGTAGGGCGCTGGGGTAGTACAGTGTTCGACTCATGTGCCGTGGTACGTGGGTTCGAACCCTGACAGAAAACATGAAGCTTGTGTTTTTGGGCAAGACACTTTACTCTAATTGAGGAGCATAAATGGGTACCCGTGAAGGTAGAGACCAGAATGCGCTCATCTCGAGCTGCTGTAGAAAAAAAAATGGTCTCGTGGATGATGAACAGGGATAGTATTGTGAAGCGTTTTGAAACCTTTGGTATAAAGCGATATATAAAAGCACCGCATTATTGTATTATTATTTTAGAACCCCCAGATCACGATAAATTCTTATTTTTTTTATGTTGTACAAAGAAATTGACTGGAGCGTATTCGAACCTCAGACTTTCGGAAGGTTCAAATGTCGCATGCTGGTCCAAATGTTCCAAATCCCGCTTCGTTCAGTTTCTTTGTTGACCCTTATAGAACTTAGTCAGTTCCCCATATTAGTTTTTGTTTTTAATAGTTCGCACGAAAAATTCATTAAAATATTGATACATGATGACAGCATTCTCCTTCATGAATTCATTACATGCTGCAAAAACAAACACATCAAGTGCACATGTAAATTAACCTTTTCAGAGAAACATTAAACAAAACCGCAAAGACATCTAACGATGATTAACTCGCCCGCAGACGATCGACCGAAATGGCCGTTGGCGTGCTGTTATACCACATAATATTTCAAAAAGGCCGTTTTGCGCCGTTTTGACAGCCTTCATTTCGGAGAATGGATGAGGAAGTTGTATGATTTGCGTGCCCGGCTTACAATATAATTGCGCAAACAAGTTAGTATTGCGGTTACCCATTGCCGCCAAATACACATATTTGTTGCCTAGTACCAGAGCAACGCGTGCCTATGGTGTTATTGTACAAAACTAGGCCATTTATAACGGGACTTTTATGACAAAATATTAATGGGAAAGATATGAGGCCCCGATCGAAAGTGTGTCTCTTCTCACGATTCCACGATTCCAGCGTCGTTTATCACCCATTTTCACTTTTTAAGTCAAAAGAGAGAGAAAAAAATCGTCTTGGATCGGACATCCGAGGCATCAATTAGAGAAAAGGGGTCAACTGGGTCGTCTGTGCACGCAGGCAAATCCTGCCCGCCGGGTGAAACATTCATCTAGTCAGCAATATTACCGCAGAGTTTATTCCCCCAAGTCTTCATTGCGGAAAGCAATTTTGGTCCCCGGCATTCATTTCGAAAGGTTTTTTTCCTACTCCATAGAAAAAAAAGAGAAAGACAAAAATGAATGGAATCTCCGTTGACAAACTCTGAAATTACTTCCGCAAACATCTGGGGAATAACCCCGAAAACCTTTTCTTTTCTGTCATAGCCGTGCAATCCCCTCAGAGTGCATCTCTATTTTGCAATCTTCGTCAGCAAAGATCGACAGTTCCTCCTCTCGAGACTGCACCTTTTGGTGACTCGGGATTTGGCAGAATCACCCCATGCTTTAAAAAAGTGCCTATCCAAATACCGAGAGAGAGACTCGTCCTGGATTGGATTCTTGTGAAAACATCAGCGTCACGCACAGCGATTCCCACCTCTGCAAGTACGAATTGCTGAACATACAAGAATACAGTCAGGACGCCCACCTATAGATGGGTACGTGTGTGTGATTCCGATATCAACCACAAACGTCATTCGATATCAAAAATCCGATTTCCTAAAATGCTCGCGCGATATTTTTTGTGGCAGCCTGACATTTATAGCGGGTTACTATGCGCCATCGGCTTTCTCTTAATATAGGCCTATCAATATCTTATTTCATATATAGTTTGGCTCATTGGGCCCTGTTAAAAAGCTTATCAACTTCATTTTCGTCCGTTTTGGTTTGCGTTACTACATCGATCCCTACAGGCGTGATTTAAATTTCTCGGAATCTCATCCGCTTAACTGCTCCACGCTTCAAATGGCGTCCAGATGGCTTCAAGTTACTCTCCAGGCAATCGCAAAACAGGTATAGCTGAGGAGCTAAGTTACGTAGGTGTAGAACACATTACGAAGATTGCCCCGTATAGAAAAGACAGTATAAAGCAAAGCTTTCTTTAAGTGCTTGGTATAGCTTCCCCATGCCACACAGTCGCAAAGACGACACACAAAACACCTTTTCCGGGCGAACGTGGGAGGTTGACGTGACCGGAACTTACCAAAGCAACTCTCCCCATCTCCCGTGACATTAAGCGGCGATCTCTAGGGAGGTCATTAGATCAAAGTGACGCAAGACACAAACAGGATATTGGTCGGCAATTTTAGTCTAATTTGTGTGTCGTGCGTGTCATTAGCAACATCAGATGACGTGGGGACTTGATGACCTACCGCATGGGTTCCTGTTGATATTACCAACTTTTTTCTCGGACCAACCCTGATAAAATGACAATTTATGACATGAGATCTGATTGGCTTTATAGTTCCGTAAATTTGTGTAGGTAAGAACGAGTTATTCCCTCGTCCAATTTCGCTTTGACAAATAAGATGGAGAGGGCTAAAGTTTTGCGCCAATATGTAGTGTTTTGTATTACTAATGTTTATTTTGACCTCAATTTGCATGTTGACCCCAAGTGGACGTGGTAAACCTTGGTGACGCAATTTTGCCAAATTTTTTCACCATGAACTTTATATTTTGCGTATACGTCTTGGAGATGTGTTTTAATATTTAACTATTCAAAGTCTGAAAGAAACAAATTTGAAACACAATCAGTACATAATTTTTTGCACGTGCCAATTCGTGACGTCAGAATGACAGTCAAATCGTAGCATAGGACCTGCATACACTGGACACCTCTCCATTAACCATAGTTGCATTTTGTGCTTGCGCACACTCCTTATAGGCCTTTCACAAAACAGACAGACCGACATCAGACAGCATATATAGGATCTTTTGATATAGGATAGGTCCACGGTGCAGAACGAGACGTCAAAACAAAACGTTTTAATAACACTTATACTTACGAATAATGATGGATGCTGTCTCGCCTTTTGGTGACTTGGATCATCGAATAGTATTCAATAACTTAACCCGCAAAGAAAGTTTAGAAACCCCTCTTAATCCAGCGTAATATAAAACGTAAATTACTTTATAAAAAACACCACGTTTTTTCATCATGCCGCGCCGTTTTAGAAGGACTTGCCTTATTTTGCACGGGACTTGATTTTGACTTGGTTTTTAAGGACTTGATTTTCCGAAAAAAAACGTTTAATAGTTTTGGGGTAATTCGTTTAAAAACGTTTTGGGATTTGAATAACAGTGAAAATGTCATCAATGAAGCGAAGGTTGGTTAAAATATACAACGGTACCATATCAACCCGTCCCGCTGAACGTTAGCTGTTTCGCGGCGCATCTTGCCGGACCTAAAAGGTCGAGTATACCGTGCACTGTGACTATTTGGGCAGTTCAAATTATCGCTAAATATCTCAGAAATCTCGCTTCATTTTTGGTTCTACGAATGGAAGAGGTTATTTGCATTTGATTTTGGCTATCCAAAAAGATCCTCAGAAAAATAAGTTGGTGTTTAATTATAAATATGCTATCGAATTTAATAGTTTAAAATGCGTACCAAATATATTACTGGGGATAGCACGAGTAAATGGTATTGGTAGTCTCAGCCCTAAGCCGATTTTAACACGATTTGATTTTTTAAAGGCATATGATCAAGACATTTGCACATATGCCTATCCTAAAAGTATATAACCTAGCGGTTTTTTTATCAAAAAGAGTTACTTGGATTAAAGATCGTACTGGTACTAAACATCCCATTAAATTATTCCGTCTGGCTTGCCGCCATTGGAAGAAAAACAAGAAATGTAGGTGAATTCCAATGATCAATCAATAATTGTCGCCTGTAGCATTGCAGACGAAATTGTGATTCGTGAGCCAAAGGTTGTTCATGGCTTTTCACTGTTTTCTCGAAAACTCTAATATCCACTGAGCTGAAACTTCAACATGTCAGATTTCGAACATTCTTCTTTGGATTTTTAATGGTGTTGTTATTGGAGAGGAACGAAACGCATGAAAAGCAAATGGTCCTAAATGCCTTTATGAGAGATTTCTGCATAACCCTGTTGCAAGCACGATGGGGGAATGCGTAACATCAGAGGTAAGTTTGAAAATAATATACCTACATACATTCTTCAGACCTTCCTCGTTAAATATCACGCTGATTCAATCTCTACCAACGTATTGGATTCTCGTCACGAAGTGTTGTGCCTGACGGTTGAGTGTAATTACAAATTAATGTGTGTGTTCGGTTTCGGAGACAAGACCTCGTCAATTAAGGATTCACGCTTCAGGACAAACTCAATATTTGACAATAGTCTCCCCTCTTCATTTGGGTAATTGGCAATTTGAAAGATTGATAGCTTGGTGATATGAAGGGTTTCGAGAGTTGCTGTGCACGCACAAGTGTTTTATAGGATAGGCCTATCTTCGGGCGTTTATATAGCCCCTGAGATTGTGAGTGGAATTTCAAAGCATTCTATAGTTCGCCATGCAACAAAAGCCTCCTCTGATCTTGTGGAATGTGTTGAAGCCGAAATTGGTTTGAGATAAAATAAATGAATGCATGTTTTTATCCCATTAACAATGAGGTATTTAGTTACTTGAATAATAAATATAACTATATCTCATTGATAATAGAAACAGAAATTTTTGTTCCCACATTATCAAAGCGTGAGCAAACGGAATCATCTAAAGCTTTCACCCCAAAATGGAGGAACAGTTGATTAAAATCACAGGGCCGTTAAACTAGATATATTAATATATCAGTCCACGAAGGACATGTCTTTCCTTGAACACTCCGTACAATCTTTGAAGTACTTTTTTCCAAGTACTTCTTTTTACTTCTCAAAAAACCTGTCAGTCTGAGCTGACTACACCACTTGAACGTAACGAATTGGTGGGGGATTTTTTTCTTCTTCGATTTGACAGGAGTGTTTAGCTCTTGGCAAGTTTCTAACTAAATTTATCCAAAGCTACATGAAGCGACAAGAGGCACATTAATTCTGGCTGATGTGGCGTGGCAGCATGTCGTTAATGATTAACGCCTAGATCGGTAGATACCGGCCCCGGCTGCTCACATTAGTCATTATTGAAATTTCACGTCGCGCCAATGCCCGTCTGCCGTCTTGGTAACTCTTTCATCAACACGCTTCCAACAGCATTAATTTTCTTCTGCAACTGAGTATAGTCAATGACCGTCAAAATTGTGCTTTCGTCATTTGTTAACGGGGCAGTTCTCGGACTTAATTTCCCCGTAGTTAAAAATAAACCCTCCGGAACTACGAATCGGAAATATGCAAGGCCTTATTGAAAAGTAGGACTTTAATGAACACGCTTAAAGAAAGAAAATCCCGTGCACTGTTAAAAAAAGTTGGCAAATGGGTCGGTAGTTTCCAAATGTTGGTCAACATACCAACTGCCTACACTCTTGCGCAAATTCTTCTCAATAGTTGGTCATATTTCCCCCATACTTGGTCAAATAGTATCCGAATAAACCAAAAATGAGGTAACTTCATACTACCAATGTTGTGCAAATAATATTGCCAAACAGTGTTTAGGACATTATCTGGGATTCGAAACCACGTTGTTTTATATTTAAAAACCACAAGTCTTTTTCCCCCAAGGGTAACGATCCCGCTTCGATCTTTGAATTCAGCAAAGCCTGAATAATTGGATTCAAATTATGGGATGTTATTATTTCGTTCACATGGTAGGTTTTCACGCATGCGTATTGTAGTAACAAAATATATACGCCTTTCTTACGCTTGTAAACATTGAGCGCCATTTTGTATGGTCTGCCACAATGGCATAACTTTAGGCAGTGGATGGCAGCACATTTTTGCCAAAAATTGCATATTAACACCCGGCATTACGTAAGAAAGAGGCTTTTGTATTTAATCTTTAGCGTCTGTCGGTTTGTATTTTCAGCAATCCAGTGGCAATAAGGGGAGTCAGGTTGGCGTAGCGGTACTTTCCTCGCCTTCCACCGCTGGGACTCGGGTTCGATTCCTGCCTTGGCCAGTGTGAATTGGGTTTTCAGTCCCTATACCTGATTCGGTGCATTTTCCTCAGAATATTTTGCTGGGGTTTTCCTCCCACATCTAAAACTGTAATTTCTTCGCATTGTATTCTCTGTACTGGGCCCCATGATTCCACTGGGCTACCGAGTTAAAATAGAAAATTAAATAAATATATGAACTAAAAAGCACTCAGAGAGCACAAACTTCCGCCAAGGATAAACAATTCCCCGCCATAATGTCAGTATACACCCACAAAATAGTCGCATAAACGGTGAAGAATCCTGAAAAATCCTGGATCCAGACCCAGATCCGGATCACTTTCAAAATCTAATTGATTTGTACTTGTACCCAAGGACCACCCCTAAAAACAATTTCATGCAAATCCGTCCATAACTTTTTGAGTTACCTTGTTAACAACCAACCAACAAACCAACCAACCAACAAAATCAGATGAAAACATAACCTCCTTGGTGGAGGTTATAGGCCTAAACGAATTTTGTTTGGAAACTTTAACACTATTCTTTAAGTTTATAATATTGACCATCCATAATCTGTCAACCACCGTTTGGCCTAAAATGGTGTATACTACTTGGTTGCAAAAGACCCCGCGAGCTGAGTCCGCTTGGTACGCGGTGCAACCGAGCGTGAGACGAACCGAAGTATGTACCGGACGAGTGCCTCACGCCCCGTGAGCAATCAAAACATTCCCGACAGTGTCCCAAAACATGCTGATTGTAAATTGACTCCTTGTTGGGTAATGTAAAAATAACCAGCTGGGACTATAAGAGCAAAAACGTTCCCTTTTCACACCTTTACCTTCTCGGTTGCGGTACAACGGCACGTGCGACTCGAAGTGAAAACCCCGCCACTAATTGCTTTGCATTTTGCGTTGTTATCATAGAGGCGTTTTACCGGTTTAGTATCAATCTGCCGAAAGTAATGCAGCTTGAGAATAATTAGCTAGGCTATAAATTGTGGAGTTTTTTCTTGATTGAAATAAAGGGTGTAATCCAGTTGATGCAGGGGAAATTGTTTTTCTAGTTTTGATTGTAAACATTCATTGCTTTGTGTCCCGTAGCCATTCTGAACTCAACTTTTTGACTAATCTAAATTTGCAGTAAACCCTAAGTTTCTTGTTCATATATCATCATAAGTTTGGCGCGAAATTTCCGAATCACTTCGACAAAACAGCCCATGTAACAGGTTACATAATGAAGTCATATCACAAAAGAGATCATGTATTTTTAAGTTTTTTTAATGCGATCCTTGAAAATGCACCTTTGTGTCCCATAACCTTATTTTCAATTTTAATTTTGTCATTTTTTAAGGGCATTTTGGTGCCGTTTTGGTTTTCATGCAAATGATAATGTGCATATTCATGAGCAAAAGTGCACGTAATGTCATTTCAGGCAAAAACCCCAAAAATTTGCCATAATTTTGGATATTTTGCTGTCGTAAATTGTCTTTTCTTTAATGATTTGTTGTTTCAGTACATGACAGTAGGCCAATGAGCAAAGTTTTCTCACAAATGTTTTCAATGAGCAAATTTGGGGATCACACTTTTAACAGAAAAAAATCCTTCAACTGAACAGTGTTTTCCTGAGTTGACATCACAGCAACAGCGCCCTTATTTGTCAGAAAAAGGATGGGACATTTTAAATGTTTAAAGAAGTGCACTTTCGATGAAAGTAACCAAAAAAGAACGTCAATTAGTTTTCATTAACCAAAAAAGAATGTCAATTAGTTTTCATATATTTAAGAGGATTAGAAAGTTGCACAAAAAATGTTCCTAAGAAATATTCACTTCATGGACCCTTTAATAAAAACGAACCGCCAGTGGCTCCATTATTATAAGATTATGAAAATAATCAACTTTTCGCGCTTTATTTGATTAAAGAAATATAACACCACGGTTCTCAATAGTGTCAGGGATCTGTTTCTCACGGAGGGACCCTGAACTGCGCTCGTTCATTCACCTCGGCCGCCATCTTCGATTCCTTGGTATGTGCGTCGATCGCTACGGGCATGAAGGGGAGACTGAGCCGCCGTAACGATCCGTTCCGCTCGAGGTATTTTTGCAATTATCCCAGGCAGGCCGTAGTTTGTTTATTTTGCTTAAGCAGAGAGTGTTGTTGCCGGACGTCTTACATCCTTCCGTATAATGACTGTGTTTCACAGCCGTGGCGCACGGGGGATGCATTTCCAAGCAATCGAGCTGTCAGTTTCAAGCTGTTGTACCAAAATCAAGCCCCCTCATAAAAAAAATTAATAGGACTATACAAATCACTGTCGAGACAAATGCAGGGAGTTTCTCGGTGCTTAGGGAATCGGGGGCTCGCGAGGCAGAAATCGGGCGCACTTGACAGTTGACTAATGGCCTCCTTTACAACAGGCACGAAGGGTGGTGGAGTTGGGAGACATTTACCGTATCGGGCATTAAGTGGCTCGCTAATCATGTTTGGACGCTCGTAGCGATCAAAGAGCCACACAGCACCAGGATGCTTCACTTGTTTACCCTCGGTACATGATGGGATGTTTTAGTGCGGCAATCGAATGCAATTTGTCTGAGGTTAATGATGAGGGGTGGCAAGGGAGGGGCGGCACCGTCTAGAAACTTGGAAATCTTGCATCACCGCTATAAAGCGCAAAGTGTGTTTGCGGTTACGTACTTACATATACCATGGAGCTATAAAGGTGATCTGATACACCGTGCCCTCTGGAGACATGCACACAATAGGGAACAAAAGATTGTATACGTCTCTATACAGGGCAATTTCTATTGATGAATACGTCTCCACAAGGTTTTCACGAAATAGATATTTGGATTTTACTCAAAAAAATAGGAATGTCCAAGGTATGTTCGGATCCGTCGCAAATGGTAGAGTTTTTAGAAAAGGGATATTAAGTCCGAATTTCAGCCAAGTAAATATTCTGGTTAAAATAAGAGCATTTTGAAACTGTACTTTCAAACTCGAAAACTTTACTACACGAGAACAAAGAAATGTCTCCACAACGATACAAATTCCAGTATGTATGTTTATAGCTCCATGCATATACGGGTACCGGGATCAAAAAGAGTAGCCCAACATTAAGGACGATGGGACAGAGAGTCGGTCTTTAGAAATCTCAGTACCCCGCATTAACGCTATGTAGTTTGAGATTCCAATAAAAAAAGGGAGAACAATGGTAGGGAATTAAAGGTGGGCGCACAATAGTCGTACCCCATAACCATACGCATTATGTCATGGGTGTTCGTCTGTGTGCGTGCATGAGTTGTTCACATCACGCGATGCGGGTGAGGCGGCGAGGCCGTCTCCCCCGCGAAAGCGGGCGAGGCGAAACCTCGTATTCACGTCATATTCTCAGTTGCTTTCTTCCTTTCACAATCCCATATCTTTGCCCCTATCGGGTTCCGTCGAACGTTTCTTTAATATGGTCCGACTCGATTATTTCTCTTACCCAAATTAAAAGAAATGGTTATATTTATCGAGCGATAATTTTGAATGTATTAAATAATGTAAAAATGCTAAATGCAAACTTGGTTCAGTGTATTAATTACATCATATTCTTCAACGCATGTGAATTGCATTGTCTTTGGGCCATGGGCTTATCCAAAGACAGCTAATTTATTAACTTTCAAGAAGTTCTTATCAGTACCCTTGAAAAATCTTGTTTCTATAATTCTAGACCATTTGATCGTCAAAACAACTTCCTTTTGGGACGACTGTGTCCCAAAACTTAATTAAGATTGTTCAGCTGCTGTTTTTGTGGTTTCGGTCAACAGAGGGCGCCTCAAGGGTTTCAGCTAAGCTTGGTGAGCACGCAATATCCGCAGTCGCCAGTTACATGAGCTTTTCCTCTGGACCTTCGGACCTCAAGGTCGTATAGGCTATCCACTGCCTCGGGCTATTTAATTGAGTGTACCACACCTGATTCCCCGTAAGCAGATTACCAATATATTCAATCCGCAGATTTATCGGCCTCCCCACCTCTTCAATATTGAATTGCGGTGTTTTGTGTGCTGCAACAAAATAACGATATGAGTTCAAAGCCGCGAGTGTCTCCGTACAAAATGGCATATGGTGTGGCTTGCATTTTTCGTCAGTTAATACTCATTGTCGTTGTGTCGGTTTTGTTTTCGACTATTGTGTTTATTTATGCTCCTCGTTTGCCTTACTGTAAACAGGTCAGTTTTTGCATGGGGCTCCTTTTTATAGCTCCATGGTTATTGCGAAGATCAGAAGATCGAAAACAAGTTGCGTGCCGTTTCGTTTAACCTGACGCAGAATTGTGTTTCGGAGATTATATTTTGTTGTCATTCCTGGTGCTATTTTTTGCCACTGTAAGATAAGACAGTGATAACTCTAATCTCAAAGCCATTTGCCATGATGTGCATGAGTTATAATCCACAATGCATTTACTCCTTTTTACCTATCGCACTGCTCAGACATTTTAATGGAGCGGTCAATAATTGTCGCACGACGGGAATAATCCGATACCTGCAGCTAAAATGTTTCGTGCAGAACAGTCGGGGACTGTAACAACCACCGACATCTCTCTTCTTGTTCAACGATCGCGTTTGCATCCAAGGCAACCCTTTTACAATAATTATGTTCTTTTCAGTTGCCTGGCTCAATCAATATGTCACAACAGGCGATGAGGCGAAATGCTTTGTGTCATGGCCATGAATTTTCGAATGACCTCCTTCGGTATAAAGATATTAATCGAATGTGCCGACGCATCGTGCTGCTTCAAATTGGGGCGAGATCAATGAACAGTGTTTGACTGTTTGCCGTCTTCGGTCCGCAATGGCACTCGCACTGGGAATCAATAGTCTGATATTGACAGAGCGACGACTGCTGCTCAGTAAATGGAACACCGGCAGATCATCTGGCCAGCCTTACCGGGGGAACAGTTGTTGATGACGGTGGGCCTACCGTGCATGATCCAAAGGGGGCCCGGTGCCCCTCTTACAGATTGAACGACGCCTCCGGGGATCATCTTAATCCATGGGGGGAATTCTCCGCATATCCCCCCTCCTTGATGATCCGGGGTGCGGAAACCCGGTTGATTGCCAAGTCGCACTGCTATCGCTTCGAGCCACCCAATTTGTCCACACGCGGGCCATTTGGTACACATCATTGAACCGGGTAATTTGCAAAGTGTTTCATTGTTTTGTGATTGACAGCCGAGATTGTACGATAGCCTTTTTTTCTTATTTGTTAAAGCTATATATTTTTTAATCTCTGCAAGTGCATGCGCCGTGCAAAATATGCATACTGCTTTTTAGATGCAGATACAGATGTCAAGAATTGATAGACAAGGAGATCGTGTACAACCCTCCCACTTAAATAGCCGTTTGATGTTTTTATGGATTGGATTGTGTTGATAATGGAAACAAGTGTGTGAGTAAGCACCACGTACTCAGACAGACATGTTTACGTTACATACCTGTGGACATTCCTTTGTTTTCGTGTAGTTAAGAACAACCTGTGAAAATAAAACTCATTTTACTCACACAGTGAAAACTCATTCAACTGAAATGTTTTTCTACGAATCCCTTGAGTGTTTCTCTTCATTTTCCCTCGGATAAACCTAACCCCAAAATGCATCTAAACCTGTTTTCCAGAGAGGGGGAAATACTGAGTGGACGTGGGCAAGTCCACACAACGTCGCTGCTACCTGGTTTATGTGAACCTCTTTTGTTCGGAGGTCCACACAGTAAATGTAATGCTTGTACACTGTTGCAGACACCGTAAATTAAACTTGCTTGGTTCCGCTATAGGCCTACAGGGTGAGTCGGGACCATTGTTTTAGTGAAGTTCTGCATGTAGCATTTTTAAAATCTAGGATATGCAAGCCCAATTCATAAGCTTTCTTTTAGTACAAGGATCATTCGAATCACTTAAGCACTTTTCAAGTTACGGAGTCTTAAACACAACCGCCGTTTTAGGTTCTGTCCACGGATCACAAAAAGTTCATTGTTCTTTCAGCAAAACGAAAACAAATCACATAGGGATGTGTGGGAATTGTTTTCGTCTTGGTGAAAGAACGCACACCTTTTTTTTGTGATCCGTGGACAGAACCTTAAAACGGTGATTGTGTTTAAAACTCCGTAACTTGAAAAGTACATGAGTGATTTGAATGATTCTTGTACTAAAAGAAAGCTTATGAATTGGGCTTTCATATTCTAGATTTTGAAAGTGCTGCATGCAGAACTTCACTAAGACAATGGTCTCGACATTTTTTTTTTTTTACTCACCCTGTAGAATATTCAAATTTGTGTGAAAACACGATGTCATCTACTGATCTAATTCATTAGGCCATCACCCTGTGGGTTTGGTCATTATCAAATGAGGGGAATAATGTTCATTGTGATTTTTGGCAAGGTATTCACCCCTGTAGTTGGAAATATGAGATAGCATTGCAGCGGTGGCAGCATTTTGGTTGCTATCACTTTAAAAAAAAAAATATATATATTATTCCGGTAATAAGCATAGGCCTATAGGCGGGCATTTTTTAAAAACAATATTACAAGTGATAACACCAAAAAAAGTGCCATCGCTCACATTGCAAAGCTATCACACATTTTCCAACTCTAGATGTGCATACCTTGCCAAAAATCGCTATGAGCATCGCTCCTTTCGATCATTTTGATACCGGTGGCTCACTTTTTGGACCGAAGCTGATAGCCTACAACGAGTAAGAATGCAGTCAACAAGGAATCATTTAAACCCGCAGTTACCCATCTGTCACCTGCGTCACCTGGACTGCAATGATTTTTCATTTTAAATTCCTGCACCTTTGCAGCTGGTGAAACAGCTGAATATTATGCATAACTAACAAATCTTTGGTATAATGTGCGCTCGAAGCTGTTCTATTTCAAAGTTTTTCTATACAATGTATAAGCTTTTTACCATAGTTACTCCTTTTGCCATAGCGGATCGATATTTAATAATCATCTGCAGCACTTGTACTTTTGTAGGCTAATTGTACCTCACTCTGAATGTGGCAAACAGTCAGAACTTGCCTTTTTTCACCAATGTGAGCAAATGCGCCAGTTTTCTAATCCCATGCTTCCTCAAACCAATCAATTCGTTGCTCTAAAAATAACGCTAGCCTCTGCGTTCAGCGAATTAAACCAATTTCCTCCAAACTCTCCTCTGCCGCAAGCTTCGATAACAAAAAATTCCAAGGCCCAGTTTTTGGTGATGTTAAAACATCTTATACAACACAATTTCATGGGTGTATTTCCCCCGGCGGACGACTGTCTGCCACGCGGTCGCGTAAACAGAGCTGAGTGGTTCGCTGGAAAAATTTTCACCGGGGAAACTTGACCCTAGAAGGCGCGCATGAGGGACTTGAGCCGCACGGGGCCGGGGTCCGGTGCCATACACAGCTCCCAAGTGCGACCTTCCACTTCCAGGCATCTTCCTCATGAGACACCACATTGTTTTGGGAAGGAGTGCGAGGGGAAGGGATCGAACACATGGCCTCAAGAACTCGTATTTTAAAGAAGTAATCAACAAACATACCAAGCGGGTTTTTTTTTAGAACAGGCATGCGTAATTTATGTTTGTGTATCAGATACCAGACGTTTACATTCGACTCAAAAATATTGATATTAATTTGATCGTAAGAATTCTGTTACATAAACATAATAGTACAAACAAAAGTAAATATTATTTTGCAACAGACCTCGGATCATGGCACATATAAGTTATAGGCCGTGTCCGAATTACTTGGCTATACGGCTTGCAATACGCACAAGTCTAAGCCAAGCCGTAGTCATTGGTTCGAACATAATTTGCAGTATCAATATGATTTGCACTTAAAGCTATAGTCCATCATTTGCAGCCATCCGAAAAGTAACTGGCGTAATTACTGTTGAAAAACAAACTTGGTTGAAAGATAGTAAGGGAACTAAACTCCCTGTGAAATTATTCTTTCTGGGAAGCTGTCATTTTGAAGTAATCAACGAAAGAAGGCATTTCCAACGGTGATTCTTAAGAAGCACCGTAGGAAAATTTAAATTAGTAGTTCGTTTTGTTATTCAGCGCAGCGCGCACAAGTATTGGAACGACGCACACGCGCGCGCGGTTGTTATAATTCGTCGGATCAGTGCGCGACGCCGCGTATAGCTGCAAGTCAAAACAATTCAAAACATGATTCAGTAACTTTTGATTTGAAATTGAGATCTTAGAATGCTGCTTTTCTCGGAATGTACAGCTGAAGCTTAGCTGAAACTTCATCAGGTTAGTTGCTCAGTATCCTTCATTAGATTTTGAACACTTTTGTTGCTTCAAACGAACAAAATGCACTAATTACAAATGATGGACTATAGCTTTAAGTCGTAATGGCATTTTGCATTGTATTATAAAGCACAGTTTTGCATTCCTCTTCGCAGACTGTTGGGTTTCACTTTTCTTCAGCTCGGCAATACTGTGTTAAAGTTGGTACATACGTGTTTTACAAAATTTCGATTTTCTTTTCCAAACGAAATTTAAAAGAATACAATGTCCTGTAACAAATAAATGTGCTTGTTTGTTTTTGCAGGCCTTTATACAGTTTTCGCAATTGGTATTAACTGGCGCGCTCCAGTTCAGAAATTACGCACACTATTCAGAACAAAATATAGGAGCGTCCCGCTCTCAATTCAAAAATTGAAATTAATTGATTGATTACTTGTCATGGGCCGATTTTTGTCGTGCGATGTCTCATTGGAAAGCTCATAACTAATGCAGTGCTAGAAATTATCAATTCAATTTGAAAATCAATTTGAAAATCTATTTTTCAAGGTGCCACACCCAAAAAGCACGTTTATACCAACTTTAATGTCAGAGTGAGCCATATCAACTTTTGCGTTGGCGTTTGTGCGGAGTTATCTGTGTTTATAGCACCTTAACGTAACGGTCTACTATCAAAGGGGATATTTGAGAGCACGTGGATCTAGAGCACAGGGAATTCCCCAGAGAGCGGCGGTGCGTGGCGTGTATACCTTTTCGTGCTTCCCCTCTGCATTACCTACTCAAGCCAAGAAACGGAAGTGGTCATTTGGATTCTGACCGACGACCTTTAAGTGTTTCCTCTTTCGCGGGCTCTTTCAAGCCCTTAGATCGATTCGTACACGCTGCAACCTCTTTCACGGCACGGGCATCGGAGTACGGCCCGACGGGACGCATGTCTTGAGACAATCGTAATGAAGACGTTGGTAAATTTGCCGTGACTTCGCACTCGATGGGCGCGCGACCCCGCGGTACGATCAGCTCAGCTGCGTGCCTTGGCGGTTGTGCTCCGGCCATCCAGGCACGCTGCTCCGGGGAACGGAAACCAATCAATAAAACCTGCAGCTGTGTTTTTTAAGACGGCTTTCGTTGACGCAGTCACTTCTTCGGACGGACCGCGGGGATGGGCGTGGGGTATGCGGTCAGGGGTGGGAATACTTAATCATTCTTTGTTTTTGTTGTAATATCAATGTCTATAATGCCAATTTCATGGGACTGCTTTAAAACAGCAAAAGCTGTACTTCCAAGTACACAACAAAATGTATGCTCACTCCAATTTCAACAATTAATGAAGTCATGGGCATTGTACGCCATGGTTTCAAGATTCAACAGTCAAGATTTGTATTTGTCAAGTAGACATTTACATGAGCTATGTTCTCATAATGTGCAAGAAGTAAAAAATTATATATTGTATCCAAGAATTATATTTAAGTCAGTAAAACACAAGAGACCTAAAAGTTTAAATTAAATAAAAACACACAACATATTAAAACAAACGAACAAACAAACAACCTGGTTTAGATACCTTTGGCACTGGAGTTAAAATTGAAACTTTCCGAATCTCTGGAACAATGCAACAATTAAGCGTCATTTAAACAAGTCCTGAAATATTGGGGCAAGCTGTTTAAAACGAAACCTTCAGAAATTTTCCCCGTAACGTTATCTGATCCCACAGCTTTGCTTGTTTTGACCGTCCTAAAACGTTTCTCCATACAGGGAGAGTAAAAAAAAACGCAACCCAGACGGCATGACCGAATTTTGAATGACGTTTTGCCTGTAGCACTTTCAATATCTAGGATATGAAAGCCCAGTTATCAAGCTTTCTTTAGTGCAAAAATCATTTATATCACTCATGTGCTTTTCAAATTACGGAATTTTGAACACAATCACCGTTTTATAGTTCTGTCTACGGCTCACACAAAAAGGAAGCGTTCTTTCAGCAAAACGAAAACAATCCTCATAGGGATGCATGTGAATTGTTTTCGTTTTGCTGAAAGAAGATTTACCCTTTTTGTGAGCCGAGGACAGAACTTTAAAACGGTGTTTGTGTTCGAAATTCCGTAACTTGAAAAGTACATGAGTGATTTGAATGATTCTTGTACTCAAGAAAGCTTACGACCGAGCTTCCATATCCTAGATTTTGAAAGTGCTCCAGTTTTTCAAAAACTGGTCCTGCCATTTTGGTTTCTTTTTTTTTTTACTCACCCTGTACAGTTAAAACTTCAGGCTCAATGCAATTAGAGTCATGTATATTGTCGTATAAGGTCTCTCTCGCTGCGTTCAGTTCACTACTAAAATCATGCACATCAAATCGAGCTCAAAACCGGTTTAAGTTATTTGCAAAGTTTACTGGGTCAGTTCCTACGGGAACAAGTACAGCTTGTCTCGTGCCACATTCATTCACTGTTCGCATTCCTTCCCGTGCTCTTTTGGGATCGCCGCACCTGAAGTTATCCTTTATTTTGTCTGCAAACTGTAACTTACTGCCGACGGATATGCTGAGTTATTGTCCATGTGGCGTCCCCGTTTTTAGCTACGCACAACAGCTCAACAAATCGGTTTGTCTCTCTGTTAGTTGGTTAGTAACAAACGTTCGGTGACAGCCCTGGCATAGGGTATATATCAACTCGTCCCTCGGGCCCTGGCCCTCTTTTGTATCACTTAAATGGGTCTCCAGTGACCGCCTACTAATTTAATGTAGTCCCGAAACAAAAAATCACTTGGGAAAAACATGATGTTTGTACTCAAAACGCTAGTCCTTCCAGAAATTACATGGCACAATCACGTCACTCATGCATGTTTGTTTATGGTGTAAATCGAGGATTTTCTTTCGTTCCTCTTCCCTTTTCCTTTGTTTGTACTCAAACTTTTTTCGCACAAGCTCTCATTGGTTTTGTACACGTGTTGTAATCGAGGTCGTTCTCTATTTGGTTCCTGCCCTCGATTCACCGATGATGTTGCACGTGTGTGTCCTCGATTTACACCACAAACAAGCTCGTAGCTTCCGAGATCATTTGGAGCTTGTTCTCCGCGCTAGTTGTTCAAAAATATTTGCTGATAGTGGCTACTTAAAGGGTTAATGAGGTTATTATTTTTTTTCTGAGAAACACATTTGGTGCCACTTTCTATTCCTCTTAAAATGTATGAAAACTATTTGAAATCCTGAAAAGTGCACTTTTTAAAACATTTTAAATATTCCACGCTTTTCCGGACAACTGAGGGCGCCGTTGCTGTGATGTCATTACAGGAAGACATTGTTCAGTATAGGGGTTTCTGTTATTGTGAACTCAAGCATTTGCTCATTGAAAGCCTTTGCGAGAAAGGTTTGCTCATTGGCTAACTTCCATGTACCGACAAAACGACGAATCGCTAAAGAAAAAAATTATGACAGCAAAACATACAAAATTCGGGCAACTTTTGATGCTGAAATTGCTGTCTTCTTAGGAAAAAAAACATATGTTTTCAACACGATCGCCAAATTGGGGACCCTCGGGAATTGGGGACCCTATTGTCCTCTATAGTTCAAAGTCCCCTATTGAATGTAGAAACAACCTCATAATGTGCATACGAACCTCAGTGCATCGTCCTGATGGTTTTTTCCATTATTGATACAATGTATCCGTTCAGGTGTATCAAAGTTTTGAGGGGCTGTAACCCGAACCTTTCCGCACTCTCCTTTACGTGTCAAACTTTTCTTGGGTAATATTACAGGTGTGAAGAGGCGGGATCTTATTACCTCTTAACCGGACGAGAGGTATAAAAGATTGTTAGATACGTTCTCGAGTTTACCCCTAGGCGTGCCACCAGATCAACTCCACCTGTATAGATTAGTGGACACACAATCTACATTTCCCGTAAACTGAGACGTTTAGACACGTTCCATCGAACTCTTTATCTTTAAAAATCTGTCGGCACACGGTGACCCCCCCCAACCGGTTTTCTAACCCAATTATACTACGGTTATTTCACCAAAAATTTTCGACTCGGATTTCTCTGTGACACGTAATCCCTGTATCAAAATTTATTTTTTGAAACGTAAGCTTGTACCCTCAGGGCCTTTATGGACTTCCAAATTGAATATCGGTATTCAACTCACCCAGAGTCTGATAGATTCACCACCCCTCCCCAAAAGAGAGCATTAAAAACAAAGGAAAAACTCTAACAGTCATGGATTTTTACAAATGTTCTCCATAATTAGATTTATGGCGTGGTATGCTGAAAAGCACTTCCTGGAAAATGTTTGTATTGATTACTGCTCGGCATCAGTAGTGATTAAAAAAATCGATCTGCATAGTCGTAAAGAATAGCAGGTGCGGCGAAAGCCGGTCAATTTACGAGTTTTCCCAGAACACACATTAGTATCAATCATGTCGGTTTGTAATATATCAACAAACTCATTTCCCGAGTCTGACATTCGCCCTTACCATTTTCTCCGTAATGTATTGTTCTGGTATCGGCGCCTGGCACACTTGATTGATATTTGCATTTTGTTTTACATGATGTCTATTTTGCTTCTAATTTGTTTTCTTTCAGAGTGACACAAAACTGTCATACAAGATAACATCACAGGATGTTCCGTTACCTTTATCTCCAACTCAAGTAAGTAACAATTTGGTTGGTTTAGTTTGGGGAAATGCGCAACACAGTGTACATAATTATGTAGTGTAAATGAATAGCCTTAGCATCTTTCGAGACGGATAACACGCCACTGAAAATACTTTTAACCCTCCTACTATTTAAAAAGCCACAGACAGTCACAGACAAAATTTCCATCCACTTCCCCTGCTACAAAATGTATACTTTTAACACAAGGTAGTCACCAACAGTGAGATCATAATTTTTACGTTGAGCAAGCACTGTCACTAGTCAAATTCAGTCAACAGACCATGAATAGACAAAGCAGGCAAGTTGTGGCAACAGCTGGCCAAGTATCAATCGCTCACAGTGAAAGCAAAGCTGTATCAGTACCGGAGTCTTATACAGCGCTCGTATCTACCAACAATTAGGTACTCAATGCGCTGGAAATTGTATATTACTAACGAAAGGTAGATAAAGTTAATGAGAAATATGAGACCCATTATGTTGCACCTTATAAGGGTTTACAAGGTGCTGCGGCGCATATTGCAGTCACTGCCAGAAACACCGGGGCAAATCCATTCTCTTTGCGATAAGTGTTACTGGGTTCTTAAACGTACGTAACACACGGGACCTATGGCTTTACGTCCCATCCGAAGGACGAAGCAATAATGTGATAAAGTGCCTTGCTCAAGAGCACAGCACCAAGTTCCCACGGTCAGGATTCGAACCCATGTACCACGGCACAAGAGTCGAACAGCGTAACCATTGGACCACAGCACCCCACAGGTTACATAAACATTCACAGCCAGTCAATCCCGCTTTTAATTTGTAGGCTGGGAATTCTTAACTGTCCAAATGGATTAATTTTGACTAAAAAGACGACCTGGCACAGAATGCATGTTTGCGTAGAGGGTTAATAGAATATCACATCACATTGGGAATATGTTTCGCAGTTCATGCACCTGATCACCTGCGGGAATCCTTCAGTCACACAGGTCGTGTTCGTTTCTCCTGGACGGGAATGTTATCGGGATGAGCAAAGATCACCGGGAGGCTGTCGCGTTTTAATGAGAGATCCGCCGGAGGGTAATTATCGATGTTCCGATCCTGGTGAACGCGGCCGGTTCTTTGAACTGTAAGGGAAATCTGATCAACCGGTCGGTTCATGTAACCGGCTGGGTTCCATGTTTTTAATGAGCATGTCTCCATTGGGATCTTTTCACTTTTGGCACAGTGATATGTCGCTTCCTGGGTCCAATTTCACGGCGCTGCTAAGCACAAACATTTTGCTTAGCACAAAAATAGTCTAGTCATTTTGTGTCACTTTCTACTCCTCTTAAAATGTATGAAAACTATTTGACATACTGAAAAGTGCACTTTTTTAAACATTTAAAATTTTCCATGCTTTTACCGGACAACTGAGGACGCCGATGCTGTGATATCATTACAGGAAGACATTGTTCAGTATAGGGGTTTCTGTTATTGTGAACTCAAGCATTTGCTCATTGAAAGCCTTTGCGAGAAAGGTTTGCTCATTGGCTCACTACCATGTACCGACAAAACGACGAATCGCAAAAAAAAAATGACGACAGCAAAACAGCCAAAATTCGGGCAACTTTTGATGCTGAAATCGCTGTCTTCTTAGGAAAAAAAACCATATGTTTTCAACACGATCGCCAAATTGGGGACCCTCGGGAATTGGGGACCCTATTGTCCTCTATTGTTCAAAGTCCCCTATTGAATGCAGAAACAACCACATAATGCGCATACGTGCCAGGTCGGTTATAAACCGACCTGGCTTATAAAAGCAGGTTACCAGCCAAAACTTCCACGTGATGTATATTGCTCGTGATTAGTATTTAGCTGTTATTTGCTTGGCATGAAAATCGCATGGAGTTTTGGCTGGTAACCTGCTTTTATAATCCAGACTTTTTTAGAGCTACGCAAATGTTTGTGCTTAGCAGCGCCGTGAAATTGGGCCCAGGTCATGAGCAGGTCTTTAGAAGTGGCTTATATATACGATTCTTAATATCTGGCATACATATACTCTATAACTTCTAAAGAGTGAAAATTCACTCCATTCGAGTGAAGATTCACTCCCACAGTCAGAAACTCGGGACTAGACGATTAAAAGTGAAATTTCTTCGATCGTAAAGATCGAGGTTTCACTCGAGCTTCGACTGAAGTGGTTCATTTTTCAGACTGTCAATCGAAAATGAGAGTGATTTTTTACTCAACGTCTAGTCCCTAATTTCACACTTTGGAATTTAGAAAGTACGGCAAGTCAAGTCGATCTCCGTTGACATTATACACGTGGCACAAAATACTCAACATTTCATGATGATATACATAAATCATGAAAACTCGGAAATAGTGGCAAAAACATACGAGGCCGCTCTGCAGCAGGGGCCGATTTTCAATGAGATTTTGAAGCACGGGAATCTGCAAAGGAGCAGATTGAAATTGCCCCATGCTTGTCCTTTGGAAGTCGTATCATTGCATTTTGATGTAAACCTATATGCGTTGCCCACAATTCAGCCTCCAGGCTGCGTCGGGATGGTGAAATAAACCATTTAATATTAATTGGTTTCCAGAAGCCTGAGACACCAGATTGAAAACGGGGGTTCCAAAAAACTGGCGCACGGCAATTTAGTGTATTGTAAAGGCTGCGACCGAATGACACAATTTACTGATCCGACCGGCAATACACAGTCAATAGGAAGTGGATAATTAGAACGCCTCTGGTTATCCGTATTTTTTTTTTTTTAACCGGCCGTCACCATGTGGGCCGTCCACGCACGAAATGCCGACTTTTTAGAATCCCCTCCTTGTATATACGCATGGCATACGAAGTGGTACTCCGGTCCCCCTGTAGGCCTACGTATACGAATTCCATATACATCGTTTTAACTTTTCAGACTACCGTATTCCAGCATCAGTTTTATGGACGTCCCCTAAAATTGAGGCGCAGCCGAAATTTACAAACGTGCCAAACGCAAATAAGCTCCGGCCGTCTTGCATGATATGAAAGTCTTGCATGAAATCTCTCAAAATGATCCCTGCCAGAGGTTAAAAATGCGACGTTCAAAAATTCCGACGCTGATGGCACATAGGGAACACCATACTTTAGATTTATTCGATTTGTGACAAATACCACGTGACTGTAACATTACTGCACGTATTTTGGCTCCATTTACAAATTTTTCATTAACCTCCTTCCGAATTTTTACAAACATTTTTTGTTCAGTATTTAATTTGTCTTGTTTGCTTTTTGTTTTAAAAATTTAAATCTGGTAGTTATATTTTGTGGGAAACTTTATGGAGCTCATTTTGGTCAATTTTCCGGGGACAGACAGACCGACCACTGAGTAACATGTAGAAGCTCCTGCCAGAGCTTAAAGGGACATTGCGTCCTTGATGCGCCCCAACTGGGCTACAAAACGCGCTTTGAACGAAACGCTTTTAATCGGAAAGAACATTTAAAAGTACGATATAAACATCCACACAACTATCCTTTAAAAAGTGGGCGGTGTTTTTTTTTTAGTCGTGTGTTATGCGTGCGAGAACGACTTTCGGGATCCACTTGTGCGACCTCAAAAAGTCGGGCTGTTCATGCTGGTTGTGATTCCAGCCGTAAAGTGCTATGCCATTTGCGGACGTGTAAGAAACCACATTTGTGTCTTGGTGCTGTGTGTAATTTATGTGACATACACAACGTGTATCATACATTGACTGAAACGCCAGGAAAAACGTATGCGTACTCCGTCGCTTCCGATGTAAACAATCGGGTTTTTTTTCCTGTCTTTTTCGGGAACGGTAAGACATTAGGTTGGTTTCCTTTCAACCAGATGTTTGAAATAGGATATTAGGTTAACAATCCAAAACATGAAAATTTCGTGGATTTCAGGACGCAATGCCCCTTTAAAAAGCCGAGAATTGCTGTCGCTATACGGCAATGCGCCACTAACCTCTGTGTGGCGTCATGGCTCCAACGGGCGAATGACGTCCTTCCGGTCGATGCAATGTTTTTGGCAACATCTGGCCAGGTGCTTCAAAGTGTCAGCCTTTCGTTGATGGCACTTTCAAGCAGCAGAGAAAAAGCAGGACAGTGAAACAATGAGGACTCCAGTTTTACCCTCGTTTTACACGGTCTGGATTGAGTCCTTGATTTGTAACTGCACATTCTCAGCTAAGTGTTTTAATTAATAACCCAGATATACGCACTTGCATGCGTCTGTGAGCAGATTGACAACTTGGCCATGTTGTCAACATTTATACTGTGTATCGCCATTGCTCCGTGGTTTCATTTCATGATCGATCCTCTGTTCGAGCTTTCGTTTGAAGCGACTCTTTTTTTTTTTTTTTGGTACACAATAACGTGGTTTTTTTAATGTGATTTTTAAAAAAGAGTTATATTTCAGATTGCTTACTTGCGGCCAAATTGTGATTAACTTGGAGAAAGAAAAGGAAGTGGGCCAGTTAAAAAAAAAAAATCGCCGGTGAACATATAGCTAAACGGCTTTCATTACCGAAGTCGTTAATCAAAGTCTCCGGGAACTCGAGGTGATTTCCCTGGCGTTCGCGAGTGTCCATCAAGAATTATACCCGCTGAAGCCGGGAGAGTATCATCTGGCAAATCGCCCACATTTTAGTGTCGCCGGGTTAAAAACAAATTGGAGGATGAGGTCTGTGGCTGTGCTATATCCTCCGGGACATAGCCAATAAAAAAAAGCCGTGCTTGCAGCGTGAAGAGAGGATTAAACTTTTGAAACAATAAGCAATCACTAAACGTTGTTGTCTGGCGCCTGATGTGTACTGAAGATCAGTACAGTTTTCCGTACGGTATTTGTTCTTGAAATTGTTTGAAAATAAATGCACCGCAAGAACAAATAACTCTGCACACTGTGGTTGACCGGGTACAGCCCAGGTTGGGCGACGTCTTCATTGCATGTCCCTCCTAAGGTAGGGAGGAAAGGGAGTTCACCTGGGCTAGTTGACCAGGCGAGGATATGAAGTTTTACGGTCGAGCTGGGGTTACCTCTCTGCGTCTGGCTGTCCCTTTGTCGGTTTGTTTGCTTGTCTGTTTGTTGCCGAAGTCCGTGGAGTTGCTGTAAGCAGATTTAGTATGAATCGTGACTCGGATTCGCGCTATAGTCCGACTCGAGTCCCATTTTCCCGTGACTCGGACTAGGACTCGAGTCACGATGGCAAATGACTCGGACTCGGACTCGACCCTGAGGACTCGGACTTGGACTCGGACTCGACCTGCGTGACTCGGGACTCGACCTCAACCACAATTGCCAACAATAAAAATTACCAATTATTTTGGATATGATCCTCTCCTGAGCGAGCGTTACAGTCTGTGCAGTGCACAAAAAAACGCATCTCTAAGTACTGTACATACACGTACTGTATGCGTGCGGCTGGCTTGTTTCCGATAATATTGGTTTGGGAAATCAATGAATCGATACATGTACCCCAGCGTCCACACTTGAAATTGCGTAAATGCAAGCTTGATAGTGTTTGGTACCAGATTATCCTTTCCAGACACTGGTGCCTTGCCTCATTTCCAGTCCATTAGATTAGACAAAAGCTGTGAAAATGGAAACACTTACACTGTGACCTTTGTGATTCGTGACTCGGACTCGGACTCGACCTGCATGACTCGGGGGACTCGGACTCGGGAGAGGTGACTCGGACTTGGACTCGGACTCGATGTTTGATGACTCGAATATAAGTCTGGCTATAAGTGGAGAAAATGCTCAGCAAATCTTTGTGTCAAGCCAAAATCAGAACAAGTCATTAAACATTGCACTACATGTTCGTTGGTAAACCTGTTTTTGCCAAGTAAATGTATTTTGCGCTTATCCAATTTCTGTGCTGAAGAGCTCTATATAATTCACTTCAGATCTCCTCGGCAAAACGTACTCACATACGGATAAGTCGACGCACTCTTTGGGGAGTCCGGCAGGTAAGTGAGCTGCAGCCATTCTCTCGCTACGGCCTGGAAAGTCTAGCCCCGAGATACATACATAATACTCATCAACAAACACGGATTCCCCGTGCACACTGCCGAAACAAGAGAACCCGTTCCCTCACCCTCCCTGAAAAAATAACCTCCCCGAACTGCAAGAGAGGAAGAAAAAACTGGCGAAACAAATCAGCGAAACACTATCAACACCGGATCAGCATTAATCGAGTTGTACTGTTGAGTCCTGCCCGCACGCCAAGGCATTCTGCCTCACCAAAACTATCGATTTTGTTGTGCAACCGGGCGAGCGTGCACGCCTCAAATTACCGACAAGCTTGGCAGTCTGACAAACATCATTTGGAAACCCTTCCCTCTTTTTACGGAGAGAGTTTTTTTCTCGTCTTCATATTTCTGGGTTGGCAAGGAAATCTGAACTTTGCAGAAAAAGTGTAATTTCTTGCTTGATTGAAATTACGCCTCCCTGAGTTTGACATGTTTAGGCGCGAACGACTGGCAAGGGGACTGGCCGCGATTTTGATCACGTCCGAAGCGCCGTAATTGATGTCGCTTTGCCCCGCGACTGACCGATTCCTCATGGTCCGACAGTTCGATCGGTGAGGCATTCAACTTTTGCCACGATATAACGGCAAGAATGCTTTGACATTTTACAACTGATAGCTCTTCCTCTCCCAATCTGAATTATAAAGGTGAAGTATGTAGATAATATGTGTCGCCCAGCACATTCCAAGAGCTTTGAATTGTCCCCAATAAAATTCTGGCTCTCTTAAAAAAATAATAATAATAATATTATGATGGCCTCGCCGGTGCTGATCAATATCGTGACTTTTATTCGATTTCCCAAGTATATGTCTCGATAGATGATATCTTAACAAACTTTTCCCTCTGTTTCTTTTTCCCGTGTCTATTTTACCAGCCTCCATGCATCCCGCTTTTAAGCCAACATAAATCATCGCATCCATTTTTTTTATCTACAAATTAGGCGCGCGAGCAAAGTCGGGCAGCCGGAATTCTGTTCATTTTTCCCCCTGGGATAATTTAGAGACGCGGCAACTAATACCTTAGAATTCCCCCCGAGGCGATGCGGGCCCTTAATCTGTGAGGCATCTTCTTCTCAAACTTCTCTCCAACCTTCTCTTGATTGGATTCTCTTGAGTGTATTGGTCTGCCTCGGTGTCTCTGGCCTATATACCCCTGGTCTTTGAACCGGTCCTTTATAAAGGAAAGTTCCCACATTCCTAAAAGTGCATTTTCATAAAGTGTGTTATTTTTTTAATGCATTCCCGGTATGAACTCCATTGCACATTGTGTTAAGTCTGGCCAATGTAATCTGATTTCAGTCGCGGCACAGTGTCAACAATTTCATTGCCAGGGGGAGGTTCTTTCTGATGATGTTCCTCCAGTAAATGTGTTAAGTATTCCAAGCCGTAGGCCAGGCTTTGCATTACATTTTGATAAGGATGGCTAGCCCATACTTATAGAGGGCGGTTTCCGTAACCCGGGGAAGAGCCCGATCTGCGCTTTACCGTCACGTGCCAGTAGTGAAACCTTGGTCTCGCTCCGGCTTCGACTCCAGGCTCCATCTTCGTGATCAAAGGCCTTTGGAGACTCTGGATCAACATTGGTTTCTGAGGGGAGTTCGGCCACAGGGCGACCACATCAGATATCAAAAATATAACAGTAATTTTTAGTTGTTCTAAAGTTAAAGACTTAAAAGTATAATTTCGGGGCCGGCCAAGGAAACAAAGCCGAAGCATAAACGAATCCCATGTTTCTGAATTGGCTGTGCATTTTTGACGAAGCCAGAAAACCCAAGTATGCCCCGCGAGCGCTTTTCTCTTCACAAGCTGCGCTTTTTTGATGTCTTGTAACTGTGTAGCGCACAGATAACTTCCAAACGGATGCCCCATGAGCATTACCCATTGCATAATGAAGTAATTTTCGAAGCATTATTGTTGATCTTCCCTCAAGCATCAGGTTTTAAGTTATGTTGTACATACAGCACTTAGTTCCAAAGGCCTCGCTATATAGCATAGAGAATAATGCGGCTCTTCGTTAAGGTAGGCCTGATCTGATACACCGTGCCCTCTGGTGACATGCACACAATAGGGAACACAAGATTGTATACGTCTCTACAGGGCAATTTCTATGAATACGTCTCCACAAGGCTTTCACGAAATAGATATATGGACTTTACTCAAAAACTAGGAATTTCCAAGGTATGCTGATCCGTCGCAAATGGTAGAGTTTTAAAAAAGGGATATTAAGTCCAAATTTCAGCCCAGGAAATTAATTCTGGTTAAAATAAGAGCATTTTGAAACTGTACCTTCAAACTTGAAAACTTTAGTACACGAGAAAAAAAAAATGTCTCCACAAGGATAAAAATTTCAGTATGCGTGTGTGCGTGTGTGGGGACGCACAGGCAGTGCATGCAGTCATTGTGTGTGGACCTGTGAACAAAATATGTCCACACAGTGCCGGTAGTGAAGACGATGTGTGGACTTGCAAGCCCACGTCCACACACACACATCTTTGTAAACACCGGCAATCGTGGACCCCCTATTGTCCCTAATGCTAATTCCTTTATTTGTACTAACTTTTTAGCAACAGCTCTCATTGGTTTTGTGTACACGAATTTTAATCGGTGGCCAACCGGTCAATCGTGGACCCCATGTTTGCATGCCCTAACCCTTTGTTCCTAGTCCACGATTGCCGGTGTTTACATACTCAATGTTGTCCCCTCTCTGAAAAGCAATTTTAGAGGCATTGCTGGATTAGGGTCGCAAAATGAAGAGGAACACTCAAGGAAATTATGATAAAAAAAAAATTCGGGTTGATAGAGTGTTCACAGTGCGAGCAAAAGGATTTTGTTCTCCGAGTTTTTTTTTAACTACACAAAAACAAAGAAATGTCCTCACTAGGTTTGTAAGGTTAACATTACTGTGTGTGTGATCTTGTCAACTTTTACGACTGAGGACTTGGGACAATGGGGGATCTGCGATAACAATAAACCCGAGGACATGAGCAAAGTCCTCGGGAGGCTTTCGTGTACAAACCTTATGGGAGATGCTGAGAAAAAGTACAAACAATAGGAACAAAAGAAGAAAACAATAGCAGGTCCTCATAAGTATAGGATAACGCGACTGCGTGTGCGCTCACGAGTTGTTCTCGAATTTATCCTTCAAGAGTTGAAGCGGGCGACCGTCGAAGCCGCCTCCGCATTAGGGGGAGGGGCATGCCCCTGGACCCCCATAGCAGGACACGCCTGCATGTACTCAAATATCAACCCCGTCTCCCTAGCCCTTACCCCGCCTTCCTGAAAGATAGATCTGCATCTGTCCTGATTACGTAATAAACAATATTCGCCACATTAACACGTAGCTGCTCGTGCTGTCGACATCTTGTCCGCAGCTGTGGGTTTTAATTGCAAGGCCGTGGGAGCGAATAACACTTGCATTACTGCTCTACATAATAACAATCGACCTTCATTTATTATAGTTGAACCACTATAGGCACAGGTGCTACAAAACACCTGAAATGTGAAGCGGTCTGGCGGAAATGAGGCAGAAGTGGGCAGCGGTTGGAATGAGGGCTTGCAGGTAGGCTAAATTTGGAAAGAGAATAAAATTATCCTTGCAATTTACTGTTGTTGCACTTCAGTCGGACATTCCGTTGACAAGTCATGGCTGTTTACAGTTCGCAGTTTTCAACATGTCGATAAAGTAAAATACTGAAGAAAGACCTTTAAAGTTTCGAGTGAATTGTAGTCGCGTAAATTAGGCATTTGTGTTTTCTTAAAAACACTTATATTCCACCATCGGGGGCACATTGTTCATACTTTTTCTTTGAAATAATGTGAAGTAGACCTATCAAAGATCATCAATAAATCTGAAAATCATTTTACTTTACTACTACCTGTACCCAGATCCGTCTCAAGTCATCTTAAGTCCCCCTGCCTACATATTATTGTCATCAAGTTTGATTGAGAGTGAAGTTTGACTTTTCATATGACAGCACTTTGCAGTTTTACCTAACCATAAACAACAGTGACCTCATTTGACCCTTAAATGACCCTCGACCTTAAATGTCTCAGTTATCTGAAGTCCCCCTACCCAAAGATTATTGTCACTTAGCTTGCTTGAGAGTGAAGTCTGACTTTTCATACGACAGCACTAATTAACCAAACCGAAATGGAACACACGGACAAACATACACACAGAAGGAAGATATCCCTTTATTGACTTAAAAGCCAGGGGTAAACATTAAGATGCTTTGTCACAATTTTCTCAAAAATTATAATATCTACTTGGCTGAAATTTTAAAAAAAAATTTTTTTTTTAATAAACTGCTTCAGATTGATTGTATTTGTTGTTCCTTATCGGCAAAAACACAGGTTTGTTTTTGGAAATGGTGTCCATTATCTTAAGCGGTGAGACAAATTTAACTGGTGTCCTCAACATTGTGATGATACATGCATATAAAAACGTCAGCTTGTGTCTGGAATATAGTATTAAAGAAAGAGGGACACAAACAAGGATAAAGACAATCTAGATTACGTCTGTTTCGTTTCCTGCGGATCTTCAGTCAACACCCGTAAATTTCAATACAGACCTACTGATATTGATTGACAAAAGCCCAGCCAATATCTCAGGACCCTAGACACATTCTGAACTTCCAGGAACTTATCAGCAAGGGTCCATTCTGTTCACAAGAGGGCGCTAGTGCTCCAACCTAAGGTACGACATTGCAGCTGATCACCGTGAGATGATAGGTGGCGCTACATAGACTGCCAGGTCGACCAAAGTTGGATAGGACACCGTGGACAAGTTCGAGCAAGACCCAGTGGTTAACTAGTGGTTGGTTCGTGACGTACCTAGCGCATGCGCACTGAAGTTGAAGTGCGAACGACTCTAATCGAACTATTGTCATGCCAACGGCCGTCAAAAAATGGCGGTCGCACAATTAATCAACACTTGTTATTTCTCTTTATTTACACAAATAATAGTGATTGTGTATAGTTTAGGACATCTTACATAATCGCCAATACTATTATGCAATAGTGACAAAAGTGACATAATCGTGAACTAACATGGACAAACTGTGCAATGAAAATGAAATTCAGCGCTCAAAGTTTCGTTTTCCGCCACTTTTGTTGATAGTTGGTCCCCTCTGCACTATGCTATGGAAGTTGCTATTGTATAACCAGCTATAAATCGTGAGGCGACCAGCCGCGGTAGGCTGGTCCTGAATAGTTGTCTAGAGTAGCCCAACCGTCGTCGACTAGACAGAGTTCGGGCTAACTTCAGTCGAACTACGGTTAACTATGGTGGCCCTGAAGGGACATCGCATATCGCAAACGTGTGCGCATACGTATGCGATGTCGCGAAATTTATCGCGAATGTGTGCGCACACGTATGCAATGTCGTGAAACAATTCGCGAATATGTGCGCACACGTATGCGATGTCGCGAAATTTATCGCGAATATGTGCGCACACGTATGCAATGTCGTAAAACAATTCGCGAATATGTGCGCACACGTATGCGATGTTGCAAAATTTATCGCGAATATGTGCGCACACGTATGCGATGTTGCAAAATTTATCGCGAATATGTGCGCACACGTATGCGATGTTGCAAAATTTATCGCGAATATGTGCGCACACGTATGCGATGTCGCGAAATTTATCGCGAATATATGCGCACACGTATGCGATGTCGTGAAATTTATCGCGAATATGTGCGCACACGTATGCGAATTTGTTTGCAATGTCGTGAATTTTATTGCATACCTTGTCGCATACCTTTCAGTAAAATTCCTAATGAACTGGGGAGTTGTAGCAGCTAGTCTGGAATCTAGACGTACTGTTAGATATAAATAGGGTCTGACTAATAAACCTGTCGAGCGCAAACTTGCTACTTGCGCAACTTTGAAATTTGCGCGCACAAGTTTGAAACTCACGTGGTGTCATATTTCAGCCAATAAATATGCGCACGCAAATTTAAATTGCCGTGATTTGCAGGTGTTGCGATCAATTTGTACATGAACTGCACGTTCTATTAATGATAAATGAACTGCTGCGAACTGCTAATAATACCACCTAGATAAAATTACTTGATCTTCCCAGTAGATGGATGAAATGGATTATGCAATAAAAATTCAAATTTATAAAACTATGTTGGGTACATTTTGTTTTAAAGGGGTGTTATAGGTCAGCAGCACTCCCTTTTGTGCACTTTTAGAGTGGAAAATGGAGACTCCTGATTAGGGCCTTAATTAACAGCTAATTAGTGGACCGAATTGGCCCCCTCCAAAATTTGATCTTCCCAGTAGATGGATGAAATGGATTATGCAATAAAAATTCAAATTTATAAAACTATGTGGGGTACATTTTGTTTTAAAGGGGTGTTATAGGTCATCAGCATTCAGTTTTGTGCACTTTTAGAGTGGAAAATGGAGACTCCTCGATAGGGCCTTAAATAACAGCTAATTAGTGGACCGAATTGGCCCCCTCCAAAATTTGATCTTCCCAGTAGATGGAAGAAATGGATTATGCAATAAAAATTCAAATTTATAAAACTATGTGGGGTACATTTTGTTTTAAAGGGGTGTTATAGGTCAGCAGCATTCCCTTTTGTGCACTTTTAGAGTGGAAAATGGAGACTCCTCATTAGGGCCTTAATTAACAGCTAATTAGTGGACCGAATTGGCCCCCTCCAAAATATGATGTGCCCAATAGAAGGTTCGGTTATATGAAAGCATAAAAAATAGTACATTTATTGTATATCTTTAACATTTCGTTGGGAAAGTCCAAGAAATCCTTTCACTACAAACAGAGAGGCAACCACCTTTTACTCTATGTGTTTGAGATTTTGATACCGCGGTTGAGAACGCGGCTAAGAACGCGGCTAAGAACGCGGCTAGGTTTTGGGCCCATAACGCGGCTAAGTTTAGTTTGGTATGACCTTGGCCACGCTGAAATGTAACTGCCTGGTACCCAAGCTCCTGCCTTGAAGTATCTTGGGTATACAAAATGGGACCAGGGCCACTTGCGTACTCCCTAGGTCACTAACAAATTGCCCGCAAAAATGACATCACCCCAAAGGTATGCGACAAAGGTATGCAATAAAATTCACGACATTGCAAACAAAATCGCATACGTGTGCGCACATATTCGCGAATTGTTTCACAACATCGCATACGTGTGCGCATATATTCACGATAAATTTCACGACATCGCATACGTGTGCGCACATATTCGCGATAAATTTCGCGACATCGCATTCGTGTGCGCACATATTCGCGAATTGTTTCACGACATTGCATACGTGTGCGCACACATTCGCGATAAATTTTGCGACATCGCACACGTGTGCGCACACGTTTGCGATATGCGATGTCCCTTCAGGGCCACCATAGTTAACAATAGTTCTTGCGCGAACTTGCCCCTATTTGTCGAAACCACATTTTGTCTCCAGATGTTGGAACCTTCGTTGTGAAGTGTTTGGCGTCTGGTATTTGGGTCATTCTATAAATTTGGGGTCCAAAGTGTGACATTTTTCCCGTCCCTGTTACCTTGGTACTTTGTAATTTGCGATTCAAGCATCATTAAGAATGACTTCAAATGATTGTTTATTTGTTGGGTAGGTAGTTTGCTATTCACAATCACTCTTGGAGGATGACTGCAATAAGGAGTGCATCAGAATTATACAATCATAGATGTCAGATGTAACAGGGACGGGAAAAAAGTGGACCCCAAATTTATAGAATGACCCATTTGCAGGTACGAATGAACTATGTATGTAGCAAAAGTATAATATGAATTTAATTTGACTTTTTCCTCTAAAAACTCTTATATGACAATTAGGGCCTACAAATGAATAAACAAAAGAAATATACAACCACAAAATAGAGCAGTATACTTCTTCTAAAACCCTCTTTGATGTATTTTACTTTCAAAAGGGCGCCATCTAGAGGGAACAAGTGGATTCTCAATCAAGTATGAGTTAATGCCAAAAATAATAATTAAATGTATATCCAAAAAACACGTAACTACAGGTAACAAAATACAGGTAACCTATATAATTATGTAGGCCAGACGTAACATTAGTAACTGAGAGCATTGGGTTCCATGTGATTTAATATGAGGCGATAATACCGAGCGATTAATTTATCAATCAACTTCGACAGCATCGAGCAGTGATGAAACCCCGGCAGAATTGCGAGAGACGTTTATTTATTAATAGCCGCGGTGATGACCGCCCACCGGTGTTGTTGTCTTAAGCTGCGCCGTCAGCTACGGCCGCGTTTCGAGCGGCGGACCGCCACGTCACGTTCCGATCCGTAGTATAGGCGTCGCGACGACTAGGCGAATTATTGGACCTATTTACGTTCAGATCTCTCCGAGAAGAAGCATATCTTTGGATGTTAACCCATCTGTCTTCATTCCTCGTCGGGATTTCCCGTTCAATTTGTAGTTACACCTATCACTTCCAGTTATGCCTGCACTAGTAGAAGGCGATCGCATGTGTAGGGACTGCTGATGTGGAAGCCGCAGCATTCATTCATAAAAAAGTCTCGACGAGTGACTTTCATTCATAACAGCCGGGCATCGTCTGCAAGGTATTAACGCGTGCATGCTTCTTGACTGATGTGCGCATTTCCCACATGAGAATGTGCACGTGCTATACGATTTCTACCGGCACTCTTTTGAAGGTGGGCGCTTTACACACCCATGGAGCTATTAATACACACCAGTTACAGTCTTCATCAGTGGATCTGATTTGAAGGATGAACGGCACGCGTATCATCCGACGGAATAATCTCTCAACTCTTAGTCTCCTGAACCAGAAATAACTTGCCGGAATTCCGGATGGACTACGCAGATTCTATGCAAAAATGGCATTAACTTTACGCTATTAGAAGCTGCGCGCTATCCTTTATTTGTGTGCCAAGGAAGCTGGTTGTGTCTTCAGAAGGGATATCAGTGGTTAACTGCTCGTGACACCAACGAGGATAGCATCTGGCGGTGGCTCACGCACTTTTCTCCTTGATGGAGTGGACGCGGCAAAATGCGGCCATTTTCGCACGGGGATAACACGCGAGGCCCGCGCTCGGCTTAAAGTGGCGCCAGGACACTGCAGTACGGGATTTCACAGCACCAGATCGAGGAAACGATAATTTGTCGCAACTAATTTTCGTATTTGATGCGGGACACAAAGAGCGGTTTGAAGAAGCTTATGTTGAGGAATGTTGATGAACGACAGTACAGTGGACTCCTGGATTTGAACAGATATATACGAGCTTATAACTTAAATGATTTTTTACGAGTAGTTTGTTGTACTATAATTTTAAGAAAAGGTGGACAATGTCATTGCCACTGATTGAATTGCTCTGTTTTTGTGGACTTTAAAACGAAAATGATGGGAATGCGAGCTTGCATGCAGGATAATTGTTTCCCCCTCATCACCTGTTTATGTTCCTCAAATCCAGGAGAACCTTAATGTTGATGCGTTTCCTATTCCTGTGCACTGCCTACCCGTCAGCAAGATGTTTTGAATTCATGTTAACCCCTACCATGGTATGATGAGGTGTCAACAACAGGCCGCGTACAGACCACTGAAATTAAGAAGCCGATGAGATACCACGGAAGCAAAGGCCAAACATGTATAATGAAATTAACCTGACACGGGTCGACCCGTGCCTAATGTACGTGTCACTGAACTAATCCTGACTCGTCGGTCAACGGTGTGCTAACAGCCCCGTCTTGGGACAACACTTCATCCCTTGATGCCCACAAATCCAAGCAAAGACAAATTCTTCATTTAATACCACGCATCCAAAGTCTGTCAGCAGCAGGAATTAAGCATCCACTCCTCCGTTTAACACTCAGATCTATCCCTCTTGTTGACAAGACAAAAATGCAGTCGCTTCGTTGTAGAAAACAACTCGTCTTGCCGTCACGCGATTACATCTGCGATGCGCATCGGACAGTTGCACTTGATGCCGAGGGCGAGTTGTGATCGCTGGTGCCAACAGACGGAGAAGGAGTAATTATGTCAACAGTGAATGATACGGAGGATGTAATGTACTACACAGGGGCACAGGATCGGAACATTTGTCCTTCCATGGAATTTAGGTATAATCTCACTAACGAGCTGGATGCTGAATGGTTCGTGGGAACATTTTCCTACAGCTGGACCGACACTGTAGTGCACACCATCATTCTACCGTTTATCCTGAGTGCTGGATTACTGGGAAACTTTGCATTTTTGTTCGTGGTATCCCGGATCGAGTGGATGCGCACCATCACCAATTGCTACCTGGTGAATCTAGCTCTAGCTGACATGACGTTCCTGGTGGTCTCGATCGGGGAGAAGCTCCACCAGTACACCCGGACCCCGTTCGTCTACGATGACCTGCCCAAGGGCGCGACCGGCTGTGTCCTGGTGCCCTTCGCCAAGGACTTCTGTTTTTTCTCCTCCATCCTCCTGGTGACTTGCATCTCAGTGGAGCGGTTCAACGCGGCCTGCCGGCCCTTAAAGCAGAGGCGGAACAAGGGAGCCAAGCTACGGGCCCGGACGGCTAAGCTGACCGCCATGGCTTGGGTCCTGTCCCTCGCTATGGCCAGCCTCCGTATATCCGCCTCCTGCTGCCAGTACCGAGTCTACTGCCTCATATGGCCCGACACAGACGCCTACTTGGATTACACTAGAGAGGTTGGAGAGTGCAGACCTGCCGCCGAGTGGGTAGCAACCGTCGCAAAGAGCATCCAACTCGTCCTGTTCACTGTAGCCATGGGGGTCAACACCGCACTCTACGTCCGGATCACCCGGGCTGTGCAGTGCACCAAGGCCCGCCCCAACGCCCGCCACCATATCCCCTGCAGTGGTAGCACCTCGGCCATCGAGGCCAAGATCACTCGCATGGTGGTAGCCACTGGAGTCATCTTCTTCCTCTGTCTCGCCCCGTACGAGCTCTTCTCGGCGCTGGTCATGGTCCTGCCGACCTTCGACGGCAACATGGTGTCGGCCATGCAGGTCTGCCGGATGCTGATGCATCTCAACTCGGCAATCAACCCCTTCATCTACAACGTGGCCAACCCTCGCTACAGGAAGGCCTTCCGGCTAGCTTTTACCAATACCCGGGCAGCAAGGACCAGAGAATTCCGCGAGAGTGTTAGGGAAACCCAGCACGGCAGGTTCAAAAACCCTAACCAGTCTTCAACTGTGTCTACTGTCCCCAAAAGGAGGACTCAAGGCCAATCTACGCAGGCAGCAAATAGTGTCACAAAGATGTAAAAATATATTTGCCAGGATATAAATTCTAGAGTCACTAAATTTGCCAGCAAATTCCTCCAAAGTCTATGTTTTCTACGTTAGTAGGCCTACGTGCAGCCGTTGTTCTAAAGGTTTTTTTCTGGGGGGGGGGGGGGGGGGGAGGGGTGCTAATGGTGCTTAAAGAATGGAGACGACTTTTATTTTATTTTCGATACATCTCCTACATGAACTCAGAAGGTGGTCACCAAGATATAGAAAGCAATCAAAGCAATTTTTTTGTATAAGAATATGAGTGTGTGTAAAAAAGTCCCGGGTCAGAAAATGACCCGGAATCCGGGTCCTATTTGACCTGATACATTTCAAGGTCAAAACGTCCATATCTTGTGTCGATATGACACTCTGAATCGTTTTCTGGATCATGTTGACCCGGAGACCTTGGCAAAAGTATCATAGTGACCCATTTCAGGGTCAAAATGACAATTTCCTTTGTCGAAAAGACACTACTCTGCTTCATTTTCTGGGTCATTTTGACCCGGAGACCTCGGCAAAAGTGTCATATTGACCCCATTTCAGGGTCAAAATGAAACTTTTCCGGGGTCGAACGACACTGTCTTCTTTGGCTCATTTTCTGGGTCAATTCGACCCGGAAACCTTGGGGAAAAGTGTCATATCATGACCCTGAAAAGTTTTATTTTGACCCTGAAAAGTTTTAGGTCAAATAGGACCCGGATGTGGGCCTTTTTATAGTGCAGTTACATTACAGAACGTCTGTGTATCATTTATATTAAATGCTATAACACAAATGAAAGTTGTCACGTTTAGAAACGATAAAAGAAGTCAAATAAGACGAAAAACGAAATAGACTCATTTAGGGAACAGCTTCAATGACTTTAGTACAAATGACTGTCACGAACAATGTAAGGAAATCATCTTTAAAAACCGCTGTTAATTCACCGGTTACGTGCAGGGGAGTAGTATCTCATGTTGAGTTTGTAACTGGTACAAAATAATGTGTGTGATTGGAATAATGACCGTATCGAGTGTTTTTTTTTGTGCTGTTATGTTTTTGCTGCTTTAAAATATTTCGAACTGAAAATAGTATTCAAGTGCCTTTCCCAGTCATTTTTTGCTAAATACTGCTTTTTTGAGTTGTTGACACAAAAGATCAGGCTTTTTTTTCTTTGCATATCGATATCCAAGAACAATACAATGATGTAAAGTATTATACGCAAATCCGATGTCTAGTTTACTTCTGGTTATGGAAATTCTTTTAGAAGTCATCTTCATCTTTCAAAATATTCATTGAAAGTCCATTATACCCTTCTGCATGTTTAGCCTATCAGTCCAATCTTTCCAGCGATTAAAATGTATTACCAAAAAACCTCATTGATATTCGTCTCTCAACAACGTCTGGTTTCAGTTTGTTGTCCAGAGGATCCGCTTTTGGACATCTTCCAAAACCTCGGTAACACCAGCTGAAAGTTGTAAAATCAATTCCCCCCGATTAAAACCCGAGTAACACCATCTGCAAGTTTTTAAATCAATTTTCTCGGATTAGAACCGGAGTAATACCCTGCGCGAAATCCGTAGTGCCTCGGGGAAGCGAATTGAATGTCACCCAGGAAGATCTTAACACAATATGGACAAATTGTCAAAAACTGCAACTCGAATAACAGCCGGGGGGCATGCCATATCGATAAAAAAGAGACCAACAAAAGTGTGTATGGAGGTACTCGGATCGTTTAGAAGGGATCAGTGTCACTGTCATTTTATCTGAATTGGATTGTCGCCTGTGGCCCTTGAGCAGATCACAGTAACACATAGGTTATTCCCCTCTTGCGAATTCTAACTGCTTGTATGATTGTGTAAACATGTATAGGCCTACCTTTTCCCTATACAGTATGGAGGGTATCATAACAAAATGTGTGTAACGATATTGCAATTTCATTCAGCGGACGCTACTCTGTTATTATTGGCTCAAGTTGTGTTTTTACCGTACACATAATGAAGAAGGACCTTATAAGAAAGGGTTCGTCACTCTTGACTGACTATACATGTTGAGTAAAAAAGAAAGTGCTCGAATTAGAAAAAAACCCAGTACACGTGCGGCCAGCTCTATTTCATAAAAATAACATAGGGCTAAAGTACGTGTTATTGACTGTAATAGTATCTGTGGAAAATTCACTTAATTTGCATATTCTATTCCCAAGTTATGACTATTTTTATATAAAAATCCCAAATTTTAGCTGTCCACCACTGATCATTTACCGTTCTACGAACTGATGGATGGTCATTGAATACAATGAAACATAAACTTGTTCCCACCTCAATGAATGACCGAAATCTTGCAAAGAAAAACAGACAAATATCGCCATAAATTTTCAAGGAAACAAAGAGTGAACGTTTCAAAACACAAAATCTGACAGTAAACTCATATTCAAAACAGAATCTGACAGAAAAAAAATGTTTCAGTCTTGACTCAAAATGATTAAAATCCCATCTGTATTTGAATGCGTGTGTGTAATCAGTAATTCTCACTCACAGCTCAATTATTGTATTCCGTATTAAACAGCTATAAAACTAGGTTCTTTTAGCAACTGATAGCATGGATCAATATCAGAATTTTCAATAAAGTGAAAGCACATGCTCTTTTTAAGACATGCTTCGTTTGTGTATTAAATTTGATTGCTTTCAAGACAAAATATCTTTAATCCAGGTCAATTTCTTTTTGATTCGCCTTGTATTCTCTTCTTTGATTTGAAATATTTTGCTTTGTTGTATCACTGTGAACGATGGCACCGTCTTTTAAAGGGTTGTGTGCCCGGTTTACCTAAATAATCCCTTAAGTTTTTCGTTCATTTCTTTCTGGACATCACTTGTTTTCTCACAATAGCTCCGTGCATATAGATAGTATTCGATCATTTATATCCGGTTGCTAGATCGACACCTCTCCCAAGGATTGTGGCACTTTGCTTTCCGTTGATCACTTCGTCTCGGCACCACTAAGTTTCTAATACAGTGCGATTCTCGGTTGACGGTATTATACGGTGATCTGGCATTGCCACCCGGGAAGTTGAGCTCCTAACGTATTTGTATCTCGACATGTTTGCATCTTGCACATGTAAATGTCGACTTCCAGAAATATATATTTCAGGACAACACGAATGGCATCTGTTGGCCTCCGTACTTACACCGAAGTTATAAACTTTTGGTCACCGAAGTAAACCAATTCTACAAACACCAACGACTATTCTCCATGACCTATCTCGTATTTTATCATTTGCCTATTTTTCGGCCTCAATCAATTATTTATCTCTATAGGTTTCTCATGAGGACCCCATCGTGATAAAATTTTCAGCTGTGCGGAATTGCCGAATATCACTTTTGTTTTTCAATTACGCCGTTTGGCCTGGCGCGCAAGTCATTCCCTTGCTCTTGGGTTCATTTTCTGATTAAAATTTAACACCTCCGAGACTGTTGCTCCCCGGACCTGACGACAATAATTCATCGGTCACGCAGTTCCAATTAACGGTTGATCCCATGGATGGAGACCGCTCGCAAATCGGTTTTTTCTTCATGTTACTAATTAATAAGAGCGAAATATGTCTTATTTATCTGTATTAAATACCCTTCGCTCGCTCTAGTTGTTCATTTAAAGGTTTGGTGTCTCTTTCATCAGTGCGCACGTATCAGATCCACGTTCTGTATCAATGCATGAGGATACATGCGTCGCATGCAGCAGTAGCAGTAAACAGCCCAAGCTCCCGCCTCATCACGCGGCCGAATTCCCGCGAGATTTCGGGCGGTAATTGAAGCGCTGATCCTTTGCGGGGCAGCGGTCGCTTGTTGGGATACGTGCCGCGAATGAATACAGCGATATTGGCTTGATAAGTTGAATCCAGCCCTTCAAACTCGTCGATGCTGTACCATGATGCGATACACATTGTGTACTCCATGTCGATTTGAAATGCGCCTCTCGGCTCATGGCACCTCGCCAGAACAAATAATGTTCATCCCACATGAAAAATAACACGTGTCAGTGCATGTCATGATGATTCGTGTTTACGCAGTATGCACAGCGCATTACCACTGGGAAATCCACATTCATGTCTTTTCACATCTTTTGCTGGCTGGGGAGAGAGCAAGCCATGGAGCTGGTTGGGTGGCTTGCCGGCTGACTGGCTGGCTGGCTGGCTCCCCGGCTGGCTGGCTGGCTCCCCCAGTCCTTGCTGACTGACAGCCAGGTAAGGCTGGCTGGCTTGTAGCCTGGCTTGTAGCCTGGCTGGCTGGCTTGTAGCCTGGCTGGCAGCCTGGCTGGTTGGCTGACACGTAGTTGTAGGGTAAGGAAGAGAGCCGGGCAGCGCTATCGTATATGATTCTCCCGTAACGCCAAAGAATGGTCTAAATCCACCCCATTGTGCAGACCAGATGCATGAAAAGACTGCCAGTACATAGCCATTCTGAACCAAGCATGGAATAGAATCTGCGTGCTCTAACTAAGACTGGCCTGTGACCATGTTTACTAGGCTTGCTTTGCATAAGCGAGTTACACGCAATATAGTTCATGTACGGCTTACATAAATGTACTAAAAAAGGAACAAAAGTGTGCTTGGCCAGTTTTATGTTCAAGACCGCTTCGAGCCTGGAAGCTGATAGTGACCCGAGCCGAACCTGTTCGGTCAAAGAGTCAAAACATTCGAGTAAAAAGGAAAAAAATCCGATTTTGGTCAACAATTTTACTTCATTTTTTTTTTTAACACCCCTCCAGCTATGTTATGGTATGTGCCTCTCGCGAGTAGTCGTAAACAACTCCTTATGGAGATTGGCGCGCGCGTACATGGTGCGTACTGCTCGACATGTGGTGCGTACTGCACGACCTGTGGTGCGTACTGCACGACCTGTGGTGCGTACTGCACGACCTGTGGTGCGTACTGCACGACCTGTGGTGCGTACTGAACGACCTGTGACGCAGAACGCAGCTGTGCCGGTGTAATGAGAATTTAGGACTATGAAATACTGACTCATTTGTAGTATTGCGCATGCCTAAGTGAGGATTGTGAATGTTCATCAACAAAATAAAAGGGTAAAAGGGACCCGATTTCATAGGAGTCCAAATTTCATGTGACACTGTCTTAGGTATTTATGAATTTAATTTGAAATATCTCTCTGGGTAAAGAATAATTTAACAGAATCAGATTTCTCTTTTTCAGTTACAGTTACAAATACAGTTGCAAATCTCAATCGGGATTTACACACACGTAATTTCACTTAAACCTCTTATAACTGTGAGTAATTATCCGAAGTCACGCTCCACCCAAAGCCTGTTTACATTTCTGATTGCTTTTTGTACAGCGTTTCCGGTCAAATGAATAGAACCGTTTACAATTCCCCTGAGGCGACTCTGATGAGTCCATTCCCTTTCTAAACACATAACAGACGTTTCCTTCACGGAAAATCTTTCCAGTGAAATGAAATTCAAACAGCAGTTATGAACCCCCTAAGCATCTTAAATGGCCAGGCTTTCCAGACTAAATTGGAGGTTAAACCAGACGTTACCTGGAAACCGAACAGTTACTAATCTACAGAGAGAAAATTAAGAGAAACAAGAAAAAAGGGAAATAGTAGAAAGGATGTCAATTCCTTCCTGCTTTGCAAATATCTTCTTTCTTTTTTTAAATAGGGAATCCTTTTTTACTAATTCTTTACTTAATTCCATTAAAAATGCTTTGATTATTATATAGGCTTATGATATAAACTTAATAAATATAAATTACATAGAAATGTTAACTTTTGTATGTCTGTAGATTTTTAGAAAAAAACTCTTTTATTCAAATGCCAATGTCAAATTCAATTAACAATTGCAAGGCAAAGAATAACATCAGATATGTAAACAGAAGCATGGGAAACTAAACAAAATGAATCATGCAAAAGATAATTAAATATGTATAATTCCACATAATCTGAAATGTTTTTAAATCATCAAAGAGCATTAATAATTACCTTTTAATGGTTAGTTTTGAATCATAATATGCGTCCATTGTTTCTACAGTTGGCATATTTTTTTTCAAGAGAGTGGATCCTGAGAAGTCTTTTGAATGTAGCTCCAAAATCGAAATAATTTGTCGTTTTTCCAACCTTGCAAACACAAACTACAATATTTATTGGGATTTGAAACATGCAAAAACATCTTCTATCAACTGATGAAATTGTCGGTCGTGTGTTTTTCTTAAGGTGAATTACCTCCAAGCGCAGACAGCCCATAAACGAAAACAACCCAACCAAAAATGCGTTACAGCGGGACCTTTAATAAAAAAAAATGAAGAGAAATTCAATTTCCGATTTACGTGTAGTGCCTATACCAAGTTCAGGTCTCCCCAATAATTCAGATAAGCCAAAATTGTCTACGCCTCACTTCTCATCTCGTTTCACCGAGTAAATCCCTCAATCCATATTGACACAATTGTCGGGAAATGAAATCGTGCTCACGGTGAACCACAGCAAAACGTCAGTCCCGTCACGGTGACCAGTCTTATCAATTTATTCTCGGCCCGGAGTGTGTGCGTTTCTTTGCCAACATCGCCACAGAATGGCCAATCAATATAACCGTGCTGTGTGGCCCTACTTTTTTCTCACTCTATTTTTAAAGGAGTCCTTTCGTCCAAAATGCGCATTTGGTGCTCTTAAACGTATCAACACCCAGGAGAAAATATTTGAAAAGACTGTACAGGAGATAAACGTGCACACAATCATACTTTGAAAATTGGCGGTTTTCGTGCATTATTGTCGCGCCAAAAAATTTCGGGTTCAACATTTTGGTCCTCAAAACTCGAGCCGTGGGAGTGTTTGTCTTCAATTCACATGATTCTGACGAAAATATTGCATCGAGCACACGTGATCTTTCTTCTATTGAGATCTAATTTCACACAATATATTTTCACCTGCTTTGCATGCATTATGTATATGCATTATAATTATGTTATACGCTTGGTAAGTAAAAGTAAGGCTCAGCTGCTGGAAATACGTATAGGCAGGGGGAGAATAACTACAGGAAAACAACAAGGTTTTCATTTGTGCTTGTGAATGTAAGACATGATGCGGATTTCCTGCTACTCAGACATTTTAAATTATGGTTTGTAAACAAAAAAACCTCTATATTTTTGGGGATCTCCAGTCCGAACGTATATCTTTAATCTCAGCGGGCCGCGGTCGTCACCTCCCCCGGCCGCAGGGGGCTAGGCTCGGCATCGGCCCCGTTGATGAGCAGGTGCTCCAGCTGCTCACTCGGGGAAAAAAATCAGCATTTGCCGGATTGGAAGTGACACAGGATTGACCGGAAAATACTGCTCAGTGAATAATTGATTTTGATTGTTGGCCTTTTCTCAATGTTTACCTATCTTACCAGAGACCAGATGTTATTTGTATTAGCTTCAACGATCAATGGTTGTGTTTATGTCATACAAAATGGGTCAATTGAAATTAAAAATTAAATATCGGTCATGTTAAAACTATCCAAAGAATTTGTTTGAAGTATTTAATTCCTGGAATAATAACTGATGATACATGAAACCAGAAGCCAAGCAATTAGCTTCGTAAAAGTAATTATCCATGCATGTGTCTTAGCCGGAAAAAAGTTTTGCAAATACCAACACGACTAGTTGGGGAAAAATATCAGAGTGTTATTTTTCCTTGTATGATGAAGTTGTCATGCTAAAACTATGAAGCCAGAAAGCGGATGATATTTTGATTAGCTTACAGTGATAAGGTATGCATGTGCATGCTTGAAATCAGTATACAGCGCGTCCCAAAATTCCCACAACATTTTTTTTTGCGAGGCTCTAACGTCGCCGCGGAAACACGTACCACCATTATTTTTATATCATTTTAAAGCTTGGAATCTTAACTTTATCCCTGGTAAGTATTGTTTTGATTTTCAACAGGGTTTTGAAATTATTATTGTTCAAATAAAGGCATGTCAAAAACAAACTCAACCGATTTCAAGGAAAATCAATGATGCACATTTGTCTAATGTGGAAACGGTTCATCATGTTTGAATGTGACGATCTCGTTACCTTTTACTTTCTGTGTTTCCTATTCTGTTCGATCCACGTAGACTACATCTTAAATTAATTCAAAATATTGTTCTTCGTTTCAAGCAAAATTTTGAAATTCACGTTGTAGCTATTCAAAAAGCGCGCTCAAAGTGTGACTCGAGTTTGCATCTGATGTATCACATCATCGAATTTCCTTGAAATCGGTTGAGTTTGTTTTCGATATGCCTTTATTTGAACACGAATAATTTTCAAACTCTTTTAAAAAAACAAACCAAAACTCGCCAGGAATAAACTTCAGATTCCAAGCTTTCAAATGGTTTACAAAATAATGGCGGTACGTGTTTTCGCGCCGACGCTAGAGCCTCGCAAATAATTGCGGGTATTTTGGGACGCCCTGAATGTAGTATGATATCGTCTTTAAGACTCACTAAAGACTGAGCCTATATATACTGACCTTGTGAATAAAATAATATCGTCTTAACGACAGAAGCCTGCTGTAAATAAAGTACATTTTCTTGAAAGGTGTCATGTACAACTTACATACCAACCGAGGATGAAAACATTCACCCGTCAACTCAAAGTTTTCTTGTAAACGGAAAACACCACAATTGGTATCCGCCATATCGCAATTTCGCGCAGAGCTATCCCGACTTTATCAATGTACAAGCGTTCGATCTGCTGTAATCATTAGCACATACCATAACGGGCCAATGAATCTTCCACACGGTCATTCCTATGGGCAATCTCAATTACACTGGAATCACCGGAGCTTTGGGCCGGAGTGGATTTTAAATTGATTGGAAATATTTACGGGCTTGCTGCATCATTTTAGACGACAGCGTGACAACTGAAAATCCTGTCGCCGAGGTCACATTGCAACAGGAGTGAAGTGGACTGAACTGTACAGGGCTAGGGCTAGGGAAATCAAATTGTCGTTTTACAGGCAGCGATGGCGATTTGCTACCCTATAGTGTATGATATGATATCGTCATACTCAAATAGCGTATTTGGAAATATCTGCAAATCAGAAGTTACTGTGGAATGCGCATTGATCCAGGATTCAAGGAGATATTGTAAAGCTATATAATATCATCTTCACGGAGATGTACTAATACTTTTTTTGACTAGAGGGACAATGTTCATCTCAGAACTTTTCTAGTGCGGTAATTAATTGTAAATTACATTAACAGAATTGATAAATACCTAAGACAGTTAAGCCATTCCTATTGGTCGACAGCCCGTCACGTGGCCGGTTTTAAACGGATGATAAAGACCGGCTGGCTGGTAATAAACACTTTTCCAGTGTCACATGAAATTTGAACTCCCGTGAAATCCGGTGCCTTTTACCGTTTTATTGGATGAACGTTCACAATCCTCACGTAGGCATGCGCAACACTACCAGTGAGTCAGCATCATACGTAGTTCTCAATTCACAACACTCGACTCCGGCACAGCTGCGTTCTGCGCCACATCGCGCAGCACACGCGACGCGCGCGCCAATCTCCATATAAGGAGTTGTTTACCACTACTCGAGAGACTGGAAATACCATTGTATAGCTAGAGGGCTGTCCCGAAAAAAAAAATGAAGTAAACTTGTTGAACAAAATCGTTGAAAATTTGACTTGTTTTGATTTTTGGACCGAAAAGGTATTTATAAATGGGAATAAATAGGCGCTTGGCCGGTATTAAACACTATGTTTAAGACCGGTTGGAGTCTGGATGCTTATAATTACGCTCGCCGAACCTGCGTCCAGACTCCAACCGGTCTTAAACATAGTCTTTAAAACCGACCAAGCACACATTTATTCCCTTAATATAATATGGTGTTCAGGGAGATACACCAGATATAGATATAATTGAGAAAAGTGGTATTGTTTCTCATCTTAGAATTGTCTAGTGCAATGTTTTGTTATACTTAAATAACGTGTTTTTGAAAATTCCCTTTATACTAATCAGCAGGCCTCGCGCCGTATTTTGCAAGAACATCAGCATATTGTAATACAACAATAGCGTCAATACTCATAGGCCTACACTAGATTTGTTATTATTGAGGAGAGTGCCATTCTTTCTAATCTCAGAATTGTCTAGTGCATTATTTGTCATATTATTGAGATTTTCACATTTCAGAATTTCCACTGATCAGAGACCTTTTCAGTTAAACTTGGTATGTACATCGAACAAGTGGAATGGTAATTCTACATTAATAATATAAAAAAAATTATATAATTCAGTCTCATCATACTGTTAAATTGGCATTAATTCTAAGTATACAAAAGGGATGACTTGGGATGGTGAAGACGATTGAGTCAGAGTGAATGAAACTTTGTTTTGGTATGATCCTACACTATTCTAGCAATGGAGCAAAACAAAATCGGAAAATAGTCATAATTGAGGTTGGTTCATCTTTTGACGAGAGAGAGTGGAGTATTATTCCGCAGAGTTGTGCCGCGTCTCCAAAGTTGTTTTCGAGAAAACAAGATTTTGTCCTAAATCGGAAATGATCTCTCGCGGTCAGGCAGCAGTCAAGAAATTACCCCGATGGATGTGCTATATACCCGGAGTCAACCACATAAAAGTCAGCCTGCATATTTCTGCAGCAGCAGATGAAATGCTCAGCTGTCGGAAGGAAGTTGACGATGGGAAATATATAAACGTGATTCGCCAAAACTGAAATCAGCAGATATAACTGCGGTGGCCTAACAATTCACGTATTGAGAGTAAACTTTCATCGTCTCTTTCACTTCACTTTCTCTCTTCAATGTCCACCTGTCTTATATTAATTGTACTGGAAGCATTCCCTTGGTACACAACATCATCGTGTCGGTTGGGTGGGAAAAGGTCGTAAGAGCGAAAAATAGGTCATAAGGTCAAATTCAGGTTGTTAGGGTAATCGATAAAGTTAGGGTAATCGATAGAGTGCCTAGTTGAGAAATAATCATTCTTAATATAGCGCAGCGGCGGCGGTTTTCAAACTGGGGGGGGGGGGGTCACCAAAAAGGGGCACTTGCTCAGTATTTTTTTGGGGGGGGGGCATATCCGTGCTGAAATGTCGACACGTTTTTTCACCGGGGACTTGGCCTCGGTAAAATCAAAATGGGGGGGGGGGGGGGAGGGGGGGCTGGTACCATCTTACAAAATAGGGGCGCTCTTCAAAACCGGCCATTATGCAAACTATGCATTATGTGCCCATTTTCAGGGCGCAATGTTAAGGGTTTTGGGGCTTGGTTTTCATATTCCTCATTCATATCAGAACTCTCTATACCAGCTTGGGAAATGGTTACTGAAAACAAATTATCCCAAATTTTAGGGCCAGTTTTGTTTTCATCTCAAAGGTGGCACATTTATGCTCGAGGGGCACATTATGTCCGCAAGAGGGGCACTTGGGTAAATCTGGGGGGGGGGGTGGTTCCGCCGCCCCTGTTTAAGCGTATGTACGTTATTATTAAACAAAATGGGAGCTAGTATTTTTAATATTTTTTCTCTAAAGGTATCGTTTTTTTTATACACAGATGTAGTAACTACACATGTAGTTAATACAATCGTAGTTGTAGGCCTACACCGTATGATCTGACAGCGCCTTTGGCAACTTCACTCACAACAGCCGTTCCCGTAATTGAGTAGCTCGGTCGGCAGAATCCTTTATAACGCCTCCCGGTCTACATTGTGGTAATAATGGTTCAATCTCGAGCCGCTAATGAGGAAACTACGGGGCGGATGCAATTATACTGGCAGTGGAACTACAGTTCAGACAAACACCTCGGAAAAAAATAATGAACGCCGCGCACTACAGGGTGAGCAAAAAAGAACGCATCCCAAATGGCAGGACCAATTTTTGAATAAAGTTTTGCCTGTAGCACTTTCAAAATCTAGGATATGAAAGACCAGTTATTCTTTAAGTACAAGAATCATTCAGATCACTCATGTACTTTTAAAGTCACGGAATTTTGAACACAAACACCGTTTTAAAATTCTGTCCACGGATCACAAAGAAAGTGTGTTCTTTCGGCAAAACGAAAACAATTCTCATAGGGATGCATGTGAATTGTTTTCGTTTTGCTGAAAGAAACACGTACCTTTTTTGTGATATGTGGACAGAACTTTAAAACGGTGTTTTTTGTTCCAAATTCCATACTTGAAAAGTACATTGAGTGATTTGAATGATTCTTGTACTAAAAGAAAGCTTGATAACTGGGCTTTCATATCCTAGATTTTGAAAGTGCTACAGGCAAAACTTCATTCAAAATTTGGTCCTGCCATTTGGGATGTGTTTTTTTGCTCACCCTTTATTTTTGTCTTATGTTAGTTCCCGCGCGATTTTTTCTATGTGTTAGGGCTGAAGAAGGCTCCAAAATGGCCTGCCGCAAGAAAAAAAAGAAGACTGCCCTCGTTTTGTTAGAATGGCCTTTTGCGAGAGTGTTTTGGTGCAAACTTTAATGTTAAGCGTAGATTTTCATCTAGATGATAATCCCAAAGGAATGAACTAATGATAATTTTATTTGAGGTAATGGTCGCCTGTAGCAATCATTTTTTGATGACATTACCAGCCGGCTAATTGTTTTTGCTGGTACTGTCCATCACAGAACACCTGCATAATTTATAATTGCGGTCACTTTCCGCCATGTGCGGTCATGCTTCAAAGTTATTTGATTATTATTATTATTAATTATTTTTACCAAAACCAACCACATTTTTCTTTTTTTAGAGTTGCATAAAGAAAAACTTTTAAATGATACGAAAATAAGGTGATGCGACTTCGGAAATTGCTCGTCTATTTCTGCGAATCTTGTTTTTTGTATGATTTAATTATTTTTCTGTTCATGAGTTGTTCTTGTAACCATTAGGTTATAAACATTTCGTTGCAAAGGGCAAAAGCCATATTAAAATTAAAAACCCGACATATTATGGTGTTTTTTTTTATTTATGGTCATTTTTATCTGGAAAAAAATGGCCCATGCATCTATAAATGTTACGCATGACTAACCCTTTACACTACTGTAGATTCCAATGACATTAATGGCTGTCTACGTTATTTGAGACATTATCGCTCGTTGGAAATGATTTATCCTGGCACATTACTGATGATGGGTTTTATTCGAACAGTGTGATCATGTTTGCCTGAGTATGGTTGTAACCAAATATGAAAAGCGAGCTGTTCATTGTTATTAAATGTATTTTATTACATTAAATTAAATTTTGTGTCGTGGTTAGCACTGGACGAAACAAAATGGTTACAAAAATACAATGTAACTTGTACGGTATGTGTTGACTCTACGCTGTAGAACAGAGCACGTTACAACATTTTAAGGGGAAAATAAAGGATAACTTTCTTTGACGATTTCAGCAAAAAAAACCACCGAATTATTAAATTGCAATTGCGTTTTGACCTTCAAGGGTGCAATCGTATTAAATGGCTACACAGTGCACGAACCAGCGAAAGCAATGCTTCCATATTTCTGATTATTTAATAAAGAACAGTTATTTTTTACGTATTTTTCCTCAGACTACATCAATTTATGAAAATTTAAAAATAACTTTTTAATGAGTAAAGTCATGACCGCACTCCGATAATTTAGTACAGCGACGTACTATGGCGGAAGGATTTCAAAGTTTCTTTTGAAGGTTGCCAAACCACCTGTTGCAAAGTAGTTCCGGAAGGGGCTGCGCCAATTCTGAGCACACCTTATACACAATACAGTATAGCAACACGAACTTCGTTGTCACGGTTTTTTTTGGGGGGGGGGGGGCTGGAGGGGGGGGGCTGAATGAAACATGTTTACAGACGGAAAATACTTCCAACTTGACTTAGTGCTTGTTGCTGGCAGGGAAGTGAGTATTTTGACGGATATTTAAGTCTTGTATTGTACATGACAAATTGATAACCGCTAAAAAGTTTAGGTCGTAAATTTTGCCCATTCATACAACTGACTTTCGCACATTGGCCAAAGTGCGTCCGTAAACTGGGCACAGAAAGACTGACACAGGGAAAATACTTCCAAATTGTTTTGGTGCTTGTTGCTAGCAGGGAGGTGAGTATTTTGACGGAAATTTAAGTCTTGTATTGTGTCTGACAACTTGATAAGCGCGACAAGTTTCGGTCGTAAATGTTGCCCTTTCATGACTTTCGCACATTGACCCAAGTGCGTCCGTAAACTGGGCACAAAAAGGGTGCATAGCCATTAAGAGGCAGACGAACAAGAAAACTTTTTTTTTTCTGTGGTTTTTCTTCCTTTCTTCTCTATTCTTCAGTAAAACCGGTTCGGGATATAAACATGTTTGATGTTCCTTACCTTGTAATTTATGCACAAATCCATATGGCAGCACAATTCGGTCCAATCATTGACGTCTTTTTCTTTCTCTCTGGGGGGCGCCCCCCCCCCCCCCCCCAGCGACGACCATGCCTTTAAGTCACGTTATTAAAACAGATTTTTTTCTAAACACTGTTCCCAATTTTTCATATCATCCATGCAACTCTGAAAATTACAGCAAAAGTAAATGGCGTATATTTCTTCAAGTCACATTATGAAGGATTCCACAAGTGATTCTAATATCTTGAAATATGTGCTACAAGACATGCTTTAAACATGTATAGGAAGAGCGGTGTTGGGGTGTTTGTTTGTTTGTTGGGGTGTTTGTTTGTTTGTTGGGGTGTTTGTTTGTTTGTTTGTTTGTTTTTTTGTTTTTTTGTTTGTTTTGGGTTTTTTTTAGGGGTGTTGGGGTGTTTGTTTGTTTGTTTGTTTCTGTTCACACACACAACATAAAACATAATGAAAGAACGTTGGAGAATTTATGCACAAAACATCTGCCAATAGTGTGAACTTGATCGTCCCTTTTCACATTACTTTAAGAGATGTTTTTGTCTGGGATCCTGCATTAGCCTGTCTGTTTAGTGCCTAAGTACCTCGAGGTCTTCAGTCTTTGATTGATATGGTTGCATGCAATCAACTACAGCACACCTTAAGTGCCATATGGTCCATCCACTTTAGAAGTTAAATATTGTCAGGATTGAGCTTGTTTTTGTTTGTGTGTCTCGTCCCTCCATCCCATTTGTGCAAATTGCCCCGTGCCGCATTTTGTCAATTTGCCTATGCTTGGCAATAAAGCTTGTGACGACAGTCTGCATTTGATTGAGTTCTGCTACATTGCAATGGCTGTAGTATAGTTTTGCCTCCAACCTCAAACACTGCACAAATTTAATAACCAAATTTCTGTGTCGTTTAGTGGACCCTGGCTCCTTGCTGGCCTATAACTGCTGGCACGAGTATTTTTAGTCATTTTATCTGATGGTAGTACACGCATCTATAACGTACGAGGCGGTTGTATCATTAAGACGACGAGAAAATGTCGTCTCGATTTCGTGCGGACGAGCAACGCATCCGGCAACTCAACTTGAGAAATGGTTATTAGATAAAAAGAGGGTATTTGCTGAACCGCTGAAACAAGAAGTGATGAAATAAAATACATGAAGTGACAGATAGGCAAGACTGTAATAACATGACACGATAGTGTAGCCCAAAGGAAAGGGATATACCGGACAAGACAGTGTAATGGTGTAAATATTCAAAAGTAATTGCTCTCCACCCAACACAAGCTGTTCAAACAGTGGGATGTGAGATTTGTTTTGAAAGGTTTGGAATTTAAGTAGACAAAGTCAATTCATAAAGAAGATTACTACACCCATCCCTACTCCTTAAAAAATAGCCCTGAGCCCTAAACAGCTACTACCAAAGTAGCTTACGGTGATCTTGGAGTTGTTTTTTCTTCACGATAGACAAGTAAAAAGGGGTTTATAGGTAGATGTTATTTTGTTTTATTCAAGATGATAGGGATGTGATTTTCACATCTAAGTAGAAAGGGATTAGATGTGAATTTGTTTTATTCAAAATAGATAGGGATTAAATGGATGTGATTTTAGATTCTAAGTAGATAGGGATTAGTAGATGTGATTTTGTTTTATTCAAAATAGAAAGGGATAAGATGGATGTGATTTTGGATTCTACATAGAAAGGGATTAGGTAGATGTGATTTGATCTTGTTTATTCAAGATAGGTAGGGATTATATAGGTGGATGTGAGTTTGGATTCAGTTAGGGATCAGGCGATTGTGACGTTGTATTCATAATAGACAGGGATTAGGTAGATGTGATTTTGGATTCAAAGTAGAAAGGGATTAGGTAGATGTGGTTTGTTTTATTCCAGATAGATAGGGATTAGGTGGATGGGATTTTGTATTGATAGACATGGATCAGTTAGATATGATGTTATATTTTAGATTAGGATAAGGTGGATGGTATTATTACATTAAAAATAGGCAAGGATTAGGTTATTGTGAGTTTGGATTAAGACTAGAATTTGTTGCATGTGTTCTTGGATTCAAGATAGACAGAGATTAGGTGGATATGATTTATTATTCAAGATTGGGATTAGGTGTATGGGATTTTGTATTCAAAATTGGCAAGGATTAGGTGATTGTGAGTTTGGAACTTTGGATTAAGACATGGATTACTTACATGTGCTCTTGGATTCAAAATAGAGATTAGGCAGATATGATTTTCTATTCAAGATTTGGATTAGGTGGATGCAATTATAACTTCACTGAGGATAGTCGGGGATTTGGAGGATGGCCTGCGATTTTGGATTAAAGATAGATAGGGCTTATACTTGGATATGATTTTTTTTTAAACAAGATTAAAAGGCATTGCATGGATCTTGACATCATTAATCCCACTATAGTGGGATTAATGATGTCGAGATCCATTCCTACATCCCCTTTTCTCAGCTTCCCTCAACTTACACATCCCAAATTCAAACAACTTCCCGACTTTGACAAAATATAGAACTGAGACTCTGTTTAGTATAAGTTTAATCTCCACCTTGATTCTCTTCAACTTTTTAGATGTATATTTGGCATGGAGCATGTCATTTAAATTGCAATTTTCAGCACAAATTGGCATCCAGGGATTTTCCCTTCAACTCCAAATTGCAAATAATCTTCATTGTGAAACGAATTTATGGCCCAGTTAAGTTGCAAGACCACTGAATTCGATGGGATGAACGCGTCTACTTGAAATGCGTATTTCAGTAATCTCCTGTGTTTCAAATCCATTCAGACGTAGTACATGTAATTGAACCAGTACTGCTGTTTGTTCGAGGTTCATTGCACTGCCCAGGAGGATAAGCGGTTTCTGAATTGCATATTAACCTACAACTTCAGGCAAAGCTTAACCGAGATACAATTGTCTCAACATGTTCAGTTCCTATTGCACATGTAGTTGGTTGATTTGATGGAGTGCCTCACTCAAAGTAATGGAACATTCCCATGTTTAATATATCCGATGATTGATTGTCGGAATCCGCTGCATTTCATGCAGGCTTTGTCAAGTTGAATTACATGAATGCTGATATGCTTGGCATGAGTTTCTGCTACATGGTTTTTCAATTAAAGCTGTGATATGCACTGTTGATGTTATACAGTGTTTGAAAACATAAACACTTATTTCAGATCCGGCAGAAAGGTTTGTCTGGAGATTTCACAGACACAGAGTGTGCCCAAAAAAGTGCAACATTCAGAAAACAAATAATTCAAACTGTTAATGTTTTTTTTCTTCGATGAAATTATATATTACATTAAAGCCTGACTATTTTTCAATCCGCTCCTTTTTACCCTATTCCATTTGGGTCCCCAGATCCAGAAATTACAATCAATTAAGTGAAAGAGTGTAAATTTTACTTGGGCCACTCTCCCCTGTGATGTCACCAACTTCAATGCCTATTCAATGCTTAACCCAGATTCAGCATGACCAGGTGAGATGAGTGACCCAAGTAAAATTTACACCCTTTCACCTAATTGATTGTATTTCTGGATCTATGGACCCAAATGGAATGGGGTAAAAAGGAGTAGATTGAGAAATAGTCAGGCTTTAATGTGATATATAATTTCATTGAAGAAAAAACATTGAAAAGTTTTAATTATTTGTTTTCTGAATGTTGCACTTCTTTGGGGCACACATGTAGTTGCTATAATACAGGTATTAATTCAAACAGTTGTAAGATGTTCAAAAACTTAAAAAAAAACATTTAAAGGGATCAGTTATATTTACAGCAGTCTCAAGAATAAGCTTTGATGTATAAACTTTTCATTCACGCACTAGTCCTCTATATTTATTAATGCAAATTTGATTTTGTTGTTGCCGATTTCCTGAACTCATGATGGCCTTTTAAGCACATGTAATCACATGTTTAAGTTGCTTATCGGCATTGGCATCAACCTACATGCTGCAGCAGCCTTCCATGAAAAGTGGCAGTTGAAGACTCGTTATGGTATTTGCGATATAATCCGAGCAGACAATGTGGCGAGTGCTACATCCCTAAAGATCAGATGTAGAACAGTAATCAGACCTCTCGATTGCAACCCCGCTTTGTTTTTTTCTTAATTTTTTTTTCATTGAGGAATTTTGCAATACATTTTGATGCATATTTCCAAATATTTGTTACATGCATTCATTCATCGAGACATGCAGGCCTGTCCTTTCAAAGATTAAACAAGTAGGCCTATTCCTTCAGGAATATGACAAAAATTTTAAGCAGGGATGGCGTATCAAGTTTATCTGTCCATTTTTCCTGTAGCAGTTTTCAATTGAAGACATATATCCTAGCCCTGAGGCTTAATTCCTACTGACTGGAGACTGCACTACAGCTTGTGTAGGCTCAATGCAGAAATTAAAAAAACAGCTTGCTCATGCACAATCAAGTGTCAAAACAACAAGTTATTCTTGTGCAATACTTCGACTTAGAAATTCGCTTCCCCTAACTCTTCGGAAAAATTGAAAAGTTGCGTTTACGGGATATTTTCCCGTGGCTGATTAGAAACGGAAAGATAATCTTTGCGAATCTGATGTGAATCTGATTGCTTCTGGTGCTTCCTTTCCCCTGAAAATTGCAGAACGACCCTTGGGATGTTGCACTCACAAACATTTGATACAATGTTTGCATCAAAAACACCTGCAAATTTGTTTGTACGCCTGCTCACAAATGGTGACATCCACAAGGGAAATCTGCAAGTTTGACATTCACTTCTGTGCCTAATCTGAACACGGGTGTGATCTGACTTCCTTAATGCAGTGGACTGGAAGGATGAGATTTTTTTTTTCAAGTCCTAAATGACCAGTTTATTCATAGTTTCCAACCTTTTTGAAAAGAAAATTAAGCTTGGCCAAATGCATTTTGGAAAATTTAGAAGGAAACAAATACAGAAGGAAACAAATGCAGTTTTTATATGTTAATGTTATCAACTTACCTTGTTACAAGTAGGCCTAATTTCAGGGGGACCAAAGATTGAAAATTTGGATTTGTCCACAAACTTTGGAGTACTGATCTATAAAGTTGTTGCGTTTTTTTAATTGGAAATGAATGTTACTTACTCAGAGATGCCAACCATTACTCTTTTGGAATAATTAGGGTTTTGAGGCATGTTATTACTCTTGAAAATTCCAGTTGTCCTATACGCCAACATAGTGGTTACTCTGAAAAGTACTGTTGTTACTCTTAAACTTGACTGTTGTCCAAAGTATTTACACTAGCATTACTCTTTGAAGAAAGAATCATTACTATTTTGAAGTCTGCAAAGTTGGCATCTCTGCTTACTGCTACATTCCAGAATCAGTTAATTCTTTTTTTTCTTGATCACTGATGAGTTCTCTTCTCACCCTGACTGTGCAATTAAACTTTTCTTTCGGTTCATGTCTTTCTCCTAGATGGGCTTCTGATGTGTCGTGTGTCAGAGAAAGCCAGTGTAGCTGCCTCCATCAAGAATCAACATTCCAAGCTGGCTTCAACCATTTAGCAGCACCAGGACTCATAGCAAAGGGACTTGATGAGATGGCTCCTTTGGAGGACTAATTTATCCAATTCATCAAGTAAACTGAAGTGAGTCAATTTTCCTACACCCAGACATTCCTACTGTCTCCAAACACTTTCTCAAATTTGTCATCACCTTCATCTCCAACCTAAGTCCATAATCTTGCTTCACTAAAGGCCAACATCAATACCCAACTCAGAGACTTTCATCAATTCTGACATGAATCCTTTTACATCACCGACAGGAGGATCTGTGAGATGCACTGCGTGCAATAGGAGCTGGCTGCTTGAATATTTCCTCATCTGCAAGCCAATGTCTCTGAATTAAGCAAGACCGACACCAGGACACTTTATGACTGTCCAAGAAACCTTCGTCATTTACCTCTAGCAAGGTACGTGCCAGATATGTCCAATGTTATTAAAGGGAATATACAACATTTGCAAACATCGAAATATAAAATTACCAAGTTTTTACGAAATACCTTAATAGGATGTTGGTAAATGACAGTCTAAAGCATCCTGTAAAATTATGGCACCTGGTATACTGTCATTTTCAAGAAAAGTGGTATTTTTGTATCAATTTCCAACGCTGATCGGCCGATCAGCGTTGGAAACAACTGGCTTTTTTTCAAATACTGGCCCCAATTGACCATTGCACTTGTTTGCAATCGATTACAAATCTATGAACGGGTACGAGCCAGCTAGACTCGTTCCCTGACCTTACAATTCCCCAATGTATGTAAACTGCTCTGTTTCTTCTTATATGGAGTCAGGGAACCAGACTACAGGAAAATGATCGTTTTTCTTGGTTTTTATAGCATTTTCGAACCCAAAACCTCCAAAAAGTCAGTGTAACTATATTTGCTTTATATTTCCAACCCCCCAATTCCATCCATTTCTGAAAATTACAGCAAAAGCAAATGATGTATATTCCCTTTAATCTTGAAAAGAAAAAGGTTCACATACTGTCTGAAAACCTCATTCATGTTGAATCTCGAGGTGGCTTAAGGGTTAAAAGGGAAGAAGAAGTTGCTGTAGCCAAGATCAGAATGTATTGAAGACAATCCTGTACAAATTGACAAGGCTCCTAACTTTGTGGATTGTGTTTGCTATATATTGAAAGCACTGCGAACTTGTGGGCGACAGAATATATCACTACAGTCCTGGCCTAATCTCGCTGGGCCCCCAACTCCCCCGGCCCCCGTTCAATGTTGTCTCTCATTGCGCGGTGTGTGCTCCATCAGCTGGAGAGAACAACATTGACCGGGGGGGGGAGCGGGGGAGTGGGTAACCATGGCAGGCTCAGGAAGTGTCCCAACCATTTTGGCCGGGATTGTACTTCGACGTTAGCTCGATGTTCGAGTGGGACGTCTGCACTAGAAAGCAGGAAGTCATGGGTTCGAGTCCCATCCGAGTGATCCCCCCCCCCCCAACTTTCACTCGGGAGGTAACACACCGAGTATACAGTGTTTATACGTGCTGCTGCTTAAGCACTATTTCATGGCGTGGAAGTGCCAACGGTTGCGCGGGCATGGATATTTTTTTCTATTGTTACCTCACAGATTTAAGCAACTTTTTCCCTCTGTGGTTATAAGCATGCTTTAGCTGTGCTTACTGCTTTAACGGTCTCTATGAACTTTGATAGATGGAGGCTCGGTTAGCAGAAAATCGGCTGTTATGCAGCTAGCACTATATGAATTGGGCCTTGACATTTCTCGGTTTAATATCTCCGTTCCTTGCTCTTTGATCTAACTGCAGGCTATACAGCTGTCACTATGGGTTGAGAAAAAATTCAGACTGTTCTGCAAATGAGAGTTGATAACCCGAGCTGAACGGTCACCTCCATTATCAAATTATGGCACAGTTTGGGAAATTTCATTAAACTGAACTCGTGATTAATTTGATTTACACAGGAAAACAATTAGTGGCCCAGTCAGACACTTGATGCATGGTGCATTCAATTACTGTAAATTATCAACCAGTGAGTCCCTGTGTGTCTATACGTTTTCTGCTCAAAATTTGTCTCAAAAATTTATAGCTATATTTTATGATTGAATATGCTTTAGGCAAAGAATACAAGTAGTTAGGCCCCCCAAAAATAGTTCTGCTTCCTATTTGATGGCATTTGAAATAGGGTAGGTAGGTAGGGAATTTTTGTTGTTGTTGCCATTTTTGTGTGTGTACGATCATATGGAGGGGTCTGTGTGTAGTCAAGGGTAAAAGGTAGAAATTGATGGTTTTGGGTGTTTTTTTCTCATTTTTCCAATAAAAAAAATTAGGGTATGGCTGTTGGAATAGGGTAGGTAGGGAAACCGGAAGCAGAACTATTTTTTTTTGGCCTTATTTGCAATGTTTTCCGCCACATCACTGCAAAACTCAAATCGATAACCCATAAATTCACACAGATTAAATTCCTAAGTTCCTTTTCTATTTGTGCATTCACGTCGACATCCGACCTGCGTCTCCTGTCAAGCATCCTGTGAAGAAGTGATGTTGCACTTAATCCTGTCTTAAATTCAATTACTGCTTGAGGGTGGTGTTGTAAGACAACCTTTGCGGCTTTAGGTGGGGGGGGGGGGGATATATCAGGCTTCCTTGGGAGGAGGGTGTGTACTGGCTCATCATGACAGAGAACATGTCTCCACATCTTGCTAGAGGCGACATATTGTCTGATCATGCTGGAGATGGGGCAGAGGCAGAACATCCTTTGGTTTGAGGGAGGGGGAGGGTAGCAGGCATGTGCTACCTCTTCTACATGATTTTCCTATTTGTTGTGACCTAAAGGATGTTTAGACCCCCCCCCCGAGATCTGCCACAGTTTGGGGATAGGGTCTACCTGATGTTCCCAATACCGATGTTCCCCACTACCAATGTTCCCAGAAATCCTTAGGATTAGGGCTAGGGTTAAGGTTAGGGTTGTAGGGTAGGGATTTTAGGGAACATTGGTATTGGGGAACATCAGTATGAACTATTGGGGAACATAGGTATGCACCCTTTGGGGATGGCATGTCATACAGATAGAAGTTAGGTAGGGGGTTTCAAACTTATTTGAGTCATCATAGCCTGACATAAGAAGCATATAAAGTCATATCTTTTTTGAGCAAAAAAAGAAGCATTAAACTCTTCCTGGGATTGTTGCCTACAAAATGCAAATAAATAAATCCGTAACAAAGTTTGTTTCATCGGTGCGCCTGTGCTTTTTCTCATCTTTTGCCTTTCAATTGGGCGGATCTATCTTTGGCTCTAGGTGTGGGGGGGGGTAGATGGTGAGGGCATGTGTTACCTTTTTTGGCATGGTTTTCCTTGTTTGTTAAAATCCAAGAGAAAGGGGTTACCCCCCCCCCCCACCCACCCAAGATACACCACTGTTACACCTGCTTAATTGAACATATTATTTATTACAGCCATTTTACTGTGTTGCAAATTAATATAATGTCCTCCATGTGTTTTGTTTTTCACTCTAGTTGCAGAATATTGACGGTTTTGATGGAATGTGATCAGGGCCTGATGTGAACAATTAACGCTGTCCAGTCAACTTGGCCTGTGCTACAGCAACTCCCAGGTGATGTAACATTAGTTTTATAATGAATATTTTCCCAGCAACGTACAGGAATGTACCAGTCAATCGTTGCATGTCTGTCCTCTTAGGCCCCCAAAAAGGCACCGCTTTCTGGTATGCGCGTGCGTAGCCATGTGCGTCGGCAAAATTAAGTTTGTTTTCAATGTAAGATGATGTCTCAAAACCGCCAAAATCACTGGTTTGACTGGAATCCTGCTGCTGCACAATTTTAAAATGTTTTTAGATGGGGTTACAATCGATTATAAACTTTATGTGGCCTCTATGGGCTCCCATATATTTTGCACTAAATTTAGTCTGGCACCATTTGCAGTCATCAGCCGATATTTGAAGGAAAAAAAAGTCAAAAAAAAAAAAGCCGCATCGCCGCACCACTTTTGGGGGCAAGCTCAATACCAGAAACCGAAGACTTTTTTTTTGGGGGGGGGGGCCTTATTCTGATACTCATGAAAATTTTTTTTAGGCCTCAATGTGTACACGATATCCAAAGCAACCCTGCTTACTTGCCGATCCAAACCACTGTAAATCTAGCATTTAGGATTTTGTTATTAGATTTAAAATCCAACAACTTCTGTCTGTGAATGCATAATTCCATACAGCAGTTGTGACCGGGGGGGGGGGGGGGGGCAGACAAACGTGGAAAATTCTGCAACAACATTTGCTGTTGCTGCAATTTTCAGAAATAAATGGATTTGGAGAATTAGAATGGTATAGCAAATATTGTTAAACTGCATGACTTGTTTCACGTTTTGGGCTTGTAGATGCTGGAAAAACCAAGAAAACCAATCGGGTTCCCTGTCCCCACTTAAGATGAAAGTGGAGCAATTTGTAGACTTTGGGGAATTGTAAGGTCAGAGAATCAGTCTAGCAGGCTTGTACCCCTTCACAGGTGTGTAATCATTTGCAAAGAAAATGCGGAATAACCAAATATGAAAAATTAGGAGCAGTTTTTGAAAATTAGCCAGTTTTTTCCAACGCTGGTCAGCCGACCAGCGTTGGTAAAATATAAGTTTTCTTGAAAATGTCAGCACACCAGGAGCCATGATTTTACAGGATGCTTTAGACTGTCATTCCCAAACAATCCAGTAAGGTATTTTGTGATAATTTGATCATTTCGTTTTTGGATGTTTGCAAATGTTGTATCTTCCCTTTAATACTCATTGTATATGATGAATATAATCCTGCATAAAAGGAAGATCCATGATCAGGTATTACGGTGTTCATCCGACCTTGCTGTTTAATTTGAAAAGCAAATTTTGAGATTTTATCGGCGTGTCAGAAAATGAAAAGATTCATCCACAAATTCATTCAAACTATGCCTGCAAGAATTCAAGGTACAATGTAGTTCAGTCGGAAAAGGGGGGTATCGTGCACCCTCGGAAATCAATTTCTAATCAACGTGTCTAGGTCAGAAAAAATGCGTAGAAAACGATTTGCTATGTTAAAAAATTCAAAAAATGTCCCACGTATTGTTTTTATGCAAATTAGTGCCGCCATTACCGAAAAATCTATTTTTAATTATATCTCAGCCAATATTGCTGATAACTGAACGAACTAGGTGTCTAAACCCATGTTTTCAAGGTCAGAGATCACAATAAAACTATTCTGGAAGTGACCACATGTGTCTGTGGCATAGGAATATGCAAATTAGTGCCGCAAATACCGGAAAGTCATGTTTTTGGCATATCTCGGCCAATATAGCACATAACTACACCAGTAAGGTGTCTAAACCCATGTTTTGAGGGTCAAGTATAATCAGAAGACCATTCACGAAGTAACAATGTGTGTCTTTGGCATGAAAATATGTAAATTATAAAGTGTCGGTTTATCCGATATTTGATTTTTAGCCAATATATCGGCCAATATTTCACATAACTACACAAATAAGGTGTCTAAACCCATGTTTTGAGGGTCAGGTATCATTAGAAGACCATTCACGAAGTAACTATGCGTGTCCTTGGCAGGTAAATATGTAAATTCAAAAGTGTCGATTTATCGTAAATTTGATTTTTAGCCAATATCTCGGCCAATATTGCAGCTAATGTTGACAGAAGGGTTTTTGATAAGCAATAATGATCAAAGTTTATTTTAAGCCATCATATTTAAAATAAACTGTACTATTGGCTGAAATTGAATATAATATTGGCTAAAAATCAATTTTTTGATAAACCGGCAAATTAGAATTTACATATTTTCATGCCAAAGACACACATAGTTACTTCGTAAATGGTCTTCTAATGATACCTGACCCTCAAAACATGGGTTTAGACACCTTATTGGTGTAGTTATGTGCAATATTGGCCGAGATATTGGCTAAAAATCAAATATCTGATAAACCGACACTTAATATTTTACATATTTTCATGCCAAAGACACACATAGTTACTTCGTGAATGGTCTTCTAATGATACTTGACCATCAAAACATGGGTTTAGACACCTTACTGGTGTAGTTATGTTCTATATTGGCCGAGATATGCCAAAAACATGATGTTCCGGTATTAGCGGCACTAATTTGCATATTCCTATGCCACAGACACATGTGGTGACTTCCAAAATAGTTTTATTGTGATCTCTGACCTTGAAAACATGGGTTTAGACACCTAGTTCGTTCAGTTATCTGCAATATTGGCTGAGATATAATTAAAAATAGATTTTTCGGTAATGGCGGCACTAATTTGCATAAAAACAATACGTGGGACATTTTTTGAATTTTTTAACATAGCAAATCGTTTTCTACGCATTTTTTCTGACCTAGACACGTTGATTAGAAATTGATTTCCGAGGGTGCACGATACCCCCCTTTTCGACTAAACTAATGAGCCTTTTCCCAAATCAAACGCAGGAGATTTTTGTTCAAGGAAGTTCAGAATTTTTGTTAATGAAGATGCTTCAGGTAATTGTTACATCTGAATCCAAAATCGTCTTGTCCGCAATTGCAATGTAAGGAAGGATGCCTTTTAGAAATGTCAAGATTTAGGTGCTTGACTTCAGCTGAAATTTTTTTTATCAAAAGGACATTTTAAGCTTTCAAAATGGTCATTCAACATTTTGTAAATGTCAAAAATCTGTGGTTTCTTGTGTCTATTTCTTTCTCTATGTTAGTGTTTCCTAAAATATTCGCCTTCAAGAAGTTTCTGAAAAGGCAGAGAGCAGAAAAAATAGACTAGACAAAGACACGAACATTTCACTTTTATAAAGTCATGACATAATTTTAAAAAAAAGATTTTTTTTTAGTAAACCCTGATTGCATAGTATAGAGATTAGGCCAAGTAAAAAAAAAAAAAGTTAATCGTCCGGGTTTTTCCAAAAAGAGGAGATGAATTAGGGCCTTTTAATTTTTTTTCCCAAGATGGCCGCCAAGTAATTAAATTCAAAATGGCCGCCAACCAGTTCAAAATGACCACCAGCATTTAATTAGCTATCCTAATAGTAAGTAGAGTCAAAATAGTCATGTTAAACATGTTCTATGCATTTTATTAAAGCGAAATACAAGACAAAGTTAGCTTTTTGAGGTGAGAAAAACAAAATAGAAAATAGAAGAAAAAAAGGATACGGGCGCGGACGATCAACTAGTTTATTTTTTACTTGGCCTTATAACAACGAAGATTAAACTTAGTAACTATAATCTGATGTACATTTACACACAAGTGATGTTCACCGAAAACTCTAGAATAGTAAGGAAGTGGCACGAGTTCAATGCCGTTTATTCAACCTGCTGTAAAGAGACCGGGTAAGCCTCTTTAATATTAGTAAATCTCTTTGTACAAAAAGCGGAATGCCTAAATAATATACATGTACATGCACATAATGTATGTGTAGTTTTGGAAGCGACATTTACATGTACAAAAATTGGGAAAAGATACAACACTCCTATATGCCTGCATTATATTTTTACATACATTATGTTCAGCAAAGGACAACAAAAAAACTCTACCCTGCTTCAATCTTATACTAAAAATGCCAATTCTTATTGTTAACCAAAATGTTCCCAAACAAAGCAATGTCGCAAAAAAAAAAATTAAATGCAATTTCGAGGCAGTGAGTTAATCATACTCGGTAATAAACACAAAAGTAACCACTGATTCTGAGGCTATTTTTTTCAAGGATTGAAAAAAAAAACCTGATCAATGCTCTTGGATGCTACAGTACCGAATAAAATGAGTTCTTTTACATTAGCTACGCATTTTAAACATAAGTATAAGCTATCATTTTGACAAACAAATTTGCCATGCAATATTCATCACATTAAAGTATAATTGTCTAATTATAAGCTATGATAATAAGGGATTGAAAGGATATACATTGTTTAGGTTCAAACACTAAAGCCTTTGATGTTACTGATGGAATTCAAATCTGCATGCTGTAAATTTAGGGTCATTTTTCCTGTCTCTGCTACCTTGGTACTTTGTAATTTGCCATTCAAGTATCGTTAAGAATGACTTGAAATGATTTTTTATTTTGTTGGGTAGGTAGTTTGCTATTCAAAATCACTCTTGGAGGACGACTGCATTAAGAAGTGCATCAAAATTATAGAATCATAGATGTCAGATGTAACAGGGACAGGAAAAAAGGTGGACCCCAATTTTATAAAATGACCAATATTTTGACTTCACTTTCTACAGCCTGTGTCAAAATTCAAAATGGCACAACTCGCTCGACCACTGCAGAATCTAGTTTGCATAACCATTCAATGTCCCCGGATCATGTTCCATAATCCGGACCCATCTCCTGAACGTCTCACTCACATAGACGACCAACTACGCCACGTGGGGCACATTAAAAACACATTGCAATGACACGGAGCCATCCAGCGCACACAAACCATAGGGGCTAGTGTAATGTGTTTCTTATTTTGATAACCAATTTGATTAGTCCATTTCCAGCCCGCCTGGCGCCCTGCTTCAGACAGATTTCTTTTCAAATTGAAGCTGTCGGGGTAAAATGCGACCCAATACCAAAGAATTAAGCATTCAAAGTTATTTCATTTTTCTAATGCTATAAATCATTTCATCTGAAGGAGCACATTTAGCATTGTATTTTATTATCACTCATGTAAAGGCCAAAAAAAACCCGATTTTGTAACTCGACACCAGCACTGGAAATTACTGACTCAATTTAACAGATCAAGTCGGGCGCGATTTCTGACATTTCCAGAAAATTCCCCCTCAATAATTGATTTTGAACATTGAGAGGCATTTACAGGAAAACTCATTTCAGGCTATCAGCTTCGGTCCAAAATTGGGCCACCGGTATCAAATGATCAAAAAGAGCAATGCTCATAGCGATTTTTGGCAAGGTATGCAAATCTAGAATTGGAAAACGTGTGATAGCTTTGTTGCGTGAGTGGTGGCAGTTTTTGGGGGCGTTATCACTTTTTATTTTTATTTTTCAAAATGACCGGCAATATGCTTGAACCGGATTAATAATATGTGGTAACAAGCATGTTTTGGCTGCCAATTTTTTTTTTAAAGTGATGGCATCCAAAAAGCTGCCACCGCTGCAATGCCATCACATATGTTCCAACTACATGTACAGGGATGCATACCTTGCCAAAAATCACAATGACCAATATTTCCATCATACCGACGAAACCCCAGGCTGATGGCCTATTTGCACAAGTATGAAGATCAACCCAAAATCAGACTTTTAATGGGACAAGTGGTAGATACGTGTACATGTATAATGTTTCAGGTTAATGCATAACGCAGCCATTCCAATGTGAGAAACAGAAGCTTTTCAAAATCAATTCCAGCCAATAATTAAAAGAAATAAAAAATTATACATCCCAGATGGGCAGTGTATGTAAAAAGTGTGCATGCTAATTAACTTCACTTGTTTTTTTCCCACGGTCGAAATCAGCTTAAGCGTTAACTGCCACTCACGTTGTTTATATTAATAAATGCCGATAAATAAAATCAATGCCTACATAAGGTTCAATAATTTCTGACTAGTCATATTTTGCTAAGGCAAATGACGGTTCCAACATTTCTTGAGATAAACACAGAATAACAGAAAATATCTACAATAGGTACATTACATCATTAAGCATATGGTTAAGATCTACAACTTTTTTTGTACAAGGCAAAAAATACACTTTGTGATTATGTCACATATTTGTATATTATCTACAGGATAAACAATGCTTGACAAAAAGCGGTCTTTTGATATAACAACATACATATACCCAGTCAAGTTTTGTTAATACCAAATCTATTTAAATTATTATAACTATTTTTGGTATCTTATCATTTTAGTACAGAATTCGTCCCAATCCTCAAGTTTTAATTTTGCGGGGGGTCATAAACATGTATCGTTCCTTTTCCCTTGTTCCTTTTTTTTTTCCATGGTAAAAGGCAGTCGAACAATTAAAAAGTAAAAAAAAATTGAAAAGTTCAAATCCAAAATTCTGCACTATTTACCCTCGCTACTTTGCTGCACCAATTTTTAGTTCACACGTACTCAATTTGCAAAAGGTCCACTTTTGCAAAGGTACTTGCAAGAACAAAAAAAACCCGGTCATGTATTTTAAGGTACATGTACAATGTACGCCAAGTAAGATTTTAATCTTAAAGGGAATATACAACATTTGCAAACCTTGAATAAAACAAAATACCAAATTTTTACAAAATACCTTACTAGGATGTTGGTAAATTACGGTCTTAAGCATCTTGTAAAATTATGGCACCTGGTGTGAAGTCATTTTCAAGAAAAGTGGTATTTTATTGTAAATTTCCAACGGTGGTCGGCCGACCACCGTTGGAAAAACCTAACTATTTTTCAACTACTGCTCCAAATTTACCATATTTTTCAGTCCAAATTTTGTTTGCTATTGGTTACATGTTCATGAACGGGTGCAGGCCAGCTAGACTGGTTCCCTTACCTTACAGTTTTCCGGCATCTATGAATTGATCCATATCATCTTTAGTGGAGTCAGGGAACCAGACTACTTGAACATTTTAGTTTTTCTTGGTTTTTCCAGCATTTTTTTAACACAAAACTTCAAACATGTCAGTGTAACAATATTTGATCTATTATACTAACCCCTCATATTGTTCATTACTAAAAATTACAGCAAATGCCAATGATGTACATTCCCTTTAAACTGTGTGATGCAAGACAGAACATGCTTTTATGTCATTTTGGATGGTTGTACGAATGTCTCAGTATTATTTTTTTTGTCTTGGGAACATCCGAGTAAAAATAGCAAAGAAAAAATCACTTGTATGCCAGGAATGCACATTACATCATGTAACGTGATGTTATTACCAGTTGAAAACATTTGGCTAAAGTGTCAGACGTGACAACTGTTTAAACACGCCTGTATGTGTCTTGGTCATAGAGCTATATTAAATTGCTAGATCTTGAGAACAGATTTGCTGAATTCATGTCCGTGTTATCATGGTTATGGGGAAACAATTATACACTGAAATCAGATTAAATCGGATTTTGAGGAATGTCCTAACCCTCCTATGCAAACATACGTTCCGTGCCAAATTGTCCTTTAAGTCAAAATCAATCAAGTGACTGTTTTTAACAGTGAAGAGCTCCCAGCCTACATACAGCAGGATTGACTGGCTGTGACTGTTTATGTAACTTGATACAGGGCAATTCCACACCAAAGTGGACATGACACCAAAAAATTCAAATACATGTGACTTAAACAAATTTGGCATCAAATGAAAGCTAAAAGTCTATATTTTCAAGATTTGAAGTCAGAATTTTATTTTTTATACATTTCGGTACCAAAAAATAGGATTATGTAATAATCCTGTTTTAATCCTAAAAATGTGATTAATAGTGATATGAAAGTATTCTACCAATAGACACACAAAAATATGTACTAATGCCATCAGTTTCTGTCATGAGAAAGTATTGGTCTTGAAAAACCGACTAAAACTTGTTTTTAACATTTTGCGTAATTTGTTTCGCTTCAGTGACTTCTAATATTTCAGCCTTCGAAAATGTCCTTCCGTTACCGAAAAAGTACATATTTTTAATTTATTTTTAAAACTTGCAGTATGAATGCATTGAAAGTTATTGTGCAAAGCAAGTTTAGGTAGGCCTTCAATATGACATTATAACTGACACTGCTGTTCTTCTTGTTTTTAATTACAATTAATTAAATCACGTCCTTCCGTTACCAAATTGGTAACGGAAGGACAGTAACGGAAGGACAAATCGTATTTTATCAAATGTTACGACATTTGCGCTCATGTTTGAAAAATGAAAATCACTGCAAATACATGCATGTACAATGAGCATTGAAAGGACATTCATGTGACCCACCTTCACAAAAGCGGGATAAGCAGGGCAAGGTGTTTATTACAAAGGAAGGCACAGGCATGTACAACATGTACAATGTACATGTACATATATGCTGATGTACCAGTACTTGTACATGTATGGAGTTGTTGCAGAAAATCAAATCATTAAGTTGCTGCCATCAGCATTCATGGACAATAGAGAAAATACGAATTCTGTGAAGCCATTCCAGAAGCAAATTAAGTCAAAAATGAGATGGCAGAAAGTACCGGTACTTTGGGGCACTTTCATTCAATTTACATGTGTAAGATATGTGAGGTGCAATCTTTGACAAATTATGCCCAAGTTAACAATTTCAGTTTGGATGTTTATAAATTAATTGTTACTACTCTAAATCATTGTAATTTGATTTCAAACATTGATTTTAGAGTTCAATTAAAAGCAACACCTAACTGAAGCCATCAGTTCTACCGGTAGATGTTTTTACCTTAAATGTACCGTACATGTAGGCTGGTCGCCCCCCCCCCCCCCCCCCCCCCCCTTTAGGTAAACCTTTGAACCTACCGGTATTATTATTAAAAGTTGTTGGTGAACATGTAACCAATATACTCAAGAGTTCAAAAACTGTGTATTTAAACTTTTAAGGATTGAGGTGATGGGTTTGAAGTCTATTTCTGTAGTAGTCCAGTGATCGTGAATTATGTGTTTTGGGTTGTTTTCGTTTTTCTTTTGTTATCATTAATAAGCAGGCTTCGATCTTTATCTCAATAGTTTCTTGGGTATAATTATTTATGCCAGGTCTGCATATTGTTGATTTCACATTCACTTACACATTTGAGCAATTTGTTTTACTTGTATAATTAGTGTAAATTCACATTTTGTTCATGCTATAATTGAGTAAACCTTTTGTCCTTCCGTTACCGTCCTTCCGTTACCAAATTATAATCTGCTTAAAACGTTGTAATTATATTACCGAAACACTTAAAGTCAAATGAAAGGCGGTATAGTATGGATAAAGCTTCAGGGATCCCATTTCCTACCTTTAAAATATAATTGCCCCATAAAATTCACAGAGTTTACGCAAAACGCGAGTAAGTTGAAAAAACCCTTGTCCGTTTTACCGTCCTTCCGTTACCGACCTCATTAATATTCATAATTCATAAACGGGAGGCATTCATGCCCCCCAAAAGTGTGGAAAATGAAAGTAGCATTATAGCAATACAATTGTGACATTTGTTTGCTGTAACCATGAACAGTGTCTGTGATACACACATTTGAAATTTTGTTTAATGAGTGAAAACGTCCTTCCGTTACCGTGGAATTGCCCTACAGCTATGCTTTGACTGTAGGTGATTGATAAGCCAGCTGTGCCTACCACTTGCCTGCTTTTGTCTGTTGACTGAATTTGACTAGTCACAGTGCTTGCTTGAAAGATGCTCCGACTGTTGGTGACTGGCCTGTGTAAAAGGCATGGCAGGGGAAAGGATTGATTTTTGTTTGACTGTCTGTGACTGTTCAGACAGCAGGAGGGTAAATGAAATGTGCTTGTCTGCGTTGTCCCTTTCACTGAATGTGCGTTCCAGTTTGTGGCACACTGGCTGTAACAGGTATTGAATGCAATACAGTAGACGTGTGGTCTAGCGGTGGAGCACAGGATTCATGATCGTGAGGTTGTGGGTTCGAGCCCCGCCGTGGCCATGCGTGTTGTGCCCTTGAGTAAGGCGCTTTACCTCAATTGCTCCCCTCAACCCAGGTGTTAAATGGGTACCGGCATTATTCAATGCTGGGAAGGTAACGGACTCGCTGTGGAGGAGGTGTGGCGATCCCCCCACAGCAACATTTCGTGGACTCGAGTCTGGCCCAATCGCTTTGAAAGAGAGATGGGCACTCCGTTCCTGTGAACACAGGTTCGTCCCCTTTACCTTTTTTTTTTACAATACAGATACCGGTACATACATGTATGCAAACACACATACTGAAATTTGTATCCTTGTGGAGACATTTCTTTGTTCTCGTGTACTAAAGTTTTCGAGTTTGAAAGTGTAGTTTCAAAATGCTCTTATTTTAACCAGAATTAATTTCCTTGGCTGAAATTCGGACTAAATATCCCTATTCTCAAACTCTACCATTTGCGACAGAAATTCATCTATAGAAATTGCCCTGTGGAGACGTATACAATCTATTGTTCCCTATTGTGTGCATGTCTCCAGAGGGCACGGTGTATCAGATCAGCCCTACTAAAAATCTAGTAAATTCCACGCTTTCCGTAGGTTTGTGTCCAATCTTGTGTATGTCCCAAGCAAGCTACACTCTGTATCACTCATAAGCACTCGTCATTAAATAGCTCTATGATCTACGCTGACTTTTTGGAATGATATAAGCAGTTAAGTTGAAAGGAAATTTTGCAGGAAAAAAAAAAATCAACACTTTACCATAGCTTTGGAATCCAAATAAAGAAAATAACTTTTTTGAACCATACATTAATCTAATGTACTTAAAATATATAATGGGAATAAAGTCTCAAATATATAACAAACTAGAGCATTTTCTTTATAATATTAGTACATTTTGGTGTCCTTTTTTTTTTTTTTTTTTTAACAAATGAAAGACCCCAGCGGTTACCACGAAAAAAATGATACATTACACAAATTTTTCGCTCAGTCAAATTCAGCTGTTAGAAAATATTTGTTACGGCACACACTTTGTCATCGCCATAGATACCGTACATTCTCTATATATCGCAAGGCAAAGCTAGCAAAAAGTGCAAAATCAGGCTCTCCAAACAATGTCAGATTGCTTCGCGTTGACAAAAATGGCTTGACACTCAGGAAGCATTTTTTTTCTTTTAGGAAAAGAGCAATATTATATACAAAGCGAAAGAATTGAGGCAGTCAATCATATTTCATCACAGATTGTTTACCAAAAAAAATCTCAAAACCGTACTCCCGTTAATTAATCCAAGTTCACTGTGTATAAACAGAAATCCCTGTTTTGTAAAAATTCATGTTGCATTCGATGCAAAACTTATAAACCAACATGGGTTTTTTCCCCTTTCTTTGATGTGTTATTGTTTAAGCAAAACTACCCCAGTGCTTTCCTAACAGTGCAGTTTTAAACCTACATCTTGTCCAGGTAAACCACTCATTCTATGTGGTTTTTTACATACAAGTTCACTGGTATCCACAGTCGTGATCATCACTGGTCTATAAATCTTTTACTTGATATTTTGGCATCCAAGGCACGATGAAAATGTCTGTACTTACTTCTGCATCTCTGCATGCCACTCTATTGTGTTGGCAGTTATGCTCGATGTGCCAATTTGTGGTTCGTGAGGTCTTTAGCACCTTGGGCCTTTCAGTTGAGTTGAAAAAAAAACGGAGTTCGGAAGCGATATTCACTTGTCTTTCGGAATTTGGGATATACCCTAAAACCAATCCCGAAGACAAAGTGGAGACACCAATTCCATGCAGTCTTGCAGAAACTACGCAGTGACGACACAAAAAAAATTCTCCATCATCTGCAAAGCACTCATGTTGCCCCTTCCGAAACCCCCACAGGAACTTGGGAGAAAGTTGGCATCACGATGGTTAATTTTTTATTGGCAATGCCGATCACTATAAGTTCTTCAGGCGTTCCATCAAGTCTTCTCCTTCCTTTCCCTCGCCCCAGGCGTTGACAGGTTTCCGCTGTCGCGTCCGGTTGTTGGTCACGGCGTGCTGCCGCGCCTTGGGCGCCTCGGTGTCGTCGTCCAGTGAGATCTCCTTGGCCGTCGCGGGCGCCAGAAGGCCAACCCTCGACCTCGTTCTCTCCAGCTGTCTTCTTCTCTCGGCTGTGAATATGAAAAAAAAAACAATATCTCAGCTCAAAACGGCACCTGCTCAAGATAACGAGCTAAAATGTCATAGATCAGTTTACATTCTGATTTTAGGCAACTCTATCAGGGATGTAGTCCAGTCCATCACAAGTCCAGTCACAAGTAACAGTGAATGAACAAGAACAAAGGAATGCCTTTGTCGAAGCTCAATTGCATAGCTTGTGAGTTGAATTGGGACTGGAGGACTTATGATGGACTTGCAGGGACTTGTGATGGACTCGACTATGTCTCTGCATTGTTAAAATTCCGTCCAATTTAGGCTAATCTAAATTAAGAGTTAAAACTTGAAACTTCTTTCTTGAAAACAATGTACAAAATGAGTTTTCTGGATTTAGAACTGACAAGCCTTCAAGTGTATCAATGTCGATGGTTACACTAGCCTAACAATTTGGGACTCTCAATACTGTGCATGAGAGTCCCAAAACTTAAGGTATTGAAAACATGCAACACAAGAAACTAGACTGGCACATGAAACAACCAGTCCAACACCCCTTTAGTACTGCATCAATCAACTGTGCCAAAAGAAATGTCTTGTACCTTGCTCTATTTCTACACATTCTCTATGGTCATGCCAACAGACTACTGAAAAGTCAATCTTTGAAAAAAAGTTGGGCATTCACCAGTCTAGCTTTTAACTTTAAATTGATATCACTTGACTTCACTCTCAGGTGCAAAATGTTAAAGAAGAGTCTCCTTGAATTGAGACCTGAAACTTGGCTGGTGAAATACTGAGGAGCTTTTCTTCGCCCCATGAAATTTTTGGAGAATTTTGTCAGCTACCGGTAAATAGTGAGTAAAGCTGGCCTGATCTTGTTTTGCATGTTTTTCTTCACTCAAGGTCCCAGTCTGTGGTTACACATGAGTATGTCGTACAAATTCTGCCAGTTGAAAAAAAAATAAAAAAATACCAAATTATATTTTCCATCTCAAGAACCAAACAACAGATTGAGTCATACTAAACATGGCTAGTTCACACATACTCTGCCCTCACAGGTACCCATTTACATCTGGGTTGGGTGAAGCCATCAACGACAAGGTACCGTGACCAAGCACACATGCACTGCAACCCAACTGGCTGAACACAAGCCCCGCAATCAACACACCAACCACCAAGATCCACAGTCCTATACTCGGGTTGCAGACTAGTAAATAAACTGCCACAGACCGCGGTGATAATTGCACTCAATTCCCAAAATTATTTACAAATACTCAGAACTCTCCAAGGTGTTTGAGACACACATCAAATTAAAGCTTATTTCATCATCTGTCTTTTTCTGCTCAGTTTTTTTGGGGTTAACCATTGACTTTTGGGAGAAAATTCCATCCAAAGAAGATCACCCCTAAAAGTTCATCTGACTTTCACAGAAACACAAGCTGGCAACCTTTTTTACAACCCCTCAAGTTCATGGCCCACAAAATGCTCTGATAGCAACTAGAATTGAGGGCATACAAATCATGATTTGGCCGGCGTATTTTGGGCCAGTTTACTGGCCTGCACCCCAAAATGTATAGAAGATTGGTAGACTCACCTCCAGCCGCTCTGGGCGTTCTCTTCCTGCCTCCTTTGTCTCCTCTGTTGAAGGCCGTACCACTCTGCAATGCCTCCAGTAGATTATCCATCACGCCTGCCTGGTCGTCATCTACAAGCAGAATAAACCAAAGGCAAAAACACATTTTTAATGAAAACCATGAAGAAAAGCGAAAACAGATAGTCGTTTTCTTCATAATGATTTATGAGCTGCTATATGGAAGGTGCAAAGAAGCTTTTATGAGAACAAAGTTTTGCTCTTCGTTATTTTTGCTGTGAAATAGATATACAGTCGGCTCCCGTTATAACGAGGTCCGATGGACTTTCACAATACTGTCGTTATAGCCGGAACCTCGCTAAAACCGGAGCGCAGTTTTCCCCATTCGTTGTGCACAAGGTACGGTACATGTGCGTGCGTGTTTTAATCGTGTAACGCACGTCCGAAGACATGAAAAGATGGTCATTTGTTGGTATGTACGTCTGTTAATAATGTATATTAAATATTTAACTGATGGTGATGAATAAATGAAATAAATAAAATACCTTTGAGGGAACATTGTTCAATATTTGAGGACCTGAATCCGGAGGAAAAGGCATCATCGCTGAGAAGAATCAGGCAAGTAGGTCACTCGCACAAATCGTGCCGAGTGACATTTTGCTTTCATTTTGCATTTGCTGGAATCGCGCAAGAGAGGGCGCCAATACATGCATTACTTCCGGGTTTTAATGACTCCTGATCCTTAGATGCCTTATGGTTGTTGACTTTTTGGAACAGTTGGGTATTATTGTTTCTGAAGGGATTCTTTGAAATTGTAATTATTTCGGTTAACTATAGCGCACATTCGTGCCAAGTGACATTTTGCTTTTGTTTTGCATTTGCTGGAATCGGGCAAGAGAGGGCGCTAATATTACTTCCGGGTTTTAGTGTCTCCATGTGTAATTTCGCAGCAATTGGTGATTATTGTTTGTCGGGAGGGATTCTTTTAAGATAATAATAATAAATAAACAAAAGTAATAATTTTGGATTAAAATTTGTACAATGTATATGTTGTGGGGCGTTTGAAGATCTTGGAAACCTGTTTTCATTGGGATTGTTTTTTCGGCGGGGCCGGAGGGGTTCTTAATTTTTTTATTCTTCGGATTCTTTTTTGGGGGTGGGAACCACGGTATGTTTTAAACTTTATTTTTGGAAGACGGACTGAATTATCTCTTTTTGGAAGTTGTGGTGGCTCTGAAAAGAGCCGTTTGTTTTGTGATGGTGTGTTCTTCGTATTTTTTTTATAGCCACAAGCCAACAATAGGGAGCAATTACGCACCCGATGTTCGGGCGGTAGTAAAGGCTAGCCGCTATTCCTTACAATGTTAACACTTAACTCCTGAGCGCCCCTATTGTTAGTTTGTAATAATATAGAAACGTGGTACCGCAGTCGTAAGCAAACTTCAAACCTGGTCACGCTAAGGGAAACCGCAGCGGGGGATTAGCGACTAGACCAGCGGTCCACTGCGCCGATTATCACAGTCCCATTGAATTTATTTATAAAGATCGGCGAGATGAAATAACGTTGGGTTGAAGTCTTTACAAAGGTACATTGATGGGTGAAGCTTAAGTGTGTTGCTTGAATTGGAAGACGGGAGCATGATACCCGTTTCGGGACAAAAGGTCTGTCGTTGACAAGCTGCAATGCCCGTAGTTTTGAAAAGATGTCGTTGTAAATGGGTTGAGAACAATGCTTTTCCTCGCATTGGGTCAGCCAAAATCGTCGTAATAGCCGAAGTCTTGTTATGTCCGTGCACGTAATAACCAAATATTTCCCCATAGTAATGTACACAAATTGATCGGGACTAGGAGAATGTGCTCGTTACATCCGGGTTATCGTTATGACCGAGCTCGTTATAACGGGAGTCGACTGTAAAGATAATTTTTTTTAACCTTTAAATGACACAAGAAAAATATGTATGTTTAGCTATGGAATCATTTCTTTACAAAGTTTGAAGTATTTACATCATTATTTACATCATTATGGGTGCAAAAAACGACAAAAAAATATAAGCATATATTTAGAAAGGTTGAAAATGTCCAAAATTGACAAATATAAATTTTGGCCATTTTCCAAATAAAATATTCAAAAAGAAAATTTGTTTGGCAGATAAGAAAATCAACAAATATTTAAGAACATGGGTAGAGCCAGTTTCAGATGCACAAGTCCTTTAACAATCTGCTAATATTCAAGCCATCTGATGTTCTGAAAAATGACCAAAAAATGTCTAAGGAGTGAGTGAAATTGGCTAGTATTTGCAGTTTTTTGCATCATTACATCTAGTAAACAAATGTTATCAAGTTTGCTCCTTTTGGTTTGGCTTTGGAAAATAATTTGGAGTCAATAAGCCCAATTGGTATTCCAACTGCGGCAGACAAATGCACACAAGTGTACAGGGAACGTGGTGAACTCTGCATTCTACAACTTTTCATACAGTCATGAAAAAAAAATTCCACACAAACGTTGGGGCATACAGAACACTTGAAACACTTCACTTTCCAAACTGTTTAAAATTTGGGTTACCTCAGAAAAAGACAATTTCTTGAATTTTGCTTATCCCGAAAGGAAAATGGTAAAATCTTGAAGTGCACATGCGCAGCTGGAATACCGACTTTGGCTTATTCTAAACAGACTTGTGACTTGCAAACGGAATCAGTTCCCAAATTTTTGCATTTGTCTGGAATCTCAGATTCTATACCGACCTAGTTTCATTCCAGCCAGTTGGTCCTTCCTTCTCTTCTTTTCCAGCTTCTCTTCCTCGGCCTTCTGCTTGGCCTCCTTGGCCTTCCTCGCCTTCTCCTCCGCTTCCCGCCTCTTCTTGTTCTCTTTGGCCGACAGCTTTTACCGTGACAACACAAAAAGAAGACGATTGGTTGGATGGTTAGGCTGGTGATCTGGTAGAGGGTCAACTCGCAGATGGAGCAGGCATTGTTGTAGTCGAGTCCATCACGTGTTCTCTTTAGTTCCCAAAAGTCCATGATCCATCATAAGTCAATCACAAGTCTTCAAGTCCCAAATCATGCAACAAGCTCTTCAAATGAACTGCGACAAAGTTATTCCTTTCTTTGTGTTCATCCCCTATATTTTGTGAATTGACTTGTGACCTACTTGCAACCGGACTTGTGAGGGACTCGACTAAAACACTAGACATGCTTCTTAGAAGCAGGGCCAACTCGGAGCAGGCTCAAAGACTGACCACTGGTTGACTTGTCACCTAGGGGTTGATTTATTGTGGTGTATGTTGCGTCTGCAAGCTATCTCGGAGTGAGAATATCTCTACGCAAACTCGGATCGAACAAAACTACATGGTCCCGCCTAACTGCTGTAGATTTTGAAACGTGCAACTTCCAATAGCCTGCAATGCAGTACTAAACAAGGGCGGATCTGGGGGGGAGGGCCAACGGGACCATGGCCGCCCCAAAACGAACCCCAATTTTTTATTTTTTTTTAAGTTACGTTGCAATAAAGGCAGGCAATGCATACACCACCATCTTTTCCTCAAAAACAAATTGGTTCGAGTGGTCAGAAATTGCCTCAGATCGCACCACAGAGCATCTAGAATCCAAATGTTTTGGCCCCCCCCCATTTTTTTTTGGATCCGCCCTTTGTACCAAATATATGACTAGACTAGGCAAACCATTGACAATAGTGAATTCAGTGAAGGTTGGCCGAAGTATAGTTAACCATAGTTCTTGACTGAACTTGTGATCTCAGTAGCACGCTAATGTTGAGTGCAAACAATACAAATTTACCTTGTACTCATCGGTGAAGATTTTGAGATCGCCAAAGAACTCCTCAAACGGCCTCTTGGAGACGTCAAAGCAGTAGAACTCGCCCAGGTAGCTGTACAGGTCAGTCATCTTGGTGAACATGCTCTCAAGCATCTCGTACTGCTCCCTCGCTTGCACCACAAACTCGTGAGGTCACAGGAAAGGGTTAAGGAACACACGGCAAACAAGTTCAATAGTTCTGGAAAATTGTTTATGCCTCTTCCCTTGACCAACATGGTTTGGATATTAAAGGGGCACTAGGTCCTGAAATCCCCGAACATTTCATGTTTTGGATTGTTTACTTATCCTACTTATCAAACATCTGGTTGAAAGGAAACCAACTTAATGTCTTACCGTTCCCCAGAAAAGACGAAAGAAAAACCCGGTTGTTTACATCGGACACGACAGAGCACGAATGTTTTTTTCCAGTCGTTCCCTGTTCGTACGATATACACGTTTGTCTCGGGAACAGCGGTGACCAATCACCAATGCACAAAATATATTTTCTTATCCTACTTTCAAATGTTCTTTCCGATAAACATCATTTCGTTCAAAGCGCGTTTTGAAGCCCAATTGGGCTGTTCCAGGACCCAGTGTCCCTTTAAATTGCCTCTTCAAATTCAGAATGTTTGCAACATGTAAGATACCATGGCACTACCTAAGTAAGGCGATCACAGAGCTTAAAAAACAGATATCACTTCATGTTTACTGTTTTGACTGATGACGCCACTTCAAAATAAGGTCACAGATTTTGTTTCCTATAGGAAATGCTCTGGCGTACACCGTTTTACGCCAAGGAGAGTGTGGCGATTCGGGGCGATTCAAAATGCAGTGCGCCACCAAGAGTTTGCCATGGAGAGTCCATTTTTCGAGTTTCGGGTCGACAAAACATGGCCCATTTGAACGAGTGTCAGCAGACAACTTGAGCTAATTTGTTATAGATTGGGGCATAGCGTTCTGCCGCCTTACAAAAAACACCATATTAATAAAAAGAAAAGAAAAGGGCAACAGGTACTTGAATCACACGCTTACGAAACTACTAACCGGATAAACCTAACAATTTCAAATGTCCGCGATACGAATTTTTCGACCATATCCAACAATGCACTGAGAAAAATGAACTCTCCATGGCAAACTCTTGGTGGCACACTGCATTGTGAATCACCCAAATTCAGTCGAGTTTTTAATGCATGGAGAATCAGGAATGTTGATTCTGTTGCTACAAGATAAGCTCCACAGCTCATTTGGTTGAGCCTAAATACTGTGTTCCGCAGGTTGCAGGTTCAAGTCCCATCACTGTACTGTGTCAGTATCTTCCCCGTACGTTGCACAGGAAAACAAAATTACTTCGAGTTTGACAAAGGATATTCCCATGACTTCCTTGAACTGGTCGTTGCCTTCTTTGCTGGGCACGAAGGACTTGATGTCCGTCTCCAGCTGCTTGATCTGCTTCAGCATGTTGCGCAGGTTGCCACTGACTGTATCCACAGGTACTGTAGAGGAGAAACAAAAATACAGTCAGAGTAATTCACAATACGGAGAGGTGAACTTTTTCGGCAGTGCTACTTGGCACTTAGTTGGTTCTTCTCCTAAATACTCAGCAGGGGAGTTTTAACAGGAGGCCAGAAACACAACACACAGGACCTACGGCTTTACATCCCCTTCAAAGGACGAAGCAATAATGGTTAAGTGCCTTGTTTTTAAAAATTTTTTATGACCTTCTCACATTAAGGAGCACCCCGATGAAAACAAGCAGAATATCCCATGGGGGTAACTAAGTGCTTGTTTCAACAGACCATCCCACAATAAAAAAAACAAAAAAATAAGAAGAGGAACAATAGTTATTTGACTATGCCTCACTCACTAGAAAGTGAAGAGAGACATGTCTATTAGCATCACACTGCAGTCACATTTGCCCTCAACTGAAGGGCACAAGAGACCAGACCCAGGCTCGAATCCACATTCTCTCTGAAACACCATAGGTCCGGTGCGGTGCTCTTAACCCCTAGGCACAAGGAGTCAAGGAAAAACATGGATACTGACATTGCAAAACATCATTCGTTTTGCATCTAAGAATATCTATCCCGGAAGGTTTTGACTGGTGTAGTTGAGTCCGTCATAAGTCCTAACAAGTCCTCACAGGCCCATCACAAGTCAACCAGGCTCAAGTTGAATCGAAAGCCATTCAAATGAACTGTGATGAAGGCATTATATTTGCTATTGATTATTCCGTGTTACCAGTAACCACACTTGTGACTGGACTCTGACTTTAACACTACAAAACAGTTTTCATTTTGCATTACAGTGGAACGTCGCTATAGCGAACACCGCTATACCGAACATTCGGCTATACCGAACATCGTCCTTGGCTCCTGAATTTTGTGTAGAAAAAACAACCGAACATTGTTTTTGAAATATGTCAACAGAAGAGTGACAAGTGGCTATTTTTTTCCCCAAGCATGCCAAGGAATAGAAGGGGAAGGCCACCCATCGATGTAGGTAGTAAGCGCAAAACTGTGGAATTATATAGTTCAATAGCCGGCACGTGTTCGAAGTCGTCTTTCAGTAACTACCAGGGTGTGCAGATTGAAGTTATGAAGGGCGCTGTTACTGAAAAGTGAGTACCAGAGCACCAGCAGCTTAAAGTTGCTATACCGAACGATCACTATTACGAACATTTTCTGTCATGTCTGTGGATCCCGCGATGTTCATTATAGCGGCGTTCCACTTTATTAGACTTGAAATTCAAAAGGGGCAATTCCTGCGTCATGTAATGTCCGTGACAGAGTTTTTAAGAGCTCAGTGATTAAACCTGAATATGTACTTTTTTTTCAAATCTTGTACATCCATCATCTAGTATTGGTCAAGGAGATCACACACTAAGAGTTTTGGATCATTTCTCTGAATCACCACTCTTTTAACATCAACTTACATGTACCTTGGTCACATGGAACATTCATTGACAGCATTAGTGTCTTCTGTAGGTTTTATATGAATTAATCCCTAATCCCTTTAATCTCAGAATAAATACAATATTTCTATTGTTTTAGCCACTGTGAACTTGACCCTTGACCTTTTGGCCCCAAATTCAATAGGCTTCTTAGGATTACCAAGAACAATCCACAAACCAAATTTGAAGTTCATATGTTAAGTATTTCTCAAGTTATCGCGCTGACAAGATTTCTATTGTTTTAGCCACTGTGAACTTGACACTTGACCTTTTGACCCCAAATGCAATAGGCTTCTTAGGATTGCCAAGAACAATCCACAAACCAAATTTGAAGTTCACATGTAAAGTATTTCTCAAGTTATTGCGCTGACAAGATTTCTATTGTTTTAGCCACTGTGAACTTGACCTTTGGCCTTTTGGCCCCAAATGCAAAAGGCTTCTTAGGATTGCCAAAAACAAACCACAAACCAAATTTGAAGTTCACATGTAAAGTATTTCTCAAGTTATCGCGCTGACAAGATTTCTATTGTTTTAGCCACTGTGAGCTTGACCTTTGGCCTTTTGGCCCGAAATGCGAAAGGCTTCTTAGGATTGCCAAAAACAATCCACAAACCAAATTTGAAGTTCACATGTAAAGTATTTCTCAAGTTATCGCGCTGACAAGATTTCTATTGTTTTAGCCACTGTGAACTTGACCTTTGGCCTTTTGGCCCCAAATGCGAAAGGCTTCTTAGGATTACCAAGAACAATCCACAAACCAAATTTCAAGTTCATATGTTAAGTATTTCTCAAGTTATCGCGCTGACAAGATTTGTCCGGACACACACACCCACACACACACCCACACACCCACCCACACACCCACCCACCCACCCACCCACCCACGGAAGGACAAGGCGGAAACAGTATGCCCCTTCGGCTTCGCCGCGGGGCATAAAAATTGAAATAAAAAATTACCCAGTTACCCTAAAAAATAACCAATACAAAATCACGATAAAGTATCCTGATGTTGCACTAGTTGTGTTGTGTACAAAGTCTATGAGGAGGGTAAACAATTTTCCCAAGTATTTTGTATCAAAATTGGAATTGTTTCTCGGTCAGAAACACAAGTTTTTTACCCAACACACTGCAATGACTCTACACATGGTGAATTGTAAAACCCGGATACTGGATTCCACTCACACAGTATTATTTTGCATTGGGGGCATAGACTCGGGTTGTTAAGACATAATCCAACTGTCCAATCGCATTTGATATTTATATATTCATCAGTTTTCCGTTACCTCTGGCTGCCTTCTCTGCGTGGCTGATCTCCTCCAGGAAATCAGAGACCTCGGGGTATTTGGTCTCGATTATATCCACCACAAAGTTCAAGAAGGTGATTTTGTTGTCGACAGATTTTGTGTTCCGGAGCTGCAAATCAAAAATTGTTTACCATAAAACTTCGTGGAAAAAATGATATGGACTAGTATGATACAATTTTCAAACCTCTGTATGTGAATAGAGTGAATGTAATTTCGATGGGAAAAAAAAAGGAAAACTGATCAGTGTGCCCTCAATTGACGTAGATTTCAGACAGGTTTCGAAATGCATATTCCTATCGTACAAATTCATATGATCGACAGTTAAAGGGTATTTAGGCACATTTTTTATCATGAACGTTATGTTTTGCGTAATAGCGATACGTTGTGGAGTGTTTTCATAGAGATAATGTAATATTTAACTATTCAAAGTCTGAAAGAAAAAAAATGGACAAAACAAACCATTTTTTTTTAACATGCCAACTGTGACTTCAGAGAACAGTGAAATCGGGGCAAATATATATCACTTAAAGACCAGTATAAAATAACCAAGCCTCTCCAAACCCTTGCATTTTGTGTTTTCGCACACTTCTTAAGCCGTTTACTAAAAAATGTGACACGTAGACATCAGACAGACAGACAGCGTAAGATATTTTATATAGGATATAATAGGAAGAACAACTTTTTTGCTAACTTTTAAGCAGTACCATGCAAGTGGGCCCAGAGTACTTACTTTTGTCAGGTAGTTGAGGTCGAACCCCAATGACTGCGCGTTCCTTGAGCCCGTGTTCATGTAGTTGCCAAAAAGTAGAAGGATCTCCAGTAAGCGTTTGAACTTCTTGCTATCTCGGATCTCCTCGCATGCCTTGGTTCCCATGACAACCACCTGACAGGATAACAAATCAAGATTAAACAGACATGATGGTTATACCATGGCACGGGACTGTGAAATTCAAACACTTAAGCAGGGCATGACTAGTTATCTCAGCTGCTAGAGCAAATTTGATTTTTCTTTGCTTTCACAGTTAACTTTTCTTCAAACTTTTTCACATTATTTACTGCATAATTAAAGGGAATGTACAACATTTGCTTTTGCTTCAATTTTCAGAAATAGATGGATTTGAAGGATTAGTACGTTTTAGCAAATATTGTTAAAATAACTCTTTTCACATTTTGGGCTAGTAGATGCTAGAAAAACCATTCATGTTCTTGTAGTCTGGTTCCTAGACCCTACTCAAATGAAACGGAGAATTTATAGACTTATGGGAATTGTAAGGTTAGAGAATCAGTCTAGCAGGCTTATACCCCATTCACAGGTGTGTAATCAATTGCAAAGAGTTTTTGCAGTTTTTGCAGCACAGAGTTTGCAAGCAGTGTTTGAAAAAAAGCCAATTTTCTCCAACGCTGGTCGGCCAAATACCATTTTTCTTGAAAATGTCAGCACACCAGGAGCCACGATTTTACAGGATGCTTTAGACTGTCATTCTCTAACAATCCAGTAAGGTATTTTGTGATAATTTGATCTTTTCGTTTTGTGATGTTTGCAAGGGTTGTATCTTCCTTTTAAATATGGGCTCCGTGCACAAGTACCCCCTCAATGGTAGGGAAGGGAGAGTTGGGCGAGACCACTGGGAGAGACATTCAAATACATTGCCCAGTACGTGCGCGAACCAGTACGCGCACATGGTAAGTCACGTCCACGGAGCTCTCGAAAGTGGTACAAAAATTGCCTTCTCTTGATTGTGCGTAGAGCCCATAGTCACTACCGTCTTTACAATATCCAGCACATATCATATTCAATATGGGGAGTCAGGTTTTTCCCCCAGACTATTCTTATGGGCTTTTCCTCCCACCTCTAAAACTGTAATTTCTTCTCATTGTCTTCTCTCTAAGTTGGTGTGATGTTTCCCCTGGGATGCTTTGCCAACTACATGATACAGATGATACAGATGAATATCAAAATTTCCAGCCCCTTTTTTTTTTGCAATATGAACAAAAGGTTCATTTACACCAATGTAATAAAAGTTAATTATCACTGCTTGCTACTTCTTAGACTGGTTCCATTCAACTCACTGGTTTGATGTCTTGGACGGACTCCTGGAACCTCATCTTGAAACTGATGGACTGTAGTCTGGGTATCAGACGCTTGATTGATCCAATCTGGCCAAACCAAACAACAAACAACTTTAATTTCAAGTTGTACAAATACATGCAGAAGTACTATGCCCAGCACTGTGCACTATGTGCACAAGTACTAGATCCCTCAATGACAGACATTTTCTCTTCAATGTCAAGCATGCTGTTGATCATACATGTTGACGTTACATAACTAGTGTGGACATTCCTTTGTTTTCGTGTAGTTAAGAAAAACCTGTGGAAAAAACTCATTTTACTCACACTGTGAAAACTCTGTCACCCATTTTTGTCTATGATTCCCTTTAGTGTTTCTTCTTCATTTTGCGACAGATAAATCTAACCCCCAAAATGCCTCTAAACCAGAGAGAATGCCTCTGTTTTCCAGAGGGGGGGAGCCTTGTGTGGATGTGAGCAAGTCCACACAACGTATCTCAAAACTGGTTTATGTGGACATCTTTTGTTCGGAAGTCCACACAGTGAATGTAATGCTTGTACATTGGAACATACAGATACATGTGTATAGTGTTTCATAGTGTTTGTAGGTAAGTGTTTAGTAGTCTTTTTTCTTCAAGGGAACCACAAACGTGTTCTAATGATCACAAGCACTTAGGGGAAGGAAGATCACAATCACTTCGTTTGGGGGAAGGGAAACGACGGAAATACCGGTAGATTGACTAAACTGGTCAATCCGTACATTTTTGGTGCACTTTTTTTTGTTTTCCTGTTACATCGAATATAAGACTTTATAAATTCAGGACACAATCTTTAATGTCTTCTACCGGTATCTGCAAGTGAGATCATGTAAGGCAAACTACCTGCCAATCAAGTTTTTCCAAAATTGTTCACAGTCAATTTTAATGAGACTTGCATGACAAATTACACAGGTCAGGCGTAACAGGGACACCCAAAAATTGCACACTTTTGGACCCCACATTTATGGGCTGATCCAAAAGCAAATAGCCAAACCCATAAATCTTCCTGTACCAAAACAAACCCCCATCCAGCCCCCCCCCCCCTTTCCCCCCGAAGAAAAAAAATCCCAGTCTACTCACAGTGACGCAGAACTGTTCAGCCTCGGCCATGTCCTCGAACTCATCCTTGAGCGCGTAGACACTGTTGATCTGCTCCGGTTCCGGCAGGTTCTTGAGTAAGGTTTGGATCATCCCTTCGTTGAGATGGTTCTCATCAACCTCCAGGATCCAGCGCTTCATGTTCTGGTGGGGGACACGCAGGGAACCCAGCAGGATGGCTATAAAATGAGGGAAAAAACCACATATTGTCAGAAATACTAAACAACAACTGGGCAATTAAAAAAATCAGACAATTTTGGGGGACTTAAGGAGCTTAGCAAATATACCTGAATTTTTTTTTGTTTAAAGCTTACACATCCATCACCTTGTAATGGCCAAGAGATTACAGACTACGAGTTTTGGATCATTTATCTGAAGAAGAAGTAGAAGTAAAGTCTGTCACAAGCCAATGTGGCCCATTGGCGCTTATTTCCGGTTTCAGTAGCATGAAACGAATGAGTATACGTCTATTCCCCCTGGATGGGATGCCAGTCCATCGCAGGTTACCCCCAGCTAATGCCGGTACCCATTTATACTCCTGGGTGGAGAGAGGCAAGTGGGGGTGAAGTGGCTTGCTCCAGGACACAACATATGACCAGCAGCTTGATTCAAACCTGTGACCCTCTGATCATGAGTCACGAACCCTAACCACTTGGCAACACTAGTGAAGATATCATGGTTAATTGGCTGTGTCACGGACATTACTCCTCCTTTTATTTTTCTTTCTTTTTTTTTAGATGTAATGTCCATGATGCTGGAATTGCCAAAACTGTTAAAATATGTCATGTGATCAAGCTAAATGAGTCGTTTGTCGACCCTGGTCAATTTTTTTTTTTTTTTTTTACAGATTTGAAAAGAGCACAATCTTAGCATTACTGCTGTGAAAACCGCATGCAGGTAACATCTTTAGTTAAAAAATTATGGAAGTCGGAACACCAAGAGATGTGATGAAGTGATGTGATGAAGTGGCCCTATTTTGGACTGAATCGCCAAATGAAAATTTCCGACAAACGAATCATGTAGCCTGATCGCATCACATATATGACCGAGTCCAAGATAACAAGGTCAAATTCCAAAAAAGAAGTTAAAAAACCCCAGATTGTAGTGGATAGAAAGAAGGAATTTGTTTCTCTGTAATCAACTGCAATAGCTTCTGCTGTTCCAACAAAATCAGTCGCTGAACGGTAAAGACACCTGAACTTGTAAGACGGGAGCCTGTGGTTCAAGTCCCACCTGAGCAAGCCGGTGAATTTTCTCGCGAGCTCTTGGAAAGAGCTGTTTACACAGAACCCAGTTGTGATCCAAAAGGCCTTCTTTGGGAAAAACCCATGTTTTCATTTTCTTTCAAGCATGATTTCTTTGCGACTTACCTAAGTTTTGACCCGTCTTGGCATCCAGCACCTTGAAGGCCTTGGCTTTTTTCTTCGTCGTCGCCTTTTCCCCATCGCCAACATCTTCACTGCCGAGCTTCTTGGCAGCTACGGGAAGAACAGAAAAATGAAAAACGAAGTCTGAAAATTAAGCATCCAAATCTGAATTAAGCCTTTAAACTTTAAAAACGGCCGTTAAGATTCTCAACCAAGGTGATGATACTGTTTTCAAGTTTGCTATCTGAGGAGTCAGTGATCCGTTGTGACCCGGGTTCGAATCCCGCCTGGGCCAACGTGGATTGGGTTTTCAGTCCCTAGCGATTCTGTGGGTTATCCCCAGAACATTCTTCTAGGGTTTTCCTTGCATGTCTTAAACTGTAATTTCGTCAGTCTCCTCTCTACAGGTTTCTTCAGGCTTGCGAGCTACAGTGCCTAAGGCTCTTTTGAGGAATCCTTGATATTAACCAGAAATATATAATAAGAAGAAATTATACTAATTGCAAGTAGCTGCTAAGCATGAACATTTGTTGAGTGCATCAGACTGATTCCAAGCTCAATTTTGCCCAGCACATAAATTTTGAAGGCAAGATTAAAAGCACAGCAGCTCTTTGAAATCAGACACTCAAGAGATTGGAGGGGAAAAATCTGAGCACATATTAGAAGGGCAAGAAAATCTTTGAAATTTCCAAAGATCGACTGCCGTTTTTCAGTACCTGGTTTGGAAGCAAAGATGTTTGCCAGTTCGGTCAGGACGGTATCATCTTCCTCTTTCTCCTCATCTACGTTGACCCAGAACGAGTCTTTGTTGAGGATTCGTGGCTGGATCTGTAAAAAAAGGTATTCCAAAGTTATTGGTTACTGTTTCAAAACAAAATTTGAAATTATTCTGTGGTTAGGCCCTTGGTCAAAATACAAAATGCTTCACCAATCATTCCCAATAGAAAAAAATGATAAGCCCTCCACACGCTTCAGAGTGAACCGTGCAACGATACAGACGGGCCACCAAAACCCTTCGCGGTTGGGTGCACTCAACTCCTCATCCGCTTCGCTCAACAATAGAGAGTTTATAGGATTACGTTCTATTGTGGCGGCTGGGTGACTCATCTCAGCTGTTTATCAACAAGGCTGGGACCGTGATGAAATAACCTAAAGAGTAAATTTCATGTACTATATCTTAGACAAATCCAATGGAGCATTGATCGGCCAACAATGCGGATTTCCAGAAAAGAAAAATTAGTTCCTAGTGAAATGATACTAAATGAATTGCATAAAATTGGAGCAGTCGTTTCAACTTCTCATATAAGGTACATGTAGTGCCTATGGTGTCAAACGGGCATTAGTCTGTGGAGTTGATCGTCTTTTGTTGAATGGAGAGATTATCTGTGCATGCTGGATACGTCCGTGCTCTACACGGCTGGCCAATTTACGCAACAATCCTGCCGCACAATGGCTATTCATAATAAGCTGCAAGACCCAGCATTCGTAGCGCTCTGCTCTGAATGGAGGGAGAGGATCAATGAACCTGCCGCACAGACGCCTCCTATCAGGCAATGATTCCTTTGCTGTCGGGAAACGCTTCCTGTTGAAGCGGGCAACGATAAGAAAAGGGATTAAGTTCTATCAGGAATGATTGGTGAACCATTTGTATTTTGACGTTGGGCCTTACCAAAACCCAGGCCAAAAATATAATTCAAGTACTGCGAGTAATGTCTGCGCACGATGAGCTTGTCATTGGACACATTATGGACACTTGAATGCCGTTTTTGATGTTTTCAGACACACTGTTCACGAATTCTGCGCACCACCAGTGTGTATCTCACCCACCTTATTCCAGTTGGCTCTCTTCAGAGGCGTCTGCAGGGTGTACTTCTTCTTGGCTCGCATTCCATGGGGAAGCTCAGCCACCGGTGAAGGGGTGAAGGGACCCCTGCCCCCTACCATGGGTACCCCGCCTGGGGGAGGGGGAGGCCCAGGAGGTCCCCCCATACCGGGAGGTGGCGGGGGAGGGGGTGGGCCACCCCCCATGCCTGGGAGTGGAGGAGGGGGCGGGGCACCACCAATCCCTGGGGGTGGCGGGGGAGGGGGTGGTCCACCGCCTATCCCTGGGGGTGGTGGGGGAGGGGGTGGGCCACCGCCTATACCCGGTGGGGGCGGGGGAGGGGGTGGGCCACCACCCATCCCTGGGGGTGGAGGGGGTGGGGGTATTGCGCCGCCTGGTGGGGCTGGTACTGATGATGATGATGAGGGGACAAAGACACCTGATGCAATCTGGAGGAAAAAAGATTTGAAAGTAACAGATTAGCAAAATGCTTTTTTACAATACAGTAGTTTCATAGGTTACAACAGGCCCAAATCAACTAAGCACACATCTTTATAATTGTACAAACAGCTGTGTGATCTTTACTAAGCTATTCAACCAGGTGAAGTTGTTTTCTCCTACAGTTTTCAGTGTTGTCCTGCAGGATGAAATCACTGCACCTACAGTAAGATTGTATGGTTTTCATTCTATCCCTTAAGAGTTTGTACCTGTGATTCAAGCTCTGCTATTTTCTTCTCGTATTCTTCATTCTTCTTGTGCGCCTGGGAGAGCTTGGCCTCGGATTCCTGCCGTGCCGTCAACTCTTGGTCCAGCTGAAACAGCAATTTTACATGCACAGGTTAAAACAAATGCATTTGTGAAAACGCTGTACTTTAAGGAGGACCCAAGTATTTCAGCAATACACCCAATAACTAAGGATTCTGCGCTTACATGGTTAGCCCAGAAATTCTATGCTGGCTTTGAAAGCAAAGTAATAACGATAATGTGTATTTATAAAGTGCACGTATCCACCAGGATTGGTGCTCACTGCACAACATTATTATTACCCTGCTCATTGGGCTAATGAAACATTCCAAAGACCATCTCAGCTCCCTGGGGAGTACATATACAGCTCGATGCTGCCATTTCGCTGCAAAGCAGCTAAAATCAGCCACACTAACCATCTCTGCCCTCACAGGTACCCATTTACTCCTGGGTGGAGAGAAGCAATGAGTGACAAAGTGCCTTGCCCAAGGGCACACGCACCATGACCCCAGGCTGGACTCGAACCCACAACCTGCAGAATTACCCGCAGACCACAAATTCAATGCTCCAGACCACGAAGCCACGTCACTCCACACGTGGGCTATGGTACATAAAAGCACAGGGCTCTGGTACATAAAAGAAGAGAAGTCCACGCTTACCAGAGCAAATAAATTGGGAAAAGATTTACGGATTGGAGAACTAAATAGGTGACTGGCAAGGAAGAGGAGGATTAAGCTCTTTAGACCTCCTCTGTCGGGACTGATGAACGCAGCCAATTTAATACTGAAGGATGTGTTGTTTGTTTCCATGCAGGAACCGCGCCATTACGGCTAGCATGTTAAGCGTTTCCTGGAGGGTTACATGTAAGTGGGGGATTTCCGAGTGGGATTTTTTAATCAATCAATTAACAGTCAGTGGTGGGCTGAGGATTTATCTTTGGGTTCTACAAAGGTGTACAAATGTACATGCTGCTAGGGTTTTCTGCTTACAGTACAGAGTGAGTCAAAAAGAAAGTGACCGAATTAGAAAAAAATATAAATAAATAGGTGGCTCGCTCTATTTCCCGTGGAATAGAACTAGGGCCGTGCGTTGGTACAAATAATTCACTGACACGTGATCAACGACCCACCGATCACATGACGGGGATTTATTCAGGCATTGTATAAAACGCTTTAACCCCAACCCAGCCAGACACAACAGAGTGCATCAGGTGGAAATGTCTGCTGCACTTTGGTGTATTCAGCTGCCAACACCAGTGCATCAACGGCTGCTTCTGAGACAATGAGAGCTAGTCCCATCGAACAATGCCACAGTTGTATCCTGCTGCGTTCTGGGACCACAGACTCTGAGGCAGTTTGGCCTCGAGACTTTTGGCCTGTTGGATCTTGCTACACTGGGCAGGCTTGTCACTTAGACAAGTGTTGCATGTTGCTGCGTTTGGTACGGGTTTCTAGCCAAAATACCCCGGAAGGTTAGGGTTAATTAATACAGACGTCTTTGCTTAACAGAATATGGGCCCGGACCTTTTTCTTTTTTTTTAAATTACCAATGGTTTATAATGAGTGAATCACGTTGGCCTGACTTTTATTTGTAACTATATTCAAGGCTCTCAGTCTGTCTGGAACCTGTTTCTTCTGAACAAACATGTTTTTAACTGAAGCAAACTCCTCGGTCACAACAACCAGCCCAGGCAGGACAGTTTGTCACCATGGGACAAAACAGCGGTAATAGATGACATTGGCTTTTAATAGCTTTCAATTGGGATGAATAAGACTCATGGCCTGGACACTTAATTAAAAACACATCCTTTTAAAAAAAAAAAAAAAAGGAAGTCAAGAAGGCACTGCCCCTAGAGATGTGACCTCATTGAAATGAGGTCAGGCAATTCTCATTTCTGGTCAAGTTCTCAAGTACTTGTAGTAGGTCATTCTATAAAATTGAGGGTCCATTTTTGTCCTGTCCCTGTTACCTTGGTTCTTTGCCATTCATAAATACTTAAAGACAGTTTACACATTTCCTATTGGTCGAGAGCCTGTCACGTGGGTGGTTTTAAACCACTGATTAAAGTGCGCGAGGCACATACCACAGACATGGCGAGAGGGGTTTAAAAAAAAAAAAATGAAGTAAAATTGTTGGAAATTTGTGAAATTTTAACTTGTTTTGACTTTTTGACCAAAAAAGGTATTTATGGAATGGGAATAATTATGTGCTTGGCCGGTATTAAACAAGTACGTTTAAAACCTGCTAGGGGCCTGGATGCGGGAAAGGACCCTCGCTTTCGGCTCGGCCAAGCACGTAATTTATTTCTTTATTCAAGAATGAAAGAATGACTTCAAAGAATTCTTTATTTGTTGAGTAGTTTGCTATTCATAATCACTCTTGGAGGACGACTGCATTAACCCCCGAGCAGTCACGGACAGTCAAAATTCACTTCCACTTCCCCTGCTATACTGTTAACAAAGGCTAGTCACCAGCAGTCAGATCATATGTCAAGCAAACACTTTGTCTAGTCAAACTGGGTCAACAGACAAAGCAGGCAAGTTGTGGTCACAGCTGTCTTATCACTCTCTTGGAGTCAAAGCATAGCTGTATCAAGTTACTTAATCAGTCCAAGGCAGTCAATCCAGCTTTATGTGGGCTTGGAATTCTTACGGGTTGAAAACAGTCACTTGATTGATTTTGACTGCAAGGACAGCCTGGCACAGAATGTATGTTTGCATACATGTAGGAGGGTTAAAGATTGCCTCGGTCAGATTAACATGGACAGGAAAAAAAGTGGACCCCAAATGTATAGAATGATCCAGTAATGAAACAAAGTGCCTCTGTGTGTGCATGCAGAAATATCAACCCATCAGCACCTGTACGACATTGAATAGTAAGTAAGTAAAGTCAAGTCTGTCCCGAGCCAATGTGGCCCATCAGGCCGGCATTTATCTCTGGTTTCAGTAGCATGAAACGACTGAGAATATCTCTATTCCCCCTGGATGGGATGCCAGTCCATTGCCGGTTACTCCCCAGCTAATGCCGGTACCCATTTATACTCCTGGGTGAAGAGAGGCAAGGGGAGGTGAAGTGCCTTGCCCAAGGACACAACATATAACAGGCAGCTGGATTCGAACCCCTGACCCTCTGATCATGAGTCGCGAACCCTAACCACTAGGCTACACTCCCCAACACATGCATGACACAGTACCTATTCCTGATGAATACACAAAACCATATAGTGCTGGGCAGTTTGGGGCGGTACAGTGATTGGTTAAATCTGACCCCACGTCCGAGTTCATCGCGGGCAAGAAAACATGTTTGGACATAATAAACCTCTATCCTTGTGTCTGGGAATGTCATTACTGCCTGGATCACAAGAGAGTTACTCATTGCTAAGAGAATAACCACTCACAACAACAATCTGAGACAAAGGACAGAGAACTTGGATGCTCTGGAAAAAAAACAAGATGGCATTGGCAGTCCACTTATTGATGACTCCCTGCCGACTGCACTGGCCTGTACAAAACTGGACATCGCTTTTGAAAAACTGTCTGCTTTACTGAGGATCTTTCACCACAGGAAGTGATGTAATATGGGACAGGCTCTGCTCAAGACCCTCAGGTAATGGGCACGTGTTTCTTAAAAAAAAAAATTCACAAAAATGCCGCCTCAGGACTTCTCTGGTTGTCGTCTTAGGAAATGCGGAAAATTGAATTTGTGGGCGTGACAGCACTTCCTGAGTCTGTCGACATTGGTTTGCTTTCGTGATGTAAACATTCTGGCCGTGTCTCCTGGGTTTCAATATGAGTTGACCCCGCCTCGCGTGGTCTCGTCGGGGGTTGTCGACTAGTCATGCAACGTCCAGGACAAACAAGCTCAAAATTAGACTATTATATGATGAGGAAAAACAGACACAAACATTCAGTGCGCTTACCTCTTTTTCTAACTTCGTTGCCTTCGTCTCCAGGGTTTCGTAAAATGCTTTTTCTTTGAGACCCTCTGCGAAAACAAAACAAAAATGTCCGAGATGTGTGAATGAAATAGGTTTAAACTGATTACTTAGTTACAACTAATAAAAAACATGTCAGTAGCTTTTCCACTTTTGTTGCAAGGTCTGACTACTTAAAGATGTAGTCCATCATTTGTAATTTGTGCATTTTGTTAGTTTAAAGCAACAAAAGTGTTCAAAATCTCATGAAAGATACTGAACAACTAAACCTGATGAAGTTTCAGCTCAGCTTCAGCTGTATATTCCGAGAAAAACAGCATTCTAGGATCTCAATTTCAAATCAAAAGTTGCTGAATTATGTCTGGAATTGTTTTGAATTGACGCTATACGCGATGTCTTGCACTGATCCGACGAATTATAGCAACCGCGCGCGCCTGTGCATCGTGCCAATGTTTGCGCGCGCTGTGCCGAATAAACTACTAATTTAAATTTTCCTACAGTGCGTCTTAAGACGCACCATTGGAAAGGCCTTCTTTCGTTGATTACTTCAAAATGACAGCTTGCCAGAAAGATTAATTTCACAGGGAGTTTAGTCCACTTACTATCTTTCAACCAAGTATGTTTTTCAACAATAATACGCCATTTACTTTTTTGGATGGCTGCAAATGATGGACTATAGCTTTAACTCTAACTCCCCAAGCTCTCTTGTCCAGAAGCAGCCTGCACCTGATTTCAAGGGCTGCGACACGTCACAACTCAGGGAGTAAGTTCCTTGACTTGCAAAATAAGAAGCGCCCTTTTTTTAAAGCCAGTTTTATGCCATAAAAATTACATAAACGGGACTATAATACAGAGACAATGTGTGGGAAGTTGTAAATGGAAAATGCAAACCTGTGTGAGTCATACTCATAGAAAACGCGCTTAGTTGGGTGTTGCATTCAATAGAGTACATTATTCGGAATTCATTCCTTCTAATTTCATTATGTGCTACAAACATGCACATGAATTCAAAAAATGCCTACGATCAGGATGGCTTCAAAAGTATCTCTGCGGAGGAACAAGGAGTTGGCGCTGAAGTAATTTAATATAGTTCTATGGTTAATTCACATCAACATGGGCAGGGGTTCTTAACCAAACAAAACCAGCTCTAGCTTCCTATTCACACGTATATGCTCACCTATGAGGGGTTCCACGTCAACTTCAAATTTGCACGTGTGTCTGAAGTCCGGATCGCAGCCTCCTCTGTGCAGCACAATCTGGGAGATGCATTCCTCTATTAATTTATAGTACTGTGGTCTGGACACAACAAGAAAAGAAAACTCTTGTAAGTCGTTTGAAGAAAGTGGTAAAGCATTCTCACTGAAAGATATATCTAATTTATTATTATGCACAAACTCACATTCCTTACTAATCCATGAAATACCCTTACCACACATGTAGAGCTTTAAACTATAGCATTCTTCATTTGTGGAAATATGAGCTATGAAAGTTGGTATTGTTCTTCAGTTAATATTCAGTATTTTCTGCCAAAGTTAGCATGATATTTTTTAATTTAGAAAGGCGGGGCCATAAAATTGAATTCTGCATAATTCCTTATCATTTGTCACATTCCGCGCTGCCATGCCCAACATCAAACGATAATGTTTTTCTCCTCGATTGCATGTTTCTTCCATTACATTCCAAACTGCCACGGTAACATCAAAAGATTATGTTTCTCTCCTCAGTTGCATGTTTCTTCCATTTTAGCTGTTCTCAATTTCAATGGGAACAGCTTTTGTTTTCGTCAAGATTTTTGTTTTGTTGATTTTTCCTTTTTCCACCTTTTTTTAAAGGTTTTGTACATGTTTTCTTTATGCATTCCACTTACAGATACAACAGTCAGAATTGTAACAAACGAGTGAATCCTACTTCTTCCCAACAGCTAATGGAGACATAGTTCTAGTACCTTATCACACCATCTTCCCTGATCATGAGCAGATGCTGCAGGATGGACAGGAAGAACGGCTCAGCTGGAGTATCGCCGACGAGCTGGTGAAGCAGCTGGTACGCTGACTCCTCATCGGTAATCCGCAGTTAAAGAATCAACTGATGTATCATTTTCTGTGTTCTATTGGGCTTTGGCTACAATCCTTTTGTAATTTTTTGTTTTACCTTGGGCGACTCTGGAGCAGAACAGAATTGAACCTGACCTTGAAGTACAAACAAATTGTGATCCACCTTTTCTTTTTAAGAATAAACTCCTGCCCGAGAATCCATTTCAGACACTTCAAAAGAAATTTAAAGCACACAATGATCGTGCTTAAGAGAAGGATTACAACTTTCGATGCAGGCTGAGATTTTTGTTTACAGCTATCGGCAAAAGTATTAAAATGAACACTCATCTTAGAATTAAATAATGCATAACAATGCATAGCACTTTCCACCAAGGGTACCTTAGGTCTTCAAGCTAATTACAATTATTATCCCTGTTCAACAGGCCATGACCATTTTTTTGCAGCCAAGATCAGTGTAATCTGGTGTTGTACCCTCACAGGTACGCATTTATACTCCTTGATGGAGAGAGCCAATTGTAGTAAAGTGTCTTGCCCAAGGACACAAGCAACATGCTCCCCGTCGGGATTTGAACCCATGTACCATGGCACATGGGTCGAACACCGTAACCACTGGACCATATCGCTATAAAATAGGTAGGGGAACCGTTTCTCATTTGCTGTCAAATTTTTTTTTTAATAGTTTAACTTTGTAGTAAACCAGGTTTTCAACGCAGCATTAACTAATCTCAAAACAGACCAAAGCTTTCTTGGAATTCCACTGCTTGGTGAATCTAACGTGTGGACAATGCTTAGTTACTTTTCGCACAAACCGGTCACAAGAAACAAACATCAACTTTGGTGGGGTGGGGGGGGGGGAGGGGCTAGAAACTTTTTTGGGGGGTAAGCAAGAACTTCCAGTGCTTTGTACACTTCTCGGCAATTCATTGAAGGACGCAGACTGTTGAATGTACATGTAACATACACTTCAAAGGATATTCTATCTCTACTTTGAGGCCTTCGAAGCGATGGCAGAACTCATCGTAGTCGTCTTCTTTGTGGTCGTCAAAGACGGTGACCTGAGTTTCCAGCTCGGAGCTCTTGTTGTCTCTCAGTTCCTATTCGATGTAAATGAAGGGAAAAGATTTGTTCCAAGAAAAGTGACGACGCAAATTAGTATCTGACTGTACTAGTACTAAGGCTTCCGGTTTCCCTACCTACCCTATTCTGACGGCCCCTACCCTAATTTTGATGATAATTTGGTAGATTTCTTTTGGGATAAATGCAAATAATCTTATATGTCTGGTAGTGAATCACCCAAACAGCTGATCGGTATGTAACGCTTTAGAATTCAAAGTGATTTTGAAGACAGAGCCACTCACTGTAGCATTCGCCCCAATGTGTTGACTTGTCATGACATTGCAAAGTTGCATTCGGGTTCAAGTTTGTGCCAAGGATGAACAGGCCTAAGGATTAACATCTCAGCCATGTCAACATTTCCAGCCAATTGTGAAGTTAGTGAACAGTTACTTGGATTCCATTTAAAGGTATAGATTAGATCATTTGTCACTTGTGTCATTTTTTTTTTTTTTTGAAGCGATAAAAGTGCTCAAAATCTAAAGACGGGTGCTTAACCCCATGGGCCCGGGAAGCGGTCATGGCCGGGGCTGCTAATCCTCATTGGAATGCAGTTGCCAGCTGTGGTATGCCGTGGCACACGGCTAGTGGGTAGTTCCACAGCTGCTGCTTTTGTGCAGTCCCGCTACCACACAAAGGCTGTGCAGTCATGCGGGCCACTTGCTCTATGTGTGGAGGAATGTCCCCATTATAACCCGTGCTTAAGGGGTTAACAACCTGACCTGATGAAGAGCTCAGTGAATTTCTGAGAAAACAATATTCTAGAATCTCGATTTCAATTGAAAAGTTGCTGAGTCATGTTTTGAATTGCGCCTGAAATCAGCGTCCGGGACACGTTCTCATTCTGCTGATTGCAGCTACGCGATGTCATGCCCTGAATCGACAAATAGTAGCAACTGCATGCGCGTGTGCGTCGCGCCGACGCTTGAGTACATCTATTCACAAATTCGCTGAATTACAAACCAACTACATGTACTAATGGAAATTTCCAAAAATGCGTCAATTGACGCATCTTTGGAAATGGCCTTCTTGTATTGTTTTCTTCAACATGACTGCATGCCAGAAATAAAAAACTTCACCGGGAGTCTATTGCCATCCCCATCTTTAAACCAAGTAAGCTTTTCAGTTACAAGTAAAATTTGGTCAGTTACTTTTTGGATAGCTGCAAATGATCTACTCTCTGTTAAAAAAAAAGTATGAATGACACACCAATGATGCATCCCCAACAACTGTCACACTACGGTACTAGAGAATTTGTCAAAAACTCCAGATGCAGTGACAGTATATAAGCTCGAACAGAGGGACAAAGTTTTTTATTTCTGTCATTCGATCAATAGCTCACTAAGCCCTGCCCCACGATGTCCTGGCCAATCACAGCGGTGATTTAATGTCCGACGTGCTTGCACCAACGTCCAACATGCCCATGAGGGCGGCTGAAGATGTGGGCGAGGTATAATTGATCAGTCAATTTCAATAAGTGTACTTCTGTGAGGTGCACAAGACATCCACGACACAAGTGTTTCTGACAGGAATATGACAGGTTTGACTGTGCACAGCGGAAGTCCTGTCACGCAGCACGTGTAAATTTAGCATGCAGCAGCTGGCAACGGGTGTGCCAAATGATCACAACTGACAAAACACCAACCCACCCTCCTAAATAAAAAAAGAACTAAATATAGCTACAGTGGACTATCTGTCCATATCATCCCAAAGTCAAAACCAGTCGATCAAAAGCGTGGGTGTTGCAAGAGGGAGCAAGGAGCTTTTGCCCCTCCCCGGAAATAGGGCGAGAACAACAAAAAGGGAGAAGAACAAGAAAACAGGGGAAACGGGAAGACAACTGTCAGTTTTCATTTAAAAAATGCCTCAGCATCAACCCCTCCCCTAGTTTGTTACTTTGCTACTTTTAACCAGTTCGCGTCGGGATTATTTTGACGTGACTGGACCCAGGCGCGGGATCGTTTTCACGAACCTCGATGCCAGACGGGTTCTGGCCGTCATCTGCGGGTAGCACACCCTGATATTTCCGGCCTCGCTCGCTGCAAGCTGGTCACAGACAGATATTTCCGGCCTCGCTCGTTTGTGTTTATCATCTGTTCTGAATACCGCAAAAACTTTGCGCGCATACATGCATCCGACGTGAACTGGTTAAGCCCCTCCCCCCCCCCCCCCCCCCCGAGAGTGCTTTGACCTCTCTTAGATACAGAACTCGCTTACTGCCAAAACTCCTTGCTTCCCTGCGAAATACGCTAACCCACAGAATTTTCACCTTATCTCCAGTTTAAATTGCCTAGATGGAATATTTTGGAGGGCCACAAACCAAGTACCAAGTAGTAGCTACAATTTGCAAAAAAATCTCTGCTCTTGGTAAGAAGAACCGAGATATGTTTGTCCTGAAACAGAACTGACTTACAGGTAAGAGATCCAGCATTCCTGTCCGGAGAAACTCATTGCGTAGATGTAACCTGAAGTCTAGCTCCTCGGGTTCACGTGGTGTGATGATGACTGCGTTCACTAACTGCATGCAGACCGTCTGCAGAATGAGCAGAATAAATACAGACATTTTAAAATTTGTTTTATTTTTATTCGGTGTTGCCCTTCGCTTACGTATTTATTAACTCTGTATACTCAGTGTTGTCAAAGGGCTTGCGAGAAAAATATTCCCAAGCTTACTCGGGTGGGACTTGAACCCACAACCTCCTGGTTGATAACGCAGACGTGACTCCGATCGACCACCGAGTTTGCCAGGGTTGGCTGGCCGGTTGAGTCTAATGTTACAGCGGGTATCGCGACCAAACGAGACATTAATAATAAGTACTAGGTAAATAAATCCCAAATGAACATCTACTTGTAACCTGTTTAATGTCTAGACTGAGCTGAAAAATACAGAGTCAGTTGTCCTGACGCTTTGATCAAATATGTATGTGATGGACAACCACATGCGAACAGTACATGTTCATGTACACAAACACACACAAGAGTTGCTGCATGTACATGTACTTCAAAAGTATCCTCCTAAAATAAACGGCAAGAAAATGTACATGTGCAGAAAATGTAGTGGCTCTCCAACTCTTAAACTCCAAACTCACTAAGTTTATGGGAGTACGGTCGTCACCCCAATGACATGTAGCCAGAAAAACCTGGACGCAATCAACCTGCAACACCTGCAGATACGAGAGATCCCCCTCCGAGATATCCATCTCCATTGCTTCAGATCCACGTTTGCCAACGAGCTATCATGAAGCACCCACTATCTGGCAACTGAGCGAGAGGTTTCTGTCTGTCGCGCTTGTCCGTCCTAAACTTACTCCTTGTGATGCGACACATGACTGATGACTCGTCAGCATTTTTGTCTTGTCTTCAGTCTGGGCAACTGTTCGCGTTCGTTTCAGGTCAGCTTTTACAATGCAGTACTACGCTGAAAAGTCTCTTGGGCTCCGACGGATGAAGACAGGGTATTCCTTAGTGTTTGCTTTCGAAATTGACAAGTGATGGGTCCTGATGGGTCCACTTTTTTTTGGGGGGGGGGGGGGAGTGTGGAGGACTGTGCAACTTGGCTGGTTTCCAATCAAAAATCCCATACTTAAGTAGGCATGCATGTAATTGTACAACAGGAGGGTACTGTAGCGACAAATGTAGACGTGACTTTTTGGTTTCACTTGGTCCAGTTTTAGGACATGAGGGCAAACGCAAATGGGCCAGTCTATAAAACAAGGATCCAAATAATGACATTTTTCCTGTCCCTGTTACCTCTGTACTTTGTCGATTGCCATTCCTGTGTGGTTAAACATGACTTCAACCTAATTCTTATTTGTTGTGGAGGTTGCTTGTTTCACAAAATCAATCTTGGAGGAAGAATACATGAACCCTAACTCCCTAGCACGATTAACTAGGAACCATACCCATCCTGGCAAATTCCAACATTATATGGGAAACTACACACACATATTTCTGACTTTGATTCTGGAGCTGTGCCAACCCAATGTTAAAGACTGTCAGTTTAGGGGTACTGTACCCATCGTGACAGATTCCAATAAGACATGCCGTTGGGTTTGATTGGTTGGGGGAGGTCAGGGTTAAGGAGTGGATACAGAATTACAAAATCATACATGTCAGATGTGACAAGGACAGGAAAAGAGTGGACCCCAAATTTATAGACTCACTCACGTGCAAAAGTTTTGACAAAACAAGAAATAATCGTGCTGCACATCTTGCACAAGTTAAACTCTCGTTAACCCACACAAAATGTCACCATAAATGTTTTGCACGTATTCAATTTTGCTTTGCAAACAGTCTGAAGGCAGTGCGGTGTGTGGCCATTTTCGCCGAGGTTTCACAAGATAGTTTGTAGGTGTTCTTCATAACCACCAAGGACCGACACACAAAGGGAGAACAACAGATCCTTTCAGTCCTCGGGAGTTGGGTCCTTTGTTGAAAACGGTCTGCTATCGTACGTTTATGTGCTTAGTCTATGGGAGAGTGTTACATGTATATTACAGGGATAAAGAGAAACACAAAGCATTGTCCTCGAGAGTATAGTAAAACACGACTGTCTGTATGTACATGACAAACATCTCCAGTTTAGACCGTTGTCAAACACGTACAATGACCACAAATCAGGCAGGTTCAAATGTACTCTTGATTGTCAGAGCAAGCTTGAGAAAATGCACCATGTGCAAAAAAATATCATCGGCATCAGGCATGTCAGGCGTTTCTTGACAGACTTTGACAAGAGACCTCATAATCATACCCGAGTCTTTTACCCAGGATATCAGTTAAACCATGACACAACAAAAGACAAAAACCTGGGTACGTGTAAGACACAAATCAGCCTTGACAGATGCCAAGATGCACTTTTTACTTTCTTGAAGTCAGTCCCATCATCCATTGGTGCCAGACCTCAAACAGGTTAATTGGCCAGCTGCAATCGACCAATCAGGTGCCCCGATCCATTTGTCATGTTGGTGTCACCGTTTCTTTTGTGACCGGACAGCTGCAGATGACTAAATCTGATTGGTAAGTGTGAGTCACATGGGGCGAAGGAGTTAAAGGTGTCAACTGTAATTTGTACAAATGTGGGCGGAAACCAAAGATCCTGACCAAAGATAAGCGGATGTTTACATTGAATCGACTCAATTAATTATCATGCGAATTCAACTGAGGCTGTTGTACATGTATTAAATATTACTGGCATGATGCATATTTGCATAATAGATAAGGCCACTTTTTCATTGGCACATGTTTGTTATTCCAACTTGGATTGTTGTTCAAAATTACATCTTATCATATCTGATGGTACAAAAAAATATGTGCTAAGTAAAATTTTACACAATAATAAATTCGTTTTAATAATATTAAAAATAAGTTGGGAGGCTTATCATCCTTGCTCGAAGCTGAGAAGACGAAATGTGAAGGATGTGGCTACAACGCAGTCGAGCCGCAGGCACATAAAGGCGCCTTAGGCAGCCAGCCATATAACCTATGTCTGACCACAGAGCACAGTCAGAGACTGAAAGTGTTTGATTTTTTCTTCAGGAGGAAAACCAGAGGGCTCGGAGAAAAACCCTAATGGCACAGGAGAGAACCAATGCACAACTCTACTCACATATGGTCCTAGCTGGGAACAAACAGTGGTGAGAGGCAAGCGCTTTACGCACTAGCCACCCATGCCACCCTATAATTTATTGCAAGAATTTGACAATGCATACAATAGCTCCAAAGTCATTGTGCCAGTTCCGTTTTTCCCCCGACAAGTTTTTTGCGTTTTTTTTCACCTTTCAGGGCTATCTAAGAATTTTCCAAAAAACTGGAAAACTACACCCAAAAAACTTAAAACAAAACAAAAAACAGCTTTTTAAAAATCATGACAAAAGCCCCTAAAAACCCCCAGAAATAATCCCTACGCACGTTTGCTAGGAACCTTTCCTGAATCCTTCAAAAACCCTCCACTGTGTATTACACCAGTTGCACATTCTTTGTACATGTACTTCAATTTTCAAGGGGTATCAAGTTTTCTGTAAGGCAATTAACGGTTAAATCTACCTTGCTCAATCCTGCAAAATCCTGCAAAAAGACGCCTGATGGATTCTGAAGGATCTTGGAAGATTGGGCTTAATTTTTCCTCATCTAAGACAGATAATAACAAACATGAGGCTCCCTACCTGCAGTGTAGGATTCTCTTCCTGTTTCAGGGCCTCGATGATGGGCGCGAATCTCGGCCGACTTCTGAACTCGGCCACGTCTGTCAGGGCTGCCAACACTTTCTCATGCCTGCAGAAACAAAAACAAAATCAAAGAGAGCTCATGAAGAACAGTGAGAAACCTCAGGTCATGTTCCATTACAAAAGAAGTTTTTGGAAGTAAGGCTGGCACGGTGGTCTCCTTCCGCCTCTTTGGCCTGGGTTCGAATCCCTTCCAGGTTGTCAAATGGATTGGGTTTTCAGTCTGAGCCTGACATCATGGGTAACTTCTACTCTCCAATGTCTATTATGGTTTTCCTTCCACGTCTAAACCTGAACAATTGCTACATCAACTTTCCCTTTCAGGTTTTTCAAACCGAGCTAGAGCACCTGGTCCTTGATGTCATTACCGGAAGGCATTGGAATTGAAGTTGTTCTCTACTTATGAAGTACCTCAAAGTAAACTAGCAAAGCTCATGAAATGAGTTCTGTCGCGGCTGCAAGTGAACGGACACTGAAAACCCAAGCGCACTCACCAAACCTAAGGGCTCCAAAAAAAATATTACCTGATCTGGTACCTGAACTCGTACAGATACTCCTTACACACCATTGTAAGCGTCCTGAGCAGAGTTTGCCATTCAATGAAATAAGTTACCAAACTAAGTCTGAAGAAGTTACAATTACAAGGGATTGCCTCGAAGTAAACGTTTAAACAGTGTGTGCGAGACATCTAGCAAGGTGGGCAGAGCGCTTAGAGGAAGGGGTAAATTGAATCTACTCGGTTGGTTCCCCGTGGGTGGTGCACAGATGGTGTTGGTGTACGGTTGTTTTTTCACTGCCCCTCAGACTGTCAACTTTTCGACAACTGAACCTCCCTTGAATTGTCAATGGAACAGACTGAAGTCTGTGTACCTCCTGTGGGCACAGACAGTACCATTTTCGGTTCGAGGGGTCGGGCAAAGTCAGTGAGCAGACCGTCAACGCCCAAGCCACAATAGGTTATTAGGGAAGGAAATGAAATGTTATCGATTTCTTCCTGGACGATGAAAAACAAGGAGACGAAGGAAATCCCAGTATTAAGAGGGGAATTCTGTAGACTTGCCAAAATGACAGCATTGTAGTCGAGTCCATCACAAGTACAAAATCACAAGTTTGGTCAAAAGTAAATCACAAGACCTTTCATAAGTCCTGTCACTAGTAACAGGGGAAGAACGATAACAAAGGAATGCCTTTCCCTGAGTTCATTTGTAAAGCTTGTGACTGGACTTGAGACAAGAGGATTTGTGATCGAATTGTAAGGACTTGTGATAGACTCCACCAAAACACTGCTTGAAAAACATACTAATTTTCATCACTAATTAACTGTTAACCTGGCAATTTTTGTCATTTTCAGCTCAAGTCCAAGTCCTTTTGGAAAAAGAGTACAGTTCTTAAAGTTGCATTCCCTGTTCTCTTCGACCATTATCATTTTTTTTCTACACATAAATTTTCAATTTGTATGTTTTATTCCAACCAAAGAACCTTTTTTTAGTCATTCTTGTTTTAAGTCTGCAACCCCATAAAAAAGGGGTATTTTTTTAGGCACTAACAGATCAGCTTTGCGAGCAGACTAACTCCTGGTCCGTACACTATCGATACTGATCGTAGGGGCGGGAACCAGCCTAAACTGCGAGAATGAATTATTGTCTGGCAGCCAATAATTCAAATTTGTAAAGTGATAATTCAATGACTAAACACAGGCCGATTTTTTAGGTCGATGTCTCATTCAAAAGTGAATAACTTTTGTAGTGCTAGAAAAAAAGCAATTCAGAAATGGAATCTATTTTTCGGGATGAAAACACAAACTTTAAATACCTGTACCAAGCGGTACGTCAAAATCTTAATTTTCTTATGCATTTGAAGCACTTGGTCAGTTAATATTGCCTTAAAAGTTATTTGATTCCTGGTACAAAACCTTCTCACAAAAACTTGGAAACACAGAAAAGAACCACCTCTTAAAATTCTCAACTCGTGGCTTTTTTGATTAACCACTTCACGCCGTGTTTATTTTGCCGAAAATTACGAAAATTTTCTAAAGGCAAAATTTCCCAGCCAACTTCTGATATACAGCCAAACGCCACAAATACTGATTCGCAAGAGTCATTTCAACAGTATTTGTATGATATTTCTTGCCGAAACCTCATATGTTTCAATACTCCGGGGTGTGCAATGGAGCTTAAATTGTACAACAATAGGCTGTGCACGGTCAGCACACGGTCCGTCTCCACAGACAACACAGACTTTTGTGAGCATGGTGAGTGTGTACAAAAGGCACGAGGGATCAGCGTGTTTAGACGTCACCCGGAGGTGAGTCGAGGCTATCTTGACACCTTTACTCGTCAGCCGGACCAGGGTACAAAAACAGTCAGTGCCTGTTATCACGGCCTCCGGCGCGAACTGGTGAAACCTTAGCCATGTCCAATTATGTGGCTATGGCTAGCAATAATACATGGATGTGCCTATGGATGTGGCTTAATCCACTTCCCATAGACGCGTGTGTTATCGCAAGCCGTAGCCAAGTAATAGACTAATCCATAAAGCCCATGACCCAATTTCTTGCCTCTGCTTACAGTAAGTGAAAAATCCACGTTTACTGTAACAGAAAATTCCGTGCTTACGGTAAGCGTATTTCACGCGTTAGCAAGGAAGATTGGCTTCTGCGCATGTTTACATCCCATAACCAAGGATTCTGTGCTTACAGGGTTAGCACAGAATTTTGCTGCTAGCGCGTTTAGAACAAAATGGTGTTCGTAAGCGCGGAATTCTGTGGTTAGCAGAGACATGAAATTGGGCCCTGGTCTATTAAAACATAGCCTTACCCTCCAGGGTACAAGCACACGGCCGCCAGCAGCCGGACCGTATCCACCATGATCTGCTCGTGCCGGGGGTCCAGCGTCCCCGCCACGGTGCTCAGAGCGCCCTCTTTGTTGAACATCATCTGGATGCCGTACTTGTTGTTCATGAAGGCCTTGAGGCACTTGATGCACTCGTGCCTGACGTCCACACTCCTTTGGTCCTCCCTGAATCGAAGGAAAGTTACAAAATTAAGAATTTGTCAGCAATGGTAATGTTGTGTAGGGCTATGGCTTCTCACTGTACAGTGCCAATAGCAAATATGAAAGCCGCAGCCTCAAACAGCCATGGCCACAAAGTAACTGCTATTTACAAACTTGTGTGCGAGTGCACAATAAGCTCTGGCCGTCTTGCATGAAAGTCTGGCATGAATTCTATCAAAATTATCCCAGCCAGAGCATAAGAATGTGACGCCCAAAAATGCGACATCAATGGCACATATGGAACACCGTACTTGATGATATTATTAGTTATCCCGTAATAATGTAGTGCGTCTGTGTCCCACATACCACGAGGCCGAATGTGGGACACAGACGCACTACATTTTCCGTGTTCCACGAGCACGAGCAAAATAACGAATTTATCTTCAAGCAAACTTGACGCGCAGTAAAGTTGGACCATCGCTTTACACGAACCTTTCAGCGGTTTAGCGCATGCAGCTGGAATGTCGCTCGCATCTTGGAATAGCGCAATAAGCAGGGTGCGATATGGACCTTGCAATACAGCCTCATACATCATATCACACTGTTGTTGCCATGGATCGACCAATCAGGATCGAGGGTACAAGTTTGCTTGAAGATAAACCTAGATGTATACCTAGATTTATAGCAATATGTGATAAATACCACGCGACAAATACTAAAACAGGATAGATATTTGCCACATGGCTTCACGAGGCAGAAAAACCAGCAAAAATTTACCGCACGCTTGGATATTTTGTGAGCTACGTGCTAAGCAAACGACCTCGAATGACCTTTTGCTCAGCACGTAGCTCTCGTGTGCGGCGGGCTTAAGTGATGGACACTTTCAACATGACACCCGAACATGCCAGTCCATTTTATCCTAATAGTTTTTGTGCCTAATTCCACCTGCTCAAGCCACACACATCTTTTCCAATCATACAGAATTTTAACTAAAGTTTGGGTCACCCACCTATTGGTAAAATCATTAATGATCTTCAGTATTTCTGTCAGGCCGGCCTCCCCAAACTGCTGGACCCAACTGATGGTGTTGCTGCCCAGCGACACCTTCAGGGAGCCCAGGGTGGACAGGAGACGCTCTGAGTCCCCCGGACCGCAGTGCTTCAACTCCAAGATGTAGTCGCCTGGTTTCTGCACTGTTTTTCTACCCTAAAGGGAAAGGAAGGGGGGGGGGGAGAGGAAAAAAAAAATTTGAATTGTTTCTGCGCACTGCCAATAGAGGGCGGTATACTACATATGCTGAGTGCAGTTACTGTATTAATTTCATTTCTCAAAAGTGGACCCCCAACTAACCTCATTTTTTTAATGTCTGCGCATTGCCAGTTGAGGGCAGTATTATACAAATAAAAAATATTTTACATATGCAGTTTCTGTCTGTACATGTGTGTACATTTCTTTTTTCCAACCCCGAGATGGGCCCCCCCCCCCCTCAAAGGTTTGTCTTTATGCACTGTATAAATTTATATGTGCACACGCAATGTACATGTTACGGTGCTGAGGTTCCTATAGGCCCCCCCAAAAAGTCTTCGGTTTCTGGTATGGAGCTTGCCCCAAAAGTGGTGCGGCGACGCGTTTTTTTGTTTTTATTTTATTAATTTTTTTGTTCAAGTGTCGGCTGATGACTGCAAATTGTGCCTGACTAAATTTAGTGCAAAATGTATGGAAGCCGAGAGAGGCCACATAAAGCTTATTCTCAAACGTAACCTCATCTAAAAACACGTTAAAATTGTGCAGCAGCAAGATTCCAGTCAAACCAGTGAGTTTGGCGGTTTTGAGACATCATCTTACATTGAAATTTTTTTTTATAATTTTGCCGACGCGCATGGCTACGGCGACAGGCGCGCAGACCAGAAACCGAAGCCTTTTGGGGGGGGGGGGGGCCATAACAGGAAGAGAGGATGTTTATGTTATCATAAGCAGATCCTTTCCCAAAATTAATGAAATGGTCTTTGGCTGAAATTTGATCAGACCTTTTTTGTTTTGGGGGGGGGGAAACTCTCCCAGGAGAAAAAGCCTCATTGCATTGAAAGCCTACTGTTACAACCCTGAAGCTTTTAGCAAATGCTGTACAGTGTACATGTAAGTTTTGACAAAATGTGTGCAGAGTTGATTTCGAGAGGCAAAAGTGGTGTAAACGAATTCATCTGCTTACATTTAATTGTTCTTCTGCAACTGCGATCTATCAACACCAATTTGTTTCTTTTCCCCCAAAAAATTCCCCACAACCTTGACACCAACCGTTAGCACATTGCGACATTTCTCATTGTTTCAACATCCAGGAAGAAACTGATCAAACACTTAACTTCCTTTTCCCTGAACAGACTGTCGGCGTGGACGTTAAACATGTTAAACAACATGATTTCGTGGACGGTGGGTACATGTGTCTACTCCAGATCAGAAACCGGAACTCAAGGGGAAACTGAATGGGGGATGCTAACGTTTGAGGCAGCTCTTGACAGTTTATTCACCAAAGTCTAATGCATACATTGTAGTCTCATTACATCCATTAGTCTGGATATCCTGTTTCTCAAGCATTTGTACACATCCTATTCCACAAGTGTGGCTCATTCTCTCCTTGAACTTTAGCATATCGATGGAAAATTTTTGCAAAGAATCTATGCAGCAGCGAACACTTTTTACCAGCCATGGTCAAATTTACATGTACATATTGTAACTGGTACTCAGCTTATTTTTCCTATAAAGCTTGATCAGCGGTGTTGTCTTTCTCTTTTGGACGGGTCAGTGTCAATGTTAAGAAAAACCTTTTCATTGTCACACTGTATCAACCGGTTCGCACCGGATGACCGTGTGTACCTCCAAAGGTTTTGCGGTATTTGGAACGGATGACGGATAAACACGCAGGGAGCGAGGCCGGAAATATCTGTAAGCGACCCGTTCGCAGAGCGAGCGAGGCCGGAAATACTAGTGTGCTAGCGCGAGGGTGATGGCTTAAACCAGCCTGGCATGAGGTCGAGTGAAAAGTAATCCTGCACCTCGATCCGTTCTTGCCAAAATAATCCCGGCGCAAACTGGTTACGGGCTTTATGGTGGATTTCAACAAATTTTCCCCACATCTGTCAAGGAGTCACGTAGCCTTGGTCAAGGCGATAGACAACAGTGTCTGATGATTGATGGTCGACCGCTAGCATAAACAGCTGTACAAAGCGTAAACAGCGACCTCACTTGGGTAGGCTACAATATGCAAACAGTTGGTGCTGGTCGAACGCCTTGTAACAATGGTCGCACTGTTTTTCAGGCAATATTCTTTATTTTGTTGCTGGATTTATATCGCGTTATATTTGGTATGCCGACTTGTTGGAGAATTTAACCACATTATCCAGCTCTCTTAATATCCATGGAAAATGTGAGTCTCCATGGCCAAGCAATGAAGGAAAATCTCATCTTTATTCGCATCCAGCAACGAAATATAGAAAAAAACATAAGCCACGGTGCACGGTTGTTCTAAGGCGTTCGACCAACATTGACCGATTTGCGTATTGTAGCCTAACCGCGTGAGGTCGCTGTTCGGGCTTCGCACAGTACGTGTGAGAGCATATAGCGCGCGGCTACTTACATTAGCGGCCGACCATTGATCATCAGACGATATTGTCGAACACCTTGGCCAATCTAGATCTTGGCCAATTTAGATCTAGAAAAACTTCAAGAACAAAAGTTGCATCTTACTTTGCTACCAGGGTTCAGCATGCAGATGAGAGGGGGAGAATGGTTTTGGTTCTCCAAGATTTTTCCCTGATCTTTGAAGGCAAAAATGAAAACTACAGATGTTCCACAAATGTAGTATGGATTTTCCTTCTCTTTTTTCTCGTCATAAATATCCTCACCGCTGAAGAGCCCGAGCGTTTCATGTACTGAAGCACCATCTCTCTCTTGGTAGTCATGTCACGCGCCCGCAAGGGGTCAGCTTTGTTGCCAGTGAGCCCCATGTCCTCCTGCAAATTACACAAAACAAAATAAAATAACAATTAATAGATTCCATGTTTTGATAAATGACTGAACAATTTGATTATTTTTCTTACCATTTTAACACGCACAATGTTTCAATATTCGTTTTTTTAAAAGAAATTTTTAATTTTTTAATTTTTTTGATTTTATTTCTTTTTTAATTTTTAAAATTGTATTTATTTATTTATTTATTTATTATTTATTTATTATTATTATTATTTTTTTTGGGGGGGGGGGACTTTTCTGTTCACACACTATCTAATTGCATTCATTTCTTTAATTTACAAGCACATGTACCTTCAACAAGTGATTAACCGGTAACATATTTTGCATGACCCACATAATAAAATACTATATAAATGCTTATTATATTAGCCAGAACTCTTCAGTGTAGAGTCAACATGCTCTGGACATTGACACGTGTGTAACATGTAGTTTCAAGTCCTGTCACTCATATCCTATTTGTTTACATTTCATAATTCAAAGTCAAACTCTGTAGGCTACATGTGCAGGTTGGTATCTTTTTTGTTTTGACTGTCTCATAAAACATAAACTGATGGGAGAGTGGACCTGTAGAATATAAATTTGACATATTATACTGGTATAGTATATGCATAATATTTTACGGTATACAGAGACCTGTACAAATGTACACTGATTCATGTGTGTACAATGTATGTATTGTTTGTTTGTTGTTTGTGAAGGGGAAAGTGTACCGGTACATTGGTATTAATTACACTGTACATGTAACACAGGGACGATACATGTACATGAACATACATGTAGGCCTATAACTTTGAAGAGACAACATACATGTACATATGTACATGTACATGTACAATGTACATACATGTACATGTAATTTACAAATATGCTAATTATACTGTACAGCACATGCAATGCACATGTAACTTTTACTTTTTCAAATTAACTTTTTATAATACACATGTAACTTATTATGCACATGCACAAATTAACTTTTTATGCACATGTAACTTTTACTTTTTTCAAATTAATTCTATACGTTTACAAAACACAACACTGTCTGGCTCCTTCCTACATGTACCTGACCGATTTACTCTCTTTGTATCAATCAGGAAGGGCAGGGCTTAGGTCTTCAACAGACACTTCCTGATTACATGTTCCTATTAACATTAAAACCACAGGTGACAAAGCTTTCTCGATTGCTGGCCCCAGGGAGTTGGAACAAGATCCCTCAACACATCCGACTTGCATCGTCAATCATCACCTTCCAGAAATCGCTCAAAACACATTTGTTTCTTTAATCAATTCACCTTCATCTTTACCTCTCATTATCCCCTGGTTCCCTTGAGTTATTCTTAAATTAACCCTTACTCTCTGAGGGTAGTTTACTGCATGTCAGTTGGTTATGCCAATGCCCTCCAGCTGCAGTTTATTGGAGGATACTTTGATGTAGCAGTGAAGGCTCCAATTGGCAGGAGTTGGAGGCCCTGGAGGGTGCCTGATACTGACCAGCTGGGGGCACTCACTTTGTTATCAGAGGACTCTCATTGTTCTCTGTGGCATGTATTGGAGTGCCTGTCCAGTTACCCTTGAAATGACATGGCAGATATTGGAGGGCCATGCAAAAAACATAGGAGATTTTCTTGAGGCACATATTGGCATGCGTAGGAGGGTCTAGTAGGGTAAGGGTTAAGTTTTTTGTTTTGTTTATGTTTTTGCCTTTTGATTTGTAGTTTTGTAGTTTTGTACAGCGCTTTGATCTTTGTTAAAAGCGCTTTATAAAGGCTCCATTTATAACGTGTAATTCTTACATGTTGTAAAGCGCATGAATTAATCCGTTTTGGTTTTTTTTTTGGCTCACCCAAAAACATTATTCAACAATAAACTCCACATGGGCGCCCTAACCATACATGTATGAAGATTGACTAGGTATCATTTGAAAAGTGGCAGATATCACTCAACTACAGACTATAGTGTAAACAGCATTGCAGACATGTCATAAACAAATACATGTACATTTTGTATTGTACAGTAGTTAAAGGTAAAAGAAATACTTGTGAACTGGTAAATGTCCCTTTATTCAAGAGAATACTCCACAACTGTTTTTGCAATTGAACGGTCATGATATTTGTATCCTACAAGCTCAAGCTTAATGTACCGGTACGTACATGTATGCATCAAGCATCTCTGGGGGTAAAGACTGTAAAAAGCCCTGACATTTACGCCGTCATGTTTTCAGGTTCTTGAGTTTCTCTCTCCTTAATGCTCGCCCTACAAGTAATTCCATAATCCCCAGTCACTTACTGAGTGAATCCGCTACAGAACCTTCAACATGTCCCACGTGCATTACATTGTACATGTACAGTACAAATTATAGGATCGTTTGCTTTTCATGCATTTTACATAATGTACCAGTGTTCGTTTCCAGTAAATAGCACCACTCAAAATCCAAAGAAGAATGCTCAAAGCATGTGGAAGTTTCAGCTCAGTGGATGTTACACTTTTCAAGAAATGAAAAACCATGTGCAACCTTTTGATCTTGAAACACGATTTTGTCTATTATTTTGCACTATTTATTCTGAAAATCAGTCCATTGAATGATCATTAGGAAATCATTCACATTTTTGTTCTTCTTCTGAATGACAGCAAGCCAGATGGAATAATTAGGCCAAAAACAAAAAGTCTCCGGTTTCTGGTATGGAGCTTGCCCAAAAAGTGGTGCGGTGACGCGGCTTCTTTTTTTTTTACCTTTTTTTTTCTTCAAATGTCGGCTGATGACTGCAAATGGTGCCCGACTAAACTTAGTGCAAATATATGGGAGTCCAGAGAGGCCACATAAAGCTTATTCTCGATCATAACCCCATCTAAAAACACGTTAAAATTGTGCAGCAGCAGGATTCCAGTCAAACCAGTGAGTTTGGCGGTTTTTAGACATCATCTTTTATTGAAAATTTTTTTTTTTCATTTTGCCGACGCGCATGGCTACGGCGACGCGCGCGCATACCAGAAACCGGAGACTTTTATTTTTTTGGCCTTACACGGGGCGTTTAGAACCTGTATGATCTATTAATCCAAGTAAGCTTTTTGATAATAATTCGGTAGGTTACTTTTGGGATAATGCAAACGATCCTGTAATGAGGATGCAAATGTATGCCTCTAATTTTGTTTTCCCACCTACATGTACATCATGTACATGTACATGTACATGTAGGTGCACTTGCAACTGGGAACTGGATACGTACACACGAGACAAATTAATAAACTAGTTGCAAGGTGAACAAATGAAACAAAAGGTAATTTAAAAATTAATTGATTTATTAATTTTTCAGTATAAAAATTTGGTTATTTTAATCCAACACAGGATTGTTATCTAAAAAAAAGAGATCATCACAGAGTACTGAGCGTAGCCCATATCGCCGACGTCCCCAATCGCATGCACGCAGATGTGCTGAGCAAATTTTATTTGTGTTTTTATTCCGTCCTCCAACCCTGCCAAATTTCATGTTACATGTACCGTACCAGTACATTGTTATGTTTCGTAATCCAATAAATGAAAAAATGCTGGCCCAATTAAAAGGAATGTACAACATTTGCTTTGGCTGCAATTTTCAGAAATAAATGGATTTGGAGGATTAGTATGCTAAAGTAAATAATGTTAAACTGACTTGTTTCACGTTTTGGGCTTGTAGATGCTGGAAAAACCAAGAAAACCAATCATGCTCTTGTTGTAGTCTGGTTCCCTGACCCCACTTAAGATGAAGCTGAGTAATTAATAGACTTTGGGGAATTGTAAGGTCAGAGAATCAGTCTAGCAAGCTTGTACCCCTTCACAGGTGTGTAATCAATTGAAAAGAAAATGTGAAATAACTAATACGAAAATTTAGGAGCAGTTTTGGAAAAAAGCCAGTTTTCTCCAACGCTAGTCGGCTGACCAGTGTTGGAAAAATACCTGTTTTCTTGAAAATGTCAGCACACCAGGAGCCACAATTTTACAGGATGCTTTAGACTGTCATTCCCTAACAATCCAGTAAGGTATTTTGTGATAATTTGAGCATTTCGGTTTTCTTTATGTTTGCAAATGTTGTATCTTCCCTTTAACATACTAAGTATTTCCTTCAGTTTCTTACGATTGGTAGACTGTAGTGCCTGTATTCCCACATGTCAAGGATGTTAGACAGAATGTACGGTATAGTTAATGCCCGCATCACTGTACATGTATGTACATGTACACTCACGTTTGTTTATGGTGTAAATCAAGGATTTTCTTTTGTTCCTCTTCCCTTTTCCTTTGTGTGTAACGGTACTCTAACTTTTTCGCAACAGCTCTCTTTGGTTTTGTACACGTTTTCTAATCGAGGTCGTCCTCGATATTGGTTCCTGTCCTCGATTCACCGATGATGTTGCACGTGTGTGTCCTCGATTTACACCATAAACAAATGCAAGCACAAACGCTTAGAAAATGGTGCTGTGTAATAATGAATAAAACAGCCGATATAATTTATCTGCTTGATTATTTTGTAACTAATTGGAAATTCTGTCACAATCACTGATTATAAAGACATGACTCATGACTGATTAGTTAGAAAAGTCTCAGCGACTTACATGTAGCTTTTTTAATCATCAATCACTGTACACATAATATTATATGACATTTCTGTGCACACAGTGATCACACGGAACTTCCTTTCAGGAAATCTGGAAAGTGGTCTCTGGGATTTACCCACAAAAGTTCCTTTCAATTATTACCTCCGCCAACATGGCCAGGGAGGTTAAGTTTTCATCAGATTTGGTTAGTTTGTTGGTTGGTTTGTCTGTTAACAAGATACATGTACCATAGCTCAAAAAGTTATGGATGGATTTGCATGGAAAATCTTTTTAGGGGTGGTCCTTGGTACAAGTGCAAATTGATTAGATTCTGGAAGTGATCTGGATCTGAGACTGGATCCAGGATTTTTTTTTTAAGGATTCTTCACAATTTAAGCAAGTATTTCTTTTGGGTGTACTGACAATAATGGCGGGGAATTGTTTAGCCTTGGCGGCGGTTTGCGCTCTTTGAGTGCTTTCTAGTTTCAAATGTAACGTCATGTAAACTTGTGAAGTGGTTTGTTTTTTTCTATTTCAGGCTACATGTATACTTTACAAGGTTGAATTTTTCCAATGAATATTTATTATGTGTTGATAATTTGTAGTTATCAAAAGTTGAACAGACTTTGTCAAACCTGAATGGCATTTTTTTTAATAGACACTTTACATACATTTGTTTTGTACACCTGTACATATGTAGTTTCATTTCTTGGTACTGTCGTTTCATTTCTTGGTACTGATTTGACACTACCATGACTACAGATTTCAATATCACTATTACATCTGTACAACATGTACATCACATAAACTGTCATGTACCGGTACAGACATGTAGTGTATGTGCATGCATACATGTACATGTACATGTATGTATTATTTTCCTCAGATGATACAACCTTGCGCGATCTTAACCCCTGGAATTGTGTAATTTAAATCTCCCATTATTTGGAAGACTTAAATTTGGACTGTAGTCGATGTGTTAAACGCACGACGCAGTGCGTTTAAGTTTGAAGAATTTTAATTTGTAGAATGAATCCCTTCAGAAATTAGATTTCAACGTCGCGTTGCTAGAATTTGTAATGTGCGCACCTCTGTTGTTCCTTTTGCGGTACAACACAAGATACAAGTATTTTTTTGTGAAAACAGGTATTTTTTGTGAAAACGAGCCTTCCAGACTTCCATATCGTAGAGAGGCATCGCGCAGTCTACATGTAGAAAAGAAAAAGGTTTGTACTGGTACGTGACGTGACGTGCAGGAGATCTATACATGTAATGCGAGCGCATAGCAGTGCATGCAGCCTTCGAAATACACGCGCAGGACGCTCTGAATAGTTAACCAGCATTGTTCTTCACAGCCAGGGGTTAGTGAAGGAACGCGCACGCAGCCCATGGAGTCGAGGTTGCAGACGATCACACTGTGCAAGTGCATACATTTGTATTGTACATGTTTGCATGTATGGATATGGACACCAACTGAGTGTGCTGGAACATGTACAAAAATACAAATGACACTGCCGTTGTATACATTGTTTATACTAGTCCTATTACTCCCACCTGTTTGTGACCCTGGTATTGAACTTGACATCTGGTCACAAAATGCAATGATTCATGGCCTTCAAAATACACAAGTACATGTACATGAGTCTGGTATGCAGAAATACCTCTAGGCTTAGGCTGGGTTGGCAAATCATAGTGATGAAAACCAAACTTGCCACAGATCATACAGGCGTTCTGGCAAAATGAAACCGGACTGGGCACAGGTCAAAAAGGAGGGTTTGTGGGTATTAGGAAAGGGAATAGAATTCTCCTTACAATACTGCTTGCTGCACTTTAAACCGACATTCCATTGACAAGTTCAAGTTCGCATAAATTTATCGACATGTCAAGAAAGCAAAATACTGAGAAAAGGGCCTTTAAAGTTTTGTACACGTACCGGTAGTCCTGAAATGAAAGATGTCAATTGTTTTTCTTTAAAAACACTTTTATTCCATGATTTTTATGCCACATATGTGTATTTCTTTAAAAAACACAGTAGACATAACGAAGGTTAAAAATATCACTCAATCTTCAAATTGAAAAAAAATCATACCAATTCGGTTTTTAGCACATTTCTCCATCCATTTCGTTTAGCCAGAACGCCTAACATGTTAAATACATTGGACAGGAGAAGATTTTAGTTTGTATTAAATGTAAAAGTTGGATTTATGTAACAAATATGTATAAAACTATGTAAAAACCTCTAGTCCTTTTATAGTCAATCTTGTGACAGATTGAATTTTGAATTCTATTCTAAATCAAAGTTAAGGCGAAAAAAATTGGCAGTTGAAAGCATTTAAGACACTGGTTGAGTGGCTCTAAAAAATCTTTAAAACAGGACTGGTTTGAGCAATTAAAATGTTTTTGGAATCAATTCCAACTCACAAAGGAGATTTCTTGTCACGTGGTGCTACCGTATTTTCAACCATGTTCACATGGGACGTTTTCTTGGTAAAAACTAATGGGGGCTGTTGTCAACTTTACGGAGACTGTTGTTAACTTGACCAAATTAACTCCGGTGCGGACAGCTGGTAATTAACTTCCCAAATTGTCAAGCGTCGACTGTCAGTCGTAAGCAACGAATGACTTTCTGCAGGCCAGAATTAATCCAATTGCACACTCGCCGTAGAATAACCAGAATATATTAACGATTCATTACATGTACATGTACAAACACAGTAACTTTTTACAAAACTCAGGTCAATTGCGAACACCACTTTTGTCATGTAACTGATTTAACTACAAACCTCCAAAATCTTAATGCCAACATATTTTCTAGTCCACAAGGAAATGTATTGAATTCCAAACATCTTAATTACCGGTAATTACTATGCATGTTTACTATGTCTTTGATTATTGATAGAGCAAATATTTCTGTAGTGGTAAGGAAATTATTTCAGAATTATCTGTTATCACCCACAAATTACACGTACATGTAGATTATTCTTTGCAATCAGACTAACAGAGCCAAACACATTAATATTATTATTGCTCAATATTGTATCCTTAATTTCTATGGCAGTCTCACTTTTTTATCTCTGGGGACATTTTTTATCTTTATTAATAACCTGTTCCAAGAACCTGAGGTACATGTTCATGTACATTGTACATTGTACATGTACAGTACTTGGCACACCCCAACAATGACATCAACATGGCATCCACAGGTGTCAAATAAAGAATGCACTTCAACAGACGCTAAATATACTTTCAATTGTGACTCACAAGCCAAACAAGTTGCAATGTTTATATTTTAGGATCTGGAGCAGACATGTACATGTAGGGCCTATCCAGTTGACTGTCATAGCTGTAGACTTTGCATACAGTACATTGTATGTGTTTACACATGTATGCACTTTAATTTGTGCTTGAACTTTTGTTTTGGATGCAAAGTCTACTTGTCAACATTTTCAACCAAATACTCGCAATTCACTAATTTAAAGGGAATATGATACAACATTTGCAAACATCAAAATATAAATATACCAAATTATTATGAAATACCTTACTGGACTGTTGGTGAATGACCATCTAAAGCATCCTGCTGTCATTTCAAGAAAAGGGTATTTTTGTATTTATTTCCAACACTTGTCTGCCGACTAGCTTTGGAAAAAAATTGCTTTTTTGTTCAAATATTGCCGCCAATTTACATGTACCATATTAAATATGGTACATGTAAATTGGCGGCAATATTTGTTCATGGTGTGTAATCGATTGCATAAATTTTATGCAATCGATTACACACCATGAACGGGTACAAGCCAGCTAGACTGGTTCCCTGACCTTACAATTTCCCGACGTCCATAAATTGCTCTGTTTCACCTTACATGTATGTGTAATATTTTTTACAGAGTACATGTATGTATATTTCCTTTCACTCAGATGCCACAATTTGCTCTGTGCTAAGCAGACAGGAAGCTGTCAATACTTTTTTATTTGTACATGTAGGTCACATGAAATCCTGGGTTGGATTGGTAGGGTTGGACAAAGGAAATGCCAGGAAATATGAGCTGACATTAAGCATCACGCTGGACACAGATTTGTCCCCCAAAAAATATCTGGCGTTTATTTGTACAAATGCATTGACATGTTTGCCTGTACAGCTCTAGCCATGCTAGCCAACAGTCAATGGCAATATGTGATTGTTGTGGTAAATTCTATTTCACACATACCGGTACATACCGGTAGGTACCTATAGAAAGTGTACAGTTTATGTGTATTACTACAAAAGATAAAAAAGTACATACATTCGATCCTTCCACAACCGGCTCTATTGATAACGGTAGCTGACCCAGATTGGAAATGAATTTTATCGACCGCTTTCGCTTTTGCCAAAATGGCAATACAAATGCGCAAGTGTCTGCCTACGATCCATTTTACTCATACAGTTAAATACAATGTACATGTACCGGTACATGCGCATGTTTATGGGGCACATGTAAATCGAGGACACACATGCAAAGCATCATCGAGTATAAATTGAGGACAGGAGTCAAATCGAGGATGACCTCAATTAGAAAGCGTGTACCAAACCAATGGGAGCTGTTGCAAAAAAGTTCAGATCGATGATGAGGAACAACAGAAAATCCTCGATTTACGCCGACTAACACCATAAACAAACCTAACGGTACTACATGTACATGTACAATGTACATGTACATGTACATGTACATACCGGTATGTACACAATAAACACACCAATACTGAAATTTGTATGCTTGTGGAGACATTTCTTTGTTCTCGTGCAGTAAAGTTTTCGAGTTTAAAAGTGTAGTTTCAAAATGCTCTTATTTTAACCAGAATTAATTTCCTTGGCTAAAATTCTGACTTAATATCCCTTTTCTAAAACTCTTCCATTTACGACAGATAAACCCCTTTAAAAAATTTCTAGTTTTTGAGTAAAATTCATATATCTATTTTGTGAAAACCTTGTGAGACATATGTCTCTTTTATTTAATGATTATAATTCAACGGTTGTAATTTTATATGATCTTATTTCCTATCTGTTTTGATAATTTTATACACTTTTAATACTTTAAATTGTTAGTTTTTGTTTTTTATTAATTATTTTTAAATTATATGCTCAGGGCCCCGTGGAAGACCACATTATTTTGTGAACGGGCTACCCTGGTAAAAGATCAGAAATAAATAAATAAATAAAAATCTATAGAAATTGCCCTGTGGAGACGTATACAATCTTTTGTTCCCTATTGTGTGCACGTCTCCAGAGGGCACGGTGTACCAGCTCTAGACACATGTGTACATGTACATCACGTTTGCACGCTGTACATGTACCTGTACATGTACAGGTACTGTTCATGTCCACACTGTACCGTAGTTTCCCCTTCGGAAAGTCTATCTTCTTTGCATACATGTACCGGTATATCAGTACATGTACCAGTACTTGTGCACATGTATGATTGTTAGTGTCCAAAGCATCTATGCCAACAGTTCAACCTTAATGGTAGTAATTGATAGCGGTGCAATAAAACCCTGGCCTGGGTGATATGCAGGATTTGACTTGTTGATACCAGCGATGATAATGGTGAACCCCAAACCAGGTCAATGCAGTTTGGTATGGACTTGGTCAAGCTGTAAAACGACGCCCACAAAAAAAGGCTTGAGGCTTGTTGAGTTGCATGCAAAAGTTTGTAGAAAGGACCAACCACGTATCAAATCAAGTGTGAAATTAATGTGCGCTTTGAAAAAATACAAGTTGTAATGTGAATCCGGCCAACACGGCCAGCAGCTGAAGTTACACTAAAACCACACCCTTTTATCTTTCAGCTTAATTCTGAACTGCTAAACCTACATAAAATGAAATCAGAGTATACCAGTACATTACAATGTATTTCACAATTATTCACTTAAAGCAAACTTTGTGTATGAATGTATTCTATACGTTAATCTACATTTTTGTTAATCCGATATAAGGAATACATATGCTGACATTTAAACATATGGCCACACATGTATACATGAATGAGCACCTATTCCGCTTCATTATAATCCAAGCTTCTTAGGTGACTCAGTGCATGTCTTTCAGACATGTCTTCATGCATCGGTGGGTCTCAAAAAGAAGATCACTCAGATTATGCTCTTCTCTGCTATACATGTACAGTATGTACATGTACCAGTAGCTGGTGGTACACAAATAGAAAATACTGTCTCGGTCAACAGCAATGCACTGTGCAGTGTGCAGTGAATCAGGGAATGCACTAACCTCTTGAGTCAACAAACAAAATGTGCTTTTAATATCCTTCAAAATTCACTTGGTGTTGAGAGGATTTAGCAAGAGTGTGAAAACGTCTTGTAAGCAGATCTCATCTACCATAACATATGCTCTACAAGAAGCCCCAGTCTAGTTGAGAGGCCAGGGGTCTCATTGATTAACAGTGTACTAAGCACAAACATTTGTTGAGCACAGAAAATATTTGCTTTCCAAAATACCTGCTTCAAAAAAAAGTCAAACGTCTAATGCCTGCAGAGTTGCAATCCAGTCAATCATTGGTTTTCAAATCAACAAATCGCAAACTATAGGTTTTTGCCCTTCACTGACGTATGAACACTGTATACTCAGTGTGTTTCAGCCCAAGCGAAAGTGAGGAAAAAAATCACTTGGGTGGGACTCGAACCCACGACCTCCTGCCAACTAGTGCAGACGTCTTACCACTGCACTACCCGACCACTAAGCTTGCCGGGATCGGCTGGCAAGGTTCGAATCTGATATAGCAGCGGGTACCGCAATGAAACTATTCATAAGATGGAATTTGCATCAGGGTAACGTTTAAATCACAAGTCAGGCGGGGCAGGGCAGGAGGGAAGGAGGGGGAGAGGAGAGGTCACACTCAGGGCAACAGCGACCCAGAATGCTAATATTTTGAGGCCACGGCTAGTTTTCGCACTCCAAATTCACACAAGTTTAGCCTATTTCAACTTCGGCATATTTCGCAGTGACTGCTTCATTTCGCATTTTGCTTAGCAAACACAGGTCACCAGCCAAAATCTTATCCAATGTGTGTACAGTTGTGACTGGTGCTCTGCTGATTCAGGCTCAGCACATAAATCTGCTAAGCAATATTTTTCTGCTTCAGAAGCTTCATCAAATTGGGCCCAGCAGCCCGAATGTTTCTTACCAGCATCTTCTCCAGGGCAGCATCCACCTCCTGGTCGGTGAGTCTCTGCTGGATGCGTTCATACTCCTGATGGGCCTCCTCCTCCTCCACCGAGGGGCGGGACTGCAGCCGCTGGTCCCTCTTGTTGCCCGACTCCGCCTTCTTGGAGGGCTTGGTCAAGATGCGTTTGCCTCCAAACTGCGGGATTTAAGAAGATGGAGAGAGAAGACACTGAGTGAGGCGGTGAGAAGTCAATGGAGTTGGAAGTCTACGAACTTCGTGTGGTAAACAGATTGTGCCTTGTGACCACTATAGAAAGCTGTAGGGTGGGACACACCATGTGTGGGACAACTTGTACCTTGAAGCACTACACACTACGGACTTATCTAAATGTGCACAAACCAATTGTATCCTCGGGTTGATGGTGAACTAAAGGGGGGGGGGAGCATTTAAGTGTCTGATCTATCTTTTATGTCACTTCCCTTTGAGTCCATGATGGTGTGTGTGTGAGTATGTAAACACCGGCAATCGTGGACTAGGGACAAAAGGGTTAGGGCACAAACAATGGGTCCACGATTAAAATTCGTGTACAAAACCAATGAGAGCTGTTGCTAAAAAGTTAGAGTACAAACAAAGAAATGAGGATTAGGGACAATAGGGGGTCCACGATTGCCGGAGTTTACAAAGACGAGTGTGGGTTGGTTATCCATTCAGACTTGGGACAATGGGGTGTGTGCGATTTCAATGGGCCAGCGGACCTGGGCACTAGTCCTCGGGAGAATTTCGTGTACAAACCTTATTGGAGCTGTCAAGAAAAAGTTAGAGTACAAACAAAAGGGAACAAAAGAAGGAAAGGGGTGGGTCCTCATGAGGATAGTAAATCACGACTGTGGATGTGTTCCTGTATTGTATTACGCTCGAGGACAGACAACAAAAGGAGCACAAAGGGGCCTTTCATCCTCGAACGACGGTGCCTACTGTCCTCGAATGCAGGTTTGTACGCTAAGTCTATGGGAAAGGTTTAGATCAGGGAACAAAGGAAAACACAAAGCCAATCCTCGGGAAGCATAGCAAAAAACGACAAGTGTGTTTGTGTGTGTGAAATTAAGCAACTCACAAATCATTAAAGGCAAATGGGATCATTTGCTTCTCATGCATTTTGTTTGTCTCCCAAAATTTAATAACAAAACTCTAAATCAAAAGAAGAAAGTTGAAAACCTAACCTGTTGATGTTTCACCTCAGGGATATACATGTACTTTTTGAGAAACAGTGAAAAACAATGAACGACCTTTTGATCACGAAACACACTTTTTGTCAATAGCACTCTTAAATTTACAAAAAAAATTCTTGATTTCTTCTAAATGACAGCAAGCCAGACGAATTTCACGGGATGTTTAGTACCGGTATGACCTTTAATTCAAGTAAAACCTTTAACCCATACCCTCCCAAATCCTTCAAAATCCTCCACAGTGTCTCAGAAGATTACGGACTGTTGCGCTTCTCTACTACTACATGTACTTAAAATCAGGCTTGCAGTATTTGGATCAATACAAGTAGCCATGGATAGTTTTAGTATACTGCCATTGGTTTTCACCACAGTGTTAGATCTCTCAGAAATATGCACCTGTACCGATATGACTAAATACCGTACACTCACAAAAACAATGTGTACACATACCGGTCAACACTTGCCTGCCACACCCAACAATCAAACACTTGCTATAACAACTGGTACAAAAACCATGCACTCACAGATTAAGTGTAAACTATTCTACATGTATCTTACCATGAAATCCACGAACTCCATCATCTGACCATGCTTACGTAAAATGAGTGACTACAACAAGTGCATGGAAAACTCACACACTGCGCTGTGACTAATGCTGAACTGCAGGTGCGTTCTACATATAGGTACTGCGCGGATACATGCCGATGCAGCCAGGGTGTCTAGCCCGTTAAGTCTTTTATCTACCGCAAATCCCTGGAGGGCAACTGCCGATTGTTTGTCAACTTCCGTTAAAAATTAATCTAAATTGGGTCAAGATTCCTGATTGGCACATGCGGTCGTTGGCAAGACCATGTGGTTTCAACAGTGGGCCCTCAAAAAGAAAAGCAAACACTGTCCAGACATCTCCACTTATGTAGAACAAAATAAAATCTAACATGTACACATTATGTACAACATGTAGTCCCATTTTACTGGGTGTGGTTATTTATTTTGTAAAGGGCAAGGCTTTATTTTTAAATTGACCAGCATGACCAGGGAACTCGCAGTGAAAACTCCCTCTGAAAGGTCCATAGGTGGACCAGAACTTCAAAGAGACAGCAATACCAAGATCAGAGCCACAGAGACCATGGAAATGCACACAATATACTTGTAGTTTCAATCGGCCTGCACTGGATTTTTGTAACCTGGTTTAATAACTTTGTACACTGAAAAAATGTCTCTACAACCAGTAACACAAATACATGTATACATGTTGTACATTGTACATGTACAAGGCCAGGAATGAAAATATAGTATTGATTTCAAATGTTTGTATTATTACATTTGAAGTATTTCCTGTTTTTAATGTAAATTAAATAGCACATTGGTGTGCGCATAATATACACAGTTGGTACACGCCCTTTGGAAACTGTTACGTGTGCATGGCTGTACAGTACAGCTGTCCCGAATTTATACCGAATAGGCCTATTCAAATAGCTTTTTGCCAGTTTGAATATTCCAGAAAAAAAAATACCCTCATGTATGATACACACAACTGTGATGTTATTTTTCATCGTAAAGTTGCAAAGCTTTACATGTGGGCCTATTTGTCAGTTGCCACTTTTTTGTCGACTGTAACTTTTTTGTCGAAGGCGGTTCATTGTTCACATCCTTTCAGCAGGTTAAAGCCCTTTCACGATTATAAAACAATCCAGTGTCCCATATCGATCACTGCACGCCAATTTTAACTGGCACACTCTTTGCGCAGCGAGACCTCAAACTGGGCTGGGGAAATACTGAGGACCTTGTCTTTACATCATGAAAATTTTAGAGAATTTTGTCTGCTAAAGAGTGAGTAAAGATGGCCTGATTTTGTTTTGCATGTTTTTCTGCACTCAACAATGATTGGAGATTTTTTTTTCAGTGAGCACAACATTGACATCAATATGCTGGCACGCGCTGAAAATAAAATCTTCTTTCTGTGTAGAAAAAGGCCGAACCGATCCACGAAATAACGGATACAGTATCCCTTTGTGGATCGGTTCGGCCATTTTCAGCATTTGGCGCAATCGTCAACTTCTGTGAAAATACACAACAGCAAAAAAATAGAGGGGTCCTAAAAATAACTAATGCCTATGTATGATGTATTGCGCAGGGCCCATTAAAGTATTCTATGGGGCCTATATATTTGCTACTGACTAGTCCTATAGGCCTTATTTTGTAAAGCAACTGTCTTGATCAAAACTCCATAAATCAGCAACTTGTTAATATGTTGGGCGTGATTGGTCGATGTGCATGATCGGTCAATTGCACTGCGCTATGAAAAAAATCAGTCCATCATGACAGCTATCTTGGACTTTACTTACCTTTTTAAAAAAAAATCCTCCAGAGCTGCGAATGTGAAAGAAAAGGTGTTCAACTGGTGCCAGCGCGATTGACCGAAAGCGTCATGATCGACAGATAGCTAGGCACATTCGACCAATTGCACGCATCGACCAATTCAAGGAAAACAATTAAAAAATGAAAACTATTTTTTTTTTTTAAACATTAGTTTAAAGTTAGTGAACAGGTGAAACTGTCAGTCACTCAAAAGAGCTGTCTCCTGTCAGTCACGTGGACTTGAGTCAAGGCGAACGTGGCAACCTGGACACGAAATAAGAACACATGAGTGGCTACACACGGAGCCGATGAGCTCCGCCACTTGCATGGTTTTTTGTGTGTGTCCAGGTTGTCACATGCGCCTTGACTCTAAAAATCTACGTGACTGACAGCAGAAACGATCCATCAACACGTGCGTGATCTTTTCGATGTTGCCTTGTTGTTGGAATTTAGATACGCAAACCTGTGCAAACGAACCTGGAAATGACATGAATAGACGTCTGAGAAAGCTGTCTGAGAAAGGCAGGACTTCTTTTCCATCGCTTTAAAGAGGGTGAGAGTGCTTCTTAAGCGTAAATAAACTACAAATAAAGTCTAGATGTGAATTCATTCAGTTCTACATTTTCGGGTACATGTTCCAAGTATGGCCTTGAAGGTAGTCCACTAAATTGGCCACATTTATGGGGCTAGCCTAGCATGCCTAGTATTTACACTGCTAAATCCCTGGCAGCGCAGGCCAGGCCATCGGCCAAGTAGGAAACAAAAGTTGGCAAAATGAAATGTTCAACTTCAACTTTCAAGCCAAAAATTGACATGGCAAAAATTCAAAACACATTTTCCTTGAGATTGTGTGCCAGGCAGGCATGTTGGACATTATTAGTAGACTAAGGAAACACACGGTGTGAAGGATTATTTTGCATATATTTGGACCACAAGCTGTGAGTGTGGCAGTGTCACAGAGCTGAGATGATAAGGAAAAGTTGTTCGCGAGACGAGATTGCGGTTTCTATACAAATTGATGTCCGGATTCGGAAACAGAAATACTTACAAAACTGGAGCGTTTTGACATGTCCTTTCTATCCATTTTAAATGGTTAATGTAGCCGAAACGTTCAAATAAAATAATCTCTCATATGATCTCCATCAATTGTTCGCAGATTCGTTACAAGTCATCGGCCTAAAAGCGTAAAAAATCTGCCAAAGTTTGACGGTCGAGGGAGGGACCCATTTTCCTCCCTTCCTTCACTTCGTATTTTGCCGTGTCGGATGTGAGGTCATGACCTTCACAATTCACCAATCACGTCAGACGTTTGAAAGCAACAGAAAAATCCACGGTCACCGCAAAGGGCGACCTCTGTTGATGGGCAAAATCTCCGTAGTGGGCGGGTCCTTTATTACTAATAAAACCTTTTTTTCTTCATCTTCAGATACTTTTTTCAGATTAAACCTAGAACCTTTTACATAAGGATGTGGCTTTGGCGTAACAGTTGACGGATTAAAACACGGTAGTTAGTAGCCAACATTTCTTTGACTTTTTTTTTTGGGGGGGGGGAATACGGAGCAACAGGGAGCAGAGGACAAAGTTGCATTTAAATTATCTTCATTTCAAACCTTCACCCATTTTTTGAAAATCAAATCTAACAAAAATGTTTTTTACCACACATTGTTATTAATGAAAAGGAATAAGATATCCCACATAATTTAAAGGGAATATACAACATTTGCAGACATCGAAAAATAAAACTACCAAGTTTTTACGAAATACCTTGCTAGGATGTTGGTAAATGACAGTCTAAAGCATCCTGTAAAATTATGGCACCTGGTGGTGTGAAGTCATTTTCAAGAAAATTGTATTTTTGTGTACATTTCTAACGGTGGTCGGCCGACCACCGTTGGAAAAACCTAACTATTTAGCAACTACTGCTCAAAATTTACCATTTCTTCAGTCCAAATTTTGTTTGTTTATTGGTTACATGTTCATGAACGGGTGCAGGTCAGCTAAACTGGTTCCCTTACCTTACAATTTTTCGGCATCTATAAATGGATCCATTTTACCTTTAGTGGAGTCAGGGAACCAGACTACTTGAACATTTTTGTTTTTTCTTGGTTTTTCCAGCATTTTCGAACACAAAACTTCAAACATGTCAGTGTAACAATATTTTATCTATTATACTAACCCCTCAAAGAGTTCATTTCTGAAAATTACAGGAAAAGCCAATGATGTACATTCCCTTTAATGACCCCACAGTAAAAGCTCCAGAAAAAAAATCATCAGACACTTGCTACATGTAAATGACAAAAACAAGATGAAAATTCTGGCTCGATTCATATGGAAACAACCTTTATTCGTGACATTTCAAAATGGTAGAAACAAAGCAGCTTAACAACAAATACAAAACATGAGGCTGAAAGATACTAATTAACAATTGACTCAAATCCGACAACTGATTTGATTCAATTAACAACTGAAATTGGGCGAGATCAAAGTCAAAGAAAATGATACAGTTGAAGGGTTTCCAGGCAATATTATCTCAAAACTGAAATCAAGTGCCATTTTAAATGGAGCTGCTTTAGGCCCCCCAAAAAAGTCTCCGGTTTCTGGTATGGAGCTTGCCCAAAAAGTGGTGCGGCGACGCAGCTTTTTTTTTTTTTGGCCTGATTTTTTTGCTTCAAATGTGTGTTGATGACTGCAAATGGTGCCCCACTAAACTTAGTGCAAATATATGGGAGTCCAGAGAGGCCACATAAAGCTTATTCTCGACCATAACCCAATCTAAAAACACGTTAAAATTGTGCAGCAGCAGGATTCCAGTCAAACCAGTGAGTTTGGCGGTTTTGAGACATCATCTTTCATTGAAATTTTTTTTTTTCATTTTGCCGACGCGCATGGCTACGGCGACGCGCACGCATACCAGAAACCGGAGACTTTTTTGGGTGGCCTTAGCAAGTGTTAAACAGGTTGTCCCACAAAAAAAACCCTAACAGTCGCATCGGGCATGTTTTCAGAAAAGTGGGGGTAGTATTCAAAATTGGGTCTAATGTATTGCTGAGTAGAATAATTGGTCTTCCATATGCTTTTTAGTTGGTTTCATTAGGATGTTTTGTTCAAAAGATACAGTAATCGCAATACAGGACTTGAAAAACCACTTGGGCCCTTTTTTTTTATATATCAAGTTTACAGATCGAAGCCGGTATATTAAGTCACACATTATTCTTGAACAAGGGAAATAAATCCTTTGTGTGTTTTTCTAACTGTGCTTTTTTTTTTCACTTTCAAAAAAAGTGGTCCAAGACGATTTTCAACCCTTGAGTTCGATGAAGTAAGTGTTTGTACCAATGCATCTAATTGACTGAAATAAAGTTTGTATGGTAAGTTGGTTATCTGACTTTTAAGAGTCAATTTGAAAATATTCCAAAACCCACATGCAATAAATACCTTTATTAATTGGTTTTCGACTATTAGGTTTTGTGTGTGACAATCTTCTGTGACACAAAAATTCAATTACCGGTAAACTTCGTACACCCGGATCGAGGTGTAGCTTCAAGCTAAAGAAAGGGGGGGGGGGGGTGTCGGAGGTGTTAGCTGTCGGGGGTGGGGGAGGGGGGAGGGGGGGGGGTAAGCAAGCATGTGTTGTTTTTTCCCCTGATTTTTCTGTTTTGTGTCTCAAGTTTTTTTTTTTTTTTTGGGGGGGGGGGGTGTTTATCAGAGGCGGATTCAGCTTTGGCTATAAGGGGGGATTTAGCTTGGGGGGGGGGGGGGGGTAAGCAGGCATGCTCTGGTAGTGACAGCCTATGCTTTGGCAAACTGAGAAACACATACATAGGAGACCATTTTGATTGAATAGCATTGATTACATGGATGTGCAAAAGCACCCTCCTCCCCCAAATTTTGCAAAACAGAGAGTTTGTTTTATTGACAGTTGAGCGCTCGACACCACAGTTTTGTCCACATTCACTGAAGAAACTTGGTCATGCCTACGCTGCCCCACACCTCCACCATCTGTGTACAAAGGTTATCCTTTCAGACTTAAGACTTTGAACAATGTCCTCTCGAAGACAACAATAACCTGAAGACCTGATGCCAAGTCCTCAGTAGTTTTCATGTACAAATCCTAGCGGACATGTCAAGAAAACTTTAAGTCCAAATTAAAGCAGGGCAATTAGGTCGGCGTAGGTCCGACCACATGATGTACAAGGTCGTTAAAGTGGTGATACCTTAGTTTTGGTCTGTTATTGCTTTCTACTCATTAGATGTCAAATTATTAGTGATGTATCACATTCACTTTTCCAACAGCAGCTACCCTAACGATCCCCAACCAGCCATGGGATTAGGCATACCACAAATAAACAGAGTCCAACTGTTTATGTGCACAGTTTACCATATGGTGTTGGGATTTGCAAGGATGAAGAAGGTTCCTTGTAAATCACCCTAGGAAGTTAGTGTCAATTCAACCCTCCTATTTACACATACATTCTGTGCCAAGTTGTCCTCTCAGTCAAAATCAATCAAGTGACTGTTTTCAACAGTTCAGAGCTCCCAGCCTACATAAAGCAGGATTGACTGGCTGGGACTAAATGTAACTTGATACAGCTTTGCTTTGACTGTTGGTAATTGATAAGCCAGCTGTGCCCACAACTTGCCTGCTTTGTCTGTTCATGGTCTGTTGACCAAGATTGACTTGTCACAGCTCTTGCTGGACATATGATCCGACTGCTGGTGACTAGCCTTTGTTAAAAGTATAGCAGGGGAAGTGGATGGCCATTTTGACTGTCTGTGACTGTTTAAACAGCAGGTGGGATAAAGTGTCTGATGTAAGTCCGAATTTATGGGATTGCCCAGGAACACAATAGTACGAGTTCTTCATAGTATAGCAAAACCATGGCGTGCACATATACATTGTGTCCTTCACACACTGGCTCTCGCCAAACACCGCCCTCTACTGTTTCTGCGTGGAGTTCATAAAGGCGATACTACATCTGGTAGTAGTTTCACATTTTGAGGGCCACAATGGGCCAGAAAGCTGGCTGCAGACGGTCACAGTTGCGATCAAACTGCATCTGCATCGCTGTCTCCATGCTGTGAATTCTGGCCGTGTGCTTTCCGTAGAGAACCTGCAGGGGACAAAAAATGAGAGACATGTAAAAATGGAATGAATTCAAAAAAAATAACAGTTTCTTTTCTCTCTCAGTCGTTTAATGAGATCGTTCCTAAGCACTTTGTGGTTCAAGGTTAGAGACACTTATTTTCATGTTGCATTCATTCATTCATAAAATACATCTGCAACCCAGAGTTGTAATGACTCGAATCAATGACTCGACTCCAGTCCGACTGGAGTCACAATTTTTGGTGACTCGACTCGACTTGAGTCCCTAAGGGTAAACAGCCCAACTCGACTCGAGTCACTGCGAGCAAATGAATTGACTCGACTCGAGTCCCTCATCAGAAGACTCGACTCGAGCGAAGGCTGATAAGACTCGGGTCCAAAAAAGCAAAACTTTGTGAAACATATTTGCGATGACTTACGGTGCAAAATTTGTGTTCACGTCACTTTGCAAATACAGTGCGGCACAGCGGTCGCTTGTCGTGTACATTCAGACTCCCACATTGTGGTTCTGGAATCCACAAAATACTATCCCGGAACCGGACTTTAAACACATTTTCCAATCTCTTGGATTTGAACGCCAGATAAATTTATGCCCTCCTTTTAAACATTAAAAAGATACATGCCCGATTTTAAATAATATAATCAGAAACAGTTTGGTATTTATGCAATTTAGTTTTGATGTTGTCAGCGATTAGCGAAAAGACCCGAAGCCAAAGCTTCTTGTTAACATACGACTTTATCTTGTGTCTTTATTTGTTATATACCTGTAGTGTTAAAATATTTGTGACTCAAATTGACTAGAGCTAAATATTGGACTCGACTCGACTCGACTACACACTGTGACTCAACATGACTACACACTGTGACTCGACTTGACTCGACTTGACCTTCTTGACCTAACTTGACTCGACTTGAGTCACAAAATTCAGTGACTCGTTACAACTCTGCTGCAACAGTGCAACCTACAATCCTGGCCAAATCTCGCTGGGCCCCCAACCCCCCCGGCCCCCTGTCAATGTTGTCTCTCATTGCGCGGCGTGTGCTCCGTCAGCTGGAGAGAACAACATTGACCGGGGGAAGCGGGGGAGTGGGTGACCGCGGCAGGCTAAGGTAATTTCCAAGTGTCCCAACCATTTTGGCCGGGAAAGTAGGCCATATACATGTACATGTTAGTAAGTGTTACAGGTGTGTAGCTAGTGCCTACATGTATCCTGCTGATTTCAACAGAATTCAAACTGGCAGTACAAGAGGTCTTCGTTCTTACAACAGTTTATCGCTGGATTCAGTACTGAGCAGAGTTACAGTGAAGCAAGTCTCAGCCCGGACAGCCAGACAGACTAAAAATGAGAAAGACTTAACAAGCCAGGCAGGCTTAAAAAATCTGCTGCTGTAATTTGAGTAGTAATCTCATTGATTATACCTTCATGCCTTTTCGTCTGCCTTCGTCTGGTCTTTCTACCGGTGCCCGGCAGTCGCTTTTCTCTTCCGTCCTGACGGGATTGTTTTTCTTCTTTTTGCCTCCACTGGACTTCTTCTCCGCCTCTGCTTTGGCTCGATCTCTCTCCTCTCGGAATTTCTGGGACGTCCGGAAAAACTCCAGCATCTCCTGGCTGATTTCAATCTCCTCACTGTCCTCGTCATCATCATCACTGTCCTCGATTTCCTCATTTAAATATTCACGGTCCCTCCCCCACTTGTCACGATGATGAGTTCTCTGTTGTGATGCACTGTCATGGTAATAGGGGGAGGGGCCTGCATACTGATGAGCTGCTCTCTGGCTGTTCACGTTCCAGTGGGGGTGGAACATGGAAGTCCTTTGCGGGAAATGTTGACTGTGATAGGGATTGGGTGGGAAGTGCGGATAACTGCCGCAATACATGGGCAGTGGGTAACCCGTGGCGGGGTACCGGCTGCAACCATTTTGGTGCATCCTGGCGTAGGTCTGCATCCATGACTGCATAGCTGCGTAGTGTTGCCAAAATCTGGGGAATCAAATAGCATGATTCAAATTTGAAATTAAGTGTTTGGACACTTATAGGAAACTTGAAAAAAAATATTATCCAATCCCCTAAACTGTCTTTTATGCGACCTCAATTTTTTACGCAATGCCGCTTACCTTTATTGTCAAATGATAATGTATACTAGGTGGCACTGATTTTAATACAAACTTTTATGTTCACATTTGTATTATGCCAATATAGGGTGGTAAAAAAAAAACCCAGAATGGCATACTTCCACTACCCTGAAACTCAAACCGCATACATACCAATGCATGGAGAATCTTTTTAGAAGAAAAATTAAACCAAGATCGCCCGATTCGGTCCAGTAGTTTTGTTCTAGAGCCTATTTTGTGAAGCAAGGTGGGGGTCTTTTTTGTCCCCGTGAATTACTAAACCGCGCCTGGGAATTTGACTTGCATTGTAATTCGGGTGTTTCACAATGCAGTGCGCCACCAAGAGTTTGCCGTGGAGAGTCCATTATTCAAGTTTACGGTCGACAAAACATGGCCCATTTGAACGAGTGTCAGTAGACAACGAGCTAATTTTTGTTATAGATTGGGGCATAGCGTTCAGCCGCCTTACAAAAAAACTCTGTATTGATAAAAGGCAAAGAAAAGGGCAAACAGATACTCGAATCATGCTTACAAAACTAATGACTAGAAAAAACTAACAATTTCCAATGTCCCGTGCTGCGAATTTGTCGACCATTTCCCACGATGTACCGGGAAAAATTAGCTCTCCGTGGCAAACTCTTGGTGGCGAACTGCATTGTGAAACGCCCAAATTGATAGAGGGATTGCTATGTAATAATAGACCTATATCACGCTTCCACCATTTTAGTCATGTTCCCTGTATCTAATAACAGTACTGAATGATAATGTTTTAGTGCAAAATTTAGACTATTTTTCCCTCCAGCCTCGTTTTGGTTACATTAATCTGAATGGGAAAAAAAATCAAATGGCTGCAACATGATAATGGTCTATACCCACATGTATGAAAGAAGTGTGCTTCACAAAATAGGCTCTGTAGCAAAAACTACTGGACCGAATCAGGAGATCTTGGTATCATAATTCTTCTAAAAGGATTCTCCATCTATTGGTACAGGTGGTTTGAGCCTCAGGGCAGTGGAAGTGTGCAGATCTGTTTTTGGTGGACCACCATGTAGGCCTATATAAATATATCTGCATTTTGAAGTCACTTTGACGCAGTTGTTCACGATGCATACAGTTACACATACACTGAATTTGAATCAAACTGGACTGCTCTTACTATTTTTCTTTTCTTTTTTTCCTACTTTTGCCTCTTTTTTGTGGCTGGGGAGACATTCTTTTTCGACCCTCTGATTCCCAACCCTCGCTTCACTTCTGATTACAAAAAAAGGCCACTGACGAGCCTTGGCTAAGGTGTTCGTCGATAGTGTCCGTGATGGTATCTAGCGGCTAACATAAACACTAGCCCCTTGCTATGCACTGTACGAAGCGTGCACAGCAACCTCGCGTGGCTACAATATGCAGATCAGTTGGTGAAAGACGAACCAACTGATTGCATAATGTAGCCAGTGAGGTCGGTGCATAGCACGCAGCTTGTGTTAGGCCGAATAACAAAAAAAGAATTCTCGTCCGGGATTTTTGAAAAAAAAGGAGGAAGCGGGGCTTTTTATTTTCTATTTTTAATTTTTTTTCAAGATGGCCGCCATTTTAAAATTTCCTGCAACCGTTGGTGTTCCACTGTTCAAAGACACTTTTAAAATGAAAGACAAGTTGGACAAGAGAACTGAACATATTTTAAGTGTCATTTAGAGTTGTATTGGTATTGGTATTGGTATTTATTTTCCGATGAATTTGTGGACTTTTTCGGTATTTTTTACTGCATTTTTCAAAAATACAAAATAATAAAAAAATCCAGGTGGCCTCCAAAAGGGAAGCGGGCAGGGACGAGAGGCATGTTTTTTTTTTTACTTCCCCTTATCGGCCAGATACATCACGGACACTATCGACGAACGCCTTGACCTAGCTACTGATCTGAACACTGTAAAAAAATAGATAGGCCTACCTGCCAAACTGTGGCTGTTGGTACCATGCATGTTGCTCGTTTTGCTCGTCCGTATATTCATCACTACCATCCCCGTAATTACCTTCAGTGATTTCCATACTTGAGGCTTCACTTAGATCAGGCACTTGGTTGCCGTCCATGTTGCAGCTGCATTAATCAAAACGGAAAGATTTCCATATACGAAGTTCACTAATTGTCCTCTGTATTGACTAACAAGCCCCCAAATAGCAATTTCATGTCATCAAAGTCAATTTGAGCAGTGAGAAAATACAAGCATTTTCTTAGAAAACACTTAGAATTTTTCAGTCCAATCTCATAGGGTTTGTACACAGGGTGTTGAGTGAACTTTGTATATGGAAATCTTTCCATCAAAACTATAACCAGAAAAAAAACGTAGTGGCTATCATTATTATGGCAGTCGTAGCATATTTTCAATGGCTATAAGTATGGTATTGTAAAAACAAAAGAAATTTGCAAAGGTACATGTATGTGACTTACATGTACATGTATACATGAAATTCCAACCAGAGTGCTTTGAAAGATCAATTGGGTAAAAGTTGGACTACCATAGACCTTAAGGTTATTACAAATAGCCGGAATATGCTACATGATGCATTGTCAGACATTTTGCGCTGCACAGAATCGTCGTGCAAACTGTCCCAAGATGCACTGCGCAGCATATCTTCACAGCTTGACCCATAAACGTGGCGTCAATAACAACGCAACTTTCAAGAGTCGCATAAAACACTCAAAATGTTTACGCGACACGTGACAAACGTACAACACAACTTTTGATTTGCTGAGATCACGCACGATACGCTGGTACTCTGAGTCATGTGCGCGCGAAATAGTAGGAGCCGTCCGGGTACCCGACCGTATGATCCCGTGCGCATGTAGGCTATTTCAAGTGTTTTTACGCGACTCTGGAGAGTGGCGTTGTTATTGACCCCACGTTAACTGGTCTACTTCACAGCATACTTCCGATCTATCCAAATGTCAAAGGTACCAGGATGACAAATCCAGGATTTTTTTAGAGAAGTTTTTTTTTTCTTTTTTTCTCCCATGTCATGAGACTAGAGCTGGATATTTCATTACAAGCTAACTTTTAATCTTGTTTTAAATCAAATTCTCCTAAGCTAGTGAAGGTTTGCTGTAATAAGCTAACTTTTAAATATGTTTCAAATCAAATCCTTCTAAACTAGTGAAGGTTTGCGGTAACACTATGTACACGTAGAAATCTCTTTTAGCATGTTTAGTTTTAGATCTCCTATCGCCCGACCATGTCCAAATGTTAAAAATACTTGTCATCAATAGCAGCACTGGTTAATACAGTCACACCATGGCCAGTGTATTGTATAGGCAGTATGAATGCGTTTGCGGAACCGGCCAAACGACCAGCAGTTACTCTGGTGGGTATAGAAAAAAAAAATCAAAGACTTCAAATCTTATATTTGTATGGTGGAATAATGAATAATTTCCAAACAAGTTGCATCTATGGCCATGATTTAATTCCCCTGAACAATCGTGTAGCAGGCCGACAAACATGAAATCACGCTTCCGTGCGCGTTCCATTTTGGCAGTTCGTTAACGGCAAGTGACGGTCGTAGCCTGGTAGGGGATTTATTTTCAAATGTAAGTGAGTATCCTAAAACTAAAACCATTTTTGAAAAGTAGATTGAATAACCTTTCCATCGGTACCAAAGTTTAAGTCCTTGGCGTTTTCGTCTTCCTGAAAACGATAGCTAGTTTTCCGAAATTGCGGAACCGGTCAAATTGCGGAACCGGTCAATTGACTGTAGTACTCGGACTAGACAAGGCTAGACAAACGTAAACATCGCCTATTTTACCTCCCAAATTTCCCTTCTAAATCTACAACACACTACAAAATGTCCAGTATACAAAGCATTCGGCCAAGGAATCTCCTTACCGCTAGTTTGGGATTAGATCCAGGGTCTAAATCTCGACAAACTGATTTCTTCTAACTAAGTTCTAAAACTTCTAATAAACGCGGTTTTCGCGTTCCCTAAACTTCCGGGTATATAGCGCCCTCTGTTGAATGTCGCATATGCGAAATCCATCCCAAAACAACAGGTGTAATCAATTGCAAAGAAAAAGTCAAAATAAATAAATATGAAAAATTAGGAACAGTCGGCCGACCAGCGTTGGAAAAATGCATTTTTTCTTGAAAGGAGCCACGATTTTAAAGGATGCTTTAGACTGTCAGTCCCTAACAATTCAGTACGTGAGGTATTTCGGATAATTTGATCAATTCGTTTTTTGGTGTTTGCAAAATATCTTCCCTTTAAGACATTATTCGCAAGAACACTGCGTCACACCCCCATATTTTTCAAATTCCTCTGGGCTAGGCTACGTGCACATGAAACTGAAGAGACAAGCTGAACTGACACATAACTGTTAAATTCTGAGCAACCGTTCAGATGTATTTTTAAGCAGTACACCGTGACAAAATCTCGAACTGACACATATTAAACTGTTAAATTCTGACTAGCCTTTCTTCAAGTTTCTTGCTTTAAAAAGTTCAGCTAGGCTATTAAAATTTTCAAATGTATTATTTAAGCAGTTCACAAAATCTTGAGCTGTTTTAGGCCTACTGTGAGAATAAACAACGCTTCTGCTGCAGTGTAGTTTCATGCAAGGGAATGAAAGACTGTGTAGCGTGCTTTGCTAAACTGCTCAAAATGGTACTTCCAATATAGGCCTACCGATTTCCCAAATGTAATGTAATGATGAAATTGATAAAAGCCAACAGTAAGATTGCTAGGCTTGTGGCTGCAAATATAATTGTGAAAATCGACTGTTATTCCTAAGAATAAAATTAATAGAGGTGTCCAAAACTACACTTTCAGACGAATTGGTTAAATGAAAGTTTACAAAAAGGTAAAGGGGACGAACCCGTGTTCACAGGAACGGAGTGCCCATCTCTCTTTCGAAGCGATTGGGCCAGACTCAATGTAATGCTGCTGCGGGAGGGGGGAGGGAGGGGTCGCCACACCTCCTCCACTCACGGCGAGTCTGTTACCTTCCCAGCATTGAATAATTGCTGGTACCCATTTAGCAACTGGGTTGAGAGGAGTAATTGAGGTAAAGCGCCTTACTCAACGGCACGTACAGCATGCATGGCTAATATGGCGGCGGGGCTCGCGAACCCACAATCCCACGAAAATGGGGCCTGTGCTCTACCACTAGGCCACACGTGCCCACAAATTAATTAAAGTGAAAAACTCTGATTGAAGACTCTTTACAACCCCTCTCCATCAAAACAATCAGTGGTTAACTTGAAGCACTGAAGTCTATAATTTCAGCGCTGAAATCATCAAAACATTTTATCCAGTAATTATGAGTTAACACAGCAATACTTTTTGTACCAATAACGATCAAGCTTCATTGAAAACCCCACCGGCTTTGATTTTGCAGGATAATTTAGGAAATATTTGTGATTCGTTGACGCCTATAAAAGACGTTTTTATTCCTGAAAATTACAGCAAAAGCAAATGTTGTATGTTCCCTTTTAACATCGATATGGAAACCAGGCAATACCGTTTCATCATCGTAAAATGGGATCAGGGAACCAGACAACAGGAACATAATTGTTTTTCACTGACTCTTTGACGCACATCATCACTGACTCTTTGACGCACAAGACCTTTAGGGACAACTACTACAACCACATTATGACCGGGACCTAGGTGCCGACACCTCCCCGTGACCTCCTAGTCATGATCCCTAGAGGATGTTTCAGGAGGAAACCAACCAAGTACCAAGTAAGTTTTTCTTGGTTTTTGCAGCATCTGCCGAACCGCGACCGTCGGCCTGAAAAGCACCGTCTATTGTCCGAAAGTGTCCATTCTTGTCCGGTTAGAACAGCGCCCCGCCCCCATAGGAAGATGGTACCAGCCCCCCCCCCCTTGATTTTATGGAGGCCAAGTGACTGGAGAAACAGTCATGTCTACATTTCAGCTATAGGATGTGTGCCGAGTGCCCTTTTCACGAACTTTTTACTCCCCCCCCCCCTGATTAAAAATGACCATGCTACACCACTGTTCTACAATAATTACCGACAGCAAGGAAGAGGGTTTTTTTATCTGTATTTCCGCCGGTTCTCCAGAATGTGGAAGTGCGGAGAATCATGAAAGCTTAAGTTTGAAATACATACTTGAACAATGGTGCGATTGGTTAAAATTTGAAGGGATTGACAAACCCTGCTGCAGAAGAAAAAAAATAGCCTGCAAACCAGTAAATGTATACATTCACTGTAATACCGAAAATCCGCAACCTTGAAAAGTTAGAACAAATACTTTCACAATCTCCACAATGTTCACGATATACATCAAAGTAAAGCTTTATTTAACATGATTTACCATCGAACAAAAAACTTGTAGAGAGTCATGGAATACATATGTATTTTGCTGCAGGCAATGAAACGAAAGCATTAAAGGGAATGTACATCATTGGCGTTTGCTGCAATTTTCAGAAATGAACTATTTAAGGGGTTAGTATAATAGATCAAATTTTGTTACACTGACATGTTTGAAGTTTTTTGTTCGAAAATGCTGGAAAAACCAAGAAAAACAAAAACGTTCAAGTAGTCTGGTTCCCTGACTCCACTAAAGATAATTGGATCAATTTATAGATGCTGAAAAATTGTAAGGTAATGGAACCAGTCTAGCTGGCTTGCACCCGTTCATGAATATGTAACCAATAGCAAACAAAATTTGAACTGAATAACAAATGGTTAATTTGGAGCAGTTGTTGCAAAATAGTTAGGTTTTTCCAACGGTGGTCGGCCGACCACCGCTGGAAACGTATACAAAATACCATTTTCTTGAAAATGACTTCACACCAGGTGCCACAATTTTACAGGATGCTTTAGATTGTCATTTACCAACATCCTAGTAAGGTATTTCGTAAAAACTTGGTAGTTTTATTTGTCGATGTTTGCAAATGTTGTATATTCCCTTTAAGACAGAAAAAACTACATGTATTATCACTGTTTCAGTACCACATGACTAAAAAGGTCATTAATTATAAACACATTTCAAAATCGTTTTGACATGCGTAATTTAATATTGCAAAATTTATTTTACAATTTCTCTTGCTACAAAACAAATTAAAACTGTAAAATCTGACGTACAGTCAGTTGCCGTGTCACGCGTAGCTGCTGTATTTTCTCGTCCACACAACTGACAGCAACGCGAGGCCAGCGAACGATGGCCGTAAAAAGGGCTTCAGAAAATTTGCACTTTTCATGGCAAACCACAATCGATCCAAACAAACAAAGTTGTTTTGGGTAGTTAAAGACCTACTCCATACATCCAACAAGGTATTTCTTTTCAAAAAAAAAAAGATTTCGATGCATTTTGACGATATTATTTCACGGACAAATTAATCGCCAACAAATTAGGTCATGAAATTTCCGTGGTTTTTTTTTAGAACAACGAAAGTCTCCCAAGTGTTGAGGTAATCAAACGAAAGAGTGAACCTTCATCTACAAAAAATCTCGTGAATGTGATGTCGTTAATATTTTAAGAATTCGATGTACACCTAATGTTTCCAACAACTTCCATTTTTCACAACGTGAAAAGATCGTCGCCATTGTAAAGCATAGAGCGAGGAACCCAAACACGGTGTGACCTTGTGACCCATACGCCCACTGATTGGTCGAGCTCGAGTATGGCCTGCTTAATATTCATAAGTCATTCATTGCTCCGCGTTAGCACGTGCTATTCACAATGTTTTCAGGCCAACGTACGTCGGCGTACGTACACAAGTACATGTGATTGCAAATCATGAAATCTCGCAAAAGTGTTTCACAGGAAAAAGAAGCGTATACGCTTCTTTTTCATGTGAAACACGTACAGGAGACGTCTAATGTTTGGTCTAAATCGCCGCTTGAAAAATGAAGACTTTTGAGAGATTTCTTTTACTTTCTTTTATCTACTGAGCCTTGCCGTTTCTTTCGGCCTTTTTAAAAAAAATCAAATGTAGACCCAAAAACTATCGTCCCTCGATGTTGTTGATAAAATATATGATTTTGTTTGACAGGCCGTAACAACACTTTACATTGTCAAAAGCAGTTATTCTTGGTATCAAAATAAAGCACACGATTTCAACTTTTTACTTATCTAACCATCTTGGCCAAACAGTGCATGTATCCAGGCACTTTTCGTGTTTTTCTGTATATCTCGATTAAATCTCGTAAAATCTCGCGTACGCTTTTGGGCTATGCGTGCTTGACCTCGGGACAAGAAACTGAGGTCAAACAGGGCTGTGTTCGTGACACGGTCACTGACTGACGTTCACGCATCGGCTCAGGGGCGGATCCATGAATTTTTGCAGGGGGGGGGGGCAGGCCCGTCCGTCAGATTTTGTTTATGTCCGATTGTTGCGGACTCGCGGGCATAATTAGGCATAACAGAATACTGTTGAAAGGAAAATGTAGCTAAACCTATGGTATTATCAAACGGTATTACAAGTAAACTTTTAAAGGAGAAAACAAAATAAATTGGTCATACCTGTGAATTGGAGAAGAGTAGAAAATATGCTTACTGAGCTATCTTCATCCAAGAACAGAATGACGCTCAAAGCGCGCGAAATTCAAAATGAAAATAGAGGGCGCTTTGTCAAATTAAAATAACAAAAGAAGTAGCTACAGTTGGGTGATCTACGTTAACGAAATAAATGAATATGTCAACATGGGATAAACCGAAAATCAAGGGGGGTGGCGAAATATCGCTTACGTTTTAAAGCAACCGTGACAATTATAATTAGTATACAATTGTTACAAAAGGAATTTAGCCAGAGCAGGGCTGCTCTGGCTCAAAACATACAATAACTTGCTAGACATAAAAATAGGAAAATAATGAAAAGCTGCTTTTTTATCCCAAAGTGCTGATTACATATTTACAAGAAATGCTGGTCTATAATAATATACAGGGACCGGCTTTTTTATCCCAAACAAATTGAATTTTCGCATAGGTTCTGCCACCGATCTATCCAAGGGCGCTGGTGATCGACCTTTAATTTCTTTGAGATTTCTTTTAGATAAGCCTGAAAGTTTACAGATGGCTCCGTGCAAAAGTACCCCTTAAAGCTATAGTCCATCATTTGCAGCTATCCGAGAAGTAACTGGCGTAATTATTGTTGAAAAACATACTTGGTTGAAAGATAGTAAGGGGATTTATCCCTGTGAAATTATTCTTTCTGGCAAGCTGTCATCTTGAAGTAATCGACGAAAGAAGGCCTTTCCAACGGTGCTTCTTAAGACGCACCGTAAAAAAATTAAATAAGTATTCGTTTTGTTATTCGGCCGAAGCGCGCGCAAGCATTGGCACGACGCACACGCACGCGCGGTACTGCTGCTATAATTTGTCGGATCAGTACGCGACATCGCGTAGCTAGCTGCAATCGGCTCAGTGAGAACGTGTCTTGGACGCTGAATTCAGGCCCAATTCAAAACATGATTCAGCAACTTTTGATTTGAAATTGAAATCCTAGAATGCTGTTTTTCTCGGCATATACAGCTGAAGCTGAGCTGAAACTTCATCAGGTTAGTTGTTCAGTACCCTTCTTTAGATTTTGAGCACCTTTGTTGCTTCAAACGAACAAGATGCACAAATTACAAGAGAGTTGTGGAGACCTAGACTGGTTCCTGGTCCATCCACTGCGTATTTCGAATGATCCAAAGTTATTTGGGGCGGGGATTAGTCTGGGAGACCATCGCAAGTTAAATTCGAACGTATTCTCGCGCCGCGCTGACGACGCCCGATAACGCTCACGCGAGCTAAGACGCGGTGGCTAATACTAGCTTTTGCTAGTCTTTTTATTCTATATCTATGGTACGCACACACGCTGTGTGTCCCGTCATGTTCCCGTCCACTAGAGATCAGTGGTCCCGTCCACTGATCTCTATATAAAGACTGGATAGCTAATACAGAGCCGCACAATGTACGAATTTGACGCCATATTGGTGAGACCGGCTGGTGATCTACAAAGGACAAGTTGCCGTTTTTATAGACAGCATGATTTCTTTTGTAACGTCGCGGTTCACTTGACTTATATTTTGACCACCACCACTGACCAAGGTTAACTACAGTTTTTCTAATGTCGTGGTTACTAAAATGCCGCAAATATCACTTTTTCGGCGTTTTGAAATAATAATCACTACGGAAATGTGTCCTTTTTAGAACATCATAATATGTGTACGTGACCAAAATGCGCGTCAACTGTTGATACAACGCGCGCGTTACGCGTAGAACGTTCGTATTATACGCGGCCATCTTTGAGAGACCGGGGGCGAATTGGTCAATATGCAAAGTCTACTGTGTGAATGTTGTATGCATATCCGCTATCCAGTCTTTATATAGAGATCAGTGGTCCCGTCCCGTTCACGGGGCCCTCAAACGTGGTAAAAACGCGCCCTCTCTGTTAACGCACGGACGGGACTCCATAGCTAGCGCTACAATGGTTCGACATTTGAGGACCCAAATTTTGTAACACGACCGTTAAGCCCGGTTCATACTCAGCGCGAAAGCGAACGCGAATTTATGACGTCGTGGCAAGTATTCGCGCTGCGAATTCGTAAAAGTTGAACACGTTTCAACTCGGGCGAATTTCGCAGCGAATGTTTCATGACGTCAAATTCGCTTCGCATTCGCTTTCGCGTGAAGTATGAACCTGGCTTTACGCGATAATTACATATAAACTGTAAATGTTCAACTTACATATTCAACTGGTTTTTTTTTCAAACTACATGTATAGGCCTATATATTATCATTTCGTTAAACAAATTTATCTTCAATCAAACTTGACGCACAGTAAAGTTGGAACACGCATGCTGTGTGACGTACCCGCAACTTTTGAATTCACAGTGAATTTTGCAGCACTAATCGCGTCACGTAGGCTTAGAATAGCGACATACGCGGAGTGCGGTATGGACCGTGGCCGTGCGGTATGGTTATGTAGCACGGCTTGTTGCCATGGATCGACCAATCAGGATCGAGGAATCAAGTTTGCTTGAAGATAATATTAATTATCTTGCGAGCGCGAGTGGAACACGCAATAATGTAGTGCGTCTGTGTCCCACATGCCACGAGGCCAAACGCCGAGTGGCATGTGGGACACAGACGCACTACATTTTCCGTGTTCCATGAGCGCGAGCGTGATAACGTATTTATCTTCAAGCAAACTTGACTCACAGTAAAGTTGGAACACGCATACTGTGTGACGCACGTGCAACTTTTGAATTCACAGTTAATTGTGCAGCACTAATCGCGTCACGTAGGCTTAGAATAGCGCAATACGCGGAGTACGGTATGGACCGTGGCCGTGCGGTATGGTTATATGTAGCACGGCTTGTTGCCATGGATCTACCAATCAGGATCGAGGATTCAAGTTTGCTTGAAGATAAGTATATATATATTACCATTTCGTGATGGACAATTCGTCACCGTTTTCACGAAGAGCATTATGTCAAAAATTACCATTTTTTTCGATTTTGTTTTTTTTCTCAAAATTGTTTGCTTTAAAACAATGTACTTAACCATTTTGACATGTTTCTGTAAGCAAAACATCATTAATTTCCAAGTGACATTAATGTCGCAAGGGGCCAAAATTTCGATATATGCATTTTGCGTTTTCACGAAGAGCCACATACATTTTGGCCCTTTGAACGCGTATAAAACCCATTGCACGGAAATACGTAAAAGTAGGTCAAATGAGATTTGCGTTTTCACGAAGAGCCACATATCTTTGTTACATTTTCAGCTGCGCGTGCGTACTCACGCGCGCCTATGGAAATACACATTGAACAGAAAGGGCCAATATGTCAGAAACCTGAATTTGCGTTTTCACGAAGAGCCACATATCTTTACTAATTAATTTTCACTAATTAACTGCTGAATTAAGTCTTATTACTGGGTTCATGTAAACATCCAGCTCACACAGAAAAGTGTGATGGTTTCCTTGCTATTTTTTGCAGTTTTAAAATAGGAGAAACTTCTTTTGCGATTATCTCGAAAACGCTTTTTCTTCAAAATCGACATAATTATGTGGCTCTTCGTGAAAACGGTGACGAATTACACGTTTTAAACTCTGAGGGCGCATTCCGGACAATGTGTGCGCCACGTGCTTAATTGCCCCTCCCATTTTAGTCAAATACAATTGTATGCCAACATTTTCAAACTTGTTACAAATTATATACAAAGAACAACAATCTACACAAAATGACAATTAACCCTCTGCCTTCATACTTCTTGAATACCACCCTCTTTTGATAAATTCAAAAAACAGTGTCGACAAATCAAGAAAAAGATTAAGATAAAAGAGATTTCACCTCACACGGTGCAAACGCAGACTTACTCATTATAATTACAGTTAAACTAGCTATAGCGCTTGACTTGTGCTCTGATCAATTAAACAAGTGCGAGTGCACAATAAGATCTGGCCGTCTTGCCTGAAATTCTTGCATGATATCTATCAAAATGATCCCTGCCAGAGCTTAAAAATGCGACGCCCAAAAATGCGACGCGGATGGCACATATGCAACACCATACTTCAGATGTATACCTAAATTTATAGCGATTTGTGATAAATACCACGTGACTATAACATTACTGCACATATTTTGCCTCCATTAACAAACTGTTCACTTACACTTACACAGTGTACTAGTCTTTGTGTTTACCGAGAATGGTTCATTTGGGAGACATTCCCATAGACTTGTGCACAAAATTTTTCAAACTTAAATGTGCCCTAACCCCATATTCCCTGGTCCTTTTTCCACGAATTTCGGTATGTTTACTAATTAGACCGTGAGCAACAAATATAACCCGATTGCGACAGCAAAAGTTTGCCTCTAAAGGGGGGCTGTGGAATTAGGGAGACGTGAAAATGTCTCCCTAATGACCGATGTCTCCCAGTTGTCGAAGAAATTACGATAACGCGTCTCCCGAATGCTACATATGTAGTTTTAATAATAATAATAATAATAATAATAATAATTACCGGGAAGGGGTAATTTGGGAGACATTCCCATAGACTTGTGCACAACAATTTTCAAACTTAAATGTGCCCAAACCCAATATTCCATTGTCCTTTTTTTCACGAATTTCGGTATTTTTTACTAATTAGACCATGAGCAACAAATATAACCGGATTGCGACAACAAAATTTTGCCTCTAAAGGGGGGCTGTGGAGTTAGGGAGACATGAATGAATGGTCTCCCTAATGACCGATGTCTCCCTATTGTTGAAGAAATTACGATAACGTGTCTCCCTAATGGTACATTTGTACGAATAATATACATCTTTCCGATTTGTTACAAACAATTTGACAATTGATTTTGTTTGCTTTTTTTTTTTATTATTAAAATTTTGTAGTTAAAATGGGGCTTATTTTGGTCAATTTTCGTATACCCAGCACGATATGCGAGAGGGGTACCCCCCCCCCCCAAAAAAGAAACTCCCTATAACCTATACACACACTAGACTATTGTTACCTAACACATCCCCTAGATATATCAGAAATATTCCTGAGATTCTGGTGACACAATTACCAACGCAAAGCAAGGGCGGATCCAGAACACAATTTTTTGGGGGGGGGGCAAAAAAATTTTTGGTACCCCCAAAAGTGGGTCAAAAAAATACGGCGTGGGGTTCGGGGCCCGCTTAAGGGCCCCGAATTTTTTTTGGATTCTAGATGCTCTGTGGTGCGATCTGAGGCAATTTCTGACCACTTTTACCAATGTTTTTCAGGAGGAAAAGATGGTGGTGTACTCATTGCCTGCCTTTATTGCGATGTCACATAAAAAAAATTTGGTTTCGTTTTTTTTTTTTTGGGGGGGGGGGGGCATGGCCCCCTTTGGCCCCCCCCCCCTCTGGATCCGCCCTTGACGCAAAGGGGGGGGGGGCCTCTGTCACATATCGGGCTACATATGAATTTCGGGAACAGACATTATTATGCAAAATAAACGCGCATGCGCATCGATCGAAACAAAACCATTTTATGACCACGGCATGGCATTTGGTCAATATTTTTGGTAAGTTTTTTGGGTCAATCTTCGGGATCAGACAGACCGACCGACCGACCACCAAGTGACATGATGTAGAAGTAGTCTGGTTCCCAGACCAAACGATTTTGACTATCCCTGATGAATCTTAGGTCAGGTAGCCTCAATTATATTACACAAATTGTATTAGAATTTACGTCACGTGCCTAAAACGGGAGGAATTCCTCCTTTTTCCGAAGTCTGCCGAATTCATTTCGTCGTGTCCGTCGTTTCGTCGTGTCTGCCATGTCCGAAGTCTGCCGAATTCATTTCGTCGACAATCGGATAGCGCGCGAGTATTTCCTAGTATAATATAGGTTTATCAACTGCTAATTGCTTATATTAAAAACTTTTAACAACGAGTTGATAATTAATATTCATTGCTTTCATTTAGAAAGCTTGAAATTAACGACGATTTTGTGCATCAAGTACACTCAGATCGTACGAGGGGAGAACTTTTTGCTGTGTCATGTACTATTTTGAATTTGACGACCGTTACCGGGTTTTTCCAAAACTCGGCGTGGTCTCCATTCGGCTCCGCCTGCTAACAGTGCTACTTGGGTGCCTAACTTTGAAGATTCCAGGTCAACATTAGTCAATGTTTTCTTACAGAAATATCAAACTGTATTATCATAATTACTGTATGATATTATAAAGCAAGTGATTTATTTTAAAAATTTATCTGAACATTAAAAGTTATACGTGAAACGAAAACGAGTTCGGAAACGAAGCCGAGCTTTGAAAAAAAGGGCCGTCAATGTCGTCATGTTTATTCACGGAGGCTTCCTGACCTACAATTTAGACATGAGCGTCGGGAACAATTGTCAGGTCTTGGAACCAGACTAGATGTAGAAGCTCCTGTCAGAGCTTGTTGAACCGATGGTGTTAACGAATAGGCCTACTTGGGGCAGCAATAGGGGTAAGAGATGGAATCGACGTCAGCGGGCGCGGTGCGGTTCGGAATCAAGCCCTCGTCGGGGAAAGAGCAACCGCCGGCAGCGATCTCCTCTGACGTGCAGGCACTTGGTCTGATCTCCGTTCCTCGCAAGTCGATGTGGCCCCAGTGCTCATCTCGGAAACCTGCCTCGTAGGCGGCCTTCATCTGGTCCAAGCTGCACGGGAAGAGACTGCACTCCCTGCAAAAATCTCCGACACGGTCTCTTTCGTGAAAATATACGGGCTTTCTGCGTCTGAGGATGGGATATCCTGATGAGAACGTGAAAGAGGTTTTTTGTGATTACTGGGACACAATTATCGTCATTGCATTTATCACTGTTTTGTCAGTGCAAATTTGGAGAAATTATTGTTTTGACATTAAATTGCAGTCTTGTAGAATTTCAAACAGAAACTATAGAAAATAGTATGAGTATAAAAACCCACAAATGTTGGGTTATAATGTTAAAGTTAGGCCTAAGTTCTGCATGTAGCACTATCATTTTATCAAAATCTAGCATATAGAAGCCCAATTCATAAGCTTTAGTACAAGAATCATCCATTTAATGTTCAAGTTTTAAACCGTTTTAAAGTTCTGTCGACGGCTCACAAAAGGTGTGCGCTCTTTCAGCAAAACGAAAACAATTCACACACATCCCTATCAGATTTGTTTTCGTTTTGCTGAAAGAACACAAGTACCTTTTTTGTGATCCCTTGACAGAACTTTAAAACGGGGGTTGTCAGGCTCGGTTCTACGGGGGGCTAGGGGGGCTTTAGCCCCCCCCCCCAAAAAAAAAAAAAAAATATTTTTTTTGTCTAGCCCCCCCCAAAAAATTTCGTAAAAAAAAAATGCACTAGCAAAATGTAAGAATTTGACCTACATGGGAACTGTCTCCCCCTAAATGAGAAGGGTGCATGCATTTGTACACTTTTAGTTAATATAGTGTGCCCCATTGTAGGATTTTATCAGCGCTCCTGATAAAATATGACACGAAATATGACACGAGCCCCCCCCCCCCCCCCCCCCCCAACGAATTGATTTTCAGAGGCCTAAGTGTCCGGAGAAAATAACCGGTTTACATTTCAGCATGCTTCCCTGGAAAAAATCCCGGATTCACCTTGCTAGCCCCCCCCCCCCCCCAAAAAAATATTGGCTCTAGAACCGCGCCTGGGGTTGTGTTTAAAATTCCGTAACATTGAGTGATTTGATTGATTCTTATACTTAAAAACAGCTTATGAAATGAGCTTTCATATCTTAGATTTTGAAAGTGCTACATGCAGAACTTCACTAAACAATCACTGCAAAAACGGTGTTTAGCAATTAAACACTTTTCTAAACACTTTCTTGCTATCAGTTTGTAAACATGTTTAAATACTAAACATGTTTAGAGTAAGGATGGACAGTGTTTAGCTATTGAACATTGATGTTTAGCAATTGGACACGTAATGTTTAGCATCTAAACATGTTTACAAAGTGATAGCAAGATAGTGTTTAATTGCTAAACACAGTTTTTAGAGTGATGGTCCCGACATTTGGGTTTCGGGGTTTTTTTACTCACCCTGAAGTATGCCAATAAATTGGTTGGTGGCAACCCAATTGCTGAAGGTAACTTTGTTTTTCTATGCAAAACACATGCGGTTAGCCTTAATCTTAACAGCTTGGGTGCGTTCGTTTAGCTCACCCGGGTCAACACGGGTAACTTGGCAGACGGGCTCAGCCACGACAGCCGGGCTAATTCGAACGCTCAACCGCGGGCCATCGATCACGACCCTCGCAGGACGACCGTGGCCGCGGCCGTAGCCACTGACAAAACGCCGCTTCGGATTGGACCTTAGTTTGAGATTTACTGCTTTTTTTGGTCAATTGCAAAACTAAAAAAAAAATGAGCTGTAATTATAGCCTCAAAAATCGCAATGAACTCAAAGGTTACCTTTAGACTTCAAATAAAGTCAACTTTTAAGTCCACTTGAGATATCCGCTGTCCGGCCGCCATATTTGTCCGTTTCTAGGGAATGAACAACGCATGCGTGACGTGCTTCTACCAGTGACTCTCCTCCACGAGCAGGTTCTGTGGTGGCTGACCCGGGTGAGCCCCAAAAATGAGCTAATCGAACGGCACGGGGCTGACCCGTGTCGACCCGGGTGAGCTAAACGAACGCACCCGTAAAGTTGGGCCCCTGCTCACCTTGGAACTGATAACAATGAGGGCAGCAGAACCCTTGCAGATCCCCAGTCGCTGGATTTTGATGATGAATATAATTCGTCTCGCCCGGCATCCCGAGGCAATCCTCTCTTTCACTCGGGTTGCACGCGATCAACTTAGCGCCTGAACCACCATCATGTTCAAACAAGCCCCCATAATGTTCAAACAAGCCCCACTGGTCGTGGCGGTAGCCCACCTCGTACGCCCTCAACAGATCGCCCAGGTTACACAGCTTGGCGCCGCTCTCTGCGCATCGGGCGTTCGCCTTCAATGCGTCGACGCTAGAGAACAACTCGACGGTTCTGAAGATAGGGTATGCCTCGAAAACTGTGTCGAAATAGAGATAAATGTATGATAAAAAAAATTACAAAAGCCTCCGAGATTGGAAATTAAATCCAAACACTGTTGTTATTGAGTCCATCACAAGTTCGGTCAACATTAAAGGGGTATTACTGCCTGAAAATCCCCGAAAATGTCATGTTTTGGATTGTTTGCTTATCCTATTTTAAAGGTCTGGTTGAAAAAAAACTAACCTATAATGTCTTGCCGTTCCCGAGAAAAGACGAGAAAAAAAATCCGGTTGTTTACATCGGATGCCCCGGAGGTCCGGACATTTCGTGGCATACCCATGCATACGTATTCCAAGTCGTGTCTATCCAGCGTACACGTTGTGTGTGTGGTATATAATACCAGTGTTGTAGTCGAGTACTTTTCTCCCAAGTAACGAGTACTGCCGAGTACAATGTACTTTAGGTTGCCGAGTACGAGTACCCGTAGGCCTACTTGTACTTCCGAGTACGAGTACATGTCTCCGAGTACGAGTACAGGTCTCCGAGTACGAGTATTGTACTTCCGAGTACGAGTACGAGTACTTGTACTTCCGAGTACGAGTAATACGAGTACTCAGAAGTACAATACTCGTACTCGTATGGTTCATTGTGCGTAATTGGCCCAGGCTCAGTCAGACCGATATACAGACCCACTCACGGCTAGCTGTTAATATGTTTGTCCGGACGAGCACAGAGGACAATCAGGAAACTTTCGATTTCTCCGCAAGCCAATCAACCAATCAACCATTTCAAACTGAAAGTATCGATTAAATAAGGCCGTGGTAAGTCAACTGTTATTCGAGTACGAGTTCTTTGATGATCGAGTACAAGTTCGACATGTCGAGTACGAGTACTTTGACATTCGAGTATGGGTACGAGTATTTAACACTAACCAAAATATTCGACACATATACGTTCTTGGTGTCTTATTGTATAGTTTCACAAAATGTCCGAAGATTTAAAATGTTGGATTTCATAACTCTTACTTTTTATCGTGGAGCCATTTTAGAAAGTAATGATCATTGATCATTGACTTAACCAAAAAAGATAGGGACATATGTCACTATTGGACCCACTCGTAAATATACTCAACCAAAAAAAAAGTCCCCGTTAATACTTTTTAATCTAACTCAAAAACTACTGGGCACATCTTGCTCAAATTACGACTGATCAGTACAGAAATTCCTTAGCAATCCAGCCATACTCTTTGTTTGGCCAAAAACAGTGATAAGGTGTACACAATTATGCAATTGATGATAAATGGTACCGAAAAAAGGTCTCACTTATATACGAGCAAGGTGAATGTGAACCACAACTTGCATGTATACACAAGTGCAACTGTTTTCTGTATCATTAAGTGCACTGAATTCGTACACATTATCACCGTTTGGGCCAAATAAAGAGTATGGCTGGATTGCTAAAGAGAGTTGCTCAGTAGTTTTTGAGTTGGACAAAAAAGTATTGGAAGGGGGGGGGCTTGCTTTTTTGGTTTGGTTTCAGCCTTCTTAATCTTGCGGGGATTCCGGGGAGTTTATAGTTTACAGACAACAGGTAAGGATGGAGTTCAAATATTGTTTTTAACTCACCATCTGAAGTAGGATCAGGTAGTTGTGTGCTTCGGCAGTCCTTCTGTAATATTCAAATTTGATATTATATATTACTTTCAAAGAGAGACAGAAACTATATACATGTACATTAGCCTTGATTCAAGACGTAATTGTTAAATTAATTTCCCTCCCCTCACGAATGAGGATTCTTGAACAACCCTCTCCATCAACATAATCGGTGATAAAGCTCTGAAGTCTATAATTTCGACGCTGGAATCATCAAGACCTTTTATCCAGAAATTTAATTCAACACAGCAACACCTTTTTTTTTACGTAGACGTTTGCACCAATGATAAGTTCCATTGAAAAACCCAATAACTTTTAATAATAGCATTTTGTAGGATAATTTTGGAAGTATTTTTTACCTCCGCCAAGGAGGTAATGTTTTCATCGGATTTGGTTAGTTTGTTGGTTGGCTGGCTGGTTTATCTGATAACAAGATAACTCAAAAAGTTATGGACGGATTTGCCAACATTTTTTTAGGGGTGGTCCTTGTGTAAATGGTCCGTGGTACAAGTAGGCCTACAAATCGATTAGATTTTGGAAGTGATCCGGACCTGGGCATGGGCGTAGCGAGGAGGGGGCAAGGGGGGCACTTGCCCCCCCCCCCCCGGAAAAGCAAAAAAAAAGAAGAAGAAGAAGAAAAAAGAAAAAAGAAAAGAAAAAGAGGCGCGAAGACAAAGTGGTGTATATTTAATGAGTTGGGGGTGGGGGGGGGGGGCAAAATGTCCCTGCCCCCCTCTTAAACTGATAAATCGAGAATATGTTGAGAAATGCAAGCATTTTTGGCAAAAAAAAAATGTTGCCCCCCTTTAGAAAAAATCCTGGCGACGCCCATGGACCTGGGCCCAATTTCATAGAGCTGCTTAAGCAGAAAATTTGCTTAAGCACGAAAAAACATTGCTTAGTAAAATTAGGTTACCGGCCAAAACTCCATGTGATGTACATTGCTTGTGACTGGTATTTAGCTGTTGTTTAGTTAGCATAACAATCGCATGGAGTTTTGGCCGGTAACCTGATTTTATTAAGCAAGACGTTTTTGTGCTTAAGCAAATTTTGTGCATGCAGCTCTATGAAATTGGCCCATGGGTCTGGACCCAGGATTTTTTATTATTAATTCTTCACCATTTATGCGAGTATTTCTTTTGGGTGTACTGACAATATGGCGGGGAATTATTTAACCTTGGCGGAGGTTAATTGCGCTCTCTGATGAGTGCTTTGAAGTTGATTTGTTGACGCCTCATGATCATGCGCATCAAGCTGTCGCATGTGGGAAACGGGGCAATATGTCTTGTTTAATTGAAAAGGCATGCAATCCATGCTCGACGGAAAATATCTATTTGAACAATTATTATTTCTCCTTTCGAATGATTAAAAATATCTTATTTTTCTACTCGGCCTAATACGTACAATAATTTCAATGAAAGAACAGCGCCATCTAGTGTCAAGTGGGGTGCAGCTGATTTCAGCACGTGTGGGGAAGTTTCAGGATTTTGTTCAGGCCGGCCTCATCCTCCTATAGTGTCGACACAGATTTACACCACTGGTATATATTCTGGTCCAATTTCAACTAGTAATTGTTCGAGTGTAGGCCTACATAATAGTAGCGCCATAATAGGGTCGCGGCGTGCACGGACCCGCAGACAAAAGGTAACATATATCGGGGAACGGCATTTAGCCTTCAAAACCTACTCTTTGAGAATGATTTAGCAGCGGCATCATTTCGGGGCTAATGAGGTAGTAATATCGCTCAGTCCACTTTAATAAAAATAGAACGGGTGGTTATTACAGCGACGTAGACCTGCAGAGACTTGAACAGGTAAAAATAAAATCGATTCCCCGGCCTTTAATTGGACAGCAAGGAATCGTGTTTTTCGCATCTATAGATTTCTGCAGGCGCGAGCTCTCTATAGAATGTGGAAGTGCGAAGAATTGAGAATTCTTATAATGAAAGGGCCCATGTAATGTATTTTTGTAATGCAATCCTTTTATTAAAATGCATTTTTGTGTCAAATTTAACCTTATTTTCAATTTTCATTTTGCCATTTTTAACGGCATTTTGGTTCCTTTTTGGTTTAGGCCTAATGCTAATGCGAATATTCATATTCATGAGCAAAATTGTGATGTCATTTCATATAATTCATGCAGACAACTCAATGTTACAGCTATTTCAGCACTAAATTTGCCAGAATTTGGGATATTTTGGTGTCTAAATTCTCTTTTCCTTCGTGATTCGTTGTTGTTGTCAGTATGACAGTAGGCCAATGAGCAATGTTTTCTCACAAAATCATTTAATGAGCAAATTTTGGGTTCATTAGTTGAACAGAAAACCCCTCAACTGAACAGTCACTTCCTGAAATGACATCACAGCAATAGCCCCCTCATTTGTCCGGAATAGAATGGACAATTTTAAATGTTTAAAAGAAGTGCACTATTCAATGAACCAAAACGGGGATGTTAAGTTGTTTTCATACATTTAAGAGGAGTAGAAAGTTGCACAAAATATGTTTCCAATTAATGGTCAGGAATAAGTTAAAACACTTAGACAATAGTGTAAGTAATGAAGGGTCTCAACTGAATCCGGACACCTTCATTTATACTATTTTTTATCATTAAAACAAATGAATATTGTTATGGAACAAAAAATACTAGCTTGATTGTCACAGCACGAGTCATCAGAAATCGTCACACGTCATGTCAGTCTGCAACCGTAGACGTTCAATATGGCGGGTGTGTGGGTGACCCGCTGACCTGTGACGTCACGTGAAATTCCTCAATAAACCTTATGCGTAGTGGGCCATCTTAGATGGCAAAACTAGCTTTGTTTTGCTGGGATATGCGTGCGTGAACCTTTTGTGCATTCATTGTTACTAAATGTAAAAGACAAAATATGCCCTCTAAGATGGCCGCCATACGCAAAAGGGCTACAGAACAGGTTGCAATTAGACTAGACCTGCACAGATCGGCTAGGTAAAAGAAAAATATTAGCCTACATTGTGGTCATATAAATTCGCGCAAGTACTGTTGTTGACCATTGGATAACCATAGTTCGACTAAAGTTAGCCCGAACTCTGTCTAGTCGACGGTGGTTGACTACGCCAGTCGACTATTTGGAACCAGCTGTGGTTGGTTGCATCGCTGGTAACCAATAGCCGCGCGCATTCATAACGTACAGCAGGGAGCCAGGACCCAGAAGTTTTGCGATGACATTTAGACCAGCGTTTGACTAGAGACGTTCGCATGTTGCTATTACTAGTGCGCAGGCATATGGTACGTCACAAATCAACCACTAGTCGACTATGCTCCTTGCCCGAACTTGGCCTTAAGATTCGGAAGTTTTAAAGCCTCGACACAGTTTTTCGCCACTGATTATAAATTTTCAACCAGATATTGATCGAGGTAGCGCCATCATCAGCAGACTGCAGACTGACCTCCAGAAAACCAAAATTATAGTCTCTCAGAAACAAAAAAAAGCTAACGGCTACTGGGGAAAGTAGCCTGGCTTCATATGAAGTAGTAATAGCGGCATATGAGGTAGTAATATCGCTGCGTTTGGATAAAAATAGAACAGGCGGTAATTACAGAGACGCAGAGCCTGCGCGGACTGGGACAGGTAGCCAAAATACACCGATGTCGCGTAAAAATGCCAAAAAAAGTGGAGAAGATTGAGCGGCATCGCAGCAAAATCGATTGGCCAGAAAATTAGATAATAATTGCGGACAGCATGCAAGCGATGGGGTTTTTTTACATGTAGATTTCCGCTGGCTCCCCAGAATGTGGAAGTGTGAAAAAATAAAGCTTAAGTTCGAAACACGTACTTGAATATATGCAATAAAGTATCAACTGAATCCGGACACCTTTATTGGGCGATCGGGCACAATCTGATCACCCTTTTAGAATCGTTCGAATAAACCGTTGTTTCTCTCTTTCCGTCTTTCTCTCTTTCTTTTTGATTCCGAACAATAATTCTCCGCGGGTTTTCTTAACGGTTTGTGGTATAAACTTTACAAGCGATTTTAGTTGAAAAAGTGAGCAACTTCTTTCACTTACAACTCTCGAACAAAATAATCAAGGATGTTCGTATTGGAATCTGATAGACCATTAATTCGTCGCTTTGCTCACGAAGTGACAAAAACCTCGAAAAT